>NC_064852.1:19734579-21017079 GCF_024139225.1 Suncus etruscus | reverse complement strand
CAGGAGCACAGACAACGCATCCAAACTGACTTTGCACACTACTTTCTGCCTTCCCTCTGGGGCGCCCCTTCTCTCATCTGTGCCATCCCCTGGCCCCTCCGCTGCACCCTCAAGACCCCATTCCACCTTCCATTCTCCGGAGAGCTGCATCTCACCCTGGACCCCTTCCTGCCCAGGCTCACTCCATCTAGCCTCCCCCTACCCCTACACTTAAGAACCCAGGACCTAACTCCCCCACTTTCCCTATCACTCCTCATAACCAGAGTTTATACCTCTCTACTTAGTTACTTGGTGACCTGGCCTCCACAGGAACTTCTAGGACCATCTATGCTTTCACTGGCCACACCCTACCACACAGCTACTTTTCTTCCCCAGCAGAAGTGCCCCACAGGATGACCAATGTCCTCAAGACCAGTTCAGGGGGGGGGGTGTAACCCTGCATCCTGTTTCCCTGGTGCAGTGTCCAAGGAGTGGACAGAGGCCTGGTGCCATCTGCTGGCACAATCTATGCATTGCTGGTTTCGTGAGGCTCCTGGCAGGGCCTGCAGGGACTATGGGGTGGGGGGAGACTGGATACTGATCCTGGGCACCAACCTGTGCCCTGACTTGTCCTTTCACTTATTATTATGTAGTAGGGGAACCTGGTCATATTGGTGCTGAGCCAGGGGCACTCTGGGCATTAGACTCAAAGGAGCCAGGCTGGCCTGAAATAGGGGTGTTTGAGGACTGAACTTCCAGCACTGGTGTGTGTTTTGTTTTGGTACCACACCCTGTAGTGCTCAGGGGTTACTCCTGGCTCTGCACTGAGGAATCTCTCAGGGGACTCTATGGGATACTGGGGATCGAACCTGAGTTGGCTGTGTGCAAGGCAAATGCCCTCCCCACTGTGCTACCACTCTGTCTTCCTGTGAATGTTTTTGGGGACCACACCAGTGTGTTCCTGGCTCAGTGCACAAGGGACCAGGATTGATGTGAGGCCTGAACACAAAGAGATCGTTTTGTGTTTGCACTGAGCAGAACTATGGGTCAGTACTGCAGTGAACCCTGTCCCCGGCTGCTGCCCTCCTGTGCTGTGGTGATCCTATTGTCCCTGATGCTATTTTTTTTGGGGGGTGACACCCAGTAGCACTCAGGGGTTACTCCTGACTTCACGCTTAGAAATTGCTTCTGGGGGCCGGAGAGATAGCATGGAGGTAAGGCATTTACCTTTCATGCAGAAGGTCATCGGTTCGAATCCCGGGGTCCCATATGGTCCTCCGTGCCTGCCAGGAGCAATTTCTGAGCATGGAGCCAGGAAAAACCCCTGAGCACTGCTGGGTGTGACCCAAAAACCACAAAAAAAAAAACAAGAAAGAAAAGAAAGAAAGAAAAAAAAGAAAGAAAGAAAGAAAGAAAGAAAGAAAGAAAGAAAGAAAGAAAGAAAGAAAGAAAGAAAGAAAGAAAGAAAGAGAGAGAGAAAGAAAGAGAGAAAGAAAGAGAGAGAGAAATTGTTTCTGGCAGGCACGGGGGGACCAAATGGGATGCCGGAATTCTAACCACCGTCTGTCCTGAATCTGCTGCATGCAAGGCAAATGCCCTACTGCTGTGCGCTCTCTGCCACCACTCCCGTATGCTATTTTAAGGCAGAGACTCTGTGATGGATGCAAGGAGGGGTCACCTGTATGGGGGCTGACCCGTGACCCATCAGGAGGCCAGGGGATGCTCCATGCTAGCACCCATACCTCCAGTACCTCCTGACCCATGTGCATGGCTCAGCCCAGCCTGGCTCTGCTTTGGAGGAACCCGGGGTATGGCTATCACATCTGCTTACCCTCCAAACTGGTCCCAGTTCCTGCTGAACCAGCCACAGTGGCCTAGGCTAGGGATGATCACATACTTTTTTTTTTTTTTTTTTTTGGTTTTTGGGCCACAGCCGTTTGACGCTCAGGGGTTACTCCTGGCAATGTGCTCAGAAATCGCCCCTGGCTTGGGGGGGACCACATGGGACGCCGGGGGATCGAACCGTGGTCCGTTCCTTGGCTAGCGCTTGTAAGGCAGACCTTACCTCCAGCGCCACCTTCCCGGCCCCTGGGATGATCACATACTATGCAGTAGCTCCCAGGTGTGCTGCCAGCCTCCACCCCTGAGATGAATGGACACCACCTCCAGGCAGCCCTTGGACCTACTACCATCTCCCGGAAGCTGGAAACATCTCCCAACCCCAGATTCCTGGGCCCTTGCTCTGAGCCACAGGACAGGGTACTGTAAAGTGTCTATAGGTCTAAACTGTGACACCCCCAGTCCCATCTCAGAACCTCCAGTTCTTGGAACCTGACTGTCTGGACATGAGTCTTTACAGTGTGGACACAGGAACCAGGCATGCACAGGTGGCTCTTCAGGGCAGTGAGTAGGACTTTGAGGGCACCATGAATACCCAGAGCAGCCTGGAACCTGAGGCGCCTCCCCCACCCTCAGCCTGCACCCACAGCTAGAGTTCCCCGGGCCTGAGGTTCTGGCTGAGCCACAGGGCTGGGGACAGTGATGCTGTGGGCAGCATCACTGCTGTGGGGACTCAACTGTGAATTTAGTACCAGTGCCCTCCACCCCCACCAGGTAGGACTCAGATGGGACAGTGGCCATGGGGACCTGGATATTTGCTTTCCCCTAGCTTGTGCCTCCCTCCTCGATCCTGACCACTTCCCTGCACCTTTCTCAAGCCTTCAGCCAGGGCCAGCATAACCCAGTCCCTCAGTCAGCAAACCTGTCCCCCTTGTCTCCTGTCTAAGAGCAGAGCCCTTATAGGGGACACATAATGAACTAGCACATTCTGTGGCCTGGCTTGGGGACCCCTCGAGCATGTCAACCACCCAAGTGCTGCCCTGAGGCCTGGTGTGGGGGAAGGCACCTATGGGAATTTGGGCCTCCTGTGCCACCCTGCATGGTGCCCAGGCACAGTGTGGTCTCTGAATGGCACCTGCTAGGTCGCCTCCCCTATCCGCCCATGCCATGCCATAGCCAGGCTGCACCAGAGGAAAAGCTTGGTGAGCACTGGTCAGGGAGGCTCTGGGGTCCCCCAGGGATGTACCTAATGAATAGTGCCCCAGCCCTCACAGGGAAGAAGGCCCCTGACCTCACCTTTCAAGCACCCACATACCCCTGCCAGCTACCCTCCTAGCTCAGGTACTTTCTCCCAAACACACCCTCTCTGCCTTGGGCTGGCCAATTCCACACTGACATCTGGAGCTCAGCCCGGGCCTGATGCCACATGGTTTACGGCTTGCAGGAAAGACAAACATGGGCTCTGGCATGTTCCTGGGTGCTGTCTGGATGCTAACTTGTCCATTTGTCCCAACTTTTAGTCGTTCCACTGCATTGTGAGAGATTTACAGTCTGGAGGGAGAGACGGAAATGTCACCTTGAACATACTTGTTACTCAGGCACAGAAAATGTCCGGGAGACGTGGCTCTTCCAGATAAATCACCAAGAAGAAGCTCATTTTGGTCATTAATGCTTGATGGGCCCCCAGTACTGAATTTAAAGCTGAATTATGCAGAATCAAAAACAAACCTCAGAATACTTAATCAAACCTGCATAAAACTGTCAGGCCCAAATAAATTCTCTCAATTAACTCGCTTCGGAGTGTGATTGCATTCACCGATTTAATCAGCCACACAAGCCAGGACCCAGGGTGGCAGCAGGCAGGGGTCCCAGCCACAGCCTGGCCCTCCCTGGTGGCAGCTTTTCCTTCCCTGATACTCGGGCACCCAGCAAGTTTCCCCTGGCATGACAAGGGCTTATTAGCCTGTGTCCCCAAGGAGCTGGATATACAGGGACTCCCAAGTCTGCAACCTACAGCTCTGTGCCCTGAGGGACATGGTGGATGTCTGGGTCCTGGTGTAGAGTGGGGGCATCTCCTGGGGTCTGAGTGTCTGTGTGGAGAGGATCTGATAGTTCAACCTTGTCCCCACTGCAAAGTACTTGTTTTGTATATTTTATTCCTGAGAAACAGGTGACTGCTTTATATTTTTCTTGTTATTGTTTCAGAGCCACACCAGCAGTGCTTGGGTTACTTTGGCTCGGCACTCAGGAATCACTCCTGGAAGGCTCAGAGGATATAAGGGATACTGAAGATCGAACCCAGGTCAGTCAGGATGCGAGGCAACTGTGCTATTGCTCCAGCTTTCTTGGGGGACTGTTTTCTCATTCCTTTCCTTGTCCCTTTTCTGCTCACATACAGTTCTGGGGTTTATGCCCATTGCTTGCTGGGTTACTTTCCTGTGCTGCCAGGGTCACACTGCATGTGAGGTACAGCTGAGGTTGGCCTTGAGGCCTTGCTCCTGCCTGGGAGCTGCGGGGGAGACCAAGCTTGAATTTGTAAGTAAGCCCAGACAGTATAAAGGGACATGCAGGGCCCTGAGAGATAGCACAGCGGCATTTGCCTTGCAAGCAGCCGATCTAGGACCAAAGATGGTTGGTTTGAATCCCGGTGTCCCATATGGTCCCCCGTGCGTGCAAGGAGCTATTTCTGAGCAGACAGCCAGGAGTAACCCCTGAGCACCGCCAGGTGTGACCCAAAAACAAAAACAAAAACAAACAAACAAAAAGGGACATGCAGAGCCTAGTGTGGGGCCTCCCCAGGGATATGGGCTAGTGGTGGTGGTGGGGGGAACCCCTATATGTATGACACAACTAGGCACAAACATGACCCGAAAGTGTCAGTTGCTGCTCCTACTGTCCCATGCCCCTGGGCACCTGCATCCACTTTGCCCCACCCTGCCTGGCCCCCCACTTAGCATCTCCCACAAGTTCTGCTCAAGGTAGCCCCTACTGGCAGCATCTTTAACCCAAAACCAGAACCAGGTACTGGGCAAAGCCACATCAAAAGGGCTCTTCCCCACCAATCTCAGGCAGGGCTGAGCCCAAAACTTCCGTGGTTCCCCACATTTGATCTGAGGGTCACCTCCCTGGGGGGACAGAGCTGTCCCAGAGTAACCCTGATTGGGGCAGGTTCTCCCCTTGGATTGTGGGGGGTGGCTGCTCCCCTCTGCACAAAGGTTGGAATTACACCCAGGGGGAGAGGAAACACCCCCAAAATCAGCCTTCTGATACCCACACCCCAAGCCCTGAAACCCTGACATTCTGATACCCCAAACCCTGAAACATTATAACAAGACACCCCAACACTCTGGTACCCTACCACCCTGATACTCCAACAGTCTGACACCCTGTGACAGGATGCCCCAACGTTAATACCCCAACATGACAGCCAAGCATTAATACCCAATATGATATCTGTAAAATCACCCCATGCACCATATTTTTAATCCCAGTTGAATGGATCTGAAGCAGAGTTGTTGCACTAAATAATCCAAACCAGGCTGAGGGTGAAACAGGTGTAGTCTGGCAATCTTCTACCTCGTATCAAGTGTGAGCTGCCTGCCAGAACTGTCTTTTTTATTGAATACAGAGACCACCCCCAGGTGGGGGGAGGTTAGTAAGGATAGAGTAAAAACTGGTAGCTCAGGCTATCCTGAGCCAGTTCTGCCAGGTCTACATGTAAGACTATCTCTGTTTGGGCCCGGAGAGATAGCACAGCGGCATTTGCCTTGCAAGCAGCCGATCCAGGACCAAAGGTGGTTGGTTCGAATCCCGGTGTCCCATATGGTCCCCTGTGCCTGCCAGGAACTATTTCTGAGCAGACAGCCAGGAGTAACCCCTGAGCAACGCTGGGTGTGGCCCCCCCCCAAAGAAGGACTATGTTTGGGGGTAAAACCAAGTTGTAAATAAATACAAAGAAACCAGGGATGATCTTTGTTTTGGGTAAAATAAGGTGTAATCTAACAGACACCCTAACATGTCTTTTTTTTTGGGGGGGTCACACCCAGCAGCGCTCAGGGCTTACTCCTGGCTCTATGCTCAGAAATTGCTCCTGGCAGGCTCGGGGGACCATATGGGCTGTCGGGATTCAAACCACCGTCCTTCGGCTACCCCCATGCTGTCTCTCTGGCCCCACCCTAAAAGTCAACCCAACATGACATCCAGACACTGACACCCCAAAATGAAACCCCAACACGCTTACACTGAGACCAACACCAATACCCCCACATGGACCTTCTCACCCCACTCACCCCAGCACATTTCCCCTGCCCACATCAGCCCACACCTTCTTTATTTCCCTGGGGGGGGGGGTCCTGAGTGTGACTTGTGCCCTGTACCTCAATTTCCCCTGCAGGTCAGCTGGGCATGGAGTGGGGATTGGTCAGGGACCTCAGCACATGTAGGTCCTTGAATAGGTGTGCCCCCTCCAGAAGCTGCTCCCTGGGTATCCTGTTGTGGGATACAGGGTGCAGAGGGGGCTTGTATCACCCCCATATGTGGGCCCTAGGTGCAGGGGTAGACACTCAGCTTGAGGGGTGAAGCTGTAAGTCCCACAGGGTAACTAGCACCTACTGGGTCCCCAAGAATCCTGACTAGTGATGAGGGCCACGGCCATCTTCGATGTTGGCACCAGGGGGCGCCATTACCCTTTCACTGGGACTGAGCTAGGCCCAGAGACCAGTGTGGGGAGACAGACTGAGATGGAGGGCCTGGGTTTTTCCGACACACAGACTAGCTTGGCTCTCAGCTCTTAGCTGCAGTGTGAGGTGCATGTGAGCTGGGTCCCTCCTCTGTGGGATACTGGGCACT
This sequence comes from Suncus etruscus, assembly GCF_024139225.1. Lineage (NCBI taxonomy): Eukaryota > Metazoa > Chordata > Mammalia > Eulipotyphla > Soricidae > Suncus > Suncus etruscus. The sequence continues at coordinate 21,010,413 of NC_064852.1, read as the reverse complement.
GCCCCCTTATGGGGTGGCCAAGTGGAGGTGGGAGTGTGTATGTCAGAGGGGGGATTGATGAGGGTGGCTGCTGTTCTGTGCCAGGGTGAGGCTGGACAGAAGGGGTGTCTGACCTCTGCTCCATACACAGTGCAGCCTCCTGGTCCTATCCTGGGGATCCAATGCCTCTCTCTCCCCAGGCCTCCTGCAGCCAGTCAACACCCTTACTGTGCTTGGCCATGAGACACTCTGCAGTGACCACAGACTTCTCCCTGCTGCAGGCCCCATGCGTGACGGGTGGAATCGGACCTCAGCAGCTGGTGAGTGGCCAGAGATGTTCCCCCACCCCCGACCCCCACCCACAGAGCCTCCCTTGCCTTAATTAAAACTTCATTTAATTAAAACCCCAAGTCCTCATTAGACTCGCGATTGATTTAATTTTCTGCAGCCAAACACTGAAGCGGGATGTCTCCCACGATCTGAGATGACAAAGATGGGAGAAAGAGTAGCTCCTGGGGCACCTTCCCCCATATTCAAGGGGCTCTGGGACCCCACAGAGCTTGAGTCTGTAGGGGCCCTGGGTGTGGGCAGCACTTGCATCAGGGTCTAGAAAGAAGAACACATGGTCTGTATATGCAAGTCCCATGAGTCCCATCTGCCTTTGGCCCAGGAAGGGCTTTTCAGGGCACTTTGCCCCCATCTATGTGGGACTCCATCATGAGTCCCCCTGAGAAGGCGTGGGATGCTTCAGGGTCTCACGGTCACTGCCAAGATAAGATGGTCAGTCCTTCTGTTTCTTTGTCCTTCTGCCTGTCCTCCTGACCCCTGCCACCATGGGTGGCCCTGAGAGATGAGAACACTCCTGCCAACTAGAAGATCTCTTCCACCTTTTTTGGATCAGGGCAGGGAGAGCTCAGAGGTAGTAGGCTGAGATTCAGGGTCCACTCCCCAGCACCACACATGCAGCCAACTGGGTTTGATCCCTTGCACCACACATGGTCCCCCAAGTGATCCCTGAGCACAGAGCCAGTAGTCAGCCCTGAGTCACACACTGCTGGGTGTGCCCTCCCCCCAAAAAAAAAGAACTCAGCAGCTGTGGAACATTGAGAGTAGGGAGGCTGGGGGGCAGCCTGTCAGGGCCAGGGGCCCCCCTGTAGCCCCCTTCTGGGCTGGGCTGTTTGCATGTGGCATCTGATTTCTCCGGCCCTTTTGATTGTGGGATGGGGAGGGGACCTGGGAACACCAGTGATTTTGGTAAAGCCCCAGAACCAAGAATTCTGCTTAGCTGGGTCCCCAGAATGAGAGGTCAGCTGTGCCTGGCCTCATGCCACATCTTGGGAGCCCAGCTTTGCTCCCTCCCCTCCCCTAGGGCCATGTTTCTCCCAGCTTCTAGGGTGAAAATTCACAATCCTCAACATGGCAAAGGCTCCTGGGCACTGAGAACAGTGCCTAGGCACCTGGCCGGCCCACAGGCCCACAACAACCCGTCCGCCTCCCCGAAGCTCTCCCTCCCAGGCTGACCCCCTCACGATGCTGATCAGCAGGTATTGATTTCACTCTATTTTACTGGTTTCACTTTAATGACCAGAAACCCCAAACAAATAAAATCCCCTTTTAAAAAAAATCCAGATTGATGTACTTGGGTGACCAGATGATTCTCCCCAAAGGAGGGGTATCCTGGGCCCCAAGTCAGTTTCAAGCCAGAGGTTGGGGAACTGGGACAGGGGTATGCATGTACAAAGGCTTTGTGAACCAGAGGTGTTGGCACCTATGTGCCTGGGACTCCCCACCAAAGGCAGAGACAGAGCAGAAGGGACCTGGGCACCCTTCTGCAGACTGAGGTCTGGGGACTGTAGGCAGGAGGAAGGCGAGCAGGGGTTGAAGCTGGGCCATGCTAGGCTGGGTGAGGGTGCAGTATCCATGTGCCCTGCTGAGCTCATAGGTGCCCAGCAGTTCCCTCTGGGCTCTGGGGCAGGCACAGGGGCCCTGTTTCTCCCCTGACTGCCCCCCCCATGTACCCTCATGAGGCCAATTTAATCTCCGGCAGGTGACACGCCTCTTGGCAGCCGGTGTCCAGGCTGGGTGCCTCATCAATCATTCAGGCCAGTTCTCGGGTTCCCTGCGTCATGTTGGGGTGCGGGACCCACCCAGCCTCAGCTGTGTCTAAGCCTTCCAGGGACCCCTGGCACAGGGGACAGTGAGGGGTCCTGTTCTTCTGGCTGGATGGTGTCCTTTGGGTGACACAGTCAGGGTGGTACTAAGGCCTCTGACTGAGGTGTCCTGAGTGGGATCAGACAGGCAGTGCCCCTTACCCACCCCTATTTCTCCTCTGGGTTCTTGTGAGCTCAGCAGGATCAGTTCTTCCCCTCGCAGTCCTAGGCTGAGGGGGAACGCCTGGCTCAGCTTCAGGGCATAGAACCGGGCAAGGTCTGCATTGGGCAGGACTGAGGGCACATAAAGGTCTCATGTTTGGACCCCACTGGCTGCGTCCTCACTATCCCCTTGGGTCCCTTCACAGATATTACTGGAGGACCGAGGCTGGAGCAGGGCCATCCAAGTCCAGGCCAAGGGCTGGTGGAAGCAAGCTGGAATGCCCTCAGAAGCCTGGGCATGAATCTTGGAGTCCCTGCAGCCGACATAGCTGCCCTCGGGAACTCTAGCACTGCCCCCATCCAGAGTCACCATAGTGAGGGAGGGAGGACATTTGTAGGTCACTGGATCCTCTATTGGATACCCAAGAAACTGCAGCCGTGCACTGCCTATTCTGGGCCCCCAAATGCAGTCAGTCACTGCCTATTTGCTGGGTCTTTGGACTCAACCAGTCACTGCCCATTAGTGGAGCCCCCAAATACAGATAGTCACTGCCTAATGTGGGTCACCAGATGCCTGAATTACAGAGCAGGCCAGGCCTCATGCAGAGGCAGCTCCCTGGACCCAGAGCTGGCCAGGTGGGCGGGTGTAAGCTTCTGGCCTCGATCCAGACTCAACTGTGGGGGACATCCCCAGAGCCCCCCAAGCATGTGGCAACCTGCGTGTGGATGTTCATCTTTCCAGAGAGCAGCTGGGTGTGAGTATGTAGGGCCCAGAGGAGCCCAGTAGGATCCAGGGAAACTCTGGGCTGAGATGCTCACTGCCTGCTACCTGGGGGTGTTGAACCAGCAGCTATGCAACCCCCCTTGCTCAAGCCCCAGAAGCTGTGTCCAAGTGATGGAAGGAAGTTCATACACTCCGGGTGTGGTGCAGAGGTGGTGACTGACCCCCACCAGCCCATCCACACCAGAGCTGCTCCTGGTGCTGCCTGGAAAGTGCCTTGGGCCCGCCCCACAGGCCTACTGGGGCTCCCCAGGGCACACCTGAGTCCCTCAAACAATGATTTATCTGAGAATTAAGTGTATTACACGGGGAACCTGCCAGTTCCGACCCAGGGAATCTGGCTAATTAAATAGATTATGCAGCGCGGCCTTGATTGTGGGGAATGAATCAGTTTAATTACAGCCCAAGAATGCATCACAATTAATTTTAGCATGTAAATCAGTTCGGCCAGCTCCCCACGCCTTCCCACACACAACAGGGACCTAGGACCAAGGTCCAGCAAGAACCAGGCATGTCAGACCTCCATGTCTGGCATATCTGCAAGATCAGTATTCAACTGAGGCCTAGGAGCAAGATGCTAAACCAAGTGGCCACCAGGATAAGGTGACCAAGCTGGGGAGGGGTCTAAGGCCACACATCAAGGGGGTCAGTCAGGAGGAGGGCTCGAAGGTCTGTCCCCATCTCCTTGGACTCAGTCCATGTAGGCCTCAAGGTCATGCTTTGGCTGATGTCCCAGACCCAAAATGGCCCAGGGTCCCTGGGTCCCCAGATGGCTCAGTGTCCCAAGCCTGAGTGTGATGGGGACTGACAGGGATTAGGGCTGGGGTGTGATAGGGAGTGACAGGGAAAGTGTCTGCAGTGACTGTGAACAGGATCAGACCGTGATGATGCAGCTGTTATGATTCTTATAGGGCAGTAAGAGGCTGTCACAACTCGGGTTGTGCCTTTGCCTAGTTCCTGCCTTCCTGTCTCCTCCATGCTGGGCAGTGTTAAGCATGGCCGTGTTGGACAGTGTCCATGGGAGGCCAGGCCCTGGGAAGAGCCAAGACACTGAACTGGGGACCCAGGACTGGACTCACTCACAGGCTGGAAGCACCGTCACAGGCGTCCAATGCTGACATGAATTCTCCAGGGAAACAAACTCATCGGGGTTTGTCTTCTGACTCCCAGGTGCCCAGGCACAGCTGCGTGCAGCCTGATGGCTCAGAGCACATTGAGTCCTCAGGCCCACAGGGCTGGGAGCAGACCTAGGCCCTCAGCACTACTGGCCCAGGGATCAAGGCAGCAGCACTCTGGCTTGCTCATCTCTCTGTGCTCTTCTGGGGTGACATCTCTGAGGTTGTGTGTCCAGACAGCCAGACAGAGAGTACATTTGTGAATACACAAGCTGCCCACACACACCACATGTACTTGCACCCGCCAGATCCCCAGACGGGAAGCAGAACTTGGCCCAATGAAAGGCAAGGGGCTCATTTTCCTTCGGCCCTTTCTTGTTGTTCTGGACAGGTGAGCACATACATGTGGCCATGGTCTCACCAAGTGCCTGTTCCTGCTTTTCCACACACGACCCATTCTCTCACATGTGGCCTGCCTTCATACATATGAACCATCCTCGCACATGTGACCTGATGTCTCACATATACCTGTCATCTCATATATGACTCAACCTGTCAACATGTCACTTGCAGCTTTTAAAGATGACCTGCTCTTGCATGTGACCTGTTACCCTCACATATAACCTGGACTCTCACAAGTGGCCTGCCTTCTTTTTTTATTTGTTTGTTTTTTTGGGTCATACCCGACAGTGCTCAGGGGTTACTCCTGGCTCTGAGCTCAGAAATCGCTTCTGGCAGGCTCAGGGGACCATATGGGATGTCAGGAATCGAACTGGGGTCCATCCAGGGTTGGCCACGTGCAAGGCAAATACCCTACTGCTATGCTATCTTTCTGGCCCCTGACCTGCCTCCTCATGAGTCCTATGACCCTCACATATGACCCACAACCCTCATACATGCCTCAGGGCCAGACTTTCCGACCACAGCTCTCACACACTTTTTGAAAGGCTGGTGCTCAGAGAGTACTGCATCCCTTCCTGTGGCACCTCACCTGTGGCATGAACAGAAGTTATCTGTGACACTGGAGGGTGGTATCACTCATTGCAGAGCTTCCAGAAACAAAGTTGGCACCTATGAGGTCAAAACTCATGAGCACAGGCTCCCCTAGAATCATTTGTTTTGGTTTTTGAGTTTTTGGGTCACACCCAGCAGCGCTCAGGGGTTACTCCTGGCTCTACGCTCAGAAATCACTTCTGGCGGGCTTGGGGGACCATATGGGATGTCAGGATTCGAACCACCGTCCTTCCACATGCAAGGCAAATGCTTTACCTTCATGCTATCTCTCCGGTCCCTCCCCTGGCATCTTTGCCTCTCCTCGTGACCCTCAGTGAGGGCTGTGAGAAGTTTGGCTACAAACAGTTCAAGGTTTCAGATGCAGCCCTCAGCTGTGGTGAATGAGGTGCCTGTGCTTGTCTCTGGGCCAAGGCCAAGTGCCCTCTCGGAGCCAACAAAATGTTCTGGTCATTGTTATTCTCTCCTGGGCAAGCTTGAACCCGGGGCCTCGCCCTCAAAAACCATGTGCCTCCCAACCCCTCTCAGCAGCCTCAGGTTCCTGGAAAGACTGAGTAGGTGTTTCAGAGACCCCCCCAAGGTCCCCCTCTCCCCACTTCACACCCCATCGCAGACACTGCACCCAAATGCTCATCACCCAGCTCACAGCACCCGTGGGGTCAGGGGTCGTTCTGAGCAACCTATACCTAAAGGCACTTTTTTGTTTTGTTTTGGGGTCACACCCAGCAGCATTCAAGGGTTACTCATGGCTCTAAGCTCAGAAATCAATTCTGGCAGGCTCAGGGGACCATATGAGATGCCAGGAATTGAACCCAGGCCTGTCCCAGGTTGCAAAGCAAACAGTCTACCACTGTGCTATTGCTCTGGCCCTGAAGGCACTTTTTGAGGCTCCTCAGCCTGGGATGGGAATCTGCACTCCAATGTCCCCCAGACCACCTCTCTGTACTGAGGACAGCAACCCCTCACAGGCTTACAATGCCTCGGCTTAGAGGTCATCTGAATGCTGGGAAAGTGGAGACTATGGCTCTGAAAGTTTCTGGCTTCTTCCAGTGAAGCCGTTAGAGCAGCTGGCTGGGGCAATGGAGACTTGTGAGGACCATAAGAGACGAGAACCATGAGGGTCTGTGAAGCCTGTGAGGCCTGTGAGGGATGGCGAGGCCTGTGAAGGCCTGTGATGCCTGTGTTGCCTGTAAGGCTTCTGTGAGAACCTATGAAGGCCGGCGAGACCTCCCTGAGGATCTGTTGAGTGCTGGTGAGGCTGGCAGGGCTTCATGTCTTCGAGGCCCCCCACCCCATCCTCAGGGCTTCCTGGGAGATGTCCAGGCATCCTCTGAGTGTAGCTCAGGATCTGGGAACAACACAGCCTGTCTCTGACTGCTCATTTGTACACCACCAGCAGTGCCCACTGAGGCAACATGGGAGGCGATGGACCGGGCACCCATGGGGGCGGCCAGATGGCAGCGGGGGGCCGGGCCTCATTAGGCAGAGCCAGGCCGAGGCCAGATTAAAAGCGCGGCCTAGACCTCTCGGGGTCGGGGTCAATAAATCTTGTGGCTGCCCAGCCTCCCTCCCGCGTGGCCCAGCAATCTGTCCGGCCCCTTTCAGCAGCCTCGTTGTCCCCATTACCTCGGGGGAAGAGCCACAAATCACTGTGACAGACCAATCAACAGGCCAGGAAATTTTTATACACCGCGCCTTGAAGGATGACCCTCCCCGGGAGCACGGGGAATAAATCTCCCAAACTTGCCGGGCCCAGCCTGCAGCCCGGCCCCGCCCCAGCCCGCACTGGCCACCCCAGCCCTGGGCAGGGCCACCACCCTTAGCTCAGCTGGAAGAGAGGAAAACAGCTTTAGGAAATAATTCATAGGAAACTTAAAACACCAAGACACGAAGAAATTGCAAATGGGGAAATATGATGGATTGTGGCTTGAGAGAAGGCGACTTCTCCAGGCAGAATTGATCCCTCAGAAAATGCTTTTGTCTGCGATGAAAAATGGGCAATATCTCGCCGGGGCTCCAGAGCCATAATCCCGAAAATAATTTGCTTTTGATTTCCTCTTAGTCTCTGCCACTCGGTGCCCGTCTCTGCGCTGGGGGGCTCTGGTAGGGGCCAGGGAGGGGGGTCTCCTATCCCAGATGAAGCTTGGCCATCTGCTCCTTGGGCCATGGGTGCCCCACATTCAGAGGTCACTTGGAGAAGGAATTTTCCCACTGAGAGATCTGGGGTGGGAGGCCCCACCCAGGCCCTTCTTGTCTACCCCACTCTGCTGTCTTCAAGGTCCCTTTGCCTGGTTCCTTCTAGCAGGAGCAAAGACTCATGGCTTCCCTAAGGGGCCCAGCACATACCTTCAACCAGGAGCAGATGGGGAAACTGAGGCAAGAGGGTAGATCGTTGGAGCATCTTGGCTCAACAGCACTGGGGAGACACATGGGCAAAGCTACTGTCAGCCCCAGGAGCAGTTTTGGTCTAGTCACATCTTCAAGTGTCACCATAAGACGGAGACCTGGTCCCTCTTGGGGACACGGGACAGGGATCCCACAGGGCATAGGGCACAAGACTGCACTGGCAGGTGGCAACTGCAAAGTGGGGGAGCCAAGGATTGCCTCTGTGCCCCCAATCTGCCAATGCTGCTCCTGGGTCAGGGAGTGCTTTCCTGGAGGGCTCTTCAGTACCCCCAGCCCCTCCTATTGGTGGGGGGCATCATGTGTCCTGGCTGGAGCCTCCAGACAAACCCAGGAGCTGGATGCCAGCCATGGAGGGGCCCAAGCTGAGCCCAGTCTAGAGCTCTGGGGAGACCGGGCTCCAGAACTCAGAGCTCAACCATGCAGGGGATCTACCAGGTTCCTCTTGCACCATTATACAATCAGAACAAGAGACCCCACCCAGAGCCTCTGAAGTCTTCTGTGGTTCTGCTCACCTGGGGGCTTGTGAGGTTACCCCTCCCCCAATGCCCTATGTTCATGTCACCTAGATGGTCAGATCTCCACACACACACACACACACACACACACACACACACACACACACACACACACACACACACACACACACACACACCTGGGAGGGGTCTGAAGTTTTTTGTTTTTTTTTTTTTTGGTTTTTGTTGGTTTTGGGCCACACCCATTTGACGCTCAGGGGTTACTCCTGGCTATGTGCTCAGAAATCGCCCCTGGCTTGGGGGGGACCATATGGGACGCCGGGGGGATCGAACCGCGATCCTTCCTTGGCTAGCGCTTGCAAGGCAGGCACCTTACCTCCAGCGCCACCTACCCGGCCCCGGGTCTGAAGTTTAAATAAAGAATATAAGGTGTTGCCTGGGGGGAAGGGGAGGCAGAAAGAAAAGAGCAAGGAATTGTGGAGAGCAGCAGAGAAGAAGCTGTTTGGAATAAGTTTAGCAAAGAAGCCATGGGAGGAAATGCACATGGCAGATAGGACCATAGAATAAACCGAGAGCTGTCTTCGATGAAACTTTAACTGACTGCCTGTGAAATTATGTCGCCGCTACTGCCCTTCACCAGACCTGCCGGCAGGAGTAAAGGTGCCGTGCAGAGAAAGGCCTCACCCCAACACTATGACTTTAGACTTAATATTTTATATTAAAACAACAGGGACTCACCTCCAGGTCCACCAGTCAGGGAAGGGGCACCCAGAAGGCCCATCCAGTTTCCTCTTCACACTTGGGTACAAAGAGGTCCAGTTTGAGGTAATTCCCAAGTATCTGCCCAGAGCCCCTACTTTTCCCCCAAAACCTCAGGGCATAGGCCCCCTACATCTTTGTACCCAGGATAGAGCAGAAGCTGGAGGCTGTGATGATGGTCCCAGTGTGGAACCTACCTGGCCGAATCTCTCAGACCCCACACTGACCCATTAGTGGGGCTTGCATGGACCAGACCCATGAATGCCAAGTACCCCCAGTACCCTCGGAGGGTCCTTACATGCTTCATAGGGGTCTTTCCCATCAGGGCCGAGTGCCATGTTGGCAAAATGTACAGGCATTCAGGACCGGTTGTTCATGGGGCACCATTAGAATTGGGGCCACAGAAGCTAGAGCCAAGACTGATCTCGCCCTTGGAGCACTGGAAGAGGAGCTGTGGGGTGAAGGCCCAGAGAGAGGGGGGCCAGATAGGCCCTAACCTATGATCTGGGCCTGCATCTGAGGAGCCCGTCACTTCTCCAGGCACCTCAGAAAGCGAAGGCAGCAGTACTGAAGGACAGGAGGGTAAGCAGAGTGGGGCTGGCCCTGAGCCTCTCCTTGTAGGGCAGGGAGCTGGCTTTGCAGTTGATTCTATCAGATGCCTGGCTTCCCTTTTCCTGCAGTCCCACAGCAATGACCCGCAGTTTAGGCAAAGCACTGTCTTCCTCTCATCCCCTCTCTCAGCCAGCCTGTTTGCCAGGGAGAGATTTTGTTTCTGTTTTCTTGTCATACCCAGCCGCACTCAGGGGTTCCTCCTGGCTCTATGCTCAGAAATCGCTCTTGGCAGACTCGGGGGACCATATGGAATGCCGGGATTCGAACCATCATCCTTCTGCATGCAAGGCAAATGCCCTACCTCCATGCCATCTCACCGGCCCTGCAGGGAGAGATTTATGAGAGTACAAGAAGGAGACTCATGGGCCCGGAGAGATAGCACAGCAGCGTTTGCCTTGCAAGCAGCCGATCCAGGACCTAAGGTGGTTGGTTCGAATCCCAGTGTCCCATATGGTCCCCCGTGCCTGCCAGGAGCTATTTCTGAGCAGATAGCCAGGAGTAACCCCTGAGCACCGCCGGGTGTGGCCCAAAAACCAAAAAAAAGAAAAAAAAGAAGGAGACTCATTTGCTCCTGAGGTGTGGGATGGGTGGATGCAAGGGTATTGTAGGGCTGAGCTTCACAGGCCCTAATGGGGACCAAAGCCACTTCAAGGCTGGACTGTACACTGTACACCGTGGAAATGTATCTGGGCAGGACTCAAGGGAGGGCAGAAGCCCCGGGTAGCTCAGGTGTGCCAGGATGGGCACAGCCCCTGGGAAAGTGCCTGTCTGCAAAGGGAGAGGCAGCAGGTAGTGTGGTGTGAGCCCATGCAGTGTACATGTGTGAATATATGTTGGTTTGTCTCAGGTACACATTTGAGTATGTATCTGTACACATGTGTGTGAGTACATTGTATTTGCTTCTTTTTTTTTTTTTTTTTTTGGTTTTTGGGTCACACCCGGCAGTGCTCAGGGGTTACTCCTGGCTCCATGCTCAGAAATTACTCCTGGCAGGCTAAGGAGACCATATGGCATTCCAGGATTCGAACCAATGACCTGCATGAAAGGCAAATGCCTTACTTCCATGCTATCTCTCTGGCCCCCTTGCGTTGCTTTTTTTGTTTGTTTCTGTTTTTTTGTCCACGGCTGGAGGTGCTCAAGGGTTACCACTGGCTCTGAGCTCAGAAATCGCCTCTGACAGACTCAAGGCACCAAATGGGATGCCATGTATTGAACCTGGGTCGGCCACGTGCAAGGCAAATGCCCTAACTGCTGTGCTATATGGCTTCAGCCCAAATTATGTTATGTGTGCACATGTGAGCGTCTACATAGACCGTGTGTTGAGGTTGAGCATGTGTGTGCTAAAGAATGTGAGAATGAGAGGCCTGAGCAACAGCACAGAGGGGAGGTTACTGGCCTTGTACAAGACTGACTCGGTTTTAATCCTCAGTATTTCATATGGTCCCCAAAGCACAGCCAGGAATGATTCCTGAGCAGATCCAAGAGCAAGCCCTGAGCACACTGGGGTTTGGTTCCCCCCCCCCCCAAAATGTGAGAACATGCTCTGTGCATGTGAACATGCAAGTGTGAGTGTACCATGAATACAGGTGGGAGTGTGCTGTGAACACGGGAGTTGTGTGTACTTGTACAGTCTGCCGTGCTATTGGACCCCGTGGTCTGTGCCTCCTGATCTTGCTCATCACAGCCACCATTTCTGTGGAAACTTCGGCCTGACTGGAGTGGCCAAACCTCCTGTGAGCCTGACGTCAGGCCCATAGGTGATTGTTCCTTTGCTCTGAGCTGTACATGTTCCTGCCTGCTCCCCTGGTCCTCCCTCTGCTACACCCAGCTCTGTGCCCTCATCCCTGTGATGTGCTCCTCAGCCTGTCCTGCTGTGCTCTCCTTGGCACACGCACCAGGGCCAACCCATGCATTTCAATCACCCCTGCATCCCCACCTCTACCTCCTCTGTTCCCCACAGCTCGTCTGCCATTGATCCTTCCCAGTCTGGTGGGCACTGGGGATTCTGTTCCCCCCATGTCTAGCTCACTAGCTGGGAAATGAGACGTGGCATCCCTGAATTCTCATAAAACCCGCCTGATCCAAGCCTGCTGGGGCTGCAACCAAGAACATTGACCCCAAGTGCTTCTGTGTGTCCTTCCAAGCATCCCTGCGAGGGTTTAACAAGCTGCTCCTTTTACAGAGTGCTCTGGGCAGTCTGTGTTCTCCCTCATTCAGGCAGCATCCAGTGCTCATCCCCCAGGACTCAGTGCTCAGCCTATAGTGCTCATACTTAGTACTCCTCCATGATCACCCAATACTCTCCAGTGCATACCCTCCAGTACTTATCAGTGCTCAACCTCCAGTGCTCCACATTGTTCAGCCTCCAGGGCTCAGATACAGTGTTCCTCTATGCTCACCTAATACTCATCCTCCAGTGCCCACCCCCCCCTCAATGTTCAGCCTCCTCTCTCTGTCTTTGCCCTTCAGCTCTATCTCCTAGAAGTCTTGAGGTCCCCGTGGGTCTGCTTATGTCCATGCCTGCTGCTCCCCCCCACCCCTGTCATCCCTCTGATGCACCCAGTCTTCTAGTCCTCTGCCCTCATCCCTATGATGTGTTTCCCAGCCCTTAACTATTCCACAACTAGGCTGATGTTGCAGACCCTCCCTCAGGGTAGTAGCTACCGAGGACAAGCCCTTCCTAGTCTTGCTAGTTCCTGAATCTTGGTTGGGGCTAAGGCCTCGGGGCTGATGAGTGGATGTTGGTACTGCTGAATAAACAAGCTATAATGCACAGACACTCGGGGAAAGGCCACTTTAGGGACCTCAGTGCTTCTGCTCTGAGGGTGCTGAGGAGGGTAGGGCTGGCTGGCACATTTGCCCTCCACCCCCTGTGATGAACTGGGCTGTCCTCACGATGCTCTGCTGGGGACTGGGTTGCTGTCAGGGCACTGACCCTTACTATTTTCCCCAACTTGTCCTGTGCAGGGGCCCTGTGGCCTGGTGAAACTGCAGTGCCCAGTGCAGTGAGCTGGACAGTGAGAGAGCAGGACCAGAGGTACCAGGGTTCCCAGGTCCCAGGGAAGGCTGCAGGGGCCCACAAAGGGTCAGGCGAGAGACTCGCCCTGGGCAGGAGCCAGATGCCCAGGACATATTGGCACAAAGGCATGCACCTGGTTGATGAGATTGTGGGCACAGCCGGGGTCAGTGGGCGCGTGGGCTCTGGCACACCGTGGTCATCGAGATGATGGATCGAGGCCCCCCCAGGCAGCACACACGGCCTCACTCGCCCTCAATTGCTCCCCAGGGCCCGATCGATGGCCCAGGCGAGGCCAAGCAGCGGTGATGAATGACTCGGGATTGATTTTCACTTAATTGACAATTTGGTGAACCTGTTTGCGAAGCCCCAGGTTTGGCAGAGTAGGAGGCCCCACATGTGGGGTCCATGTGCCTGGAAAGGGGGCAGCCAGTAGGGGTAGGTCAGCTGCACTGCGGTGCACCCTCTGCCTGGCTAGAGAGGCCTCCAGAGAGGGGGCGCTGGCTCAGTGGTCACTTAGGTAGGAGGAGCTCCAAGCTATGCCCGGAGGGACTCCATGCAGCAGCAGCAAAGTTGATCCAGCCATTCTGATGCAGTTTGTCTGTGCTGGGCTAGTTTGGAGCTGGCAGGGCTGGTGCTTCTCCTGATTGAGTGCTCACCAAAGCCCCAAAGGGGTTGGCTCCTGGCTCAGTCTTTGACCCTCAGCCTCTTCACCTGGAACCTGCTCTTCCTGAAACCCACTCTCAGCACCTTTGCTTGAGCAGGAATGAGGCAGGCAGCGCCAAGGGCACCTCCTGTGGGTCCAGTTTTTCTGGCCGCCATCCGCAGTCACCTGGGGCTGTTACTGGGGTGACAGGTAGTGCTGCCCTCGGCCATCACCCCTGAACTCATTAGCAGGAGAGAGGAACTGTAACAGGATCCTTGGGTAATCCCTTGGGGCCACCCCACACAAAAGCCAGAGTGAATCCACAGAATTACTGGGGAGAAGTCAAGAGCCTGGAATGTCCCCCTCAAGTACAAACAAAGACCATCCTTGGAGGACCCAGAGGGGGCTGCCCGGGTCTGATTTCCTCCTGGTGCAACCTGATGCTGTCTACGAATCCTGCTGTCCCATAGCAGCAGCAGCGCCCCAAGAAGGGAGTTGGGGATCAGGGCTGGTTCTTAGGCAGGCAGAGGGACCCTGGGTCAAAGACAGGAACTCTTGCCGCCACACCTGCCCCCACACCCTCAACTGTCTCCATACCTGTCCCCCACACATGCCCACACCTTCACCTCTGCCCATACCTGTCCCCACGCTCTCACCTGTGCCCTACAACCACCCTCACCTGGCCTCCAACGCCCCCTCATCTACCCCACTTCACAGGGACAGAATGTACAGGGCCCCTAGAGCACTGGTCAAGGGTGTGGAGACCCTTTCCCTACCCAGGACTGGTGTCTTCTAGGAAAGGGGGTCACAGAGACACCCCAAGAACAAGTCACATGAGATTAAAATAGATAATTATGTGACCTCAGGCTGAGGGTACTGGAGCCCCAGAAACTGGGTGAGGCTGAGACACCCCCCACCCCTAGAATGCCAGAACTGGTGAGAGCAGGGGCTGGAGAGGCAGGACAGGGCAAGGAGAGCATTGTCTACACCCCAATTCAAATCTGGCACCTTGTGTTTTCCTAAGCACTACCAGGGGTCACTCTTGAGCAAAGTCAGGTGCAGTCCCCTGAGCCCAGTTTAGTTGGATGTGGCCCCTAATCCCCAGAGAAACATCCAGAAGGGAAGGGAAGAAAGAGATTCGTCTGGTCCCCTGTGGATCTTGGTGCCAGTTGGGGGCTTCCTTTTTTTTTGGTTTTTGGTTTTTGGGTCACACCAGGTGGCGCTCAGGGGTTACTCCTGACTGCTCAGAAATTGCTCCTAGCAGACCAAGGGGACCATATGAGATGCCGGGATTCGAACTACCATCCATCCTGGATCAGCTGCTTGCAAGGCAAATGCTTATCTCTCTAGCCCCACTTGTGCTATCTCTCTGGCCCCAGTTGGGGGCTTCCTGAGGTGGGGAGCAGTGGCCCACACCCCTCACACCCCTTGCTGTGTTTCAGGGCCCCAAGTGGTGTCCAGTCTGATGCTTGGGTCCTGAGGGCCCAGCAGACTCTCTGGGTGAGTTTGTGGGAAACCCCCATTCTCACCCCCCAGACTCCCTCAGCGTCCAGTGTACTAATGATGGGACATAGGGTGGGAGCGCTGGCCTCAAGGTGGCCTCTCTGTGCCCCTTGTCAACTCTCTGCCCCCTTGTGGGAACTGACAGGGGTGGCATGGTCCCTGGTACAGCTCAGGATGACATTGGACATTGCGGCTGTCCCCACTGGCCCACAGGCACTGTCATGCCCCCCACCACCACCACCAAGGCAGAGGGACTTGGTGGTAAGAAGCAGTGAGAACAGAGAATGGGCCAGTCTTTCAGACTTTTCCAGAACATTCTGGAATAGGCCTGGATGAGAAGTCCCCAGGCTAGCCCAGCAATTCTGGGGTCCTGTCTTCTCACCTGATTTGGGCTTACCCACTGTTTGTTCAACCAATGTGCCTAGATGAATGAAGACAGAACCACCTCACCAGGGCCCCGCCCTCCCCCATCATCCCCTGACCACCCCCAGGTCACTCCCAGTGCTCTCCCTTCCCAGGTCTGTGTGACATTCACAGCCACTCAGAGGGGCTGTGACCGGAGCAGCCCCTCACCTCCTCCCAACCCCAAACTAAATAAAGCAAATAGATGGGGCTCGGAGTGTGTGTGTGTGGGGGGGGGCGGCCGGAGATCCCCTCATGCAATCAGCCAAAGAGGTCTGAGTGCGGGTGAGCAAATTCATCAGCATAATGGCACAGCCAGCCACTGCCCGCCCACCCGCCCTCCAGAAGGAAGGAAGCAAGCAGCAAGCAGGGCCAGGCTTTGGGAAGGTGCAATCCCTAAGCTCTGCTGGGGCAGAAATGTAGGGGGGTGGCCAACCCAAGTCTGCATCCCCAGCCTCAAAAGTCTGAGCCCCCCAGTCCTGAAAGTCTGCATCCCCCAGCTCTTCTCACTCCCTAAGACCAACTCTCAGCCCAGTGACCCCCCCCCTTGTTCCAAACTAGGCCTCAGCCCTCCGTGTCACAGGCACATAGGGCAAGGGACAGTGTCTCTGGGTTCTAAGAGCCTCTCAGAAGGACCCCTGGGTGCCTGAGAAGAAGCCTGGCATGAAGCCTACTGGTCCTTGCAGCCATCCCAGTGCAGGTCCAGGCTGCTGGGGGCTATGGGGAATGGGAGAGCCATGTGGGGTCCCAGGGTCTTCACTGTTGTGCACACGGTTGGTGCCCACCCTGTGTGCCTTCCGCTTCTCCAGCTGAGGCCCATGCCCTGGGCACAGAGCTGACACCAAGTCCCCCTTGGTCCCTCACAGTTAGGCCCACAAAATTGGCTCTCAGGATGAAGCCGTGGGCTCTGCCTCTTCCTCCAGCACTTCTAGCAGTTTATGACCAGGGGTCAAGTGTTGGGGGCCAGGGAGGAGAGACCCAGGCAGGAGCAAGTGTGGAGTGTCATGGCTAGGGGAGCAGAGGGACCCCACCATGCAGGTCCTTCCCCTGGCCAGGCTCACTATGGGACTTTCCCAGCTGTCTCCAGGAGTTAATTTATGGGGAGTACAGAGCCCACACGCAGAGATTTATGCACACCCCAGCACTGCCCACTGAGGAAAGAATGTGGGGGCATACCAGCCTACCCAGACAATCAGAGTGTAGTCAGGGGGTGCCTGAGAGGCGAGATGGCAGTCAGGGATTTAGGGCAAGTGGCCAAGAGCCAGGCAGGGCTACAGCAGGTTGGGAGCAAGGGTCTGAATGTGGAGCAACTCAGGGGAGAATTGGGGACTGGGGCCTCTGGACAGGGAGAGCTTCAAGCTGCTATGCCTGCTCTCAGGCAGCTGCCGCAACCAGGCAGCAGCGTGGACACAGCCTGGTAGTCCCCTTGTTTCTAGAGCTGAGCCCCTGATCTGAGGACTCCTGCCCTGGCACCACTACACACAACTCTGAACAGCCTGGCTTTTCACTCACCCCCTTTTTTGTTGTTGTTGGTTTTTGTTTTGTTTTGTTTTTTGTTTTTGGTCACACCTGGCAACACTTAGGGATTACTTCAGGTTCTTCGCTCACAAATCGCTCCTGGCTTGGGGGACCATATGGAATGCTGGGGATTGAACCTGCTTCGGTCCTGGGTGCAAAGCAAATGTACTTCCACTGTGCTACCAATCCAGCCCCATCACATTATCCTTGGTTCAGGGATCAGGGTCAGGGCTCGCTTGCTGTTCTGTGCGGCCCTGGGTCACCTTGTACCCCAGATACAAGTCCTGCCCAGGGTGTCTGTTCTGTTTAACTCCCTGGGGGCACCAGGCTGTGTCATACTCCTTGGCCTTGGTCCTGGGAAGAACTGCCTCCCATCCCCACCTGCCTGGTTTTGATCCAGTCCCAATGTGCCAGCCCCTCTAGAGGACCTTTCCAGAATGTTCTGGTGGGCAGGAGCAACATGTGAACAAGATTTGGGGCTGATCCCTTGGGGGCTCTAGAGCCAGAAGTTCTTGGAAGTGGAAGCACTCAGCCATCTGGGGGAATCACTTCTGTTGCAATGGGGCAAACAGAAACTGGGGATCCACTCCAAGGGGAGTGGCAAGACCACAGGTGTTTGTTTTGGGGCCACACCCACAGTACTCACAGGTTACTCCTGGTTCTGCACTCAGGAATTACTCCTGGTGGTGTTCCAGGGACCCTATGGGATGTTGGGGGTTGAATCTAGTTTGGCCACATGCAAGGCAAATGCCCTCCCCACTGTGCTCTCCCTCCGGCCAGCAAGACCACAGGTGGGCCCATGTGGGGCAGGACTTGCAGACATATGAACCTAGGTTTCCCCAAGGGTGGTATCTCTGGTGTCTTGCCTGCTACCCTCCCTAGCAGCCACTTTGGCCCATTCCTGCTGAACTATGGTGTCCCTTACCCCCATCCCACACTCAGGAACTGGCCCTAGACACGATTTCTTCCAGCTTAACTTCCTTCACAGGGGAGTGGGAAAGAGCTGCTTGGACCATGAGGCTGGGCCTCCTGAAGTGTGTATGTGTGCATGTGTGCAGGGAACCCGTTTAGACACGTGTGCAAACCTATGTACACAGATTTGTGTGCTAGCATGCAACTGTGTGTGGCTATCAGTGTGCACAGTGTGGGTGAGTGTCACAGGTGCAAGTGTGTCATGCATTTATGCTTGTGTCATGCATATACACGTCATGTATGTGTCATGTGTGTGTGGGTGTCATGTGTGTGTGCGCACACATGTGTCTGCATTTTCCTCTCTCCAGCTCCAGCATTGGGCAGCCAGAGCCCACAAGCCCCCACCAGCACTCTATTTAATGTCTTCCTTATAAGAGTTTTAAATTATCAGCCTAAATGAGGCCCATAAATTTGACTTCATAAAATCCACGCACATCATTTTCCGGCAGAAAAGGCTCTCTAAGAAATATTTTCCTTAAGACCCCCTGCACCCCCCTTGGCAGCAGAGCGTTTATTCTGATATTAAAACGGCAGGAATTCTATAAATCCTGGTCGCCTGAGCCGGCGCCCAGGGACACCCTGCGATATTAGTCTATTCGATTGTCATTCAGGCCCTATTTGGGGGTCAAAGAGCGGGACCCGCATGCTTGAACTTCAGGCAGTCCGAAGCGGATCGATGGTGGGGATGCAGATTAGGTGGTCGTGACTGGGTGGGGAAAGCAGGCCTGCAGGGAATGAGGGTCTGCATAAAGAGCCCTATCTGCTTGCTAGACCCCCAAACCAGGTGAAGACCCCACCCCGAAGTCAGAGGGAGACAAATCCTGACTAGCCTGGAGGCCCTGTCCTCCTCTCAAGTCCCCCACACTGTATGTCAGCCTTAACTTCCAGCTGCAATCTGGGTTCTACTTCATTTTCTTTCTGTTTTAGTTTTGTTTGTTAGTTTTGGGGCCACACCTGGCTGTGTTCAGGGGTTACTCCTGGCTCTGCATTCTGAAATCACTCCCTGGCAGGCTCAAGGAACCATATGGGATGCCAGGAATGGAACCCAGATCCATCCCGGGTCCACTTGTGCAAGGCAAATGCCCTACCATTGTGCTATCGCTTTGACCCTGGGTTCTGATTCTTTTTGTTGTTGTTTGGTTTGTTTTTTGGGTCACACCCGGTAGCGCTCAGGGATTGCTCCTGGCTCTATGCTTAGAAATCGCTCCTGGTAGGCTTGGGGGACCATATGGGATACCGGGATTCGAACCACCATCCTTCTGCATGCAAGGCAAATGCACTATCTCTATGCTATCTTTCCGGTTCCGGGGGTTCTGCTTCTTAATCTAGCCTGGGACACTCACAGGCTCCCTAAATCAGGCTCCTGGAATGGTTGGCTTCAGGGTTCCCCTTGCTTTGACACAGGCTGATTCCCAGTGGTCCCCCAGTTCTGACACTGGCCCTAGAAGGAGTGGGAAATAAGGTGCTTTGCTCTTTCAAGGCCGGGATCTGAGTGCTCACGCTGCCCCATAGCTCCCTGAAGACCAGTCTGGGGTGTCTCCTTGCTATGACCTTGGGGCCACCAAAGTAAAGGTGTCTCCTGTCTCTACCCCCTCATTGATCACCCACAGCACCCCAAGGCCACAGCTGTCTTCATAGGGCCCACCCACTGGGAAAGTTCTGGGGGAGATAAATAACTTGAACCGTGATCTCTCCCCTTCCTCCAGCCCCTCTTATGGGGTCAGGTCCCTTCACACTGTCCCCAGTAAGCATGCAAAGATCTTCCAGACAGGCATGTTGGGGCTGGAGAAAGCCACTGCACATACCCTCATTCTGGTGCCCCTACTTTCCTAAACTTCTCTTCTTTGTTTATTTTATTTATTTATTTATTTATTTATTTATTTATTTAGGGTCACACCCAGCAGCGCTCAGGGGTTACTCCTGGTTCTGGGGAACCATATGGGATGCCAGGGATTGAACCCGGGTTCGTTCTGGGTCAGCTGCATGCAAGGCAAACACCCTACCGCTGCGTGGTATTGCTCCGGCCCCTGGGTTTTGTTTTATTGGGGGGATTGGGCCTTGTCCTAACAGTGTTTAGCAGGTACTCCTGGCTCTGTGCTTTGGGAGTCATTCTGGCAGTGCTCAGGAGACCAGGAGCACTGGGGATCATATCCACTCAGCTGCCCATGCTGGGGCTTCAGTCTCGAGTTGTGAGTTGCAGAGATTCTGGTTCTACTTCATGGTCCTGGTTCTGCCTCCTGATTCTGGTTCTCCTTCAATGTTCTGTGTTTTTTAGTCAATGGCTCAAAGGCCCCGAGGCTGCTGAGGGTCAGCTATTTGCAGCTCTGGCTGGAGCAGAGTCAGTTTGAAGACCCAGCACCCCAAGCAACACCAGGAAGGAGTCAAGAGCACAGAGCCAGGAGTAATCCCTGAGCATGCCGGATCTGCTCCTCCAGAAAAACAAACAACAAAAACCCACAATGGTAATAAAACCCAAAGACAATAGAGATGATGGTCAGGAGGACCATTCCATGGCAGGCAGGAAGCTTGTTACAAAGCGGCGCAGAGCAGTTAGAGTAGAGTAGGGAGCGCTGTGACAATGAGAATTGAAAATGATCACTCTGGAAAAGAACTGGGTACTGAATAGAGGGAAAATAATATGCAAGGTACCCTTTCAGTAATGACATTGCAAACCACAGTGTCTGAAGGGCAAAAAGGTAGAGAGAGAGAGAAAGAAGGAGGGGAAAGGAAGAGGAGAGTGAGAGAGGGAGAGGGAGAGGGAGAGGGAGAGATAGGGGGCACCAGAGAGTGTTTCCTGCAGGCTAAGAGGGCGTGTGTGGTCCCAGGAGGCTCTGGCTTCCCGCCCCTCCAACTGCACCCCCAGGTCCAGATCCAGGGTGAGTCCCCTTCCTAATGAGGCCCCTGAGAGAGTAGGGGTCCCAGAGCACCCAGGGGGGCTGCCCAGTGGGCGGGACCTGGGGGTCCTCCAGCCCTGAGTCTCCTTCGCCCCATCCATCTGGCCCTTTGTATTGGCCCTGGCAGCCAGACCCAGTCATGCAAGCCAGTGGGGACTCCAGGGGGCCCCCACCCCTCATGGGCTGGGCTGTGCCGCCTCCTGTCACATCCGTCACACACTCCAGGCTTTCAACTGAACTGGCTCCTTTTCACTCCCCGTTACTGACCTATCAGAGGGTTAATGGCCCTGCCAAGGGGGGCAGCTGTGGGGTGGGGACTGCTGGCCAAACCGTCAGATTCCAACTGCCAGAGCCCTGTCTCCCCCCTGCCCCACCCCCGCGCCCCCCCAGACTCAGACCCAGAAGTAGTTCAGCCTCTCCTCCCAGCCCACCTGAGGCCCTAGTGGAGAAGCTATGGCATCCTGGATGGGAACTGCTGGGTGGAGCAGCTCTTAGCCTGAGGCACTTCACTGAGGCACTGTTGCAGGATCCAACTTATAGGGGTGCGAGAATGTCTGGGCCCTGGAGCCTGCAAGAAAGGGCCTGGGGTTGACCCTCAGGGACAGTGGCTGATGCTGGGTTTCGCTCATGAGTAGCCCCTGCATCCCTCCATCTCTCTGGGGGTTATCCCAATACACATGCACACACACACAAACACACACGCACACAAGTGATTCCTAGTACCTGATGGAGTGAACCGTTCCTGAGCCTGTTTTGTTTTGTTTTGTTTTGTTTTGGGGCCACACCCGGCGGTGCTCAGGGCTTACTCCTGGCTGTCTGCTCAGAAATAGCTCCTGGCAGGCACTGGGGACCCTATGGGACACCGGGATTCGAATCAACCACCTTTGGTCCTGGATTGGCTGCTTGCAAGGCAAACACCACTGTGCTATCTCTCCAGCCCCTGGTTCTTGACCCAGTCACCCTTCTGATACTACAAGTTGGATCTTTTTTAATTTTTAATTTGAGTCACCGTGAGATACGTAGTTCCAAAGCTCCAAAGATCAAGTTCCAGTCATACAATGTCCAACACAGTTTACCAGGGCACATTTCCCTCCACCAATGTCCCCAGTTGCCTTCCTGCTGTCCCCTTTGCCCTCCCTGCTGCCTGCCTCTGGGTAGACAATTTTCCTCTCACTCCACCCCCCTCTTTCTGTCTCTCTTTCTCTCTCCTTTTTGAATCATGGTTTGCAATATTGTTACTGAAGGGGTCTCATGCCCACCACTTTCTCTCCTCTTAGTACCTCATTCTCATGTGTGTGAGGAAAGAACACAAGACAACAAGACAGCAACTCATAGGACAGTATATGAGCTTATCAGTCCTGAGGACTGTGTGGGTGAGACCTGTCAGTCCCTACAACAGCTTGTGTGAGTCCATCACTCTCAAACAGAGGGTTAGGTGGGGCTTGTTGGTCCTCTTACCCTGTTACCACAGCAGGCATGCACTGTCTCTCAGGAACAGGGTCCTCTTGGCCTTGGAACCTTCAGTGACTCCTGCCTATGAGGCCTCTATGTATTTCTAGTCCTCTAGGAGACCCCATTGTCCTGAAAACCAACTACTGGAAACCTGGGTTTCAGCCCCGCAGAGCTCAATGCTGAGAGGAGTAGAATGTTGGCCAGTGGCCCCCAACCCCACAAGAGGGGCCCCCAAGGAGGGTCAGGAGCCCAGCTGGTGCAGCCAAAATGTGCTCGGAAGAGACAGGGAGGTTGTGTTGGGGTAGAGAGTGACCATACTAGGGAACATTCTGCAAAGAAAGAAAGTCAGGCTGTTCCAATTGGGGGATTTGTTGATGCCCTAACCGGGCATGTATTCATGTCAGGATGGTAAATTGGCCTGAGAGGTAGCAGCAAATGTGGGTTATACCCAGCACTGAGGCATTAATTGTCTTCCAATCCCTCTGTCTGTCAGTGTGCACTGCTGTGGTGGCAGAGAGGGAGGTCAAGGGCTACTCCTGGCTCTACTCCTGGCTCTTTTTTTTTTTTTTTCTTTTGGTTTTTGGGCCACACCCAGCAGTGCTCAGCGGTTACTCCTGGCTGTCTGCTCAGAAATAGCTCCTGGCAGGCACGGGGGACCATATGGGACACCGGGATTCGAACCAACCACCTTTGGTCTTGGAGCAGCTGCTTGCAAGGCAAACACCGCTGTGCTATCTCTCAGGGCCCTCTACTCCTGGCTCTACGCTCAGAAATCGCTGACCCCCCCCCCCCCCCCGCGCGCACAGGCTTGGGGGACCATATGGGATGCTGGGATTCGAACCATCGTGCTTCTGCATGCAAGGCAAATGCCTTACCTCTGTGCTATCTCTCCAGCCCTGAGGGAGGTCAGTTTAAACAGAGAACACCCTGGGAGAGGGGGGCAAAAATCCTGGAAAGAGCTAGCCACACCCTTTTCTGGATTGTGGGGTCCCACTTAGTGTTCCTCCGGTGACATCACCTCTGCAATGTCTGCAGGCTGCCCTCACCCTCACCCCACCCCCACGCTTTCACTAATGGGACACTTAGTTTAATGAGAGACTTTGCATAACAGCGCTTTGCTAATTCAACTTTAAACCTTGTCATTCCGAAGATTAGCAGGGCCGGGAAGACCACAGACCTCGCCAGAGGTCTCGGCTGGGGAGCCTGGAAAGAATATTCCAGAAGGCAGAGGGACCCAGAGGGGGTGGGGCTCAGGGCACTCCCCACGTTACAGCGAGCCGTGTCCCCACCACCGGCTCTTCCCTCCCTCTGTGGCCACATTGTCCCCAGCAGAGAAAGAACAAGAAGTATGAGTCAGAGGGGCTGTGGCAAGGTCACCCTGAACATCTCCGGTCATGACCTGTGACCCCCCTAGAGGTCAAGCAGGGCTGGTGGTCCGGGTGGCCTGGCTGGAGACAATAGTCCAGGCAGCCTTGGGTGGAGCTGCCTTGTAAATGAGGGACGGTGGATGGGTCCCCTGTGTCTGTGGGTCACTCTCCTTCCTTCCGGGGTTCAGGACCACTTAGGTGGGGTCGTCCCTCCCGGCTGCCACTTGGCGCCTGTGCCCCCCGCCCCAGGTCAGGACCCCAACACCAGCACAGATGCAGACCCCAGACAGGCTGTGGATCGGTGGGAGGAGGAGGGGCCAGGAGGGGGATCTTGGAAGGGGGTGGGGATCCCCGGAGGGGAGGGAGGTATTGAGATGGGAGGGAGTTTGAGCTAGGCAGGCACGCAGGCAGCAGGCTGTAGATGGATATGGCACAGCATAAAAGGGGACCCCCTACATCTACCCTGCCTGGGCTCTAAGTGGCTGCTGTGACCCCAACAACTCATCCGGGCACCTCTTCCCAGCTGTGGTCCCCATAACAGGACCACTCCCCTCAATCCCCAAACATTCCCCACCTCCACCACCAGGTCTGTCCTCTGGGACCTGTCCTTCTGGACACACAGAGTCCCCTAACTGCTCCTGGGAGCACTTTAGGACTGGCCCTCAGGGTCTGCCTGGTCTGGAAGGCAGCAATTGGCATCCAGCTCCTGAGTTTGGGAACTGAAAGTTCCGAGTTTCTCCACCAGCATCTACTCCAGTGCTCTTAAGAGGGTGGGTGGGGTCTGACTAGATTGAGAGCCCGATGGCTGCCTGTAGCCCAAAACAGAGCCTAGAGCAGGTTCCCTGAGGGGGACTGAACCGCGAGTGCCAGTGAGGGAGCCTGATGTGGGGTGGGGAGGTATCAGGAGAAGTCCCCACCTCAGCCAGTCACCCCTGCTGACTATCAAAGAGTGACAGGCACTGATTCCAAGCACTGCCAGGTAAAAGTGTCAGAGTTTGCTTCCCATCTACACCTCCACAGACCCCAGCACCACCCAGTCTGCAGTAGCCTGAATATACCCGATATGGCTCAAAATCAAAGGAGCAAAAATGAAAAACAAAACAAATCAGTCGAGGCTGCCAGAGCGATGGTGCAGCAGGGTCAAAATTTGCCCTGCCAACAAAGTCTGAGGTTCAATCCCCAGCACCACATACTGTTCCCTGAGCAACCCGAGGAGTGATCCCTGAACACCGAGCCAGGAGTCAGCACAGGGCACTTCTGGGTGTGGCCCCAACAAATAAATAAAATAAATGATAATACAATAAATCTCACATCTGCCCAAACTCATCTAAGTGCAGTGAGAGAGGCAGGTCTGCACTCCAGCACCCTGGAACCCTTACAGCAATCTCGCTGAACGACTTCTCAGAACTAGGGGTAAGAAGCCCCGGGGAACCCCCACCTTGACAGCAGCCTCAGAAACAGAGGGACACACAGATCTCTGACATCCCCATCCCCACACTCAGCCTCTCATCTGTTTTGAAATGTCAAGAAAAACCAGGTCAGGAGGAATATTTTTATGGTAAAAAATGAGTCAGTTGGAGGGAGGTGGGCGCCCAGGCAGATTGGAATTCTGCTTATGAAGGGGATGAGGGGCCCCATTAATTACAGGGGAGGGAGCCCTCCTGCTGCCACGTGCCTCACCAACGC
The DNA here is from genome assembly GCF_024139225.1 of Suncus etruscus. Classification (NCBI taxonomy): domain Eukaryota; kingdom Metazoa; phylum Chordata; class Mammalia; order Eulipotyphla; family Soricidae; genus Suncus; species Suncus etruscus. The sequence goes on along the minus strand of NC_064852.1, from coordinate 20,985,509 downwards.
CAAAAGCTTGTCAACATTTTGCAAAGAATGAAAATGCAAATAACTTTCAAATTCTTCAATGTCACCAAGGTGCAGAAAAAGGTCGCCACGCTGGCTGCCATTTGTCTCGTCGTGAGTGTGAAAGAGCTTTTTTTTCTATTAAATTTCTTAAAATTAATGTTTTATGTTGCTCAGAGTAATTTGAACAATTATGGGCTTAAAGAATTGATCGTCGCAGCCCCTGGGATTCGCGCCGTAGATGAATTCCTTTAGAATGGTGCTGATTTATCAGGCGTTCCTAACCTGAAAAATACCCCCGTTAGCCCTCCAGTCCCTGCCAGCCCTGCCTGCACACGCCAATGAAGGGCCAGTCTCCCCCACTCTGCTGCGCTGGCGCTGGTGGTGGGAAGGCAGAAGAAGGGAGGCAGGGAAGTAAGGTCTGGGCAGTTCGAGCAGAAATTCTGTGTTAGAGGGAGAAAGAAAGTCCTTTGACATGTCACTGAACTATCTCTTAGAAATTCAACTGTTTACATTTCACGGGGTAGAACCTGAGTTCGGAAGCACACACACACCCCCAAAGTAGCTTAAGACTCTCATCCTCAAGAAAGTAAAGTGCTCCTCCCAACCCCACCCTCAGCCGCTGGGTCTTTGGACCTTGAGCGCCACCTGAGCAAAAGTCCAGGGGAGAGAGAAAATCAGTCACTTGAAGACTGGTCTTGCACTTCCTTCACTCTCCCAGCTCTCACTCCCTCTGCACTGTCCCCCAGTCCCTCCCTAATCCTCCTCCGGCATCTGAACTCGGCAGAGCCAGTGGGCAAGGTTCCCAGCCCAGGAATAGTCTCTGGTCTAGGCGCAGCCCTTGCTCCCCCTTTCTGCTCCAGGACTCAAATCCGGCTCCCACAGGCTTCCACAGGCACTTGGGGCTATCCTGCATCCAACTGGGGAAACTGAGGGCAGCGGGATGAGGCCCAGGAGCACGAGCAGATTCTTCAATGGATGGCACTGGGGCCCACATAGAGCAGCACCCTACATTTCCTGGATTCCAGCGCCCCTTTCCAGTCTGTACTGAGGACACCCCCCCCCCCTCCTGCCTGCACCTCTAAGGGCTCAGCATCAGCCAGCTGGAGTGGCTTCGACAGGTGGAACCCTAGGGGAACACTCTGGGCTTTATTAACCAGTCAGCAACTAAAAGGTCCCTGGGGCCTGGGGAAGGGGCCAGGAAGCCAGATGAGGATTTTCCCCCATCAGACCTCCAGGGCCTGTGCTGAGCTAAACAGCCCTCTCCAAAGCCAGAGTCCCGGTTTTCTCCTCCTCAGGACCCTAGAAAGGGTCTAGAGCCCCAGCACTGAGGCCCAGCCTTCCCCGTAGCACCCCCACTTTGAGTCCATGTCCTCTCCCACCCTGCTCAACTCCTCCCAACTACTACTACCCCAATCTCCTCTTTCTCACCAATGAAAGACTTGGAGACCACTGTTTATTTGGGACCCAGGGAAAAGTCTTCTAGTGAGACGACTGAACCAGAGTCCCCCCAAGTTCCCTGCAAAACCCCTCTGCTCTTCATCCTGTTCTCAAACCAGGGCCGCCTTCCCTGAAGGAAGTGCCTCTTCCTGCAGCCGCACCAGGACAGGTTGAGGAGGGTCGGGTTCCCCCCCAGTCTCCAACCCCAGCTCCATGCTCAGTCCCCACTCCCGACAGTCTGCGCCCACACACCAGGACCACCAAAGAGGGTCCCACTCACATCAGGAGCTTCCCTGACAAATAAATAGGCACCACCAGCTGCCCGGAAAAACAGCCAGTTCCCACCAAGAACCGTTTATTGGGTCTGGTAAAGCGCTGTGGCTGAGGCCGGGAGTCTGAGATAGACACTCACAGACTCCCAATGGGGAGCTTGGGGTGCAGGTTTGTCCAGCTGCCAGGGGTGGGGGGTGGGCTGCAGGAGATGTCTAGTGCTTCCAGTGGATCATCACAGTGCAGCCCTTGAGGGTGTTTGGCAACGAACCCCCGCAGGCTGGGTGCTGAGTGGAGCACAGAGGGGTGCAAACGGTTGGGGTGTGGGGCTTCCCAAGGCATCCATCCTGCGCCCCAAGACTCCGAGACATGGATGCACTGAGAACTGGCTGTGCAGATGCAGGGCAAGGTGGGCGACAGGCTGCCGCTGCCCCACAAAGTAGACCGGATCTCTCTGTAGCCTCCGGAGAGGAAGCTTCGAGCCCCAAGCAATGCAGGGACTGCAGGGAAGAACGGCAGCGGTGACTTCTCTCTGGGGAGATCAAATCCACTGACAATTGTGGTTTCTGCAGCCCTATAGGTAGGTCCTGCTGCTCCCCGAGAAGGGTCCCTGGAGCTCCTCAAGTTCAGTGCTCACAGAGTCAGTCAGAACTGGGCATGTTCCACCTCATCCAGCCAGGAGGCAGGGCTGGCAGGGAAGTCGGGGTAACCCCCACTGCTCCCAGGGGACAAGTCAGAGCTGGGTCCAGTCCCTGCCAGTGCTCTCATGGGTGGGGGCGCCCCCGGGGCCCCGGTAGGCACCAGACTCAAGCTGGCATCGGGGTAAGCCAAACTGGAGAGCAGGGGTCCCGGGAGGCCAGGCAGTGCAGCCGGGGAGGGAGCCACGCCAAAGGGGCTGCCGGGCCGCAGCTCACGGTAGGACTCAGGGCCTCCCAGACCCCCGTGCTCCAGTGGGAAGCTTCCAGGAGCCCCTGCAGGTCGGCCCAGGGCTGGTGTAGGCTCCCCCAGGCTGCCGTAAAGGCCATTCGCAGGGCCCATGTCGGCCACAGTCGGCTCATCTGCAAGAGAAGCAGAAGGGGAAAGCAAGTGGGTACTGGATGCCCAATGCTCTGCACCCCGGTTCCCACGCATTGGATGGTCTGGGATCACCTGCATTTTCCCAGTGAGGCCTGATCAGGGGCAGGAAGAGTCCAGTCAGGTTTCCTGGAATCAAGGGGTATACTGACCCCCAGCCCCATTCTATAGACAGGTTCACCACCCCAGAGCCAATTCCACAATGTGGGTGGAAGTCTGTGGCATAGCCTCAGAGTCTGTTGGGGGATGCTCTATAGTATAGAGTCTATACCATAAGGTGGATTCTAGGAGCTAGAGCAATAAGACAGCACGAAGGGCATATGACCCTAGTATGCAGCCTGTCCTGGTTCAATCCCCTACATCCCATAGGGTACTCCGCATCTGCTAGGAGTCAATTCCTGAGCGCAGAACCTGGAGTAAATCCTGAGCATCATCAGGTGTGGTCCAAAACAAAAACAAACAAAGAAGGTAGATTCTAGGGGGATGCTGAATGATTTGTTTTCTTGAAAAGGCTGGTTAATGAGAGCCAGAGAAATTGTATGGGGGTAGGACATTTGTCTTACACACAGATAGCCTGGATTTGATCCTCGGCATCCCATAGGGCCCCCTGAGCACCTCCAGGAATAAATTCCGAATGCAGAACCAGGAATGATTCCTCAATATCTGTTGCCAGGTGTGGCCCAAAAACAAACCAAGAAAAAATAAAGAAGGGAGAGAGGGAAGGAAGGAAGGAAGGAAGGAAGGAAGGAAGGAAGGAAGGAAGGAAGGAAGGAAGGAAGGAAGGAAAAGAAAGAAAGAGAGAAAGGGAGAGAGGAAGAAGAAAGAGAAAGAAATAAAGAAAGAAAAAAGGAAGAGAGAAAGAAAGGAGGGAGGGAAGAAAGAGAAAAAAGGAAGAGAAGGAAGGAAAGGAAGGAAAGAAAAAGAAAGAAGAGGGGGCCGGAGAGATAGCACAGTAGTGTTTGCCTTGCAAGCAGCCGATGGAGCTTTTTTTTTTTTTTTTTTTTTTTTTTTTTTTTTTGGTTTTTGGGCCACACCCAGTGGTGCTCAGGGGTTACTTCTGGCTGTCTGCTCAGAAATACCTGCTGGCAGGCACGGGGGACCATATGGGACACCGGGATTCAAACCAACCACCTTTGGTCCTGGATCGGCTGCTTGCAAGGCAAACTGCCTCTGTGCTTTCTCTCCCGGCCAGGAGCTATTTCTGAGCAGATAGCCAGGAGTAATCCCTGAGCACCGCCGGGTGTGGCCCAAAAACCAAACCAAACCAAACCAAAACAAAACAAAAAACCACAAAACAAACAAACAAAAAAAAAACGAAAAAGAAGAAGGGGAAGGAAGGAGGGAAGGAAGAATATATGAAGGGAGGAGGAAGGAAGGAAGGAAGGAAGGAAGGAAGGAAGGAAGGAAGGAAGGAAGGAAGGAAGGAAGGAAGGAAGGAAGGGAGGGAGGGAGGGAGGGAGGGAGGGAGGGAGGGAGGGAGGAAGGAAGGAAGGAAGGCAGGCAGGCAGCACTGGCTGAGTGAAGGGATCAGGGCTTAGAGAACAGTAGACTGGAGCCCTCCTGTCCCTCCCCTGAGCCCCCAGCACACCTGTGAAGGACACCTCAGCGTCACTGTCCTGTGCCTCATCCTGGACACTGTCCTTGTCGGGCCTGGCGCCGCCCCGAGAGCGCTTCATGTTGCGGAAATATTGTCCCCAGCGCTGCCGGCCTGCGTCCTTCTTCAGTCTCTTCTCTTTAGCCCGGCGGTTCTGGAACCACACCTGGGGGAGGGGCGTGCGTCCGTAGGGCTGCCCAGGCCAGCCTGCACCCACCACCCACCCGCAGGGGCGCCCTCGCTGACCTGCACCACCCGCATGTCCAGGCCGGTTTCAGAGGAGAGCTGCTCTCGCACGTGGCGCGCGGGCTTAGGCGATGTGTTGTAGGCGCTCTTGAGGGTCTCCAACTGCTTGGCCGTGATGGTCGTGCGTGGTCTCTTGGCTGTGGCTTCAGCCTCTGTGAAGGGTGGGGCAGGACGGCAGGGTGCTGAGGCAGGCCCCCACGGCACCCCAGCACCCAAGCCGCGGCAGAAGCACGTCGTGGGTTTTCTGTGCCAGATCCCAGAGACCAGGATCCCAGGACAGCATAGCCTAGGGCTGGGGAGTGGGGCATGGAAGGAGAAGCAGGAGCAGCGGCAGGGTCCACCTCTGTCAACCCTCCCTCCCTTCCTCCCTCCCTCCCTTTCTTCCTTCCTGGTTTTTCGGGCCACATCCCTTTGATGCTCAGGAGTTACTTCTGGCTATGCACTCAGAAATTGCCCCTGGCTTGGGGGGACCATATGGGATGCGGGGAATCGGGATCGAACTGTGGTCCTTTCCTTGGCTAGCGCTTGCAAGGCGGACACCTTACCTCTAGCGCCACCTCGCCAGCCCCACTTTATTTATTTATTTATTTATTTATTTATTTATTTATTTAATTTTGTGTGGGGTGCCACTCAGGAATCACTTCTGGCATCTAGACTCGGGATCTTATAGGATGCCGGAGCTAGAACCCAGGTTGGCCTGCATGCAAGGCAAATATCGTCTCCTCTTTGCTTTCATGTGGCCTGTGCCTCCTTTTTGTGTGAGGGTTTGGGTAGGTCAAAAATCCATCACTCGGGCCCGGAGAGATAGCACAGCAGTGTTTGCCTTGCAAGCAGCTGATCCAGGACCTAAGGTGGTTGATTCCAATCCCGGTGTCCCATATGGTCCCCCGTGCCTGCCAGGAGCTATTTCTGAGCAGACAGCCAGGAGTAACCCCTGAGCACCGCTGGGTGTGGCCCAAAAACCAAAATAAATAAATAAATAAATAAATAAATAAATAAATCCATCACTCAGACCTGCCTCCCTGCACCCTCTCTCAGAGGTCCCTGAGACGAAGACCTGGGCTTTGGCTGAGCAGCTATGCTCTGTCCCCCTGGCTGGAGCTGAATTTGTGCCCTGTAGGGGATTTCTTGGCGTGTAGTAGGTTACTGCAGCTGCCTCAGCCTCCCTGACCCACTCAGCCTCACACTGTTGAGTGTGTGCAGACTCAGGGGAGCTGGGGGTGGGTGGGTTTTCGGGATACCCGGTTAGAGCAGTTGCCCCACACGCACCTCGCTGCTTGGCCGTCTCATAGTCGGCCTTGCACACCAGCCGGCTGTCTTCCATGAGGTAGAACTCGTCGCCCGTAGCCAGCTGCCGCTTGCACACGACGCAGGAGAAGCAGGGCAGGTGGTACACGAAGTCCTGGGCGCGGCGCACCACCTGCGTGGGCGGGATGCCCAGCTGGCATGCGGCACACTTGGTCCCGAAGCGCCTGCGGGAGCACGAACAGGGTAGGCTCGGGGCCGGCTAGGGCACGGCCGCCAGGGCGGCTCCTTCGCCCGGAGCGGGTTGGAGCGGCGAGTACCGGGCAGTGCGGGGCAGGGGCAGCAGCTCCCAAGGTTCCACCAACCCTTTCCCGCCCCGATCTGCACCTGCCACATAGAAGACCAGAAAGGAGAGCAAAGGCTCTGGAGCATCCAGGGGCAGCCCCGCCTCAAGGGCCCCAGACCCAGACATTAAGGACAAAAACAAAACAAAAGTCAAAGAGTGCCAGCCCCAGGGTGCCAGTCACACCACTTTCACTGGGCTGCTCCTGAGATGCAAAATCACTTCATTTAAAAGGTGGCAGCGCAGGAAGCCTGTGTAATCAGGTGCAGAGCTCTAAGACCCCGGGTTCAGGAACAGGGATAGATAGGGCTGGATGCGGGAGGGCCAGTGAGAGGGGAGGAGCAGGGCACAGAAGGCCGGGTGAAGAAGCTGGATGCAGGGGCCAGGTGCTTGGTGCAGGGGCCCCGGAGTACAGGGGGTTGGCACAAGCTGGGCGGGGTAGGAGCAGGGACCAGGCGAGGCTGCCGCTCACTTGAAGAAGTCGTCCTTGCAGTAGACGCTCTCCCCGCGGCTGAAGCAGCGCTCGGCCAGCGGCGTGTGGCAGTCGCTGCACTTGAGGCATTTGCTATGCCAGTGACGGTCCAGCGCCTTGAGGATGAAGCGGTCCAGGATGTGCTGGTCGCAGCCGGCGCACAGCGGGATCTCTGCGGACAGGAGCACGGTCAGGGGATGCCCTCACTTTCCTGCAGAGGGACTCAGGGATCCTGACTCCCCCAGTCCCAGCGCTGCGGACTACCCAAGCTCCCTGCTGCGATGGGGCTGGCTAGACGGTAGGCAAGAGGATGCAGGGGGCCTGACCCCGGGAACGGTCATTTCCCTTCCACAGGAACGCCCACCATCATCAGGAGACAGTGAACATCCTCACCCTATGATCGCTGTCTGTTTGAGCCACCGCGATCAAACCCGAAATCCCGCGTCGGGTGACCATCCCTGTGCTGGGGACTGTCAGTCGTGGACCCTCACACCAGACTCCCACAAGCACACACAACACGTGCTTCTTCCCTCCACTGTGGCCATCACCGTCACCCCAGCATAGGGCTCTGTTCCCAGGCCCACTAGGAGTAGTGGGTCCAAGGGAACCTCATACGGGGCTGAGGGCACTCTAGAATTAGGAGAAGACGCGGGAGAAGGGAGTGGAGCTCAATTAGGTAGGCAGCGTGGACCCTGGCTCTGCCCGCTACACAGGCTCCGCGCCCCTCCTGCGCCTGCGGGCTGGGCCGGACCCCAGGAGGGTCTCCAGGACGTGGACCATCCTTGGGCAAGACTGCAGCTGGAGCAGAGCCTGGTCGGACCCGCTCTTGACGGTGCGGTGGAGACAGCAGGGCCTTGGGGTCCGCTGAGCAGACACATAGCGCGGGGTGGATTCAGCACCGAGGCCAGGACAGCGGCATTGACCTCGCTTCCCGGGTCCAACAAACACCGCCCGCGCGTCCCGGGCTCCCCGCGCCCTCGGTTCCCAGCGCCCTCCGTTCTCCGCACTTTCGCTCGGGATCCCGATCCACTTCACGGGGGTCTGTCCAGCTTTTGGGATCCGTTCACGGGTCTTCAAGCCGGGCTCAATGAGCAGGGCTGGCGCCCACCCACTCCAGCCTCTCCTCCCAATGCCCGCGTCCCTCTCATCGCGAAGCCGTCAGAAAACGCATCACCGAGTGGGAAACCGGGACGAACCGCTGGGTAACCTCCCGCTCCGGCCCGGGACACGGCGGTCGCAGCTCCGGCCCCACATTGCGGGGGTGCGGGTCAGAGCTGGGGCCTGGCCGGAGCTCCTCGGAGGCGGTGCCGCAACCCGCTCCAGTACGACGGGTTCCGGAGCCGGCCAGAAGTGGGGGCCCCGGGGTGCCGCCCCCCGACACTTCCCAACCCTTGAGCGGCTGCGGACCGAGCCAAGTCGCTCCGGGGACCCTCCCTGCACCCACCCACCCGCCCGCCCGCCTGCCCTCCAGGCTTGGTCCATGGCCCCCCGAGCTTGGAGCGCGGGGCCGGACACACCTCGGCGCAGGTCCTCGCGCCGCGCTAGCAGGGCCAGCAGCAGGTCCCCGCCCGTCGCCTCCCGGGCCGGGCCTCGCTCCCCGCGCGCCTCCATGCACCCCGCGGTCCCGCGCGCCGCTCCACTTTGCCGGCGGGTCCGAGCGCTTCGGCGCGGCTGGGCGCTAAACCCGGGGGGCCCCTGGCCGGGGCCGCGCAGGGGGGCGGAGCGGCAGGCGGGGCGGGGCCGCGGCGGGGCGGGGCCGGGCTCGGGTGCTGGGCAGCTCAACCCGCACCTCCCCGCACGTGGGGGTCCCGGGAAGGAGTTCGGTTCCATTGGACGTCGAGACCCAAAGGTAGACGCCGCGGGACCCACGGATAACCTCAGGCGTGTCCAGCCGGACTCAGCCTCGAGTGTAGCTCTGGCACCTGCTCTGGGAGGCGGTGCTGTGCGGGAGGTTCTGGGAAGAGACCCCCCCCCCCCACCAGGTCCTTCCCTCCCTGGACTGCGGATCCTACGGAATGGGTCACACTAGGAGACACCCCTGTCCTTGGTCCTCAACAGGTGAGAGCGCCCAGGGGTAAAGCAAGAGAAGCTCGAACACCCCCTAGTCCTCCCAGGTCACCAGGCACCCGTTCAACCACCCCAGCAGCGAAGGCCCCTGGGCACTGGGCAGGGTGAGGACATGGGCCAGTAGCTGCAGAAGCTCCAGAGAGTGAATAAATTTAGAGCTGGCGCTGAAGGGGTCCGTATGTAGTCTTTGTCCAGAACCCCCCAGTTCCCAGGTGAGGGTAGACTAATCTGGGGGCCCCCTGGCTGCTGGATGGGGAAACCCAGTTCTCCTCTTGCTCCATGGATCCAGAGCCTCTGTTGGTAAAGACCTCGTCGCGGCAGTCCCCCAAAAGGGTACCCCGGGGCGTCAGGGGGCCGCTATCTGTCGGAGGAGGTGCCGCAAAGGCCGGCACAGGTGGGGGCTGGCAGCAGGTCCAGGCGTCCCCTGCGCGCGCTCGCTTGGCGTCTGGCGAGGTCTCTATTATTTATCTCCAACGTCTGCAGCGCCGCCCCGGCGACCCTGGGGCTGGGGCCAAACCGCTGGGGTAGCTGGAGCTGCTGAGGGAGCAAGCAGAGGGAGCGGAGGGCTGCCGGCTCCTCCCAGGCCCGCTCTGGAGGGCTCTGGACGCGGAGCCCAAGGCCCCTGGGACCTTACTTGCCAGACCTCCAGCATGTTCGTTGATTCCATCTGCGCTGAGTGTGCCCAGCCCTCAACGGCGGGTCCCGCTTCCCGTCTCTGTGCCAACCCTAACCAACCCTCTCAGGCTGCCCAGGCCGATTGCAGGGCGGCTCTTACCCCGGGTCCCGCCAAAGGTGCAGATGGCAGCGGCGGGGGCCCCGGGTCGGTCCCGCTCACCCTGCAGCTCCGTCTCCAGCAGCATCCTGCGGCCAGGCTGTGTCTCCTGTTCCCCAGAGCCTCGCGCCCGCTTGGTCTCTTGGGCCGGGGTTCTGCGCCTCGCCCCTTCTCCTGTTCGGTCAGCACCTAGGGCGCCTCTCCTGCAGCGTGAGGCGCACAGTCTGGCTCTGTCCCCGGTGCTGACGGAGGCACGTAGCCTTCCAACTCTGGGCACCCCCCCTCCGGTTGCCCACCCCATCCAGCGACGGGGCCGCAGCCCCCGCCCCCAGCCCCCACCCTCCTCACACCTCCGCACCTTCCCAGGTCCCGGCCTCGCGCTGCCAACCCCCTCAGGCTGGCTCCGCCCCAGCGCGATGGTGGAGAGGAAGAGGGAGCCGGGGTGTCGGGTTCCCTTCGGAGCACCGGGGTCTGGTCTAGAAAGCTGAACTCCGTTCGCAGCCAGCAGCACACGGTGGTGGGGAAAGGGGACGTCGCAGCCCACTGGCCTTGGCTGCAGGTACCAGCCTGGGAAGGCTGAAGGGCCCGCTGGTCCCCTGGGAACTGTTCCCGATTCTATGGCTCTAGGCGGGCGGTCTCGGCATTCTCTGGCCTCAGAGGAGCCCCGAGCTCAACTCAGCGCGGCGGATGGTTTTTTTCTTCAAACTGTGGCAGCTGGGCAGACACCGATCAGACGGGGGTGGGGGTGGGGGGCGCAGGCGGGAGGAAACCCAGTAGGAGGCCCTGAGGGCAGCACAGAGCTAAGCCTCAAAAGACTAGGACTGGGCGAGACCACCCCAAAGCCTCCTCCACTCCCTTTCAGCCCAGGAACCTACCTGCCCCCACAGACACTGGCTAAAAGCTTCCTTTTAATACAAGAAACCACGGGACAGGAAAATAGGGCGCACTGCACCCCACCTGCCCCCCCGCTGTGCCGGCTAGGATGCACCCTGTGCCCCCCCCCGCCCCGCAGCTGTGCCCCTGGTGGTGCCCGCCCGGGGGCCCAAGAAGCACCCAGCACTCGGAAAGGCACTTCTCCAACGTAGGAGAGCTTTATTTTTTTTAAATGTGTCCATTATGCTTTACACAAATACAAAATGTTCTTTTGTTGCAAGTAAGAAATTTGATTGACACTCCATGTCAACTAGTTTTCTTTTCATCAAAATATTTCCGTTAAAAATAAATAAACATTTAAATTACTTAGCTGTCATATTCATTAGTCTCTATACCTTTTAAAATACTCCCAACTTTAGAAAACAGACCTTGACCCTTGTAGAAGATGGCACCAGTTCGGGACAGTCACGCTAGACAGGCACAGTTCTCAGCATTACACACACACCCACAGTCCCCACCACGACAGCCCCAGTACACTGTCCCTCTGCTCTGGAAAGGGGGGGGGCTGACATCAGCCTCGGGACCCCTATCCTCTACAGCCCTGCGGAGCTCCTGCACACAGGCACTGGTGGTGGCAGTGAAAACAGCCTCCTGTTGGGACTGCTTTGTTTGGGGGGCTGCACCCAGCAATGTTCAGGAATGGTTTCCGGTTCCTGGTGCTGGCGACTGAACCCCCACCGTCTCGAATGTGTGAGCATGGGAGCTCTGAGGTGGGGATGTATGTGGCACTGGACTTTTAGCCAGAGATCATGCACAAGGCACAGCAGGGTCCAGCCCAAGTCCCTGCAAGCCTCCATCACAGCAGATGGGGCTGGGGTGGGTTTGTCTCTCCCCAGGATCCAAAGAAACATCAGCAGGAATGTTCTCCGAGGCCCCGCATACAGCCAACTGTGGGTATCACACAGAAAGAGTGGCGGCCACTCTGGCCAGACAGGTGCACGCAAAGCACACATGCACAGAGGCACACAAACACACACAAAAGCAGACACGCAGACTGCAGTCACATAGTGTGGACACACATGTACACAAAGCAGACATACTCAAGTGTATAACAGAACACGTGCATGTGTACACATGGCAGGCACATACATGTGCAGACACAGCTGAGATGGTTCACAAAGGCTCCTACTGTCTGTCCTCAGCACAGAGAACAATTTCATTCTGGCATCTTGTCTTCCAACATGTGCCAGATAGAGCCGCAGGGCCCAGCATTTTGAGGTGGGTCACACCTAGTCACAGCCCAGAGAGGACAATGCCCCTTACCAGAGGCCAGCAAGGGCAAGAGACAGAGACAGCCCCATCTCCATTGGCCTCTCCAGGATTCTGGCAAGAGCCTGAGGACACTTTCCCGACCTCTGACTCCAAGTTCACAATGGGTAACAGGATGTGGGTGCCTGGTTCTCATCTCCTGAACCAGTGCTGTAGGCAAACATGGAGCTGCAGTGAGTGTCGTCTGGCTGGAGGTGTCCTGGGACCTGCAGGGTGGAGCTGCCAGTAGAGGTGCTCTGGGCCTTTGTCACTGTGGTCACTACTTTGAGCCAGGAAGGCACCGGGGAAGGACAGGGATCGTGTGAGGAGGAGTGTTCAGAGGGCAAGTCTGCAGGGTGTAGGGTGGCTGTGCCACTTGGCTGGGGCTACACAGCCGGGTGCTGCAGGCGGAGTCTCCAGCGCTTGGAGCGCACCCGGAAGAAAAAGTACATGAGCATGAGGAACAGCGATGAGGCCACGTAGAGCAGGACACAAAGGCTCATGTCAAGGCTGGAGAAGCCCGAGGCTAGTGCAGGCACAGCTGCCTCGGCCTCCACTGCCCCCACAGCTGCCCCAGCTGCACCTCCATTAGCCTCCAGGCCAGCATGTGGCCCATGGGGCAGGCGGGGTCCCAGGCCTGGGGAGAAGATGCTGGGTGGGTGCAGGCTTTCTGCCCCAGGGTGCCTGGTGGGCTTCGGGTACTCGGAGGCCTGGGCCGGGCCAATGTCCCCAGGGGCCACCGCATGTGTGTGCAGCAGGTTGTCGGCACCATAGTGACGTTGCAGGAACTTTAGCACCTGCTTCTCATCCCAATGGTCCACGCCCTTCACCTCATCATGGCAGGTAGGACAGAGGTCAGGTGAGGGCCATGGAGCTTTGGGGAACTGGGGGTCCTCGCTGGGATGGCCTAGAGGAGGAGAGGCAGAAAGGGCTGGACCTACCATCTCCCTCTCCGCCTCTTGCTGCACCCCTTGCTGCCCGCTACTACACCCCAGTTCCACAGTGGCCAAGGTCTCTGTCCCAGCTCTTGTCCTATATTACTGTATCACCCCAGCAGCAGTTTAGCATCAGCCATAAAAGGGATCTACCCCTTTAAGAAAGACCTTAGTCAACTGTCATTGGTTGACTAGAGGCATAAACTCCTCCACCTCCAGGCTGGGGGGTGGCATTGTGGCAGTTGGAAGAGGCAGTTGCTGAGTAGCAATCTGAATGAACTGTTTCTACTCCTAGCTCAGACTTTTCTCCCCAATTTCGACAGATCTTCAACTGTACCTTTTTGGACTGCTTATCCTTTACTTTGTATACTTGGTCCTTTTATCTGACACTTAATCTGACCTTACCCTGGTCCCAAACACAGCTCTCTCTCCCTTTCCCACTTCCTCTCCTGGCCTAGGGGTTTGTCATTAGGCCCCCCCCCCCTGGCTTCTCTATTAAAAAAGGCTTGAAGTATTTTGCCAGAGTCTTGCCTGCTTGTCTATGGTGGATTGAGGGCCCCGCGGACTCTGGCAACCAGCATCTATGCTCCTCTCCTTGGCCCAATCAGGATCCCAGGCCCATGATGGAGACATGTTGCAACCTGGGGCCCAGCCCATGTGCACCTCACCCTATGCCCAGAGTGAACAGACCTGGGTAGGGGCCCCTCTAACACCCCCTGGCTTGTCATATCCAGGGAAACCAATTCCCTTTAGTGCCCTTGTCGCGGGATGCTTTCATAATACGGTGGATTAGAGAAAAACTGACGGCTTCGTGCAGTCCCTGTTCATCTCTATTAAGACTGATTTCTCCATGGAATTATTTCTAAGCCTAATTTTAATCCGCTGCTGATTTAGGAACAGTTGGAATTATTTAACGCTGAGAAAAAGATGTGTATCCTATTTGGTTGGTTTTTTTCCCCACAAATCACCGCGAGGGCTGGTGGATATGCCAAGAGCACATGACCTTGGGGATGCAGGAGTGGACACATCCTACTTCCCTCGGAAAGCAGGGGCCAGGGCTGGATACACTGATCCTGCTCCAGGTTGCCACAAAGTCCAGGGCGCCCACACTGTGTGCCCATTACCTGCCAGGCGGCTGTTGACCACGTTGTGTTTCCTCCAGAGCCACAGTATCGCCTGCTCCGGTGTCTTTACTGTGTCCAAGGACTCTTTTGCCATCTCCTCAAAGTGCTCCCCGCATTCCTTACAGCCAAAGAAGGTGTTCACGTACCCCCGGACCACCTGCAGCACTGCCTTGGGGTCGCCCTCAAGGCCTGTGGGGAAGGAGAGTAGCTGGAATGCCCTGTACATTCAGGTGCACACACATTCACACATGCATACTCACATGTACACTCATACATGTACATTGATACCCACCTATGGGTACAACATGTACATTTATGCACACACATACGTTCAAGCACATGCACATATGCACAGAAAAGCTGGTGCCCAAGTGTTTCTACAGAGTGTAAGGAAGAGTGAGCAGGGGATCGGAGAGATAGCATGGAGGTAAGGCGTTTGCCTTGCATGCAGAAGGTCATGGGTTTGAATCCCAGCATCCCATAGGGTCTTCCGAGCCTGCCAGGAGTGATTTCTGAGCATAGAGCCAGGAGTAACCCCTGAGTATTGCTGGGTGTGACTCCCCCCCAAAAAAAGGAAGAGTGAACAGACATGTGGGTGGCAGTCCATGGATACATGCAGAAGGGCCTGGCAAGGATATCACAAACGAACCCTCAGCACAAGGTCATGAGGGCGGGGGTGGAGGTGTTTCAGTGCCCCAGTGAGCGGGGGTGGGAAACAAATGAATGAGCACGGCATCTGACCAGACACAGAACAGAATCCTGATCACCACTGGGGAAGCTATGTGCACAACTTTTGTCCTTTGGGCCCCCAAAGTGGAGGCCTCAGCCATGGAGGAGCCTTTTCCACCTTGAAGCCCTCCAGAACTCCCTGAGGGGGACCCTGGCCTTACAAGACTTAATGGCCACTGGGAGGCGCAATTGGCAAGGTAGGTTTGGGGTGCTTCTCCAGGTCTGGACAAGAAAACAGGGAGAGGTTAGGGTGGAAGGCACAGCTGGGCCCCCCTTTCTGAACTGGGCTCTGCCAAAGGGACCCTCAAGCTGGGCACAGCCTTGGTGCCAGCTGCTGTGCAGCCTGTAATCCTGCGGCATTTCTCACCCTAAGCTGTAAAGTGGACAGAGCCCAGGGCTGTACCTGGGGGATTAGGGCGGCTTTGGGGGGAAGGCTTTAAGCAGCCAAGACGGAAGCGGCCACATAATCCAGCCAGCTCAGCTGACCCACTTCTGGGGGCCCAGGCTCCTCCGCCCTGTCTCCTGGGAAGCTTTGGGGGCCCACCACGGCTGGTGGGAGAGAAAATGCCATGGGGGGGGCATTCTAGAACATGAGAAATCCCTCCCTCCAAATATGCTGCTTACTCTGCCTTTGACTTTGATTTGGAAAGGCTCTGGGGATCATATCCAGCCATGTTCAGGGAAAGAGGTGCTGGGTTTTGGGCTAATTTTCCCAGCAAAACTGGGTGGGTTTTTTTTTGGTTTGTTTTTGGGCCACACCCAATGATGCTCAGGGATTACTCTTTTTTTTTTTTTTGGTTTTTGAGCCACACCTGGCGGAGCTCAGGGGTTACTCCTGGCTGTCTGCTCAGAAATAACTCCTGGCAGGCACGGGGGACCATATGGGACACCGGGATTTGAACCAACCACCTTTGGTCCTGGATCGGCTGCTTGCAAGGCAAACAACGCTGTGCTATCTCTCAGGGCCCCCAGGGATTACTCTTGGCTAAGCACTCAGAAATAGTTCCTGCCTGGCTTGGGGGACTATATGGGACGCTGCCGGGGATCGAACCCAGGTCCGTCCTAGGTCAGCCATGTACAAGGCAAACACCCTACTGCTGTGCCACCACTCCAGCCCTGGAACCAGGTGTTTTTGAAAGGCCCTGCCCACCCTGTGAGGGTTGGCTGGGCTGGCTGGGCTCTGGCAGGGTGGGGTCCAAGCTGTTTGCAGGGGCCTTACCTGTCCTGTCCAGCACCTCAGGGTGTGCCCAAGCAGCGACGGTCAGTGTGTGGAAGAGCTTCCACAGTGAGCAAGGGTAACCCCGCAGTTGTGGTTGGCTCCCCTGGCACGCAACCCAGCGCACCTGGTTAGGAAGGAACAGCCCAGAAATCTGCAAAGGGAGAGGGGCAGAAGCTGAGCCAAATAATGCGGGGCAGCAGAAGGGTGTGTGCATGCCAGACCCTTTCTCTGGTGGGTGGAACCCCAGAAAGCAGCACCCAACTCACCCTCATCTTGTTGTCTACCAGATCCAGGATAGCGTGGTAGGGGACCCTGTCCAGGGGGAGGGGAACCAGCCACTCCTGCAGTGTCTCTAGCAACCTCCTCACATGTGGCCGACCTGGAAATAGCTGTAGAAATAACCACACAGGGCAGCTGCCCCGGAGCGCAGGGCAAAGAGCACAGGGTCGGGGGTGGGCCCTGTACCCCAGCAACATGCCCCCTGGTCCAACCCCCACATGCAGCCCAGAAGTTCCATGGGGACCACACAGTGCGAGTTCCTGCACGGACACTGCCCCATGGGTACTGAAGGGTGATGCCCAGAGCCCTCACACAGACACTGCCTGCCAACCACTGAGACTCCCTCTGCACAACCCTGACTCAGTCTTCATGTGCTCAGAGCCACCAGATGGGTCACAAGGTCCCACAGGCTGCACAAGGCCAGGAGAGGTCAGCACCACCTGATCCTCCACCTTCACAGGGAATTACCCTGAAATAATGTCATCAAAACCCAGGACTTTGCAGGGGGTCCCTGACCCATCAACTGCTTAGATGCTGGGTTGGTCCACTGGGACTGACCACAGGACCAGGAGAATCAGACAGAGCTGGGCCGAGGAGATGGTACCCCAGACTGAGACAACAATCCTCTGGCCTACTTTCTGGAACCAAGACGTCCTACGAAAACATGCATGGTGGCCCAGCCAGAGCCACATGCCAGATCCTTCCCAAGCTTGGTACAGTCTAGGAAGTGCCCAGCCACACCCATACATAAAACAAGAGCTTGCAAGCCCCACCTTAGCCAGAACAGTGACAAAAGCCTTGAAGGTCTTCAGCTGCTCCCCAGCCAAGGACGAGTGGGCCGCCAGCTCCACACGCAGGAGGTAATGCAGGCCAGACTCAAGATCGACTGTGTACAGCCGGGACCTAGGGACATGGGCCCGAGTGAGGGCTCTCATCTACTCCGGCCCCTGCAAAACCTCCCACTCCCATTTCCATACCCACTCCCACAGCCCTGCCTGGGCACCTGTCAAAGTCCGTCCACTCCACCTTCTCCACAGCACCTCCCTCCTGAGGCTTCTCAGCCATTGGTGGCAGCTTCTTCCTCACTGTCGGCAATGACTTCAGGTATGAAGAGAAGAAGGAGCGAAGGGGCTTCACGCTATGGAGAGGTCGCAGGGCTCAGGGCCACAAAGAGAAAGCCCCCCAAGTCAAGGGGTCCCTAGGATCTCCAGCCTTGCTCTCAGTAACCTCACAGCTCAGGGACACAATGACAGAGAGCCTCAAGAGAGTGACACTACCCAGGATACGCAGACGATCCTAAGTGAATGAATCCGGGCAGCCTGTGACTGGCCTATGATGCAGGGATGCAGCAGGGGACAGGCCTGCCTGCCTGCCTGCTGGGGATCCTGTGTGTTGGGAAAGCCTGGCCACTGCCAACACACCCCTCTAGAATGCTTGCTTGGCTGCACCTGTCCCACCTGCTCCCCTAGGAGCCCTAGGAGTCATTGCCACTATGGAAGTAGCTGTGTGGCATGGGGTCTTGGGCAGCCCTTGGGCCTCCTCATCAGTGCCAGCCGTGCCCTGCCTATGATCTCTGTCCTGACCCAAACATGGCAGCTTTGTGCAGGTGTACTCACGTGTGAACCAGGCTGTGGGAGCCATTGGGGGTGACCAGATAGCAGGCGGGGCTGGACAAAATGCCCAACTTCTCCAGTAAAGCCTGGTCTGTGTCCAGTGCTCTCCTGACTACGATGTTCTCGAAGGGGATCAGGTCCATCATCACCTGCTCATGAGGGACCCAGTGTCACCCACGGCCCAGCTCGGCCGAGGGAGGCTGCCTGAGACCTCCAGGGATGGTGCATGCCAAGCACCCGGGGCGCAGGGCCCATAGAGCAGACACAAGGAGCCACACACCCCTTGGGGCCTGCAGCCAATGGTCCCTCAAAGCTGGGCAGATATGAAACCACAGATCCTGCCACAAGCTCTCCCTAAGTTCCCATGGGCCAGGCTGAATCTGCTTAGCCTGGCTAGCAGTGCAGCTGAGAAGGAAGAACTTGGCAGAAAGTTACTCACACTATTGGGGAGTTTGGGATAGAGAAAGATGTGGAAGGGATTGGGGGAGCACTGGGCTCTGCCCACAGCTTGGCAGGCGTGACCCTCCCAAAGTACAGAAGTGAGATGAGCTGCCCTGCTGCATCCCGAGTGCTGCTCCCGAGCACTGTTCTCTCTGTGATGGAGACCCAAGGCCGGGCAGCCAGGCGGTGGGATGACATACTCACCTCACGCCCCACGTATGAGCTGTTGCTCTCAAAGATGATGGCCATGTAGTAGCTGTCATGGGTGCGGAGGAGCGAAAGGACCTCACTGGGCCTTGGCAGGGGAAAAGAGGCCTTTAGTGCTCTTCAGAGCAGCTGCCCATACCCACATCCCCAAAAGCCATGGCGGCCTTGAAACACTTCCTATCCACAGGGGCTCTATGTCCCAGGGCGATGGTGCATTGCCATGTACCTGATGGGCTCCAGCTGAGGGCAGGCCGGTGGCCTCTGGGTGACTGAGTGGCTCTGCAGGAAATCCACCATGGCATGTCGCACTGTCTGCAGATCCCTGTCGGGTCCTGTGGACACAGATGCCACACCACACTCACACACAGCCACACTAACAGCCATGGCCATACTCAGAGCTGTCATGGCCATACCCACACTCAGCTGCCATGACCACACCACAGCCACCATGGTTATGCCCACACTCAGTTGCACGGCCATGGCCACAGCTGCCACAGCCACGTGTCCAGTCACACTCACAGCCACAACTTCGTGCACTGCTGCCATGGCCACACTCAGCCACCACAGCCACAGCCGCATGGCCACTCAGTCCCCACAGCAAAGCGCACAGCTGCAGAAATAGGCAGGGCACAGTGTGCGGGGCATTAGCAGTGCCAAGGACAGTGGGTAGGTGTGAGTGTAGGGCCTGCAGACATGGGGCTGGGAGCTTGGGGGTGAAGGCCTGATCCGGAAGTCATGCTGAGACACAAGCCAGAAACTTGGGGTCCACCCCAGATAAGGGGGAGCAGATGGTACCATGGCACCCTCATTACAAGTATGCTCAATGGGCTCTGAAGGCAGAAAGCAGCCCCCAAGCAGCACATGGCCTCCAGCAGGCCCCACCCACCCACAAGGCTGACGCATAAGCACAGTCACCATGAGCCACTGTGAGTCTGTCCAACAGACAGCTATGCTGGGACACTGCTCCTCACCTTTGAAATTCTCTCCCACAGTGAAGTCCTTCGTGAAGGCCCTGAAATACTGGGATGCAGGACACGTCGTCAAGAGGCCAGTGACCCTTACAGGGGCATCAGGTGCCTCCTGCACCCCCATGAGAACCCCCAGAGGCACTGGTCTCACACATTCAGGGCTCAGGGCACCATACATGCCCCAACACATAAAGTGGTTGCATGGGGACAGTCAGGGAGACAATCAGTGAAAGGGGCAGTGGGGGACAGTCTGGGGAACAATCAGGGGACAGCTATGGGGAAGTTGTGGGGGATGGATCGTCAGGTACAGTGAGATGCTTAGTCATGGTGGCCACTGGACACACTGGGCCGCTCAGCACAAACTGTGGGCACCTTCTATATCCCCTAGGCCTGGACGTGTTCTGGCCGTGCCGGGGTCCCACTGCTCAAGGGAGAGAGGCATTACTTCCTCCAGGTGGGGTGCTTGGCTTGCCCTGGCAGTTCCTCCGGGCAAACTTTCCCAAGCTGCAGGCTTGTTCCAGGACCCTGAGTGGGGCAGGAGGGACTGTTGCAAGCCCCCAGGGCACTGCCCAGATTCCAGCTGACCTGCAGGGAGCACTGAGCAGGAGCAGCAGCTGTCAGAACCCTTGACTGTCTGCAGTGGGGCTTACCTAGAAGAGGGGCTCATGGGAAGGTTGGGGCTCACTTGGAAGTGGGGGGCTCACCCGGAAGGTGGGGTAGAAGTGGACATCGTAGGCCCGGCACACCTCGTGATTCTTCTCCTCGGCACAGTCCAGAGCAGCCACCCGGATGGCAGAGGCCCAGTCTGGGAACGGGAGGAAGGGGAGATATCAGTGTATAAGCATGCTGCCCCAGCCAACCCAGGGCGCACTAGCATCGTGTCTGGCTCCAGGGCAATAGGTGGCAGGTGGCACTCAGCAAGAGGCCCTACTGAACCTCCTCAGCCCTGTTAGCTCCACCAGTCCCCAGGCCCCTCACCCCCCTCAGACCTGTAAGCTCTATTGCCCCCTCAGCTCTGTCAGCCTGGCTACTCCCGGCCAGCACCATGGTCGAATCCCAGAGAAGGCAGCTTCAGGCTGCCTTACCCCCTGCCTGGTGGGGGTAGGTCCCGAACCATCTAACTATGGTGACCCAACAGTCGCCTGGGCATAGATCAGGCCCTGTGGACCCACCATCACTATAGCAACAGCCTGACAGGTGGCTTCTGGGGACACCATTGTAACTGATGGCAGCAGCTTCTCTCTGGGACCCCAGCTGGGCCCCGGGTCCAGGAGCTCCGGGTCTCAAGATTCAGACACGCACTTCCTGGCAGCTGGGTGAGGGGCCAGAGGTGGCACTAGGTAGCCCTGCCTATCGGCCATCTGTCCAGCTTTGCAATAGTTATTATTGCCAGGCCAGCGGATGAGGCAGGAGTCCACACACTGGCTCTGCAGTTTCACTCTTGAAGACCAACCAAACGTGGCTGAAGCAATAGCACCTCAGGGAGGGTGTATGCCTTGCATGCAGCAACCTGAGTTTAATCCCTGGCATCATATATGTTCTTTCAGAGCCTGCCAGAAGTGATGACTGAGTGAAGAGCTGGGAGAAAACCCTGATAGCTGCCGGGTGTGACCTCCCCCCCACTCCAAAACCAACCCCCCAAAATAAACCAAGATCAATGAAACACAAAAACTCCACAAGAACATGGTGTGACCATCACACACCACTAACACTATCTCCCTCTGGCTTCAAGGCCATGTCCATGGGAAAAGCTCCGCCTGGCCCAGGTGGCAGCTCTGTGAATCTCCAATTGCCAGAACAACAGAGACACAGTTAATACTGGCTCTAAGTATTAATTTGCCGTGGTACAGCAGGTGGCAGGGGAGCACTGTCCAAGACTGGCTGTCCTTGCACTGGCTGCCCACAGCCCCTCTGCACAGGTGAATTGGCTCAGCAGATGCTTGGGGAACCACCTCACTGGCTCATAGACTCAGGTCTGCAGGATCCCAGGATGTCCCCTCTTTGTAGGGCACTAGTTCTCCTGACCAGATGGGTATGCAGGAGAGTAACAATCCTGAATACCCCTCCTCGTTGCTGGGCATTAGTCCTTCCAATCAGATGGGCTCACGAAAAAGTGACCACTGTGACAGGTCCAAGACCAACAAGGAGACCACCAGCCAGACACAGGAAAGATCATAGGGCCATTATCAGGAAGGCGGCAATCCTGCTCGCAAGGATAACCCTGAACCCCAATCCATGGCCAGTGCCTAATTCACCCAGGGCAGCACAGCCCACCCCAAAGTTCACACTGGGCCTCGTGACTGTCCAAGGGCCAGCAGACACCCTGGTTCCTATTCAGGCCCTGTAAGTGGAACCTGAGCATGGAAGGAGGGGTCTTGGGAATGCTCCAGAGGGGCACTTCCTAACCTGAAACCACCCCTGTCCATAGCTGTAGTCACTCCTCAGAGGGGCCTCCCAAGCCAGGCAGACCATGGGGGGACAACTCCATCTGCTTCGATCCAAGGCCCCAAATGAAGTATTCGGTGGGCCCAAGGGCACCTTCAGAATGTTCTCTGGTCTCCACCCCTCTTTGTACTATGCCTGTGGGGATCTCCCCAGGGGATTAGGCACTCAGACTGGCAGCCTCTAGTTACTGGCCACATCAGCCCTCCACAGCTGCAAGGAGGAGACATGGGCAGTGCAAGGGCCCCAAGGGGAGGCCCTTCAATTTATGGCATGACTGTTTCTTAGATGACACCCGCACCAGCACTGGCCCTCTGACCATCTGTGTATCTTGAGTAGCTGCTTCCAGTCCTCCTAGCTCACAGAATCCTAGTTCCACGCCCCAGGGCTCTGATCAGGGGTAGGGGGGAGCCCTGTCAGCAAAGATGAGACAAGCCCACAAGGCTGCACGTGCTGGTCCCCACCACCTGGCCGGGCACCCTCCCCACTGAGATGGCCTCTTGCCAATGAATGACCTGGTAGAGGTGTAGACAAACATGGACCACTCATGAAGCTCCAGGCTTTCTGGGAGCAGCCCGACTGTCCCTCAGTTCCTGCAGGGCCTGTGTCTATTCAATGCAATGAGGCGGCAATGAGCATCAGCCGGATGGATTCAGGGCCACACAAGGGAGGCCAGAGTCAATAAGCTTCCAGACTGCTTCTCTGCCCATCCACAGCAGAAGCCTGAGGAGGCAAGGCACACCCTAGACAGCAGGCCCCGAGTTCAATAGGTCAGAGAGGATACCAAGTCACAGGCCACAAAGAGGTCACCTCAAGTAGGTGTGAATTGGGGCCAGAGAGATAACATGAAGGTAAGGCGTTTGCCTTGCATGCAGAAGGTCGGTGGTTTGTATCCCGGCACCCCATATGGTCTCCTGAGCCTGCCAGGGGCGATTTCTGAACGTAGAGCCATCCGAGCAATGCCAAGTGTGACCCAAAAACCAAAAAAAAAAAAAAAAAAAAAAGTAGGTGTGAATCTGAAAAGGAAGGCCAGATGGAACGGCTACACTCCAGGGTGGTATCGCTATGCTCCCTCTATGGGCAGGTGCCTCAAGAGTGTTGGGGTCTTAGTAGATACAGCAATAGCTTTGGGGTCATAGGGCAGCACTGACCCTGGACAGGCCCAAGGCTCTTATGGGAGGGCACCAGGATGAGACAGAAGGAGCAGGCTGTGGGGAAAAGGTCCTAGACCTCCTGAGGTGAGAGCAGAGACCAAGGACCTTAGCAGGCCAAAACAGAGGTCCCATAATAGCAGCCCCAGAACAGAGGGCCCAGAAAGAGGGTCCAAAACAAAACCCAGAATAGAGAGAGGGTCCTGAACAGAGCCTAGGACAGTGGCCTCTTTCCTGTACGAGATGCAGCCGCAGGGTACACCAGGTCTGTTTATAGAGTGTGAGGAGCCTAAGCCAGATCCCATCAAGCCTGAAAGGTCTGGCACAGGCTAACAGTGTCCCTTTGTTCTTGGGCCACCTTCTGACTAGGAAAAACAATAACTTGAGTCACGAAGATGCCAGCGAAGGACTCAAGCTGGGCCTGATGTTCTGGGGAAGGGAGAAAGGTGTGGAGCTGCCAGCTTCCTGTCCGCAGAGACCCCACAGCCCCTGCTGTCCAGGCTGCAGCACAATGACCACATTTTCTAGAGGCTTCTCTGGCATACGCTGAACAGTTTCCATCTGGAAACTCCCAAAACTTGTGTGCAGGATCCTGATAGTACAGCCCAGCCCTCGAGAGGCAGGCAGGAGGTCGAGAGACCAGACCTAGCATAGAAACATCCTCAAAGGCCTCCTCAGGGTTCCCCTGATATCAGCCGTGCTGAGCCTGGTCACCATGATGCTTGGAAAGGGGTCAAGAATATGGTTGAAACCAGAGCAGTAACAGCAGGGAGGGCATGTGCCTTTTATTGGCTGACCTGCGTTCAGTCACTGACATGTCATATGGTGTCCCGAGCCTGCTAGGATTAATTTCTGAGCATAGAGCTAGGAGTAACCCCTGAGCACCACCAGGTGTAGCCCAAATACAAAGAAAAAAAAAAAAAGAAGAATATGGTTCTAACTGGGGTCCAGGTAGTGCGCTGGTGGTCGTGTTGTGTAGGGTGAGTAGTGGCGGGGGACAGGACAGGACACACCTCTTTTTTTGGGGGGGGGCCACACCCGGCGGTGCTCAGGGGTTACTCCTTGCTGTCTGCTCAGAAATAACTCCTGGCAGGCACGGGGGACCATATGGGACACCGGGATTCGAACCAACCACCTTTGGTTCTGGATCGGCTGCTTGCAAGGCAAACGCCGCTGTGCTATCTCTCCGGGCCCAGGACACACCTCTTACACCTGCTTGGGCTTCCACACCAAGGCCACAGCTTCCTGTTGTCGTGGCTACCCACTTCTCCCTCTATTCTCAGACCTACTTCCCTAAACCTCCTCATCTAGCTCAGTGACGCTGACCAGACAGCCGGAGTGGACACCGATTCTCCTTCCAGAAGGAACAACATCAGGTCTCAGAATCCCCGTTCCTTAGCGCTGGCTCTGCTTGGGGCTCAGCACGCTAAAGTTTCAACCTGGCCACTTACTGCAGAGCCTGGAAGCAAAAAGGATTACGTGGATTGGTCTGGTCTGGCCAGGGCCACCTGGCAGGACTCCCGCACACCTGTCTGTTTCCAGTGAGAGCTCTGGGAAGGTCTGAATGCATGCGATTCACTGCGGGGGGTGGGGGGGAGGCACTGGCAAGAGTCTGAGCAGGGCAGAGCCCCGGGACAGACTGACAGAGCAGAGAGGTCCTGGCTGGGAAGAGAACTCTTAAGTTCGGCGCACAGGGACATTCTGCAGGTCTCTAAGCACCGGCTGAGAAATAGAGAAACCACCCAGGGCGGCGGGATTCAAGCCCTGAGCACCAAAGTGGCAGGAGGAAGCGGGAGCATCTGTCACCCACTCCGGAGACCTGCAATTAGCGGTCAGCAGAGCAGCAACACGCCCCCGGGGCCCGTCTACTTCCCCAGAGGTCCAGGGTCACCCTGGCCGTGTTCCTTCCTCGCTGCCCGGGGCGCTCTGCAAGGAAGGGTGCAGGAACCCCGAGCGAAGCCCATGGGGGCGCTGCTGGGGGTGGCCCGGCCAGGCCCGACAAAGGCAGCGGCGGCCGTGCAAGGGATCCCAGGGCCCAGGAGGCGCCTCACCTCGCACGTCCCCGGCCAAGGCCCGCCAGGTGGGCGCGTAGCCGATGCAGTGGCCGCACCACGACGAGTAGAACTGCACCAGCCACGCGGCCGAGCTGTTGGCCGTGGCCCCACGCACGCTGCCGCTGTCCAGCACCCACACGGCGTCGTGGCCCTCGCGGTACAGCTGGGCCGCGCCTGCACCCGGGCAGGCCGCGGCCGCCAGCACCAGCAGCAGCACGAGAAGCGCCGGCAGCCGCGAGGGCCGCTGCAGCGGGGCTGACCCCAGGATCGCACGGCCAGCCTGGGCCCCCGGGGTCGGCGAGGCCGCCACCGCCATCGCCACCGCCACGGCCGCCGCCATGTTGAAAATGAGCCGGCGCGCGCCTGACCTTTCACCCTGGCAACCGTCGTCACGCGCCCGCCCGGGGCCACGCCCCCAACGGAGTCTCCGCCCCACTCCGAGTTCCTCGGACCAATCCCGATCCAGGATAGAGCGCGTAGCCACGCCGCCTCTAGATCACAGCCACGCCCCTAGGTGTAGCCCCGCCCCCACGCTGCTAGTCGGTCCGCTCACACGCCCCAGTGCATAATAAATCGCACTGTGCCTGACCACGCCCCCTAGTGCATAATAAGTCGGGCTCACGCTCCGCCCCCTGGCTCCAGGTCCCGCCTCCAGCTCCTCCCATCCTCTAAACGCGCCTCCTGGTCTCCCTTGCGGACATCTTCCACCTGCTTCCACCCCAGATTGAGGGAAGGAGAATCTGGAGGGCCTGAAGCTGCCTTTGAGAGGCGGTGGGCCATGAATCGACCCACGTGGGCTTGAATCTGCCATCGTTCAGCATTTGAATTCGCTGTAGATCTATGGCAGTCGTTCAGCTGCTGGGCCTAGCCAGAAGGCTGGAGTGGACATTTCTTTTGTTGCTCTTTTTTGGTTTTGTATTTTGTTTTGTTTTGGAGCAGCACTTGGTCGGTTCTCAGGGACTGACAGCCCAGCGCAGAGCTTGGGGACAGTGTGGGGCCCAGAGTTTATCCTGGCTCCCTTGGGCAAAAACTTGTTCTCTGGTCTGGTTCCCCTGACCTTGACTTTTTTTCTTTTCTTTTCTTTTTGTTTTTGTTTCTGGACCTCATCCCTGGCTCTGCGCTGAGGGATCCCTCCCGGTAGAGCTTGGGGAACCATATCAGGTATCAGGTTATGGGAGCCACGTTGATCACATTCAATGCAAGCACCTACCCACTGTATTATGGCTCCAGCCCCTAACCTGGAATTTTTTGGTGAAACATTTTTGTTTTGTTTTGATTCACATCTAATGATTTCGAGGCTTCCTCCTGGCTCTGCACTCAGGAATCAATCCTGGCAGTGCTCAGGAGACCATATGGGATGCTGAGGATAGGACCTTGAACAACTACATGCAAAACAAGCATTCTACCTGCAGTACTATCTCTCCTGCCTCCTTCATGAGACTTGTTTTGGTTTGGTGTGGTTTGGGGCCACACCCAGTGGTGCTAAAGTGTTATTTCTGGCAGGGCTCAGAAGAACAAATGGGACACCAGAGATCAAAGTTGGGTCAGCTGTGTGCAAGACCAGCACCCTCCCCACTGTACTATCCTATCACAGTGGCCTCCTTGATGAGACTTTGAACTGCAGAGAAGGTGGCAAATACCCAGTCAAGTGGCTGTAATAGGGGCTGAAATGTAGCACCTGTGGGGCCTAGGATAGCAGGAAGGGCTGGGGCACATGATTCACAGGCAAAGCCTGGAAGTGACACCAGGGGACCACCGCAAGGGCAGCTCCCTACCCCCCACACCAGTTGTGCTGCTCCAGAAGGCAGAGACAAACCATAAAAGGCTGCTGACCACATGCAGAGACCAGAGGATGATGGGTGCAGGGTGAAGTGGCAGACCAGGGACATGTCAGGACACAGATGGACCACAGGAAGCTCTATGCTTGCAGGACAGAATTGGAATGTGGGAGGGTGAGAACAGACCCAGGTGAATAGGCCTGATGCAGGGATGCTTCAGGATTAAAAAATGGGGCCTTGGGGCTGGGGAGATAGCACAGCAGGTAGGGTGTTTGTCTTGCAAGTGGCCAACCTGGAATGGACCCTGGTTTGATTCCAGGGTCCGGATGGTCCCCAGAGCCTGCCAGAGGGGATTTCTAAGCACAGAGCCAGGAGTAACCCCTGAATGCCACTGGATGTGACCTCAAAAAGGGGTGGTGGTGGAGTGATAGCACAGTGGAGAGGTTACACACAGCCAACCCAGCCAGGTTTGATCCCCAGCATCTCATATGGTCCCTGGAGCCAGGTAGGAGTAATTCCTGAATAACTCCTGAGCACCTATGGGTGTGTCCCCAAAACAAACAAACAAACAAACTAAAAAGAGCCAAAGGGGGTTGAAGTGATAGCACAGCAGGTGGAGTGCTTGTTTTGCACATAGTTGACCTAGGTTTGGTTCCCAATATCCTATATGGTCCCCAGAAGCACTGCCAGGAGGAATTCTGAGCCCAGAAGCAGAAGTCCAGAATATTGTCGGGTGTGACTCAAAACAAAATAAAAAAAAAAAAAAGACTGAATTAAGAGATAAAACATGGGGGTCAGGTCACCACTTCACAAAGATCCTTGACTTTCTTCTACAATATTTATTACTTAGAGCAGTTAATCATCAGAACAACATTCTTGGGTCAAATGCCAGACTTTGACATACGGCCTTACAGTACCTGGATAAGCATCTTTGTAGGGGGTGTTTCCAAGGGAAGAATTGGTCTTGGCAGAGCAGGGACAGTTTCAGGGCCCTAAGGCAACATTTCTCCCTCAGGCTGTATTTCTTCCTGGGAGCCAGCACCTTGCCTTTGAAGGTCTTTTTTCTCTCTGGCCTTCCACAAGGAGAAAGGGACTTGGCTGATTGGGCCAGGGTCTGGGGACAACAGGAAGCTCTGGGGCCTGAAGCTTTCCCAGGGGATTCCTACAGACCTTCTATTTCGACAATAGCTGCTCTCAGCGGCTGTGCACTGGCGGGACTCAGAGGCAGGGCTGAGGTCTTGCTGCCCCCTGGTGGCCGAGCGGCCTCAGTGTCCTGGCAGGGGACAGGACACCTTGTGTGTATGAGACTGTTACCCAGCCCACTGCCAGTTTGCAAACCCCCCATCTGCTCCCCACTGTGCTCGCAGCAACTTTCTTTGTTGATTATTTATTTATTTTTGGTTTTTGGGCCACACCCGGTGACGCTCAGGGGTTACTCCTGCCTATGCACTCAGAAATCGCTCCTGGCTTGAAGGACCATATGGGACCCAGGATTCAAACCACCATCCATCCTAGATCGGCTGCATGCAAGGCAATCGCCCTACATTTGTGCTATCGCTCAGGCCCTGTATTTTTTGTTTATTTTTATTTTATTTATTTATTTATTTATTTATTTTGGGGCCACACCCAGTGGCGCTAAAGGGTTACTCCTGGCTCTGCACTCCTTTGGCAGGTTCTGGGGACCATATGGGATACTGGAAATCTAACCCAGGTCAGTCCTGGTCGGCCACATGCAAGCAAACACCCTACTACTGTGCTATCTTTCCAGCCCCATTGCAGCAACTTTTGAAAAGGCTTTTGCTTGAGGGGGTCAGGGACAAACTCAGAGACTTTTGTCATTTGACAAAGGGCTGCAGGGATGAGGGACAGGACAGCTGGCATGGAATATCACTGTCGCATACTCATGTGTGTGTGTGTGTGTGTGTGTGTGTGTAAGTATGACAGGAGTCTGGACACCCAGGAATGTGCCACCTGCTGGCTGTTGGCACCCAGGACTCCCCATGTCTGCCTCTCTTGTTGTTTCACCAGGGGGTGGTCAGTGCTGCAGGGGAGACTGAGAATGGGCAGAAGCCTTGGGCTTTGGGGCATAGAAGCCTGGTTAGGCCTTCTGCCGGAGGGCGCGCTGGGGTGGGGCGTAGGGAGACAGATGCCAAGGAAATGTAACGTGGGCATAACCAAGAAATAATCATTCTCTTTGAGAGATAATGACTCCTCCCGAGATTTATTGGCTCAGGAGGTCACAACAAAGCAGAGCAGAGACCAGCCGAGACCTTGAAGGAGGCCAGCAGGATATCAGTGAGTCGATGCTGGGTCAATAGATATATGGCGAGGCTGGCAGCCTCAGGCAGGGCTGTGTGGCTAAGTGGTCAGTTCCTTACAGGAGTGGGGGCAAGCCTCCTAAATCACCCATCAAGACATAGCCCACAAACCCCACCCCATCATGCAGTAGCTGGGCTAGCTAGGCCCCCATTTGCTCTCCTCTTTGCCTTCCTCTCCAGTCCACATCACTGCAGCAGAGGTGTGTAAACTTGGGAATTTTCCGGCAAATCTGCAGGTTTCCATGGAGATTTATGAGCAGACCGGGTATGTGTCTAAAATACATAATTCCTCTCACACAGCCTCATAAATCCAAAGACCTAGCGATAAAGAGGGGGCAAAATACTACAGACTAATTTGTTTGGAAAACTAGAAGGGAATCAATAGGACGTGGAAAATGTGAGAGAGAAGAAACATTTGCTTTGTCCCTCGATGGTCTTCTAAAGGTGGGGACTCGGGAAGGGGATCGATCCCTAGGGTAAGGGCAGCACCAGGACATGGCCCCCTAATTATTCTTGGATTTCCCCAAGAAGGGAGGTGGCCAAGGACGTGTGGATCAGTCAGAAGCTGACAGGTGAGAACGGATCAATGAAGGGGAGTGACGGGTGAGGCTCTGCACGCAGCTGGTAAGTGGTAATCAAGGGGGGGGGGGTGACACAGATGGTACTTGGGGAGTGGGAGTGGGAAGTGAGGCTCGGAGGGCAGCTCCCAAGAGGCCCAACTGCTGCATGAGTTAGCCCACGTCAGGGCCTGAAGATTGACTGCTCAAACGCTTTGCAGTACAAAGCGTTGATTCTGTCCTCCTGGAGTCTACACTTGGTTTCACCTGGGTGGGTGCAAGTGGACGTGGGCATGGACAGGGCATGTTAGTCCCTTTGAGCAGGCTGGGATGTCCCAGGGAAGATTCAGGGCTGGGCCAGGGTGAGACAGAGGGTGACTTGGCGTGTGGTGGCCTGGAGTAGACAGACCGTGCATGCAACAGACACATACACCAGTAGTTCAGCTAAAGGAGCAAGGGATCCCCTAATCTTCCAGGACCTGGCACAAGGGCAAGCTGAGGGGTGCAGCAGCTGCTTAGGGAGGGGTCAACCTTGCACCTCCTGCCCAATCTCCCCATCTTCCTTTCAGCTCTATCAGTGCTGTCTGCATCCCTCCTCATCAGAAGCTGCATGCCCTGTCCTGCGTCTGGGGACACCACTGTCCCTCTCAGGCTGTGTGATCTTGAACACACCGCACAGTGTTAACAACGCTGTGTCTCCTGAGGCCCAGCAGCTGCCGTGTGCACTTCAGGGACCTGGCTGGCACTCGCTGCATCTTCAGGCAGCTCTGAGAGAGCAGCCAGTGTGTCCCACAGGATCTTGCGCGTAAGCTGGGTGGACATCCGGTCCACAGCCTCAGCCCCCGCCCCCCCTGGCAGGTGTCCCCTGCAGGAACCTATCGACTCAGTGTCCCCCCATAGCATCTGAACAGTCTCAGGGGTCAGTCTGGGCATGTCTGGACAACAGGGGGTCTGCCCGGGACCTTGTTCTCCCATCGCCCCAGGACTGTCATCACCTCCAGGCTCCTCCTCTAGGCAGGCCTCCCCCTCACTGCATCCCAGATCTCCCCACAAGAAAGGCCTCTCGGGGACAGTGGGGGTGGCCTCCTGTGCAGGGTGCTCAGAGCCACCAGGGAACAGGACAGCATCATCAGGGGGAGGAGGGAAGTCCTCGGAAGCATTGCTCTCGGGGCTGAAGGGTGGATGGTTGGCACAGGTCCTGCTGTCAGATACCTCAGCCATAAAGCAGGTGCATTTGGCGGTTTCTTCAGGGCTAAGGGGAATTCTACTGTCACCCTGAGTGAGACTTCCAGAAGGAGTCTGCGGGTGGACCCAGATCAGCAGCTCAGGGGAAGCCTGTTGGGGGTGACCATGAGTGGAGGGACTTGGGATAGCTTCTTGGGGAGCCTGTAGAGAACCGCTCTGGGCCAGGCTAAGCTGGTGCGAGGGGTGCCCAAGCTGGGAGGTCTCAGGACTTGCCCCTTGGCCCTTCTTCAGATTGGACCCATTGCTTCCGGAAGCTTCTAGGCCCAGGGTGGGAGGCTCAGAGGGGGGTGCCCCATGGTCTTCTGGGTCCGAGCAGGGTCCCAAATCTGGTGGGGTCTCCTCACCCCACACCTCACTGGACGCTACCGATAGCTCAGACCCTGACCTTCTAGAGGCCAGAGGGGAGCTGCCTTGGACAGGGGCCTTGTCAACCTCTACCCCTATCCAGGACCCCCCTGAGAAGGAAAGCTCAGAATTGGGGGGATCTGACAGGGACGTGGAGGATGGGGACAGCTGGACCAGGATGGCCGACACCTTTTGGAAGTCCTGGAGCGAGGACAAGGACAGAGTGTGCACAGAGTCCAACCCTGACCCTGACCCCACAGGGGTCCCAGGAAGCGCTGTTGACTCAGAGTCTGGGTCTTCAGGGGCCTGAAGCTGGCTGGATGCCCCCTGGCCCACAATTACAGGTTCTGGGGAGACCAGAATTTGAAGTGACTGCAGGGCACCATATCCCCAAAGCTGTTCTTAGTGCTGGGTGAACAGCTGTCTCCCCTCCACCACCGCGGTCCTCACCTGGGGCCCAGGCAGACACAGGCAGGGAAGGGAATGAACCCTGAGCCCCCGGGACCCCAGAATCTCAGCTGTTGCTCAGGGGCTGCCCGTGAAATGTCCCCACCTGAGTCTAAGGGTTCCCCAGATCAGAGACCTCCCAGTCCTGGGGGGAGGGGATGTCCCTGGAGAGTGGGGTCACCTGGTGAGGTACTTGGCACTTCCTGTCTTCGGGGGTCCTGGGGGTCCACCTGCCGTGGCTGTGTCCTGCAAGCACAAGGGCCATGTCCTTCAGGTACCCACAGGCACCTCACAGAGCCTGAGGCCTGGCCTGGGTCAAATGCTGTCTTTGGGGGTCCAAACTTGGGGACACGCTCCCTCATCTCATGCTGACCCACTGACAACATGACCTTGTTTGGGTTCGGGGGCACACTTGGTGTGGTATGCAGGAACCATGTAGTGCTGGGGTTCGAACTCAGTGGCTCCATGCCAGACTGACTCTGCCCTCTGAGCCTCTTGCAGGTAATTGGAGGGACTGAGAGCTGAGGGGTCTGGGGTTTCCTGCTTACCTCTGTTCTCTTGGCTCCCCATTATCTGCGCTGGAGGTGAAAGGCAGGACCTGAGGCTTCAGGAGAGAAGACAGATGAGGTGTCATGAATCTGTCTGGGGACCTTCCCACCCGTAATGACTTCCCGTCGCCCTCCGTCATCACTAACACTCACACAGGGGCACAGGTGTGTCTACTCACACTCACACTGGTTTCTAGGGGACACTGCTGGTCTGGGGTGTGTGTGCTGGGGCTCAGCATGTTCCGTTCTTGGCTCCCCAACAGAGCCCGGGGAATTGTGGAGGCATCTCCTAGGGGTAGGGAGTTGAGTGCAGACAGGAAGAATCATTGGAGTGTGAAAGAAGGGACTCTGCACATCCTCTGGGCTGGCAGTGGTTCAGGTCCTGGGACATTTACAGGGTCTGCCAGGGCCACAGCAGCGGAGTCAGGGGCACATGGGGAGCTGAGGGTTAAATTAGAGTCCCCAGCCCTGCTCCAAGCCCACTGGGGGCTATGCCACTTCCCAGGCCACTCCAGCTGGCATGAATGGCATGATGACATTTAGCACTGGGGCAGAGAGGGACCAACGGCAGATCTGCCTTGTCCCCGAGAATAGCAGGAGCAGTTCCACAGGGATAGATGGTACATGGGGACTCGTAGGCCAAACCCAGAAATGGGGTGGGCTAGTGCATTTCTGAAGCTTACCCTGTGTCTCTTGGACCTGGTGCCCTTCAGCTGAGGTGCTGCCCCCTTCCTCACCTGCCTGTGGCAGAGGGGAGACCTGCAGAGACAAAGAACTAGTGTACCCCTTAGACACTACTGAAGAGGGGATGGGGACCCCAGAGACACTGATAGAGAACAGGGGATCTCAGAAACACTGGAGAAGGCAGGGGACCCCATTGGAGACAGCAGGGAATGGACCCCAGAATGGGGAACAGACAGAGGACCCAAGGAGATAGGAAGGACAGACAAGGGACCCGGAATGGGAACAGATCGAGGATCATATCAGCTCAGGACCAGGTGCCAAACCAGTGTCCCCAGGACCTGGAGCTGAGGGAAGAGGCCAGGGGGGCCTCTGGGTCTACGTACAGGAGAGGCTGGACCCCATGTCTGCCCTGCATCCAGCCTAATCACCTGTTGGGGTATCCACAGCAAGGCCTTGGGCTGCCCTGAAAGACACGGTAGAAGATGAGGTGGCCTGAGCCCGGGGTTCCCAGGGAGGGCGACGGGAAGTCATTGCGGGTGGGAGGGTCCCCAGACAGATCCATGACATCTCATCTGTCTTCTCTCCCAAAGCCTCAGGTCCTGCCTTTCACCCCCAGGTCCCCAGGTCCCAGGCCCTGTTTCCTGAACCCCTCTTTTTTTTTTTTTTTTTTTTTTTTTGGTTTTTGGGCCACACCCGGCGTTGCTCAGGGGTTACTCCTGGCTGTCTGCTCAGAAATAGCTCCTGGCAGGCACAGGGGACCATATGGGACACCGGGATTCGAACCAACCACCTTTGGTCCTGGATTGGCTGCTTGCAAGGCAAACACCTTTGTGCTATCTCTCCGGCCCGAACCCCTTTTCTTGAGCGCTTCCTCCATGCCTGTCCTCTCTCTCCACCCTGAGGGACCCTGTGCCCAGCTTCTTCCCTGAACTTCAGGGGTTTGGGGGTGGGGGAATGGGAGTAGGGAAACCACCTTGGTAGCCCTAAGTCAGGAAAGGCTGAGGGGTGGAGGGTGGGGTGGGGTGGGGTGGGCAGGTTTGCTTCTCAGCCCAGATTCCCTCCTTGAACAGTATCTGTCTGCTTGTCCCCATCTCTATTTTCTTTTTTTTTTTTTTTTTTTTGGTTTTTGGGCCACACCCGTTTGACGCTCAGGGGTTACTCCTGGCTATGTGCTCAGAAATCGCCCCTGGCTTGGGGGGACCATATGGGACGCCGGGGGATCGAACCGCGGTCCTTCCTTGGCTAGCGCTTGCAAGGCAGACACCTTACCTCCAGCGCCACCTACCCGGCCCCCCCATCTCTATTTTCATCCACTCTGGAGAAGCCTGACTCTTTCTGAAAACATTCCTCGCTCCCCTCATGAGGCTATGTAGCTATTTTTTGTTTTTGTTTTCTTTCTTTTTGTTTGGGGGGTCACACCCGGGGTGCTCAGGGCTTACTTCTGGTTCTGCTCTCAGAAATCGTTCTTGGTAAGCTCAGGGTACCATATGGGATCCTGGGGATCCCAACCTGGGTTGGCCACATGCAAGGCCGCTGTGCTATTGCTCTGACTAAAAAATAATTTATGATTTTTTGGTCACACCCAGCTTAGGGATTATCCTGACTCAACACACAGGGATCACTCCTGCCAAACTCAGGATTTATTCCTGGCTCTGTCCTCAGGAGTCACTTCTAGTGGTGCTCAGCAGTTACTCCTGACTTAGTATTCAGGGGTCACTCCTGGTGCTGCTCAGGGATCATATGAGATATTGGGCAATTAAACCTGAGTGGACAATTTGCAACACAACTGCCTTCCCCACTGTCTTATCACTCTGGTCCCTCTATGTAACTTTTGCATAATGAAAACAATTTTGTTTCATTAAAAAAAAAAAAAACGAACTGGGGCCGGAGAGGTGGCACTAGAGGTAAGGTGTCTTCCTTGCAAGCACTAGCCAAGGATGGACCATGGTTTGATCCCCCGGCGTCCCATATGGTTCCCCCAAGCCAGGGGCAATTTCTGAGCCCTTAGCCAGGAGTAACCCCTGAGCATCAAACGGGTGTGCCCCCCCAAAAAAGCAAAACAAAACAAAATAAAAAAAATAAACTGTTGCCCACAATTGCACCCTGGACCCTATGGAAGAAGCATATTTGCAGACAGAATCAGTCACAGGTTGAAGCCAGAGGTCCTGGGCTACTTGTCAGGGGAGTCACTTTGAAGTGACAGTCCTGGGGTACAGGGAGCCTTTTGCTTGCATTCCCGCCTTTGACTGCCTCAGAGCACAGAGGGGAGACTGAGGCAAGGGAGTTATGGTAGAGTAGCATGGGAGGGGCCACACCATATCTGAGCAGATGCCCCTTCCAGATCCCAGGTGGCCCTGCCCTAGCCACCCTTTTACCTTGGTCCAGGAGGGCTTCATGCTCCCTCTGTGATGCTGCTGGGCTGAGTCCTCCGCTCCTTGCTTGGCCGTTCTCTTCCCAGGTCATCTCTGGGTGCTGCAGGGCCCCGGGGGGCCTGCAGGTTGAGAGGCTGTGACTGTCCACCCCCCCATCCCATCTGTGTCCTGTTCTCCTGGGGTAAGAGTTCCCCTGCCCCTCTCCTACAGTGCCCTGAGCCAGCTGGTCATTCCCAAGGCCCCTGTGTGGGTGGGGAAGTGCCCTGCCTAGCCAGACAGTGATGAACTTGGGGGTTCTGCCTGCAGGGCTGCCTCCCAGAGCTCTGGAGGCCCAACTGAGACCCAACCCCTTCCCTAGACTGTGCCCATACCACCCTAGGAGCTGTGTGATCCCCAACTCTGAAGTGTCTTGCCCATTCCAGCCTTCCCACACAGGCTCAGCTAAGCCACAAGGCCAGAGTGGGGGCCACGGGCTGTATGTGGCTTCACTCTGTCATTGTGCACCCCAACTGTGGCCTGCAAGAGTCCCCAAGGGCTGCAGATTTCTGCCTGGGAAGAGCACAGCCTTCACCCTGAACTGTGCCCCATGGCAGTTGGCTCAGGGACCTCATCTATCTACTGGGGAAAGTCGCTGCCCTTCACCCCGCTCCCTGTGCTAATGGCCCCATCAAGCTCCAGGGCAGAGCCAGGGCAGTGCAGAGCTGCAAGGTGGCACCAAGCGGTGCATGAGTCCTGCAGGGCTTTATTGGCAAAGGGCTCATTGGTAAAGAAACACTGATTGTGGTTGCAGGGAGCCGGGCTGCCTTTCTTGGGAGGGCAGAAATGTGACCTTCCCGAAGACTGCTGGTCACTGCAGGTGCCCCGGGAAACAGGGATCTCTGCAGACGGTTCCAGGGGGCCTCAATTGCTGCACCCTCACACTCCTGAGGTGCTGGCTCTAGGCACAGCTCCAGGGATCTGCTGGCTTGGCCCCTGGGAGAGGGGGTCACGCAGGTGCTGGGGCCCGGGGCACAACAGGGCTATTTGCCTTATGGCTAGTGTCCCGAAGAGCAGCTGTCACCAGTCCTGGAGGGGCTAGGCTGAGCAAATCCCACAGACTCACTGTGCAGCTTGGGGGTTCAGGGGGTTTGTCTGGGGCTGGGAGGGACATGAGATGACCCAGGCAGGCCGGTCCAGAGGGAGACAGGTCTGAAGGCATCCATTCTGAGCAGCTTCAACTTGCTTGTGGGATCCCTGAGGGAGAAGCGGGGTGAGGGAGGGGTCCTGGAGAGGGTCCTAGGGGAAGGTGGGGGTCAGGGCCTGGGGGGAGGGGAAGGGGAAGGATTTTTGAGAGAGGGGTAGAATCTCTGGGGAGAGGGGCCCTGAGGAAGGGCAGGGTGAGGGGTCCTGTGAGAGGGGCCCAGGAAGGAGGGTCGGGGAGGGGTCTCCTGGAGGAGAGGGAAAGAGGTCCAGGGGAGGGGTGGTGCTTGGGGAGGTGGGGTTCCGGGTAGGATTCCAAGGAAGAGTGAGAAAGAGGCTATGGGGAAGCAATGACCAGGACATTCTGGGTCCCTGGGGACACTGCAGGGTACCCTCACCCCCACCCTGGCCCCTAGTGCCCTGCAGCTGGACAGGTGCTCAGTACATCCTGGCCCCTGCCCAAGGGGCAAGACTTCCCCCTAGCTCAAGGCTCAAGACTGGCATCCAAGCCTCCTGATGCCCCTTGCTGCACAGGCCCTGGAGGTGCTCCACAGACCCTCACACTTGAGGAGACACCACCATCTCCTGGGGAGGGTCAGGAGACTGTGCCCGGGTCCCTCACTCACCTTCAGCCTCAGCACCCAAAAGCCCTCCCCCTAGAGTCCACTGACCCGCCTCTGCCCCTCCCAGTACATCTTGGAGTGAGCGCCCCCACCTGGGACAGCCTGGAGCGGAGCCAGAGCTCTTGCTGCATCCGGGTCAAGGACCTCTGCACCAAGGCCAGGTCATGCTGCTGATCCAGGAGCAGCTCCCGGGCGAGATGCTCCAATCGTTGCTGGCGATGCAGAGCCCGCATTTCCCTCTGCAGGGGAGGATTAGCATAGGGGGGCACGCAGAGGATCCTGGAGGGACACCATTCCACCCTCCCTTTTCCTCCTTCCCCTCCCTCCCTGTCCATCCTCATCCCTCCCTTACTCCTGAACTCTGGCAATTTGGTTCCATCAGGGCTGAGGGAGATTGGAAGGGCTGGGGCTGGCAGAGGGTCCTATAATGAAGCTGTGACTGGCCAGCTGCACCCCTCCCTAATGGGTCCATCCTTCTGTCTCTACCAGAGGGTTTGAGGGGCCTGGATACCACTGGGTAGAGCCACGACCATGGCCACACTTCCTGTCAAGCCATTGGGGTGGGATAGGGGTGTAGGTGGGGTGTGTCCCGGAACGTGGGCCCAGGACAGCCCAGATGAGATGGATACACCTGCTGCTGCTCCAGCCTGCTGAGCACTTCCTGCTGCCTCTTCCCCAGGGTTGACAGCACCCCCACAGTAGCCAGGCTGCTCGGATACCTGGGAGAAGGGTGGGAGCACAGAGCTGTGGGCAGCCACAGGACACAGCAGAGGGCAGCTGTCTTCAGTGGCAGGAATGTGACCTAGGTACCCCTGACCTCCTGCAAGTATCACCAGAACTGGCCCCTAGGTATCGCTTGATACACGCCCACCCCAGAGACATCACCCCCTCTTCCACCCTTTGCAGTCTCTGAGCTAGGAGCCCAGCTCAGATGGAGGGAATGGACTCCCATGTTCCCATCACACATGTGGAAAGCTGAGGCTTCCCCAGAACTCTAGCAGAGCTTCAGGACTCCTTCCTTCCCTTCTCTAGAACCAAGCACAAGGCAGGGACTCCCCAGGGTCACTTGCAGTAGGGCGAGTCCTGCTCTGCCTGGGGCCAGCTGCAGGCCTCTAAATTATAATTCCAGCAGTCGCAGCTTCGCTCCAACCCTACCTTGCCACTGGTGCCCAATGCTCAGTGCCCATGCCAATCTGCAGGCCAGAGGCACTGGGAAAGGAGCCCTATCTGGGAGTGCTGGGGTTATCGAGGTATTGAGATTTTTGGCCCTTGGCAGCCTTATCTAACTTTCTGCAAATACCAAAATCAGAGAGGTGGGAGGGGCCCGGGACTGGTGGGCGTGATCACGGTGGTTATGGGCGGGGCCTATGGGGCGGGTCCTGTGGATGTGAGGAGGACCGTGTGTGGCAGTAGGCGGGGCCAGTGTTGCGGTGGGCAGGGCCTGTGGCGCGCATGCGCTCACCCTAGCTGCTGATACTTCCAGGCCAGCTCACTGCGCACCTTCTCTTCGAAGGCCATCTCACGCAGGCGCAGCAACGTATCGTGGATCTGGGCGCGCAGTTCCTGCGGGAGCGTATGCAATGTGAGAGGGGTGAGGGGGTCCCGGTCCCCAGTACCGGGGCCCTCTCTGGAACCCAGCTCCTGGGGGGAGGCCTCCAGGAAGCCCTTCAAGATCATCTCCCATCTCCCATCATCTGGCCCATCTAAAACAGACTTCTACATCCTGCCCTTGCTCCCTGCAGCAGCTCTGCCAGGAACTTGTTTGTATTTTAAATGGTTAAAAATTGTTCAAGTTGGAGCCAAAGCACAGCGGGTAAAGCGCTGGCCTTGCACAAGGCCGACCTGGACTCCATCTCCAGCATCCCCATAGAGTCCCTGAGCACCACATGGTGCTCCTGTGTGCCAGGAGTAACCTCTGAGCACCTCTGGGTGTGGATCAGAAGCAAAAAAACAAAAACAAAAAAGAGGTGGGACCTGCCCAATACCTGCAAGATGGGATTTTCCCAAGCTCGGAATTTGGCAGCTGGGTCCTGGAGGCGCTGGTACCCTGACCCTGACTCTGTGAGATCTGAAAACATAAGGGGGAACGGTGTGGGGGCCGAGCGGCTCCTAGCAGCCCTGTCCTCCCGGTGGAGGTGTTCCGTGCCCCCACAACCTGACCCCTAGCCCAGAAGGAACTCACTGCTCCTATTTTTGACCAGAAGCTCTATGTGACGTGAGGGCCCTCTTATTGCCCCCACCCAAATTTGTGCAGACCAGACCAAGATAGCGAGGATGTGGTTTGCATATGTCTGTGCATATCTATGCATGTGTGTATGCCCTGCTCAGCCCTCTCTCCTGGCCTGAGCCTACAGTAGCAGAGACCCTGCACTTCACATGTTGTTGGGATACTAGAGTTCATTTGGATTTGGGATCCAAATGGATAGTCCACTTTAAAAACTACCAAGGAGGGGCCGGTGAGGTGGCACTAGAGGTAAGGTGTCTGCCTTGCAAGCGCTAGCCAAGGAAGGACCATGGTTTGATCCCCCGGCGTCCCATATGGTCCCCCCAAGCCAGGGGCAATTTCTGAGCATCAAAGGGTATGGCCCCCCCAAAATAAAAACAACCAAAAACTACCAAGGATGGGCCAGAGAGATAGCACAGGCGTTTGCCTTGCATGCAGAAAGATGATAGTTCGAATCCCAGCATCCCATATGGTCCCCCGAGCCTGCCGGGGGCAATTCCTGAGCATAGAGCCAGTAGTAGCCCCCGAGCACTGCCAGGTGTGACCCAAAAAAAAAATAACTGCCAAGGAAGGCTCTAAGTAACAGCACAGCAGGGAGGGCATTTGCTTTGCACACAGATCCCAGCATCCCATAGGGTCCCTGAGCCCGCCAGGAATAATTTCTGAGCGCAGAGCCAGGAGTAACCCTTGAGCGCCGCTGGGTGTAGCCCCCAAACAAAACCACCTAGGGGTCAGAACAATAGGACAGTAGGCAGAGTGTTTGCTTTACACAGGGCTGACCTGGGTTCGATCCCCAGCATCTCATATAGTCTCTGGAGCCCATCAGGAGTGATTTCCAAGTCAGGAGTAACCCCTGAATATCACACCTAAACACCTAAGCATCTGTAGTGGTTGTTTGGAGGTCACTCACTTGCAAGGGCCCCACTTCTGGACCTTGCCTTGGGAGCCCAGGAGAGTGCAGTGGGGCTTCCATCCAGGGATGCCCATGGCTGAGCTCTGCAGACCGTTCGGGACCCATAGTCCACAGGGGAGGCCGCCAAGAGTTCCACAAGAGCATGTGATCTACAGGGAGAGAAGTGCAGCTTCTGCCCACTGCACCCCTTTACCGCTCCCCCCCCCCCCACCTTTCACCCACCTGCTTCTAGCCCTCGAGTTCCTCCTCAGGTAGTCCCTGTGTGTCCACCTCCGCAGCCTGGAGTAGGGGTCTGGCTCAGCCTCCATGGGGTGTGACTCTGTCAGGCACTGCAGAGCAGGAAATGCAGGAGGGAGCATAGTCACTGGAGGCCCAGCTTGTACCCAGCTGGTTCCAGGGAGAGGGAAGCCTCCTGCAGCCAGATCCCAAAGGGAAGCGGAGGGAAATGCCTTTGCAGCTGAATCCAAAAAGACCCTATAGCTGGGTCCCAAGGGGAAAGGAGCCCCCTGCATTTGGGTCCCAAGATAAGGAGAACCCTCTCAGCCAGGTCCCAGGGGAGGTCCTACCTGTAGCCGTTGCCTGAATAGTAGCTGTTCCAGATCTTTCTGTGCCTCACACAACTCCAGCTCTGCCTGCAGAGCCAAGAATGCCAGTGTTTGCTCCTGCTGCCTCTGGTCTCACTACAGATGGGCCCACGGCCTTCTAGCTGGGGCCCACCTACATCCCCCTCTTTATTCTCTTCTGGGAGCCTGGTTATTCCAAACTCACCACAGAGCATCTAGGCTGGGCCAGGACCCACATAGGATGGGGTGTGAGGGAGACACACCTTTAGGGCTTTCAGGGAGGACAGGGAAGACTCTCGAACGGTGGTCTTGTCCTGGAGATCAGGCAGTGGATTGCTGGCCTCCCCACACTGACCTGTGGGGAGAGGGCAGCACTCAAGTGCCCACAGGGCCGCTCCCTCAACCTCAGCCCCGGTCTTCCCTGGCACAGAGGGCAGAGACCAGGGCCCAGGCTTCTGGGTGCCCTGAATAGTGCCCAGAGAGGGGACTGCAGCCCATCTGGGCCATGGCACCAAGGGCCCGGGCGACAGGAGTGCAGAGTCATTGCCAAAGCTGGAATGACCGCGAGGGTCAGGAGGGCTCATCCCAGCTCATCCCTGAGGCATTAGGCTGTTCTGGGATTCATACATGAGAACTGACATTTTCTGGAGGTTCCAGGGCCCCAGCAGTGGGGGTGGGGTAAGGCCACATCTCAGGCGGCCCCATAATCGGAAGCTCTGTCTGTGCAATACTCCCCTACCCCCTTCCCACTACCTCCTTCCTTGCCTGCCCTTCCCCACCTGTCCCAATGAATCCCTCCCCTGCCTGCCCTTTCCCTCTGCACCTCTTCCTGCCTACCCTTCCCCTCTGACCCTTCTGACCCTCTGAACTCCCACTTGACCCTCCCCTCCCCCACTGTTCCTTCCCTATTCTCAGATCCCCTCCGAACTTTTCCCTAACAAACCCTCCCCTGCTCTCCTCTCCCCTCTGCACCCCTCCCTTGGCAACCCCACCCCATCTGCTGCACTTTTTTCCTACACATTCTGCCCCTACCCACCCCTCTTCTGCACAGTTCTCTGCCTGCTTCTCCCTGTGTACCCCCCATTCCCTGTCTGCTCCTCCTCTTCATCCTTTACTTTCTGCAGACCCCTGGCAGCACCACCCCTCCAACCTCTCCCCTGTACACTCTTTCCCTACATGCCAATCCCCTCTTGCCCCCCCGGCTCTTCTCCCACCAGAGCTGGCTACAAGCAAGGGACACCTGAGATTGGGGTTCTGGGCACATCATGGCAGTGGGAGAGGCTGGGCCTGGGGGAGTCACACGGACCAGGCACACGAGTGCCCCCTGCGTCCCCCCCCCCCCCCCGTCTGCGTGGTAGGAAGTGGAAATGCCGGCAAAATTGTCTCCCTGAGGCCTGCCCAGCCCAATGTCCATGCAGAGCACCACCCCCCTCAGAAGCTGCTTCCCCATGATTTATGCCCAAGTCCAGTTGCCAGTCAGTATGGCAGTGGTCCCTAAGCTCCACGCAGTGACCCCCAACAAGCAGACTGACCTCAGCTCACAAGCAGAGGGCAGTAGCTGCCCCCGCCAGGCTCAGGACAGGACTGGCTCCCCAACTGGCAGTGACCTGGAGGTGCCCTGGAGCAGTGGGCACAGCGGCCCCTCGAGGCACCGACCTCATGGTCATGGCCTCCGCCTGTCCTGTCCAGAGATAGTCTAGCCACCCACATGGGGGCAGATGGCAATCTTGGGGGGTTCACAGAAAGCTCTAATGGAGAAAACAGTGGTGAACCAAGCCCATGCCACCCAGGGACTTCCTGACACAGTGTCTGCCACCAACCCTGGCTGGGAAAGCACTCTGGGCTGTGGTCACTGTTTGGCTTCTGAGCTCTTGGCAGGAGTGGTCAGACTGGGACCAACATTGGGCCGAGATCTGCGCCCAGTTCTGCTCCAGAGGCCTTGTCAAGGGGTGCCTGACTCAGCCCTGTATGCATGCAGTGGATGAAGCAACTGGAAAACTGGAAAACCCTCCCTCTGGCCTGACCTGGGGCCACATTTCCACTTCTGCTCATCTCAGCAGCTATAGAGGGTTGAGATGGGGTCCCTCACGGGAGGGCCTGGCTCCCTTTTGTCCCCACTCTGGATTCTCTGTAGAAGCAACTGAGCCCAGGGCTCCCCAAGGCTTCACACCTCCCGCTTGTTGAACAGGCTCTGTCCAGACAGACGACCCAGGTGCCCCAGACTTCTGACATGCACCACAGTGGCTGCCACAGCTCATAGAGCTGTGTGAACCCATCTCAGAAAGGCTCAGGCACATGCATGGGGCCTCTCTGTCCCCCAAATGTCAGGAGCAGACAGACCCTGGCCTGGGTCCACAGAGGGGGGTCATCTGGGGGCCAGTGATGGGCAAAGCGGGTTCTATTTTCTTCCATACCTTCCCCACCACTGCTCCCTTTTGTGTTCATATGCACATGCTTTTACACATGTGCATATAATGCCACAGTGCCATCCTGTTTTCACAGTGTTCACACATGTGCACATGCTTTCACATGTGTTCTAATGCAATATGTATCCATGTAAATATCCACACAGACCCCCACATACTTATATGTTCCTGTTTTGTGTTTACATACATGATAGCATGTTACACATGTACACAATGTGTTTGTGTACTTGCTCACAATCTGTGATTCACACA
This sequence comes from Suncus etruscus, assembly GCF_024139225.1. Classification (NCBI taxonomy): domain Eukaryota; kingdom Metazoa; phylum Chordata; class Mammalia; order Eulipotyphla; family Soricidae; genus Suncus; species Suncus etruscus. Next base: position 20,942,172 of record NC_064852.1, on the reverse strand, counting down.
TTCACATTATTCTATTCATATGCCCACATATTCTCACGTGTTCATTATTTCAGTTCCATGTGCCCATACATACCACATAACATTTCCACATACTCATGTGTTCCCATGGCATGCTCCCACACATAGGCATATATGCTCATATACTGCTACTCACATGAAGCCTCATCCCTCCTTTCTTCCTAGGTAACTTGACCTAACCTGCAAGACCCCGCCCATTCCTGGGAGGGGTCTTGGAAAAGGTAGATAAAGCCTTTGACCCAGGGGACTAGGGGCTAGGTTCTTTTGGTCTTTGGCCAGCATGGAGGTCAAAGGGAAGATGGCTGAAAGGAGTTAAGATGCAGGGCAAGCTAAGAATAGCAAATGCTTAAAAGGTTATGATTTAGGCCACACATGTGGTGGATAGGGTATGAATAAAGCTGATGCTTCCTGATGCCTGTCTCTGGATGAGTCTGATTCAGCTGTTCACCTAAACCTGGGACCCGCCAGCTAAATGGGGATTGCGGAGCCACACATAAATGTGTGCTTTCACAATGCCACGCGTTCCCATTGCATGTTTCACATGCATGCCCAGATATGAAAACATGACAGTACCACCATCTCCATGTGTACATGCATGTTCACATGCTCATGTGTGTTGACGTGCATGCGATCACATGTACGTACTCTCCCAGTGCCCATGGTATGCTCAAACATGTGCACAGGCATGCACAGCACAAAGCCCACATGTTATATCCTCACATGCATGACAGGCGCACACAAGCTCACACCTCCACCCACATGCCAGTGTGTTTCTGTGTATTGCACAGATGTACTTCCAGAAGGCACAGGTGAATATCGCTGCATGCATACATGCTTCCACAATGCCCAGAGTTTATGCCTGTTCATACAGCCCATGCTCCCATCATGTGCTCCCATGTTCAAGTACTTTCCCACAAGGCTTCCACACAATGCACTGCATATGCCAACATGGGCATATACTTGCCTATGTGTTGGCATGTGCATTATCAGAGGCATTTCCACATATAGTCACATAAACATGCTCAGACACACGTATAAGCGCTCACATGTATGCATTTATACAAGTGTCCACATGTTCAAACACACTTATGTATTCACATGTGCTTATATGTTGACACATACCATAGGAATTACAACATGCTCCCACTGATATGGTTACATGCTTACACAATTCGCTTGTGGGATGTACACATGATTCATACGCATGAATGCATGTTCACATACACAAGCTTGTGAGCAGTGCTTCACATGTGTCCAATTGTCCCTGTGCACCCTTTACTACAAGGTGCCCATATGCTCAGCTGCATTTGCACAGCTCTGTTCACATATGCACATGCCCCTGGTGAGCCCTGCAGCCCCAGAGAGGCCAGTGCCTTTGCAGTAGGTCAGGAAAGACAGAATCCAGGAGGCATGGTGGTCTGGGAGGGGATGTCTCTCTGTCCCTGCTGCCTGTGGCCTTAGAGCGAGGGAGAAGGTCCTCCCTGGGTATGAGGGAAGGGTGCTGCTCCCAAGCCCCAGCACTTCCTCAGGCTTCTTTCAAGAAGACAGCCCACTCTATCCATAGGGGTACAGGTTCTTTGGGGGCTACAGAGGGAGCCCTAGACGCAGCCCTAGACCTGAGCCCTAGACCTGAGCCCATCCCAACCCTCTACTTTCCAATAAATCAACCAGTACCCCCAGGATCAGCCTGATGCCATCACCAAACCCTGAGCCCAAGTCGGTGCAGAAGGCCTCTCCAGCCCGATGGCACCACAAGAACCCATGGGGAACATGAAATGGAGCCTCCGCAAAGGGAGCCCAGGCAGAGCAGGGGGACTGTGGGGGGACTCAGGGTGCAGCAAAGGGGCAGTTGTCCCCACTTCACCCTGCCCAGCACTCACCACAGCAGGCAAAAGAGCGAATAGCTGGGCCCCAAGGCCCACAGAATCCTTTAATACCACTGCGGGGTGCCGCAGGGGTGCAGTCCACATAGAAAGGTCCTCTCTACAGAGCACTAGGCTGAGAAGTGGGTCCCCAGTGGACTCCCTCGGACACCCGACCAGACAGCCCAGGGCCTCTCCACAGGCTCGTCCTTACCGAAGCTCTGGTTGGTCCAGGTCGTGCCTGAGCCCAGTTTCTGGGCCTTGGGCATCTCGTCCAGCCACGGGGAGCCACAGGTAGGGTCTGGGGTAGCGAGGCTGGGAGCAAGTGCACATGTGAGCAGAAGTGGCTGGGCCTGAAAATGGGCGCTTAGGGGACCTGGAAGTCTGAATACTCAGGATGGGGTCTGCGCCCTAAGCAGGCGCAGGAGCTGTGGGCACTACTCTGGCCTTCCTAGTCCAGGAGACATGGCAGCAGATGCTTTGGGGGTGAGGGTCACTTAATTCATCCCTGTTGCCTCCCCTCCGCCTCTTCCCAGGGGACCCAGACATCTCCACAGTTGTGAGAGCAAGTGAGCACTCAAGTACCACACTCATCAGTGAGCATGTCTCCAGGTGTACAGTTCTGTCAAGGGGGCCCCAACAAGGCCTACAGCCATACTCATGCTGGGAGGCACCCACCTCTCTGAGCAGGGCCCCAGGGGACACACCCACCTCCCTGCACAGCTGCTGATGGACTCGGACAATGCAGTACCACCCACCAGCTTCTCTGCTTGTGCCCAGGCTCCGTCGTCATCCATGAAATCTGCTGCAAGTCACCAGGTCTCCCAGTGGGTGTTGGAGCCCAGCAGAAGTGAACCCTGATCCCAGAGGGCAGGGGGGGGGAGGGGGCTCCCGGGGCACCCTGTTAACTTTAATTTGCCTGTCTGTGGTGCAGGACTGAGGGGCAGGGGAGACCCATATCCAGGCTGTGCCATGGCCTTACCTCGGGTCTGGCCGCCAGGGTCTCCTGTCCGTGGCAGAGTCTGGCAGTTCGGGGAGCAGTGGGGAGTCTGTGTATCTAGACAATCCCGCCATGCCCCTACGCCCCCGTCTTGGGCTGTGGGGATGGTAGGTGTGAGCCTGCAGGGCTCGAGTGGAGTGTCAGGGCCCAGGCGCCCGGGTGCAGCCAGTGGCTCATGAGACTGCAGCCTGGCAGTCAGGACATCCACACGCTGCTTGAGGACATTGGCCATGGCCTCCAGGGCCTGCACCTGGGCCTGCTTGTGCTCCAGGTGGTGGAGAGACCGTGCTCCTAGGGGCCCTGCCTCATCCATGCCCAGAGAGATGCACACGTCTGAGTATGGGTAGCGGGTGCCCAGGGCCCAGGACCTCGAGCGGCCACCAAAGATACTGGGCCTCATCCGCCTGGAAATGCCGGCCCTGCTTCCTGGCTCTAACGGCTCCATGTGGCTCAAGGATCTGTTCAGACACAGACAGAAGCTGCAGAGAGAAGGGAAGATGGAGAAAGCAGGGTGGGGCCCAGGTCTGCTGTCCAGGATGAGAGAAAACTGGATCCACATGAGTGCCTGGCTAGGTCCCCATGGGGCAGGAGGTGGGACCATCATCTGTCTCTACCCTCATGGTATCAGTAGTGGGGCCCAGGTAATTGAAAGCAAAGAGCCCTAACTGAGGCAGGATTAGCCCCTCTGGGTTGCCCAGGCTCATGCCCGGCCCAGAACACCAGGCACTCACTAAGTGGTGCTAAGTCTCTGCCTCTGCCCCACTGCAGTAACCAGGAGCACCCACACAATCCTTCCTAGAGCACAAACTAAAAGTGAGCTGACCCTCAAGAAATGGCAGTGTCTCCCACCAGCGAAGCAGAGCCTGTGCCTCACTGTGCCAGGCTTTGAAACTGGTCCAGGATCACCTGCCCCTTGCCCCCCATGGTCCTAAGCAGCATGGAAAAAAAAATCTAGAAAACATAAGGCCCACAGAAAGGTTCTCTAAAAAGATCAGGGACCCCAAATGGGAGGACAGAGATGGTGGGCCTCCAGCTGGGAGCACATGAAAACATGCCCCCCCCACACCTGGCACACACCTGCCTGGGGCCTCCTGGTTGCCCAGCACTGTTCCAGAGGTCACCTTGCTCCACTCCTGCCCACTTAAATGCTCTGAGCTCTGTGGGTTCTAAAACAGCAAGATGTCACTCAGAATCCTCTGAGCTGGGGGATCTCTTTCTGGGGCTGCCCCCTTGGCCATATCTGGATCCTGGGGACCAGACATGCCCTCATCCCTGCTCCCCCAACTCACACTGAACTGTGCAGAGCTGGGGACGAAGGTGACAATGCCGGGGTTGGTCTGGGAGACCTGCGGGGTGGTGGCTATGCAGGGGCCGGGCAACACAGTGCCAAGGACAGCCTCCCTGCGTCGCCGGAACTCCTCCTTTCGTGCCCGTGCAGCCAGGGCCTTCTCTTCCAGGGCCTGGCATCGCTGAGCTTGTGCCCGCTGTCGCATAAAGTCCCGCAAAGACTCAGGGCTGTGGAGGGGGGCCAGGGGTGCTAGCGGCTTCGGGCAGGTCAGGGGCTGCTTCTTCTCCACTTTGGGGTGTTCCTTTTGGGTTGGCTTCTGCCAGGCAAGTTTGGGTCCCCGGGGAGGCAAGTGAGCACCCGGCTGTGGTATTGAGGCACTCCAAGAGCGCTGGGCTGGGGAGTTCCCCAGACCCCAGGATGTTGACTCCCTTTCTTCCCAAGGCCAGATCCTAGGGTTCCGGGAGCCCCACCCAGCAGAGGCACTCCAGGGACGCTGAAGGACATGGCTCAGCCCACCAGAGGGGCTCTGGGGCCTTCGGAATAAGGGGTCTCTGTGTCTCTGGGTGTCTAGAATCTGTCCAAGTGGGTAGCTTTCAGCCCTCCTCAGGCCTTGTCCCTCTGCTCTGGCCTGAGAGGTCTTAGAGAAGCCGACACAGGACTCAGGGTTCTTCCAGGGCTGCTTCTTCCCCCGCAGGTCCCGGGGACCCAACTCCAGCCCCATTCTGGGTCGGCTCCGGGCCAACTCCAGTCCGGTCTGGATCTGGTGACGGAGGTCTCTGAGGATGGACATCGCTGTACGGAGGGTCCCGGGCGCATCACAGGAGGTCCTGCTGGACAGGTGGGCAGACGCCAGGTGGCTGTTGCTGACAGAGGCTGAACTGGTCACGGGGGTGCGGAGAGAGCGGCTCCGGCCAGCACTGACCATCTTGCTGGTCCCTGGGAACCAAGAGGGTAACAGGTGCTCTGGGCTCAGGGCCAGCTCCTGCCCAGCCCCCCTACATTTAGCATCCACTGAGGCAGCTCTGGGGACATCTCACTACACCTGGCATGCAGCTACGGCTCTGCAAGGTGGGCAGGAACCCGGCTGGGAATATCCTGATGATTGTGACTGCCCCCAGAGCCTCAGGCTCTCTCAAAGAGTCCAGAAATCCTTCTCCAGGGATTTGAACCAGCCTAGCTTCTATTGTGGAAATTGATCCCCCTGCCACCACCTCCTGGCCACAGCACTATCCCTGCATGCTCACCCAGATGCCACAGGAGTGAGAGACATGTAGGTACCTAATTCTTTAGTAGGGGTGAGGTCCTTCTGGATCCTGCAGAGTGAGGGAGGCGGCCCCAAGAGAGCCCTTGCCAGAGCACTACCTTTCCTCCAGGCGTAAACACCAGCCAAATCAGAATCTTAAAGAGAAAAACAACACATCCAGGGTGTTGAGGAACTCCCAGAGCAGGGCCCAGTCCTGGAGGGGCTGGGAGCAAACTCCCCACATGCAAGCCCCCTAAGCAGAGAGAGGCAAGGCTGTGTCTCAGAGTGACCCTGAATTTCTCCTCTTTTATGGAGGAGATGAAGCCTGATCCCAAACCTGCAGGCTCTGAGGGCTGGCCCAGCCACATAGAGATGGTGGGGATAGGCACAGTGGACAGAAAGGGACCCTCAGCTCTCATTGTTAGTGCTGAGCTAAAGGGGATCAATTTGTTTCTAAGCAGAGGAGACGCCACGGTGACTGGGGGTGGAGAGGATGGATGAAAATGCTGAGCTGACAGGACAAGGGAACCTGGACAGTCATGAGACAAGCAGCTGACAAACACCAAACATAAAAGAACTTCCTTTCCAAAGGAGTGTCGTAGCCCACGTGCTAGGAAGTGATAGGAGGTACCAGCCCCAGCCTCCATCCTCGGGAGCCATCCAGAGGGTAAGTATGAGGAGCTTCTGCATGTACACACACTGGCTGCTCCAGGTGGGCTCACTGAGGCCCAGGCCACACCTGGGGGACTGGCTTATGGCACCACCTAGCTGATTGAGACCACCCCTGAATACTGCCATCTCCCCTTCTTGGTGGAAAGACATTTCTGCCAAATGAAGATGCTTGCAGCTGTGATCACTTTGGGACCCAGGTGCATGGGGACACACAAAAAGACATGATCAGGAGACCCTACCACTCAGACCTGGCACTTTCTCACCAGGTCAGCCCAGCCCAGGTGCAATGTCTCTAACATAGGTATGAAACAAAGCCAGGAACACAGAAGGCTGAGGAAGGAGATCTGGAGAGAGGGCCATCCTGCATGGTCATCAACTAGGAGGGGCCTGAGCCCACACACCCCAAGAAGCTACACTGTGCTCAGGCAGGAAATAGGCATCACCCAATGAGAAGCCAGAAGCAAGCATGGGAGATCCCCTCATCCCAGATGAAAGCAGGCCAGGACCCTCTCAAGCAGTAACAGGCCATGCCCCTGAGAACTGTGCCCCTCCCAGAATGAAGCAGGCCCCAACCCTACCCCACACCTCTCCAGGACCCACTCTGTGCCCTACTACCTGTTCCCTCCAGTGATCTTGGTCTCAGAAGTCAGGTGAGGGGGTTATTGTATTGGGTTGGGTTTTTGGTGTTGGCCTCCTAAGTAGTGTTTGGGGCTCACTTCTGGCCCTGGGTCATGCCCCTTGATCTTTGGCAGGTCCTGGACTTTGGGCGAGCTGGTGTTGAGGTCCTCCAGCCATCCACTCTACAGTGCTCAGGGAACACTGTGAGATGCAGGGCAGGGCGCATTCTGGAACCTGCAGGTATCAGGCCTATGCTTGCCCCTGAAGCCCCTCTTGGCTCTATTTAAGTCCCAGCTCCTTGCTCTGTAAGGATGACCTACCCTTGCCTCAGTTTCCCTGTACGTAGACCTTTCAAAAGGCCTCATGGGGGAGTGTACTTGGGGTCCCTCTCACTCAGGTGTGATGGTTTGGAGTGGAAGGCCAGGGCTGAGGTGGGTCTATTCCCCCGCCCTATAGGGTGAGGCCTTGGGTCCTGGTCCCTAAAACACTTATACTTCAATCCCAGTCATGCTGGTCAGGGGCCCCCGGCCCTCAGCATTCTCAAGAACCTGCCAGGAGTCCAGGGGAATGAATGAGTCCTGCTGGGCACATTTTTTTTCTTCCTCCGAGCAGTTTAATGGCAATTAATTTTTTTACGAGAGTATTTTTAATCTGTGGAAATGGATGAAGTCCCTAGTGCCCTGTCAGAGCCTCGGGCAGGTCTAATCTATGATAAAAAATGCAAAGCACGGGCGAAAATCTGGAATTAAATATCGGGCTTCATTTCCCCTCTGCCCAGATGGATGAATATTTTATAACTATTGTGATTTAATTTTTTGTTAACTACAGCAAATTCCGACTCCATCCAATTCCCGAGTCCTGTGGCTTTGACCTCTGAACCCAAACTCATCGCTCCTTAGCCCTGCAGTGCCCATGTCGGTGACAGAAACTGATGGTCACCTGGGCCGTGACACAAGGTTTACGATGATGAATGTGGCCCAAGGTTTGGCCCTGTGACCTGGTGTCAGCTGAAAAACGGGTCATTTTTCAACAGCACCATTAGGCTAAAACAACCCTAAGCTGGGGGAGGGGACGCAGGGGGCTCGAAAAGTGTCACTAGTGGCATTTGCTTGTGGCCTTCCAGAATCTTCTTTTTTTTTTTTGTTTTGTTTTTGGGCAATACCCGGCAGTGCTCAGGGGTTCCTCCTGGCTGTCTGCTCAGAAATAGCTCCTGGCAGGCACGGAGAACCATATGGGACACGGGGATTCGAACCAACCACCTTTGGTCCTGGATCAGCTGCTTGCAAGGCAAACGCCGCTATGCTATCTCTCTGGGCCCAGAATCTTCTTATTTCTCAGCATCCCTCCCTCTTTCTGGATCCAGGGGAGGTTTCACCCCTTCTTGTTCACCTGCTTCAATCTCTTAAGCACCCCTCACAAGCTAAGTAGAAGTGGACCACAACTTAAAGGGTTGAATGTGATCTTTGCCCCCAGTATTGGGTGTGTCCCCCAAAATGCAGAGCAAGCAAGAGTCTAAGGCAAGAACTTGAACCATGGGTCCAGCTGTGCCTGGACTGTGACCTTGTGTCATTTGCAGACACAGGCAGGAATGCCAGGACAGTCCACTGACCTAGCAGCTCACAGCACACAGCACCCAGCTACTCTCAGAGAGTACCCCCAAATCTTCCTAGCTCAGATTGGCTGGGCCCTGGACAGGTGCTGTACTGTGGAGCCCCTGCAGCACCTTTCAGGGTCATGGGGGATGTGATACAACAGGAACTCAGGGCTTCACTCAGTTTGACAGCCCCCCACTTTCCACCTCCCACCACCTGCCTCCAACCCTGCCACCCACCCCACAGTGTCTCTGCTCATGGATGTGACAGTGATTATCTGCCACTGTGTGGGGTTGGGAGAAAATGGACCCCCTCTCCTATCATCTCCCACAGCAGCACCCATGAGAACAGAGGTTCAGGGTGTTGTGGGTTATTCCCATTTTTCAGCTGACACCAGGTCACACAGGGCCAAACCTTGGGCCACATTCATCATCGTAAACCTTGTGTCACAGCCCACCCACCTTTCTCAGCCCCATACTCAGACACAGCAGTCTGCCTAGGGCTGTATTCCCCATACCCTACTCTGCTGCTGAGCTTGGGGGCATTGCTGGTCCAGACAGGAACCGGGGAACACCTGCCCAGTCAGGAAATGCCACTCTCACCTCTGTCCCTGGCTGCAACTCCGGGGCACCTGGAGTGCTTCTGCCTTTTGCAAGGACTGCTCTTCATCCTCTGGACTTTATTCTGGAGCACTGAGATGGGAACGAGGGAGCAACAGGGCACGTCACCCATAATTCCCAGCTGGGTGCAGACTCCCAGGTGCCCTGCGGGGAGGCAGGGGGATGGCTTCCACTTGAGTCCTCACCTGAGCACCAGGTCTTGGTCCCCACCCTGTGTCCCCTACCCTCAGTTTTCCTGGTCCTGGGCACAGCACAGGGACTATCCCATGTTCCAGCACACATAGGGGAGACAGTGACATGGGGGGCAGCAAGACAGGGCAGGTCCGAACCAAAGTGTGCTGAGGGTCATAGGGGCTGGAGCCCACAGACCCTGATGGAACCCCTGCCTGAGTTTCCACCTGACACTACAGGATCCCCCCATCTGATCCCCCACTTGAACCCATACCTGATCCCTAATGTGATTCCCTTACCTAATCCCCATACGAACCGCATCAGGTCCCCCACTATAACCTGTACCTGATCCTTGAAATGATCCCCCAACTGATTCTGTGATTCCCACCTGATCTCCTGATCTCCACCTGAGCCTCACATGATCCTTGACCTGATTCACCCATCTGATCCCCTCCTAACCCCCTGAGCCCCATGAGCCCTGGGGGCACACACCTGTGCAAGTGGGGCTCCGGGTGGGACAGGGGGCCCGGGTGAGGGTTGGTGCCAGTGAGGAGTAGAGATAAGAGGCACTGGAGGGCGCAGAGGTGCCCAGGGATGTGTAGCTAGCCTGCCGCCGGGCCTGGGATCGAATCTTGGCCTTCAGCAGCTCTAGCTGGGTGTCTCGGCTCTGAGGCTGCTGTTTGGGCCTCAGGGACGGTGGGGGCTGCTTCCTCCAGGGCACATGGTGCAACGTGGGTGATACATGACCCCCTGAGGAGCCCGAGAAGCAGCCAGACGACACTGAGCTGCCCCCATCACCAGCCTCTTCACTGGTTGACCACAGGGGAAGGGTGGCGTGGCCAGGCCAGGTGGTGCGTATGGTCCCTCGCAGAGCCCGGGGCCCCTTCAGAGCTGCCATGAGCGCGACTTCCCTGGGGAGATGCAGACACCACAGGTCAGTATGTAGCCCGGCACTGGGGCCATGTGGGGCCCTGCTCCCCCTTGTCCTGTCTTTCAAGGGGCCTGTCAGACTCCCCGAGGGGTGAGATGAGACAACTGAGGTGTGGGAACACAGCCTTCATGCCCTGCTCTAGGGGTCAACCTGACCTGGAACCAGGGCCCTTCAGTCAGGCTCTGGGCTACCATGAGGGGCATCACCCCCCAAAAAGCAAGTCACCTCCCAAGGACCCAGCTGAGGTAGATAGGGGGCTGAGACCAGCAGGTGCTGCCCCAGGTCATAGGCCACTTTCCAGGGTCCCCAACAACCTCTGCCCACCTTGCCAAGGCTGTCTGATGCCCACTGCCTGGGCAAAAAATTGGGGAAGGGGACTTTATTTTTTTGCTTTTGGGGTCACACCTGGTGGTGCTCAGGGGTTACTCCTGGCTCTGCACTCAGGAATCACTCCTGCTGGTGCTCAGGGAACCTTATGGGATGCCGGAGATTAAACTTGGGGCAGCTGCATGTAAGGCAAATGTCCTCTTTTGTGTGCCATAGCTCCAGCCATCCCCAGGGGTGAATTCCATGTGCCCTTGTACAGTGTCATCAATCATATGACTCTGCGACACCCTTGGCCTTCAGCTCTGCACTGCCTAGCTGCACCCCATCTCCTGAGTGGGGCAGGGGCCTATGCTGGGTGAGTCAGGGTAGAGGAACATGGCCAGGGCTGGGAAACAGCGTGGACTGGGTTGGCGTTGATTGCTCCACCTCAGGGAGCACCCAGCATACTTCCCACCTTTCCAAAAGCAGTTCCAGATGCCCAAGTGGGGCCTGATTCACCGGCTGAGCTTCCAGGACTGTGCCACTACACCCAGGCGACGTTCACTTACCTTCGTGATAATAGTGGGTGGGCAGGGTGACTTGGGCGCACTGTGCCCTGTGCTCTATTGGCTCTGGGCTCCGCATGGTCCCTGCGGGGGGAGAGATGGTTGGGGCCAGACTCCCGCAGAGAGGGTCACCTCGGGCAACAAGACCCCACCCTTGGTGGCTATTGTGAGCACGTGGTGAGTTCATGGGGGAGGCTAAGACCTGTGCAGGGGATAGAAGGGGGCTGGTGCTTAGGGCACCCCAGAGAAGGGCTCAAAGCAAAAAGCCGCTGACCAGACTCAGCCTGTGGGACCCTGATTGTAGCCTTTGAGCAGTGCTCTTGTAGCTTCCCTGGGCCCCGCTCCTCCCACCACAGTGCTCACCAGAGCTCCTGTCTGCAAGCACCCCGGCCAGCCCCACAGGGCTCATCAACAACTCAGGGACAAAGGGGTGAGTGCGTATGCTGAGCCCTGGGCATGAGGAAAGCAGAAGTAAACCCCAGATCTGGTCACCCCAGCACTGTTCTCTCCAGACCCTTCCCCCAACACTCTCACCCACGGGGGTCCCTTGGTCCAACAGAGTCCAGCATTACAGGCTTTGGCTATGGGGTCTGAACTCAGAGATAGAGTGTGGGGTTTGGGAGAGGGGCTAGCAGGACCCTCCAAGTGAACAAGGCTGGGTTCTCACTTTCCAGCAGAGGACGAGCTTGGCTCCCTCCACTACCCCTGTACTCACTCCCCCATAAACACACACACACACACACACACACACACACACACACACACCACCACCACCACCACCACCACCACCACCACCACCACCACATGCATGCTCTAGTCCAGTGACAGACTGATCCCCCCTCCCCCTCTACTGACCTTCTTTGGCTGGCTGTTGGCAGTGCTGTCAGTGCTGTCGCCCCTCACAGTACTGACCCTTTGTGCCCCACTTTGGCTCTGCCCCTGTTCCCCTGTACTCACCCTCTCTGGCTGGCCCTTCCTCTCTCTGTGCCTTTCCTTTCTTTGCCTGTTCTGGATGGTGCCTGCGGCTCCTCCAGGGACGCTGTTGCCTGGAAACCACCTGTGCCAGGCTCCTCCCAGGGCCACACCTGCTGCCCTGGGGTTTGTCTTTGGCCCTGCTAGAGTGTGTTTGTGAGTGTGAGTGTGGGTCAGTGAGTTCACATGTGTCAGTGTGTGTCTGAGTATGTGTGTGAATATGAGTATGAATGTCTATGGGGTGCCAGCCTTCTCCTTGGCAGGGTCCCTGGGGCTCCTATGGGGGGACTCAAGAACAGCACCAGGCCTAGCCAGGTTGGTGGGCAGGGTGGGATGGGGGCAAGAGCTGGAAAGGTGAGGAGACCCTGGCAGGGAGCTGGGGAGTTGCAGGACATGAGGGAACACTCCTGCCCCTTCCAAGCAGTTCCAGAGACAGTTGGGCATGCAGGATTGCTGTCCTATGCACACACCAGCAGGGGGCTTTTCTCCTTTCCATAAGCCAGGACTCCCCTGCTTGAGAGCAGACCCATCCCCAGAAGCATGCCTGCCCCAGGAACATTCTAGAAAACTTCTAGGAAATTCCAGAAAACTTCTTTGGTCAAGAAAGTCCTCCTGGGGAATGGAGTGATAGCACAGCAGGGAGAGCATTTACCTTGCACACGGCTGACCCAGATTTGATCCCTGGCATCCCAGATGGACCCTTGGAGCCTGCTAGGTGTGAGCACAGAACCAGGAATAATACCTGAGCATCCCTGGGTATGGCAAAAAAAAAATAATAATAATAAGCCCTGGAGCATCAGGGAGGGCACCTGCCTTGTAGATAGCTATGACTGACCCAGATTTGACTCCTGGCATTCCAGATGCTCCTCAAGCACAGAGCCAGAAGAGATCCCTGAGCATAACCAGGTGTGGGCCAAAAAAACAAAACAACAAAAAAAAAAGAAAGTTTTTTTGGTGTCCAAGAAATTGGGATCCAGCAGATTCAGAACATCCCCATCAGGAAGGTTCAGTCCTCCCACCATGGTTCTATGGACACGGCAGTCCTGGGCTCTGCCTCTATTGATAGGTCTGTGACAACACCATGCCCTAAGGGGTGGGACAAGGTCAGGACCCACCTGGGAGAACCCAACTGCAGGAGACAAGGGACTGCTTAGGGAAAGAGCCAGCCCCTGCTGGGGCTTTCTGTAGGCACTGAACCCTCAAATCAGTCCAAAATCCCAGTGCCAGTTTTTTTGTTTTGTTTTGTTTTTTGGTTTCTTGTTTTGTTTTGTTTTGTTTTTTTTGAATCACACCCAGTGTCACTCAGGGGTTACTCCTGGCTCTGTGTTCAGAAGTCACTCCTGGCAGCCTCAGGGAATCATAAGGGATGCCGAGAATTTAACCGAAGTCTGGTTAGGGTTGGCCACGTGTAAACGCCCTATCACTATGCTATCGTTCAGGCCCCAGTGCCAGATTCTTGTCCAGACTCCAACACTCTCTCTATTAGTACCCATTGTCTAGGGTAGCCATGCTGGCCTGTGGGGGGCAGGCCTGAGATCCTGCAAATGGATTCAGAGAGGACAGAAGTTAGAAACTGAGTGTCAGTTAAGAGGTGGGCTGGCTTCATGGCTTCATTTCAGAGGTGTTGGACAACACTTAGCAGTGCTCAGGGATTCCCCTGGGCTACACTCACAGATCCCTTTTGGTGGGGCTCAGAGACCCCATGTGGGGTTGGCCTCATGCAAGACAAGTGTTCTCCCTGCTGTTCTGTCTCTCAGACCCCCAAAGCTGTATATGTGGCAAGAAGGGTCTCTGCCAAAAGTAGGGGTGCTGCCCCGGGGGTTCTAGGCCTGAAGGGGCCTCACCTAACCCCCTTGTCCTGCCCACCCTGCTTTCTTCAGAACCAGTTGCAGTTGTCTAGGGCAGGCTCAATCCAGGCCCAGGAGCACTTGGGAGCCCTAAGTCCAGGTTCCCCACCTGGTGATGGCAATCACACAGGTACTCCAGCCTTGGTACCTCCATCTGAAGGGTCTGGTGGGACTCCGAGTTCTTAGCAGGTTCCTGCTATTACAGCACAGTGTGCAGTTCTAACCTCTGGGAATAGGCTCCAGGCCCAGCTTATTCTCAGGTACCCTGGCATCTCGGCTAACACTGACAGGAAGTCCTCAGCTGACAGCAGAAGGGAGGGGTGTGGGCGTGACCCTGGCCAGGGGCAGACTCAAAGCCTGGCAAAGCAGGCATCAGGATGACAGGGCAGCAAGAGGTATATGTGGAGACCACTTCTCCGAGCCCAGAACTACTGGCCTGAGGGATAGCACAGTGGGGAGGGCCCATGCATGCTGCTGACCTGGCTTCAATCTTCAACATTCCATAGGGTCCCACAGCCTTACCAGGAGGGATTCCCAAGTATATATCCAGGAGTAATCCCTGAGTACTGTTGGTTGTGGCCTAAAACAAAAATCAAATAACCAGACTTCTGAGCACTGCTTCTGCCAGGATCTTGGGACACCATCCACATAGTCTGGCCCACATGGGGAACAAGAAGCACCAGGAGAGGGACAGGGGTCACCCAGGGGCCTCAGTCCTGAGGGTAGGAATGAATTTTGGTTTCTCCCCTAAATTTGTCTCTTTCTCTTTCTGTGTGTGTCTTTGTGTCCTTGTGTCTGACTGTGTCTCTATATTTGTCTCTCTGTCTCTCCCCCTTCTGTACCCCCCCCCATAGCAGAGACCCTCCTCCCCAGTCTTATTCTCCCAGAAGAAGAGGACAGCATCTGTGTCTGGAGCCAGTGGTAGGGCATTTGCCTTTCACTCGACTAACCCGGGACAGACCCGGTTCGATCCCCGGAATCCCATATGGTCCCCCGAGTCTGCCAGGAGCAATTTCTGAGCACCTCCAGGTGTGGCCCAACAAGAAAAAAAAGATGGGGCCAGAGCAGTGGTGCAAGTGGTAGGGCATCTGCCTTGCACACACTAATCTAGGATGAACCTCGATTCGCTCCACCCCACCCTCCAACATCCCATATGGTCCCCCACGCCAGGAGCGATTTCTGAGCGCATAGCCAGGAGTTACCCCTGAGCACCACTGGGTGTAGCCAATAAATAAATAAATAATAAAGAAGAGGGAAAAAAAAGGACAGAATCTGCGTCTGCCTTGGAAAATCTCTTGGTGGACATGTGTCACACATTCACATCTTGACACTGAGCTCTGGGGTCTCAAGTACAAGCTTGAATCAAAGGAGACACCAGTTCCTGAATCTAAGGAGACACCAGTGGGGTTCTGGGAGGTGGCTCTAAGATGGAGGTATCAGGCCTCACATCCTTCTGCCCCCACTGAGTGTCCAAGCTGGACCCCAAGTGAGCTGGGGCAAGCCCCCAGTGCTGTATAACACCCCTGGATGGGGCTGGATGGTAATGGGATGGATGGAGGATGCGGCCTTTCTCCACTGGCCTAGGCCACGCTCCTCCAATTCCCTTCAGCGGGGGGTCTGAGGGTTCAGGATAGCTGCAAGGAAATGATCTACTGCAATCAGGTTTCAGGAGACATCAATTGTATTCAGGCCCTGGCCAACATGTGTGGCCTATCATAACCTTTCAAGCCAGATCCATTATCAGCCCTGCATTGAACCTTGTCTCTCCTGCCAGCACCCTCTGCTTGCTGAATCCTTGAATCAATTCAGCCTCCAAATCCCCTTCCTGCCCCTGAGGTAATCCTCTTGATACCTCCCAAAGACCACTCCCAGAAATGGGCAGGTCTTACTATCAGGTAAGGTTACATAGGAAGATAAGGGTGGGGTGACACCCCAGCACCCCACGCCGGGTATAAAGCCACCAAGGAAGGCCAGGCTAGGCCCTATGCAGGCAGGCCCCAGTAAGGACACATGACATGGGGGGAGGGAGGGCTCTGTAGGCCAATACCAGGCCTGGGTGAGGTGGGCTGACCTACATACCCTAGCCTCAATGGCCAGCTGCAGGCCAAATCCCAGCATCCTGGCCCCCTTCCCCAACTCAGCCCTGCAGTCCCCACATCTGACTTCCAGGCTCTACACCACCAAACCCCCATTTCCAAACTTGAGGCATCTCTTCCTCACTTGTCATGACTTGAGTCCCAGCATTCATGGACACACAGGCTGTTCTCAGAGGGAGTGGACCCTGGGCTGGAGACTGTCCAGGCCAGGGGTCTTCAAACTACGGCCCGCGGGCCACATATTGTATGTATTCCCATTTTGTTTCTTCACTTCTAAATAAGATGTATGCAGTGTGCATAGAAATTTGTTCATAAATTTTGTTTTTACTATAATCTGGCCCTCCAACAGTCTGAAGGACAGTGAACTGGCCCCCTGTTTAAAAAGTTTGAGGACCCCTGGTCCAGGCCATGGGACACTAGCCTTGCATGTGGCAGGTTTGGTCCCCAACACTACAGAAGGTCCATTGAGCACTACCAGAGGACACTCCAGAGCACTGAACCCAGAGCAGCTGCTGAGCACTGTGGAAATGGGCAGAACTCACAAGAAGGACTATGCCCAATTCACTCAGGGTAGTGCTGGGGGAGGAAGAGGACAGTTAGATTGTGGCTGAGGAAAAATGGGGACCCTCAGGTGGGCTGCTGGGCTCTATCTTCCCCTCTGGCCACTCCCCAGGCCACACGACCGGTCAGCTCCTCCTGCCTCTGCCTGTTGGTGGTGGCTCCTGGCATCTTTGTTCAGAAGCCCTGGCCCAGGGGTCCATGTACTTCATCTCAGGTCAATTCCCTCTGCATCCCCCTATATGTCCCAGGCCTCTACTGGACTTCCTGGGAAGGAGGTGCACTGGAGTGCTGAGAAGCCAGTCTGCTGGGACCCCCTGGGACCCTGCCCCACTCCCACATGCTCTGGTGGCTGCTCACAAGGCTCCCCCACCAGCTCTAACCTCTAAACTGGCCTTTACTCTGCCCCCCCCCCAGATGCCATTTCCATGGCGAGCCGCTCTCAGGTGCCCAGTGGGCACCTGATTCCCAGCCCTGCTATGTATGCAGCTCCAGGGCTGCCCTGTGTTGGGGTCAGAGCTCGAACAGCCCAGTGCTCAGTGCTCTCAGGTTCAGGTCCCCATGCCATCTCAACATCCCATCGCCTGTCTTCGTGTCTGCATCTCTCCATGTCTCTGTGTTTCTCTTCCTGTCTCTGTCTGTCTCTCCCTATTTCTGTGTCTATCTTTTTTTTTTTTTTTTTTTTTTTTTTGGTTTTTGGGCCACACCCGGCGTTGCTCAGGGGTTACTCCTGGCTGTCTGCTCAGAAATAGCTCCTGGCAGGCAAAGGGGACCATATGGGATACCGGGATTCGAACCAACCACCTTTGGTCCTGGATTGGCTGCTTGCAAGGCAAATGCCGCTGTGCTATCTTTCCTGGCCCTGTGTCTATCTCTTGTTGCTTCTCCCTGTGGCCCTGTCATTGTCTCTACCCCCCACTTTTTTTAAATTTTGGCCCACACCCAGCGGCGCTCAGGGGTTACTCTTGGCTCTGTGCACAGAAATTTGTGCTCCTGGCAGGCTCGGGAACCATATGGGATGCTGGAATTCAAACCACTGTCCGTCCTGGATCAGCTGTGTGCAAGGCATACCCCCTACTGCTGTGTTATCTCTCTGGCCTGTCTCTACCCCTTCTATCTCTTCTCTCCCTGTTTCACAGACAGGAAGGATTATCTGACTGGGTCCCCCCAGACAGTTCTGCCATGCGGGTAATAGTCATCTGCTCCTGAGTGTCCCATCCTGTCAGCGGGGTGATGGTGCATGGTGCCTGCTGGCAGGTGTCCCTGGAATGTGGTGTGGCAGGTGACGCTGTGTCAAACAGCGTGACCTCCTGCTCCGGGGACAAGTGACATCACTGGCCAAGGTGCTCTTCTGGAAGGAGTGAGGGACAGAGGCATGTTTTGTGGGTGGCCTGAGGTGCCTTTGTGCCACATGCAGTAACTGGAATTTCTCACAACAGCAAACACCCCATTTAAGACCTGGGAGACCTGGGCAGGTGTCCAGTGCTCACAGAGGCCCACACAGCGGCTGATCAATCACTGTGAAGCTCTGAGCCAGCGCCTGCCCTAGCAGCTGGTCAGGCAGAACAAATTCTCCATAGCTCCTGGGAGAAACGGGTCTCAGAGCTGGTCACTGGCCAGGTGGAGCCCATCAGCTTTGCAGAAACTGCTAGGGTTCATGGGGCAAGTGCCAGTTGGCCTGTTCCTGTCCCCACAGGCACCATCTGTGTGCAAGCAGGTCTCATCATGCTCTCAAGACGTGGTGGCACAGGGTGTGAGGCATCTGCCTTGTGCACGCTAGCCTAGGACGGACCACGGTTCGATCCCCCAGCGTCCCATATGGTCCTGCAAGCCAGGAGTGATTTCTGAGTAAACCCGGAGTGTCAGTGGTGTGGCCAAAAACAAACAAACAAAAAGACATGAGGGCTGAGGGTTGAGTCTAAGACCCCTGAGCAGGGCCATGTAGGATCATGTGCAGAAACTCACCCCTTTGTGCATACACAAGTTCATGTGTGTACATGTGCCGACATGGTGCATGCACATGTGTGTTCATCTGCCTATACAAGTGGGGCCACATTTCCATGCACATACATAGGAATGCATGGTATGTAGCCAGGCAGTCACATGTGTGGTCATGCACTATGTGTGGTCAGGGTGAATGTATCATGTGTCATGAGTTGTGTGACATGTGCCATGAGTGACACCATTACTACCCCTGGAATCCACATGATTTGGGCTGAGTTGCCTCCTTTAGGGTAGCACCTGTGAGGGTCCCTGAGGATGGGCCTGAGTGAGTCAGGGTGGGGTTGCCCTGTGTCTTCGGACCCCCTGTCCTCAGGTGCTGCTTGGCTGCCAACTTCAGCCACCCCCTGGGCCTGGGCTATGGCACTGCCTGGTTTGTGAGGTTACCCCTCCCCCTAATATCCTATGTTCATACCTATGTTCATATCACCTGAATGATCAGACCTACCCCTGAGAGAGGTCTGAGGTTTGGAATAAAGAATATAAGATGCTAGCTGGGGGAGGAGAGGATAGAAAAAGGTAACAAGGAGAGATAGCACAGCGGCATTTGCCTTTCAAGCAGCCGATCCAGGACCAAAGGTGGTTGGTTCAAATCCTGATGTCCCATATGGTCCCCCGTGCCTGCCAGGAGCTATTTCTGACAGACAGCAGGAGTAACCCCTGAGCACTGCCGAGTGTGGCCCAAAAAACAAACAAACAAACAAAAAAAAGAAAGAAAAAAGTAACAAGGGGGGCTGGAGTGGTAGCACAGTGGTAGGGCATTTGCCTTGCACGCGGCTGACCCAGGACTGACACGGGTTCGATCTCTGGCATCCCATATAGTTCCTGAGCCAGGAGCTATTTCTGAGTGCAGAACCAACAGTAGCCCCTGAGCACCACCGGGTATGTCCCCAAAGAAAAACAAAACAAAAAATAAAGGCAGCAAGGAATGAAACATGAAGGAGCTGAAAGGGAGACAGAGAGTTCCTGAGAAAAAGGCAGAGAGCCAAAGGAGAAACAGCAGAGAGGCTGCTTGAAAAGTTTAGCATAGAAGCCATGTGAGGAAAGGAACATGGTAGTAAGGCCATGAAATAAAGCTGGCTGACTTCTATGAAACTTTAACTGCCTGTGAAATTATTTCACCGCTACTGCCCTTCTCCAGAGCAGCCGGCAGAAGGGAAAAACATGCCAGAAGGGGTAAAGGCCTCACCCCAGACACACAAACTCTTTAGACTTTTTTGTTTTTTGAGCCACACCCAAAAAAGCAGTGGTGCTCAGGGGTTACTCCTGGCTCTGTGCTCAGAAATCACTTTTGTAGAGCACAGGAGACCATATGGGATGCCAGGAATCGAACCCAGGTCTGTCCTGGCTAGGCCACATACAAGACAAACACCCTACGACTATGCTATCACTCCGGCCCCTAGACATTATTTTATTTTATTTTATTTTTTTGGTTTTTGGGCCACACCCTGTGACTCTCAGGGGTTACTCCTGGCTATGTGCTCAGAAGTTGCTCCTGGCTTCTTGGGGGACCATATGGGACACCGGGGGATCGAACCGCGGTCCGTCCTAGGCTAGCGCAGGCAAGGCAGGCACCTTACCTCCAGCGCCACCGCCGGCCCCTAGACATTATATTTTATATTAAAACAACAACACAGTGCCTATGAGGATCCCATAGAACGGAGGTCCCTAAGAATGAGCCTGAGTGAGTCAGGGTGGGGTTGCCCTGTGTCTGCGATTCCCCTGTCCTCAGGTGTTGTTTGACTGTCAACTTCAGCCACCCCCTGGGCTGTGGCACTGCCCAGCTGTCTCTGTGCCATCTGCCTGTCTGTGTCCATCTGTCTGTGCCCACCTGCCTGTCTTTATGCTCACCTGTCTATCTTTGTGCCCATCTGTCTGTCTCTGTGCCCATCTGTCTTTGTGCCTGTCTGCCTGTGCCTGCCTGTCTGTCTCTGTGCTCACCTCTGTGCCCCCTGAGGCCAGGCCCAACCGAAGGTCCTGAACATTCTCTTTCCCTCTCAAAACTCCTGGTTCACATGCTGGAGTGGGGACAACGCAGAAGGAGTGGGGACAACGCAGAAGGCTGAGCCTGCCTGACTCCTTCTGGCAGGAGAGATATTATGAATCTCAGCAAAGACTCAAGTGTCTGGCCCTGCTGCCAAGGTGGCAATGAAGGCAAGTGCTGATGGGGGGGGGGGCACGGGCCTTGACCCCTAGTGATCCAGGCCCTCCTCCAATCCGTTCCCTTGTACACCTGAGCATCCATGCTGGCAGTGTAGGGAGCGTCTAACTTGAATCCCAGTCCATTCTCTCAGGCCCTCTGTGCCAGAGCTGGGTTGCAGGAAGGTAGGTCCCCTTATCCAGCCAGGACATCCACAGGATGCAAGGCATCAAATGCTGGGCACACCTCAGCCAGGGCCAGGCAGAGTCTGAGTCCATCCAGAGCCCTGTGCCTAATGCCAAGGCTGTGGGCACCTAGACATGAGCAAGCTGGAAGCTTGGAGGAAAGCGGGCATGGGGGAGGGGGTCGCTGGACATCTAGGCTGGCAGCACCTCACCAGAAGGCCTGTGTGTGGTGCCCCACTTTCCTCCCCAACCCAGTCTCCCACTCCTCTCTTCACCCTCATCTCCCTGCTTCCCACATGCCACCTGAGTTTGTGGGGCCACAGCAAGACCTCTGGAGTCCCCAGTATCAGAGACTCTGCAGTCCTCTTCCTTCCCACATTGCCAGCGAGGGACAGCATTTGGAGGGAGGGCAACCGACCCTGCTGGTCCAGCAACCCTGCCAAGACCTTGCCCAGCCCCTGGGGTCCCAGGGGTGGGCACAGCAGGGCACAGATGGTTCCATCCTGCTGCCTCGCCTCTCAGCAGAACAAGCCTGGGGCAGGGTGCCAACAGGCCCTTTATCTGTTGCTGGGTCCAGCGGCCAGGCCCAGCCAGGCTGCACTCCCAGACCCGCTGCCGGCCCCTGGCTGGCTGGGCCCTGACCCCGGTGGTGGTGGTGGTGGTGACATTGGCCCCCAGTTCCCGGCATCTCCTGGCACAGGAAGATGAAGATGAACAGGGGACGAAGAGATACCCGGTGTGGGCCTCCAGGCTACAGGGTGACACGGGGTGAGGCCAGCAGCAGAAGAAGGCTGGTGTGACGCAACGGGTGCATCCCGCATCCCGGTCCTGCGGCCAGCCAGCGGGTCACCCAGGAATCCAGCGGGGGCGGGAGTGGGCGTGCCAGGAGGGCGCGTCTGGGTCTCCCCATTTCTCAGAGCAGAGCTCCAGGCCAGCAGGGACCAAGGACGGGACTGGTTCGAGGTGAGACGGGCTGGGAGGTGGGAGGGTGGCCAGCTGCTGCGAGCCAGCCGAGCCCCGCGCCCTGCTGGAGAAGGGGCTGCAGCGTGGTGGAGGGTCGGTATCGGGGGGCGGGGAGCCCCGCGCCGGCGGCGGTGACATCACCGGGCGGGCGGCGGCCGCGCACATCACTTCCCGGCGTCTCCAGCAGCGCAGGGCCCGGCGGCTCCCGGGTCCGGCCACTCCGCGCCATGGCCGGCCCCGCCCCGCGCGCAGAGGAGCTGCCCGGCCCCGCGCGCCGCTTCTACTCCAGGTGCGCGGCCGCGGGGGGCCGGGCCGGGCCGGGCTGGGCAGGCAGGGCCGGGCCGGGCCAGGCCGGGCCGGGCAGGGGCCAGGCCAGCGCCGGGCCAGGGCCAGCAGACCCGCAGGCAGCAGCAGAGCGAACAAAGGCGGCGCCAACGTGGCGCGGAGCCTCCCTTGCGCGCGGGAGGATGGTGGGGCCCTGTGCGCGCCTCCAACCCCCATTCCCTTGGGGCGCATGGAGAGGGACTGGCAAGGGGGTGACCAGCTCAGCAGGTCGGGGTGGGGATAGGCTGCTCCGGACTGGAGTCGGGGTCAGACCCAGCCCCACTGGGGTGCAGGGTCAGGCGCTGAGCGAGGCAGTGTTCCCCCACATCTGCTGTGGGTGTCCCTGTGATTCCCCCATCCTTGGGTACCCATACCTTGGGTACCTGTCAAGGTAGCCCACAGGTGATTGAACTAGACTCATGTGACAGCCGCAGGGGGCGGACCCGCCTTCTGGCGGGATCCCCAGGGCTGGCAGGAGCTGGGTTTCTGGTGCTCCCACTGGGCTGGTTCCTCCACCGCTCCTCCTGCCTCCCCACAAACCCACCCTCCTTCTGTCTCCCCAATCTTGGCAGGGCCTATCCCAGGCCCACTCCTCAGCTCCTTCAGGGAGCTTCAGGAGCGCGGGAAGCAGCTTCACTGGTTAGACATTACACCATTGTGCCAACTGAGACTAAGTGCCTGCCTGGTGGCCCTGTTTGCAGGGCCAGTGGGGACCCTCGCCCCTGAGCAACCCCTTCAGGGTCCCCCTGGGCCCCAGGAACAAGGCTGCAAGACCTCTGACCTCGGGAGCTGGGGCCTGAGTGGAGGCTGTTTGGGGGCGTAGTGGAGCTGGAGGACCTGGTTGGTCATTCCTATCCCCCCATAGGCCAGAGCAGCAGCTGATTCTTAGGGAACTTGGGGATCACGTAGGCTGGGACCCTGGTGAGGGACAGACGTAGCAGAAGACCTGGGCTGGGCGATGCGAGCACAGATAGACCCAGAGCTGTGCCTGTCAGACCAGGGCAGAGTCATCCGCAAAGGGTTTTGCTCAGGGGTCGGAACTGCGTGGAAGGACAGAGGAAGGGAGGTGGACAGAGCCTAGGTCTGGACACTGAGGTAGTCAAAGGGTGGTCAAGGGGCTGCAGTTTGGGACCCGAGGTGCTTGGGATGGCCCAGCTCAGCCTGTCTCCAGTTTCTGACCCCAGTTCCTGTACTCCTGTGAGAATGGACCACAGAAGGACTGTGAGCCCAGGAGTCCGGGGGGTGGGGGGGGAGGAGAGTGGCATTCAGTGAACCCCTACAAACCTAGATACCTGATCCATGTGGGGAAGGGTTCAGAAGGCCCTGAGAGGAGGCTGTAGGGGTCCCTTCAAGACTTCCTGGATCTTGGGGGTCCCCTCTTGGTGCTGAACCCCAACAGCTCATATGGGCCCAAGGTTCTTCTCAGCTGCTCACGCCTCACATGTGAGTCTGTCTGAGAAGAGGGTTTGATTCCATCTGGAAACACCCCTGTGAGGGGCCTGAAGCACGTGAGGGCAAGGCCAAGGCTCACATAGGGGCACAGCGTAGAGGTGGGGGACTGGTTCAGGGTCATGGATTCCAGTGGCCAGAATGTGGCCCAAGTATCCACCTCCTGGCCACACTGGCCTGGCTCAGGGTCCCGCAAGGCAGACTAGTTGGGTTAGGAAGTGGATGCTCACAGCCTGCAGAGGTTCTGGAACCTTCTCCCTAGGGCCAGCAGAGCTCACCAGAGGTCAAGAGAGGAAGGACTGAATGCTGACATGGCCAGTGCCCCCTGCTGAGCTGCCCAATGGGTACACTGAGCCCTAGTGTAGAGAGCAATGGTTGCCCTCTGGACTGTCCCACTCGCCCTGCCCTGTGTCCCAGGCACAGAGCCCAGGAACAAGACTCAGGACAGCCTGGCTCCATGGTCCATGGTTACCTGACTTGTACAGGTTCCCAACGGCTGGTGGGGGGAGAGGGTTGGGCACGAAGGGCAGGTCTGCTTGGGAGTGGGGCTGATCAGCCTACCATCCCTGGCCTCGGCCCAGCCCATGGGGCAGCTCCAGGAGCCAGGAGAGCATGGCCACAGGGTCTCAAGAACCCAGCCTGGCTCCCCCAGCCACTCTGTCCCACACTCCAGCCATGGGATGTTGGGGTGGACAGCATGTTCCTTGCAGCACAGGGCAAAATTGGTGAGGGCCACTTGTCAGCATGGGACAGGGTCAGTGACCCCATTGTCTCACACACATGTGTACTCATACCTTGTATACACCTGCATACCTGCACACAAACCCTGCCACTGCCCTCGGCCTGGAGCTGGGCTGGATCCCCAAAGCTGCGGGATCTGGCTGGAAACAGTGCAGGACCCTGGGGTATGTGGGGACCTGAGGTGGGAAACTCTAGGCCAGGGTCTCTGAATCCCATCTCTGCAAACACTGGCCTTCAGAACCAATGCTTCTGCCAGGGATCAGTCAGAGCTGGGCTAAGAAGGGCAGGAATCGAGGGCGCCTAGGACTCCTGCTACCTCGTAATTCTCCAGCACCCCCTGTACCCCCTTCCATCTGTACACAAGGTCCTCCCTCCCAACAAGCTCAGGGAAGTGGCTCTGACCCAGATCCCATCCCTAAAGCTACTGTGAGGGACACCCTGGACCCACAAGGTTGGGGCAGGGGTTCTCCATGGCCAGGTACCGAGGCTCCACATTTCGGGTCCTTATTAGGTAGAAACTGGCATGTTCTGGGTGTGATGGTGCTCTCACACCTTAGCAGACATTGCAAAGGACAGACTGAGCAGGAACCAGGTCCTGTTTTGTGACCCCCAAACCACCCCTGTCTCTCCCACCCACATCTCCCATCCCTCCCACCCATGCCCCTGCATAGGCAGTGGGGATGGCCTGGCTGGCATCCTGTTTCAAGCACTGGCACTGCTGGAAGGTGGGATGATGCACTGTGGGCTCCTGTGCACCCCATGCCATTTGGGTCAGGCGTAGCCGTGGCTGAGCCAGTCCCTGTCCTTCAGTCCCTTGTTCCTCTCCCTCTGTCCCCTGTCCCTCATCCCTCTGCCCCTCATCCATCCATCTCTCATTCCTCTTTCCCTCATTCTTCTGTCCCTCATCCCTCTGTCCCTCTTTCCTGTGCAGGATGGAGGCTTCGTGCCTGGAGCTGGCCCTAGAGGGCGAACGTCTGTGCAAGGCTGGGGACTTCCAGGCAGGTGTGGCCTTCTTTGAGGCAGCCGTGCAAGTGGGCACAGAGGACCTGAAGACACTGAGCGCCATCTACAGCCAACTGGGCAATGCCTACTTCTACCTGAAGGAGTTTGGCCGTGCCCTCCAGTACCACCGCCATGACCTGCTGCTCGCGCGGTGAGTGTGAGGACTGTGACTTGGCTTTGCTGGGGCCCTGGGGTCAAGGGTGCCTGTCCAAGGGATGGGTCCAGGATGCCCCACAAGGCAGAGGGGCTACTCCATGTGAGAGCACGTATATGGCCTGTGTGGGAATATGCTTGGGCCTTGTGTGGTACCATGTGTGAACATGTGTGTGGATCCCTGAAACATGTGTAGTCCTATGTGGGGCCTCATGCGTGAGCACATGTTTCTATGTGAGAACACGTGAGAGCATGTAACCCTACTGTGAACATGTGTGATTCCATGTATTGTCTGTATATGTGGTCTTACATCAAATCATGCATGTAACATTGCTCAGTTCTATCCATGTAGTAGTCCCATATGAGAACATATTGTAGTTCTGTGATCCTATGTATGATCCCGTATGTGTGGTCCCATGTGAGACCATGTGTGGTCCTATGTACTGTCCATATATGTAGTTCCATATGATAACCTGCAACCTCCCGTGGGGGACCTCCGACCCGCGGGGGTGTGGAAATGAAGGTTGCTAGTTATTCGTGGGTTTGCCCGAGCAGAACCGACCTGTGAAGAAAAACTTGAGAAGTTAGTAAGAGAAGCCCTCAAGACGACACATGCTGTTCAAAAGGGAAGTTTATTGTCCGGTGATCAGCTTTTAAGGGCTGAAATAGGTCAGAGGGTGTTACAGGTTTTTCCACCAATTACAATTACAAGCATTCATTAGCATAAGCTGGGGCAGGTAATAGGGAGGGGCAAAGAGGTAGAGAGCACGTTTTACCTGAAAGCATAAGATTCAAACAGAGTTCTATAAATTTTACTCAACAAGCATAAATAGAACATCAGATGTAATCCTAATAACCTTTTGCTAACACAAAGGCAAGTTGCTCTATATTTTTCTTTCTGGCTGGATGTATTGGGCTGCTTTGAATTACTTTAGTATTTGTCTATTTCCTTTGTTCTCAAGGCATGGGCGCCTTTGGTCACGTGGGTGACAAGATTAGGAATTACTGAGGTGTCCTATGTTCTAGGTTTCATCAGCTAGGCTCCCCACAATAACCTGCATGCAACCTATGAACATGTGTGATCTCATGCATGCCCCATGCATGTGGTCCCATGTGTGAGCACTGTGTGGCCCCCTGTGTGACTGTGCATGTGCATTGTCCTATGCTATTGGGCTCTCTGTGCATGAGAGCCATGTTCACATGTATATGATCCTATGTGGTTTGTGCATGTGTTCTTATGTGAACATGTTTGTGGTCCTATGTAAGACCATGGTCCCTGTGGGTATGCGTGTGAATGTGTGGCTTCATGTGTATATATGCACGTGCTCCCATATGGGGTCACGTGCATGTGGCCCTTCAGAGTCTGGGGCTGTGATGACAGCAGGAGGCACCTTCCCAGGGCCCCAACTTTGGTGCTGCTGCCCTGCTCCTGCCCTACGCCCCCTTGCTGCCCCTCCATCCTGGCTGAGCTCCTAAGCCTTTGCCAGCCCCCCCTTCCTCCACCCTCACCTTGCACAGAGCCCAGAGTCCCTCACACGCTCCAGACCCCCAACTGTCGTCTCCCCAAGCTGGGCCCTGATGGTGGCCCTGGGCTTCTCTCGCTCATCCCCTGCCCTGCCCGCAGGACCATTGGTGACCGCATGGGTGAGGCCAAGGCCAGTGGGAACTTGGGCAACACGCTGAAGGTTCTGGGACGCTTCGATGAGGCTGTGGTCTGCTGCCAGCGCCACCTGGGCATTGCTCAGGAGCAGGGTGACAAGGTGGGCACTGCCAAGCAGCCACCAGGTGGGCACAGGAAGCATATGACACCTGAGCTTTTCGCTCCGGCTGCAGGCAGATAGGGACAACTGAAGTCACAGCCCCCAACCCTCCTGGACCTGACCCACACTCTGTATCGCCCTTGGGGGTCTCCTTCTGGGAAATGCAGTGGAGGAGTAGGTTAGGGAGAGAAGGGAAGAATTGGGGAAGGGGACAGGTGGGAAGAGAGGGATGCAGTGGGAGAGGAAGGAAGAGCTAGGGGAGAGGAGGAGGAAGAAGAGGCAGGGGAGGGGCTCCAAGGGGGGAGAGGCAGGGCAAGGTCTGGGGGAGGAGGAAGGAGAGGCGAGCGGAGAGAAGAGTCAGGGGGTGAGAGGGAGAGAAGGAGTGGAGGGTCTAAGGGGAGAAGTGGGAGGGGACAGGAGGGGGAGAAGAGGGAGAGAGGGAGAAGGGAGGGAGGAGGGCAAGACTCGCACCGAGCACTCTGCCTTGCAGGTCGGTGAGGCCCGGGCCCTCTACAACCTGGGCAATGTATACCATGCCAAGGGCAAGCAGCTTTCCTGGAGTACCGCACAGGACCCTGGCCGCCTGCCGCCTCATGGCCGAGAGACGCTGCGCAGGGCCTCCGAATACTACGAGTAAGCAAGTCCCCCAGAGTCATCCCCCAGTGACTGTAGCCAGGCCCTGCCCTGCTTTCCGTTAGGTGGGGGGGGTTACTAAGCCCCAGGTGCCCCCCAGTGGCCAGATTTCGCTGTGAGGGCAGCATATGCTGTGTCAGCTGAGACTGGTTGACTGGTGCTCCCCAAGCCCAGGGATGAAATGAGGAATGGGGGTAGAGGATGGAGGATGGGGTGGGAGGGTGGATGATGGGGATGGGCTGAGGATGAAAACTGGGAATGAGAATGGTGGTGAGAGATGGAGGATGCAAATGGGGAGGAGGGATGGAGTGATAAATGGATAGCAGATAGGAATTGGGATGGAAAAGGGTGGAATATGAGGATGAAGGATAAAGATGAGGGATGAGGAATGAGACTGGTGATGGGGTGGTGGATGGGAGATAGATGATGGGGATGAGGGATAAGAATGAGGGATGAGGGGCCGGAGAGAGAGCATGGAGGTAGGGTGTTTGTCTTGCATGCAGAAGATCAGTGGTTCAAATCCCAGCATTCCATATGGTCACCCGAGACTGCCAGGAGTGATTTCTGAGCATAGAGCCAGGAGTAACCCCTGAGCACTGCCGGGTGTGACCCCCCCCCAAAAATGAGGGATGAGGGAAAGGGAAGGGTAAGGGATGAGGGATGGAGGGGTGGGATGAAGGATGGGGGTGGGGAGATGAGGATGGGAATAGAGTAGGGGTGAGGGAGGGATCAGAGACAGGGATGGGATGAGAATGGAAGTGGATGATTGAGGACAAGAGGTGATGGTGGTTGCGGGATGGGTAGAAGATGAGAGATGGGGAATGGGGCTGATGGAAGTGGGGGATGGAAATGGACAGTGGGGATGGAGGGAGGATAGAGGAGAGAATGGAGGAGCAGACTGAGGGGATGGAGCAGGGCCTGGCGGGCTCTCACTGCACCATTCCCAGGCGGAACCTGTCCCTGGTGAAGGAGCTGGGGGACCGGGCGGCGCAGGGCAGGGCCTACGGCAACCTGGGCAACACCCACTACCTACTGGGCAGCTTCACGGAGGCTACGGCCTTCCACAAGGAGGTGAGTGTGGGGTGCCTGCGTGGGAGACTTGATGACAGGCTCACTGATGGGCTCCTGACGGACCCCTGACGGGCTCACTGACTGGCCCTGCCCTGCCCTGCCAGCGCCTGGCGATTGCAAAGGAGTTTGGCGACAAGGCTGCGGAGCGCCGGGCTTACAGCAACCTGGGCAATGCACATGTCTTCCTGGGGCGCTTCGACGTGGCTGCTGAGTATTACAAGTAAGAGGTGGCCCACGGCTGCAGCTTGGGCATGGTAGTGGGGCATGCTCAGGCCATGCAGGCATACCAGAGTGGGCCCCAAATCTCCAGACCCACAGTTTTCCTATAGGTGTGGGCTGACTTAACTCATATCCGAGGCCCTCATCAACTCCACAGAGGCCTCTGCATTCTGGGCCCAGGCCTGGCTTTCCGGTCCTGGTTTCTGGGGATCCCCCATAGCTTTCCTTGCTCTTGGCACTGCCTGGGGGCTTAGTTGTCCCCCACATCCAGCAGGCCCTGGGCTCCAGGACATGGGCTCCTGCTGCTGCCTGGCTTTTAGGCAGAGGCGAGGCCGGGGTTGGGGTCTTTAGGAGTGTGGAGCTGGTGGCCAGGTGGGAAGCCTGGGTCTGGGCTTGAGCACATCCCTCACAGGAAGACGCTGCAGCTGGCGCGGCAGCTGCAGGACCAGGCGGTGGAGGCGCAGGCATGCTACAGTCTGGGCAACACCTACACCCTGATGCAGGACTATGAGCGTGCCGCAGAGTACCACCTGCGCCACCTGCTCATCGCGCAGGAGCTGGTGGACAGGTAAGGGCAGTCATGGGAGACACGTGGAGGGCAGAGGGGAGGGTTGATAGGGTGACTCAAACTGGGGAGACTGCAGACTCAGGATGAACCCTCAGTGGCCACTAGGGGGCGAGCAAGCCCTGGGGACCCCAGGCTATTGCTGATGAGGCTAATGTGGGGAGGGAAGGTGAGGGGGGGGGAGGGGAGGAGAGGAGAAGGAAGTTGAGGAGAAGAGGGGCAAGGACTCTCTCTGGGGTCTAATCCCTCTTGTACTCAGGCTGAGGCCTAGTGGCTCAAAGCCATGTGTGGCATCCAGTACTGGGCCCTGTGCCTCCTCCTCCCCATGGCTGGCTAGCAGGTGGGCAAGCTGAGGATCCTGAGTGCACAGACCTGACTCAGTTTCCCCGCAGAGTGGGAGAAGGCCGGGCATGCTGGAGCCTGGGCAATGCCTATGTGTCCATGGGGAGCCCAGCCCAGGCCCTGACCTTCGCTAAAAAGCACCTGGAAATCTCCCAGGAGGTGAGCACCCCCGTTCTTCCCGTCAACAAACTTGTTACCCATGGGTCAGCAGTCCCCAACAGCCCCCTTCCCTTCCAAGGGCCACCCCAAGGGATGTGGCCTTGCAGAGACCACTAGGGCCAATAGGGCCTGTGCACCCCAACCCTCCTGTTGGCTTGGCTCATTTTTAGCCTCGGCTCCTGGGGTGACCACAGTCCCTGAACCCCATCTTCTGGGCACTGCTCCTCAGCATGGGGGACAGCAGGGATTGGGGAAGGAGCCCATGGCCCCTGGTGGAGCTGAAAGTCCTGAACCACACTTGCTTGGCCTGCACTTGGTGGTGTCTACAGCCTGGGACCCTCCACTTGGGTCTCTGCTCTAAACTGGGGATGCAATAGAGGGTACAGAGACCTGGGAAGGAGCCTCAAGTCAGACAGCCACTCTGGGGTGTCCTTGATCCTCACTCAGAACCCCTGTTCTGCTGGCTGCAGATTGGAGACCGTGCTGGGGAGCTCACAGCCCGCATGAATGTGGCACAGCTACAGCTGGTACTAGGCCGGCTCAGCCCAGCAGCAGCCGAGAAGCCTGACCTGGCCGGTTACGAGGCCCAAGGTGAGTCCAGGAGGGATGGGGTCCAGTGGGTGGGGGCAGGAGTTGGGGGCCAGGGGCAGGGTGTCCTGGGACAACTAGAGCCTCTTTGCTTTTTTTGTTTTGTTTTGAGGCCACACCCAATAGCCTCAGGGGTTCCTCCTGGCTTTGTGTTCAGATGCTCAGCAATCACTCCTGGCAGGTTCAAGGAGACCCCATGGGATACTGGGGATTGAACCTGAGTTGGCTGTGTGCAAGGCAAATGCCCTACCTGATATTCTATTGCCCCAGCTCCTTTTGGTGTAATTTAGACTTATTTGTGCTGCCTGTGAGGCCAGGGGAGGCAGGGAGTGAGAGTGAGGCCAGTGGGAAGCCAGTCAAGGGGCTGTGACCAGCCCTTGTCCACATCCACAAGGCTTGCAGCACTTGGGTCAGGCTCTATGGGAGAGGGTGACCTTCAAGACTGGGAAGGCCTAAAAACAAACAAACAAAAAGACTGGGAAGGCCTGTCATCTGACCCCCCTGGAGGGAGTGGGGGGCACTAACAAGGCCCCATCTTCCAGATGCTGGGCAGTATCTACCCCCAGCAGTGCCACACAGGCAGCAGGTGCCCAA
Source organism: Suncus etruscus (assembly GCF_024139225.1). NCBI lineage: Eukaryota > Metazoa > Chordata > Mammalia > Eulipotyphla > Soricidae > Suncus > Suncus etruscus. The sequence continues at coordinate 20,910,923 of NC_064852.1, read as the reverse complement.
GCAAACACATTAGCAAGTTGGGCAAACATGGGCACTGCAGGGGGCTGGCCCTGGGCACAGACAGGCCCCTCAGGTTGTGGGTACTGCAGGAGAACAGTCCTGGCATCCTCAGCCACCGTAGCACCCCACACATGCTGTTAGTCTCCCCAGCCTCACTTGAACCCCTCCCAGGCTGTGCCTTAGGGGTGTCCATCTTGCCCAACTCCAGTGCCCACTAGGAGTCCTCACTAAGAACCCAGAACTCAGAACTCAGTTGGGCATGCTGGACGCTGCTGCTTCTGTTGGGGGTTGCTGGGGGATGGGCCCGCAGAAGACAAAGCACCTCTTTCATGTGTGGATTTCCTCCTATGCACCCACCAAAACACCCGCACAATAGTTTCTGTGAGTGTCCTGGGTAGCAGCGGCCTCTCAGACCCCCATCCGGGTGCCACTGGGCCCAGAGGGTGAGTCTGTCGTACCTGGATGCCCGTCTACACTGCAGTGTGGGGGATGGACCCTAGGCTGAGTCCTGTGTGGGGCCCATCCGCCTCAGGAGACACCGCCCAATACTAGCTGCCAGAGCCAGGAATGGGCATGGGGTGGGGAGAGGCTGGCAGGCAGGAACAAGTGGTCCTGTGTGCCCGCTGCCCTGATTGCTGCCCGCCAGAGCTCCACGTCCTGTAGTCTCCCAGGACTGGGTACACTCTCAAGCTGAGTTATCGAATACCTTTCAGGTCCACTCTTGCACAATGGCAGGGGCCACTGCTGCCCCCCAAACCCCGTCTCTCTCCCAAGGGTCCCAGCTGGTGACTTCAGCTGTCCCATCACCTCCCAGGTCCCTTGCACCCCCATAGACCTTGGCAATAGCAGTGAGGCTCAGTCCTGCCCAGGGTACCCTAGGGAGTACTGCCCCTCAAATCCTGGCCCATGCTCAGGCCCCTCCACTACTGTGAGCCCCCCGAACATGCATGGACAAGAGCCAGGGGTGCAATTCAGCTGGGACAAGGTTGGGGGTCCCTAGGAGTAGTTAGGGGGGCAGAGTCTAGCTTGGAGAGACGGAAGGTTCCAGACCTCACCCTTCTGCAAGGAGAGGGTTGGGGTGTGGCCTGAATGCCCCAGTCAGGCCAGCAGACGGCGGTTGGGCCGCCTAGGCTGGCCCCTCTCCACACAGAGGCTCATTTAGCACCAAGGGGCCTTCCACCCACTCCCCACTGACCCCCCAGCTCCTAGGCGGCCAGGGAAAGGGACACGTGTCCTGGAGATCCAGGCTGGACAGAAACAGCCGGTAGGCTGGGCAGGCAGCGAACTAGATGGGGAAACTGAGCCGGCCCCCCAGGCTGCCAGGCAGCTGGGAGAGAGGCCCCCCACACACCACAGGAGGAGGGAGATGGAGCCGGGTTCTGGGGGGCTGCGGTGAGTGTTGGGGCTTTTGGTCCACTCTCGGTCATTCCCATCCACAGCCCCCTGCTTGAGGAGTGGTGGCATTTCCAGTGATCACCAGACCTGGAGCTGCTTTTCTTATTGGGACATTAATCCCCAGACTCGTCTTATGGTGCTCTCCCTCTTCTGCTTCATCCTCTATCCTCCCTCTCTGGTCTCCTCCACTTCCCCTCTGCTCCCTATCCTTTGTTGTCCCCCAGTTCTACCCCTCTCTCCTCCTCCCCCTCTGTGCTCCTCCTCTTCTCTCCTCCTCCCCTTTGTGCTCCCCCTACTGCCCTCCAGCCCTCTATGCTCTCCCATCTGTTTTCCCTCCATCCCACTCTGTGCTCCCCCGTCCTCCCCATTTTCTGGACCCTGCTTTCCAGTGTCTCTCCTGGCCCTGTTCATGCCCCCTCCACTCTACCTTCCTTAGGGCCCCAGTGTAAACAGGTGCAATTGACCACTTTTGGGAGCTGCTGAGCAGCAGTGGGGCCCCTTGTTCTTAGGGGGGCACCTCGCTGCCCACCAAGCTCCCCGTGGCCACCTAGAACTGTGCGAACCCCTCCCTACCTGCATAGGCATCCAGCTCAGGCTCACTGAGATTTGGAGCCTGCTGGCTGGGTCAATGCTAAACACCCTGCCCAGTCGGTCAGTTTTCCTATGTCCTGGGGCACCTTGTCTGCCTGCCTTGCTGGCACAGGGCTCTGCTATTTCCTGGAACATTCTCAGCCAAGCCTTGCCACAGCCCAGGCCATCCCCTTGCCTGCTTCCTTCTACTGTCCCTGCAACCTCCAGAGTCTGGCCCATACCCAGCTCTATGCAGGTCCTAAGGCCCACAGCATGGGGCCAGAGATAGCAGGGAACAGACAGAGGGGTCAGAGCACCACAGGGTGAACCCCCGGACAAGGCACAGCTCCTCATACCCCCAGTTGAGGCCTGACTGACAACTCTCTGCCTTCCAGGTGCCAGACCCAAGCGGACACAGAGGCTGAGTGCAGAGGCCTGGGACTCACTGAGGTTGCCTCTGGAACGGGTAAGGCTGGGGAGAGGGTGACGCTGGGGAGCTTGGACAGGGCAGATGGGAGCTGAGATGCAGGGTCTTTGGTATAGGGTTAGTGGTACAGGGTCAGAGTGTAGGGTCTGGGGTATAAGGTCTAATGGGTAGGGACTGGGGTGCAGGGACTGGTGTACAGGCTCTGGGCTGCTGAGTTTCGGGGTGCTGTGGGTCCTGGGGTCCCAGGGCTGGGTGGACCTGATCGCAGGGCTGGGTAGTGACTTCCTCACTAGTGACTGCCCTCTCCTCATCCTGTGACCAGTTTGGTCCCTGTCAGACACCAGTGAGGAAGTCCCACAGGCCACATCTGGCCATGTCCCCATCCCTGTCTACATCTCAGCCCTAGATCTCAAAGACCCCTTGGGGCAGGGTCAACACCAGAGCCTGTGCTTCAGTGCTGTGAGGCTATGGCCAGGACCTGACAGCTCTGAGCTCTGGTTTCCAAGCTGGACTCGACTACCAACCCTAGTGGGGGCCGGGTAGGTGTTGAACACAGAGCCCCAGGGTCACGGGTCCCTCAGTGTAGGAGCTGCCCCACCCCTGCCCTGAATCCCAGGGGCCCCTAGACTGCTGTACCCTTACAGCTCTGCCCCCCTGCTGCCCAGGAGCAGAATGGAGATAGCCTGTCAAATGCTGGGGATTGGCGGGGTCCTGGCCGAGATTCATTGCCCCTGCCTGGGAGAAGCCGCAAGTACCAGGAGGGGCTGGACGCCACTGAGAGGAGGCCCCGGGAGGGCGGCCACTCCCCGCTGGACAGCGCCGATGTCCGGGTGCAGCTGCCCCGCACGGTAAGTAGGGGTGCCCCCACCCCTGCACATTGCTTATCACTGGCCAGCTTACCCCTGAGCAGAGACAGATGGGTTCCGGCAGGGTGTTCTTTGCTCAGGATCTGGGTAGGGCTTGTGGGGCACAAAGGGGCGAATCTGCAGCCCACGGAGCCCCCCGCCCACAAGTGCCTCCCCACGGAGCTGCAAATAGGCTTGTGATCACTTGAGTGGCACCTTCCAGCGGAGCCGTGGGCGCTGCAGTATTCTTAGCTCGAATGCCATACCCCAGTTCTCTACAAGCCTGGTGAGGGGCCGATACCCCATCTGACCCCTGAACTGCCCCCTGAGTGATGGCGGAAGGCTAGGGTCACCCCCAAAGTGAAAGCCCCCAGCCAGAAATCAAGGCTTTCTATTTCATCCGCCCAAGGCTGCAGGGACTGAGCTCAGGAGCAGCTCTGGGCCTGGTGATCCAGAAGTGAACCCTAAGGGAAGGAGTTCAGGAGGGTGGGACTGGACATAGACTGGGGATCCACAGGTATGAAGGGCATGTGTGACGTGGTCTGGGCAGCACCTGCCCCCAACCTGGCTTCATCCCTGCTTCACTCCAGCTTCCTGACTCAAGGCCCCTCATGTGACCTGGTCTCAAACCTTATGCCATACATGCTTGCCCCCTAAACCTCAGCCCTAGGAGGGAAAACTAAGGCCCAGAGGGGCAAGCTGGCCTGCAGCACCAGCTGGTGCAGTCCCCCTGTACCCCTTACAGAGGAGAAGTGGGTGGGCAGTGCCTGGCTGCTCCCAGGGTCCCTCCTGCTGTCCTGCCCCTGCACCCAGCTGCTTCTCCAGCTCTGGGCTGTGGAGGGGCTGCCAGAGGTGTGTGTGTGTTGGGGGGGGGTTTGCTCTGGCCCAGGGCCCTGGGCTGAACAGAGACCAAGAGGCCCCACGGGGGGGGGGGGGGTGAGGGGAGAGTCCAGAGGCCTGAGTGCTCAGATCAGCATGGGAAATGTACTCCCAGTGTTTACAGAGGCTGTGTATGTGCGTGAAAGAGAGAGAAAGAGAGAGTAAGAGAGAGAGAGAGAGGGAGGGAGGGAGGGAGGGAGGGAGATAGGAGAGAAAGCACAAGGGGAGAGGAGGGGGGAGGAGGGAGAAAGAGAACACAGGAAGAGGAGGGAGAGGGGAGGAGAGGGAGAGGGAGAGGAAGAGAGCCCGAGGGAGAGGGAGGGGGCAGGGGCACCCGCACAGGCAGGTGGGCTGGACAGGGAGGTCCCAGCTCTCTCATTTAAACAGGCGCGCTGGGTGCCACTGACAGGCGCTGGGCGCTGCTAACAGTTGCTGGGTGTGAGGTGCCTGCAGCTCCTTGGGGTGGCCCTGCTTTCTGTGGCCCCGTAGCTCTCAGTGGCGCTGCTGGAGCACAGTGAGCCAGTGTGAGTATCGGGGTCCCTGGAAACATCTCTCCTGGGGAAGAGGGGGGTACGGCAGTGGGATGGGAGGGGGCCACCCAGAGTCCCCTGGCAGCCTTGCTCAAAGCTAGTGCTATAGGCTATGTTCCAGCACCTTCCAAATAGGCCAGCAACCTCTTTCCCAGGGCCCAGCAGGTTGGGGGGGGGGGGGGCCTGCCTTGGCAGAGAGGGGCCGGGTGTGGATGCGAGAGGTTGACAGAACCCTCAGCTGTCCCCCAAATCCCCACTGAACCACATATAGGGGCCTGGCACCTTGGTCTTGCCCTGTGGAGGCCCCCCTCAGCCCGAGCCCCCACATAAAGGGAGGGTCCCCTTGACAGGTGTGGGATGAGGGTGCGCCAGCCCAAAGCCTCTCCCTGGGAGCACCTCATCCGAATGTCCCCGGGGGCTGGAGAGTGGGTGTGAGTATAGAGAAATGGGGTTCAGTTTATGGAGGCTGTGGATGTAAGTGCAGAGAAGTGGGGTTCAATCCACAGAGACTATTGATACAAGAGTAGGTAAGTGGGGATTAATTTATAGAGTGTGGATATGAATGCAGAGAAGTAGGGTTCAGTTCATGGAGACTGGGTGTGAGTGCAGAGAGATGGAGTTGAATGGGTCCAGCCCACTTCTTCCTGTCCTAAAGGAGCTGGACCCTCGTGCCTGGCCTATTTTCTACAAGGACAGGCCCCTGGCATGGAGCCCACTGCCTGCAAGCACCATGGGGTCCCCAGAAGGGTAGATCACCCAGCTCGAAAGCCCCTGGGGTTCCTTCAAGCTGCCCCTGCACTATCAGGACCCCATGAGCAGCCCTCCTGCTCTCCCCAGTATGGTTGAGCTGTTTGTAATCCCAGCAGGGTCACAGTTGGGGGTTCCCTGTTAAGAGGTGACCTGCAGGGCAGGAGAGATAGCATGGAGGTAAGGTGTTGCCTTGGATGCAGAAGGACAGTGGTTCGAATCCCTGCATCCCATATGGTCACCTGGGCCTTCCAGGGGCGATTTCTGAGCATAGAGCCAGGAGTAACCCCTGAGCACTGCCGAGTGTGACCCAAAAACTAAAAAAAAAAAAAAAAAAGGTGACCTGCCCTCTCGCCCTGCCAGCGCCTGAAACTGAAACTGGTGTACAGGTCTGGGCCACCTCACAGCCATGGGGTCAGCAAGAGGGATATTCCACTTTCTGTGACCTGAGCACTCTACACATGGGAACCTGGCCCCCCAATATTTGCTGTCTTCTGTGCCTTATAAATCTGCTGTCCAGATCCCATTAAGGCAGGAGTCAGGAGCCCTCACCTTCTGTGGCCTGGGCTCCTTGCCTTTGCTATATGCCCCCATGTTGCTGGGATGTTTGAGTCAGGCTGCATGTTGACAGGCTGATGCTATTGAAGCAGAGACTCATAGGGGTGTGGGATGGGGTTGGGTGGGGATATCTGTCCAGGGGGCAGGGCAGGGCGGCTGCAGAGGATCCTTCCGATGATTCCCCCCTGACCCACAGAGCATCCCCCGAGCCCCATCCTCCGAGGAGGAGTGTTTCTTCGACCTGCTGAGCAAGTTCCAGAGCAGTCGCATGGACGACCAGCGCTGCACCCTGGAAGATGGGCCTGGGGCCTCTGAGGCCACAGCAGCCCCCGCCCTGGAGGAGCGGATTAGTGAGTACCCGAGGGCGGGTGTGCCAGCTGCCAAGTGCCCCCAAGCCTGCCAGAGCCTGCACCGAAAGGGTGTAATCATGCTGCCCTGCCCCCGGCACTCCGGAACAGGCGTCAGCACCTGCAGCGAGGCTGTGGGAGGCCAAGGCCCTCCTGTCACCTCCTGGGCGTTGCAGTAGGGGGCTGGGAGGGCCGGGAAGGGCTGGCTCAGTGGGCAGAGCATAGCCCTGGCCCCTAGCTAACCCCTGTGTCCCGTAGCCCAGCCCTCGATTACCGCATCACCACAGACTGAGGAGCTCTTCGACCTCATCGCCAGCTCCCAGAGCCGCCGGCTTGATGATCAACGGGCCAGCGTGGGCAGCCTGCCTGGCCTGCGCATCACCCACAACAACCTGGGACATCTTCGAGGCGAGGGTGATCCCCAGGAGCCCGGTGACGAATTCTTCAACATGCTCATCAAATGTCAGGTCGGCCCTGGGGTCCTGCCCCGCTCCTCAGCCATGCCATGCCCACCTGTCATTCCCATTCCGAAAGCCACGCTCCTCATTCGTGCCTATTAAACAGCCATACCCATTCAGCAGCTCACACACTCGGCCACACCTTCTACCACCTGTCCTGCCCCTCAACTACACCAATCACCCCCATATGCCATGCCCATTCAGCATGTCATGACACTTAACCACACCCATTCTGCTTCCTGACAAGCCCCTCAACCATGCCCCACCCACCCTATACAGTCCTGTCCATTTCACACCCCAGGCCCCAGTCACGTTCATTCCATTGCCTACCCTACCCAGCCATACCATTCCATGCCCCTTCACCATGACACTCCCCCAGATCACAGCTCCTCACTCCATTCCCAGTTGTGTGAGCTCTGCCATCCCCTGTTTAGCCCTCTGGTCTCATTCAGAGACAGAGACTGGGTCACCTAGCGCCTACAAGTGCTGAGAGCTCTGGGCCCTCCTGAAAGCCTTCCCAGAGGGTCTCCCTTAAGGGCAGGGGTTCAGAGCCTGGATGCACAGTGTGGACTCTGGAGCTCCCATCCTCCAAAAGTTGGTGCAGCCTGCGGGCAGGTTGACAAGGAAGCTGAGGGTGGGGATAGGCAGGAGGCTGGGCCCTCCGCAGACCTACCTTCCTTCCCACAGAACCGCACCTCCCAGCCCATCCCGCCCCAGCGCCCTCCAGCCCCCCGTCTGCACACACACCCGCGGCGCCCACTGTGGCCGCTGCACCAGCTTATGGACCTCCTGCTCCACGGCCTGCCGAGAAAGCCATCGCGGTCCCCGCTTCCCCGTACCAGGCGCCGCGGTCTGGGTCTGAAAGCTGTAGCCAGATCTCACTGGTGACCCTCAGCCCCATAATCCAACCACATCCAGGGGGTCTCCTGCTCAGCTCTCACCCAGAGACCTCTGTGAGACCAGTGCTGGCTGCACCTCCCCAGGGGGTCCAGGTGAGGCAGCCAACAATCCGTGTCCCCCCAGTCCTCCAGGATTGATGACCAGCGCTGCTGCCCACCTGCTGTTCTGCCCCGTGGCCCCACCATGCCAGACGAGGATTTCTTCAGCCTCATCCAGCGGGTGCAAGCCAAGCGGATGGACGAGCAGCGGGTTGACCTCGCTGGGAGCCCAGAGCAGGAGGTGGGCGGGCCTGAGCCCCGAGAACAGTGCCAGCCAGGCGCCAGCTAAGACTGCTGGGCCCCCACCAGGCCTGCCCCCAAGCCCCAGGGTCACTGGCAGGCTCTGTTCCCCCAGTCCCTCCCGAGGAGCCAGCATACAGCCCCTGTGGCCTCGTCCAGAGCAGCAGGCCTAGGCTAGGGCCTCAGGGGGAGGTGGTGGCTCCTGTCCTGGGCAGACCTCCATATGGTACATGGCCTCCTTGGGCTGCCTGACTCAGCCCTGCCCCTTCCCCTGGCCAGCCCCAAACCCGGTGCTGTCCCCCCTTCCTGCTCCCCTGGCCAAATGTGAAACCCTCATATTCCCCAAGCCCCCAAATCTCTCTGGGGGCGGCCAGTAGCTTGGACCTTACTGTTCCCTCCAAACTGGTTCTAGAATGCCCAATGCTGAGCCCTGGATAGGGACCCCAGGGGAGGCACCCACAGGCTTCTTGAGTGCCCCTGGGGGTCTGGGACCACAGAGTTGTGGGGGTATCAGCCACCTCCAACCTTACCCTGACCATGCCAGGAACCCAATTCCGAGACCCTGACACTGCCCAGAATGAGGGGCTCAGCCCAGCTCTTGCCCTATGCAGGCAGTTGGGGGCCGGCCCCTGCATGGCCAACTTGCCCAGTGGGCAGGAGATGTTCATCCCTCAGGCCTGACTATCACTTGCTCAGCCCATTTGGATCCATGACCCCCTGGGGAGCTCCTGAGGCCCAGCCACAGCCCTCCTCCCCTGTGTGCTCTTGGATGGGTCAAGGGTGCCTCTGAGGAGGCAGTTGGACCCCCCACCTGTGGTACGGCCTGGGTATGTGGGTGAGGTGGAGGTGCTCTGAGGGGCTCCACACCCACATACTTAAATGTCCCCCATGTCGCTTCCCTGTGCACCACGCCCACGGGCCCTTCCAGCCCCAGCGCTGCACCTCCTCCCCGTGATGCCCAAATAAATGCCACCAAGTAACTGATGTGTTGATATCAGAGCTGGACACACAAATTGACCCATCCCCTGACCCTCATCACAGGTCTTTCTCGGGACACACAGCCTGGCAGAGTGCTGTGCAATTGGTAATGAACCAGGGTTCTGTCCCAGGACACTGCTTCTGGGTGGCATAGGGAGGTGGGTGGGCTCTCCACTGCATCCTGGGAACCCAGTATCTCTCAGACAATCCCCAGCCCTGCCTAGATTCACAGACAATACTCAGTACATGAGTCTAAGTGAAAACTCACGAGTTGCTTTTCCTACAGTGAGGACCCCTAGAAGAGCTGACAGGTCTGGGAGACTGGAGGTGGGGCAGAAGGTCTCTGCACCCCCAGGACATCATGCCAGGTTGGGTTGGGGGAGACTCAGAAGGCTTGAATTTAACCCTTTGGAGACAGAGTTTTCCAGGACAGCAAGGATCACAGAGGGACGGAGTACAGAGGGCTGGAGCACCAGGGCAGAGGCAAGACTAGCTGTAAGGGCTTCTTGGAGTGAGTGGATGCAAGAGAAGGGGGCTGCAGGCACTGGAATCCCCTGGGCCCAGAAACTGAGGCAAAGCAACAGCCACATGTCCAGGCCCAGGGCCCATTCCCAATCCCTGCCAGGCTGCCGCTGGTTGCACCCTGCAAGTAGGGCTGCCCTGGGTTCTGGTTCTGCAGCTCCATGCAGGAGAGGTCCTCAGTGACACAATCCTCCCCTCCCATGCTCATGGCAGGGCGGATCTGGGGGATAATGGGTGCCTGCTAGGGAGTAGACAGGGGGAATCAAGTCTGAAGAACAATGCTGGGTCGTGAGGATCCAGTGCTGCCGCTGCTACCGGTGATTAATGTTGAAGGTCACACAACCCAAAGCGGAGCCGGAATAAACACGGCCCTGCTGGCGGGCTGGCGGGCAGACAGCAGGAAATAAATGGGGCTCTGGCCCGCCCTCATTCCCCCCTCTCCCTGAGTGCAGAGCAGTGGGGGACAGGGTCAATGCTAAGGTTGGTGCTGCTCACAGGCAGTCTGGGACACTGGATTGGCAGGGCAGCCAACATGCTCCCCGACCCTCAAGTCTACTGCAAACCGAATGGCCCTGATACCTTACCCTTATGGGGGCATAAAGACCCCTACCTTGTGCAGTCATATCGAGCTGGCTCCATTGACAAGGCCTTCAGTGGCCAAGCCCCGAATTGGGTCGTATGGGACAAGACAGCAACAAGGACAAGGAAACACCAACTGTTTACTGAGGGAAGCCAGACCAGGGCAAGGAGAGTAGGGGGCAAGGTGCTCAGCTGCTCTCTGTCTTGCCGGGGAGAGATGCTGGGTTCTGGTCCTCGGACTCTTCTGGGGCAGTGGTGGGTTTGGAGGACTCTGCAGGCTTCAAGCCCAGCTCCAGGACCCCCTCGCTGGTCACTCTGCGCACCTCCTCCCCTTTGGCTGCCAGGATTTCTTCAATGTTCCTGCAAAGGAGTGAGAGGGAGAATGTGAGGGAGGGAGATGGAGAAAGTGAGAATGAGGGAGGAATAGGGAGAAAGAGTTAGAATCAGAAAGAAAAAGAAGGGGAAAGTGAGAGAGAATGTAAGAGGCAGAGAGGGAGATAGAGGGTGGGAGGGACCAGAGCAACAGCACAGTGGGGAGGGCATTTGCCTTGTATATATTCAACTTGGGTTTAATCCCCAGCATCCCATATGGGCCCCCAAGCCTGCTAGGAGTAATTTATGAACACAGAACTAGGAGTAACCCCTCTGGAGAGTGGCCATAAAGAAAAAAAAAGAGAAAAAGAGAGAGCTAGGTGCTATGAAACTATAGACTCATGCCTGCCCTGACTTGGTCCCCAAGAAACCCAGCACCACTCTAAGGGACTTCTCCAGTGCTGAGAGCCATGGGTGACTCCAGCACCTCTCGGGGAGGGCAGAGCTGACTGGGCACCCCCACAAGCCACACCAGTCCCATGCTCCCAGTGCAGCACCTCCAGAGAGGACGCGATGATCTGAGGACTCTGGCTTCAGTGCTTAGGGAGCCTTGGTCGGGCAACAGAGGGAACCACAAAATAGAAGTTTTGCTCTATGGCTGACCCTGGACAGATGCAATTGTTTTATTGGGGGGGGGGCGCTTCTGCCCAGAACACTGAGACAAGGGCAGAGGTTAGGCAGTGAAGTGGTTCGTGGAGCTGATCTCCAACAGATTCAGCAACTGAAACATCTACTATGCCTGGGCCGTCCCAGCTAAAAAGTCACTTGTGAATGACTCTGAATTTAATACTGGCAGTATAATAAAACTGGTTTATTTGTCATGCCAGGGAGAGAGCAAGGCAGGGAAGGAACTTGCTTTCCATGTTCCTGACCAGGATTCAATTCCTTGCACCACATAGCATTTCCCAAGTGTGCCAGGAGTGATCCCTGGACACCACTAGGTGTGAGCCATAGTGGGGGAAAAAAAAAACTTTTGAAGAATCATGTTCTCTAGGGGATTGGTTGAGGTTTGATTCCCACCGAGCTCCCAGTCAGGAAAGGCAGTTCCCATTCCCCTTCCGATTAGGACAGGAGGAACAGTTCCAGTTGTAGAGATCTGCAGGAAATAATTCACAGTGAAGAGGTACAAGAATAGGTTCAGGAAATCCAGTGCTCAAGCAAGAAATTCAAACCACTCAAGCTTTCTGCTCCTAAGATGGAGCGCAGCCCAGTGGAAGAAGACCGAAGAATGAACCCCAGCCTTCCTCAGACCCTTGTTTTGTTTTGTTTTTTGGTTTTTGGGTCACACCTGGCAGCGCTCAGGAGTTACTCCTGGCTCTGTGTTCAGAAATTGCCTCTGGCAGGCTCGAGGACCATATGGGTTGCCAGGATTTGAACCACCGTCTGCATGCAAGGCAAAGGCCCTACTGCTGTGCTATCTCTCTGGCTCCAGATCCCTGCTTTTATTGACAAGAATTAAGTCCCACCTTAGGGTGGGAAAAAAATACCTAGTAAGGGATAATCCAATATATTATCACCAGATCACACCCTAAGGTGAAGAACAATTATTGATCAGGGTAGGATCAGGAACCCAACAACTTTAGCTTTATCTGAAATTCTAGTTCCACACACAGCGTGGTTCTCAAAAGCCTTAGGGCACCTCCAGTCAGGTCCTTTCACAGGGTTCCACTTGACTCACCTTTTCCCATCTAGGTCTGAGAACCAGCCCAAGTTGTCAGCGATGATGTGATGGTTCTGGCAGCCAGGGCAGGTCACAAGGACCACACCATGCTGATAGGCCCGCTTGGAGATGCGGTTGGAGGACCGAGTGCCACAAACCTAGAGGCGCAAGGTGGAAGCTGCTGACCCCGCCCTCAAGGGAAGCCACGCCCCACAAGACAGTCCAACCCTGCGAGAAGCCACGCCCCTGCATAAACAGCCCCGCCCACCACGGGGGAAGCCACGCCCTACGAAACAAGCCTTGCCCAGAAAGAGACAGCCCGAGTGAAACCCCGCCTCCAGTGAAAAAGCCCCGCCCCACAGGAAGACACTTTCCCCGCCTCCGCTTGGTAGCCCCGCCCTTTCCAGAAGGCCACGCCCCTCCTGCCGGAGCAGCCGCGTGGCCCCGCCCACCTTGCAAGTGTAGACGAGCTGGTAGTGCACATGCTCCACGTGCCCCAGAGTCTTCCCCGGCCCCGATTCGGAGCATGCGCGCCGCGGGCTCCAGCCCCAGCCCCGCCCTCGCTCTGCGACCACCAGGTGGGATCCAAGTGCCCACAACCTCCTCAAGCCGGGCGTCTGAGGCCTCGCGCGGCTCAGGAACACCGCAACGAGGCCCAGCGGAGACCTGAGCATCGTGCCCGCCCGCCGCCGACTCTGTCCGCCCCGCCCCTGCCCCTCCCCCTGAAGCCGTACAGCGGCCATGTTGGAAGTGGGCACGCAGCGGATGTCCCGCCTCCCCATTTCCGGCCCTGCAAGGCGCCTTGCTCTGCTGCCCCCTGTCGGAGGATTTAGAAAAGACTCGGAGGGCCAAGCGGTGGCGCAAGCGGTAAGGTTCCTAGCCTAGGACGGACCGCGGTTCGATCCCCGCCGTCCCATATGGCCCCTTCAAGCCAGGAGCGATTTCTGAGCGCATAGCCAGGAGTAACCCCTGGACGTCAATGCATGTGGCCCCCCAAAAAAGAGAAAAGATTTGGAGGCCTGGGGTATTGGTTCGCTGGCTTGTTTATTGGGGGCGGCTGGGACCGGGGCACCCAGGACAGGGTCGTGCAGAGCTGCGACCCTAGGAGCCTTCCGTGTCGGTGTTGTCGCTGCCAGTGGTGTTCTCCCAGTCCGCCTCGCCCTGCCTTGAGGCGTGCTGCATCTTCCTCAGCGCCCGCTTCCTGCCACAGACACAGATGAGAGGGTGCAGGTATGCATGGTGGGCACAGAATGCAGGTACAAAGGGGCACAGACAGGCACAGGCGGCCCTCCCACCCACCTGCGATAGTTTTCAAAGCTCTCCTTGAGACGACGTCGCTCCTTTTCAGGGGGCTCGGCCCCAGCATCCTGCAGGAGGGGTCAGCTGCTCAGGGAGTGCCCCATGGGAGGGGGCAAGGCCGCAGTTCGAGGGAAGAACCCGCTTTCCACTGCCTCTGGGCTTCCAAGGGGGCCCTGCCCTGCCCCACATCATGGTCACTGTCCAGATGAAGGTGCTCGGTTGCCGTTTCCAAATACTGTACCCCAGAGTAGCCCTGGAGCATCCCCAGGAATTAAGCCTGTCCAAGGCCCTGGGGCAGACATGGCACTTACGTGGTGGGTGAGTGACAGACACTCCATGTGCAGGGTAGCCACTGGCTGTTCTGGGCCCTGTCTGTCCTGATTTCCTGAAAGGACCAGAATGCCTGTGGGTTCTCCCATACCTCTGAGCCCGAACAGGCAGTTCCCACCTGTCTGGGTGAGTTGGGCTGAAAACCATCGGCACTACGTATATCTGGTCTGCTCTTGGGGGGCCCCTGTGCTAGCTGTGGTCCCCAGAACCCACAAGCTGGTGGGGGGCAGAGCTATGTCTCAGGGCCTTCAGGGCAGAGCCCATAGGACAGTGGGCAATGTGGCCTGTCTCCAGCTGACTGTGCTGCTGCTCTGAGCTCATCTGAGACTGTGGTACTGGGAGGGACTCCAATACAGGTGACCGGGCCCGAGCTCTCCCCACTCTTCCTAACCCTCCTCTCCTGCCTTTCCTCATCCTTCTCCTTTCCCTCCTTTCTGTCCTTCCCTCCTCTCCTTCCTTTCCTCCTCTCCATCTTCCCCTCATCTTCTTTCCACTGTCCTCTTCCTCATTCCTTTTCTCCCTTCTCTTCTACTTCCTTCTTTTTCCTCCTCCCCCTCTTTCCTTCTTTCTTCTCTCCCTCTCCCTCCTGTCTTCTTTCTCCCTCTTCCCTCATCCTTCCTCTCCCCAATTCCTCACAAGCCTGGCCTCCCTCAAGACCTGGGGAGCTCCCCAGCAGAGCACATCCCTCTTCCATCCGATGTTCCCTTCCCACAGCTTGGCCACATCTTGGGCACTGGATTGAGTGGCTCCCATTTGAACCTGGGGCTCTTTTAGAATGCACCCCTCTGAACCTGAAAGGGGTTGTGGGTTGGGGCTCCCCTCACCTTTGTCTGAGAGTGGGGCATCCTTCAGGTCCTGGGGAAGCAAGAGCTTGGGAGGAAGAGATAGAAATGGGGTCATGACACGCCCACCCGACTCTGCCTTTGTTCCTGTGTCCCAGCCTCCCACCCAGCCTGTGAGTACCTGGCTGACCTCCTGGGAGTTTCGAGGTGAGATGTCCTCCAGGTCTGAGCTCTGGCCACAGAAGGGACTGGTTACCAGGTGTGGATGGGCAGGGGACGGTCCTGGGTAACCTGTGCCCTAGCCCATAGCTCTGTAGGGGAAGCCCCCCTATCCCACACCCCTGCCCCACTCACCAGCACTAGCCGGTCCTGGTCCTGCCGCTGACCAAGGCGTCCGTGAGCCTGTGCAGCCAGCAGCCGCGCCTCACACTGAAACAACTGCAGTTGCAGCTCGTCTGCACGCTCGCCCAGTTCCCGGGCACGTTTACGCAACTCGTCTTTGTCCTGCAGGCTCCTTGCGTATTGTGCATGCAGCTCCTCCCTCGACGCCAGCGCCTGTGATGAACCCGAACAGAACACTTTTGGGCGCCCAAGCTGGAGCAGCTCAGCCCGCGATGCCCACTGAGACCTATCACCCGTGCGGGTATGGTTTCACACCGTGTGTGCCCCTGTCGACCCCATGAGTCTTGAGGACCACAGGGGGAGACTGAGGACACACACAGGCCACAGCCAGATCAGTGTGGCCCCTGACGCTCAGCCTCAGCAGGAAATCAGCCAAGCCCTGGATAACTGGCCACATCCGTGTCTTCTGTGCCCATGTACTACAACCTTGGACCACACTGGACCGCTGACCCCCTGCCTGGTCTGGGCAGCTCTGCCCCTGGCTCAGTTCTTCTCTAGTGGACTCGCAGTTTTTTTTTGTTTTGTTTTTTGTTTTGTTTTGTTTTGGTTTTTGGGCCACAACCGGCGTTGCTCAGGGGTTACTTCTGGCCGTCTGCTCAGAAATAGCTCCTGGCAGGGACAGGGGACCATATGGGACACCGGGATTTGAACCAACCACCTTTGGTCCTGGATCGGCTGTTTGCAAGGCAAACACCGCTGTGCTATCTCTCCGGGCTCGGACTCGCAGTTTTACACCCACTTGCCTGGCCTATTAGGCCTGTGGCCTGGGACCAGTGCCTTCAAGGACAGCTGCCCACACAACCTGTCTGTGGGAGCCTTTGGAGATGCAGTGTTGCCAATTCTCTCCAACTCATTCCTGAAGCCTGACTTGACTGGCTGCCTCTGACCTCTGACCTGCCAGTCCACAGTTTTAGTTCTATGTTTTTGGTTTTGGTTTTTTGGGTCATACCTGGCGCGCTCAGGGATTACTCCTGGCTCTACGCTCAGAAATCGCCCCTGGCAGGTACGGGGGACCATATGGGATGCAGGAATTTGAACCACTATCGTTCTGCATGCAAGACAAATGCCATACCTCCATGCTATCTCTCCGGCCCTAGTTCTTTGTTTTTGTTTGCTCTATTTTGGGGCCAAACCCTGAAGTACTCAGAGGTTCCTGGCTCTGTGCTCAAGGGTAATTTCTGGCGGTGCTTGGGGGACCATATGGAATGTCGAGGATCAAACCTGGGTTGGCTTTGTGCAAGCCAAATGCCCTCCCTCCTGTACTATCCACTCCAGCCCCCCTTTATTTATTTTTTTGTCGTGACAGGGACTGTGCATTGTGGATGTAGCACGAGACTCTGGCACCTGGGACCTGCAATGGGCTTCAAGTCAAACATGAGTCAGTGAAGTCAAAACTCAACTGAAGTTTCCTTTTTTTTTAGATTTCCCTTTTTTTAACCCAGGGCCTCACTCATGTGAAGCAGGCACTCCTGAGTAGAGTAAGATCTTCCCTTTTTCTGTTTTGATTTTTGAGGCCCCAACCCAATGGTGTTCAGGAGGAGATGAAGAGGGAAATCCTCTACAGCATTGGGATTCGAACCAGTGCCAAAGCCACATGTTAGGCAATTGCCTTCCCCTGTGACTCAGCCTCCAGGCAATTCCTTCTATCCGAGAGGCCAGTGAAGGCAGGAGGCGCAGCCCACCTGGTCACGCTCACCAGCCACCTCGTCCATCTGCTGCAGGATGGCCTCGATGCGCTCCTGGGACATCTGGGAGTCTTTGCGCAGGGCCTGGACCTGTAGTTCCAGCATCTCCTTCTCCTCCTGACACTGTGTGAGGGAGGGCACTGGCTAGTGTGGCCACTATCCACAGGATGCCCTATCCTAGTCCTGCACACACCCCAGGGATGAGAGAGCTATACCTGGGCCCACCTATCTGTGGATGACTGGAACCCAGTAATGTGAAAGTGGTGGCATGGAGCCCTGTAAGCTGTCTTACTGGTACCTGGAACCTCCCCTAGCTCCAGCCTGGCGCCCACTCATCCAGTGCTCACCCGGGCACGCAGGGCCTCGCCCACACGCAGGTCCTTGCGCAGGGAGAAGATGGTGCTGGCCTGCTCTTTCTGGGCACGCAGGGCCTGGTGCCAGTCTTCCTCGGGCACCTGCATATACGGGCTGCCCCTGTCCGGCTTCCCTTCCTTCGGGAAGAGGTGGGCAGGGAGAGAATGGTCAAAGCACTGGGGTTACCCAGTGCTAAGACTGCAGGTCCAGCACGCCCACCCGTGAGGCCCACCTGCACCTCTGCCTCTAGCTCCTGCACACGGGCCTGCAGCAGCGCCTTCTCCTGTTGTAGCTCCCACAGCAGCTCCTGGCTGGGCCGCTGCTCCATGGCGTGCCTGAGCTTCAACGTGTGCTTGCGTTCCACCGTGCAATCATTCTCTGCCTTCATGAGATTGTGCTTGAGCCGGTCAATCTGCACATAGAGAGGCCCGGAAAACAGGTGAGTGCCCTGCCCTGCCCCACCCTACCAGGGGGTCAGACCATGGAAGTGGGGTGGGGGTACAGCGCCGGCACCTCGAGCTGTAGGTCTCGGTTGCGCATTAGTGCAGCACCCTTCTCCTCACTCTGGCGTGCCAGGCGCAGAGCCAGGTCGTAGTTCTGTTCCTTGCAGCGCTTGAGCTCACGGCCGCCAGTCTCGCACTCTTCGCGCAGTCGCTGCACACGCTCTTGGTGTTTGCGCAGGAGACTGTCCTTGACCCGCAGCTCCTTTATTAGGTCGTCCTTGCAGCTGAGCAGCGCTGACAGGTCCTGCACCTTCTTTTGCAGCTTCATCACCTCACTCATGAGCAGCTGCGTCAGGCCCGACTCCCCTGATGCATCTGTGTGGCCCCAGGGTCGGGTATACGGTCACTCCACCTGTCCTCCATGCCATGCCATGTGGGAGACTTCTGCCCCTGCCCCTGTTCACATTAGCTTCAGCTCCTGGGCGGGCAGCAGACGGCTTCCCAGATACCAGGCGGTGCCCAGCAGGTCCCCAGCAGCCCTTGGAGCAGGGCTTATCAGATCCTTAGTTCCTGACACCAGACCTCCCAGAGTGCAGCTCATTTTATCTATCACCCACTTCATCCCAAGTCCCCCAGAGTAGGAGAGGCCAGCAAGTTCCCTGTACCCTGCACCCCTCTCGTCCTCACACCCAGGCATGGTGGTTGCACCCTTACCGATAATCATAGAGAAGACTCTGGCTGGCTCCTTGCCTGTCACCTTCTTGTAGAGCTGCGGGTAGTACAACTCCAGGCTCTCAAGGAAGGCCACATAGCCCTTGTGGCCAGTGCGCTGCAAGATGTCCAGGAGCACCCCTGCGAGCAAAGCCTGGCTGGGTAGAACCCTAAGACCACCTGGGGTTTCCTCAGGGGGCTGAGCATATAGGGGGGTGGGGCTGGGGCAGGGCTCAAAGGTGTAGAACCAATGGAAACGGCTCCTGATGGGGCGTGGCAACAGATGGGTGTGGGGGGGGCTACAGGTGGGCATGCATTTCCTGCAGGTACTGCTGCAGGTGGGCGAGGCTGTCTGTGGGTGTGGTTATATGTGGCATGGCTCCCCCTTAGAGGGGTGGTTCCCCTGGGTGTGATTCTTCCTGGGGTGGACATGGGTACAGGTGGACATGGTTCCCTTGGATAGGGCTGGATGTAGGTGGGCATGGCTCCCAGAGGACTGAGCTGATTCCAGCCCCAGACTAAGGCCACACTAACCTACTTTCCGCTTTCGAATGACCAGGTTGGGGTCGCTGAGCACCTGTTCCTCATCATCAGGGTTAAGGACCTTGCACTGCCGCAGGTAAGGGGTGATGCGCGAGGGGTCAATGACAGAGATGAGCTTCACCCGGAACCCTTCCAGAATGCTCCAGCACGCATCATCATTCTCGTAGTCAGACATGGCACCAGGCTGCAGCCACAGCACAGAGGGGTGTGCTGACTGCCTGCTTCCACATCCCCCCTCCAGGGCTGACTCTTCCACAAAGCCCCCCTCCCAGGGCACCCCGCCTGCTCCTGGGCTCTCTCCCACCCCTCCCATCACCCTGTCCTCTCTCCCCATCACCCGATGGCCAGGGGTGGGTGGGGGAGTGTGGTGCTCCAGCTTATGATTCCACATCATCCCATGACTTTAAGGGGTTCAGAAACGGCTCCTCCCTTGGGGGGAAGTGGTGGCTAGGAAAGGCTACTCCACCGGCAGCACCATCAGCCCAAGCCTGCTTTGGGGAGTTCCTCATTCCCGGTTGGTCTCCTCCCCTCCTTCCTGTGCCTAGTGATGCAAGTGATGCCTAGCAGCCGGCCAGGCAGCCTGCATGAGTGTGTGAGGAACAGGAATGGCCTGGGAAGGCGCGTGTCACCCACGGCTGCTGGGAATGCTGTTCTGGCACCTCCGCCCGGCTCCCGGCTACACCTAGGTCGCCCATGCATGCCCGGAGCCTGCCTCCTTCCCACAGGCAGGACCCATGTGTCCCCAGTCTCAGCGCTGGCGGGAGACGCCTACTCCAGGTTGGGGAGGTGCTCCGATCTGGCCCTGAGTTCCTGTGGGTCCTTCTGTGGCTGGTTTGTTGCCAGCCCAAGCCCATGGTGGAAGAGTCCGCATCGGGCAGGGTGCTGCTGGGGGAAGCTCATCCCCTTCTTGCCCACTCAGCTGAAAATCCTTACCCTCAACCACCACCCTGGGACTCCTGCTGCTACCGACACAAATTATCAGGTACAAGGAAACCAGGAGGGGAGACGGGGAGTTCCCTCTGCCACTTGCACCCGAGCCTCCTTCTCCCCAGAGGTCCTGCAGGCACTGAGGCCAGCATCTTCCCTTCCTACCACTGCTCAGGGAAGGAGCTGACCAGCCTACCGAAGTCCTGGGCCAGAGGGATGGGCAGGTCTGGGGCAGGTGCAGCCTCCCGGTACTTGCTGGTGTTCTCTGGTGTGAGCACCCAGGCAGTCTCCCATGGAGACGCTCTGGGCTGGACTTGCCAGCCCAGTAGGGGCGGGGCCCAGGGAAGTGGAAGTGGAAGCTCTGAGGAAAGCTGTGGGGGACCTGCCCGCCTCCCTACCCAGGCTGGGCCCTTGGCATGCGAAGGGGGGGATATTGCTGGTTTCTGGGGGCACTTCAGCAGAGTATGCCTAGCCTACAGTGAGTGGCTTTGGGGGCTGCCGCCCAGGCTGGGCACAGGGGACACCTCACACAGTCAAGCAGCCTGAAGTCACTCCACGGCAGTGTTGGACTCCAGAATGGCCATAGAGGAACCAGAGAGAAAACTTAGAGGGGAGGGCACTGGCATTGCATATTGCCAACACAAGTTCAACCTTCAGCATCCTATAAGGTCCCTTGTGCACCACTAGGAGTGATCCCTGAGCACAGCCAGGAGTCAGATGTGGCCCAAAACTCCAGAGTAGGCACAGGACAGTGGTTGCTGCCCCCCATATGGCCTTCTCTGCTATGTCCTGGCCCATAGTGGTGACTGTAGCTGTTTCCTGACAGGCAGACCTGCCTGTGACTGCTGTGAACTGTCACCGTGGTGTCACCTGCTGAGTGAGGAAACAGCAACAAGAAGGGCAGGAGAGGGCCTGTAGCCCAGCCGGACACACCCAGCCAGGACAGGAGATGCACCCTAGCAGAAACCTGGACCTGTGTGTGTGTGGGGGGGCTGATTCCATAGACCACAGGAAGTGGCTCTTCTGAGGCCTGGGCCTTGACTGGTTTTTGTGGGAGGGCCCACGTGTGTCTGAGGCAAGACCTAATGCAGCGAGAAGGCACATAGACCGCTGTTCCTAGTGAGTCCCAGTGCCTGTGTGCAGTGGCCGGTATATAAAAGATGAGATGACAGGGATAGAGAAATTCAGTTTATTCCCCCTCCAGTTTGTGCGGTGACGTGGTTTCAGCCCACAGGACCAGGTGTGGGGATGTCCATGCAGGGCTGGCCTGGAATACAACACACCCCAGTAGTGGTGCCACTGAGCCTCAACCTCGGTCTGAATCCACGGACCCGAGCCAGACATGGGTTCCAGAGAACCTAGCACTTAGGGGCAGGACCAGAGCTCTGTGAACCCAGTGGTCAGAATCAGGGTGGCTCTTGCGGACTCAGAGGACGTGATGGGGATGGATGTAGAGGAACGAGCATAGGGAGAAGGTCCGTGGCATCACCAAGCTGGTGCTGGGGCAGGAGGAGGGGTGGGGAATAGCTTCTGAGATCCCCCCCCCTCGCTGCCCGTAGGGGTAGCCTAACAGTCTGTCAGGTAGCTCACGGACCTGGGTGCCCCGCAGCTCACACCAGCCTCTTGCGCTTCCGTGCATGCCGGGTCCGCTGCGTCCTCAGTACATCCCCGTCATCAGAATCCTCCGAGTCCTACAAAGGTCAGGGCTGGAATGAAGGCAGGGCAAGTTACCCCTGCCCAGAGCCCCAGCCCTCCCCCATGGGACAAGGGACACACAGGCACTGGAGGAGGGACCACAGCGGATGGGCCAGGAAAGTTGGATGGGACCACAACAGAGGCTGAGCCAGAAACGTGGGCAGTGCCTCGGCCACAGAAGAGGCAGCGTTGGAGAGCAGGGGGACACGGAAAGTTTCAGGGAAGTGGGCGGAGCCACATCAAAGGCTGGGCCAGGCAAGGGGCGGAGACAGTTGGCAATGGGGACAATGGAGCAATGCACGGGGCGTGGTAATGGCAGAGGCATGGTGGGGGAGTGGGTGTGGTCAGTCCTACCTCCCTGGGAGTGGCTGCCCCAAGGTTGGTGGGAGGCCCCTGCTCCTCCAGTCCATTGTAGTCATCCTCATCTTCCTCAGATTCGGGGTCTGGCCCTGACAGCGTAGTGGGGACGCCATTGGGGGGCAGCGTTGCAAGCAGCGCAGGAAGGGCAAAGGTGGCGAGGAAGCGGCTCCGGAGCAGCAGGTATGCAGGGCTGTGCTGCAGACGGGCCCGCACCTTGGTCAGCGTCGTGGGCAATGCCTCATTGGGCGCCAGCGCTGCAGCCCTGTGCTCCAATGCTGCCTTGCGCAGTAGGAGTCTTGCCAGCGCCCTCAGGCTGCACAGCTCTGGGGGCTGGTAGGGTAGGCAGTTCCACAGAGGGGCTGCATGCAGACCCTGCTGTCCCACCAGCCACTCCTCGGCCTCAGTCTCCTTGGACAGCAGGCCCAGGTCCAAGGCCCCCTTAAGTGACTCAGGCTGGGGCAGCTTCTCTGAGCTCAGAGGTTGTGGGGGTTTAGTGGGGGGCTCACCAGGTATGCTGAGGGGAGGGTCAGGGCGTTCGGCCTCAGGGTGGGTGGCCGCATGCAGGGGACCAGGTGCTGCCAATTTCTTGGCCACGGAGACCTCAGGGATCTGGGAAGCCTCTGTCCTGGCAGGCAACTCTGGCCCCCGGTCTGTGCTGGCTGGGGGTGGCTGCAGCTGGTTTGGGGCATGGGGCTTGGTTAGGGGGGACAATGGGGCAAGTAACAGTCCTTTGGGGTCTGAGGCAGCTGCCAGCCCAGGCAGGCCCACAACGGTGGGAACAGTCAGCAGCCCCTGTGCTGTGAGAACCAAGGTGGCGGGCAGGGGGACACTGGAGGTCACGTGGGGCCCGGCACTGGGGATGCTCTGAGCCGGTGTCACACCTAGGGCCCAGCCTGGCAGTTGCATGGGGCTGGGGGTGGCCGGGAGGAAGGTCAGTGGTTTAGGTAAGCCCTGTTCCTGGCATGTGATGGGGGTCTGAGACAGGCCCAGGGGGCCTGGCAGTAGCTGGCTAGAAGCTGATATTACGAGCCCCGGAGCCTGTGGCAAGAGGTTCCTCTTGTTCATGGGGAGTACTATGCTCGGGGTGGCTACTGAGCCACACAGCAGTGGGGTTGGGGGGCTGGGAGTAGACAGGGTGAACGGGGGACGGAGTATCAGCAGTGGTGCGGGGTGCTGGACGGCTCTGCGGGTTCGAGCTTCGCGGCGCCGTTTCTCCCGAAGCAGCTCAAACACTGTCTTGGACTTGGACCGGGGCCCACTGGGAGTGGCAGGGGCTACAGTTCGTGGCATCCCTGTGCCCTTGGGGTCATTGCTTTTTGACACATCTTTGGCTGGCGCTGGTGGAGAGCAGCTGTCTATGGGTGGGGAGCAGAAACACAGCCCTGAGACTTCACAGCCTGTGCCAGCCAAGCCTGTCCCCATATGGGCAGAGGGAGGGCAGCAGAAACCATTGACCCTATCCGGCAATGAGGGGCACCCCATTGAGCAGGACACACCTGTTGCAATCTGGCCTGCGGGGAAACTGAACATCTGCCTAAGATGAGAGCTGAAAATCCCCTTATGTCCCCCCACTATTTACCCCATGGAAAAAGTCCAGCCCTGCCAGGGCTGCTCTGGCGGTAGCAGCACGGGCAGAGAAGGGAGAGGCAGATAAGGTACCTGTGGTATCCTGGGCACTTGTGAGCACCTAGAGAGGACAGAAGGAGGATAAGTAGCTCTAAGTGTTTCCATAGGCCCCAAACCCCTTGGACAGAAGCACAGTCCCTCCTACTGCCCTCAGGACTCCAGGCAGAAGGACTCACTGGTACCTGCCTGGAGTCACCTGGGGCCCTCACCTCACCCCCCAAGTCTACACTCCAGTAGTCATTAGTGACCTGCCAAGGGCTCTGGGAGCCCCATGCCAGCTGGGGAGCTGGGTCAGGAGATGGGGGGGGGGGGGCACAGATACCTTGTGCGTCAGTTTAGGCACCCCCTTCCTCTCCTGCACCACCTCCAGGCAGCCTGCAGTGTCAATCTGCAACAGCTGAAACATAGAGTCCATGTCACATTGTGCCAAGATAGGCCAAGCAGAGCCACCCGGGCCACATGGCTCCGCCTCCCTTCCCACTGTGGCCACCTGGATGAGGAGTGTGAAGACAGGTGTACTGGCGAGTCGGATGTCCTGCAGCTGCTCCCTGATTCTGTCAGCTGTGGGAATAAGGCTCATGGTCAACATGAATGCCAAGGACCTCCCAATCCCAAGGTGTCCCCAATAGTTGCCAAATGAAGAAGGGCCACAAACTAGGGGTCCTCCCCAGCAGGGTCACACCTCGGGTGTGCAAAGCCGGTCTCTGGGGTGTGGGGGGCAGCGTGACTTTGCCCACCCAAGGGCTCACAGCCGTCAGCAACTGGCGGTACAGGAGTCGCTGTTGCAGGGTATGTCCCTTCCTGAGGGTCTGGTTTCTACACTGTGCCACACAAGGCCCAGTCTGGCCTCCCAGCTGCTGCCTCAGTCTCGGCTCCTGCAGGTGACACAGGTCCTGGGTTCAGCCGGGTGTTCCAGTGACCACACCGCAAAATCATATCCGGGGGTACCTTCTACCGACTAAGACTCTGAAGTCCCCACCCACAGCCTCACAGGGCCTCTCCACGGAGCACTGCCTCCCCTGGGAGGGATTGGGGGCACCCACCTCAGCCACCAACCCCAGGCTTGTGGGGTGCGCGTGTGTGGAGCCTGGGATCCCAGTGCCTGGTGGGATGGAGGTGGCCTTTGCTGAGGGGGGCACCCTGGGAGCAGTGGAGGCGGCATCGCTGCTGCCACAGGGTGCTAGGCTGGAGGCTAAGATAGTGCCGCCCAGATCAGCAGTGCTCCGCCGGGCAGGCATCCACAGGTCCAAGTTGGGAACCAGGTGCTGGGCTGGCAGCTGCTCCTGGGGTTCCTGGGCTCCATCCCCAGACTCTAGGGAGTCCTCTGGTTCCGAATCCTCACTGCTCTCATAGCTGCTGTCCAGGCTGCTGTCAGAGCTTGAGCTCAAGTGTAGCAAGTGCCGTGGCCGCTGCCTCAGCAGCCTGGGCCGCCGCTGCCTCGGCAGCTTGGGCTGCCGCTGCTTCTGCTGTGGGTGAAGATGACAGAGGTCAATGGTGGCACCTCGGGCCCTGGGCCCTCCCATCCGGCTACAGCTGCTTGAAGTCTCACCTGGACCATGACCTTCCACTTGCTGAGGCATTGTGCGCCTGAGCGCTGTGGCAGCTCAGATGCAATCTTGGCCCAGTTGCCTAGGAGAGCGAACAGCACAGAAGTGACCTCAGGGCAGCCTGAGAGCTGGGCCAGAGTCATGTTTTCCCAAAACCTTGGTTTTGGGGTCATGGAAAAACTGACAACAGTGCAGGTTTCTGAAGGGGCAAGAACTAGAAACCAATCTAAATTAAAAGTTGGAGCCTCTGGGGCTGGCAAGGTGGCACTAGAGGTAAGGTAGTCTGCCTTGCCAGCGCTAGCCAAGGAAGGACCGTGGTTCAATCCCCCGGCGTCCCATATAGTTCCCCCCAAGCCAGGGGCAATTTCTGAGCGCTTAGCCAGGAGTAACCCCTGAGCATCAAACGAGTGTGGCTCGGAAAACCAAAAAAAAAAAAAAAAAGAAAGTTGGAACCTCAGTGATCATGTGGCAGGGAGGGGCAGATCAGGATATGATGATCCCCTGCACTGCTGGGGGGAGCCTGCACTCACCCCTGTCCCCTCATCCATGTCCCTGTCCCCTTACCCACGCCGTGTTTCTCGATGAGCTCCAGCAATTTGTTCTCCTCTTCAAAGTCCCACCGGCCCTTTTTTAAACTGAAATGCAGCCTCCGGAGATACCTGCAAGAGATGAGCCTTCCAGTGAGGGCTGCCCACAACTGCGGGTCCTGTGTCGGCCTCAAGGCTCATATGCCCAGACAGGAGGACATGTGGGGTACGGGACAGACCATAATCTTCATTGGGCTCCCCATTCTCCCTCTAACCCTGTTCTGAGACCCTCCCACCTGCATCCTCCAAACATGTGATCTTTGATTCAATCACAGCCCATGGCTCAACTCACCGATCCCTGCACTGGGCATCACTTCTGCCTGGCACTTCCTCCCGGATCTTAAACCAATCCTGCTCACCATATTTGGCCACTGCCTGAAGCAGCTTCTGTGGGATGGAGAGAGAAGCCACAGCTCTGGAGGCAGCCAGGACTCCAATATGCCTGGCAGGAAGGAGGCCAGGCCTCATGCTGCATGGAGGTGGCCTGCAGCCCAGCACTCACTATGTCTTCCTCGGGGGTCCAGAAGCCCTTCTTCAAGCATGGGTCTAAGCTCTTGGTCCAACGATAGATGAGCTGCATGGAATCTCGGCCTTCCATGTAGTAGGCGACTGTAGATGGGGTGACTGTGAGATGCAGCCCACAGCACATGGCTGGCCCCACTGTACCCCACACTGACTACTCACTGCGGCGATAGGGTACATGTCTGCCCACACGCATCTCCTGCACCAGCTGCATCAGCATGTGGTCCTCTTCCTCTGTCCACTGGCGGCGCTTCAGGGCTGGGTTGTGCTCCTGGTACTTCTGTAGGCACTGGAAGGCACTGCGGCTGGTCTGTGGCCAAGGGCAGAAAGGCGGGGATTCAGTGAGGTTCCTTGCTGTTCCTCCTGGCCCCAGCGGCCCACACAGAGCCCATGTGGGAGACCCTGAGCACTGTGGCAGAAACCAATGAGATAAGTCTGGCTTGGGGCCAGAGTGACAGGCATTTGTCCTGCACCCAGCCAACCCAGGCTCAAGCCCCAGCATCACATAGGGTCCCTTGAGCACTGCTAGGAGGTATCCCTGAGCACAGAGCCAAGAGCAAGTCCTTGAGCACTGCTGGGTGTATCCCAAAATAAACAAAAAATAAGTCTACATCGGTGTGAGTTGCAGACCACAGCTTGTCTGGACATCACCAGCCAGCCTGTGGGAGACAAGAAACCTTGGGCAGGACCAGATTTCCCTATGGGTCTCTAAACCACGAGGCAAACGTGCATTTTCGTGTTTGAGGAGAATTGGGCAGCGTGTGCTTGTATGTGTTTCTGCATGTCTCTGAGCATATGTTGTGGGGAGTGTGTGAACATGTGGTAGCTGTGCCATGGATGGACATGGTGGTGTGTATGGAGTGCGTGGTCTGAAATGAGACTGAAGTTCCAGGCCTGCTGGACTGGCTCATTCCAATTCAGGAATGGCCCCTAAAGGGCAGGAAGGAGTGAGACCCAATGGGGCGCTGCCGCTGCACAGCCAAGTGGGGATTCACGTAGGTCTCCCAGAGCTGCACCCAAACCCCAAGTAAATGAACCTACTAAAGAAACAGGAACGGCCTCGTACAGCTGATGCAGGTGCAGAGGGGAAGGGCCGCTGGGTATGGCATCCAGTCCAGGGCTCTTGTCTCAATCCTGGGCCAGGTGACAGAACTAAACATCACTTGGGGTCAAACTACCGACTCATGGAAAGGCCTTATCTGAGGTGCTCAGGCTACCCAGTGGTGCTCCGGGACCACACCTGGCAGTGCTCAGGACCTTTGCAGTTCTAGGGATCAAACTGCAAGTCTCTATGTGCAAGGTAAGTGCCCTGTATTCTCTCCAACCCTCCAAATGACTAATGTTATGACACTGTGGGGGCACAATTCAGAACTGATGACAAATGGACTGGCTGACTCTGGCACCACCAAAGAAACACCCTATAGTTGGCCCCACTGTGCAGTGCCAGCACAACCCAACCAGGACAGGTGAGACAGGCAGACAGAAAGTCGAGCAGGCCTAAGGGCCAATGTGGTGAGAAGGACCTGGCCTGATGGGATAGGCCCGCCTTGGTGGGAGGGGCCCTGGTCTGGTGTGAGCAGCTTTCTAGCACTCTGCTTGATCTGTGCTGCAGGGATGTGGCTGTTGGTAATTAAAGCAACTTTTCACAGATCTTGTTCCCTGACCTGAATTGATCCAACAGAGGAAGAACAGCACTGATCCAGGGAAACAAGTAAACTCCACCACTGATACTTTTGTTTCTGGGCCACACCTGGCAGTGCTCAGGGGTTACTCCTGACTCTACACTCAGAAATCACTTCTGGAGGGCTCAGAAACCATATGGGATGCTGGGGACTGAACCTAGGTCGGTCGTGAGCAAAGTATTGAACAGGGGTTGGCTTTGTGCAAGGCAAAGGCCCTAGCCACTATGCTATCACTCTGCCCTACCACTGACAAACCTTGAACTCAGGGATTGAGAAGAGCAAACCTTCGAGAACCAAAAGGTAGAGAGAGCATACCCCGTCCTCCCATGGGCAGGATTCAGGGGAGACCCAGTAGGTGGGCCCCTTGCCAGCCTGATGTGGCTCTGCATGGGTGCTCACCCCTAGCTCCTCAGCGATTTTCTGCCAATGCAGGTGGCCATGCTGAGCAGCGATGTCCAGTAGCCGGCTGACCTCGGCTTCTGACCACTCCTGCTTGTTGATGCTGGGGTGCTCGCTGTTCTGCCAGAACTTCCGGATCTCCTCTGCACCACGGCCACCTTCGAACTTCACCAGAGAGCGCCAGAGCTGGCTATGACCCGGGGTCTCTGCTAGAGGGGAAGAGGGAGGTCCCTGTGACCAGCCCTGAGGGCTGCCCCACTCACATTGACGTTGGAGATCTTCTCCCAGTCGTGACTGTCCAGCCGGCTTCCAAGCAGTGTTTCCTCTGGAAGTTGGCTGCAGAGACGCATCCCGGGTCTGAGTCATTCCAATAGTTCCACTCTGCCCTGCTCCCCATTTTATGCATCCCTGACCACATACTCCACATGGCTTACTCACCTGCTGCCCTACACATCCTCTGCCCCCCGCCCAGCACACTCAAGTGATGTATTGCACCCCTTCTCCACCTCTCCCCAGCTCACTCACCTGATATCCTGCACTTCCCTCTCCGCTTCCTTTGCTTGCTTCTCCAACACCTGTTTCTCAGCCTCACTGTTGGCCCTGCTCTGTTTCTGCTGCAAGTACTCAAGCCTGTGAGCAGGGGAGGGGAGTGCTGTGGGGAGCAGCAGGCATACCTTCCCCCAAGAGTTGGCTGGGAGCTGGCACCAGATCCCACCCACCTGGTAGTAACATCCCACTGTCTCCTTGCAGTGACCATGTGCAGACATGACGACTGGTCAGTGACCTGTGGCCCTGAGCTCCAAATCCCAGGTTTCTGCCCAGAGACTTGGAGTGGATCTGAGCCATGGGCCTGCGGCACTAACTCACCCTCCTCCAGTTGGGGCCCCTCTGCTGATTCCCCATTGCTGCTGGGCCCACCCTAGGACCCATAGCAACAGCCCCTTTCCCTGGCAAGTACTGAAGCCCCAGAAGAACCAGGACCACAAAGAGCCAGAGAACACACCCTGCCCATCACAGAGCAGCTGGCCTAGTTGTTGCCGCCAGGACTCACTTCAGTAACTTTGGCTGGAGCAGGCGCTGTAGACGGTCACTCACCACGGCCTTCCGGAGCAGGGACTTCTCCCGGCTCTTCCCTGCAGAAACAGAACACAGAGCTCCCCTCGAACCTTTGGCAGTCCTGTCCAGAGGTGCAAAGGGTGGGCAGAGGATGAACAGGGGACCTACACTTGGTCACCAAGAGCTGGTCGAAGGACTTGATGCCTTGCGCAGACTTCTCCCGTGTGTCCTCATTGGCAGGAGGCCCCTGTAGGGGACACAGGACCTCAGGGATGGCACCCAGAGCCTTCCCTGCAGCTTGCAAGCAGCCTCACGGGGACACTTATGCCCCCACCCACCTCCAACTCACCAATCCTGTGACTCGGTCCTTGAAGTAGGGCTTGAGGAAATGGCCGACGTACATGTTTGAGGGCAGTTGGCGGCTTTCTCTTGCCTTCAGGCCCTTGGAGCCGGCCAGACGACATGTGAGCTCTTCTTGCTGCTCCCGGTTCTGAGCCAGCAGCTGGCTAAGCTGCACCAGTCTCTCCCGCACCACCTCTTGGTATACTAGGTTCAGCTGCAAGCATGTCTCCGGGTCCTCAGCAAGTGCCTTCTCTGGAGCATCCACCTCGTCCTCACTGGCCATGCCCCATTGCTCCTCCTCCTGTGTGGGAGGTGAAAGGAAGAAGTGCTGAGGTCCGTCCCCAGCCTCGACACTGGGGACACAGATACCCCGATAGAGGGCAGGCAAGGAATCTGTGCGGACATAGCAAAGAGGATAGCAAGTTCGGCTGGGAGAAGGGTTCGGGCCTCAGAAATAGCTGTGGCTTCCTGGAATCATCTTGTCTGTGGGAATGAGGCCTGGCTATGTGCCTATCCCCCTTGCCAGGGCAGTACCTGGGCCAGACATAAAACAAGGCAGGGGCAGCTGGTGACCTTATACATGCTGAGCCCAGTTCAGTTCCTGGTACATCAGCCCTGCCAGGATTAAATCCTGAGCATGACTGGGAGTGCCCCCAAATACAAATGGACTGAGACCTGCCATGCCCACAGCCAGTCCCCAAATCAGCAGGCTCGGCAAACACAGGATAACCAGAGCCAGCGCCCTGATGGTGCTGCAGGCCAGATAGTGGCACTAAGGAAGCCCTGAATACAGACAGTCCAATGAAGGCAGCCCCACTGAACTGCCCAAGAAACTGAGGCTTGGGATATGCACTGTCCGCTCCCCATCTTCCAGGGAGCAATAGGAACAGCGGTCACTGAGGCAGGGTCAAAAGGCAAACCACCCAGCTAGGAGCAAAGGCTGTTTCAGGGACAATTGGACCCTGATGCTTGACATTGGTACCGTCTCACCTTTGGTGCATCTCTCTCTCTCTCTCTCTCTCTCTCTCTCTCTCTCTCTCTCTCTCTCTCTCTCTCTCTCACACACACACACACACACACACACACACACACACACACACACACATCCTAGGTACTCACTGAGAGGCAGTACTTTCTGGGGGTGATTATCTAGAGGGCAGGTACTCACTGAGGGATGGGTATTTACTATGGGGGCTTGAGGGTGGTATATACTAGGGTGGGTATAGTGATGTGCCTACTGCTCGCCTAAGCAGTCAAGAAGAGAGCTGTGGAGGGGGGATTAGGGGGAGAGAGAGGGAGAGAGGAGTGAGCAGCACCTTGACAATGCTTGATCTCAGGACCAGGCTCCAAGGCTCTGCAGGGGCCATGTGCCGAAAGGCCCTGCTTTGGTCTTGACCCTAGGCCCCCCCTCCTGCCAGAATTTACCTTTTTATACTTAGGGCAGTTGTCAGTTACATGGGACGTGTCCCAGTCTAACTGCCATTGGGGGGGGGGGACGGGGAATCATCACCCCTTAAAAGTACATTGACCAATTCCCTTACATACATCAACAATCCCTTATTTTCTGGTGTTTGGACCATACCCAGCATCGCTCGGGTTACTCCTAGCTCTGCACTCAGAAATTGCTCCTGGCAGGCTCGGGGGACCATACAGGATGCTGGGGATTAAACCCGCATCGTCCCAGGTCGGTTGCATGTACGGCAAAAACCCTGCTGTGCTACTGCTTCGGTCCCAATTAGCCTTTTAAGTTTGTTAAAATAATAATGACAGCCCCCTGTAATGAGGGTTGGACTAAGACATGCCACCCTGGAATGGGATATGCCCCCCTGTAACTGACAACAGTCTTTTTTGTGTGTGTGTGTGTGTGTGTGTGGTTTTTGGGTCACACCCGGCAGTGCTCAGGGGATTTTTCCTGGCTTCGTGCTCAGAAATTGCTCCTGGCAGACACAGGGGACCATATGGGACGCCAGGATTCAAACCGATGACCTTCTGCATGAAAGGTAAACACCTTACCTCCATGCTATCTCTCCGGCCCCTGACAACAGTCTTAAGTATAAAAAGGTGATAGTTATTGAAGGAATCCCAGGAAAATGATTGGAACATAGCCTATCGGCCCACTGGGGACCTGAGATAAAGCAACAGCAAGTGTTGTTTTAATATAAAATATAAAGTCTAGGGCCCGGAGAGATAGCACAGCAGCGTTTGCCTTGCAAGCAGCCAATCCAGGACCAAAGGTGGTTGGTTCGAATCCTGGTATCCCATATGGTCCCCCGTGCCTGCCAGGAGCTATTCCTGAGCAGACAGCCAGGAGTAACCCCTGAGCATCGCCGGGTGTGGCCCCAAAATCAAAATAAATAAATAAATAAATAAATAAATAAATAAATAAATAAATAAATAAAATACAGTCTAAAGTCCTGGTGTTGAGGTGAGGTCTTTCTTGGCAAGGCGCCTTTAGCCCCTTCTGCCAGATGGTCTGGAGAAGGGTAGTAGCAGCGAAATAATTAAACAGGCAGTCAGTTAAAGTTTCAGGAATCAGCCAGCTTTATTTCATGACCCTAACCACCATGTGCATTTCCTCACAAGGCTTCTATGCTAAGCCTTTTCCAAGCAGCTTCTTGTCTGCTCCTCCTCTCGCTCTATCTGCTTCTGTCTCCCTTTCAGCTGCTTCTCAAGCTTCCTTGCTGCTTTTCTCTCTCCCCTTTTCCCCAGGTCACACCTTATATTCTTTAATTCAAACCACAGACCTCTCCCAGTTGCGGGTGGTTTGGACCATCCAGATGATGTTAACATTTCAAAACAAGTTTAGGGCATTGGGGGAAGGAGTACCTCACAGGCAAGATGCTGCTCGCTTTGCCTCTAATTCCCCCTTCTGGAACCTGGAGCTACAGAACTACCCGCTCTCCAGCCATCCATCTCTCTGGTATCTCTGGGTAGGAACCTCCCAGCCCCAGTGACCAGAGCCCAGTCCTCGCAGATGATGCCCTGAACAGGTGGACTTTGCAAGGATCTAAAAGAGGAAACTTACAAAGACAAAGACAGGAGTAATGTTGAAGGAGAAATGAAAAACAGAAAAATGAAAGGGGAGAAATGAAAGAGAAATAAGAAAAATGAGAGAAGATGCAGCTGGAGAGATAGCACAGCAGTAGGGCGTTTGCCTTGCATGCAGAAGGATGGTGATTAGAATCCTGGCACCCGATATGGTCCTCCAAGTCTCTAGGGGCGATTTCTGAGTATAGAGCCAGGAGTGGCCCTTGAGAGTTGCCAAGTGTGAGCCCCACCACCAAAAAAAGAAAAGAAAAGAAAAGAAAAATGAGAGAAGAGAAAATAAGCAAAAAAGATTTAGACAGAGAAAACCTAAGCACGTCAGGGGTTACTCCTCTTTTTTTGTTGTTTGTTTTTTGTTTTGGGGCCACACTTGGCAGTGCTCAGGGGTCACTAATGGCTCTGCACTAAGAAATCACTCCTGGCAGGCATGGGGGACTATATGGGATGCCGGGATTTGAACCAATGTTGGTCCTGGGTCAGCCGCTTGTGAGACAAATGCCCTACCACTGTGCTATCTCTCTGGCCCCTGCTTCTAATATCTTAGCTAGTTTGAAAGCCCGAGAGCTGAGAGATCAAGTGTAGGTAAGAAACAAAACATTGAGGGGCTGGAGAGATAGCATGGAGATAGGGCATTTGCTTTGCATGTAGAAGGATGGTGGTTCAAATCCCGACATCCCATATGGTCCCGAGCCTGCCAGGAACGATTTCTGAGCGTAGAGCCAGGAGTAACCCCTGAGCACTGCTGGGTGTGACTCAAAAACCAACCAACCGGAACAAACAAAAACAAAACAATTGGGGCTGGAGTGATAGTACAGAGGTAGGGTGTTGCCTTGCACGTGGCCAACTCTGGACGGACTCTGGTTCGATTCCCAGCATCCCATGGCTGCTGAGACTGCCAGGAGCAATTTCTGAGTGCAGAGCCAGGAGTAACCCCTGAGCATGGCCAGGTGTGACCCAAAAGCCAAAAGCCAAAAAAAAAAAAAAAAAAAAAAGAGAGGGCCTGGAGAGATAGCCAACCAGCGTTTGCCTTGCAAGCAGCCAATCCAGGACCAAAGGTGGTTGGTTCAAATCCCGGTGTCCCATATGGTCCCCAGTGCCTGCCAGGAGCTATTTCTGAGCAGATAGCCAGGAGTAACCCCTGAGCACCGATGGGTGTGGCCCAAAAACCAAAAACCAAAAAAAAAAAAGAGAGAGAAACTCTGACACTTCAGGTAATGGGTAGATGAAATCTTTCTAGATGTTTCATGCTAAGGGACATTATGGGTTTGTCAGAGTTTTTCACTTTTTTTGGGGGGAGGAGGAGTTTTGGGTCATACCCAGTGGCACTCAGGAGTTACTCCTGGCTCTATACTCAGAAATCGCTCTTGGCAGGCACAGGGGAACATATGGGATGCCGGGATTTGAACCACCGTTCTTCTGCATGAAAGGCAAACGTCTTACCTCCATGCTATCTCTCCAGCCCCCAGAGTTTTTCACTTTCTTTTTTTTTTTTTTTTTTTTTTTTTTTTTTTTTTTTGTGGTTTTTGGGTCACACCCGGCAGTGCTCAGAGATTATTCCTGGCTCCAGGCTCAGAAATTGTTCCTGGCAGGCACGGGGGACCATATGGGACGCCGGGATTCGAACCGATGACCTCCTGCATGAAAGGCAAACGCCTTACCTCCATGCTATCTCTCCGGCCCCAGTTTTTCACTTTCTATTGTCTATCATTCTATCTAAGGGGCAAATATTTCCTATTCAAAAATTCATTTTGCTTATTTTGTCTTTTTTCTTTTGCTCAATTCTCTCTCTCTCTCTCTCTCTCTCTCTCTCTCTCTCTTTCTCTCTCTCTCTCTTTTTTTATTTTTGTTTTTGTTTTTTTGGGCCACACCCGGCGATGCTCAGAAGTGACTCCTGGCTATGCGCTCAGAAATCGCTCCTGGCTTGGGGGACCAAATGGGACACCAGGGGATCAAACTGCAGTCTGTCCTAATTAACATATTAATTAATATAATTAACATAAATTAATATAATTATTAATATATAATTTATTTATATATTCATTAATTCATTGGTTTTTGGGCATACGGGATGCCAGGAATCGAACCAGGTCGGTCCATCCCGGGTAGGCCACATGAAATGACTTACCACTGTGCTATCTCTCTGGCCCCCCAAAAAGACTTTAGAAGCAGAAATGCAGTTGATAGCCATCCTAGCTAGAAGATTTGCATAAGACCATCACTTGACTGATCTCCACTGACTGCTAAGAATAACTCTCCATATATATATATATATATATATATATGTAACATAGAGGATAACTGACTTACTTGAACAACACTATTTTGCTTGTATAATATGTTATTACTATTCTTATTTTAGCAAACATAAAAGGGGGAATTTGCTGATGTATTTAAGGGAATTAGTCAAGTTACCTTTACGAGGTGATGACACCCTCCCTGTAATGGCAGTTGGACAGGGACAGCTCCCGGGATGGGATACACCCACCCCCTATAACTGACAACCGCCCTAAGTATAAAAAGGAGTCTGGTAGTTATTTGGGGGGCCCAGGGAAAAGACCAGAACAGAGTCTGCCAGCCCACGAGTGGGCGGGGCTGAGATAAAGCACTCGCAAGATGCTGCTTATTCTGCCTCTCTCTCCTCTCTCTCTCTCTCTCTCTCTCTCTCTCTGGGTGGGCCCCAGCAGCCGACACCTGGCTCTTGCAGGTGGGAACCTAGTGAGAAAGGTACTGAGGGTGGGTACTCCCTGAGAGATGAATACTTACTGAGAGTGGATTACTTACTAAGGATGGATAATTACTGAAGGCAGATACTAACAGAAGGGAGGGTACTCACTGAGGATGGGTACTTACTGAACTGGGGGCCTCTGCTGCATCCTTCGCTGAGTCCTTGCTGGATGGGTCATCTGTGGGGCACAAGCAGAGTGCATGGGACCAGCGATGGGGGTACAGCTCTTCAATACAGGCCCCCCCCCCACGCATGGCCGTCCCTAGGGCAGAGCGCCTGGCGGTGAGGCAGCAACCAGGAGCAAATATGGGCCGGTGCCATGGCGAGTGAGAGGGCCACAGTGCATGGTATCTGGCGGGACCCCCAGGGCAGGTGGGGCGCCGGGCACTTTACCTGCATCGGAATCCAAATCCAAGCTGGAATCCGAGAGCTCCAAACTAAGGTCTAAAGCGTCAGGTTCCAGGATCCTTTCCAGCTCCTGGATCTCCCTCGTGATTTTCTCCCTCTCAGCATCTGTGTCCATGGCTCCCACCTGCCCCAGACACGCGGGATGTTACAAGTACAGTGGCCGAGGCAGGACTCCAAGTACCATCGTAGTCGGGAGGAGTTAACCTGGCACATGGCCTCCCTGGGTTTTACCCCAGCACCCCATATCCGGTGCCCTGCGCCCCATCAGGAGGGGGATCCCTGATTGGAAAGCCAGAAGTAACCCCAGAGCAACACAAGTGAGATTCCAATACCAAACAATAAATAAAAACTTGAAAAAAGGGATGAGGGAAGAGCCCAGCGAGGTGGGCGCTGGCCTTGCACCCGGGTGACCTGGGCCCCTCCCAGCAGCACTCTAAGGTCCCCCCAAAACCCTGCCTGGAGTGATGGATGGCCAGGACTAAGGCCTGAGCATCTAGGGGTGACCCAGCATGTGCCCCCAAATGCAGAGCAGGAGGAGGGAGGGGAAAACCCAGGGACACATGTTCTCCGCAACTTGGCACTGACAATGGGGTCGTGACAGTGCTGCGGCCTCCGCTCTGCTCTGCACCGCCTACCGCGGTGTCCTCACCAACCGCGCCCGCGGATCCAACCTGGAAACCAAGCCGCGAGCCGTAGCGGGACTCATGAGCCGGCTGTCGGATGTCCCGCCTCTTGTGAAGGTAGTCCCGCCTCTTTTTGCCGGAAGTCCCGCTCTCATGAGCCAGGGAGCCCCGCCCTGAGGAGGAAGCGGGGCACGCCGGGAAAGCCCGGACCCACTGCCTGCGGCGGCTGCCCCCTCGCGGGCACCCCGGGAATCGCTCCCAGACGCTCTGACCCGCCAGGGGTTAGGGGTTAGGGACTGGCTGGGCCCCTGAGGCGTGCACCCCCTCTGCTAACCTTCCAATTGCTCTGTGGCTTTGGGCTGCAACCTCGGCAAAAGCGGCCGTGGGAGATGAGTCGCACCAGGCAGCCGGGGATTGCTGCAGCGACCGCAGGGCTCCCTTATGCTTGGGGTACCTACCCCGCGACTGACAGTCAGTCTAAACCTCTAAACTTTACAGGGGTTGCCTTTGAGGGCCCGGCCTGCTCGGTCCAGTCCTAGTGGCTCCAAGATTGGGGCCGTGGAAGGGAGACGTTGGGCTCTCCCCTGGGGGCTGCTATCCTAGGCCCACCCAGATCCTCTCCCGGAATCTTGTAAAATGGCTCTGCAGGGGTACGCCTGATTGCACCCACCTTGCTTTCCTGCTTCCCAGAGCTCTCCATGGGGAGAGCAGCTTACGAGTTCCACATTTCCCTTTCCTGTGCTGGATAGGGATTCTGGAAGGCTCTTACCTGAGCTAAAAGCAGAGGGGTCCAGTCTAAATCTTTTTTTGGGGGGGGCCGCACTCAGTGGTGCTCAGGAGTTACTCCTGGCTCTCAGAAATCGTTCCTGGCAAGTTGAGGGACCATATGGGATGCTGGGAATCAAGCCATTGTCCACATGCAAGGCAATCGCACTACCATTATGCTATGGCCCCGAGTCTAAATATCTTTTTTTTTTTTTTTTGGTTTTTTTTGGTTTTTGGGCCACACCCGTTTGACGCTCAGGGGTTACTCCTGGCTATGTGCTCAGAAATCGCCCCTGGCTTGGGGGGACCATATGGGACGCCGGGGGATCGAACCGCGGTCCGTTCCTTGGTAGAGCTTACAAGGCAGACACCTTATCTCTAGCACCACCTTCCCGGCCCCAGAGTCTAAATATCTTAAGTCTTATGCACAAACCTCATGATTGCTCCTGACCAAACGCCTCCTCAGAGAAGGCTTCAGCTCTGGCAGAGGGCAGCAGCCACTTAGCTGACTGAGAGAAGGGTCAGTGCGTTTGTATGTACAAATGGGAGAATTTATTGGGTAAGCTGTCAGTGAGAACAATGTGGAAAACGAATTGTACTTAAAAAAAAAACCAGTTGCAGGAAAACAAAGCATTGTGCAGGGTCCCACCTTCCGGGGGACAGAGGAAGCACTCCAGGGTCCCACCTCCTGGGGACAAATGAGAAGGCACTACACAGGGTCCCACTTCTGGGGACAGATGAGAAGGCACTGCACAGGTCCCACCTTCACAGATCAGAAGGGCTTGCAACCGACAGGCATTGCAGGGAACTCCCGCGTCCTCAATCCCAGTGCATGATGTTCTGCATCTGGCCACTTAAAGGCCTAGAAGATGTGCTCACTGGACACCCTGCAGCACACCTGTGTCCATCAACCTCAAGGCCACCCATGGTCAACTACAGGAACGGTCTGCAAGCTGGCAGGCGACAAAACAGGCGGAGGCACGCACTGCACAGTCCCATGTCCCATCTCCCTCATGGTCTTTCTAGAAGTCTAGGACATGCAATGAAAACTTTTCAGGCTCAGCTCTAAAAGCCACTGGCTGGTCCCCAACCTATTCCTGAGTTCACCCCAACACATGGCTCGCCAGGACCGCACAGAACACAGGCCCTCAGGGGGATTGACCTTCACTCAGCTGCCCCCAATCCTGCTCTAGGTGATGAGGGTGGCAGTTCAGGAGAAACTTTTACTATGGGTGAAGATGGCAGAAAGAGCCGGTGCTTTGCAGCTGGTAAGGCATGCCCCAGAGGGAAGGGCTCCAAGCCAGTAACATAATCAACATTCCTCTTCCTCCTCCTCCTCCTCGTTCTCTTCATCTTTAATCTCAGAAATCTTGTCTATGGATTTCAGGATTTCAGCAACAAGATTCAACTTTTCAGCTCCAGATATCAGCTGCCTGCAATGAAACAAGGGGATTAGAACAAACAGTTTCACCCGCTCATAAAGTATTATGGGCTATCACACCAGTAAGTTGCATCTTTTACTTAGCTTGGGCTTGGAGGCCACATTTGGCAGTGATCAGGGAACCACATATCTGCTAGGTGTGGGGCCTCAAACCCAGAGACCTCACAAACTACGTGGGGTATTATCTCCCCAGTCCCAAAGTGGCAGATTTTATTCTTTGATCACAGCTGGCAGTGCTCAGGGTTTATTCCTGGCTCTGCACTCAGAATTGGGCTCAGGAACCAAATGGGATGAGTGGGATTGAACACAAGTCAGCCATGGGCAAGGCCAATACCTTCCCCACTATACTATGGTTCTGGCCCCAAGGGCAGACTTTTTAGCATCTTACTGAGAATCATTTGAAGGAATTTGGACTCTGCTTGCCTCCACCACCAGTCCCTGCCAAGGCTCAGCGGGACAGTCACTCTCCTGGCCCAAGTGCCTATAGCAAGAGGTGCACTTCCTCCATACCAGGTTTTGCAAACTTGCAGGCAGAGGACAAGTTCTGTGACCCTGGGGCCCCATCCCACAGCCCCAGCAGACACGCACTTGATGGAGGTGTGCGCGTTGTCCATGACCAGGTGGAGGCTCCGCAATGCTGTATCTGTGTTCTGCTTCACCACTGCCAAGCTGGCACCCTCGCCTGAGTGCAGAGCCTCATTCTCCAGTTTGAGGTTAGAGATCTGTATCTATGAAAGCAGTTGCGTCAGAGCTGTGGGGTGCCCTAAGTTAGAGCTCCGAGGACCCCGAGTTAGAGCTGCCCCACTAAAGACATACAGGGGTCCCCGTGTCAGCTGTGGACTTCAAGTTAGATCTATGGGGGGACCATCAGTTAGACCTTCAGAGGGAACCCAAGGCCCCCTGGTTACCTGGAGCAAACTCATCTCCTGCTTCAGTTTCAGCACCTGGTTTTCAGCTTTCATGGCCCGTTTCTGTCGATTGCCCCAGGCCCCAGAAAGAAAACAAAGATCAGTGACCAGATCCCTGATCCCCAAAGATGTGGGTGCCCCCAGACCCACCCACAGAAGGTGGTGATCATACCGTCATCAGCTCCAGGTTCTGTTCCACCTGCTGGACCATAGTCTCCAAGTCATGGTAGTCACTCTCCTCCTTCACCATCTTGGCCTCCAGCTTCCGCTCCAGCGTCCTCACCCTCAAGAGGAAAAAGGGTGTGGTAAGGGGTCTCACACTCTGCTCCTCAAGGCCACCTACAAGGCATCTACTGCAGAGCAGTGAAGAGCCATGGCTGTGAGCATAAAGCAGGAATGCGGGAGCCTGGGCCAGGAGCGGAGCAGCTGATTCTAAAGGGATAGTGGCCCTGGGTCTGCACACAACTGTGGCAGCAGGCCTGCCTAAAGTTTAGGTACATTTCTTTTTTTTGTTTTGTTTTGGGGCCACACTCTGTGGTACTCAAGGGTTACTCCTAGCTCTGGGCTCAGGAATCCCTCCTAAAGGGCTTGAGATATCTTATGGGATGCCAGGGATCAAACCTGGGTTGACTATGTGCAAGGCAAACACCCTGCCCACGGTTCCCCACTGTTCTATCTCTCTTGCTTGCTTACATACATTTCTGTTTGTGTCTCAGAGAAACTCTGGATCTCAGTCAGCTTCCTTCTGAGCTTGGCATTTTCCTCTTTGAGCTATGGAGAGAGAAAACCCTGATCAGAAGCTGCCCTACTTTAGGTTGGCAGCCTGTGGTAAGGCAGAAATCTGGATGGGCTCACGAGGTAGCTCCAAACTGCCTGCACCCTGCACTGCTGGGGCTGGTCCTGGGCCACACCTTACTTGGCTCTGGGGCCCCTGTGATACCTGTCCACAGAGCTGCCCCTCGGCCCCTACCCACAAAAGGCTCATCCATTCTCCCTCTAACTCAGGACACTACAGCCCACCCAGGCCCCTACTTACTGTCTCGTAGCTGATGTGCAGTGCCCGTAAATGCCGGTCGCCCAGGCACTCT
This sequence comes from Suncus etruscus, assembly GCF_024139225.1. Taxonomy (NCBI): domain Eukaryota; kingdom Metazoa; phylum Chordata; class Mammalia; order Eulipotyphla; family Soricidae; genus Suncus; species Suncus etruscus. Next base: position 20,870,583 of record NC_064852.1, on the reverse strand, counting down.
GGGGAGGCGGTGAAGTCAGTATCAGGGCTCCCCGAAGGGGAGATGCCCGCAGTAGAGTCCCCCAGAGTCCAGGAGGGCAGAGACTCAGGCCCAACAGCCAGCTCGGATGGGGTGGACAGGAAGGACACAAAGTCGCTGCGGGGGGCACTGCTACTGGTTACGCGCACAGACCGGGCCTGCTCCAGAGCAGCTGGCAGATAGGCCCCACCCCAGACATCCTCCTCATCATCTTCATCATCCTCAGCCAGGAGGTCGCCAGCCCCTGTCAAATCCTCAAAAAACTGCTGCTGGTACTCCAGGCCATAGCCAGCAGCTTGGGAAGGCGGGGAGTCGAGGTCGAGACCTAGGGCATGCCCGGGGACACCCTGCAGGAGATAGTAGGAGGTTGGCTCAGCGTGGGAAGGGGGTGGGAGGCCCATACCCCGACCACTGCCTCTGCCCGAAGGTGCCCACCTTAGAATAGGCCCTGGTGTCTGAATCGGAGTCGAGCAGGCCACGGTTCTTGGTCTTCAGAAACTCCTTGAAGGAGAAGGGGTTCGCCTCCTCCAGACCTTCCAGTTTGTCTTCTGTAACAACACCAGCCATTAGTGTCAGCTCTTGGGTGGGATTAGCCATGTCACCTCTTTGAGTGCTGAGGGGCCTGAAGACTTGAGCACAGCTGGGCAGCGGTTGGGGGTGGGGGAAGGGCTACCCTGTATTTACATATGCCGCCCTGCCTGTGCCAGCAGCTGAAGGTTTTAAGGGGCCGGAAGCTTCCACTCAAGGGCCTACTGGTAGCCATACGTGAGGCCCCAGGAGAACTTGCCTTTCCTTTGCTCTGGCCTTGATCCCACCCAGTTGCGTGGTGGGGCCCTGAACCCCCTGCCCTCCCGTCCTGTGTCTGCCCCCCAAGAGAGACAACAGGGGCCACCCCAGGTGCTAGCATGCTGTCCCAGCCGAGCAGGCCAGTCAGCTGCAAATAAAGTAGACCTAGGTGAGGCGGCCCCCACAGTACCTCCGAAATGCGTGGGCATGTTGCCCAGGGCTCCTGGTGGGGTTCCTTTCCCCTTCCCGTAGTCAAACTCTGCAAAGACACGCCCAGTGAGGACAGGATGGTTCGAGGAGTCCAAGGGCAAGACGCTGGTGCGGAAACTTCCAGACACCCAGGGATGTCCGTGGGCATGGGAAGCTTCTGGTGCCAGAGGCCGAGGGGGCCCCATGGGCCTGTGACACCTCCAACTGCCTTCATGGCTACCACGAGCCTGAGCCTGGAGTGACCTCGATAGGCAAGAGGGGTGTTCTATGGTGAGGGGAAATGAGGGGGGGGGTCCAGAGGGCAGTAGAGTGAAATGTAGGGTCTGCAGGTAGTAAAATAAAGAGTGGGATCAGAGGACAGTCCAGAGAGAATGTGGTAAGGCTTTTAGCAGGCAGTACAGGAAAATGTGGGGTCAGCAGGAAGTAAGTAAACGGCGAAGTCACCGAGCAGGACAGAGAAGTGTGGTTTTAGGGGACAGTTCAAGAGTGAGGGGGATCGCCGGGCAGCAGGTAGATCGCGACGACGATGGATGGAGACAGGGCCCTGTCCCTCCGTCCGTTAGTCCGTCCGTGGACGCGGGTGTAGAATTGGCTCGGCGGGCTGCGCGGAGCCCGAGGGTCGGTCGGGGCCGGGGTCTGAGTGCCCATCGGGCAGGTGTGGGGGGCGTCTGTGTCCCCCGGGGCCGGTCCCAGTCTGTGGTTGGTGGGTCGGGGAGGCGCCGACCTGAGTCTGCAGCCGCCGCCGCCAGCGCGGGGCCGGGCATGTAGCACCAGAACGTGGGCCGGAGGCCGAAGCCCGGGCCGGGGCCCTGCGCGTCCGAGTGGCGGGCGCGGGGATGCTCGCAGTCCAGCGGGGGCAGGCAGGGCCGGCGCTCGTAGAAGGCGGGAGCTGCGGGGGTAAGCGGCCGGGGGCGACGGTCACTCGGCGGCCGCCTCCAGCCCCGGCCCGGCCCGGCCGCTCCCCCGTGCCCGCTCACCGTCCGGGAGGACGAGACTCCGCGCCCGGGCCAGAGGGGTAACGCCCCGGCGGCGCGTGTAGCCGGACATGGGCGCGAGGCCCGGCCTAGCCCGGCCTCGGCCGCTCCATGGCTCCGGCTCCGGCCCGGCTAGAGCCGCGGCGCCGCCACTCGCTCGTCCCCCGGTTGCCCGACACCGGCCGCCGCCGCCGCCGCCCCTTCCGCCCCGCGCGCCGGAAGCGAGGGCGGGATATCCGGCCTGTAACAGAAGTGACGCATCTGTCCCGCCCCCGTTGCCCGTTTCCAGCCGCCGGCGCCGCCGCTTCCGCCCCCACCCGCGCTCAGAAAGCGAAGGCGGGATTTCTGGTCTAAAACGGAAGTGACGTTAGTCCCCGTTTGCCCAGCCGTCGCGCTCCGAAAGCAAGGGCGGGGTTTCCGGTCTGGGACGGAAGTGACGCCAAAGCGGTGGGCGGACACAAAATGGCGGCGGCGACGGTGTTGGCGGCCTCTCGGTTGCTGCGGGGCTCGGGCGTTTGGCAGCGCTCCCGGCTGAGGTGAGCGAGGCTGCAGGTGGCCCCGGCACGTTCTCGGCTCTCCAGACGTTCTCAAGTCGCGGCCCGGGCCGGTTCTCGCTCCTGCCCGGCTCTAGGAGACTTCTCCCCGGCCCTCCCATGCCCCATGCCGTCCCAGGCATGTGTCACCTGTTCACCCCACCGTGTTTTTTTTGGGGGGGGGTCACACCCCGCAGCGCTCAGGGGTCACTCCTGGCTCTACGCTCAGAAATCGCTTCTGGCAGGCTCTGGGGACCCTATGGGATGCCGGGATTCGAACCACCGTCCTGCATGCAAGGCAAACACTACCTCCGTGCTGTGTCACCTGGCCCCTTTTACTACCCTACCCCAGTTCTATTCGCCTCTGATGGATGGATGGATAGATAGGTATAGGTAGGTAGGTAGGTAGATAGATAGATAGATAGATAGATAGATAGATAGATAGATAGATAGATAGATAGATAGGCAGGCTCCTCCAGCCTTGAGCCTGTTCTCTCCCGATTCAGTCCTGCCACCACCATCTGGGTCTGATTCTTCTCCAAGCTGGTTCCCCCCTCCCCATTCCTGGGCCTGCTACTCTCCGGATCCTGTCCCCCACTCTTGAACTGCTTCTCCTTGGAGCTGGTCTCCCCCCCCACACACACACACACATTTCTGGTCCCGCTTCTCCCCAAATTGGTTTTGGTTTTTTTTTCTTCTCCCACGTCTTGAGTGGGGGAAGAGAACTTTGGCGTGACCCCTGGCAGTGCTTAGAGGTGCTCCCAAAAGCGATCAAGGCAAACACTCGGGCCGGAGAGATAGCATGGAGGTAGGGCATTTGCCTTACATGCAGAAGGACGGTGGTTCGAGTCCTGGCATCCATATGGTCCCCAGAGCCTGCCAGGAGTAGCCCCTGAGTGCTGCCGGGTGTGACCCCAAAAACTATATAAAATGGGGCCGGCGTGGTGGCGCTAGAGGTAAGGTGCCTGCCTTACCTATGCTAGGACGGACCTAGGTTCGATCCCCTGGCGTTCCATATGGTCCCCCCAAGCCAGGTGCGATTTCTGAGCTCATAGCCAGGAGTAACCCCTGAGCGTCACCTGGTGTGGCCCAAAAACCAAAAAATAAATACAAATAAAAAAATTAAAATAAGGCAAACACCCTACCCGCTGTACTATCGTTCCAGCCCCCTGGAACACGATTTCTATTTGGTACCCAGCACGGCCATGTCGTCTTGAATTCACACTTCACGTACTTCAAAGAAGGCTTTGGCGTCAGGAAACCTATATAACTTGCTCCGTTGTTGCTGGCATATAGCGGGTGTTGGTGCATGTCAGGGGCATGGTAGCAATCCCAGGCGCGGTTACAGGCCAGATTTCACACTGAAGGGAACCACAGGACATTTCCATCCTGCAGAGAACGCTTTTCGTTGGTGGGGAGTGGCAGGCTCCATCTGTCTGAGAGGTGGTGCCTGAAGCCCACTCGTTGGAGAGCCCAGGCAAAGATGGGTGTCCACTCCAGGCCTACCCAGAGATCAGAATTAAAGAAAAACTCGAGCCTGTTTCCCGAGCATACGCGGGGGGTGGGGGCTGTGCCCAAAGTGTTCCCAAGGACCAGAGGAGGTGATGGGCTATGGACCCATCTCAGGAGTAGCTGTTGAAGGCCCAAAACCCCTCAACCCATGAAGCTGGTTCTATTGTGGGTCCTCCTGGAAGGAGGTACCCTACCCATGTTCCCCACACACCTCACTCTCCCCTACCTGTCTTTCACTCCAAGTGCTCCCTAACACCCCTGTTCCCCCGTCCCTGTTTGCAGGTGTGGAGAGCCAGTAAGCAGGCGTTTCAGCAGCAGCATTGCATACCCCAACATTCCCCTCTCCCTTCCCCTACCTGGGGTCCCCAAGCCTGTTTTTGCTACAGTGGATGGACAGGAAAAGTTTGAAACCAAAGTGACCACACTGGATAATGGGCTTCGCGTGGCCTCCCAAAATAAGTTTGGGCAGTTCTGCACAGTGGGAAGTAAGTACCTTCCCTCTCAGGCCTCAGTGTCGGGGTGGCTGGATCTCTTAGGGGTCGATAGTGGCCTCTAGAATTGGGTCCTTTGGAAACATGGTTTCCCCTTGGCTTCTTTTCTTTCAGTTCTTATCAACTCAGGATCTAGATATGAAGCAAAGCACCTCAGTGGAATTGCACACTTCTTGGAAAAATTGGCGTTTTCGGTCAGTGCCCGTTCTCTGGTTTGGGGCTATATCATTGGGGAGAACTAAGCTTTGTTCTTGAGATGTTCTGAGCAAATACGTTAGCACTCATCTTAATACTAATAAAAGCTATCGAGGTAATGCCACACTCAGCAGTATTCAGGAATCACTTCAGCCTGTGCTCGGGGCACCATATGGGGTACCGGGATGGAACCTGGGTTGGTCATATACAAGGTAAGTGCCTTTCCTACTGTACTATCACTCCAGCCATGATAGATAATTGTGTTTATTTAAGGCAAATGTAAACTTAGAGAGTCCAGGGCCTAAGGCTTTGTATTATGGCTGACCCCAGTTCAGTTCCCAGCCCTGCCAGGAATGACCGACCCCAGAGTGAGAGTAGAGACAAGAGTTAATGCCTGAGCAGCACCTGTAAGGCCCAAATTCTGTGCCTAGAGTTTGTGTTTGGAGGTGTCTTACCCACTGAGGTTTCTCTGTGTCTTCCTAGTCCACTGATGAGTTTGGCAGCAAGGATGAGATCTTACTGGCCTTGGAGCAGCATGGGGGCATCTGCGACTGCCAGACCTCTAGGTAAAAAGGCTCAGGTCCCCATTCTGACCCTGTGTGCCCGGCATTGCCCTGAGGGAGCATGTCCCAGTTCAGCAGGTGGGATACAGAGCATCCTTTCCTAGCTGCTTGAGAAACAGCACCTAAGTGTGGAGCTGGAGAGGAGGCAGGGCCTGGGTAGAGGTGGAGCCAGGAAGGAGGCAGAGCCTCATAAATTTTCAGAAGCTGATGCTGGGCCCTGCAGGGGCTTCCCTTGCTGATGAGATGGGGGCTGCATGCAGGGTGTGAAGCTCAAAATGTTTGGGGGTTGTGAAAGCTACAGAGACCACATCAGTCCTGATGGCAGGTGGAACCAGGCAGTTGGACATCACAGTGTCCCCACAATGTTACTGGGCAGGATCCTCTGCCTCCCTGGGGTGTTGCCTGGACAGGGTTGTGCCCTGGGCCCTATTTCAGCCACCTGTGTCTTAGTGACTGCTCTATCTCAGGGATACGACAATGTATGCTGTGTCTGCTGACACCAGAGGCCTGGACACGGTGGTGGGCTTGCTAGCCGGTGTGGTGTTGCGTCCCAGGCTAACAGGTGGGTCTTCGGCTGCTTGGGGGGCCAGGGTAGGGGACAGGTCACAAAGGCCTTACTGTGCATTAAGCGCCTCCCAGCAGCATCCCTGGCTGGCTGGTTGCACATTGTCATGGGCCAAAGGACATTGGGCTGTGTCCTTGTTCCTCTCTGGCTGCTTTCAGCTGATGTATCCTCCACTCCATGGAGTGAGGACGGGTGAACCAGAGCCCAAGTGCCCTGTCTGGGGGTAGCTCCAGCTCAGAGCAGCTAGGAGATACCCTGCCTCTGGTCCTGCCTCTGTCTGACTCACGTGGGTTGCCCACATGCCTGGGCATTCTTGGTGGGCTGAGTTGGGCTCATGCTCTTGGCAGATGAGGAACTGGAGATGACGCGCATGGCTGTGCAGTTTGAGCTGGAGGACCTCAATATGAGGCCCGACCCTGAGCCACTCCTCACAGAGATGATCCATGAGGTGAGAACATGGGGAGAACCACCTACTGGACCGTTGGAGCAGTCTAGAGTGCCCAAGGCTCACTCTGGGCACCCCCAGTATCTCCCACTCTCTACCTCCCTGATTTTCCATGTCCCCACTGGATTGAGCTCCTGAGTGTGGCTGCCTGCAGCCTCCACCACCTCACATGGGTCGGATGGGTGAGGCCTGAGCAGGCACTGCAGGTGGCTGCCCCAGGACAGTCTCAACCCTCCCACAGGCGGCATACCGGGGCAACACAGTGGGCCTGCACCGCTTCTGCCCAGCCGAGAACATTGCCAGGATCGATCGGGAAGCGCTCTGGGCCTACCTGAGAAGCTACTATACACCCGACCGCATGGTGCTGGCAGGTGTGGGCATGGAGCACGAGTACCTGGTGGCATGTGCCAAGAAGCACCTCCTGGGTGCTCAGCCAGCCTGGGGCACGGGGCTAACTGCACCCGTGGACCACTCAGTGGCACAGTACACTGGGGGCATCGTCAAGGTAGGGGCGCTGGAGGTCTGAACCCAGGGTGGGACTGACCCCTATGGGGTTCCTGTAGGGTGTGGGGGTCGGACTAATTCCCATGGGTCTCTGGTGGCGCATCTGATTCTTAGTACCACTCACTTGCCTTCCTCTTGGAAAGTGAGTCACTAGGACTGAGAAGTTTCTGGAAGCTTCCAGGTGGTTAAAGAACCTGGCGGGGGGTGTGGGGAGTGTTGGCCAGCTCTGAGGGTACAAGTCTGAGGGGTGTCCGGGGCTGCTCCCCCTTCCCAGCTAGAGCGGGACATGTCGAACATCAGCCCTGGACCCAGCCCATTTCCCGAGCTCACACACGTCATGGTGGGCCTGGAGAGCTGCTCCTTCCTGGAGCCCGACTTCATCCCCTTCGCGGTGCTCAACATGATGATGGGCGGTGGTGGCTCCTTCTCGGCTGGCGGGCCTGGCAAGGGCATGTTCACCAGGCTCTACCTCAATGTGCTCAACAGGTGGGCTCTACCCCCCCCCCCCCGCCCGTACTTGGCAGGGGAATAGCTACAGTGATGTTGATGGTGACTGGCTCCCTTTCTCCCTTACCACAGGCACCACTGGATGTACAACGCCACCTCCTACCACCACAGTTATGAGGACACAGGACTGCTGTGCATTCACGCTAGTGCTGACCCCCGCCAGGTAAGGCTTGGTCCACGGGGCAGGCAGGTGGGCAGGGGCATGGGCAGCCAGCACTCACGGCCCTCTCACAGGTGCGGGAGATGGTGGAGATCCTGACCAAAGAGTTTGTCTTGATGGGAGGCGCTGTGGACCCGGTGAGTGTATTGCCTCCCCACTCCTCATGAGCCTGTGGAATTTGCTGGTTCTCTGGGTTTCTATCCTCACACAGCAGTGCCTGGTCATGTTAGGATGGGTCCCGGTTCTGCCCTCAAGCCTTCCAGCAATACCTGTTCAGCACCTGTTCGTTCTCCAGCTCATGTTTGTCCGTTAGAATCTTAGGGCTCTGTTTCTCTGCCCTAACCTTGTTGGCTTGTTTCTCTGGCGGAGATTTGGAGATTTGGCTGGGTTAGAAGCTTTGTTGGTACTTGGATTAGAACCGGTGACAGTGAGCAGATTTTACTGCTTTAGTGGATTGGGGGATGCACCCTCTCAGGGTCTTCCCTCGGAGCCTTCTTCCCTTTTGCTTCCCTCCCACCATGTCAGGGTGCCTGCTCATAGGCCAGTGGCATGGGGTGCCCTGCCAAGACAGGCTGCTCGCCCCCAGGTGGAGCTGGATCGAGCCAAGACACAGCTGACATCCATGCTGATGATGAACCTGGAGTCTAGACCTGTCATCTTTGAGGACGTGGGGCGTCAGGTGCTGGCCACGAATGCCCGGAAGCTACCCCATGAGCTATGCGAGCTGATCCGTGAGTCCCCCACCCCTGAAGGCCCTGTGAATTGACCAAGAGGACCGGGGCAAGGATCTACTTCTAGTTTGGGTCATTGTGGGGTGAGGGTTGTCTGAGTCTCTTTATCTCCAGAGGTGTCACCCCAAGAAGGTGAGCCTCTTGCAGCTGTCATACCTGTGGCTGACTCAACCCTCCTTGTGCACCACTGTCTGTGCAGACTGGATGCTGCCTCTGGGTCCTCTGTTTGGTCCTGTCCTAGAAACCAGTCTCTAGGAAGTTGTGATGGGTCTGGGAGAGCCGCAACCAGTGCTGTCCCTTCTCTGTGCCAGGCCAAGTACAGCCCACCGACATCCAGAGAGTGACGGCCAAGATGCTGCGCGGAAAGCCTGCGGTGGCTGCCCTGGGTGACCTTACCAACCTGCCCAGCTATGAGCACATCCAGACAGCTCTGGGCAGCAAGGATGGCCGCCTGCCCCGGACATACCGGCTCTTCCGGTAGAGCTCCGAGTGCACAGACCCTGGGGCTGAGTGATTCCCCTGTGCCCACCGAGCCTGCAGTACATGCTCCTGGCCACTCCACACAGGAAGTGACAGCAGCTGTGAGTTCCGGCATGGACTTGACCCTAACCTGGGCCTGCTGTTCCCAATGTACTGGGTTGTCTCTGCCATTCCATGGCTCTGCTGCTCACAGTACTTCTGGAGCTCAGGAATCCAGCAGAGACAGGACTGGCAGCCAGTTTGAGACACCTCTGGACCAGCCAGTCTCAGCTGAACGTGTGTGTGTGTGTGTGTGTGTGTGTGTGTGTGTGTGTGTGTGTGTGTGTGTGTGTGTGTGTGTGTGTGTGTGTGTGTGTGCGCGCGTGCATGTGCAAGCTTGCTGCAGCCTCCCAAGAAATAGACCCCAGAGGATTGGTTTTGGTTTTGCAATGAGCTGGGTGAGGGCAGGATGCTTGAGGAAGTCAATAAATGTCTCCAGGCCAGTGTCCTGCTGCCTTCACTGTGGGCGCGGGTCCCTCCCAGGCTCTCAAGTGGAGAGTAGTTGCCCCTCTCTGGGCCAGGAGTCCTTGAGTTGGATAGGTCTGGCTGTCCCCTGTGTCCTTCTCAGCAAGCCCAGGGCTTCTTTCTGGAAGTAGGTGGTGTCCCTATCTGCTTCCCTGCCCTCTATGCCAAGCCCCATTTGCCCACTGTTGACAGAGGGATGTGGGGGTCTCAGGAGTATCATCCTCCTAGGCTTAGCCTTGCCTCATTTCAGCAGTTTTCAGACTGGTGGCTGACCTGGGGTTCACTCTTTTCCTGGCCCATTTCCAGGGTCTTCACTTAGAACTTTGGGGCCAGCCAGTGATTAGCCCCTGGCTTCAGGCTTGTGCCCTGTGGGCACATGAACAGGGGAGCAAGGAAGGTGTTGAGGGGACCAATGAAGCTTGCCCCATCTCTCCAGTGTTCCTAAGGAACCCTGAAGCCCAAAGCCAACCTCTGGCCCACCACTGGCAGAAGCCCCAAAGCCTCCCTGCATAGTCTGGGTTGTCCTGACACCCCAGGAAGCCACAACATCTGCCCATCCAGCCCCCTCCCAGACATCCAGTCTCAGTTTCAGTGAAGCAACTAAGCAGCAGGGATGGTCCCAGGATGCCAGTGGGCTGTGGGGGTCACCTGTGTTCTGGTAGGACCCCGGGTGCCACTGATGGGGTGGGGGCAGTACCCAGGTCCCGGCTTGCTGCCTTTGGCCTATTGCCACACAGCAGTCTAGGATGCAACCTAGCTAGAATGAGTTAGTTGACATTTGCATTTATTTAAAAATATAAATATGGAAAATAAATAATTTAAGACTGAACACCACTATTTTCGTACACCTTTGAAGCCCATGTGAGTTTGAGATGTGAGAAGGTATAAAGTTACAAAGCAAGGCCAGGCTCTGGATCCTTAGGACCAAATGGAGCCCCAGCTGGGGTCTGGGGGTTGGCACCATGCAAGGTTCATGATGAGCTGGGCCCTCTAACTCAGTGCTGTTGTTTTCCTGCCACAGAGGGCCCTGCCTGCAGCCCCCCAAGCTGAAGCTGCCCAACAGCTGGGCCTATAGTTAATATAGGATGGAGGGTGCAGGGCAGAACCCTTTAAACCTGGCCTGGGACGGAGTGGGAAGGGGAGGCCAAGCTGGCTCTTGACCAAGCACTGGCTGGACCTTGGGGCTCGATTTCTATAGTCATGAGCCATCATGTTTCTCAGCCAGGGCTTGTGTGCACCCTAAAAGACGAGTGGCTGGTGCCCACTCAAAACAGGGTGCACACAGTGCTGGCACTTGAGCCCTGCAGTGTCTGCCGTAGCTGCCACTCCCTGGAGATGCGCCTCTTAATCCCAAGCAAGTAGAGTTCCCGGTCGAACTTGCCAGCAGCCAGTGGAATGCTGTAGAGGAAAGAGGTGTGAGGGGCACAGTGCTTCCTTGACATCCCAGAGAACATAGTGGGTAGGTGGAGGTGTGTACTAACTTGTCTCGGCCAGGCCTCACTTTCACTCGGAACAGGCCGTATACAGGCCGGTGGTCTGAGGTCTTGATGCCAGGGCAGCAGGTGTAGCGCAGCACACGAATGTCATCAGTGTGGCGGCTCCGGAACAGGACACGGTCCTGGGGGGCAGAGGTAATGCAGTAGGCCCCATAGAACTCAGCCCAGGCCTGATTTCTGGAAGGGTCACACAGGCAATGCCCCATGCCCCCAAGTGCTTTGCTGCAGTGTTTGGGGGGGGGGGGTCTCTAGGAGTGGGGGAATGCTCCAGCCCTTTTCAGGGCTAGGATCACAGCCTGCCAGACACTCACTGTGTAGGAGGGAGTCCTCTGCTTAGATGTAGTATCGTATGAGTCCTTTCCCACATCAAACTTGTAGGATGGCAGGAAATGGATGTCCGCTTCCCGGAAACCCTTGAAGATTGAGCCTATGGCAGGCCTGGGCCTCAGTGGGGCAGGCAGGGCTCCCCTCCACCAAACACCTTCCACCCCCAGGAATGCCCAAGGGTACCACCTTGCCTCATCTCCCGGATGAGCTGGTCATACTGTAGCAGTGCCTGCACATCAGGCCCCAGGCCCTGCCTGAGGAGAGCGTCCACGGCTTCGCGGCCCCTGCTTAGGCGGAAGTTGAAGTCTCCAAACCAGAAAACGCCATCGAAACGAGTAGTGACATCGGCTGGACCAGGTTGATGAAGGGTGAGGTGAGCCCAGATGGACATACCCGTCAGCTCTGCAGGCTACCCCCCTGCCCTGCCTGCCCACTGCTCTGAGGACAGGCAGCGGTATACATGTTCAGGAGGGTGCTGACTGCAGGGCTGAATTGGATCTGCCAGCTTCCAGCATGATGAGCTGGCATGGGCTGATGACTTTATCCCTACCTCCTGTCTTGACTGAGCTCCGCAGTTGCCCTCACCTGCATCCGAGTGGTAGGGGCTGGTGTTGGGCACATTCCGGGGCAGGCTAAGGCCCTGAACTGTCCTGCTGTAGTCCAGCAGTCGCTCGCTCACCTTACCATCCCCGGCTGCAAAGATGTGAACCCCACACGGCCACTCAGTGCCTGCCCCTGCCTCCCATAGAACCCAGTCTCACTCCTGCTGGGAGACAGTGGCGGGTGGGCATGGAGGGCAAACTCACAGGTGAAGTGGGATGTGATGAAGAGGAGAGAGGTGCCAAAGAAGGTGAAGCTAACACCCAGGGCGCCCTTAGTCTTGATCTGGGACACGATGCGTGTGGTCACCGTGGAGCTCTCCACCTCTGTGGGCACAAGGTGGGAATGGAGGCACTCGGCCAGGGCACCACCTGCCTCCCAGGCCCTTCTGGGCCTGTCTGCCAGGTTACCCCAGGACACCCCACCCCCAGACCCCCGAATATTCCTGCCCCCCTAGGACACACACCTTCTAGGCTCCCACCCCCATCACCCCCCCCCCCACATCCAGGTCCCCTAGGACATTCCTGTCTCCCAGGCTCTCCAGATCCCCTGCCTGACCCAGTTTCCCCAGGACACCCTCACCCTCTAGACCCCCATGACACCCCCGACCTCTGGGGTGCTCAGGACACACCTAAGCCCCAGGAAACCCTCATCTGGATCCCCAGAACACCTCAACCCCTAAGGCATTCCTGCCTGCCAGGTTCCCCCAGGTCCCTCCAACCCTCAGCACACCCTCTTCCCCCAAACCCACCTGAGCAGAACCAGATGAGGTCTCGGCGAATGAACACTGACATGTATAGGGCTCCATGGGCTACTGAGTGCAGCATCACGTAGTGGGGGCCCAGGGTCTCCTGCAGACGTGTCTCCCACTCCCGCCTGTGAGTGAGCGCCCCGAGAGCCCCCTCACACATGGCTGGTCCCTCACAGGCAAGCACAGGGAGGGCAGCAGTGCCCCAGGGTCTGGGTCAGGGGTTGGGTTGGGGCCACCTCTGCTCCCCCAGGTGCTTCTTGCTTGAGGGTCCCGCCAGGCAGGCGAGGGTCCTGGGTCCTACCTGTCGGAACAGCCCTCCTGAACGCCCACCACGTACAGGTCCTGGGCGTAGTCGGCCTCAGCAGGCAGCAGGAGCTCATCCAGGTTAGTGGGCAGTTCCTGGTATGAAGTATGCAGCCAGGCGTGGGGGGATGCACCCCAGAACCCTGCCTACGCCCTGTCCCAGCACAGGTCACATCCCTGCAGAGGACTCAGGGTGGGAAAAGGCCTCCAGACCTGACCAGGCCCCTCACATGTGTCTCAAGAGGCTGCCCTCAGGGCTACTAAGCAGGACAGGGCCTCTGTGTCGGCAGAGCCTGTCCTGGCACCCAGGTAGCACCAGGTCAGTTTGTGGGCAGGGCTCAAACCACTCACCTTCTGGCCCTGCATGTTCCAGGTGGCCACGTAGAGTGCCAAGTTCCGGTCTGGAAAGTATCGAGCCAGTTCATCTGCCCCCATTAGGGCCCCACTGGCCAAGAGGCTCCCCTGCATGTAGCTCCTGGGAGGAAGGTGGTGGCCAGGCTGAGCACCACAGGGCATGGAGTACAGATGTGTGTGTATCTGTGTGAGTGTGCCCATGTCTGAGTATGTCTGTGCGTGATTATGATAGTGTGACTCTGTGTATGCACACATGTGTGCCCTTACTGGATAGGTAAGGCATGGGCTAGCAGAGATAGAAATAGATATAGGATTGTGAGATCTGGGGATCCCCAGGGTAGACTGGAAGCTAGACGGGCAGGACCCCAAGACAGGGTCCCCCTCTGGGCTTTGCCTGGCTGGGGCTTGGGGATTGAACGGAAGACATGGGCTAACACAGCCCTGACTCAAGATACAAGCAGGCCCGTGGGATGGACTGAGCCGTGGACCAAACATGCTTGGGTAGTTGAGGCTGGCCCAAGAGGCTGCAGTGGCAGCGGGGAGGTAGTACAGAGCCCCAGAGAGCAGAGAAGATGGGTGGTCCTTAGATGCCTCACAGCCCAGTGCCCAGAATCTCATAGCAGACAGACCAGACTAGTAGGAGGGCACACTACAGGCACCTGCGGGCCATGGGCAGCGATGGTAGGAGGGACCGTGGAAGAGGGCAAGGTAGGGGATGGCAGCCAGAACCTACCCCACTGTCCGTCAGGACCCACCTGCTGCGAACATCGGTGGTACGAATGGGTGCCAGGAGGCTGAAGGACTGGGCTGAGCCCAGAGGAGAGGGGCTGCCGGCCAGGGGGCTGGGGAGCCGGCCAGGGCCCAGGCTGGCGTGGTCTCGGGAGAGCTGGGACTGCAGGCGTGGCCTAAACTCAGCATCCACTTTGTTTTCTGGCCTCATGGCTCCTGAGGACACACTCATATCCAGCGGGGGCAGCCTGGGCACACCTCCTGGCCTGGCTTGGGGTAGGAGGTCCAGAGATGTGCTCACTCTGCCAGACAGACCTGCAGCCCAGACCGCTGGCCCTCTGCTCCCGGACGCCCGCCGGGCCCTGGGGAGTTCCTGCAGAGAGGTGCTTAGGCAGGCAGGGGGGCTGCCAGTGGCAGGGGTCCCAAGTGTCTCTTCAGGCAAGCAGCTGCGGGCTGAGCTGGGCTCCACATGGGAATCCAGATCCTCCCTGTTGGCCCGGGTGTGGCGGGAACGCCAGGCCCGGTCATCCAGGGACAGCGCCCGCTCCAACCTGGGTGTCTGGGGTGGCCTGGGAACCAAGGTTGGCGTCATCGCTGGTGGGTCCTCATAGCTGTTTTCCGGAACGTTTGGAGGCAGCACTGGGCTGGTCCCGGGGCCGGGGCCGCTGTCTGAGAACCGGGATCCGGGGCGGGAGGACAATGCCATGTCTGTGCTGGGGGGCCGCGGCCCGAACCCTCGGACCTCAGGCTGCGGGGACGCTGCCAGCGAGGACGGCATTGCCGGTGCTCAGGGTCAGGGCTGCGTGGTCGGAGCACTGGGGCACAATGGGGGCCCACAGTCAGTGACGACCAGGCCGGGGAGCATGGTGGGTGCCCTGGGGTTCCCGAAGACACCTGCTGGGGGGGGGCGGCAGTTAGGGCCAAGGGGTGCGGCAGGCGGACACGCAGGGGGGAGGGACACTGGAGTCCCGCCCGGCGCCCGCGATACTCCCACCGCGGGAACCGGCCACGTCGCGCCACGCGGGTGATGGAGCCCGGGGCCAGCCGGGCCGAACAGGGCTCTGGACAACGACCGCGGCGCCCCGTGCCGGCCCACTACCGGGTCACTCACCCCGCGCCTGACCGCGCGCCCGGGGCTCACCCTTCCACGCAAGGCCCAGCCCCGGAGAGCGACCTAGGTGCCCCGAACCCGCCCGGGCCCTCGTCCCCACCTCTCCGCGCGCGCCCGGCAGCCTCGGCAGCTCCCCGGCAACCAGCGCGCGAGAAAAGCGAGGCGCATGTCAGCAGCGCCCCTGTTGGCCGGAGGACCCTCCTGCGGGCCTGTGCGGGTCAGAGTGCAAGGCCTTCCCCCCCGCGATGTGTCAGTCATCCTCCACCTGGGGCCCACTCCAGCCCACCACAGGCAAGATAAAGGGACGGGCCTCACTGAGAGCGCAAAATATTTATTTAACAATTTGCAGTGTAACAATTTGCATCTAGGAAAAAAAAATAGCAGCTCCCGCCTGGAGGAAGCATCTGGAATCAAGTCACGGGCAGTCACCAAAGGTAGGAGCCGGACTCAGGCCCTGCACCCCCACATCCTGGCTACCCAGCTTTTGCCAACCAAACCACAGCACAAGGACCCAGTTGTACACTGTAGAATATTCCAGAAAGCAGTGTCTTCCCTAGGTGATTGGTTAGCCAGTCAAGTTGGGAGGACATGTTGATCTCACATATGCACAATTTCTACAGAGATTCAATACACCAAGAAAACTGTGTCCCCAGCGGAACCTGCCGAGAACCTGCCCACTGATTGGATCAAGATCCAGCTCCTTTTGGAAAAGGTGGTGTTGGGCTTGCCCTGGTGCTTGTTTGCTTCAGTATGGCAGAGGAGCCGGCACAGGTGGGAGACTCCAGTGTTGCCAGGCATTATTTAGACACTTCCATACGGAGCAGTGGCACTACAGCCACCTCACCAACTCCAGGCATCCACGTTTATTCCCATGTGCTGTCACTGGTTTCTGGGATGGGGATGCGAGGGATCACAGCCAGTTCTACAGCGCTCCAGAAGTGGTGACTCGGGCTTGAGGCCCTGGGAGAGCCGGAGTGAATTATTGCTGTGTTGGACCCCCACTTCTGAGAGGCTGACTGGGGCCCCATGAAGTCCCTTTCGTAGGTGCAGCAATGCTTAGTGGACATAGGCTCAGAGGTCCACACACCCCGTCCAGCACCTGGGCACGATGCTGGCACTATTGCCCAGAGCAGCTTGAGGAAGCAAGACCCCGAGCTAGGGACCAGCCTGAGCCAATTCCTAGAGTGCCAAGGCCTCTCTGAAATGGGTGGTGAGAGAGAGCGCATGGTGGCCAGGTGTCTCTAGGGGAACCAGAGATGAGGCTCTAGCTCAGCGCAGGTTATTTCCTCCGGCCCATCCTTCCTGCCCTTGAGCTTCCTGAGGTGGCAGGAACCTGAAAGGCAAGAGCAGCACTGGTCACCACCAGCCTGTTCCATAGCGCCACCCAGGGCCAGGCTGGCAAGAGGGCACCAGAGAGCAGGTGCTGTCGGTCAGCCAAATGTGGTGTGAATCTCAGCTCCACTCCCCTAGGAAGCCCTGCAGGGTCTATACTGGTAGGCAGCGGGCACAAGGCCAGCCCAGCTCAGAGGAGAGCAGGTGAGGTCCTGTTTGTATGCAGCAAACAGGAGACCAGACTACCATTAGGGCAGTGAGGAGGGCAGTGACACCTCATGGCTACCAGGAGGTGGCCGTATACTTGGAAGAAAGAGGCAGAGGGAGGAAAATGAGAAACATGTGCCCAAGCTGCACCAAGGGGATGGCCAGCACCACACAGGCCAGCAGTAGTGATGAAACGGGGCACTTACGGGTGTAAACTGCACAGGGTTGTACAAAGGCACTGCCCCTGCCGCAGGGAGCCCTGCAACCTGCAACACAGGAAAATGGACCTCAGCCATGGCACACATCATATACCAGACCCACGAAAGGAAGGGATCAGCCACATGCAGCCTCAGACATGCGAGCAGGACAGGGTGCCACCATGGGCCCATCGGCGGTGCTGTGAGTGAAGAGCTGGCCACACAGCCTTCAGGGTCCAGAGTATCACACGGAGCCTTGGCTGCCTACACCACAGATGGGCCTTTCCCAGGGCTCCTGAGAACTCTGAGTGGGAAGTGAACATGGACAGTCCACACAGGCAAGGAGACAAGCTGCGATGCCAGGGCAGACAGCTGGTGGGAAAGGTTAGGGCAGAGCTGACAGCGCAAGTAGTGGAGGTGGGCACAGGCGCCCATGAGGTGCTGCCAGTGTGTCACCAGCCACAGGTACCTGGTGTAGGTGCTGGCTCACCTCCCGCGACAGCGAGCTCACGGAGCTCCAGCGCGATAGCTGCGGGCAGCAAGAACATGCGTAGTGAGAGCAGCCCACAAGGCACTGCCCAAGCTCAGTCTGACAACAGAGCCTACAGTGCCCAGCACTGACATCGTTCTCAGGGGCAGTAAGCCTCTTGAAGACCCTGTTCTCATGGGCAGTGCTCCTAGGAAACAGTGGGCGTGTATCTGTCCAGCACTGGGTATAAGTCACCTGACTGTGGGCGCTTGAGACACTCAAGAACATGGGCTAGAGGGCAACGGGAGAGGCCTGAAGGATGGACTGGGCCGACACTTGCTGACTTAGTGAAACACAGACTTAGTAACTCTTTTTTTTTTTTTGGTTTTTGGGCCACACCCGGTAACGCTCAGGGGTTACTCCTGGCTTGGGGGACCATATGGGACACCGGGGGATCGAACCGCGGTCCGTCCAAAGCTACCGCAGGCAAGGCAGGCACCTTACCTTTAGCGCCACCGCCCGGCCCCGACTTAGTAACTCTTAATATCTAAAGAGTTCTAAACAATTGGGGACGGAATAATGGGAACAGAAATAAACACCCATCAGTGCTCAGGATTTACTCCTGGCTCTGTGTTCAGAGATTACTGCTTAAGAGGCTCAGGAACATAAGGGATACCAGGGTGGGAACCCAGGTTAGCTCATGCAAGACAAATGCCCTCCCCACTATACTATCTCTCCAGCTCTCACATTTCTTTTCCTCCTTTATTTTATTTTGGGGCCACATCTGGCAATGCTTAGGACTGAATCCTGGGTCTGTGCTCAGGAATCACACCTGGCAGGTCTCAGGGGATGCCAGGGATCAAACGTGGGTTAGCCTCGTGCAAAGCAATTAATCACTCCTGCCCCTTCAAATTTCATTTTTTGAGAAAGAAGCCTTTGGCCAGACAAAAGCAAGCTCCACAGGCCAAGAACAAGCAGGGAACCCTGGAAGCACTTACCTCTCCTCCTGGAGCTGCATCTGCTCTAGAGGACGGGAGCTCAGACACAAAACCCTGCAAGGAAAGTATAAGGGATTGTGGCTGCTCCCCAGATCAGGCCCAAGGGCCCTGACATGTCTTTTGGGGCTCCAAGGAATAGTACTCATCCTTGAGCACCCTTAAACTTTGTGACCTGTGTTCTGCTACCCCACTTCTCAGAGCTTGCACTGTTATTGGGCCTCTGTTCCCCCAGCTACATGGAGACTCTGCCCTCTGCTGCCTCACCTTGGGCTCTGCACTGGGCACCAGCCCTTCTGTGCTAGCCCCGTCCACAGATGGCGGCATGTCTGCATCTGTGAAGGAGACAAATGCAAGAAAGTGGCTTGGGCCAGCCCATTGGAGGTCCTCACAGAGGGGGTGAGTACCCAGGGCTGAGGCCAACAGTGGACAGCTGGGTGCAGGGCTGCCTACCTGGCTGTGGGCCCACCACGAGGGCTGGGATTGGGAGCGGGGCGAGTGGGGCGAAAAAATCCGCAGGGGCCAGCACTGGGTCACTGCGCTGGGTGCTCCCAGGGTTCAGCACATCCACATAGCGTGAGCGGGATCCCGCTAGGAGAGAGAAGGCACTGTCAGACTTGCGGCCCCACGGCTAACGCTTCCCCAAGTGGGATCTCCCTTGCCAGCCCTGTGGGGCCGAAGCTATAGTACAGCCCTTTGGGGCCGAAGGTATAGGACAGCCCTGTGGGGCCAAAGCTATAGGACAGTCCCTGTCCCTGTCAGTGGGCTGTCCCTGACACATCAGCGAGGGAGTCAGTGGGGGGAGGACCCCCCACCCCGACACATGCTGCCACCTCTGCTCACCTGCTTTCCTAGAGAACATGTTCACAGATGCTCTGGGGGCCCCTCCAGGACCCAGGGGCGCAGCCTTTGGAGCCTTCAGCAATGCAGCTGGAGGTGGGGGTGGAGCCTTCTTCTGCAGGGGGACAGGGGAGTCAGGGGGGCAGAGGCAGCCAAGCCAGCCCACAGAATGGAGCACACCCAGCCCCTGGCCACCCACCTCCTCCTCTGGCTCGTTGGTGTCTACCCAGCGGTTTTTCTTCTCATCCCAGACGATCTGCAGGCAAGGAAAGCAAGAGAAACTGGAGTGGAATTAAGCCGGGGCCACTCGGCTCCCTGCCCCCAGTTAGATTCAGTGACCCCCATCAGGAATTCAGTCACCCTGACACCAGAACGAGCTCAGCTGCCCCAACCCCAGCAGGAATGCAGCCATCCTAACCTGGACTTCAGTCACCACAAGCCCAGCCAGAGCCTGGCGGCCACTCACCGACTTGTTCTTGTCGTCAGGCAGATAGGCTTCTGTGCGTTTCTTCCCGTAGAGCCAGCGTGAGAAGAACCAGGGCTCACTGCTCTGAAGAGAGACCCATGTCAGCTGAGGGAGCAGCACCCATGTGGGTTAGAACCCCTACCGGCTAGGACCAAGTCAGTGGAAGGTAGGTGGAGGCTGTTTTGGGGGATTCAGGCCCATCAGGGAAAATGAAATGGGTGAAAGATGATGCATGTACCAGTGATCCCAAATCTACAGGCTGACAGACCTGGACCGAACCATTTCACATCAAGTGTTATATGACAACAGACGCCTTTGAGCAATTTCCAATTCTCAGTGCCAGCAGTGGAAAACCTGGCAATAGTGCTGGGCAGAGGGGCAGGCACAAGCCCTGCTTGGGGGTGCTGGGCACCAGGAACAGAGTTCTGCTTCCCCCAACGGACAGGGCTGTTTCCACTCTGACACTACTTCCAGAGGGATGAGAGGCAGGAAAAGCATTGCCTACACAAGCCCAGTCTGTGGGGGGTAATGCTACAGACAGCTCTATGCTATGGGGGCAGTGCTCCAGCTAGCTATAGGATTAGTTCCCGAGGAACTCATTTTGATTTTGGGGCTACACCTAGTGGTGCTCAGGGTTTCCTCCAGGCTCTGCACTCGGATCAATCCTGGAGTGCAGAAGGGCTCATAAAGATGAAGAGGATCTGGGGCTGGGAAGGTGGCGTTAGAGGTAAGGTGTCTGCCTTGCAAGCGCTAGCGTAGGATGGACCGCGATTCGATCCCCCGGCGTCCCATATGGTCCCCCCCAAGCCAGGGGCGATTTCTGAGTGCATAGCCAGGAGTAACCCCTGAGCGTAAAATGGGTGTGACCCAAAAACCAAAAAAAAAAAAAAAAAGATGAAGAGGATCAAACCCAGACCAGCTGCATATGAGGCAAGCACCCTCATCACTATCCATCCTATTGCAGGTGCCAGGAAGGCTGCTCTAAACTAAGTTCTGTGTCACTGACACTCAGGACTACAGGAAACACTGAAATCTCATGCACATTATTGAGGTGAAAAGCTTAGATGCACAAAGGACCAGAAAGAGTAAGGAGCAGCTGGACAGACAAGGGACCCCAGGTTTCGTCCCTGCCTGCTGCAGAGTGAAGGCCCAGCACAGTCCCAAGGACAGCCCTGGATCCCCAGGGCAAGGCATTGGCTATCTTTGGGAGACTGCAGGAGATGGCCGGTAAGACAGAGGAGAGCAGAAAAGCTGCACTGTACACCAAGCATCACTTCCAGGGGGCGTTCAAGGTGACATAGCGGGCAGACATAGCAGACATGGCGGACAGTGACAGAGCGTACTGGGGACGGTGGGATTGTGGCCCTTATCCACTGCCGCCTCACCCAGGCACATCACACCCACTTACCTTTTTTGGATCCTTGGTCTCCTTTCTGGCAGCCTGTCCAGGTCTCTTCCCATCCTGGGTGGGGGTCAGGGTGGGAGGTGGTGACTCCCAACCCCCCAGGTCTTGATGGTCCTGCAGATTCCTGGCAGTACCCTGTCCCAAGGTAGCAGAAAGCAGTTAGGGCCAGTGGGCAGCTTCCAGGGTGGCCTGAGCCCACTACACAGTGAGTATTACAGATGGGAGACAGGCAGTTGACAGCTTAAAAAAGTTAGGTCTATGGGGCTGGACTGATAGCATAGTAAGGAGGGCATTTGCCTTGCATATAGCTGACTCAAGTTTGACCTCCAGCATCTCATTTAGTCCCGAGCCTGCCAGGAATGATTTCTGAGTATAAAGCAAAGAGTAAACCCTGAGCACTGCCAGATGTGTCAAAAAAAAAAAAAAAAGAAAGAAAGAAACCCACAAAACAAAAGTTAGGTCAAAGCCAAAGAGACTGCATAAGGCCAGGACACATATTGTGCAGCCAACTGATCCTGGGTCAATCCCTAATACCACGTGGTCCAGAGCACTGCCAGGCCTCATATCTCAGCAGAGCCAGAAGCAGCCCTCGAGCTCCACATGTGACAATATCCAACAAAGGCATCATTCATTTACACTGAGGGGAGGTGAGGAGTCTTCTGGTGTTGAGGCCAAACCTTGTTAGGCTCAGGCTGAGCTCAGACCCTGGCCGTCACCCTCAGTAAGTGCTCCAGAAGCCATACAGTACTAGGAATCAAACCCAGGGCCTCACACCTGTAAAGCAAGCGCTTTCCCCATTTCCCCAGCCCCACTTTCTTTACCTGCAGAGAGAATGTCCTAACGGCCAGAGAGGGCATCCCCTCCAAGTAGGACATTCATAAGAAGGTTGTAAGTCTACCCTCTGGTTAAAACCAAAGCAGTTAGAAAGGATTTATACTCAAGTCTCAGAAACTGTTCCCAAGGAAGCACCATGAGCTTGCTTATTTGTTTGGGGGCCACACCTGGCAGTGCTTGAGAGACTATATAGGATGCTGGGGATAGAACCTGGGCCTTCCTGCTGTCCTAACCTTCTAGCCCCACTCTGCAAGACTTCTGTTCCAGAAAAGGGTACAGTGAAGGGAGTGCTCCATTAAGGAAAAGCAGAAATCAGTGGCAATTTCTGTCTATGCAGGAACTACTTTGGTTCGAATTTTTTTTGTTTGATTTTTGAGCCTTACCTGGTGGTGTTCAGAAATCACTCCTGGCAGGCTCGGGGGACCATATGGGATGCCAGAGATTAAACCTGGGTCTGTCCCTGGTCTTTGGTATGTCAGGCAAAAACCCTACTGTTATGCTATCCAGCCAATTTGGTTCAATTTTAAAACTTGATTCTACTCAACGGTGCTCAGGGGGATCCTCCTGGCTCAGTGCTCAGGAACTGGGTAGCATGGGGCTTGAACCTGGGTCTCCTGCCAGCCAGATCCCTCCACAGTCCTACAAGTTCTCTCTGGTCAAAGAACGAGCTGCTTCATGCTGTAGCCATCTCCAAACCACTTTGAGGGCTCTCCCTAACAGGAAGATCATGCCTCTACAGCCAGAGCAAAGGAGGTGGGGCCCATCAGAGAAGCATGTGGCGACAAACAGGGAGTTACCAGGCTTGTGAGGCTGCCGCCCAGGTCCCCATCTCTGAGCTCTGAAAGCAAGCTTCTGCCGAGGCCATCCTGCAGCGTGGTTCCTAAAGAGGTGAGAGAGGTGCCAGGCCGTAACAGCTGCTCTTCATCTTCACGACACACCCCAAGGGACAGCTCCTCGAGTTTCACTTCTCATAACCCCCCCACCTCCTCCCACCTCAGACCTGCTTCTGATGCTGCAACACCTACCAGCTTCAGGGTTCCTGGACTCCTGGAGAGGAGGGGGTCCGGCTGGCAGGCCTGGCCCAGGAAACAGAGCTGTGGGGTCAGGCCCAGATGGTTCTAGAAAGCCCAGGGAAGATGGTGGGGGGCCAGTCCCTGGTCCCAGCTGCACAGGGAACATGGGCACCTCGGCAGGGAAGGCCAGCTGGCTGCCAGGGAACCTCTGTGGGGCTGCAGACAAATGGCAGAGAAATAACAGCTGCAGCTCACAGGAATAGCCAACCTGGCACCTGGAACCCAGCACGCACAGAGGTTAGGTCAGGTCATGGGGATATAGCTGACCACCCTCCTTCCCCCAAGACAGTCTGGTTCCAGAGAAAGGGCAGGGACCCAACCATTGAGGCCAAAGGCTAAGAACACCAGGGCCAGGTAGTCCTGGTCAGAGAAAACAGAGGTCTTGGGACAGATGCACCTTACAGGCAGCACAGCCCCAGCTCCTCCTTCCAGGGGTTCCAGCAGGCTCTAACCCTCCATCTGTGTCCCTGTGCCTCCAGCATTGGAGATGTGCCCACTGAGATGCCTCGGCCCAGGCCCAGACCCACCTGAAGGAAGCAGGCGCACACTCTGATCTGGGTGCTCAGCAGCTGGCATAGGCGGGGCCAGCAGTGGGTTGTCAGGGGCTGGCTCAGTGGGCAGAGCTGGTCCCGGACCCTCGCACAAGCCCACCTCAGAACTGGGTGAACTGGGACAATGCTGAGGGCCAGCCACATCCTGGCACCACAGCACAGAGCCCTCCTGTGAGAAGGAAGGAAGAGTGACGTCACCCTGCAAGTCTGGCTGCCCACACCATGCCCTCAGGCAGAGGACACACCTTGACCTGCTGGTCCACCCGCTGTAGCTGGGTAAGCCAGGCAGGCTCCACGAAGGCCTCTTCCTCTGGCCGCTCCTTCAGCTGAGGGTCGAAGAGTCGCAGCTGGGATGCAACCTAGAAGCAAGGAGCAGCATGCGGACCAAGTCCCCATCAAAGCCATAGTGTGGGCGGGAGTGGCCTGTACCTGCCGCCTGTACCCCCCTCCAGTCAACATGCATCCCTGGGCAGATGAGATGGTTTGACGCTGTGTTCAAGGGGCCTGAGGTGCCATGTGAACACACCCGCAAACAGGAAACCATGGGGTGCCCACGCCCCACTACTCCAGAGTTCCTCATACCCTGGTTGTGAAACTGTGCAAGCCTGAACCTATGGAGGCCTGGCCACAATACCCCACGTCTGCACAGACAGAGGAAGAACTGCTCGCCTGTGCAGTTACTCCCGAGGTACAAGGCGAGTACACAGTAGCCATGGGGAAGCTCAGGAGTCTGACCCAGGGGACAAAGTGACAAGACAGTGGGCAGGGCACTGGCAACCCAGGTTCAATCCCGAACACAGCACAGGGTCCCAAGCCCACCAGGAATGCTCCTTGGACACCACTATGTAAGCCCAGAAACAAAGAGCAGGAACCTAGCAGTGAGGGTCCAAGTTGAGCTGCAGCAACAGAGCCCTACCTGGACGAGTTGGCTGATAAGCACAGGAGAGTGGCCTTGGGGCTGGGCCAGGATACTCTTGGCGATGACCTCGCAGTAGTGAAAGGCCTGAGTGGCAAGCCCCATCTCGGCCAGGCGACACGAGTAGATGAACTTGAACACCTGTAACGGACAGTTCTATTACTGGCCCTGCACCAGTGACCATCACTCAAGCCTATCTAGAAGGTTCCTGGATTTGACAGTCCCGTCCTCCCCTTTTGCTCCCTTTAGTATAGGGAAGAGTTCCCCTTCGCTTAGTTACTTTATGTCAAAGTGAGCAGGAACTTCTGGGAAACTCACCCTCCTCTATCTACACGGCACTAGAGCACAGGAATGCTCTCCCTGCTCACATCACCCTCCTCCATCCACGGGGCCAGGGGCACCCACCCTGCTCATATAGGTTCACTCAGAGTGAAGCCCACATTTGACAGGAGGTCATACACAGGAGTGTCCTGAAGGGGGAACTGAGAGTTTGGGCCTGGCAGAAGAGGTGCAGGTGCTGCCCTCTAGGGGCTGTCTCTGGAGTGAGCAAATCCTTGCTCTTCCTGCACCTGCATGGGACCTGCTGTGTGAACTTTCAGGATGCTATGCAGAGAAGTGCTTGGAGCAGGCACCCAACATCCTTTAAACCGGTAATATTAGACCCAATTCCAGATGCCCCCAATTCAACAGTCCCTGAGAACACCCTTCAACAGTTCTCAAGCACCCCTTTCCCCCAATCTTCTCCCCAAGGTTTTCAAAACCATTTTCTTTTTCACTGAGCTAAGGCCCCTCAGTGACAATGGCTGTCTAGGTGCAGAGCAGTATCCCCATACCTGGAAGTTGGGAAGCGTGCAGGTTTGCGTGCCCAGGGACTGGGCATACTCATAGGCCTCCGTCCTCTGAATAGCTTCGTTGGTGGCAAACTTGGGAAACGGCAAACTGTGGGGACATGAGCCACTTTATTATGAGCGAGATCCCCAGGGCCATGTCCAGGTAACTCTCAGAGCAGCATGTGCATCTGGCATTCCTCCTTACCTATGGTTCGAACCGATTAAGACCAGTTTTGTGGTTTTGCGGGTGTATACGCCGAGGCCAAGCTGGGCCATGAGGTAGCAGAAATGGGCGGCATCCAGAAGTCCCCTGGAGGCTGAGGAGACAAGGCGCACCAGGCCACAATGAAGGCAGGGTTCCCCCCCACACACCCAACCCTCACACCATGTGGTTCCCCAGCCCCAACGCACCCAGGGTGTCACCCATTGTGACCATTGTCCTCGACTCCACGTCCATGTTGTTGCTCAGGTTGGACAAGACCATGGCGAGATGTGGCCTCCAGTCACCCCACTTCTCATCCCCACAACACTGTGATCAGGGAACAGCCAGGCCACACAGCCAGGGTCACTGTTGGCTGAGCTGACAAGCACCCCAACGGGGCAAATCCCAGAGGCATAAGGCCCCCCACTGACCGTGGATGCTGCGGGCATGCGGCCTGACATCAGTTGGTAGACGGTTTGCAGGGGGTCGTTGATGGGGAGACTGTTGGCGAACCTGGGGAGACAGGCGAAACACTCAGTGCAGGCCTAGCTGAGGTGATCCTACAAAGAAAGGGAGCCCCCAGAGGAAAGTCCCATAGTGCAGGGCTGGCTTGTTATTATGGATTAAATTTTTCAGATTGATTGGTTTCAGAGCTACACCCAGCTATGCTCAGGTCTGATTCTATGCTCTGCACTTAGGATCACTCCTGGCAGTGTTGAGGGAACCTAATGAAGTGTCGGTGATGAAATGTGGTCAGCCATGTGCCAGGCCAGTGCCCTCCCCACTGCACCATCACTCTAGGCCTTGTAAAGAACTGGTTTCAAGACCCCAAGGCAGGGTCAAGGCCAGCATCCACACAGAAGTTGGCCACCTTTCCATGGGCAATGAAGCAGGCACACAGCCTAGATGTGTACCTGGTCATGACCCTAGCGTGTGTCCGGCTGTCCATCTTACTGGCAAGTAATAGAGCGTGGCCCCACAAGGCATTTTTCATGGCAGACTCCAAAGCATCCTGCAAACAGCAAGCACATCAGTGACCCGAGGGTCAGGGCAGTGTGGTCCATCACAATAGACCAGCAGAGGCCATTGCAGACTTGGGTACCACATGCTGTTCTATAGTGCCTGTCACCATTATGCACAGTGCATCCACCGGCCAGGTGCACACAGGCAGCCAGAGCAGCGCTACCACCCAAACTTTTACTCCCAGGGCATCAGAACCCACCCCCCCCCACCCCCGGCCACCCCAAGGAAAGCCACCCTGCTGAGGAGATAGCAGGGCTGCTGCCTGACGAATGGGCCAAGATAAATTTCACATTCATGCAGATGTCAGAGTACTCAGGCTCTGAGAGGCCGCGCTTCTTGTCCAGGCACAAGGCCCACCACTGTGGCCGTGAGCAGCTTTCATAGCTTATCACGCCACGAGGCCCTGACCCCATCTGAGCTTGACCCAGCTAAGGCTCTAGTGCTCACATAGACACAATGGTACCTTCTTGCGGCCATAGAGCAGCAGCTCCCGGAAGCGCTCAATCTCCTTGTCCAGGGAACTGGCTGGGACCGGTCGGCTGCCAGCTAGCAGGGACAGCTGAGCTTCCACTGACTCCTCATCATCCTGTCCCACTGCCTCGCTGTTGAAGTCGATCAGGTTGGCTTCATTAGGTGACTTCCCGGGGAGCCACACAGTCCTGTGATCCCGTAACAGCAACTCGGCAATGTCTGTCCCCACCACAGTCTGCGTGGGGGGACGACAGTAAGAAAGACAAGGACTCAGCAGGGACTCTCCCACAGGGAGCAGAATACCCTTACAGGCCCCAGCAAATGGCCCCTTCAATTCTCTTCAATACTCTTTCTACCCTCTTTAGACACAAGTCCTGCCTCACGCCTCATGGACTGCAGGCCAATAAGGACCCCCACACAGTGATGTACGTACCCCATTTTGCCTGCACAACAGCACAATAAAATTCCAAAGAAGACTTGCAGATTCTTTGTCAAGTAAAGTGTCATCCTGTAAACACTTTGTAGCTTTGTTCTGTGCAAAATTAATAACATCCACTTTATGGGTGTCCTCTCTGGAAAAAGAACACATGCTCAGCCAAAAGCAAGGGCAGCACCTGCAATGCCCAGGACCCCTCCGCCCCCGCCCCGGCCTAGCCAAGGCCCCTGGAGACGTACTTGCCCAAAGGCCCTGGGAATGCACGCATCTCCTCCTGCTCTGGCGTGTGCTGCAGCAGGCTCTGAGACAGAACAGGGAAACTCAGCACCACCCACCTGCCCACTGGATGGGCACTCCACCGGGCAGGGCCCCCAACCATTCCCAAACCACCACCCTTAAGATTCCCAGTGAAGGAAGCACAAGCAAGACCTTGGCCGAAATACAATAGGCGGCGCCATGCTCACCTCCATACTGTGGATCTCCACCAGTGCAGGCTGGCCCTCTGACGGCAGATTGGGTATCACCTTGATGAGCTGGCCCCCCGGGCCGAAGTGGGCACAGATGTGGGGCACTGAGAACTTCTCAGGAGAGGATGGTCTCGAGGGAGCTGCAATCCAACAAGAGCAAAAGCTGGTGCAGAGCAACCAGCTCGTAGGCCAGCATGCAGGCTGGTTCCCACAACTGGTCTGCAGAGAGGCAGCAGAGCCCAGCAAGGCCACTTCTGCAGGGGGTGGAGGAGGTACACCACCCAGACAAGCTCACCAGGTCACCACATGTCCACAGATCCCAGGGAATCCCAACCCCATCATTTCAGAGGGAGTAAGGGGCGATCAGGGCATCAGAAGTTGGGGACGGCACACCAAGACCACATTGCTGTTCTCAGAACCACAGACCGGCTTTAGGCTGGGAGCCTGGCACCTCTGGACAGCCCCAAGCCAGGGAATGGGACTGCCGGGATGAGGCTGAGCAGGACGAGGCCAACCACCCCACGCCCTTGCCAGGCGAGCTGAACCCTCTTCAGGACTGACAGTGCCCACGCACCCTGCTCCACAGCAGGCCACTCTGGAAAGGCGCCTGCATAGACGCTGTACGCGTAGTCGCCGTGGAAGGAGCCAGTGCTCACATTGTGACTTCGGTAGATCTGACTCTTGGAGACACAAAGTGGAGAAGTCAGCTCCTGCACATCAGCCACCCTATCCTGCCCACTGCCCAGCCTACAGCAGCTGCCCACCTGCTGGGAGTGGGAGCTGAAGCTGCTGCGGCGGCTGCGTAGGCTCTGGGCTGAGTGCTCGCTGTGCACGCTGCGCCGGTCCACCTCCTCCCCGTATAGGTCCCTGCGAGGCTCAGGGTCGTCGTCAAAGCTCCCAGTGAAGCGGGGATCATACCGCCAGTGGTCATCATACTTATCAGGCCTGTGCCAGTGGGGCCACACTTACACACGGCCCACAGGTCCCCACCTGGGGCCCGGAGCACTCAGGGTCTGGGCACGCTTGCCCAGCATCCCAACCCGCTTAGAGTCCTCACCTGTCGCCGTGGGCAAAGCTGTCCTTCCGGTAGGCGTCATACTCGCTGTCGTGCCAGAGCCTCGGGTCATAGGTGCGGGGGTCCCGGAACCTGGAGCCATAGTGGTAACGCTCCCAGCGCCCCATATCTGTGGGCAGGAAATGGTGGGTCCCGAGGTACCGAGGCTGCTACCCCCGCCAGAGATACTTCCTTCCACTCCTTGTGCTGGAAAACAGCACCCCACTGCCTGGGCTGGCCTCGTCGCTTGGCTGTACCGGATGCTCAAGCGGGCACCTTTACACACAGTGACTAGGGCAAAGAGAAAACTCCTCCCTCTTAGGAGACACGTATCACCACCTGCAGCCTAGCACAGTAATAGTAATAATAATAAATCATAATAGTAATAGATAATACATTTGGGAATTGCTAATCCCAAATTTAAAAATCTTCATCTCCCCAATCTGGTCCGGATGGAGATTTTGGTTTTAGTTTTGGCTTTGCAAGTCACACACCCACAGCGCTCAAGGTTCACCCCTGGCCAGCTCAGAGGACCATACGGTGTGGGAATCAAACCCAGGTTGATCTTGTGCAAGGCAAGTACCCTACACTCTGTACTATGGCTGTGGTACCATCAATCCAAAGGTTGCAAGAGATTCTCAAAACTGAAAATTTACTGGGCCCAGCTGGAATGATGGAGGCAGCCAGAAGGGCACTTGCCTTGCATACATTCTAACTGGGTTCAATCCCTGTCACCACCAGGAGTTAATTCCTGAGTGCAGAGGCAGGAGTAACCCCTAGATGACATGATGCCTAGACATGAGCCCGAAACAAATATCAAAACAAAACACTCTTTTGAAAACCATGTCCAGGAATGCTGACTTGCTTGTGGCCAGAAGCAAAAGGCCTGGGGCTGCCAATGGGGCCAAGGACTGTTTGTTTGGTGACTGTGGTCTGATACCTGGGAATGCAACCCTCAACCCCTGCCTGAGCATCACAGGCTGTAGCTGTTCAGGTGGCCCTGGTCCAGGCAATGAAGAAGACAAACCAGGGAAAGGAAAGCATGAAGCAAGAATATGGGTCAGTGCGACTATGAGGTAAATAGAGGCCTTTGAAATAGTTCCCATCATGGAGCCAGAGTGGTGGTAGCGCAGCAGTAGGGCATTTGCCTTGCACATGGCTGATATAGGATGAATCATGGTTCCATCTCCTGTTGTCCCATATGGTCCCCCAAGCCAGGAGGGATTTCAGAGAGCATAGCCAGGAGTAATACGAGTGTCAACGGGTACAACCCAAAAGACAAAACAAAAATTCCCATCTTTATCTATGTTCCACTGCCTCTCATCTGGCATTTTCTCCTCCCCTCTAGGGAAAGGGGCTTTGTTTGGAATTCAATAAAGAGGCAGGATTGGTGAGGGCTTGTGGTTCCACATGGTGGAGCAACTGGCTTATATGTGAACAACTTGCAGTGTGAGTTTTCTTGCCTGCTAAAACTTTCCTATCTGGATTACTTTACTGCGGGGAATTACAACCGGACCAGATTCTCCTATCCTCCTTGGGCAGGGGATATGCGATTTCCCTTTCCTCATTAGGACCTGTGGAACGTTCAACCTGTACATTCAACATAGCTGTTCTGGCAAGAGTCCATGGGGCTAGTGTAGAGAATGGGATGAGTATAGAAGGGCAGAGGTCTCAAGAGAGGTATGTCATCAGGACACTCACAGTGCACCCCGACACCAGAATGTGCCGTGGATACCTGACCCACCATGGGCACTAATGCAATAGGTGTGGCTAGAGCACAGAAGTATCTGGTTTTGCCTTTCTCTGCCATCCACTAGGTTTTTATGGGTCCAAGCACACTGCTTTGATGGACAGTCAATGGCCAATATTTGGATCAAGAGCCCTCAATACTGCCACTGAGCTATGGTTTCCTTTGTGAAAGACAGTGACCCAGTCACTCCAGAGAGAATCCAGTAACTCAAATCATGGCTGGAAACACCCATAGGGGAGTCCATGCAGGCTAGTCGGGCCCAAGAACACACCTCCGTAGTCGTACTGGCCGGAGTAATAGCTGGCATAGTAGTCACTCTGACTGCTCCATCCTTTAGAGTGGTAGTAGCCGTCTGGGTACTCGCGCCTGGGAACAGATGAAACCGAAACCATTAGACACAGCCCTGTGCAGAAGCTAAACTAAGACCTGCACATGGGCTCATTGGGGTTTGACTTCCAGCAACCAATAGGGTGCCCTGAACACTGACAGATGTAACCCAAAACCCAATAAATAAAACCATAGCAACTCAGGGTCAAAAATATGGCTAGAGAGGCTGGAGTACATGCTTAATACTCAAGAGCCTGGGTTTGGGGACCAGAGTGACAGCACAGCGGGAAAGGATTTGCCTTGCATGTGGCTGACCCAATTTCCATCCCAGCATCCCATAGGTCCCCTATACCCATCAGGAGTGAGCAAAGCAGAGCCAGAAGCGAGGCCTGAGCACCAGAGTCAGGCCTGCCCATTTAGAGTGGAGGTTCCACACAGGAAAAGAATGTGTGGCCCCTGTGGCTAATAAACACAGGCTCTGTGCCCTGGTAGCCAGCTACCTGGACTGTGGGTGGAGGACTCGGGGCAGGAAAACAGGCATAGTGGGTGGGGGGTCTTCAGGGCAGGAAACTGGCAGTGCAAGTGGGGCTCTCAGGGTAGGAAGGTGGACAGCGCAGGGCAGGACACATTCCCAATTTCTGACAACAGGTCTAAGACAAGACTTGGTTTAGAAACTGGGACTTCCCTCTGCCCCACACAGGAATGCCTCTCTGCTGAGCCCAACTAGCTGGACACCACATCAATGGGCAGAATGCATGGGTACACCCCGTGGGTGGACTTTGGCAAACAGGCTGGTCCTCACTGCCCGCTAAGCCCATAGGCTGGCACAGTGCATGGAGCAAACACAGCTAAGGGCAGGGCCTGGAGAAAGTAGGCACATGGCAGCACAATAAGCCAGGCAGGCAAGTGAAGGGAGGAGCTGCCAAAGCAAGCACTGCCCAAGGCTGAGCAGGCATTGCAGCTGGGTCAGAGCTTTGTGGGCAGGCTCAAGAGTAGAGCCAATAATGCCATCCCCCACCCCTCCTTTCCTTCTCAAGGAGTTGAGAAATATCTGCCATTGCTTCCACAAACTCAATGTTTGCCCTGGCTACCAAATGGCTTTTCCAGGTGATGTGGACAATTGGCAATCCATCTGAGTGGGTGTACTTTGACCTGCTTTGCTTCTTACTCAGCTGAAGGTGAGATGCCTAGAGAACAGGGAACATATGTGGGCCCCTGGCACCAGAGTCTCAGCACAGGGGCCTAGGTGGCAGAAGCATGTAAGGGAAGATACCAACCAGACCTGGGGCCAAGCATGGTCACAGCTAGGAGCTTTGCGGGGAACACCCTGCCCGTACTGAGCCCACCTGGCAGGAGGCCGGTCAGAGCTGTGGCTTGCACGGGAACTGGGCCGCTCGGGCTCGGGGTAGCGGTAGCCCTCAGCGTAGGAGGCAGCTGTGCTGTCGTAGGGCCGGTATCGAGGGTCATACATGCCGTAGACATCCTGTCAGAGGGAGGGTCCGTGCTAGAGGCCAGAAAGGGAATGACCCAGAACCAGCATTGGCCACCCTGACAGTCCCGGGTGCTGGATTGGACCTCAGTGATGGAAAACCAACTCCAGGAGCGGCCCAAGCACTGAGCTGGGAGCAGCCCCCAAAGCATACAAATACCTAAGATGCAGACCATGATGATGATGGGGACCTGACTGACAAATCCCGAACCCCGGGTGTCACAGCACCAGCACAGGTTCCTGTGTCACACTGACACAGTTCTGTAGCCAGACTGGCCCCACATTTACCAAGACAGGCAAAGTCCTTGAGGGGAACATAGATCTCCTGTAGTAGGGGGCAGCTACTATCCTTCCTTGCAGCTGCCTCACCACTCCAGGTGACCCACTGGAGTTTTTCCAGTAAACAATGGTTTTGTATACACCAGGTTCAACCATCTTCTAAGATGTTTAACAAGGCTGACCCAGGGGCAGTGGAGGGTCCACGCTGGCCTTGCAGGTTTCATCCCCGGCTTTCCTGAGCACTGTTGGGGCCGATCTCAGAGTGCAGAGCCAGTAGTGAGCCCTTAGCACTGTGAGAAGTAAGCCCTGAGCACCTCCAGGGGGATCCCTGAATAAAGCAAGGAGTCAGCCCTGAACACCACCTGCTGTGGCCCTCCCCCAATGTTAACAAGGTCTGCAGAGACCAAAAGGTTCTGCAGAAAGGCGGGAGCCAGCAGTGGATCAGCCTTCGGTCCTCCCGCCAGCTCACCTGGACTGGCCAGTCCAAAAGTTCACTGTTCTCACTCCGTGTCCAGGAAGGGCAAGAGGACGCTCTCCTGCTGCCTCCAGAGAGGACTTGAGAGGCAGGAGCTCCATTCACTTCCAGTACCTGACATTGCTGAGGGCGGGTGTGTGTTCCAAGATCCAAGAGGGGTGCACACCCTCTCAGATCCTTCAATTGGGCTTTGAAATCCAAAGTAACAGAAGCCTAAGATAGAGGTTCCCTGAGTGTGCACTCAGAACTTGATTCTGTACAGCCAACAGGCCCCACAGGAAAAGACGGTTTTTCTACCCCAGATATTGGGATGCTAGGGCAATAAAAGTTAGAAGCACTGCGTGAAGGGGCAGAGACAGGTCAGGCTGCTCAGGAAATAAACGGTGTGAACACAAAATTTGCCCTGCAGGACCCTGAGCTAGGGGCACCCCTGTCCCAGCCCCACCTACCTGGTAATAGAGGGGGCCTGAGCTAGGCTCAGGTGGGTAAGGTGCAGGGTACTGGGACTGGTAGCTGTCGTACAAGGGTCTGTAGTAGTAGTAGTCTGGGGGTGGTGACTGTGGCCACTGTTGGTCGGGCCGTGCAGCTGCTTGGTTTGATGGGGCTGCAGTGGCCCCACTGGAGGACGGAGGGGGCCGAGATGGTGGTGGCTGCTGGCCTGTGTCGGCTGTGGTCTGGCTTACAGGTGGCTGAGCAGAGTTTTGAGACAGTCCAGGCCCAGGGGGGATCCCCACATTTGAAGGTTCTGCAAGTGGTGCTTTGGGCTCTGGCAGGGATGGTGGCACCAGCTCCTTCTGGGCTTTATCAGGGCCCTGCGGCTCCTGTGTATCTCTCATTACCTGCTGGTAGAAAGGGTCTGGGTTATGTGCCCTGAGTCCAGGGCATCTGGCCACAGGCTGCTGACCAGCAGCTGAAGCATCTGAATGGGACAGGCCATACATTCTCATAGGATTCTCTAAGGTCCTGGGGAGCAAGAAGTCTAGGGTGCCAGCAGCGTCCTCATGGCTATCAGAGGTGGCTGCCTTCTCGCTACCAGATGCCAAGACCCCTGGAGCGGCCAGCTCCAGACTCCCCGGGAACAGATTCTGGAACGCTGGGCCAGGCCGTTGCAGCAGCAAAGGTGAGCAGGAAGTGTGGGGCCGGGGCGCAGCCCTCAGCGCTTCACCCCCAGAAGCATCCCAGGAAGCCCCACTGCTAAGTGTGAGATTCTTCCCAACCACAGCCTCTCCCCAGCACAGCTGCTTCTCTGCGGGGCTCAGCAGAGACCCAGGAAAGGGAGTGAGTTGGCAAGGCAGAGGCTCAGTGGGAGGACTTGCCTGAGAGGGCCGATCCTCCTCCTCCTCGCCCATTTTGGGGGGATTCTCCAGATTCTCAGAAGCCCCGAGGGTATCACCACTCAACAGAGGTGGCCTGGGGGTTGGCCGCTGACCGGATATGCCCTCATCTGGGGGCTGGATCACTTCACAGGGCCGAGGGCTGATGGGGACGTGGAGCATGGGAGCAGCGGGGGCCAATAGGACGTTGCCCCCAAAGTCGGGGAGCTCATTCTGAGCCCACAAAGTGGTGGCGGGGCTCTCGCACTTCACAGCCCCCTGCATGCGGTTCACAGTCCTTCTCTCTGAGGTGGAGAGCACAGCGTCCAAGTGTGGCACTCCAGCCTGTGCAGGCCCATGGTTGGTCTCTGAGGCAGGGCCATCATGGGACGTGAAGAGGGTCTCCATATTGTCCGGGGGCTGCTCCAGGTTGCCTGGGGATGCAGTGGACGAAGCGGCAGCCATGCGGGACTGCTTCTGCAGTCCATGAGTATCCCTCACCTCTCCCACCATGTTCGCACGATCTGCCTCTAATGGTTTCATGCCCACTAGGTGGGATTTCACAGGCTCAAAAGAACTGTTTGCACTTGTCTGGAACACCCCTGTGGGCTTGGGAGGGCTAGGGGTTGGAGGATGGGAGAGGCTATTCTGGTAACTCTGGCTCCCAGGGACCTCATCTGCCTCCCCTCCAATGGGAGACGAGTCAATCTGCTTAAAAAAACTCCCCGAAGCCTCGTCTTCAGGCTTCCCAACTTCCTGCTGGATGAAGGTGCCCACCAGGTCCTGGGGTCTGGATGAACCCGGAAGGCTCCTGAGGCTCTTGGTGCTGTGACTGGAAGAAGCACTGTCAGGTCGCAGGGGGTGCAGTGCTGCATCTGGGGCCTCGAGGTTGGGACCTGTGGCTCCAGTGTAGCTTGGCACACCAAGCCTGGAGTTGGCTGGCCCAGGCAGGGGCCCAGTCCTGGGCTGATCGCTTGGGGACAGCTCCACACCCAGAGGCTCACTTGGCAGTACCTCTTGATTCTGAACAAACTCTAAGTTCTCCACATTCTCATACTGTGGGCCACTGGCCTCAGGAGCTCCCACACGGGCTGGATCCCCCCATGTATCAGTGGGTGCACCTTTAGTGGTCTTCCTCTCGTGTTGGACGTCCAAGGACTGCACAAAATAGGCCTGCGCTTCTCCTCCCAGCTGTGCATTCTCGCCACCGGGACCTCTAAGTAGGGCTGCGTGGGCCAGATGGCCAGGTCCAGGAACGGAGACAACATTGTCAGAGTCAGCCAGCCCCACTGAGCCTGGTTTCTCATACGAAAGGTTCTCCTCGTTCTCCGTCTCACCCCCTTGGAAGAAGACGGAGAGGGCCCCCAAGTCCCCTGGTGGGGGATGCAGATGGCTTTCTGAATTGTTTCCCTGAGCGGGTAGGGTGAGCAGGGCAGCAGTTTGCATGTGCTCCCGGGCCACTGTTGGAGCTGGCCTCAACTCCAGGCCTGCCACACCAATGCCAACTCTGGAGTTCCGCTGGAAGGTGCTTTCTGGATCCAGGCCAGTAGCCGACGGGTTTCCACTGTACAGGCTGCTCACTGGGGCTGGCACAGAGCCAGGCGGGTTGAGTGTATCATGGCCAGAGCCCTGGTGCAAAGAGGCAGGGAATTGGGCAGCACGGGAGGCCTGGGGCACCAGGAGAGGCACTGGTCCTTCTGGGCAGGGCCAGGAGTGCTGAGCAGAAGCAGACAGGGACCCCTGGGCTGACTCCCATTGCCCTGGCACAGCCTGACCAGGCAAAGGGCCGGAAGGGGGCACTGTGGAGGACACAGCAGCAGTGTATGGATTCTGCCTGCTCCGAGGCCTGTCGGGCCCTGGCATATTCCCAGACAGAGGAACTCCTTGAGAAACATCTAGGCCTGCTGGAATGTACTGAGGTGGATACGGCAGAGTCGAAACTTGGGGTTCAGAGATGGAAGCTGCCTCAGTTCCCCTGTTCATTTCAAGCCCTGGTGGCACTGCAGGGGCCACCAGACTGACAAATGGGCTGGCTTCTGACTTGGGCTGCAGCAGAGGTCTGGGCAGTGGCTCAAAGGGCCCATGGGCACTGTGACCGTGACCGGCACTCGTGGGAGGCAGGGACTGGCCAGGGTGCTGAAGAGATGCAGGTTGGGCCTGCAGGACAGGGAGGCCACTCTGGGGTGCGTTGGCTGCAGCGGGGCTCTGCAGTGCCTGTCTGCTGAATGCAAATGGGTCTGTGACAGGCTGTACCGGGCAGGGCACAGGGGCCGCGGGCCCACTGGGCACTGCTTGCCGCCGGTAGGGACTGTTGGACCAGTACATGCTCTGAGGGGTCCCAGCTGGAGGTGGCCCAACCAGGCTAGAAGGGACTGCCTGGGGCGGCGGCTGCATAACTGCGGCTCTGACAGTCAAACTCCAAGAAGCAAGTTTTCCTTAATGCAGACTAGAAAAGAAAAAGAATGGCATGAGCACAAAAGTCTCGCTCAGGGTCCCAGCTAAAGCAGAAACAAAGCTGAGGGCTACTTTTTCCCTCCTACCACACACAGGCCAAACTGGGGCAGGGGCAGGAACTACAATACCAGCTGGCATAGGCTGAGTTCAAGATACCCTCACAAAACTCCAGGAAAAAGGTCAGAGCCTGACCCAACAGTAATCTGCTGAGAGGCTACACAGCCAGATACTGGCCTGGAAGGCATGGCACTTAGTCCCTTCTGGTTTTCAGTTTGGCTTTTGAGTCACACCTGGCAGTGCTCAGGTTACTCCTAAGCTCTGCACTCAAGTATCACTCCTGATGTTTGGGGACCATATGGTGTGCCAAGGATCAAACCCAGGTCAGCTGTGTGCAAAGCTAGCACCCTAGCACCCTCCTCACTGTGCCTTGGCTCTGGCCTCCACACATCAGGAAAAGAATATTAAAATGTACAAGAGATCCCTGCTCTCAAGAAGAGGGTTCTCGGGGCCGGGTAGGTGGCGCTGGAGGTAAGGTGTCTGCCTTGCAAGCGCTAGCCAAGGAAGGACCGCGGTTCGATCCCCCCGGTGTCCCATATGGTCCCCCCCAAGCCAGGGGCGATTTCTGAGCACATAGCCAGGAGTAACCCCTGAGCGTCAAACAGGTGTGGCCCAAAAAACCAAAAAAAAAAAAAAGAAGAGGGTTCTCAAAGGCCTTGCAAATAGGTTCCCTTCCCTTTTGTTGGGGTGGTGGTGGTGGTGACCCATCTAGTGAAGGCCTAGTGCTCCAGTCCATGGAGCATCTCCCCAGCTCCAATGTTCTCTTCCTACCCTGCAACTGAGCACTCGCAGTCAGTGAGCAACCACCCCTGGGAGGAAAACACGCAGAACTAAAGCAGCTTTGAACAAAGTGACTGGCAGCTGACAAAGGTTCCACAGTAAGAGGCCAACACACTCTCAGGGACCACATGGGCAGAATCCTCGCTTCTTCTTAACACATGAGCAGTTTCCGGTGCTCAGCTCTGGTCTTACAAGACAGCTAAAAGAGACACTTCAGAGTGTGTTCGCCGGGTCAGGACCAGGACAGCACTCAAAACACATGGTCCTGCCTGCTCAGTCCTGAGTCACAGAGGGCCCTGCTGCTCTCCAGCACTTTCAACCCCACTCCAGTTTGACAGACCAGAAGAAACAGCAGTGAGACTTGATCTGGCTCTAGACTGCCACCAAGAACAAAAGGGCATGATGAGGAACAGGCAAAGGGGAGCTCCTGCCCTCTGGAGGGGCAGGTATGGGGCTTTCTCACTGAGCAGCTTCAGAAGAGAAGCCAACTTTCTTTTTTTTTTTTTTTTTTTGGTTTTTCGGCCACACCCGTTTGATGCTCAGGGGTTACTCCTGGCTAAGTGCTCAGAAATTGCTCCTGGCTTGGGGGGACCATATGGGACGCCGGGGAATCGAACCGCGGTCCTGATCCTTGGCTAGCGCTTGCAAGGCAGACACCTTACCTCTAGCACCACCTCGCCGGCCCCAAGAAGCCAACTTTCGAAGCAGCACCTCACGCGAGTTACACGGGAGGATGTAATCAATTCTGTGATGCCGTGAGTTCGATCCTTGGTACCTCCCATATGTGCCAGAGCACAAGCCTAGGGCTTCAATCAATGCAAAGCTGGACCCATAACAAGGAAAAATAAAATCTGGCACTAGGAATACCCATCTGAACGTCACGTTAAAAGAGAAAATCCTGGGGCCGTTGAGGTGGTGCTAGAGATAAGGTGTCTGCCTTGCAAGCGCTAGCCAAGGAAGGACCGCGATTCGATCCCCCGCTGTCCCATATGGTCCCCCCAAGCAGGGGGCAATTTCTGAGCGCTTAGCCAGGAGTAACCCCTGAGCATCAAACGGTGTGGACCAAAAGAGAGAGAGAGAGAGAGAGAGAGAGAGAGAGAGAGAGAGAGAATCCTTGCATCATCACTGATCAGAGATAAAAGTCCCTGATACTTCCAGAACGAGTCTTCACTCCAAACCACTTATTGCACCTGCACACCCACACACATGCACACACACTAAGGAAGCTAGTTCAGTGGCTCATCAGCACAAGCACTGCATTGCCAGCCCCAGGTCACTCAGCAGCCTGCGGAGACCCTTATAACAACAAAAGCAAATGGGGCTAAGGAGCCATTCTGGGAGGTCAGGAGGGGCTCCCCACACAGGGGTTTCTAGGGTCCCGTCTCATCAGCTAGAAAAGGAGAGTGTATAGAGGTCAACACTGAGCTTGTTTTTGTCGGGACAGGTCACATTCAGCCATGTCCAAGGGTTATTCAGAGCTTTGTGCTCACAGACCAGTGCTGAAAGCTTATTTCCAGAGGTTATGGGGGGAAGGGGACACACAATAGACACAACACGGTGCTTGGGGGTAGGTTTAACCTGCAATTCTCCTGGTAAGGAGAGAAAGAAATCTCGCCAGAATCAACACTCCAGAAGCCTAGAGTCCCCGAGGCCCTTCAGCAACTTTCTTCAAGGTGTTTTACTGACACCGCTTTTTTTTTTTAAAGTGAGCACTTTCAGTTCCCCACAAATCAGCCCAACCATCACCACCGCCACAAATCTCCACGCCCCCCTCAATGAACAGCTTTCAGCAACACCTCAGTTTCACCTGCCACCCTCTGGGAGTCCCCTTCACCACCACTTGTAGGGTGGGGTGGGATGAGGTGGGGTGCACCCCAGGCAGTAATGAAGCAAAGGAGCCGCAAAGCCTTCATCAGGCCCTGGCTGCTAGACTTCGTGCAAGGCCTGGAGTGGAGCAATCATTGCCGGTATTCCGAGGAGCCACCTCCCACCTACCTGCTGTGTGTGGGGGGGACGACGACGACGGGGTCACCGTCCACACCGCCCGCTCCCTCCCAATCACCAAGACCCCAGACAGAGGAAAAAAAAACGAGTCGGGGACTGCTGGAAAATAAAAGGATCAGACCCCAATGAAGCACCTTGGAAGCCACCAGTGGCCCCGAACCCCTGGGAAACGCCTGGAGAGGGTCCTGCGGGGTCAAGGGTCAAGGGTCACCCAATCCCCGCACGCTCCGGCCCGCCCGACCCCTGTAGCCCGGAGGCGAGCGACCAAACCCGCCGCTCCCCCGGGCCTCGCATAGAAACGCCCGCCGCCCAGGGCGCCCCGGTTCTCACCGGCCCGCCGTGGGACGGCCGCCTCGGGCCCCCGCGCGTCCCTCGGCCCCTCAGGAGCCGCAGGCCAGAGCCGGCCCCAAACTGACAGGGAGCTTGGACTCCGCCGCCGCCGCAGCCATCTTGGCACATCCGGCTCCGGGACCTCGGCCTCGGCGCCGCCGACGTGTCCGGCTGCGACGTCATCGCGCCCCGCCCTCAAGCCCCGCCCCTCGCACTGCCTTCCGCACCCGTCCGGCCCGGGGATTGGCTCAACCCGTGCTCGTCCGGAAAATACCACTCCCGTGGGCCCCGCCCCACTACGGGCTGCTATCGCCTTCAGAGCATGCGCGACGCCGAGGCTCCGCCCCCTTCCGGGAAGAGAGCTGTCCTTCACCGCCAGGCCGACCTCAGGCACTTCCGGCATAAGTCCCGCCCCTGCCGGCCCGGCCTCGCCCTCGCCGCACTCCGCCCCCTCCCGCCCCCGCCCCGACTTTGCCCACCTGACGCTCGCCCCCGGCGTCGCAGGCTTTTTCCCCATCCCCACCCCCGGACTTCTCCCGTTTAGGGACGTGCGGGGTGCGGAGAGTCGGGGTGTCTCCATTAACCCCCGCCCCCACGGAAAAGTGTGAGCAGAGAGCCTCGGAGACCACCTTGGCCCGGCCGGAACCGGCGCGGCGCTGCGCCTCGGCGCAGGCGCGTTAGGATTCCAGCCGTTGACCTCGGGGGCGGGGTAGTGCCGCGTCTACTGCGCCTGCGCAACGGCCCGCCTCCGGCGTTGCTAAGTTACAGCGTTGGCACCCGGAAGCGCTCGCGCTCTAGGTTGGGGCTGGAGTCAGTGGCTCGCTCTGCAGGCCTGTCCGTCCTTTCCGTCGTCCCCTCTGCTCCTTTCTCTCCTCCTTCTTCCTCCTCCCCTGCTTCCTTACTTCCGCTCCCTAACTGTCTCCTATCTCCCTCTGCTCCCCTTTCCTTGCATCTCTTTTTCTTCACTTCCGCCTTCCTTCTTCCCCTACCTCCTTCCCTCCTCTTTCTCCCTCTCCCTCCTCCTCCCCTTCTCTCTTTCTCTCTCTCTCTCCCTCCCTCCCTCCCTCCCCTAAATTCCTTAATCCCTTCTCCCTCCTTCTCCCTTGTCTTCCCTCCTCCCCCTCTCTCCCCCTTCAGTTCTCTGGGCTTCCCCAGTGGGAGTATCCCAGCCTACTCCTCCATTCTTGAATTAAGACAGCAAGCCTGGGGCCGGGAAGGTGGCGCTAGAGGTAAGGTGTCTGCCTTGTAAGCGCTAGCGTAGGACGGACTGCGGTTCGATCCCCCGGTGTCCCATATGGTCCCCCAAGCCAGGGGCGATTTCTGAGTGCATAGCCAAGAGTAACCCCTGAGCGTCAAACGGGTGTGGCCCAAAAACCAAAAAAAAAAAAAAAGACCAAAGACAGCAAGCCTGAAATGTGTCCACCCTCATTTCTCTTAGCCCCTGACTTTTCTCCTAACTAGCAGCACCATCCTGTTGGGGTGAGGGGCAGGTTGCTCAGGAGTTGCTCAGTCCTCTGTGCTCAGGTCACATCTGGCGGATACTTGGGGTGTCCCATGCAAGTCTGCACTTAGCCCACTGAACTCTGCTCCAGTTCCTAAGCCACAATCTTCTGAGAGATCCAGCCCAGGCTTCTGCTGCTGCTCCCCAACCTTCGTTTAAAGTAAGAACCCAAGGGCCAGAGCGATAGCATAGCAGTAGTGCGTTTGCTTTGCACGCATCCAACCCCAGACGGACCCCTGGTTCTATTTCCGGCACCTCATATGGTCCCCTGAACCTGCTAGGAG
Source organism: Suncus etruscus (assembly GCF_024139225.1). Lineage (NCBI taxonomy): Eukaryota > Metazoa > Chordata > Mammalia > Eulipotyphla > Soricidae > Suncus > Suncus etruscus. The sequence goes on along the minus strand of NC_064852.1, from coordinate 20,828,923 downwards.
AGATTTCTGAGCACAGAGCAGGGGTAACCCCTGAGCGCCATCGGGCTGTGACCCAACCCCCCCAAAAAAAGTAAGAACCCTCAAGCCAATGTGGCACCTGCCTTGCACATGGCCAACGGGGGTTCAATCCCCAGAGGGTCCTCCAAGGCCACCAGGACTCATCCCTGAGCACCACTAGATGAGGGCCAAACACCAAAAAAGTAAACAATTGATGCCATGGGCCATAGCACTGAAGGGAGGGCCTTAGCCTTGCATGTGGCTGACCCAAATTCAATCCCTGGCATCCCATATGGTTCCCCTGAGCCTACCAGGCATAATTTCTGAATGTAGAGCGTCACCAGGTGTGGCCCAAATATAAGAACAAAATTGCTGAGGCACACAAGTGCGAGGTAAAGTGGCAGGCCAGGCCTTCCTGGGCTAAGGTGTGCAGCCTCTGCTCTTCTTGCCCTTTTCCAAGGAGAAATGCCGGGATGGGTGGCATCAAAGTTACAAACCATTCGGTTCCATCCCAGGCTCTGTGGAAATGAAATGAATGTAGACCCTGGAGTCTGCAGAGACAGGACGGAACTAGGGCCAGGTCTGTAGCTGGAGCCCAGAGAAGGCCAGACCCACTCACCTGCGCAGGGTGCAGGTGTCACGGGGCATTCAGTGCTCTGTTGCCTGCCTGCCTGTCTGTCTACCTGCAGTGCTGCCAGCCCCACAGGCTGGGCAGATCTGCACTTTGACGTGGCAACTCTGCTAAGCTAACATTTGCCTTTCGGAGTTTCGACACAGTCCGGGTCCACGTGGTGGAGTTCAGCCCTGCACCCACATCTTGCTACTGGTTCCCCTTCTCTGCACCCCACATCAACGTGGCCGACAACCTCCCATGGGTATGTGTGTGTGACAGAATGAAGTCAGGCATGGCAGATCCACGGGCTGAGTCCCTCTCACACTCAGAACTGGCCCACTCTCAGGCCCAACCAGCTTCTAATATGCAGAACCCCTTCCCACAAGTCCTTTGCCAGGTAGTAGATTTGGGGAGGACCCAGGTCAAGAGAGGGGGCCTGCCCAGGAGGGGCTGACTCAGTGCTGCTCCAATGTTGAATCTTTCTGCTGCTTTTGAGGGGATCACATCCAACGGTACCCAGGGCTTACTCCTGGCAGAGTGGGTGCTGGGGCTCGAACTCAGATCAGCTGCATACAGGGCCAGTGTCCTCCCCCACTGTCCTAGGTCTCTGCCTGAGGAGGGGTCTCTCCCACAGTGGCACTGACCTCCCCCTCAAAATAGTGTCACCACCTTCCTGAAACCCTCCAGGCACAGCCCAGCCCTCCTGAGGGAGGCCACTAATACCCACCAGTAGGGCTGAGTGTGATGTGACAGTGGAGCCATTCACCTGGGGGCTGGGTCAACCCTGACTTCTTGAGGAGGGAGGAAGACATGTTTGAACATGTGGGGCCCCGGACAAATAGGCCCTGAGCTCAGTAACAGTCTCTTGAAGCAACTCCTGGTGATGCTCAGGACCAGGTAATTCCCAGCTCCAACTCAGCATCTCCCTTGGAGACATGAGTACCCCTTGAGCTCCCTCCAGAGGTCCTGGAAGGGATGCAGGGGCTGTCCAGCACTGCTTGGGGGAACCATATAGAGTCCCAGGATGGGGCAATGACTTTTGTTTTGTTTTGTTTTTGGGTCACACTCGGCAGCACTCGGGTTACTCCTGGCTCTGCACTCAGAAATCGCTCCTAGCAGGCTCGGGCCCATATGGGATGCCGGGAATCAAACTGTGGTCTATCCTGGGTTTGTTGCATGCAAAGCAACTCCAACTTTTTTAATTCAGCTTTTATTCTTTTGGGCCACACTTGTCTCTGCACTCAGGATTCTCTTCTGCAGGTGCTCAGTGTAACAATATACGGTATCGGGAATAGAATCTGTTGACTGTGCAAGGCCAGCACCCTCCCCACTGTGCTCTTGCTTCGTGGGCTCATGTCCTCACCCACACACTTCCCCCCCACCTTCTCTCCTTCTCTCCTTATTTTTTTCTCTTTTTCTTTTTAGTAAGAAGAAGGGCAAGAGGAAATGAATAGGAGGAGGAGGAGGAGGAGGAAAAAAGAGAGGAGGGGGAGAGAGAAGAAGAGAGGGACAAGGGAGGGAGAGATAAAGGTAAGAAAGAAAGGGAGGGAAGGAGAAAGGAAGACAGGGAGAGGGAGAGAAGGAGAGAGAGATGAAGAAGAGAAGGAGGGAGAGAGAAAAGGGGAGGGAGAGGGAGAGAGGAAGAGGAGAGAGAGATGAGAGGGGAGAGAAAGGAGGAAAGAGAGGTGGAGAGGGAGGAAGAGGGAGAGAGAGGGAGAGAAAGAGCCTCTCCTTTATTTTTACTTACAGCCTTTCAGGGGTACTCCTGGCTCTGCACTTAGAAATTACTGGGGCAGGCTCGTGATCCTATGGGATACTGGAGATCGAACCCAGATTGGCTGCATGCAAGGCAGATGCCCTCTCAGCTATACTATGGCTCCTGCCCCTCCTCTTTTAAGCATCTGTGAAGAAGCTTCAAAGTGGGGCTGGGGAGATGCTGCCTATGCTCTGAGGGGCTCAGGGTTCTGCCCCAGCACCTCCCAGCCCGGCCCTCCCTGTGCTGCTGAGAACAACCCCCCCAACCTCACCCCCCTCCCGCACTGCCAGGCCTGCCCCTGCCACCTGTGACCTGGAGTTTTGTCCACCAGGTGGTGCTGATGAAGGTTCGGGTTCTGGGCAACCACTCTGTTACTCGTAGTGTCCTGTGCCTCCACTGTCCACAGGCCTCCCAGCGCCACAGACATGAGTGTCCACACTTCCTCCCACATCCAGCATGGTTTGGGGCTGCAGAGGGACAGGCCCCCACTGGAGAGAGGTCAGGGACACTTCCAGCCCAGCTGGCAGAGGGCTGCTGGCATAGAGCATACCAGGGCCTCAGGTGGGAGGAACAGACACAGAGCTTCCTGGAAGAAGTGGTGAGGACTGAGGAGGACTGAGGAGAACTCATCAGTGTGGGCACAGGAGTCCAGAGGGCATGTCCTGGAGCACTTGGGGCAAAATATGTCTTACGGTACACCCAGCTGAATGCCCCTGTGAGGATGCAAGCGGAACTGGCAGACCGGGTGCTGGTGCCCCCGTGGGTTCACTCAGACATCCATTTGAAAATCGCCTATGAAGGGCATTGCAACGGAAGTTTACGGGTGCAATTCTCCCCGCCAGGCGCGGATCAAGGGGTCGTGGTGTGCGTGTCTGAAAACAGGAACGCTCCATCAACAACGATGTCTGGAAGCTACTACTTCGTTATTGTTGGCCATCATGACAATCCAATCTTTGAAATGGAATTTTTGCTGCCTGGAAAAGCTGAGTCCAAAGATGACCACCGCCATCTGAACCAATTCATAGCGCATGCTGCACTTGACCTCGTAGATGAAAACATGTGGCTGTCTAACAACATGTACTTGAAGACTGTGGACAAGTTCAACGAGTGGTTTGTCTCAGCCTTCGTTACTGCAGGTCATATGAGATTCATCATGCTGCATGACGTAAGACAGGAAGATGGGATAAAGAACTTCTTTACTGATGTCTATGACTTATACATAAAGTTTGCAATGAATCCATTTTATGAACCCAATTCTCCTATTCGATCCAGCGCATTTGACCGAAAAATTCAGTTTCTTGGGAAGAAACATCTTCTGAGCTGAATGCTGAAACATGCAGAAACAGTGTTACTACAATAGAATATACCTAGAAAATGTGTATATGCTAAGTAACTTAATTAAAAAGCCTAAGAAAATAAGTTTAGTTGTTGTAGCCTAACTTTTGTTTAAACTTAAGTTCCTTCATATTTAAAAAATAACAGGGCAAAGGAGGGGAGATATGGGATATATGCTGGGAACAGGGGTGGAAGGAGGACAACATTGGTGGTGGGAATGCCCCTGATTCAATGTCACTATGTACCTAAAATACTACTGTGAAAGATTTGTAATCCACTTTGCTCAAAATAAAAATTATTAATAAAATTTTTTCAACAACAAAATATATATAACATATCATTGGGACCAGAGCAATGGCGCAGCAGTAGGGCATTTACCTTGCATGCAGCTGGCCCAGGACAGACTGCAGCTTGATCCCCCAGCATCCCATATGGTCTCTCAAACCAGGAACGATTTCTTAGTGCATAAGCAGGAGTAACCCCTGAGCATCATCGGGTATGGCTCAAAAAGAAAAATACTGAAATTAAATAATGCATTATTTCTTAATATTATCTACAGTTTTGTTTGCCTATGAATGTTCTTTACTTAGAACTCTTTGTCAGTAACCTTGAAAAATACCTTACTTTTAAGAACCATACATTTGATACATGTGTAGAATATACGAGACAAAAAGTCCCTCGTTGTACTGGAAAAGTGTGGACACTGATGTAAGAGTAAACGTTCTTTCAAAAGCAAGTACTGGAGTTCATATAATCCATGTTCTTTTCTGCTCAGCTGAAAGCTTATGTTTCAGTCTGAATGATTTGTAAATTCTAATATCCTGGTGTGATATTATTAGATATAATAATGCTGGTGTGAATCCTACCCACCTTTTGGGCCTCTCCTATTAATTTGATTGACTAAATAAAAAAATTGTTTCTGAAAAAAAAAAAGAAAATCGCCTATGAGTCTATTAGCCACGTCCCCTTTGAGGTCCATTCACACATCCCCTATGGAGTCCACCCACATGTCTGCCCCAGCAGGCCTCAGGGTTTATTTTGAGGGCCCTCCCAAGCTGATTTGGGGGACAGGCAGGGGTCTGTCCATGTCTCCAACCTCCAGTGCTAACCAGGGTGCTCAGACCCTGTGGTACCAGGATCAAACCAGCAGGAGGCAGACACCCCCCCATCTGGTATTCCAGGACTACCTCATAGCTCTGAGCGGTGCTGGGGTGTTATATCCACCTGCGGCCCGTGACACGTACTCTGCTCATGAGACCCTGCGCCTACCCAGGAGCGAAGACGGGGGTGGGGGCTTGAGAGAAGCTCCTCTCTCTGAACATCAGCTTCACATCTGTAAAATGGGGGTGGTGATGCGGGGGAGAGGTGTCTCTGAGCAAGGGATGTCTCCGCCTGTGACTTCTCCCAGCCAGCAGAGGGCGGCAGAGGGTCGTGGATGGTCTTCCACAGACTGCAGCGTCTGACAGTGGAGCTGGGGGGGGGGGGTCAGGTCGAGGACACCCCAGCTCGGTAGGGATCATGCCCCAGAGGGAGCAGGCACCCCTTACCCCGGGCACCCCCCATCGATGACAACTCCATTTATTCTTTTTCTTTGTTGCCATTTTTTTTGGTGTTAGACAGAAAATAATTAAATTTTACTTTATGACAGTTACCAGTATTAAGTGTGTAATTGCTAATTTTAATTGCAATTTATAATTTACAATAGCAATTTATACTTGCTAGCTAAAAAGGCACATGAGGTCCAAGCATTATTACAAAGGGTAGGGCGCTTGCCTTTCATGCAGCAACCCAGGTTCAATCTCCAGCATTCTATGGACCCCTGAGCAACGCAATTACTCAGTAGTTAATCCTGAGTGCAGAGCAAGAACTAACCCCTGAGCATTGCTAGATGTGGCCCAATAACCATTAGTAACTTAATTAATTTACAAAAATAGTCACACTTTCGTGCCATTCTACTATGTCTGTTTAGAGATTTTCTTTCTTTCTTTCTTTTTTTTATGACCAGGATTTTGTTGAGGATCTTTGCATCTGTGTTCATTAGGGATATTGGTCAGTAGGGGGTTTTGGGGTTTTTTTTGGGCAGCATCTCTGTCTGGTTTTAGTATAAGGGTGATGTTAGCTTCTTAAAAACTATTTGGGAGTGTTCCTGTTTCTTCAGTTTTATGAAAGATCCTGAAAAAAACTGGCAGTAGTTCCTCTTGAAAGGTTTGAAAGAATTCATTAGTGAATCCATCTGGGCCTGGGCTTTTGTTTGGGGGAAGACTTTTGATAAACATTTTAATTTCCTCAATAGTGATGGGTCTGTTTGGATATGCTAGATCATCCTGGTTTAATCATGGAAGATTATAAGAGTAGAAGATTATATAGCTTTGCCTTTGTTCTTCCTGAAACAAATGTATTATGATCATTTGTGTCAACTGTGTGATACATTTCCTTTAAATAAATTTAAAAAAAAAAAGAGTAGAAGATTATAAAAGCTTTTGGGCCACACCAGTGGTGCTCAGGGGTTACTTCTGGCTCTGCTTAGAAATCATTCCTGGTGGGGCCCGGAGAGATAGCACAGTGGCGTTTGCCTTGCAAGCAGCCGATCCAGGACCAAAGGTGCTTGGTTCGAATCCCGGTGTCCCATATGGTCCCCCGTGCCTGCCAGGAGCTATTTCTGAGCAGACAGCCAGGAGTAACCCCTGAGCACCGCCGGGTGTGGCCCCAAAACAAAACAAAACAAACAAAAAAAAGAAATCATTCCTGGTGGGGTTTGGGGAACTATATGGAATGCCAGAGGTAATGCCCAGATAGAGCCCAACCCAGGTGCAAGGCAAACATCTTCCCCGCTGTTCTATGGCTCTGGTCCCGAACTCATTCCAAACTGTGGGTGTCTGGGGTGGGGTGAGCTGGGTACCCCGGTGCCCCATCAAGGCTGTCTCATAAAACCTAGAGATAGTTCTCTTCTCAGGGGTCAGCTCAGTGTCCCAGCTCTAGACCAGCAAGTGCTACAGAGGAGCTTATCCTGGGCCCCCCCATGGATGATGGTAGAAACTGAGGTTGGGGCCCAGGGGTCAGAAGGCCCCACTTTTGGAGGAAATGCCTGGTGAGCCTCTGCCTTGTGCATCGCAAATGCACTTTCTGGACCTGGAGTGAAAGTACAGTTGGGAGGGCATTTGCCTTACACATGGCTGACCTGAGTTCGATCCTCAGCATCCCATATGGTCCCCTAAGCCTGTTGGAGTGATTTCTTTTCTTTTTCTTTTTTCTTTTTTTTTTTTTTTTTGATTTTTTGGGGTCACACCCGGCAGTGCTCAGGGGTTACTCCTGGCTTTAAGCTCAGAAATTGCTCCTGGCAGGTTCGGGGGACCATATGGGATGCTGGGATTCGAACCACCGTCTTCTGCATGCAAGGCAAATGCCTTACCTCCATGCTATCTCTCTGGCCCAAGCTGGAGTAATTTCTGAGCACAGAGCCAGGAGTAACACCTGAGCACCACTGGGTGTGGCCCAAAAAATCAAAACAAAACAAAATTAAATTAAAAAGAAAAAGAAACAAAAGTCAACTCTTCAGCTTTGATTTGCACAACATATCAGTTAGTGTTGTAGACGCTGAAGTTCTGGAGTCTGAAGTTCTGGAGCTCCCCAGCACCACATCTGGTCTTGCTCAGGGGACCCTGCAGTGTCAGTAGCTGCATTCATAGTAGGTGGGTGGCACGTGGTCCCCATTTCCATGTGGGGGTCACACAGTTGGCAGACAATTGTAGACAATATTGTTTGTTTACTAAAAACAAACAGGGGAATTGTTGTGTATGTAAATATTTTAGGGGATTATTATGTTACTGACCCTACCCTGATGGGTGATTGTGCCCTACCCTAGGGTGTGACCTGGTATTCTGCCCCCACCCTGGGGTGGTACCTGATTCTGCTTCCACCATTGGGTGGTATCTGAATCCACCATTGAGTGGTACCTGATTCTGGGGGATAAAAACAAGGGTCTGTGGAAGGCGAGTAACTTATGCCGAGTCTTTGGACTTCAGTCTTATCCACTGAATAAAGCTAATATTTCCACAAGCCTGACTGTCTGCGAGCTGTTTACCCACCTTTTCACCTCAGAACCGTCGGCTAGACAGGGTGGCAGACGCGTGCTCCGAGCTGGAGGGGAAAGACCTCATCCTCCATCCCTCCATCAGTCAACCTCTTCAGGGGCTGACTTGCAACAGCAGATCACACATGGCACAGTCCCACTATGACATGCTGCTCACTCAGTATAAAGGGATGCCAGTCATGCCTGGGGTCTCCCTACTTCTATCTGGAATAAGCAGACCACAGTATTTAGAGACATTATAGTGAGATGTCATTATAATAGACTGACCATGCCAGGGCGGGGGAGAGAGCACTGTGGGGAGGGTGCTCGCCTTGCACTCGGTCTACCTAGGTTTGATCCCCAGCATCCCACATGATCGCCAAGCATGGCCAAGAGGGATTCCTGAGTACAGAGTCAGGAGTAATCCCTGAGCACAGTCAGGTGTGGCCCCCAAAAGCAAAAACAAATAAAATAGAGTGAAATTGCTTTTGCTTTTTGTTTTTGTTTTGGGGCTACACCTGTCAGTGTTCAGGGCTGACTCTTGGACCTGTGCTTAGGAATCACTTCTGCTGGAGCTCAGACTATATGGCATTTCGGGATCGTACCCAGGTCAGCTGTATAGAAGGCAAGTTGCCTTCCCACTCTGTCCTATCGCTCTGTCCCCCACATCCTGTTTCTTTTCACTGTTTCTTTTCACTGCTGCAATGAAAATGCCTGAAACTAGTACATGTGGCTCACAGGATGGCGAACACACTGCTCTGAGTCGGATTTAAGAGTAGAGACATCAGCAGGCGACAGTGTTGAGTGCTAGAAGGGGCTGACCTCGAGGCCCAGCAGTCCCGGGGACAGCTGTAGTGCAAGGCCAAGAGCCAGGAGTGGGGCAGGGCTGGCGTCTGTGAGTCTGCAGGCTGGGACCCAGGAAGTCTGGAGGAAGGAGAGCAGGCTGCGGTGCCAGCAGGCAGGACCCTCTTCCCTTGGTTGTCTGCGTTCAGCTGATTGGACAAGGTCTACCTTCTCTCTGTGCTGTCTTCACCAGATTGGACGAGACCCACCTCCTCTCGGTCCTGATTTCACCTGCTACCAATGGTTTAGATGAGGCTTCATTTAAACTTCCCCTCAGCCCTGACCTTGTGTACCTTCAGCAGATTGTTCAAGGACCACATCCTCTCGGCCCTGACCTCTCCTGCCTTCAGCTGATTGAACAAAGCCTACCATGTGCGGAGGGCCAGAGCCTTGCTTAGTCTGAGTCAATGCTGAGTCTACGCAGGAAGAGCCTCTCTTGGGCCTGGCAGACCAGCCAGTCTCACCTTAGCCCCACCCCGTCCTGCCTGGGTGCCTGAGCTGTCATCACCTCTGTGAGCACAGTATAATCTCTTCTCATCTGAGTCCTACCCAGCCAAACCACGGCCTCCTCTGGGCTTGGTGCTCAGGGCCTGCTGCACATTTGGACTGTCCTGTGCCCCTGCATTCTCTTGCCAGCCCCATCTCTAGGAGATGGAATTTGAGGGTGCTGAGAATCCTTAGGGCAGAATCAGGCAAAGTTGAGGTTCCCCTTTCGAAGACACTGCTGCCGGTCCTTGGGCAACTCTACTGAGCCTCATGCTTTCGGGGTACAGCAGATCCTCCCATGTGCCTGTCAGCCCTGTATGCTGAGGTGAAAGGAAGAAGCTTGGTGCCCTGTTCAGCCACTGCCCCTCAGATGTCACAGTATTTTATGCACTGTCACTCCCATGTGCCCAACTCAGCTCTAGGTTCACTGAACCTCCTGGGCTCTCTGCCCTGCAGGGGCCCCAGTCACTGTCCTGAGTGTAGAGAGGTTGCATCCCAAGACCCACAGAAACACCCAAGTCCTTCCGTCTTGGTCCCAGTCCCAGTAAGGTGGACTATAAGGTGCAATATAGGGCACCCTGTGGAAGGAGCTCCAGGGCCAGGGGGTGTTGCAGGAAGTAAGCAGAGACCCTTCCCCCAAAGGATATCAATGTCACAGGCACATTTAGCAAAACCTGGATGCCAACAGCACCACTTTTATTGTAAATCAATTAACAAGCAAGATGAAAAAAACATCCATAATTTTCATTACCTACTTCTGCACGGAGGTAAAGTTCCATTGTCTGTTTCCTGTAAACTACATGTCTCACAGGATTCGGGGACCCATGCAGAAGCCACAGAGGGTCCTCAACACAGGTCACACCCCGCACACGCCAGCCTCGGCTGCTCATGCAGATTTTTGAAACAAAATCCACCTTAGAAATGTATTCGCAGACATTTACTCTGCCACAGGCTTTACTCGACATTGCAAGAATCTGCTCTTCCCCCATCTGATCAGGGTCCACTTAAACCAGGATAGGTGCCTGAAATATCCCCTCACAATATAGCCTCAGCCAGGCACCCCATGTGTGTGTAGGGGAGGGATGCATCCTGCTTCCTCGACGCCTCACCATGTGAGAACTCTAGTGGGCCCCAAAACCACAACAGGGAGACTGTCCCCAACCGGGCATGGGACAGCCCTGCCTCCTCACCAGGTGGGCATGGGGGGGGGGGGGCGCGAGGCAAGCCCAAAACTTTCCATAAGGAACAAGTAACATGAAGGACCCATGACACCCCCCCACCAACCGAAATAGAAGTCCAACGCGGAGGATCATGACTGGTACCACAAAACGTACTCCCGGGCAGACACCCCAGAGCACTTTAAAAAAAAGCTAATTCCGGGCCCGGAGAGATAGCACAGCGGCGTTTGCCTTGCAAGCAGCCGATCCAGGACCAAAGGTGGTTGGTTCAAATCCCGGTGTCCCATATGGTCCCCCGTGCCTGCCAGGAGCTATTTCTGAGCAGACAGCCAGGAGTCACCCCTGAGCACCGCCGGGTGTGGCCCAAAACCAAAAAAAAAAAAAAAAAAAAAAAGCTAATTCCCAGAACCCAAAGCCATCTCATCTCAGCTGCCTCTCAATGCGCGTCACGTCAGGGGTCCGAGGTGACAAGGGTCCAAGGTGACAGATGGCCCTGCTTTGCCCCGTATCCGGGGGGAAAATGGGAAGAGATCTGTGGGGTAGCCCATAGCTTTTTGGACGATGCTAGTTCAAAGCTTCCTTTCACCAACTTCGTTTCCTTTTGCAGTTGGACACACAATCAATAAATAAGCGGCCTCTGAAAACTGCGAATCCTGGCTGATATTTTACACACACGTAAGACTCACTGAGGCAGCCAGGTCCATCTGAGGGCCGGAGGAGAGCAGAGTCCACATAAATAAGAAGTAATGTTTGCACATCAAGACACCAGTACAGAAATAAATATTAGGGAAAAAAAAAAAAGTCCTCTTTTGTATAAAAAAACTTTTTTTTCTCTTTTCTTTTCCTTTTTTTTTTTTTTTAAAAAAAAAGCTCCTTTGGTGGGTCCCCGCCCGGCAGAGCTTGGGAAAGGAAGCACAGGGTCCCCAGGGGCGCGGCTGTTTACTTGAAGGCCTCGGGAATGTGCGGCATCTGGGCCTGCGTGCTGGTGGGCGGGCTGGAGACACCCTCGGACCAATCGGAGATGTTGGAGTGCGGTGATGAGCTAGACCACTGGTCTGGGGACTCGGGGGATGGGGTAAGGAAGGGGTGCTCAGGCACGTGGAGCTGGTGGCTGGGGGTGCCGTCCACTGGGGAGGCATAGCTGTGCTGTGAGGGTGGCGTGAGGAACTGCGCTGTGGTGAGCGGTGGGGCCAGGCCCTGGTTGTCCGGCAGCCCTGTGTGCATGCCCAGACTGCTGGCACCCAGTGACTGCCCGTCTGCCTGGCTGGGCTCCCCGCCCAGGAAGCTGCGGCCCAGGTGGCTGTTGGTGGCCGGGGTGACACTGAGCTGTGGCTGCAGGCTGGGCTGTGGCATCTGTAAATTGGGCTGCGTCGGCGGCACCTGCTGAAGTGGCTGTGTGGGCACCAGGTGAGGAGGCTGCGGTGCCAGGCGTGAGCCAGGGAGAGCCTGGTAGCTCACCATCTGTGACAGGGCCCCCGCTGAGAGGCCACCATGCAAGGCCCCCATCATGCCGTGCTGTAGTGCAGGGGCCTGGACACTTAGAGGCCCGGGCCCCACTGCCCCACGCAGGGCACCATACTGGCCGGGCACCAGCCCGTTCTGCAGACGGGAGAGCCACTCACATTGACCGCTGAGGCTGGCAGTGCCGCTACCCAGGGTAAAATTCACGGCCGCACCTCCGGTACTGCCTCCCCCTGTGCCACCGCCACTGCCTAGGACGGTGCCGGTAGCCGATGCCACAGGCAGGTGGGATAGGCGAGGTGGGCCAGCCTCAAAGGCCAGTCGGCCGCCGCCACCACCCAGCTCAGGTTTGGCTGCCACGCTCAGGTGGCCCAGACTCATGTGAGTGTCGGGCATGCCAGGCAGGTGGTTGAGGGGCACAGAGGGGGACGGCTGGAATGGCGAGGGCAGGAGTGGTGGTGAGGCCACATCTGACAGGTAGCCATGAGGGGACTCAAGTGAGCCCACAGGTGACAGCACATTGGACGTGTCTAGCAGGCAGCCCTTGCCATCCTGCGATTTTTTCCGGCGAGCCTTCAGTTCCTTGGCGTCCTTGCCACATGCCAGGCCTTTAGCACTGGGCTTGCGGGCCTTCTTGCCCTGAGAGGCGGCCTTGAGGTTGCCCAGGTAGCCGTTGGGTGAGCAGAGCGGGGGCGACAGGGTGGGTGCCCCGGGCAGGCCGGAGTTGTGCAGTGGGGGGCTACACACCAGACTGTGCTCGTCCAGCAGCCTTACGATGTCGTGGTGCAGCCGCTCCTGTGCAATGTCACGGGGCAGCCGATCCATGTGGTCTGTGATGTCTCGGTTGGCAAAGTGATCCAGGAGCACCTTGGCTGTCTCATAACTGCCCTCCCGGGCGGCCAGGAACAATGGCGTCTCCTCCTGCAGGGAACAAGCCAGGGGCAGTCACTCTCAGCCCCAGCAGTGGGGAAGGAATGACTTTTCTGACTCTTCCCAGGCTTTTGACCCTAACCTGCTACCTCCCGGTTGTTTGGGGATCATGCCCAGCAGTGCTTGGGGCTGACTCCTAGCTCTGTGCTCAGGGCTGACTACCAGCTCTGTACTCAGGGATTACAACTGGGATGTTCTGATCGAACCCAAGTCAGCTGTGTACCAGACAGAAGTCCTCCCCACTGTATGATGCTTGAAGCCAAACGATAGCAAGGCAAGTGCCTTAATCCCAATCTTTTCTCCCATCTTTTTGTTTGGTTTTGTTTTGGGGCCACACCTGGTGCACTCAGGGGTTACTCCTGGCTCTGTACTCAGAAATCACTCCTAACAGACTCAGGGGACCAAACAGGATGCCAAGGATCGAACCCAGGTCAAATGCATGGAAGGCATATGCCCACCCCACTGTGCTATCTCTCCAGCCCCTCTCCTCCCATCTTTTTGTTTTTTTGATTTTTGGGCCACACCCAGCAGCAGTGCTCAGAGGTTACTCCGGGCTCTAGGCTCAGAAATCACTCCTGACAGGCTCGGGGGACCATATGGGATCTGGGAATCGATCCCAGGTCTGTCCCAGGTTGTCTGAGTGCAAGACAAACCCTTACCGCTGTGCTGTCACTCTGACCCCCCTCCTTCCAACTATTTTTTTTTTTTGGTTTTGTTTTTTAGTTTAGTTTTGTTTTGTTTTGTTTTGTTTTTTTTGGTTTTTGGGCTATACCCGGAGATGCTCAGAAATAGCTCCTGGCAGGCACAGGGGACCATATGGGACACTGGGATTCAAACCAACCAACTTTGGTCCTAGATCGGCTGCTTGCAAGGCAAACGCCGCTGTGCTATCTCTCCAGGCCTCCTCCTTCCAACTTTAAAGGTGCCCTGAGAGCCAGAGGGACAACACAGGGGCTTAAGTGCTGGCCTTTTACACAGCTGACCTGGTTCTACCCAGGAATCACATAGAGGGAACCCTGAGTACAGAGCTAGGGAGTCTGCCTTGAGCAGCACCAGGTACAACCCTGAAACCATTAAAATAAGGATCTCCATTGTGGCCTCTTCCTCCTCTATCCCAAAACACATGGGAGACAGAAACTAACCAAATTTCTGGGGAGCAGCTCAGTGCACCCCAGCCAGCCATGATACCAGCCTGCAGCTCTGCCTACCCGGGGTCCCCATCTCCAGGAGGGAGTACCCAGCACTTCACAAACCTTGTTGCTTTGCATGTCCTTGTTGGCACCATTCTTCAGCAGCACTATGGCTGCCTCCACATTGTTCACTGCAGCTGCCCAGTGAAGTGCAGACTTGCCTGTTGGAGAATGGGACAGAAGATAGGTTGAGGGCTAGCAGATGGGCAGTGGCCCCCACACTGCATGTGCATTTGCAGGTGCATGCACGTCCCAGACCAGCCATCCCTGCTCACCCAGGTCATCCACAGCATTGACATCGGCATGAGAGGTGATGAGCTCTTCCAGCATGCCCTCTACTGCCAGGCGGGCTGTCAGGATCAGCGGCGTGGTGCCATCGTGCATACGGGCATCTAGGTCTGTGGCTCGGTTCCGGATCAGGATCTGGAACAGAAGGAGTGACTCAGGGATGACCCAGGCCCTCATACACCCACAACACCCTGGCCCACAACCATCTGGGGGCCAATCCAGCCCCTTTGACCCTTTGGAAGGGCCAACTAAGATCAGGCAGGCACAGAAGGGCACAAATCAGCAGCTCTGGGACCCCTAAAACCTCCCCTAAAGCACATGGATAAATCTCTGTCCAGTTGGGATGAGGTGAAGCTGACTCTAAACCCCAGTTCTTGTGGGAGAGCAAGGTGCCAGGGGAGGGGCTGAGGACCAGCTCACAGTGGACCCAACCTAGGTAAATGTTTTGTAGTCCCATGGGCACATTTGTGTCCACACAGGAGACAATGGCAGCACATGAAAGGCCCCTCAGTTCCCGCTGGTTGGGCCCCCAACCACAAGCGGCCAACACCTCCTCTAGCTCCTCTCTCTGCTCCAGGCTATGCCTCAGGCCAAGACTGGGAAATGGGGGGAACGCCCAGAGGAGGGAGGGGAGCCCTACAAGGCAGCTGATCCCAGTTTGGAGTCAAGGATTGAGGTAGGAGCAGGGTCTGCAGGGCAGGGGCTGCTCACCTGGAAGACACCCTGGGCATCTGCTGACACAGCGGCATGCAGTGGGGTGCGGCCCATGTGGTCCTGGATGTTAGCGTCAGCACTGGCCTCCAGCAGGCGCTTGGCAGCATCAGAACGCGAGTAGCGAGCAGCCAGGTGCAGGGCTGTCTCCCCTGTACGGTCAGTCTGGCTATGCAGGCTGGCGCCCTGGTAGATGAAGTCTGAGATGACAGCAGGTGCATCCTCCTCCTCCTCACTGTGACCCGTCTCCAGGCCCCCTCCGCTACAGGAGGCGATCATGAGGGGTGTGAAGCCATCTGCGGGGGGACAAGAGGGAGCTCAGTGAGGATGGGCATAGCAGGGTGCCACAGAGATGGCCCAAGCCCACCTACCACCCAAGGAAAACTCTGTAGATGTCCATGTGTTTTAGACATGCATCCCCACATAGGAGAATGGATAAGAAGGTCCCATACCCCAAGTTGGCTAGAATAGGAAACCCTGACCCCATGCTGGGCTTCCAGAACATTCTCGAGAGCAGGAGAGACAGGTGCCACAGAGGGAAGTACTGTGGGGTGGGCGGCACCTACCTGGCCCACGAACGTTGACATCTATGCAGTCGGCATCGGCCTCACCCTGTGGCGGTGTGGGCGCCATAGCCGATACACGCAAGTCCGCTGCATCTAGGTGCTGCTGTGTCCACTTGCGGTGGTCAGTCTGCTCATCCAGGTCAGGAAGGACCACTGGCTCCTCAAACTGAGGATATGCAAAGAATACATCACAGGGGAGTCAGGGGAGGGATGCCCTCAGGGGAAGGACCCCAGAATAGGAGCCCCAAAAAGGAGACCCATAAATGGTTTCAGAATAAGTGCCCGGGAAGATCCTGGGCTGGTCCCTGAGTGGTGCCCCAGAATGGAGGGGACCCCCCCCTCAGAGCAGAAGCCTGGAAGAGGAGAGCCTACGGCTAGTCTCAGATTTGGGGGTGGAGGGAATCCCGACTCACCCGAAATTTCTTGGTCTCCAGGTCACCATCGCCCCACTCATTCTGGTTGTCATCCATCAACGCTCCATCCGATGAATTTTTCAGGGGCCTAGACAGGAGGCGGTGGGAAGGAGATTCAGCGGGGCTCCCAGGAGCACCCCAAGTCCCAACCCTGGAGGCCTTGTGGAACATCACAGCAGAGCAGGTGCCCCCCAACCCCTCTGCAGCAGCAGCCACGTCCACTCACTTGAGGCCCACGGAGTCCTCGCCCAGGGGCTCACGCCGCTTCTTCTTGCCAGCTTCTGACACCTTGAAGCCCTCAGGGAACCAGAGCTGCCCATGCTGGCGTCGGCGCTTGCGGGACAACAGAACCCCGCAGCCCACGAAGAAGAGCAGCAGGAAGGCGGCCACAGCCACGTACATGAAGTGCAGTGGTGGTGGTGGCGGCGGCTCCGTCTTACCTGCAGGCACACAGGGCGGGTGGTGGGCATCAGGCAGAGCTCTAGCTCAGCTCACCCGCGCGCCTCCATCCCACCCCCCAAAATAAGGTCATTTTCTCGGCACTTCATCAGAATTGCAAACTACGGCTAAATTCCACCCCCCCACATTGTCTGGAGACGGCCTTTTGCTTCCCCCTGTAAGGGGGGGATTAGCCAACTTCAAATCTCCGCGCTTGCGGTGAGCTGTTAAGACAAAGGATTTAGGGGGATTTTCGCGATACAAACTTCAACTCTTCACATGACACCGATCAATTCTTTCCTCTCTCTCTTTTTTTTTTAAAAAAAAAAAGAGCTGTAATGATTTTGAAATAATACCCAACAAAGGAAGACCAAGGGGAAAGGGGGGTGGGTGGGAGAGAAAACAGCTCCCACTTCCTGCTGGATCGGCAGCTGGCCGAGGGGCCAGTCACTATAGGGAAAGGAGGAGGCCAGCCAGAAAATTCCAGAAAAACACTTCACATGCAGGACATGAGCACTGGCCCATGGGCAGCAAGGGCAGTAGAGGGGCTGCAAACAGACATAGCCCAGGATTCCCGAAGGGCAACAAATACCAGGAGTTGAATGGGATGGGGTACTCACTCTGTACTGCCTCGATCTTGTAGGGGATGTCGAGACTGCCCAGTGAGGCGAGCGCCCCCAGGAAAGCAGCCACATCGGCGGCACTCTGGAAGCACTGGGCAGATGCTAATGCGCACTGCCGGTTATCAATCTCCAGGTACACGATGGAGCTGGGGGGGGGGGGGGGAACATGGTCAGGTCAGCCTGTGCTTGCAGCACCCTACTCCCAATCCCGCCTCCCACTCGGCCAGCCCATTGCATTGTACGGCATGGAGTTGGCAGCTCCTGAAGCTTGGAGCAGGCTGGGATGGCAGGGAGTGAGTTGAGGGCATGGAGGCAATATTCAGAGTGTATAGTCACCTACTGCCCACCATCCCCCAAGCTCAGCTTCAGGCTCGCATTGCCAAGGACCCCTACAGTCCCCACATTCTGCCCTAACAGTCCCTGCTGCCCATGTTAAGCTGAGAATCAGCCCATAAAAATGATACTCCCCAATCTCTGGGAATAGACAATGGAGACCAGGACCCACTCACCCTCGAATGTCCATGGGGTCTAGCTCCCGGCGCCGCCGAGAGCCCTGGCTGCCTGGGAGCAGCTTGGCTGTCACTTGGCCCAGGAGGTCTCGGGGTGCAGGCCAGTTGCTCAGTGTGTCTAGCGAGCGCTTGATAGGGTGTTTGTGCAGCTCCTCCACATTGCCATAGTAGGGGAAGATCATGTGCTGGCCGTTGGCATCGCGCTTGAAGACCACGTTGGTGTGCAACAAGCGGCTCAGCTCCCGCAGGAAGTGCAGGGAGTGGTTGCGAAGCTGGTCGGGTGGCACCAGGACTACCACCACCAGTGTGCCTGCCGCCAGGCGCTCAGGAACATGTCCAGCACAGTCTAGCCCATCCCATTCACACTCAGGACTATTACAGCCTTGATCACAATGGCCATCACTGAAGTGGTCCCTGCAGTACTGGTCATAGAGGGGGCTGTGGGGGGAACAGGCGTGTTAGGGTACTTCCCAGCCTCTGTGGCTGCTCCCACTTCCCCAATATATGCTCCACCCATACCGCAAGGCCCTACCTCTCATCCAATCGCCACAGGAATACCAAGTACCTGTAAACCCGCCCATCACCCAACAGCCACAATACCACAGGCCACGCCCACTGTCCCTGCAGTCCACCCACACGCCACGCCACCACCAAATAGCCCACGCACCACCCTAACAGCCATGCTCATACCCAGCCCCGCCCACTGCCCACAAAGTCCCACCCACTGCCACGAAGCCCCACCCACTTCCCAAAGTCCTGCCCATACAAGCTGTCCACTGTCCCTGAAGCCCCACTCACATTAGATCACGCCCATCACCCAAACAGTCCCACCCAAACCAGCTCCACCCACTGCTCCAGTCCTGCCTCATATGGCCCAGTCCACAACCCAACAACCCTATCTACGACCCAAACAGCCACACTCAGTCCTGCAGCCCCACCAGCTATCCTTGCGGTCCTGCCCACCGTCCCAGCCTCGCCAAAAGTCCAGGTCTTACTTGCACTGGCCCTCAGCATGCTGGCAGTCAAAGCCATCAAACAGGCAGTTGGCCGAATTGCACTGGTTGTCACAGCGGCCATCGTTGAAGTACTTCCAGCACTGCAGCGCCTGTGAGCAGTTCTGCCAGGGGTCGTTGAAGTTGAGAGAGCAATCGCCTCCATCCCAGCCGCAGGCATGGTTGTTGCAGGGGGCGCTGCACACCTTGTTCCCTGCCTCCTCTCGGCATGCGGGGAGCTCGCACACCTCCTTCACCTGTGGCGGGTTGATGTCACGGCCTGCGCCACCCACAAAGCTGTAGTCAAGGATGTGGCACCGGAGCCCGTTGAACTTGGGGGGGCACAGGCAGCGGAAGAATGGTCTCTCAGCCGTGGGCTCACAGACCCCCTGGTTGTAGCAGGGGTTTGTGCCCTCGCAGGGGCTGTTGGCCGAGAATTGGCACTCGGGGCCAGTGAAGCCATCTGAGCACAGGCAGGTGGGGCTGTGCGGGCCCGACACACAGGTGCCCCCGTTGAGGCAGCGCAGACTGCCACAGGCACGGGCATCGTTCTCGCAGGTGACGCCCTCAAAAGCCTGTGGGGGGCATGAAGGGGATGTTAAGAGGCTGGCTTTAACCCCGGACCCGGCACCCCGCCCAGGATCGATGCCTTTTGTAGGGAAATTGCAGGCTGAGGGGATGGCACACACAGTCTGTGAGGAGCCCAGTTGGATCCCCAGCACTGCAAGGAGTAAACCCTGAACACAGGACCAGAAATAGCCCCAAAAAAGGTCCAGGGAAATACTCTGCTAAAGGGTAGAAGGTTCAAGCATCCATTTAGGGCAGAAGCAGAGGGACTGGGAACAAAGGCCTTGGTGGGGTTAGAAGATTTCAGGGCCACCCTCATGTTGTGTATGTAAGGGCTGACTTGCTACACCCTCACACCGCAAGGGACTCTGCTCAGGTTACTACATCAATCCTGCCAAAAAATGACATCTTGCAAGGGCCAGTGTACAGGAGGGGCCCCAGGTAGGTCAGGGCCTTGGCTGGACTCAAATGCCCCTGTAGGTGGACCTGAATGCTAGAGTCTGGGCAAAGCTCAGGTTCCAGTCAGCCCCGCTGGGATCTTCTCCCCATCCCGAACCAGGGAGCCCAGAGGCAGCAAGGACCCCTACCGGCGGGCACTTGCAGATGAAGCCACGGATGGTGTTGGAGGCCACGGCACAAGTACCTCCATTCTTACAGGGCCTGTCCTTGCATCCATTGATGACAGATTCACAGCGCCGCCCTGGGTGAGGAGTGGCAGGAGAACCAGCGTGAGTTACTTCACCCCACACAGGCATTCCACAACCTCATTCCTCCCCACCCTGCCTCCTCCACTGCTTCCAACTTCCACTCCACCTCCACCCCCACCCCATAGGAATCAGCTTCCTGACTCCACCCACCTCAATCCTCTCCTTGCCTGCCCTGCCCACAACCCTGTGAATCCCTGCTTGCCAGGCCCTTTCATTGCAGCTCTGCCCACAGCCCCACCTCTTCACAACGGGCCCCACCCATCTCCTTGCCAGGACACCCAAAATCCCACCCTTTCCTGAATGGCCCTGCCCATAGGCCTGCCTCTGAGTCCATAGCTCCCCACATCCGGGCTCCGCCCACACCGGGCCCACAGCCTCGCCCACCATGCCCGCTGGTGCCCACCGGTGTGGCCTGCGCGGCACTCGCAGTGGAAGTCATTGACTCGCTGCACACAGTTCTGGGTGCCACGGGCATCGCAAGGGTTGGACAGACACTCGTTGACGTCCCCTTCGCAACGCTCGCCCACGAAGCCAGGAGGGCAGAGGCAGCTGTAGCCACCCACGCGGTCCACACAGGTGCCATTGTTGAAGCACTTGGGGCCCTGGGTCACGGGGTCTAGCGCCGGGTGACAGTCGTCTACGTTGATCTCGCAGTGCATGCCTGCGGCCGGACATCCATCCATTAGCCATCAGGCAGTGGCCACAGCCCTCTCTTCCCCACCCTGGAGGCCGGTCCACGTGTGGCCTCACCTTGGGTGCCACGGGGGCAGGAGCACTTGTAGGTGTTGACGAGATCAATGCAGGTGCCTCCATTTTGGCATGGGCGGGATTGGCATTCGTCTATCTCCTCGGAGCAGTTGACTCCTTGGTACCCAGGCATGCACTGTGAGGGCAGAGATGGCCTGGACCAAGCTCCCAGGGCAGGTGGCTGCTCCTCCCACCTGGCCCCCTAGAGGGAAACCCCTGCCCTGCATGGCCAGCCAGCTTAGGAAAAGTCTAGGAAGTGTGGGAGCATCTGAAAGTCTCCAGACAGGGATAAGGGAGCCCGATGCCACATGTCAGTGCCTCAGCATCCAGAGCCCCTCTCCACACTCCCACAGGGCACCTCCAGGCAGCCTTCCTTGACTGCGCTAGCAGACACAGGTACCCACCTTACAAGAGTAGCCACCGGGGTAGTCTGTGCAGGTGGCACCATTGTGGCACGGGCTAGGTGAGCACTCGTCCACCTGGTCCTCACAGTAACTGCCGGTGTAACCAGCCCGGCAGCGGCAGTGGTGGGTGTTGCTGTCATTGATGCAGAAGCCCCCGTTCCGGCACAACTGGGTGACATTCACATCTGCGGGGAAGGGCTGGGTAAGGCTCGGGGGCAGGCACATCTTTCCCCAGGTCCCCTGCTCTCTGCTTCCCGGTCTGACTCACCTCGTCGGCGCGCAGCCTCCTCGCAGGACACACCGGGCACATCGCAGCGCAGACCTGTCCAGCCAGCACGGCACTCACAACGGAATTGCGTGTGGGTCTGCCAGCAGCGACCCCCATTCTTGCAGGGTGAGGAGTCGCACCAGCGCACCAGATTCTGGGGGGCACAAACACCCGCTCACTTTCTGTTCGTGCTGCACGACCCCCTATTCCACAACTGAGGCTGATGTAGCAGTGCTCAGAGGAGGAGCAAACCCTCCAGACAGCTTCCTCCCCAGAACCAGCTGACCTGACACACCCTGAGGTCATGAGCTCCCATACTTGGCACCTCTGAAGGGCCGCAGCTCCTCACCTGGCAGTTAAGGCCAGTGTAGCCCTGGGGACAGGTACACTTGTAGGCCCCGTAACTGTCCTGACACGTGCCGCCATGTAGGCAGGGCCGCGAGTCGCACTCGTTGACATCATGTTGGCAGTAGCTGCCTGTGAAGCCAGGTGGGCACAGGCAGGTAAAGGAGTTGATGCCGTCCACACAGGTGCCGCCATTGAAGCAGGAGCTGGGGGAAGCAGCAGTGAAATGAGGGCATGGAGTGTGGTGCAGTGTTGAGCAGCCCTGTGTGATGAGTTCAGTTCCCTTACCCGAATCGCTTGGGGGTGAGGGTTCCCCTGCCTGAGCCCAGACTCATCATGCCAGGCCCACTCCCTGAGTGCTCAGACCAGCTTATCTGTTCTGGGGGGCACAGCTAGTGCTTTACCTACCCACTGTTTCTCTCCCCCCACAGCCCCCCAAATGGCTTAGTGGGATCCTGACTCTGCCGGGGAGTCATGGGGAGGGACCTGAACCCACGTTGGATTATGTCAAAAGACAGGAAGAAAGATCCAACATTTAGTGCCAGGTTGTAGGGAAAACATGAGATTTGTATGTCCTTGGGCCCACACTTGCTTCTGGCTTAACCAGCAGTGAATCTAGGGATGTGGGCAGATTGATGACTCTTGGGAGTACAGGAGCAGGAACAAGAGCCAGGGACCATGGTCCACACACCTCTCGGTGCAGTCGGGTGTGTTGTCTTCGCAGTGGATCCCACTGAAGCCGGGAGGACAGGTACAAGTATAGCTGTCTACACAGTCAGTGCAGTTGGCACCATTGAGGCAGGGGCTGCTGGCACACTCATCGATGTCCTCTGCACAGAAGGGGCCCTGGAAGCCAGGCAGGCAGGTACACGAGGCCGAGTTGATACCGTCGGTGCAGGAGCCGCCGTTGTGGCATGGGTCTGTGGGGACACAGGGGGTAGATGTATGGTGGGCATAGCGAATTGCAGGGAACAAGCATCTTGCCCCTTTCCCCTTTCCCCCATCCTGTTGGCAGAGTGCCTGCCTTGGTGCAAATGCTCCTCCTGCCCTGCACTGAGGCCCCAGGCCTTGACTTTGCAGTTGGGCCAGGAGGAGTTGAGTGGACTGGGCCTGGCTTGATACTATGGGGAGAACTGGGCCAGCCTGGCCACCAGGAAATGGCTCTGGAGCCTTCTAGAACTACGCAGAAGAGTCTCACCTATCTAAGCCAGGCCCACAGTGCTCCTGAGTCTCAACTATAAGAACTGTCTCCTACAAACTGAGGGCCTGCAGGCTGGCAGGAAGCAGGCAGTGCTGTGGCAGGGGTGGGCACAGTGGGGCAAAGTGCAGGTAACACGGTGGCTATGGCTGGGGAGAACGCAGCAGCACTCACTGGGCCAGCAGTCATCCACGTCGTTCTCACAATGGCGCCCAGTGTAGCCAGCGCGGCAGTGGCAGTAGTAGCCTCCATGTGTGTTCTGGCAGGAGGCCCCATTGCGACATGGGCTCTTCACACACTCGTTGATGTCGATCTCACATGTCTGGCCTGTAAGAGGAGCACTGTTCAGCCCTGACCTCCTGCACCAGCCTGGGACCTCACGCAGGGATCTAAGGGTGCAGGTGCTGCTCTTGCACTCCCTGCCAGTCTGGCCACTACGCAGGGGAGCCCCAGGAGCCCTCCAACCCTGGCACCTTACCTTGCCAGCCCGCAGGGCACATACAGGAGAAGCTCTCATAGTCCTCGGACTCCTGGCATTTCCCGCTGTTCTTGCAAGGGTCAGGGGTGCACGGGGCCAATACAACCTCACAGGAGGCTCCTGTGGGGGCATGAGGGTGAGGCATGGGGCCAGGCAGCAGGGCTACAGCACTTCTAACCACTCCCACAGAGCTGGGCCCAAGGGGGGCCCATCGGAGAAAACATGAGAAAACTTGGGAGGATAAGGAAAAAGGTGACCCAGAGGTCCCCAAACAGCGACCACTGTGCCAGAGCAGTGAGGGACAAGTGCTGGCCCTGGCACAGCCATGTCAGGCTCAGGTGTGTGTGGAAAGTGAGGGATGTGAAGGGCTGTGGGGGGGTGTGAGAAATGTGAGGGCTATGAAGGGTTGTGAGGGTACTGTGAGGCTGTGAGGGGCTTTGACTTGTGTGTGGGGCTGTGAGGGGACTTAGGGCTGTGAGGGCTGTGCAGGCCGAGCTCCCCTTGGAGCCTGACGCCAGCCTTCCTGTTTACAGCCGGGAAGGGGGGTGACCCCCGATCTGGGGACTGAGGAAGTGCTTTCTCCCACCCCCACCCCCCCTTATCGCTGGCTCTGGGCCTTGTCCCTGGGCCCTTCCTTCCATCAGTTTCCAGGGTGACCTGGGCCGGCAGGAAATTCGCCAGTATTTCCGACAATTGTGTGAAGGGAAGTGGGAAGCAGGCGGGAGGGAAGCAGGTCAGGGCCTGCAGTGCCTGTTCACAGGGAGGTGCTCCCAGGCAACTCACAGGCCCCTGGAGTGGGGGGGGGGGGATGACAACAGACAGAAAGACAGACACACAGACAGGCGAGACAGAGAGGGTCTCCTCAGAACAGAGAGTCTCCTCACAGGATACAGGAAAGAAAACCCAGGTCTCCCATAGGGGTCAGAGAAAACAGGCTCAGGCTAGTCACAGCTGCCTGGACAGTTTGGGACAGCGCTATGGTCCAGGATTACTCCTTTGGGAGCCATTTGCAAACCTCTTTACTGGAGGATCCTCCCTGGGGAAGGGCAGCCTCCTCCCTCCCATACACAAAAACGGATGAGAATTCCTTATCCCAGGGGATCTCGCTGTTGGTCAGGGCTAGAAGGGCAGTCAGGCCTCACAGCTACAGCTGCATGGATGCCAGCATGGTGAAGCCAGCACCCAGCCTGCCCAAGGGCTCCTGATACATCTCCTATGGCCCTGCCCCAGAAGGAACAGAGGATGTCCTCAGACTCCAACATCACCCAGGTGCCTGAAGGTATGAGCCACAGCAGGTACAATGGGGGACCCTGGGCTCCAGGGATAGGAGGCCAGGTCTGTGTCTAGCAGAGCAGAGCAGACCATCCCCACTCAGAAACAGGCCCAACCCACCCATCCATGGTGTCTAGTATCACCCAGATAAAGGCCTCACCCAGAAACACAGGTCCCATCACCCATGGTGCCTAGATCCACCCAGAAACACAAACCCCACCCACTCATGATGCTTAGCTCTACCCAGAAACAGGCCCCACCCACCGTGAAGCTTAGCTCCGCCCCCAAAACCCATCCCATTCACTATGCTCTTAACCCTTCCCAGAAAAGGCCCTAGCCATGCATCCGCTTAGGCCTGCCTGTATATCACTCCCCCGCTGCAAGGCCCTGGACATCTGTACCCACAGCCTGGCCATGCCCACCCATAAGGTTAGCCCTGCCCAGACAGAGCAGCCTACGACCATCTGGAAAGCCCCACGCACCTGTGTAGGGTAGCGGGCAGTTGCACTTGTAGCCGGCCACATCATCCATGCATGTGCCCTGGTTCAGGCACGGGTTCGAGGCACACTCATTGATGTTGGTCTGGCAGTTGGGGCCTGGGCAGGACCAAGGCAGGGTGAGTGAGATGAACCCCCCCAGATGTGGTTGTTTGTTCCCCTGGATTCTCCATCTGCTGGGCTGGCCACTCACCACTGAAGCCCCCACGGCAGGCACACACATAGCCCCCACTCAGGTCCCTGCACGTGCCACCATTGGCACAGGGGTTAGACTCGCACTCGTTGTTGTTGACGTCACAGTTCGTTCCGCTCCAGCCGGGGTCACAGTCACACTTGTACCTGCACGAAAGAGCCGAGCACTCAGGGGTGTGGAGGGAGGTGCCCTGGACCCCGGGTCTGTGACGGCAGCCAACAGTCCAGGCCCTGCAGCCACAAAGCTACCTTAGAAAGCGGTCCCGTGAGACCATGAAACCCTGACACTACTGGACACTCGACTGTCCCCCAACCATCCTCCCACAGTACCCCACAGATACCCCACCCCCAGGAGAATGGAAAGCTCCAGCCCACACTGCTGTGGTCCCCTGGTCTTGACCACAGTGGGACATGGGAGCCCAAGGCCCCTCCAAGCTGAAAATTGGATAGCTCAGTACACAGTGGATGCCAGGCAGGAAGCAGGTCGAGGTGCAGTGTGCCCATACCCGTTGAGGCCGTCCCGGCAGGCACCATGAATGCAGGGGTCGCTGCTGCACTCGTTCACCTCTGACAGGCACGTGGGGCCATGGTATCCCTCGGGGCAATGGCAGGTGAAACTGTTGATGCCGTCCACGCACGTGCCCCCATTGTGGCAGGGCCGCGCAGCACACTCGTCTATGTCGATGTTGCACATGTTCCCTGTGGGCATGAGGGTGTCAGGGGCTTCCCACTCCATGTTCCCGGCCCAACCAGGGTCTCTGGTCCCCTCACCCTGGCAGAGCCCAGTTGGCACCCACCTGTGTAGCCTGGCGCGCAGGCACACTCATAACCATCGATCTTGTCCATGCAGGTGCCTGAGGCGCAAGGACTGCTGGCACAGTCGTCCAGGTTGATCTCACAGTTGGGACCTGATGGGGGCAGTGTGGGGTCAGTTTCTGAGGCCATCCATGTACAGGTCACCCACCCCCTGCCCCATGAGGCAGAGCCCAGGCACCCCCAGACCTGTGGTCCCTGGGAGGCATATGCACAGGTAACTGTTGTCACGGTCCTGGCATGTGCCCCCATGGCGGCAGGGCTGGCTGTGGCACTCGTTGATGTTGGCCTCGCAGTGATGGCCGGTGTAGCCAGGCCGGCATAGGCAGGTGAAGGCGGCCACGCCATCCTTGCAGGTGCCATAGTGGCAGGGGTCGGGTTCACACTCATCGATGTCCACCTCACAGTGGGGCCCCGTGTAGCCTGGGGAGGCAGCAGGCTCAGATCGCTATCCTGGTGCTCCGAGTGCCCTGATGCCCCCCACCACCACCTGCCTGCTGCACCCGACGCACCCTCAGTGCAAACGCAGCTGTAGCTGTTGGGGCCGTCTAGGCACTTGGCGCCGTTTCCACAGGGAGTGCTGGCACACTCATCCACATCATGCTGGCACAAGTGCCCAGTGAAGCCTGCAGTGCCCAGACAGCAACTGGTCAGACAGAGGTACCCAAGGGGGCATCCCCACCTCACCTTCCCTTCCCTCCCCTCCCTCTCCTTCCTTCCCTCTCCTCCCCTCCTCTTCCCTTCTCTTCCCTTCCCTCCCGTCCTCTCCACTCCACCCCCTCCTTCTCCCACCCTCAGCCCTGCCCACCCAGACCAACCTCCTCTCCAGGTGGATTCGGGGTTGCTATAGTGATGGCCTAGTTGACTGCAAATGGGTCCCTCTCCCATGTGGGAAAGGCCTGAGTCTACTTCAGCACCCTGACAGGCCTGAACTCAGCACCTCCAGATTCCTGCACCCCAACAGCCTGGGCTCAGAGCCCCTAGCTCCCTGAAACCTAACAGTGCCAGGTCTATTATCCCCAGGCCCTTGTACTGGAACACAGCTCTGGGCTCAGCACTCCAGCCCTACTCTACCTCCTGAACCAGGGGTACCAATCTCCAGGGGCCCAGCCAGGAAGCCCCCAGGAGAGCAGACACCTACAAGGGGCCTGGACCCTGCCCTCCCTGCTATGCTTCAAGAAGCCCAGAACTAGCCCAGCAGGCCAGCCTTTCCCTGGTGGGACCCCTCCCCACAGATGTGGATACTAACACTCCTCACTCATGTGCAGTGGCTCATCCCTGGGACACTCACCTGTGCACCAGTACAACACCCCCATACTCCCAAATCACCCCCACCCATGTGGCCCTCAGCCTCACCTGTGGGGCACTCGCACAGGAACTCGTTGATCTTGTCCACGCAGCGGCCATTCTGCAAGCAGGGGCTGCTGGCACACTCATCTGTGTTGATCTCACAGTGCACCCCCTCGTAGCCTGGGGGTGGGGGGAGTGAGGGTCAGCAGGAAGTGAGAGACAGAGGGACCAGGAGTAACCCATAGGGATCCCACACTCTGAGCTCTGGAGCCTTCCATGCACATGGGGAGCAGAGTCGTGACTTGGGACCAAGGGAGCCAGGGTTGGAGGGACAGGGAATGGAATGATGGGGGACAGGAAGCCAAGATGGGGGTGGCCGTGGCACGCACCAGGCATGCAGATGCACTGGAACTCCCCGATCTGGTCCAGGCATGTGGCGTCATTCTGACATGGATTTGACACACATTCATTGACGTCAATCTCGCAGCGGGGCCCGGTGTATCCCTGAAGACACTGGCACTCGAAGGAACCCAGAGTGTTGATGCATTTGCCTGCATGCTCACAGGGGTTGGCGCCTGCGGTGGGGACAGGAACCTCTCAGTGCCTGGTCACACCAAGAATCCTTGGGGGTACTGGGCTCTCAGCAGCTTTCTGGCCACCGCCCTATGCAGACACATGTGCACACACACGCACACCTGGGCAACACACACACTTGCACATCAGCACACACTACAATGCACCTGTGTATACCCTGGGGAGAATTATTCACATATCCGGGGAGCACTGTACACACATCAAGGGAACACCGTGAATGTACCCAGGGAGCACCCATGCGCAGACCCAGAGAGCACTTGTTCGCATACACTAGGAGCATCCATGTGTGCTTACCCTGGGAGCATTGTGCATGTATGCAGGAAGTACTGTACACTTCTCTAGGAAGCATCATTCATATACCCAGAAAACACCCATGCGTTACCCAGGGAGCACACATTGCACACTCAGGGAGCATTGCACGTACCCAGGGAACACTCGTCCACATCCTGGCTGCAGGCAGGGCCTGTGTAGCCAGAGGGGCAGGTGCAGATGGCCTTGCCATTGACAGGGTTGGTGTCGCAGTTAGAGCCTTCATTGCAGGGGTTGCTGATACAGGCGTCGTTGAGGTGACACAGCAGGCCTGGGAGCAGAGAGGCCGTCAGCAGGCACTGTCGGGCTCCGAATCCCCACCCTGCCCTGCCTCCCTTGCCCCTTGCTCCCAACCAGCCAAGCCTCATCCAGCGCCCACCTGTGCGGCCATGTGGGCACTCGCAGTAGAAGGAGGCAACACGGTCATGGCAGGTGGCACCCTGGAAGCAGGCAGCGCTGGCACAGTCATCGATGTTCTCACTGCAGTCCTCACCCGTCCAGCCATTGACGCATACACAGGTGTAGCCACCATTGGTGTTGTGGCAGGTGCCACCGTTCTGGCAGGCGTTGGGCATTAGTTGGCATTCATCCACGTCCTCCGTGCAGTACTGGCCTGGGGCGGGGGGCTCTGGCAAGTCAGCGCTGTGTCTCCCCATCCCTGCCATCTAGTCCACCCCAGGCTCAGGGTCCTCTGGACTCACCTGTCCACTCAGGCGGGCAGCGGCAGTTGTAGGTGTTGACACCATCCACACAGGCACCCCCGTTCTTGCAGCCATTCCCCGGGCAGTCATCAACGTTTTCCTCACAATTCTGCCCAGCAAAACCTTTGAAGGGAGATGCGGTTGCTAAGACCCCCTACCTCATCATGGGGATTGGGCTAGCCACACACACGGGATGCAAGAAAACTAGGTTCTGGAAGACTCAGTGGTCCAATCCCTGATCCTGGGGCTCCCTAACTCAAAAGGCCACCGTAGAAGTTGTGTGGAGCCCCCAACAGTGCTCTCTGTGCAGGTTGGGAAGAGGCAGACTGGTTGGTGGGGGAAGGTATAGGGCACCCCCAACTCATCAGCCAAGTTAGCTATTAACCCACCCAGTTGCCTCTGCTCAATGATCAACCTAGCTAAGCTGCTGACTCATCCCCCTCCACAGTGTCAATGTTCTAGTTCTGCACTCAGAGGACCCACCTGGGACCCTTAGGCCAAAGGAAGGCAGCTGCTGGGGAACTGCAACCCACTGCCCTCTGAGCCTTACTGGGTTTGGATCTGGTCTGCTGGGCTCAAGGTTACACCCATCCCGGCTCTCACAGCTCACGGGGCTATGCTGGGCACCAACCTACCACATTCCCAGGGAAGCCCATGCCCAGGACCCGTGTGGCATTCATGCAGCCCTACTAGGGTCACACAGCCACAGAACAGAGCCCAGTGCTGACCACAGACAGGTAGAGTGGGCACATGTCACATTGGCTGTGGCCTGGTTGTGGTGTGACCCACGTACCTCTTCAGTCCCTTTGAGAGCTGTGGCAGCAAAACTTATTCCCGAGAGACCCTGGGTGAGCAGTATGGGCACTGGCTCTGTGCAGTGTGTGTGTTTGTGTGTGTGTGTTTGTATGTGCTTGTGTGTATGTACCCTGTGTCTATCCTGCCCCTGGGGAGTCCTGGGGTGCAGTCGGGACCCACTCACACATGGCTCCTGGAAACAGCAAGGGGGTGGGTCAAGACTGGCTCACACATGCACCTGGGTTCTCGGGAGACACACACACACCTTGCCAGGTTCATCCAGCAGAGTGCCCCTCTGGAGGCTGTGGTACCTCAAGTACTGGACACAGTTGTCCAGCTAAACCACCCCCATCCCTCAGAGAGAACAGGTGCGGGAGTAGGGGGTGAGTGTGGCGGCTTGGTAGCCCCTCTAGAGAGCATTGGGCCTGGCCCCTCCAACCATGCATAGTGAGACTGCATCAATTCCACCAGTCCCCCATATCCCCCTGCTGCAGTAGGGTGGAAAGGAGCCTCGGCCACACTGATTGCCCTGTACGGGGTAGGGGGAGACCTACCTGGCAGGCATGCACACTCATGCGTGGTGTCGCCCGTGGGTCGGCAGGTGCCCCCATTCTGGCAGGGTGAGGGGCTGCAGGGCACGAAGGGCAGATCGCACAGGGGACCCGTGTGAGTGGGCCGGCAGGCGCAGCGGAAAGAGCCCACCTCATTGTGGCATGTGCCCCCATTGCGGCAGGGCGAGGGCGTCTGGCCACACTCATTCACGTCCTGGCGGCAGGTGGGCCCGTGGAAGCCGGTTGGGCAGCTGCAGATATACGAAGCCTCGAAGGGCAGGCAGCGGCCACCATTGGCACAGGGATTAGAAGCACATGGGTCCGCCTGCTGACATGTTTTCCCTGGGGGTCGAGGGCAAGAGATGAGACTGGGGGTACTTCCAGACCTGCCCCGTGTACGCATGAGTGGGGAATGGGCATTGCTCTGCAGAGGGTGAGGAGCGGAGCTGGCAGCTAATCCCTTCCAAGCCCCTCACTCTGGTGCCAATCCCCAACGCCAGTGGGAACAGCATGGGGGGAGCACTGGGCAGACATATGTGGGGGCACCCAGCATCTGGGGAAGTGGCTCACCTGACCATCCGGGGCTGCAACGACACTTGTAATCATTCAGAGTGAGCAGTTCACAGGTGCCACCATTCCGGCATGGGTTGGTGAGGCAGGCGTTGTCCTGGGGTGTCAGGCACAGGGGCCCTGAGAAGCCCAGACGGCAGCTACAGGTATAATCCACAGCACCATCACGTTCAGCCACTAGGCATGTGCCACCATCCCTGCAGGGCCTACTGAGGCACGGGTTGGGCTCCTGGCACCTCGGGCCGGCAAAGGCACTGCTGCATCTGTGGGTCATATGGTGGGTCAGTGGCTGGCCTGAGCCTGCGCTCACAGAGCGCCCCCTGGAGTGCTAGGCTCCATCCACTGTGGCACATAGAAATCAAGGGTCACAGGATGAACTGGACTGAGTGAAAACCGGGGGTGACCCCACCGAGCATCCAAACTTTGCTCTGGGCAGGTGGGACAGCCCTAGCTGGGCTGGGCTGAGGTGGGCAGAGTTGGGGCTAGGTGAGAGACCAGACAGGTAGACAGCACGCGGCTGCTCTCTGGGGGATCATTCCTCATCCCCAGCCATGGGGGTAAGAAATGCCTCTGGAGAAGGCTGGAGCAGGAACACAGCAGGGAGGGTGTTTGCCTTGCATGTGGCTGACCCAAATTCAATCCCCAGCATGTCACAGGGTCTCCCCAGCCTACCAGGAGTAATTTCTGAGCACAAAACCAGGAGAAACCCGAGTGCTGCCAAGTGTGGTAGCAGGAGCGGCTGGGTAAAGTCTACTCAGAATTCTATTACTGGGGGTCTGGGAGTTTGGATGGGGAAGACAGAGCTGGACACCCCTCACTCTGCCCACACCCAGCACTGTCCCCTCCTAGATCGAGGCCAGGGCTGGTCTGCTGAGTACAAGAACAGTGCCTGCCATTGCCCGCTGAGTAGGTGGCCGAGGGACCAGGCAGCAGGTCTGATTGTCCCAACCCCCCACAATGTCACTGCCCAGCCAGCTTTGAGGCTCAACACCCTCCTGGCCACAGTCATAAATCGCGCCCAGGGGCAGCCATGCCTGCACAGGGCGCAGGAGCAGCACCGTGAGGCTGTGGGACCCGCCAGGCCGCGCCCTTCCCAGCGGCTGAGCCTCTGAGGCAGAACGAGCTCCAAGCCGCGAGCCCCGAGGGGCCTGGGAAGCGGGCAGCCCCCACAGCTCTGTACGTGGAGGGGGGTGTCTTCCCGGAGCAATCGAGCTGCCCGGACTCTGGCCCTGCCCTTAAGAGCAAAGCGGCAACAGCACCAGACGCCCCCAGACCTGCAGGGATTCTGGGGATGGCGGTGGCTAGGGGTTTGAGGGCTGCCTGTTTCCCAGCAGCTGGGTGGGCCCCGTCGCTGCCCCCCACGGCCCAGGAGGCAGCTGTCGGCCGCGGTGGCTTTTATCTGTGGCCACGGCTGGGGTGGGCGACAGGGACCAAGCAAAAGGGCCACTCGGCCGCCATCTGCTGCCAGAGGCACAGCCCCCCACCCCCAGCAACTGGCTCAAGAAAACAAGCCTCCCTGTGGGGCGGGGGCAGACGTAGAGGTGCCCCCAGCACAGCCTGCCTCCTCTCACCCGCCCAGCACACACCCCAGCCAAACTACAGGCCCTGCAGGGATCCGGTTACAGGCGCCCCTCCAGGCTGGGGCGCCCTGGGAACCCCTGTGGACAGGCAGCCCCTCCCCCATGCCGTGAATGCTCCTCATTGTCAGGGCGGGCAACCCCCTCCCCAGGGGAAAAAGGCGCTTTTCTTTCCCAGCCGCCGGCACTTGAGGGGGGGGCACAGGCGGGCGGGCACAGGACTGAGGATGTCTGCTCATCTATCAGTCCATCCGTAGGGCTTTCCATGCTGGCCTGGTTCCAGGCACTCCTTGCATCCACCTGCCTATGGGCTCACCACGGGGTCTACCCCCACAGGTGTCATAAGATGTCTGGTCCCCTCTGATTCCCCACTGGCTGGCAGGACATGACTCTGCAAAGGTGACTTCCCAGCCCTTCCCTGAGGAGATCCCCAGCACAGAGACCCACGAGGGACCACCTGGACTGCCCATCTCAGCTGAGGACAGCCCAGAGGAAAAGTGCGACAGCAGCCCTAGGACAAAGGGCACCATGAGCAGGTGCAGCCCAGGCAGGATGCGGCAGCTGCTCCTGCACTGAGCTGGAGGGTGGGTAGGGTGTGGCCAGGGGGGCTCCCTGCATGGGGGTGGTGGCAGCTGAGAGAGCCATTGTCCCTGGGCTGGCAGCCTGGCATGTAGGCGTGTAGGCATGCTGCCCAGCCTGTGCTGGCATGGCCCCCGGGAGGGATCATTAGGGATGACCAGGCAGTGCCCCCCACCTGCCCCTCACTCACACACACACACACACACACACACACACACACACACACACACAGAGCTCAGGAGTGTTACAGACTTCCCCAAGATCCAGCGGGTACCTAGAATTCATCCAGACCCACTGGGAACTCCAAGGAGGTCAGCCAGTCACCCCCCACCACACATAGATCAGGGACTGTGCTAGAGGCTGAAAGAACCCAGGGGTCTTGAGGTCAGGGACAGGTAGGAGGGGGCATCAGTAGGGACTTCACACATCCACTGCCTGGCCCGGAGGCACACCTGTTGCCGTGTGGGCCCCCCCCACCCTCCATGTCCCGCTTGGTATTTCCACTAAGCTTCTCCGGCACCCCACCCTCCCAGGCCCTGCAAAGATATGCAGCCCAGAAAGCATCCGAGGCAGATGTTGCCTCGACCTTTCACCCGGGGCGATTCTAAACTGTGTTGTTTCCCTTTCTAAGTCAGCAACCATCTGCCGCCTGGGACAGAGGACAGAGGACAGGCACAGGCAGGAGCGGCTTCAGCCAGAAACAGGCGGGATGGAGCAGAGAGCAGGCAGGGGCTCAAGGAGGTGCCCTAATTGGACAGATCCCCCCACAGCTTGTCCCCCAGGAGGCACGCCTGATGGAAGATCTGAGGGATTTTGGAGGTGACCAGCTCCAGGCCCCTTGGCCACCAGCCAGCCTCTCTGGGGGTCAGATAGGCAGGACCTCTGAGTCTCAGTGCCCCTCTGGGTGACCAGAGTTCGAGTATGGGGGGCACCTCCGGCCAAGGGCATGTGCTTGGCTCAGGTTCCCCGCAAGGCGGCCACACCTCAGGAATGGGGCGTGGTGCTGGGCACTGTGCTTTTCCCGTGCTACCTGCACACAGGTTTCCCTGGCCCCCCACCAGTCCCCAAGGACCTCAGGAGCAGCAGCAGGAGAGGTTTCATCCAGGAGCCCTGGGGAGGGGTGGAAGGGATGGGCAGGCGCCAGGGTCAGGCGCTTCCCACCACCCCTGCAGCCTGCCAGATAGTAGAGGAAACCGCGCCCCTTTCAGACTACACCTGTTCTGGGCTAGGCTCCTGGGGGTGGGAGTAAGGGGGCGGGACTGGGAGGCCCTGCACATCTAACTGGCCACATCCACTCACCTAGCCACGCCCACCCAACCCTCTGCGCACGCGCCCACCAGCACCCACGCCAGCCCTTGCCAAGTCCAAAGTTTCCGGCGGCTGTGATTATTCACGGGGCAATAAAGGGGTGATCGCCCGGACCCCCAGCCCGAAGCTGCGGGCAGGTCCCTCCCGAGCACGCCAGGCTGGGAAGGAGCATCACTGCTGGGCTACCCTGCTACCTCTGTGCCTCTCCAACCACCAGCATGTCAGGGAGACTCCTGCTATGCACCCCAGGGCACCCAGGGGGTCCCAATGGGGCTTGGGGGCATACTCCTGACAACAGAGGAACCACTTCCTCCCCATTCAGCAGCGCCCAGAGGCCCAGCTCTGTCCTTGGACAAGATTTGAGGGTTAGTTCCAGCTGGTCCCTTGCCCTGCCCTAGGCAGGAAGGATTCAGTCCAGGTGACCCCAGATCCCTGGGAGATGCAGAGACACAGTGTTGGGGCAGCCTCTCCCCAGGCCCTCAATGCCCAGCTCCGCGCACCCCTCCAGCTACAGGCAGTTTGCCCAGAGTTGGGGGGGGCAGATCATACTGCACACTGGTCGGGTCCCACTTCCTTCAACTGTCAGGCACAGAGCAGGGGCCGGGGCCACCAAGAATCGCAACAGATGGGGCTGTGGTCGCTCCGACCTGCCCCGACCTTCATAACCGTTGGGTTTGAGCAGTTCAAAACCAGCCCTGGGGTGGGGACACGTTTATCTCAGAGGGGGAGACCCCAAACACGGTGGCCCCTTAGAAGAGAGGAAACCTGGGGGTTGGGGGAGACTTTCCGGGCCACAGTGCTTTTGTCTTGAACCCTGTTCCTGGGCCGCATCCCTGGAAGAATGAGCCAGAAGAGGAAGTGGTTGGGAAGCGGCTTCCTCGGAGGCTCCAGGGAAGCTGGCTGGGCTGGGGGGGGGGGGGGGACACGCCTGTCCTCCTGGGATCCAGAACCTTTCCCACCAGAAAACAATGCCCCAGGCGGCCCATTGTCCCCCAAAGCGGGTGCTGCCCACCCCCCACGTGGGAAGCTGGAAGAAAGGGGGTGAGGGAGGGCAGAGGCACAGTCACAGAAACAGCTGCCACTGGGCCCAGCCTCGGCCAATCTGAGGCGAGCGGGTCGGCCCAAGTACTCCCTTGCTCCACTGGGCAAGTCCACAGGATAGAGGAGGCCCCACTGTAACCCAGGCCAGGGTAGACCCCAGCCTCAGCACTCCCCAGGTCTGGGAGACAAAGGAACCCATACTTTGGCAGCCCCCAGACCTGCCCCTAACTCATACTCCAGATAGCTGTGAAGGATCAGGAGAGCAAGAAGGTGTGAGGGAGGGTCAGGAGGCAGAAGACTCTGGAAGCTGTGGTGTCCCTAAAGGGAAGGAGATTCTGGGGTTAACAGAAGGGAACAGGAGACTGTGGGTCCCTGAGGGAAGCAGAAGGCCCAAGCTGTTCACTTCTCAAACATGTCTGGTCCGGGCAAGAGTGTCATGGCCGCCAGCTGCCCTGACCACTTCCGTAGGCGTGAGGGAGGACCAGGCTCTGGGTAAATTCTGGAGGGCTCAGATTGTGGCCCCTCAGCTGGGAGCAAGGCCCCAGATCCTCCTCTCAGGGTCGCCTGTGCACCCAGAGCAGTCTGAGCAGCCCCCAGCCTCCAAAGGGAGCTTCTCCCTGGAAGCCAGGACTGGCTACAGTGGCTGGGGAACCCTGGGCTGGACAGGGAAAGCCGAGATGGCGCTGTCCCAGCCCTCGGGGGCAGGGGCAGACAGTCCCCAAGGAACGGAAGTGCGGGGGCCCCCGAAGCCCCACGCAGCGCCTCTGACTGAAAAGCTGTCAGGGAAAATACACACAGGGGACGCCTCTCCCTGCCTCATTTCCAGTAACCACAATGTTTCCGTGTATGGCCAGGAGAGGAAGCAGTAGGGGGTGACACCACACCCCCTGCCCTGCACCCGACTCCTCTCCCTCACACTCCCCAAGATGAGGAGGATGGGGGTCCCCGGAAGAAGGGCCGAATACCCAAGTGGCTCCTCCATACCAGGACCTACCTCTGGACACATGTCACCCCCACCCAGCCAGGCCTGATGAGTGAAGTCGAGGCTGCTCCCAAGATATCCTGATCTGTAGTGATTGCTGAGCTCATGCTCATGCTGAGCTCACAGAGAGAGGTGCAGCCCCCAGCTAGCCCACAGTCCCACAAGGCACGGGGCCCTGCCTCGATATCACCCCTGTGGGCCAACCCCGGAAGCCCTGTGATGCCACCCCAGGAAACATGTTTCTGTTCTTACAGCCCTGAGAGATGCCTGGAGCCGGGATGCCAGCAGCCAAGAGCAGGCCTAAGCTGAGCCCACAGCTGGCTAAAGAGAGCCTGGAGGTCCCCGGAGATTCCCAGTGAAACCACATCCTAAACACAGGACCCCAAGGGCTGGGCAGCTGAACCCACTGCTTCTTCCTCTCCTCTGTGAAGGAGAGATTGGGCCTAGTGGCCACTCTATGACCACCTCGATTCTGAATGCCCCAGAGCATTGATTTGTGCAGGACCACCATCCTAACACAGACACACCATGGCCCTCAGGGGCCTCCTGGATGTGGCTGAGATATAGGCTCAGAATAAGGGCCCAATCTTCCAAGGAACAACAGAACACCAGGACAACCTCAGCCCCAAGACTAACCCACATTGCCCAGAGAGCCATGCAAGTTACAATTTATTGGAGTGGGAAGCTGATGGCCAAAAGGTATTGGCAAAGATGCTATTTGAAAGACATAGAAGGTTCTACAGAGCCAGAGAAATGGAAACATCAAGAACCTCCAACCTCTAGAGCTGGAGCAAAAGCATAGTGGCAAGGTCATTTTCCTTGCAATAGGCCGGCCTGGATTTGAATCCTGATATCCCATATGTTTCCCCTACTCTGCCAGGAGTGATTCCTGAACACAGAACCAGGAGTAACCCCTGAGCACCATCATGTGTGGCCCCAAATAAAAACAAAACAAAATTAAAAAGCCCTACTGAGAAGAGCTGAATGGGCAGGTTTTAGGGGCCAGGACTCACTGCCCAGATGCCTATCTCCATGCCTAGCCCTCACTGCTTCCCCACTCTGGTCATTCCCAGAGATGAGATGGGGTGGGGGGTGAGTGCAGGGGCTGAGAAACTTCAGGAAACCAACCTCAGGAAAGGGCTGCCCTCCTCAGCAGGTGCTCCAGCCTGCGGGCACACCAGCACTCATGGCAGTTCCAGACCGGTAGAACCTGCCCTGCCAGGGAGCCAGGCCCACTCTGGGCATGGAATGGAACGCCTCCCCCTGCTGCTGCCTAGCTGCCCAACCCGAACACTCATAGGCCCTCCTGGGCTTCAGGGGCCGCTGAGCCCACCCCACTTGTATAAGGGGGGGCCATATAAGTTTCAGGGGTGCATGGGTTGTACCCGCCCCCTGCCCCTGTAAAAAGCTCTGGTCCTCCCCAACTTCACTCTTGGCCCACAGTCATCATGCCCTGGAGCCAGGCGCTCATTAAAGCCTCTGGGAAAGTTCTGGAAAGTTCTGGATGTGCCTGCACATGAAGGGGAGAACTGACGCGGCTGAACTTGGATCACCACCTCAGGCGGCCACTTCACCTGTAGCCTCAGCTTTTCCCACCTGTAAACCAGGTGTTCAAAGGCTGTGGCACTAACAGCAGCAATACTCTATAGTTGAGTGGGCGGGGTTTTGGGGGAGTATCTGGGCACATTCTCGTCTCCTCACGGGAGATGTACCGCCATCAACATACCGCCATCGATATACTGCCAGCCTTGCAATGCTATGTCCGTCCACGGGGGACAGGTACTGGGGTACAGGTACGAGAGAGGCTTCACAAACTGTACCCTGCCTGCGGGGGTTGCCCAGACCCTTGGGGGGGGAGTGGGAGTCCCAGTGCTCAGCCTCAGTCAGCAGCTGCCCTGCCTGCTGGCTCCTGCAAGGACCCAGTTTCTTATTCTTTCTAAACAACAAGGTTGTTTTTTTTCAATGGAAAAACATTGGCTGCGGTTCAGACTGGGCCGCCCGCAGAGGTACCTTCCTCCAGTGCCCCAGAGCCTTGATGTGCCACGGTGGGGGACAGGCGGGGTCCGGCCCCACATGGGTCCACAGAGGAAGTCCTGCTGAGCCCTGTCGCTGAGCTGTGAACAGTCAGCAGGTGAGTCAATGGAAACAGCAGACAGGTGAGAGATGACAAGGCCCTGCCAAGGCAGGACAAATAGGCAGTCACTTCCTGTCTGTGGGTTAGGGGGGCTTCCCTTTGAAAGGGGCTGAGAAGACAGGAGGGACAGTGGTTGAGACAGATCTGCTGGAAGGGCCCATGCCCACCACTCCGGGCTAGGCCAGAGCGGGTGCTGGGCTACCCACGTAGCCTCTTGGGGGTCACAGGCCTGCAGGATCCCAGACACCCTGGTGCCCATGAGCCCTGAGCTTGGCAGAAGCGTAGAAGGGAGACTCCCCGCTGGAGAGGATGCCGAGTAAGTAAATGCCCACCGCAGGCCGCACCCCTCTGACCCGCTAGAGAATGAGGATCCTGAAACTAGCACTATCAGCTCAGAAGGGGCAGGGGAAGTGAGCCCGCTGCCCCCAGGACCCTCTTAGGCAATAGTGCACACCACCCAAATGGGGACCCTGTTTGCACTGAGCCTATGGTCAGGGCCAGACTCAAACCACAGGGGCTCCCCCACCCCCACCCCCATGCAAGCTCCACTCTTAAGGTGCGGCCTCGAGGGCACCAGCAGTGAGGCAGAAAGGGACACTTAGAAAGGACTGAAGATGGGGCCGGAGAGATTTCATGGAGGTAAGGCAATTGCCTTGCATGCAAAAGGTCGGTGGTTCAAATCCCGGCATCCCATATGGTCCCCGAGCCTGCCAGGAGCAATTTCTGAGCATAGAGCCAGGAGTAAACCCTGAGTGCTGCCGGGTATGACCCAAAAACAAAACAAAACAAAACACAACAAAAAAGGACTGAAGATGGCAGGAACACACACACACACACACACACACACACACACACACACACACACGGGAAATGGAAATGACGGGTGTCTTGCAGTCAGGAGGAACCTGTGGGGCCACCAGTATGGCAGGTGTAGAAGGAGTTGCTAGGGACCCCAGCCAGGCTCAAACTCTCCCTTAAAATGCCCTACCCCCACGGTTGCAGCCCATGGCGAGGTCTCTCAGCCCGATTTCCGCTCCAACTCGCCAGTGGATCTAGGGGTGCACAATGGGGTCTCTGTGGCTCGCTCGGCTGAGAGCCAGGCCAGTCTCAAGTAGGTCTCCCCCCAGGGGAGAGGGCATGCTGGGCCCCAGGGCGCAGTCCAGACTGGCACCAGGCGCCTGTGGAGACCTGGCAGGGCAGTCGGTGCCCAAGAGCCCAGGTTTGGGGTGGAAGACCATATCACTACCCGCTTCCCTGAGTATCTGCCACGACACCACCACGGAGCCAGCTTCAGACGGGAGATAAGTCGCACGGAACTAGAGCAGACAGGCGTGGCCTCGGTCAAGGAAGCCCACCAAGCACCAGGCAGGCCAGCCCCGCATAGTGCCGCTCCAGGCCCGTCAGCCCTCATGGCCCATTCCCCATGGAGGCAGCCGGAGCGGGGAAGCCACACATAATTAATCACACAGCATTAATCCGCCTCCCCCAACAAAGGCCATGGCACGGCCGCTGAATCCCAGCTGTCGGTTTCTGAATGAAAGGAAACAAGATTTAGGGCATCAAGCGTCCATGAGGCTTCTGCAGAAGGAGAAAGACACCCCCCCCAAAAAAAAAAGTAAAAAAAAGAAAGGAAGAAAGAAAGAAAGCAAAGCAGTGTGCATTCATTAGGGCCACAAAGACACAATCGCTTTGTGCGTAAACTGCTCACAGCCCCACTTAATTGGCTTCAGTCAGGGGCGGGCGGGGCGCCGGGTTGTCAAGGCAATGAACCCTCAGCAGATGGAATGAGGGCGCCCACTCTGCACATTATTCCCAGGCCAGCAACCCAAGTTGAAGGGCATGAGCTGCCACAGAGCAACCCCCAGGAGCAGTTGCTGCACCCCCAGACCCCCACTTGTGGCTCTGAGTCAGGGGCTAGGGCTCTCCTAGGTGCCAGGACAGAAGGACCCGCAGCCACTGACCCAGAGGATGGAACAGGGAATGTCCTCCAGCATCAAGTGTCCCCCAACATCATGTGCCCCCTGACAGCTACTGTCCCCTTGACAGTAACAGTTTCCTACTGAGATACCACATGCCTGGAGGGGTCACCTGCCCGGGGGACCCCCTGCCTAGGGGGGCTATCTGACCAGGGAGGGTTACTTGTCCAGGAGATCAACTGCCAGGGAGGGTCACCTACCCAGGGGGTATTATTTGTCCAAGGCTGACCTGTGAGGGAGGGTCACCTGCCCAGGGAGCATTACCTGTCCAACGGCTCATCTATCCAGGACAGTGACCTCTCAGGGAGGGTCACCTGCCCAGGGGTTATCTATCCAAAGAGGGTCACCTGTCCAGGGAGGGTCACATGCCCAGGGGTCATTTGTCAAGAAGGATCACATGTCCAGGGGGTCACCTCCAAAATATGTCACTTTTCCAGGGAGTCACCAGCTATGGGAAGGTTACCTGCTCAGTGGGAGGGTCACCTGTCCAGGGATGTCACCTGTTTGTAGAAGCAGCCCAGTTGGCAGCTGGCATTGGGCCTCAAGTTAAGTGGTCCTGGGTCCACTCACCAGGCCAAGGGAGAGTTTTTGGGGGGAGAGAAGGAGCTGCAGGCTTCTCTCTAGCACTGGACTCTGCAGCGGGTGGGCGGCCACATGCAGCATAATCGCCCTGATTAAGTAATTGGCAGACTCGGTCCAATCAAAGCAGCACGTGACGTGCCGCCTCTGGGCCATCTCCACAAGACAATGCGCCAGTGTTCAGTCGGTCCCCCATCCCTGGCCCAGCCCTGTCCCTAGCCTAGCCCGCGCGGGCCAGCAGTGCTCCCAAAAGAACAAGAGGGCTGCATACTCACACGCACGTCTCCGTGCCGTTGGCCACTTCACACTTGCCCCCGTTCAGACAACTCTCGTTGGGCTGGGAGCACCGCGGGCCTGGGAGAGGAGGGGACAGGGGAAGGTCAGCTGAGAAGGGCCTGTGGATGAAGTGCCCCCCTCCCCAATCACATACAAGAAGATTGATCACTTTGCCCAGAAATGTGCGGTCAGAAACGGGCCAGGCGGATGGGTGGGACACACTGACTGGCAGGTGGACGGGTCAAAGTGGCCAGGAGTGGCCACCTGAAAGCCGTAGAGGAAAGCTAAGCTCAGGTGTGCAAGCGTGTGCGCACTTGTGTGTGTATACCACACACACACACACACACAAAAAA
Source organism: Suncus etruscus (assembly GCF_024139225.1). Classification (NCBI taxonomy): domain Eukaryota; kingdom Metazoa; phylum Chordata; class Mammalia; order Eulipotyphla; family Soricidae; genus Suncus; species Suncus etruscus. The sequence continues at coordinate 20,787,422 of NC_064852.1, read as the reverse complement.
TCACATACACACGCATCCTCTCTCTCACTCTCACTCTCTCTCACTCAGGGCAGCCGGCTGTGTTCCAGACTCGGGATTGTCTCCCTGTTCAAACACGTCCTGCGAGGGGGCGGTGCGGAGGGTCGGGTCGGAGGCGTGGCTGCAGACTCCCGACTCGTGGGAAAATCCGACAGCTGCGGGCCCGGCCGCCCTGCCCGCCCGCTCGCTGCCCGCCGCAGCACAGCCCGGCCAGGCCGGAATCAGAGCGGCCCATTGTAGACCGACCGGGGCCGCCGCCTCCCCAGGGACAGCCCCGCATCCCAGCGGACATCCAATCCCTATTCTCTGGAGAGGACACCTCCAGGGATCCCCTCCCCGAACCCCGACATTCACAAATCCACCATGAAGGGGTCAGGATGCATGCCCCTTCTAGAACGGTTTGGATCTGCAGTTCCCAGGAAAGGGGGACCAGCTAGCCAGGACCCTGCCTGTCCAGCTAACTTAAACGGGGCGGGTAGAGGTGGGCGCAGATCTCTGATTTAGGGAAGGGAGGCGCTCACCCTCACTTCTCATTCCCTCCACCCTGGTGTGAAGTGGATATGGGGGGGGGGGCTCTCCACACCTCTATCATTTCCAAACTTGACTGGCAAAGCGGAGTGAGCCTCTCCCAGGGGCGAGGGGCCAGGGACCAAGGGCGAGGGGCCTTGGACACGGAGGCGCACGAACGCTAAGCCCACCCGTGTGGTTCTGAGAAGGTGAACGCAGGGCCCGGGACACCCCCCAACACACACACACACATTCCACACCCCAACATCCGCTCGCGGCGCCGGCCAGCGGAGAAGAACGATAGATATACATGGCCACGAAAGGCAACAGGAAACCCAAACCAAGTCGATTCAAATCGAAAACTAGTAGGCAGCGCGCGCCCCGCGCGCCCCACGCGCCTCTGGCTGGACCCGGGTCTCCCACGCTGGGTTTCTCACCGGGGTGCAGGTTCAAGCCCGCCCTCCGGGGTTTCCTCTCGGCCTTCGCCTGCGCCCCGACTCCCTTCCCTCCGCACCCCGGGACCCCCGGGACAAACGCACGCGCGCGCGCGCGCGCAAAGCGCGAGCGGGGCGCAGCCAAAGTTTCCTCCGGGCGCGCAAAGTTGCGGCCCCAGCCGGTGGGGTGTGCGCCCGCCTGCCTACCTCGTGCTCGGGCGAGCGCGGGCAGCAGCGCCAGGGAGAGCAGGGGCGCCAGGAGCCGCAGCATGCCTGCCCGCCCGCTGCCCCGCACTGCGCCCCTGTGGGGGGCGGCCTGCCTCCTGCGCCGGACCGGGGTGGGTGGAATCGGGTCGGGAGGGCACGCACAACCCCGCGACGGTCCTCTTCGTGCTGCCTTGGTGGGTAGGCGCCGGGCTCTTCTCGGGACCTCCGGCCACGTACCCCGGGTTGCGACGTACCCCGGTTCGTTTCTTCGCCGGGCCCCACGCACGCCCCGCGCGTCCCTGCGCTCCCTCCCGCGGCCGAGGCACTAGTGAGGTTCGGGGCTGCCGTGCGCTCCGCCCCCGCCCGACCGGACACGCCCCTTTTTCCAGGGCACGCCCCAAACTCGCCCCTTCCCGCGGCCCAGGCACTAGAGAGGCTCCGCCCCCGTTTTGGTAGGCCACGCCCCTGTGTGACACGCCACGCCCTCGTCTCTTCCCCATGCTCCCCTCCAGCAGCCCAGGCACTAGGAGGCTCAGGGAGCTCCGCCCCCAACTGCAAGGCCACGCCCCCGTGACTCCCCCATGCTCCCTCCAGGCAGTAGTGAGGCTCGGAGCCGCCCTCCCACCGCTAGGCCACGCCCCTACCCTATAGTCACGCCCCAAGCGGCACACCTCTCCTGTCTCCTGCGATCCCTCCGCTCCGCCCCGCAATCACCACCCACCCACTAGCAAACCCGGGACCCCTTGAGCCCCGTGTTCCTTCAGCCGCGCCTTGGGGTGAACCAAAGGGACCCCACGTCACGCGCCCCGAGTCTCGCGTCGGAGCCTGGGCGCGCGCAAGAGGCTGGGACCGGCCCCTGGGACTATTTGTTCGTTGCAACTTTTTTGAAAAGTTTTGTTCCGGCGCGGAGGGATCCGCCGACCTATTTGCATGTCAATGGCCCAGGCTGGCCTGGGCCTGGAGGAACCGCCGGGCTGCACGCGAGGGTTGAGTTGCGTAGGGATGCCGGGAGAGCGGCTGTGGCCAATTTGGGGACCCCCCGCCCCGGTATGAAGACTCTGGTTGGAGTCTTGCCTTGGCCGCAGACGCTGCGCCCATGAGTCCCGCGGGCTCTACTGGAGGAAGCTGGACTGTTGGCAATGACAGATCCTGGGGAGAGGTGACCCCAAAAGCTGGTGTCAGCCTAAGGAAGGGAAAGGTCCCCGAGTGTCCCCCCCCAAAGTTCCTCACACATAGGGGTGCTCCGAGGTCACCGATGGCTCTAGCCTCAGCGTGCCTGGGAAACACCTGCAGCCCAGGCCCTTAGGTGCACACCTTCCAGACATGCATTTATTTTTTTTGACTGACTCAGACATGCATTTATTGATTTCTCCACCTGCATGGATGGATTTCTGATGGTTCCAGTTAAGTTCTGCACTTCTGGGGCTGGAGAGATAGCATGGAGGTAGGGCGTTTGCCTTGCATGCAGAAGGATGGTGGCTCAAATCCCTGCATCCCATATGGTCCCCGAAGCCTGCCAGGAGTAATTTCTGAGCGTAGAGCCAGGAGTAGCCCCTGAGCGCTGCCGGGTGTGACCCAAAAGCAAAAAACAAAGCAAAAAAATAAAAAAAGTTCTGCACTTCCCAAATACCAAGCTCTGGCCTCAGACAGGGGACTACCAGCAGGTTTCTCCCCTCTCTGGCCCCTCCCCACTTTATTTCCTTTCTGTGGCCCCCCCACTGTCTTGACTTTCATCCGTGGGCCCTATGGAATATACCTGAGGGATGCAGCACGGGGACGCCTGAATTTATCCAGAGGGCAAGAGACTGTCCTTCTACACTGCACCCAGAGCCCCACTGCTGCTCAGGGGTACCTGGCAGGGCACTCATAGCTGACCAAGGCAGTCCTTCCCCAAGCACTGAGACCCACCTGGGCAGCAGCTGCTGTTGCAGAGGGGTTTGGAACAGTCTGATCCTGCACCCCCAGGACCCTCCCTCCTTAAGAGGAAGAAGGGTCTCCTAGCACTGCTCCTGTTCCCGGGCATCTGATGCTCCATTTCTACCCACAGGTCTCAGGCCAAAGGAAATCAGGTCATCAGCCCTGGTGGGGAACAAGCTCTAGTCTGTCTTCTGTCCCCTTCTAACCACCTCATCCACTACTGGGCGGAGACAACCCCCCAAATTCGGAAGGGGCTATGGCTGGGGAGAGACCCTGCCAAAGAAGGGGTGTGAAGCCTTTTCACTTGCAAATGAGGCCTTCTCCCCCAACCATTGCCTTGTTCTTCCCTATTAAGGGTCCCTAAGGTGCGAATGGCCTACAAGAGCTGGGGGATGGGGGAGATTCCGAAGAGAAGCCGGAAGGAGGAGGTGCCCAGGACCTCACGGGGCGAAGCCTGGTGCAGTGTCCAATCTTCAGAAAAGTGGGGGGACCAGAAAGTTTCTGAGTATCCAGAAAGACTGAAGCACAGGGCTCAGCTTGGCCCCTCTGCTGCTCCTCAGACCCCCGGGGAGAAGGAGACACTGGGGGTGTCCGGGGCTAGCCAGATCCTGTCCCAGCCCTAGTGGTTCTAGGGAGGGGCTGAGTCTTGGTGGTGGCAAGCAGTCCCTTTTTCGCTGTCTGTTCTCCTGCTCTCCCAGGACCCCCAAATTCCTGAAGTCTGGGGAGTTGTGATGAGGCTCAGGCGACCACTGACCTCCTGCCTGTTTATAGTCTGGACAGCCGTGGGACTGAGACATGGGGTCCCAGGCAGGACATAAACCAGCCAGGAGGGTAAAAGGACCCTGTTTAGATTCCTCCCTCCCTTATTGTTTGCTGGACCTCAGTTTCCCTCTCTCCCACATGAGCACCCTTGGCCCCTCACTGAGGCTGACTGAGAATGGACAGGGTGTGTGTGTGTGTGTGTGTGTGTGTGTGTGTGTGTGTGTGTGTGTGTGTGTGTGTGTGTGTGTGTGTGCCTCCCGCATTCCAAATGAGAACCCTGATCTCCCAGTCAGGGCCCTTTCCCACATGGCTGGTGGGTGTCCCCTTGGCTGCTGGGCCATGTGCTCTGCACCACAACTTGTGTCCTGCAAGCCTCACCTCTCACTCTCCTCCACCCTCACCTTCCTCAACCAATTCGCCCATAACCATCCTTCCCCATCACCCTCCATCCTGCAAGGGTCAAAGGGTGAATGCAGACCTGTCACAGTGTGTCCCCAACACTCAGCTGACCTGACTATGAAAATGTGGGTACAGACAGGGAAGGAGTGGGATGTGTGGATCCTATTCAGCCCCCCAATTCACCCCCATGAAAATCTCCTTCCCGGGTCCCAGTTGCCATCTAGTACATTGGCCGGGACCCTGCTGGACAGTGGGGCAGGGCACAGGGTAGCATCAACCCTGTGTCAACTCCTGGGACACTGAAGCAAATTGGAAGATCAGAGGAGGCACAGCTAGGTGAGCTTTGCCCAGGCAAGTCCCCCAGGTGAACCTGTTCCCAGTGGGGGGGGGGGGGGCACTTCAACAATCTCCCATCCTTTCCCCCCTCCAAGCTACTCCCCTCACTGGGGATTGTCTCTCCTAGGTGGGCGGCCTCCGAGACAGGGTGAGGTGGGTGCTGGGAAGCACTGTTTGGGGAGTCTAGGGGGTGCTGTTGGGGGCATTGTGGTCTCCCATTTCTTGGAAGGCACCAAAGCTCTGTGTGCAAGGAGGGTGGAGTCTGCCCACCCCCAGCTGAGGCCCCCTGCAATGCAGCAGTGGGTGGGGCTGGGCAAGGTGAGCTGGGGAGTTGTAGAGCAACAGTGCAGCCCGGCCCTGCCTGCAGGCTCAGCCTAGAACTTTCTCCAAAAAGAAAGTGCCCCAGGGGACGAAACTGTTGGGCCCCGCCCCTGGGGCTTTGGTACCAACTGGCCCCTTAGCCTGAGTCACAAAGAGGCTGCCAGGCCCTCCCCATGGCACTCCCTGGTCCCTTCCTCCCTCCTTCTTCTCATTCTTTCTTCCTCTCTTCCTCCCTCTTTCCTCCCCTTCATCTCTCTTTCCTCTCCCTTTCTTAATCCTTCTCTTTTCATTTTCCCCTTTTCTTCCTCCATCCATCCTCCTTCCCTCCCTCCTTTCTCTTTCCTTCTTCGTTCCTCCTTTCTTCTCTTTTCCTCTCTCCATTTTCTCCTTCCCCTCCTTCCTTTCTCACTCCCTCCCACTCTCCCTTTCTTCCTTCCTGCCATTAAAAATAACTAAACATTTTCTTTTTATTTCTTCCCAAATCCTTTTTTTTTTTTTTTTTTTACAAAGAAGAAATGATGGTTGCAAAGTGCCGTCCCCCTATTTGGGGGCAGGACTTGCTGGCAAGGAAGTGGGTCTATCTGTGCAGGCTGCTTCCCCCCCACCCCCGCAGGGGCCCCCCTTAGTCTCTGGCCCTGTCCCTCACCCCTCCTCCGAGCTCCAAGATCTTGCTCCAGAGCCGGGTTCCCAGGACTCCAGACACATTTAAACATGTTTTGAACTTCCGTCCTCCCCCAACCACGGGGCCCCTGTTAAAAAGAAAATGGGATGGAAATGGGGTTTGGGTTACAGGGAGCGTGGGGGTGCTGTTCCCCGGGCGGGACGGAGCAGACATTAGCAGGTACCGCACATCTGTGAGTTATTTTCATGTCCCAGGGGAAGGAGAAACTCCAACAATCCTTAAGTAAGACCAGAATTCTTTTTTTTTTTTTTTTCTTCGCTCTGACAGCTAAGGAAAGTGCCAAAACCCAGAGGCGCTGCCGAGTGAGTCGGCGTGGGAACTTGGGTCTCACAGACACTTGCCCGGGGTCATTCAAATGGGAATCAGCACCTCACTGGCAGTTGAGTGCCAGAGCTGCCACCGGGCACAGGGGCCGCAAAGGTTTTGCAATCGGGCCTCCCAGCTCCCTATCTTCACCATCAGCGTCTCCCTGGTAAACATTTGCTGCAATAATTTTTGAAAATCAGCAGGAACGTCCAGGCTTTCATGGCGCCTGACTGCGTGGTCCAACGGGGAGCATGAGGACCCCTCTGAGGGGTGGTGATGCAAGGATGCTGATGCAAGGATGCTGTGGGGCACAAACCTGGTCAGTGTCTCCCCAGAAGGCCCATAAAGGGCTCCAAAGTTAAGTTGCAGGTTCTAAGGACTGTTGGGAAGTGATAAGGGGGTCAGATCTGGTGGTGCTGAGGCTTCTCACTCACTGCTACCCTCCGACACATAGTCCCTACATATAGGGGTTGTTTGGCCCAGAGACCGTGACCTGCATGGGCACTTCTGGGGTGCTGCCCATTGAGACTTGGGGGCCAAAAACCTTGTTAGCTTGCTGTTCCCAGCTGGGGTGTGTGACAGGGTACAGGGACCAGCGTGTAGGGGCAGTTTTACTCTGGTGACTTTGGGGGGGTGATGAATATGACATTCCTACTCCCTGGCTTCCTCCAGGGTGTCTGTCCTCCAAAGCATTCCGGGGAAGTGTGTCTGCACAGTGATCTCCTACCCCCAATCTTGTCCCCCTAAGCTTGTCCCTCAAAGCTGGGAGACACTGCAAAGGTGCGAGCCATATGTCTCAGCCCTCCATGTCCCAAGCTAGCCTGACTCAAAGACCTGACTTGTGTGCTTGTGTGTGTGTCCCCAGCAGTGCCACTCCCCAGTAGTCGCATGCAGGGCCACTCACTCTGGGCGCAGGACCAGGGCCTGACTGACCCGCAGGGAAGGGTACTAGGAAAGGTAAAGAGGTTCTAGGGGGCACTGGAGGAAGTTCTGGGACACTTCTATTCCCTCAGGGGCATGTCTCTCTCCACATATATACATGCTAGGTGGGTCCCCAGAAAGTAAATGGCATCTGAGAGTCAGTTCAGCCCAGGTGGGGTGTGTCCAAGAAGACCAGACCCCAGGGGGCCACTGCTCAGAGCAGGGACAGATAGGGTGAGGCTGCTGCCTGCTGAGATGGGATGGACTAGGACTGACATCTCTCCTGAGCACTCTCAGGAGGAAGGAGTCTGGGGTTACTCTAGAGGGCTAGGAGAAGCAAGGAAGGCATCTGAGAGAGTCCCCAAGTGATCTGGACGAGGATCTAGGACAACTCACTGAGGTGTTCAGGATCGGTCTTGAGTCTCCCAAGCACTGCACCAGTCAGTGGTAAAGGAAGCAGAACTTAGCACCTGCCACCGGCCCACCTGCTGGCAGACTGCCTCTCAAGTCTTTTTAGCTGAAACAACATAATGAGATGCTTCTGCCCCTTCAATTATGGAGCACAAGACTGCGACATGTCACCACATGAGTGGGCAGAGCATGGCCCTCGGGCCTCCCGGTCACGGTGAGCTCCCCCATCCCCCAGCCCTATGCCTGGCCACCTCCAACAGGGCTGGGCATTGCCTGCGGCCCCAGGCCCCCTTGAAGACTTCAAGTTCCAGCCCCAGGGAAAGACATGGCTCCTGCTGAGGGAAGAACTAAGAAGCAAACAGTCTGGAGCCAGAGAGATAGCACAGTGGTGTTTGCCTTGCAAGCATCCGTCCCAGGACCAAAGGTGGTTGGTTCAAATCCCGCCGTCCCATATGGTCCCCCAGGCCTGCCAGGAGCTATTTCTGAGCAGATAGGCAGGAGTAACCCCTGAGCACTGCCGGGTGTGGCCCAAAAAACAAAACAAACAAACAAACAAACAAACAAAAAGAAGCAAACAGTCCAGTGCCTTCACCAGGGCCCAAGGGCAGCATAGGATGGAGTGGTCACTGCTGTCCAACTGGCGGCCAGGGGTACCGCACTGGCCCTGACTTAGGGGACAGGTTTCTACCTGGCTTGTCCCGAAACAGCCCCTCAAATAGTCTCAAATGTGCTTCCTCGTGTTTTTGCACAGAACCAACCCACAGACCCAAAATCTCGCTTCAAAGAAGTTTTTCTCTGCCTCCGCCCCCCAACAATCCCAGGGAACTCTAGCAACCTCAGGCACAGTATGGGGGGGGGGGGTCAGGGGCACTTTCTAGGGCTTCACATAGAACAGGTAGATTTCCAGCACTGTGTGGGAGGATGGGGTTGTTCTGAAAAGAAAGCAGCAGATCAAATGAAGCAGGGCCCAGAAGCTGGTCTTCTGGAAGCTTCTCAAACTTGTCCCGAAAGCCCCCTGCCCCACCCATGTCCAGTCCCACCTGGCACATGAAGGCACTTTGGCCGCTGGCCTCAGACACACCCAGGGTGAGGGCTGGACCCAGACAGAGATCCCCTATCCCCAGACCAACCCTGGGCCTTTTTCTAGAAGCTCCTTTCTTCAGTGGCTCCTGTTCCATGCAGAGGGGCAGGGGTAGAGAGCGTGGAGGGCAGCAGAATAGCCTAGCCACTTGCGCCTGAGGGCAAATCCATAGTGCTAGGGACCCCATCTAGGAAGATCTGGAAGGAGCCCAGAACACAGATGAAGGCCTTCATCTGGGGAAGGTTCTAGAAGGAGCCAGAACGTACAGAATACAGTATTGTGGTGCTCATCTAGAGAAGGTTCTAGAAGGAGCCCAGAACATAGCATGGGGGATGTCCATCTGGGGAAGGTTCTAGGAGTCCAGATCATAGCAATGGAGGGTCCTTCCCAAACAGCCATAAAGACCCCCACTTCAGAGCCCCAAACTGAACCCAGGCTCAGGCTTCGACCAGCTCCCAAGACTGCTGGGGCACTGACCCCCCACAGGCTGTGTCCTCAAGAGCCCCAAGTACTGGGAGTTCTGTCTCTTGGGTGACAGCTCCCTGGAGGAACCCAGAGCCCAGGAAATGGGCCAGGCCCTTAACCGGACACTTCGGGATAAGGGGTCACAAGAGGTCAGGCTATGGGAGGGCTCGGGGTTGTAGGAGAGCTATGGGATGTGAGGCTGCTCAGGGCCACGGGGTGGGGACAGACCGTAGTTTGCTTGAGGCTGTGAGGGGGCTCAGGGCCATGGAGGAGCCAAGCTGTGGGGTTGCTAGGCTGCTGTGAATTCTCTCCCCCACCCCCACATTTTTTGGGGTCACATGTGGCAATACTTAGTGGTTACTCCTCGCTCTGCACTCAGAAATCACTCCTGGCAGGCTCAGGAGACCATATGGGATGCCAAGGATTGAACCTGGGTCAGCTACATGCAAGTCAAACGCCCCCCCCCCCCTTTGTGTTATCTCTCTAAACCCTTCCTACTTGAATCTTAGATGTACCATGATCCAGCACAGCCCTGGGCCCAGTGTCAGCCGGTCCCCCCAGCATCCCTGGTTCTATCCCAGCCAACCCCCATGCTACCTCACAGCATCCCCTCAAGTTAGGATGTATGGTCTCGTGATTTCAGCATTAGTAACTCTGATTCAGAGATTTAGCTTCGAACTTCCCAAACACCCCCCATGTATTGGATATTCTCAACCCTTCCGCCTGTTGCTTCTCACTGTTTCTCCCCTACCCCCGATTTCTTTCCTCCTCCCTGGACTCTGAGGATCCTAGATTCTGTTCTCTCAAGCTAAGATTCTCTGGGATTTGAGATATTCTCTCTCTTTCTCTCTCTCTTTCTCTCTTTCTCTTTCTCTCTCTCTCTTTCTCTCTCTCTTTCTCTTTCTTTCTCTCTCTCTCTTGGATTTTGGGCCACACCCAGGGATGCTCAGGGGTTACTCCTGGCTATGTGCTCAGAAATTGCTCCTGGCTTGGGGAATCATATGGGATGCTGCAGGATCGAACCATGGTCTGTCCTGGGTTAGTCATGTGCAAGGCAAACGACCTACCACTTGAGATCTGAGATTCTCTTATCTGGGGATCTGAGATTCTCTTCTCAGGGGATCTGAGATTCTCTTCTCAGGGGATCTAAGATTCTCTTTGGACAGAGATCTGAGCCCTTTGGAAACCCCCAGTGGGAATGGGCTAGACAAGAAAGGTGTAGGGATGGCCTGGTGCCCCCTTCTGCATGTCCTTTGCACTGTGGTTCCTAGCTCTAAGGGTCTGAGAAGGAACCCCAAGGGACCTTCCCAAACTGAGGCCCACCACATTTCAAGGCAGTGAGAATGCATGGTCTCATTCTGAAACTCTAGTGTATGTTGGTTTTTTTTTTTAATTTATGTATAGAGCTAGGATGAAAGCATGGGACCCTCACACGTGCAAAGAAAGAGGCATCCCCCCAAAAAACCAAGTCCCATCAGGAGTGATTCCTGATCACCACCAGATCACCCGGTGATCAGATCACCTGATCACCACCAGATGTTGTCCAAAACTAAGCAGAAAAGGAAAAGAAATAAAAGAAGCAAAAGGATATATTCACACCATTATTTTTGCTGCACTTAGTATATAGCTAGGATATGGTACCAACCTAGGTGTCCAATGGGGGATGAATGAATTATGAAGATGTGGTACATACAGATAATGGGACACTATGCAGCTATAAGTAACCATGAAATCATGCAATTTGCTGCAACTTAGTTGGAACTGGAAGGTTTCATGTTGGGTGACATAAATCAAAAGAAGAAAGACAAACACAGGAGAATCTCACTCATCTGTCTATGAAGTAACTGGTGAGGAAATGTAATATAATAAAAGGGGATGCCTAGATCACCCTTGACCTCAGAGCTTTGGGAGGGCAGAAGAGGAGAGAAACCCAGGAGGAAGGAAGACAAAAAAGGGAAGTAGTGAGGGGACAGAGATTGGGGATCGGTTATACTGGCAATGCAGGCAAGCTGCGCAACTCAGTATCCATAACACAGACTCAGACACACTGAAACATCAGATAAGATGCAACCAGCAGGTGGTATTGGAGCAAGAGCACAGCAAAGAAAGGTCTGACTCTGCTCATGGCTAGCCAAAGGTTGATTCCAGGCACCTTATAGGGTTCTGCAAGCAAGTCAAGAGTGATTCCTGAGTGCAGAGCCAGGAGTAAGCCCCAAGCACACAGTTAGGTGTGACCCCAAACAGAAACAATACATTGCAAACAAGGAAACCCTGCAATATGCCTGTCAAGGTGGCAGGTGGAGGACGGAGCCTGGGGCGGGGCAGGCACTAGTAGAGGGAAGTTGGCATATGCAGTGGGGTTGGTGTTAAAAGAGCGGATGCCTTTAACTCAGCTATTGGGCTGGAGCAATTACACAGTGAGGAGGGTGCTGGCCTGGCCTTGCTTGCAGTTGACCCTATAGAGTCCCTGGAGCCTACCAGGAGGGATCCCTGAGTGCAGAGACAGGAGTAAACCCCTGAGCAAGGTGTGGTTCCCCCCCCAAAAAAAAAAAACCTCAATTATCAATAACTTTGTAAATCACGGTTCTTCACTTAAATAAAAAATTATTTTTAGGGGCCAGAGCCATAGCACAGCCAGGAGGGTGTTTGCCTTGCAAACAGCCGACCCAGGTTTGATCCCTAGCATCCCATATAAACCTGCCAGGAGTGATTTTGAGCACAGCCAGAAATAACACCTGAGTGCTGCAGGGTGTGGCTGAAAAACAAAAGAAAACAAAAACTACTTTTAAAAAATGGGACTAGGGGGGGCCGGAGAGATAGCATGGAGGTAAGGCGTTTGCCTTTCATGCAGGAGGTCATCGGTTCGAATCCCGGTGCCTCATATGGTCCCCCGTGCCTACCAGGAGCAATTTCTGAGCCTGGAGCCAGGAATAACCGCGGAGCACTGCCGGGTGTGACCCAAAAACCACACACACACACACACACACACACACAAAAGGGACTAGGGACAGGAATGCCAGGAAGGAGTACATAAAGGAGGGGCGATGTAGGTGGGGGCCGGGCCCTCCCACGTGAACTCATCAGAGGACCAGGCCAAGCACCTCAGGTGGGTGTGCACATAAGGAATAGGTTGTGAGGACAGCTGAGAAGGATGCAGAGGTGGGGGTAGCAAGCAAATACAGGGTAGGGGGCTCATAGGTAGGAATAGAAAGATGGTGAGGGGCTGGAGAGATAGCATGGAGGTAAAGTCTCCACCTCTGCAGAATTCACCCCAAAGACTTCAGGTGTATGGGGATCCCCAACCAAAGAAGTCACCCCAGAGGTTCCACTACCATCGGGCATATGGGGTTCATGTGAACTGGCTGCCCCACAACCTCACAGTCCTGCACAACCTCACAGCCCCATGCCATGCCTACCACCTCCAGGGTCCCCTCTACCCTGGGGCATTATTGACTTGGCACTGTATGAACCAGTATGGACTGCATCTCCAGCTCCAATTTCATCCTGAGGAAGTAACGGAGCCATGTTGAGCCATCCACCTGGACTATGGGGCCTGGAGCACCCACAGTGAGGAGGAGCACGTGCTTCTAATTGCATAATGAATATATGCAGCACAGTTCCAGGATAGAAACTAATGCCTGGCACAGAAAGCAAGGCCAGGCCATGAGTGAGGTTGCGCAGGAACAAGGACACGTGCTGCATGGACATGTAAGAATCCCTGCCGTGTGCTCATGCCATAAGGGGAACCCTATGCTGTGCACGTTCCCGTGCAGAGACCCCATGCTGCCCCCTCATCCTGCATCATGTGCACAGCACCAGTCTCCTCTGTGCTTGCCACAGGGCTCAGGCATGCAGAGAGGTGAAGCCCCTAAACTGTACATCCTTGTGGAACAGGAACAAGGCCCAAGGTCTGGTGGACCTCAGGACTCAGGTGCAGCTCCAGGAGATCCTGGCTCTAGAACTCCCCAGGGGGACGGGCTGTGCATGGCTTCTCCTGCCTCAGAGCCCCAAGTTCTTCCTGCAGTAATGGGAGCTCTGGGCCAGGCAGGGAGCCTGAGTCAGAGATGGCAGGTTGGATTCTGGCCAGAGCCTTCTCTTACCAGAGACACACCTTTCGCTCACTCTCACATGTGTTATGACCCTCATAGGGAGGCAAGTGCATGATCCTCCAACCCCCGGGCCCTTGGACCTCCGCAAGGCCGGCTTTGGGTCCCCCAGTCTGGCAAAGGTGGGGCCCCCTGATCCTTACTCTAGCAGTGGTGGTGAGGATGAACACAGCTGACCCCAGGCCAGGTGGGAGCCGACCTGGCCAGGGGCTGTGGGGTGTCCTGCCTCTCTCTGGCCCACAGCCCCCTCATCCTCCATGAGAAGAACTTAGAAGTGAACCTAGACACACGTGGGGCGCAGGCCAGGAAGAGCAGCTGTGCCGTGACCCAGGCCCCCCCAACTCCGCCGGTTCCCACCATTAATCATCTCGATACTCTCTCAAGTAATTACCCGGCTAAGTGGGGTTTGTTTATCTTTCTCCTTGTTGGCAGCGGGCAGGCCCAGGCGCAGGCTCCCCCACCGGCCCTCCCAGCTCAGGCTACAGTGTGGGCGCAAGAGGGGCCTTTTCCAAGGAAGGGGAGCACCCGAAACTGGGGGTGGCTACATCTTGGCAGTACGTGGAAGGGGTTTGCAGCCCTGTGAGCACTGCACAGCTGGTGTGAGAGGGATGAGTGGACTGGGCTGTGAGTACCGGACATCCTGAGGGACCCTGAGATGCTGGGCCTGTGGTTGCAGGCCTCAGGGGGGTTGGGATTCTTTAGGGGTGCTGAAGGGCTCTGGAGCTGAAGGGTTTACAGGGTGTAGGGCACAGTACGGCCTTTCCTTTGCCTCTCTGGCACTTTACCCTGATTCTCACACTGGCTGGCCACTGACCACTGGGTGTCCTTTTGGGGAACCAGGGGCTGAGGGTGGCCGAGTGAGGGTGCTACAGCTGGGGCTCACTAAACCTGCCCCTAGTGTGCGTGATGAGATATCTGACTCAGTTTCCCCTTCTGAGCACAGGCCTGAGTCTAGGGAAAGGGAAGGTTCAGCCTTGGGGACTCGAGCTGTCCTGTCCCAGGAAGCAGGAGGAAGGGAACAAGTATCCCCCATATCTGGGCCTGACTCTACAGAGTAGCCTGCATATCTTCTTCTATGCCCCCTCCAGAAGCCCCCTGAAGGCCCCCTCACCCTGTGCAGCTAGAGGGCAGGCCACAGACAACAAGTGCTGAGCCCTACTTCCTGCCTGAGGCAGCCCCTCTGCAGACATCCCCATCTTCTGTCCCCACCCTGTGTCCTGGCCAACTAGGGGACCCCCAGAGGTGGGCCCACCCCCAGCAGAACCCACTTCCAAGATGCTCCCATCCTTCATGCTGATTCCCAAAGCACAGTCCCCCTATGGGCTGAGATATCCAGTAAGCAGCGTTTGAGGACCTCAAGTGCATTTGCCCTACAGATGAGTCCCCCCTCTTTCCTCTGACAAACCCCCAAAACCACCCTGCTCCTCAAATGGGGAGATGCACCTTAGAGAGGGGGTCCTGGAGCAGGCAGAGTCCAGGACTGCATGTCCCTGGGACCATTCCACATACAGCACACGTTGGGCCAAACATATGAACATGTGTTGTTATATGTATATATAAGTACATGTCTCTGTGAATAGTCCTAGGGCACAGATGTGTGTGTGTCCATGTGTGACTATGTGTGGTTGTGCATGTTGTTGTGTGTGGCTGTGTGTCCGTGTGTGACTGTAGTGTATATGTGTATAAATTGAATGTGTGTATGGCTGCATGTGTGATGTGCTTGTCTGGAAGAGCCATGTGTTGCATACACGTGTGTGCAGGTGGCCCATGTATATGCACACAGCTATGCACTGGGCCAACCCCCACTTGCTCATAGGCCTGTTGGCACTGTCTGGGGAGGAAGAAGATGAGGTTCCTGGTCCTGGGCCCTAAGCTAGGAGGGGGCCCCACTAGCTTCCCTTTCCCCCAGAGCCCCAAGGCCACCCCTGTGGTGAAGGATCCAGGACCTCCTCACTGGCCCTCTGTCTGCACCATGTGACCCCACCTCTCTCCTGGCTCCCTTCCCCCCCCTGAGCCAGCCTAGACCAGTGTGTGATTCCTGGGGTCGAATTCCACAGCCTTGCTGACAGCGACCAGCCTGATCTCTTCTCAGAGGGCCAGGATGATGACACAGGACCTAGAATCCTCTCCTGGGATCCCTGGCCTCTACTTGCAGTGAGGCAGACACCTTCATCCTCTACCCCATCTCATCTCCCCAGATAGGACCAGCAGAGACCCAACACAAAGACTCTAAGTGGTTGCTAGGGTCCCCCACAAGGATGAAGTAGCAGGACACAATAGAAGGCAGTAGCTGGAGCCCCATTGTAAGTTTCTTGTGTCTCCTGGCGTGTGTGTCTCATGTCCCATGTCCCCTGCAGTGTATTCCATGTCCTGTACCCCATATTCACTGGCAGCGTGACCTGTGTCCTGTGTTCCTTGTCACCTCCAGAGCAGGACCGCTCCTCTCTGCCCACACTACCCCGCCTCCACCTGTGTCCCTTGAGGCTGGACCAGGGCCGACTGCCTGAGGCAGTGCGGATGCTGCCGTCCTGGTGTGCTGTGGCCACTCAGGGCCAGGGCTGTCCCCTGACACTCAGGGATCACAGCTACTGAACAGGCTTGCAGCCAAGGATCCTGCCCTCAGGCTCTGCTCCTGGAGCCGAAAGTATCCCTAGAACTAAGCTTCTACCTGCTGCCTGGTGCTGGTCCAAGACCTTGGTCTGAGTTGGAGGTGGATTGTGCCCAGGAGACGAAACGCGGGTTGGGAACATGTGGTGACGAGGATTTTATTCGATTATAGAAACAAGCCCGTTGGGTGTCTGTCAGGGCATGGTGACGTCAGAGCGGCATTTCTGGAGACCGGATCAGGGAATCACAAAAGAGCACCTGTGGGACATGTCAGGGTGCTTGGGGGAACACCCCCCCTGCCCCAGCTTTGCCTGTACTTGGGTGAAAGGGAAGAACAGAGGTCAGTGGGAAAGGAGTGCCTGGCTGTGGGGGATGTGAGGAATGTGGGGAACTGTGGGGGGCTGCCCGTGGTGGTTGGTGGCTGTTGACTGTTAATGGCTGTAATGTCTGTGTGTCTGTTCGTGTCTCTGCGGTAGCTGAACACTGTAATTCCTGCTGTAACCTGAGTAAGGCTAGCCTGTGGCATGTAGAGAAGGGTGAGTATGAATCCTGCCCAGCACTACTGTGCAGTGTGAGGGCAGAGGGCATTCACAGAAGTCAGGGGCACCCTGGGAGCCCACAACTGCATTTCCCCCATGGGATGCTGTTTCATAAAATGGAAAAACACTTTCCCCCCTCCTTGCCTCCCTGTGGGCAGGTTCTGAGAGGGATGTAGGGAGAGAAGAGGTCCCCGTTTGGTCCCTGGGGGCTCAGCACTGGCAGACTAGGGAGACTCCGCATTCTGTTTTCCATCTGGGTCCAGCTTCTCCTTTCTTTTCTTTTTTTTTTTTTTTTTTTTTTTTTTTTTTTTGTGGTTTTTGGGTCACACCCGGCAGTGCTCAGGGGTTACTCCTGGCTCCATGCTCAGAAATTGCTCCTGGCAGGCACAGGGGACCATATGGGATGCTGGGATTCGAACCGATGACCTCTTGCATGAAAGGCAAACGCTTTACCTCCATGCTATCTCTCCAGCCCCTTCTCCTTTCTTTTCTTTCTTTCTTTTTTCTTTTTTTGGGCCACACCCTGTGATACTCAGGGGTTACTCCTGGCTATGTGCTCAGAAATTGCTCCTGGCTTGAGGGATCATATGGGATGCAGGGGGATCGAACCGCAGCCTGTCCTAGGTTTGCTGCGTGCAAGGCAAACACCCTTCCGCTTGAGCCACTTCTCCAGTCCTTCAGCTTCTCCTTTCACGGCCACCCTGAACTGATGATCCGGTCGGACCCCCACACAGCTTCCTGAACCACTGGGTTAGCCAGGGCGGGGGGTGGGGGGAGCTCTGGGAAGCCTCGAGACTGCCCAGCCATCTCCCGTGAAGTTATTTTTTACCTCCCAAATATGTCTGGAAAAGTCCGGGGGAGGTGGGAGGGAAAGATAACAAACCCAGCTCAGAGTTCAGGGGCAGGGGACCGACCCCTGCTCCTTTGATGGACCTATGGCCAGAAGGGCTTAAGGAGGGCTGAGGAAAGACAGGGGGAGCCACAGACTGCCCCCTGAGGACAGACAAAACAGAATAGTCATGGGTTAGGGATGGAAAGGGCTGTGCTATATGCCCTTTGGCCTTTCAGTCCCCCCCCCCCCCCACACACACACACACGCACCTGGCTTGACATAGGGTTGTCCCTCCCCACATGAAGCTGAGAAATCCCATCTTCTGGCTCTATTCTCCCAGCCTAGGCCCTGAATGGGTCTGCCCAGGGTGGAAGGACCCCTCCTGCTGCACCTCTCCCTCATTACCCTTCAGTTCAGGGCCTTGCCCCAGCTATGGCACAGCAGCTGGGCCTAGTGAGAATTTCCTGCCTGGAAGTCCAGGGTCCTGGGGAGGGGTGCAGGGACTAAAGCACTGCAGCCCTGACTCACCACCAGTCTAATCACTCATCCACGTATATACTCTAATTCACGAGTTCCCTCACACATGTACACAACTCATTTACACATACTCACACATTCATTCACTTATCTGCCCACTCACTCACTCACACACATTCATTCACCCACCCGCTTCTTATTCATTCACTCACTAACACAATCATCTATTTATTGCCCACTCACACACTCATTCATCCACCCACTGTTGCACTCATACACTCCCATTCACACATTCATTCATTTATTCACTCACTCATTCATTCACACATAGTCATTCACTCACTCATTTACCCACTCAACCATTCATCAACTCATTCATCCACTCACACACTCATCTTCCTCATTTCTTCATTCACTCACACATTCCCTTCATCCTCTTTTTTCCTTCATCCTCTTATTCATACATTCATTCATTCACTTGCATACCCACTCATTTGCTCACTCATTCATTTTCTTGCCCACTCACTCATTCCCTCTCAGTCACCTATTTTCTCATTCCAGTCTCCTTCCTTCCTTCCTTCCTTCCTTCCTTCCTTCCTTCCTTCCTTCCTTCCTTCCTTCCTTCCTTCCTTCCTCCCTCCCTTCCTTCCTTCCTTACCTCCTTCCCTCCTTCCTTGGAGCTCTCTAAGCTGTCTGTCTCCACAGAAGCAGGGAAAGCTGAGACATCCCTTTCCACTTCTGCCCACACCCTGCCCTGCCAGGGTCTCTCCTGCAAACATCCCCTTCCCCCCATGAAGGCCTAGTGGCCCTGACAATTCAGAAGAAGTGTCTGAGGCCCCCAGGGCCCTGGGTTATTGCACAGGTAGGGGACTGAGCCCCAGGGGGCTGTTCCAGCCTGAATGAAGCCCCACACCCCAGGCCAGGTCTCTGTCTCCGCTTCTGAGTTCTCAGAGCTGGCTGTGCCCAGAAACTGTGTGTGTGGTGCCAACCTGGCCCTGCCCCAGAGTGACTGGGATGGCCCAGGTGACCAGCTCCTACTTACTGAGCAGTGCTACCCAGGAGGACAAGCACCTTGTCTGGCCCCAAATGCGATTTGCACCTGCCTGCATCCGCCTGTGTGCCCTCCTGAGAAGGCTAATGCCCAAGGAACTCTCATGTGCCCACTGTGCCACTCCAGCATGCCTATGTACCCACAGGTACCACCCAAACATGCCAACGTGCCATCTTGCCCCTCAGAATGCCCATGGGCCACGGATACCACCCAACCATGACAACATGCCCACTGTGGGCCACCTGTGCCACCCAAATATGCCAATGTGCCCACCCATGTGCCCATCTTTACACATGAGCATGCCCAGTGCCCTCCTGTATACTCACCTGTGTCCAATGCCCACTGTCCCTACCTATGTCTACCTGGGGCTCCCTCAGGGGTCCCACTGTGGCCTTCCCAGCCCTCCTCAGCGGTGTGGGATGCACATCCAATCTGGCTGCAGCCTGATCTGCACTTGCCTGTCTCAGTGCGACTGAGATAAGGGCCTGTATTAGAGCTGCTTTGTTCCACCAACAAAGGCCGTTTCTGAGGCACTCTGGGAGCCGGTTGGGCCCATAAGGAGGCCACAGCTCAGCCTGGCTCTGGCTCCAGAAAACTTACCCAGGCGCTAGCCAGCCACAGGACTGATCCCCACCTGCTGCCACCTTCCCAGGCCTCCACCAGCCCAGGGGGCTGGTATCTGTTTTCTGCACCTATCAAACCTGCCCACGGCCAAAGCCAGTGCCGCTCAGCTGCCCCTCCTGGTGTGGGGCAAGCACTGCCACCTCCCTCTGCTCCCCTGGGGCCAGAGGAGCCCTGGCTGCTGTATGGGCGTCCCCAGCACAAGAGCTCTCAGGCTCCCGGCAGGGCATCTATGCCTGGCCCTGCTCCTGACTGCCCCTGCCTGCTACTCTTTCCTGGAGGTTTGAACTTCAGGGTACTGCCCAGCCGCAGCAGCCCCTGAACTGGGCTCCAGCAGCCTGAGAATCCCAGGGGACAGGCTGGGGTCCCCTAAAGGCTGAAACAGGGAGGAGGCAAACAGTCCCAGAGGATGGAGTGATGCCCAATGGAAGTGTCCCTGGGTGCAGAGAGATTAGACCCAACAAGGCACAGAGGCCAGGGCAGGGCAGAGGCCCAGTGCCAGCAGAACCATCACTCCCTGCCACCCACCTTCAGTTCAGAATGCAGAGGTGCTCCTCTCTTCTTGCAGCCAGCAAGTGTGGGACCCTGCACCCTGCTGTGCCTCCTCAGTGGAGCCTGGCAGGCACCAAGTGTGTGTATGGGGTACTGCTCCAGACTCAAAAGGGGCCTTCCACCACCTCCAGCCCCCTTTGCACCTACATATCAACATCTGGGGCAGGAACTATCTCAGGGCTTGATGGGGGGGGGGGGGGAACCTGGCCCACCTGGCCCAACTGGCCCTGTCTCGGCTTGGTGTCCATGTGCCCTACCTTCCTCCTTTACAACGTGACTATCTCTGTTGCACCAGTTCCCAGGTGGCCTGGAGCCTGCCTTCCTGTTGCCGCCCACTGACCTCTTCCCATGGGAGCAGCTCAGGCCAGCTCGGTCACAGGGTTACCCATGGCAGTCAGCTACCTCAGGCCACATAGCCAGTGAAAGACCAACTGGACTCACTCCCCATCACTCAGCTCTGCCCGTTGAGGACAGCAAATGGGTCACTGGATGGGGTGACACCATGTTGGCTAGTGGTTGAGTGTCTGAGCTTCCATCAATGTAGGAAAAGGCCCAAAGTGGGGTGTGGGGATGAAACACCCTGCCTTTCTTCATTATTCATTATATCTGCATCGTCATTCATTTATTCATTCCCTCCAGACTACAGCGAGTGGCCAAGCCAACAAGCTGGTGGCTCTTTGGGGGTTTCCACCACACAGCACGGTTATGGAGGACTAGAGCTCAGGCCACGGTGCTGCCTTGGGACAGCGTGCAGCTTTCGTGAACAAGTACATAAAGAGCCAGGGACATACAGGTCACAGAGAAGAGGGGCCCATCCCAAAGCCCCCACAGCCCTCCTCACATTGTAGACCAGGGAAAAAGGCCAGCAGCCATCCGACTCTGCAGACCAAGCCATTCATACACACAAGCAAAGACACAATGCACAAACAGGCACATGCTTACGTACATACAATGTAGGCCTGTACATGCAACATACATACAGAGCACACAGATACTATGCAGACACAGACACATGTTCTCACAGATGCATATGCAGGATGCATGCACAGGAATACATGTACACACAGACAACCAGATGCTCACACAGCACACACATGCTTATGTGTGTACATCAGACACATGCACAGGAAGACAATATACACAAGCACACAGGTGCACACATAACACTCGTTTTTTACCTTCACTCACATGTAGATTCACCAGTTTGTTCACAGCACACACGTGTCCACACATGCAGATGCAGAGACTCACACATGCTCACATGCAAACACACATGCAGACTCACATATGCTTACACAGAGACTCACATACTCACACACACATGCAGAGATTCACATGAGTTCACGCACAACCACCTGCAGACCCGTACCTCCCACTGGTGGTGGGGCTGTGCTGTGAGAGCAGAGTGGCAGGAAACATCCAATAAATGTGTATCCGGTGACACAGGCTGAGTCAAGTGCTGCTGAGCACAGGGGACCCCAAACCCTCTTCTCAGGGCTCCCCCTACCAGGGGCTATGGGCAGAGAAGGAAGGTCCTCGCTGCAAGGTTCTGGAGGTCAGCAGATTTCTCAGAGAAGGAGGTTGGGGGTCCTCTCAGAGAAGGTTGGCTCTCCCTGCAGGAACCCAGGCTCAGGAGCCCTCTCTCCCTTCTCAGCAGCTTGACTCTGGGCAGGCTACAGGTGCTGATGGCTTGAAGGAAGAACCCCTCAAGAAGTAGCCTCGGGTCCGGATGGATAGCACAGCGGCGTTTGCCTTGCAAGCAGCCGATCCAGGACCAAAGGTGGTTGGTTCAAATCCCGGTGTCCCATATGGTCCCCCGGCTGTGCTCAGGGGTTACTCCTGGCTGTCTGCTCAGATATAGCTCCTGGCAGGCACGGGGGACCATATGGGACACCAGGATTCGAACCAACCACCTTTGGTCCTGGATCGGCTGCTTGCAAAGCAAACGCCACTGTGCTATCTCTCCGGGCCACCAGGAGCTATTTCTGAGCAGACAGCCAGGAGTAACCCCTGAGCACCGCCAGGTGTGGCCCAAAAACAAAAACAAAACAAACAAATAAACAAAAAGTAGCCTCAAAGTCTGCACTGCACAAGCAGGAGCGAACATGTATGTAGAGCATGCATGGGGCATGCTACATGTGATGTGTGTGCATGTCTGTGACATATGTGAGACACATGGCATGTATACATGGGTGTGTATGAGACATAGCCCCCCTTGGCTTGTGATGCACTTGACCTATGTGTGCAGGTCATGTGGCATGTGTGCAGGGTATGTGATGTGTGGGTATGTGACCTCGTATGCATGTGACATTTGTGTACATATATGTGCAGGGATGCAGACCCCCTGGTTTGTGGTGCGCTTGACATTTGTATGCAGGGTTGTGATGTGTCCATGTGGAACATGTGCCTAGATGACATGTGTGTACATGTGTGTACATGTGTGCCTTGTGCAGGGTATACACAGTACAAACAGTCCATGCAGACGTCCATGCAGACAGGAACAGGCTTGCCTGCATGAGTCACTCAGGGTACATTCAGGGGTGAATGTGTGTACTTGTGTGACCCTAACTTGTACACTGCATGTGTGTGGGTGTGCAGGGTGGGAGTATGGCTGTCATTGTTCCTTTTGGTAGTGCCCAGTACCCAGCAGGTGGATCAGAGGAAGGGCAGCAACTGACCTGGCCTGGCCCAAAGCAGGGGCATACAGCTGGCCAGGTCTCAGGGACCCAAGACCCAGGACCCTGTCTGCTACACCAGAAGCCAGCACTAGAGCAGTGCGCATGTCTGGCCTGGCCGGGTCCCTGCCAATACCCCCAGCCACTTCCTCCCCACCCCATCCCAGCCACAAACCCAACATCTGGTCTATGTTTCCAGAAGGGATGGAGCCTGGAGGTTCCGTCTGAGTGTGGGAGTCACATTGGATCTGTGAGAACCAGGGGTGGAGTCAGCTCCTGCTGAGAGAGGGGGAGAAGACCTGGGGGCTGGGGCTGGAGAATGGGAGAACAATGCGGGGAAGGGGCCCAGCTCCCAAGGCCCCTAGTCTGGGCCCCCAGGGCTCCAATCTCAGTTTCCTCTCCCAGGCTTTCCTGCCTCTTGTACTACCGCCCAGGTGGAGCCAGGGATATGTCCCTTGTGGGTCATGGGTCTGTGTGCTCCCGGGTAGATTCTGGACACTGTCAGCCCTGGGCACCCACTGGGCTTCTTGCCTGCTAGACTCAGCTTGACCTTCATCCCTCCCACCAGGCAGGGGGCAGCAGTTTGAGCCAGGATGCTGAGAGCCAGGCAGCGAACAGCAGTATGAGCCCCAGGACGAGGGATCCCCAGCTTTGTGTCTCTGTTCCCCTCTCTCCCCTCACTGCCCAGGTCCAGTGGCCCCATCTGAAGTCAGTGAGGGCGGCAAGCTGGGCCTGGCCGCCTCTCTGAGGCTCAGCCCTTCCGGTGATGTCATGGGAAAAACTTGCCTAGGACGCACTCCCCAGCCCCTCCACAGCCCTGCAGGATCCCCAAAGGTCTGACACCACAGGACAGCCCACCCTGGGGTTGTCTCTGTCTGCGTCAGGTGAACCAGCTCCGGCATTTCCGGTTCTCAGGCCTTCACTAAGGGGATGGGGGTGTTTTTGTTGTGCTTCCAGGTCCCCTGGGAGTGGGCCTCAGGAAGGCAGGCCCCCTTCCCCCCACCACCAGGAGCCCGGAAGGGGGACAATGAATCTGGAGGAGAAAGAGTTAAGCCATGCAGCACCTCCTGGGCCACTCACAATCCTCCAGGAAGTAAACAAGAAGCGGCTTGTTTCCATTTGTCCTCAAAAAATACAAGGATTTCCTCCACCAGGCACAAGGGCACCAGAGTGGGTGAGAGGGGTCCCTGGGCAATCCACTAGGACCTCCCACCAGTCCTGTCCCCTCTGAGCTGCTATAGGCAGAGGTCC
This sequence comes from Suncus etruscus, assembly GCF_024139225.1. Lineage (NCBI taxonomy): Eukaryota > Metazoa > Chordata > Mammalia > Eulipotyphla > Soricidae > Suncus > Suncus etruscus. The sequence continues at coordinate 20,763,944 of NC_064852.1, read as the reverse complement.
TCAGGGACAGAGCCCAGGAGACTTAAATGAGCACAAGACACTGAGTAAGGGGGTGAGAGCATTGTGCCCACTTCCTGATTGCAAGGTTGATGGATAAAGGCAGATATGGAGTTGTGTATGTGTGCACCTGCATGCCCTGGGAGAGATGAGCCTAGAGGAGAGGCTGAGAACAGGGGAGAGGGGTGAGTACAGGGGTGAGGTGAATGCAGGGAGGGATGAGTAGGGATTAGGATGAACCACAGAACTCAGGAACTGGCACACTGTGCACTTTCAGGAGTGAGTGAAATTTAGAGCAGAGTTCTGAGGTCAGGGACCCCTCACATGGGGGACCCTCACACAGGGACACACACACACACACACACACACACACACACACACACACACACACACGAGACTCACACAGTGCCTCCCAATTTTCAGGGCACTTCCAGCTGGAAAGGTGGAACCTGGTGCCCCAAGGGGCCAAGAGGGGATTACATCGTGAGAGTTGGGTGACCTGGACATCCCCCAAAGCCAGGAGTGAAACTGCAGAGCGTGGGAGTTTGAAGAGACTCAGACAGGACAGTCATCTGGGGGCACAGAGTTGGGATTGCTGAGACCTGAGCTGAGAGCAAGGTCAAGGGGCCTCTGATATGGGGTTGGGGACTAGGCTGGAGGCACTGGAATTAGGACATGGTGGTGCAGACAATGGTGGCCCTGCTAGAGGAGCATAGTCACTGTCATTTAGAGCTGCTAGGTGCCCCTTGGGCCTACCCTCAGTGCTATTCTGGGACTCAGCTTCAGGAGCACTGGGCCGGCTCCCCAGAACCAGAAGTATCCCAGCAGACATAGTGACCCTGACCTGGGCTCTGTGGAGGGTTAGTGCTGGATTCCACGAGCAGCATCAGGGAGCAAGAACCAGAGGAACAGGACTACCCAGTCCTGGAGCAGCTGCGAGGCACCCCTAAGAACCTTCAGAACCCCTAGGGCTTCCAAGAGCCCCCAAGGACCCTCAAGAACCCTCAAGACCCCCAAGGGCCCTCAGGCTCCTGAAGACCTCCAAGACTCCCAGAACCCCCAGAACCCTATCAGGGCTCAAGCCTCACCAGGGCTCAGGCTGTTCCTGAGGCATGTGAGCAGATGTAGTCAGGGTCCGCATGGGTCAGATTGGGGGCTCCTCTCTGGGCCCTGACACAGCCACAGCCGTCACCCCACTTCAGGGGCCCCACAGGTGTGATGGCTGCTCCCCTCAGTCCATGGAGCTCGTGGTGGGTAGACATGACCTTGTGTCGGTGGGAGTGGACTCCCCGACCCACCATGTGCCTGGTCCCAGGAGACTATCCCTGGCCCCCTGAGCAGGTGGTGCTGACGCATGCATCCCAGGGGACTGAAAGAGGCAGGTGGCTGGAGGCGGGAAGGAATTCAGGGCTTGTCCAATGCAAGGTGCAGGATAGGGCTGGGACTTGATGAGAACATTGATGCAGACACAGATACACTTCCTCCTTCCTGGAGCCCAAGCACGACCCACTTGTGGGGCCTTCAGTCCTGAACAGGGTATATATGTGTGCGCGCATGTGTCCATATATGTGCATGTGTGCTTACCTACGGACCTGCATGACACATCTGAGTATAGGTGCCTGCATGCTGTCCATGTATGTGTGTATGCAGTACTGCATCCCTACATGTGTACCACAACGGTGTGCCTGTCTGGCTGTATATATGGTGTTGCTTGTGTGGCTGCACACATGCACATGCTGTGAGGTCAGGGGGTAAAGTGGGGCATGCACCAGCCCCTGCTGGGCTGGGTGGGGCAGAGTGGGATATGCACCCAGCTAGCTCTGTGGAGGAGCCTGAGCCGGATGGGAAAAATGAGCCTCAGGGGCCGGGCGGTGGCGCTGGAGGTAAGGTGCCTGCCTTGCCTGCGCTAGCCTAGGACGGACCGCAGTTCGATCCCCCGGCGTCCCATATGGTTCCCCAAGAAGCCAGGAGCAACTTCTGAGCGCATAGCCAGGAGTAACCCCTGAGCGTCACATGGTGTGGCCCAAAAACCAAAAAAAAAAAAAAATGAGCCTCAAAGTAGAGGAGACCAAGGGTTCATGCAGACTGAACTGTCAGCCCCTGCATCTGCATTCGACTCAAATGCAGCATCTCCCCAAGACGCCCTCAAGGTCCTGAAATTCCCAGGACAGGTGATCTAGGCACATGTTAGAGCCCTATAGATACATCTGTGCTCCCGTTTGGCACTGGTGGACAAGTGGTGCAGGTGCCCTACAGAGCAGCACCTGCTTGCATTATCTATGGGGATGGGGGAGTGAGTGTAAAGAACCCAACAGGGGAGCCCCATGAGGGAAGGAGCTCTGAAATGGGTTGTGCAGCTTTGAGCACTGCCTACCTCCACATTCCTTGCACCCCAGAGCACCACAGGGGATGTAGACTTGGGAGAAAGGCAGAGTCAGCTAGAATGTGTCAGGGGGTGCTGGACTACAACTGGAACCCCTGCACCCATCAACATCGTCTGCCATTCAGGAGGAACGAAGGGCAGGATAGAGTTGGGGCATGTCCCAGGACAGTTTGGGCACCCCAGGCTTATAGGCAGCACCCGCAGCCTCTTCAAGGCTGGAGGAGACACAGACAGATCCTGGAACAAAGGTGATGTGTGGGGGAGCCTAGGGAACAAGCTGGCGGCGGGTCAGTTTGGAGAGCAACCAGTACAAAAGCGCCTTTGTCCCCCAGCGCCCACAAGGCACGGCAAGAAATGAGCTTTTCAGCAAAGATTAAGCATCTGAGCCTGGGCCACTTAGATGTGGCTGGTGGAGGCCCCCACCCATCTGTCTGTCCATCTATCTGTGTGTCCATTTGTCTGCCCATCATCCATGGGCATCTTAGTGGAAGCTGCACCCAAGGGCTGATGGAGCCTCTGATGGCAGAGCTGAGCCTCAGTGGGTTGCTGGCTCTGCCTTTGAGCTATAGTGGAGATGGGAAGCCAGGGGTGCAGATGGAGACCCCCGCAGGGGCTTGGCCACCCAGGCTGTCAGGGAGGCCTTGTTTGGGATCCTGAAACCAGCACAGGCTTACCTGCCCCTCCCCACCCTCTCCCCGAAACTCCTGGTTTCGGGCCCCACCAGGAGGATCCCCCAGAAACCGTCTCCGGAGGGGAGGAAAGAGAGGCAAGCCAGGACAGGCCCTGGTGCTGCCTCCCCAACTGCACCTCTACCATGGGCCAGCTGGGGGGGGGGGTGGGCTCCACAGCACCCATGGAGCAGGCTGGATAGACTCGGCAGTCCCAGGACCCCAGAAGTATGGTAGGCTCATGGGTCAGGCTGAAAAATGGGGCTGGTTGTAGACATTGGCTATCAGTCGGGTACATGGGTCTGAGGCAGGGGGCATTAATGGGCTTCCCTGAGGGGGGTGAGTAGAACTGAGTGTCCGGGGTCTCAATCACCCCACTCCTGTCTTGTGCACAGTACCATCCAAAGCAAAACTTCCCTGGGCTGAGGGATCTCTCAGGTGCCAGAAGGTCCCTGCAGCATGATGGGGGATTGGGCTGCTGTTGGGGAGCATAGGCCGGCAGATTGAAAGGTATGCAGGTGTGTGTACAGAGAAAGTGTACAGGGAATATTTGTGCAGGGAGTGTGTGCACGTGTGTGCAGAGAATATGTATGTAGAGTGTTCAGGAAGTGTATGCAGGAAGTATGTATGCAGGTATGTGTGTGCATGGAATGTCTCCAGAGTCTGTATGTGTTCACCATGTATATTGTCTGGAGACAGTCCTGGCTCCATGTATGTATGTCTCTTGGGTATCCCTTTCCCCTTGCACTGGCTCCAGTCTCTCCTGGCACTGCTCATAGTGGCTGACCAGAAAAACCCCTCTACCAGCTAGGCTGGAGCTCAAGTATGGTCTGGCCAGGGTGGGGTTCACTGTGGCTGCTTGGCCTGGGCACCCCACTACCCTGCCTGTCCACAGAAGTCAGAGGCACAGGCTTCAGGGGCACCACAATGTTTCTCTGTCTGTCAGACAGGAAGCCAGGACAGGGGCCTCCCTGAATGGTGGTGAGGAGTACGTCCATCACAGGCCAGCACTGAGCAGGTGGGGCGGTGCCCGAGTGCTGGCAGGTGGCAGAGGGCGGGCGCTGGGCCAGGCTGGTGTCTCGGGCAGTGATTTTGAGGCGTGTTCTGGGGAGAAGGGGAGGGCAGGCAGGTGGGATAACACCTGCTGCCCGGGGCTGGAACGTGGGAAACTGAGCTCAGGCTCGTCCAGAGGGCCATCAAACAGCTGAGATCCCATGGCAGGGGCCCTGGGCTGCAGAACTGAGCTGGGGGGGGGATCATCCTAGGTAGAGGCCTCTGCCCTGGAGCTGGAACACTCCCAGAAGAGGCCTGTACCCCAAATCTATCCAGGTATCCAGGGAGGGCATGTCCAGCCAGTTTCTCTCACTGCTGTTGCTTTGTGGTGGGCTGGGCTAAGAATCTCTCTTTTACTCTGCACCCTTTTTTTTTTTTTTTTTTTTTTTGGTTTTTGGGCCACACCCGTTTGACGCTCAGGGGTTACTCCTGGCAATGTGCTCAGAAATCACCCCTGGCTTGGGGGGACCATATGGGACGCCGGGGGATTGAACTGCGGTCCGTTCCTTGGCTAACGCTTGTAAGGCAGACACCTTACCTCTAGCGCCACCTTCCCGGCCCCTTACTCTGCACCCTTAAGACCCTGCTAAGGGTCTGGTGCCACCAACATGACTGAAACATGCGACACTTTCTACCCAGGACTCCTGGGCTGGCCAGCTGAAGGTCTGGACTGTGACTCCACCTGGATTTAGTTGTATCTACCTGAGACCCAGACCACCTAGGATGAGGAACTTGGGAGTACTCACTTAGCTGCAGGTCCATAAGTACACCTTGTCTTGTCCCAAAAACCTTCAGGGAGCCCCATAGGCCCGACTCCCCCAAGTCACTGCCATGCAGGCCTGAGTCTGGGCAGGGCCTCGGGAGCCCAACAAAGGCCGGGCCAGCGCCGGGTTCATCAGAGACAGCAGGGACTGCACAGATGCTCCAGGGACTGCCAATCAGTTCTGCATCCTGTGTCCAGAACTCTCTGGCTACTTCCCCACTCCAGCTTTGAGCTCCCTTATTGTCTCTGGACTCAGTTTCCCCACCTGTCAGGGATCCAGCTTTAACTAATGGGACTCAGTCATGGCCAAACTTGAGATTTCAGGGTCTGGAGCCACCTAAACTGCTTTACACTTTCCAGGGGTCTCTGCTTGTAGCTGAACCTGAGTATCCTTTGTAATAGAACCTGGAGTTCCCTGTAACAGAACGTTGGGTCCCAGTACAGAGAATCTGGGGTCCTTTATAATAGAGCCTGGGGTACCCTATAACAGAACCTGGGGTCCCCTGTACAATAAAACTTGGGTCCCCTATAATAGAACCAGGGGTCCCTTATAGCAGAACCTGAAGTCTCTTCATAACAGAACCTGGGATTCCCCATGTAATAGAACCACCTAGATCCCTTTAACAGAACCTGGGGTCCCCTGTATAACAGAACCTGGCATTCCCTGTGAAATAGAACCTGGAGTCTCTTGTAACAGAACCTGGGGTCCTCTGAATATCAGAACCTGGGATCCCCCTGTATAACAGAGTCTGGGAGCCTGCAGTTACCCCAAAACCCAGATCACCAATGCAGAGAAGAGGTACCACTAAGGGTGTGGCTTCGCCAGACCCACCCAGCATGAAAGTATGAATGCAGTGAAGTAAGGGTTGTAGGAATCGGCAGGGCAGTGAGGGTCTATGATGGGTTTGGGGCTCAGTGGGAGTCATTAGGAGTCAGAGAAAGTCAGTGGGGTCAAGAAGCTAAAGCTAAAAAAAAATAATAATAATAAATAAATAATAAAAAAAAAGAAGCTGAAACTATTGTCCCTTCACACATGTGACCCAGGCAAGGGAAGTGATGTGGAGGCAGGGAGGGAGGCTGTGGGACTCTGGTTCTACCACCCTAGAACTGGAGGTACCCTGGAAGGTGACTGCCCAGAGGCACCATCTGGGCCCAGCAGCCTGAACTCGGGCCACACTCCCTTATCAGTCCTGCCTCTTCCTTCCTTACTGAGGCGCCCGCAGGGCCTTCCCAGGCCTGCCCTGCCTGCCCTGGCTCACACACCCCTGCAGGGTTGGGAAACCAGCTGAGGGGGTGGCTGGCACCCCTGAGGCAGGCTTTGCAGAAGCAGGGTGGGGCCTGGCTACTCATCAGAGGTGCACAGGTGCTGGGATAAATACCCCACCAGGACCCCCACCCAAGGGCTGCACACAGGAAGGGCCTGCACCCTTATGGCATGTAGGGGTCCAGGTTTCCTTCTGGTGAGAGGGCAAGCTCAGAATAGATTTTGGGGGGGGGGTTGGGTTTTGGGTTGCACTTGGCAGCGCTCAGGGGTTGGTGACTCCTGGCTGTGCTCAGAAATCACTCCGGGCAGTCTCTGGGGACCATATGAGATACTGGGATTTAAACCACCATTCGTCCTGGATCAGCTGCTTACAAGGCATATACCCTCCCTACAGCTGTGCTATGTCTCCAGCCCCATCAGAATAGATTTATTAGGCACCAAGCTGACCTCAAGCCCAGCCTGGAGGGATTCAGGAAGGGGATGCTCCTCCCCGCCACTGACTGTTGTTGCCCCAGTCAGGACTGGCCTGGAGCAGAGGACAGGGAGCATAATGCAAGAAATTGTGTGTGAGTGTGTGTCTGAGCCTATGTTTGTGTTCAGTGTGTGAATTCTGTTAGGGTGTGTGTGAATATGTGTGTGCGAATGTGCTTGTGTGTGTCTGTATTCCTGTGTGAGTATGTATGAGTGGTTGTGTATATGAGTATGAGTGTTGTAGTATAAATGTGCATTAGAAAATGTGAGTGAATGTATTGTGTGAGCCTGGGGTGGGAATAGGTGACTGTGCTTTAGGGTGTTGGTGTAGAAAAGTGCATGTATGAGTGTATAAAAATGACTTGTGAGGGCCCGGAGAGATAGCACAGCGGCGTTTGCCTTGCAAGCAGCCTATCCAGGACCTAAGGTGGTTGGTTCGAATCCCGGTGTCCCATATGGTCCCCTGTGCCTGCCAGGAGCTATTTCTGAGCAGACAGCCAGGAGTAACCCCTGAGCACTGCCGGGTGTGACCCAAAAACCAAAAAAAAAAAAAAAAAAAGATCCCCTTAAAAAAAAAATGACTTGTGAATGTGGGTGTGAGAGGGAATGTGGGAAGGAATGTTGGTGTGAGACTGTGTGTTGGTGTTAGTGCGTGTATGTATAAGACTGAGTGTATAAATGTGCTTGTGTAAGTAAGTGTATAAATGTAAATGTATACCCCCATCCAAGGTGTGTTTGAGAAACTGGGGGGGTCCTGGCAGCTCCTACTAGTGCCTACTACGTAGGGTTCACAGTTCCCAAGGAGCTGCAGTGTGGGTTCAGAGTGCCCAATCTGTGCTGAGATGTCAGAGGTGAAGGGGGAGCAGCAGAGTCCTGGTTTCTCCTGACAGTGGGTGCAACCTGCCTCATCCCCCAGACATGGAGGGGCCTGTCATGAGGAGAGGCAGCCCTGGGAGGTGAGTTCTGGGATTTTGAGCCCTGATAGCTAAGTGATGGGGCTCCCACCTCTCCTTCACACATCACCCTTTATTCCTGAGAGGTTAGGTGCCAGAAGAGGAGGGGTACCCCCTAACCTGCTGTTGCCCAAGGCCTGGGATAACAGGGGTATCTTTGGTGAGTGGGCACAGCCTGATGTGTGGAGTGAGAGTGAAACCAAGTACTAATGACAGCTCTGGATGTCCCTGCCCCCAAACCTCCACTTCAAAGGCTTGCCCCCAGGCTGGGAGGAAAAGTTTCAGGGTGCCCGTAGCCACCTCCCTCCTCCTCCTCCTCCTCCTTGGGGCGGGACCACTGAAGCATCAGTAAGGGAGGGAGGGAGCTTCCCCTCTGTGTGAGACTCAGAGTGTCCCCCAGGCTGGAATACCCACCAGCCAGCAACTGGAGGCAGGGCCAAGACAATGTGTCCAGAGGGTAGAAGTGGGTGGGGAGGGAAGAGTTCAGTTCCCTAACCTGGGGGTCCAAGCAGGTGTGGCTGGTAAGGACAGAGGGCAGGGCACTCCAGAGGGCAGGACTGGCCTACAGCCCCACAGATCCTCACCACAAGCAGACCATCCCACATTGCAGGTTGGGGCTCAATGCTCAGGTGCCTGAGAGCTTGGGAGGACAGTTTTAGCAGAGAGCCCAGTCCAGAAAGAAGGAGGTGATTTCTCTCTTCCCCTCTCCTTCCCTCTCCTCTTCTCTTCTCTGTGCTGCTAGGGCAGATCCATCCATGCTATGGTGGAGTACAGGTGTGGGGAGTAGGGCTGTGTTACCCAAGGAGAGGAAGAAGGGAGGGAGGAGAGGGAGAAGGAAGGAAGGAAGGAAGGAAGGAAGGAAGGAAGGAAGGAAGGAAGGAAGGAAGGAAGGAAGGAAGGAAGGAAGGAAGGAAGGAAGGAAGGAAGGAAGGAAGGAAGGAAGGAAGGAAGGAAGGAAGGAAGGAAGGAAGGAAAGAGAAGGAAGGAAGGAAAAGGAAGGAAGGAAGGAAAAGGAAGGAAAGAAAAGGAGTAGGAGAGAGGGAGAAGAGAAAGAGGAAGGAGAAAGAGGAAAATAGAAGGAGGGAGTTGAATATTAGGATCCCTCTGTTCTTAGTTTTGGGGGTTTTCAGGTCCCCACATGAGTGAGCTCTGGGACCAACCCCACGGGCCTTGTTTGGGACCCATATGGGAGCTTGTCTCCAGCCTGTGGCCACTCAGGGCCTCTGGAGTCTTTGGGGGGCCCAGGCGGCTGCTTCCCTTCCCTTTCCCCTTCTTTGGCTTGTGAAACCTGAGCCTTTGGTCTCTTTGGTCTCCAACCACAGCACCCCCTGGACTTGCCTTTTTGGCACCCTGGGCAGGGGGCAGTGTTGGGGAGGGATAGACCAGACCAGAACCTCCCTGTTTCTGTCCCCCACCCATGGCCTCTTGGAGCCCCAAGCAGTCCACCAGGGCCTCCCACTTCTCCAGTTTGTTCCTCCCCCTTCCTAGGAAGACAAGCTGCAGGAGGGGCCCAGGGCAGGGACAAACACCAAATGGGCCAGGCTGTCCCCTTAGAAAGGCAGGCAAATGGTGTGTATGGTCAGGGCCCCGGGTGTTCAGGGGCTCTGAAACATTCTCTAGTTTTGGGGGGTGGAGCAATGGCACAGCAGGGAAGACATTTGCCTTGCTGGAGGCTGACCTGGGCTCTATTCCCAGCATAGGATCCTCTGAGCCTGCCAGGAGTAACCCTTGAGCACTATAAGGTGTGGACCAAAAATAAAAAGAAGAAAAATGTGGACCACAGAGGCAGGCAGGGGCAAGGGTGAGAGGGAAATTGAGGACACTGGTGGATATATGTGCACTGCTGAAGGGTAATGGACATGGTATGACTTTAATGCATTCGTGAGCAACCTTGTAACTATGATCTCATGCTGATTCAAGAATTTATTTGCAAATTAATAAAAGTTAAATTAATTTTAAAAAAAATGGGGCCGGGCGGTGGCGCTAAAGGTAAGGTGCCTGCCTTGCTGCGCTAGCCTTGGACGGACCGAGGTTCGATCCCCCGGCGTCCCATATGGTCCCCCAAGCCAGGAGCAACTTCTGAGCGCATAGCCAGGAGTAACCCCTGAGCGTTACTGGGTGTGGCCCAAAAACCAAAAAAAAAAAAAAAAATTATAAGAATATTCCCTGGGTCCTCCTGAGCCTGGGGTCCAGTGTGGCCCCAGGGATCTCTAGGTCTGTGGAATCAGGCTGGAGGTGCTGGGGTGCCTCCAATCTTCATCTCTTTGTGTGTGTGTGTGTGTGTGTGTGTGTGTGTGTGTGTGTGGTTTTTGGGTCACACCCGGCAGTGCTCAGGGGTTATTCCTGGCTCCAGGCTCAGAAATTGCTCCTGGCAAGCACGGGGGACCATATGGGACGCTGGAATTCGAACCAATGACCTCCTGCATGAAAGGCAAATGCCTTACCTCCATGCTATCTCTCCGGCCCCCCAATCTTCATCTCTAAGTAGGCAACTGGACCCCTCAGACCTGCATTTTGCTCCCCAGAGTGTTTCTGGCGGCAACGGGGATCCAGAGGACCCCACTGCACCAGCATCCAGGCAGGCAACCCTGCCACTCCCGAGCGGGTCCTGACCAGGGAGAGACTCAGGGAGTAAGGGTAAGGGCCAAGTTGAGGAAGGGGTCTCGGACCACGGGGCCAGCCAAATGAATATGCACACACCAGGCCCCTGATGCAGGGTGCGCCAGGCTGCATGGCACATTTTGGGGTGATGCTCATATTTTCGCAATGGGTGGAGCAATAAGTGCAGAGCCCACTATGCAGCCAGAACCCTGTGGAGCCCTCTGGAACTTCTAGAACATCATGACTCAGTTGTGTTTGACCCAGGGCTTAGGGCCAGTGTGTAGGGGCCATCTAGGGCACAGGACTAGGAAGGGCCAGATACTCAGAAGACAGTGCTTAGCTCCTAGACCAGAGAACAGAACGGGAAATGCAACCCTGCGATATGGGAACACACACAGACACACAGGAGGACACAGGAGCATATACAGGAACACAATAAAAGGACAACAGAGCATATGACACTGCACGTGAAAGGACACGGGGTCACACATGGAACAGCACTTCTGAGGAAGGAGGCACGTTTCTGAGGAAGAGGCTCTGCCCTCCCATCTCAGGGTGGAGTGACAACATGCCAGCGGGCCTGACTGCGGTGTGTCACTGTGAGGCCGTGGGAAGCCCAGGCCTGGGGGGTGCTCAGTGGGAAGTGGGCTGGGCCCGGAAGCTGGGGACACTTCCTCCAAGGTGCCTGCTGACCCTGCCGTGTCCTCCCCAAGCCTTCACCATGGCCACAGCTGCCCAGTCTCAACAGCTGGCCCTGAACAGCCTGTGGGGCAGAGGCAAACAGGATGAGGTGTGGCCCTGGAAGAGAAAAGGGCAAGGGGACCCAATGCTAGAAGGGACACTTCTGCAGATCACCATGTACCTGCACACAGTTCTAAAATGTTCTAGAAGGGGCACCACTTGTCTGGATGTTGCTACCCACAATGCTTGGGCAGATGGGATAGCCTGTGGGTTTCCCAAAGAGGTATTTGCAGTTTCCTCAGGCTGGGGGGCTCCAAGCGCTGCTGGCCCTGCCCAGGTCAGCTAGGCCCAGGCAGATGGTTCAGGGAGTGACTCTAAAGTGACCCCGACTCTGGGCATGTCTGGGGTGGGGGTGTCAGGCCTGAGCAAATGGCCTCTGGCCAGCGAGGCTTAAATATGAGACCTCAGAGACCTTGGGGTACCTGCAGCATGTGGGCCTCATTAGGAAATCCTGAAGAGGCTCTGGCTGAGGTCCCCATGGTATAGGGGTGTTCGGCATGGCCCAGGTAGGCACACAGGGGTCCAGGCAGTGTCCTGGCCTTAATCTACTTCTGCATGAGCTCCCTTCTGTTTCCCATATTCCAGACCCCACAGTCTCAGCAGCGTGTCAGCCCCAAGACTACGGAGGCAAGGGGTGCTCCCAGAAACGAACAAGTCCCCAGCATGCCCAGCCTGAGTCTGGACCCCAGGGTAGGGGACAAGAAGCAGCTCAGCAGAGACTAGGTGTGAGACTGTGGCACCCCCTGGCATGGTGAGGTGACACAGTTCTGCTCCAGGAGGGAGCTGGCAGGACAGGCTTCCCTGAGATAGGGGGCTCCCCGGGGTGCAGCTATTGGAGAAGGCCCAGAGTTCTGGTGCTATAGACCCAGGAATTAGGATGAGGCCATGGGGGAAGTCGGGAGCCCCAGTACACAGGTCTTACCTGACGTCAGTGAAGGGATAGAGCAAGGAACAGGGCCCAGCCCAGCGGTCAGGGCAAGCCATGCAGTCCAGAGGTCTCTGGAAAGATGGAAGAGAAACCAAGAGAAAGCAGGATGGGGTGCTGGGCACACCTGGTGTCTGAGGTTAGCAAGATGTACAGGCACCGGTCAGAGAAGAGGGTCCCACAGTGCCCATCCAGGGTTCGAACCCATCCACTGTGCCTGCCTGGGGTTCCACCATCCACAGTGCCCAGCCCAGTCTAGTGGGGGGATCTGGGTTCTGACCAGGCCTAGGAAGGGGCCTGGAAAGATGGGTTACAGCTTCATGGGATGGATACTCAGGCTCTCTCTCAGCCACCAGGCCCCTTGGCAGACTCTAGGATGTGGATGGGGGAACCCCACGACCACACCAGCCTGATTGCAGCCAGATCAGTGACAGATTCCAGCTTCTGTGTCCCACCCCTTGACCCTTACTCCTACCCCAAAACTGAGGCTCTGTCCTCTAGGCGGAGGCTGAACCTCATAGGGGACCCCACTTGGCTCTTGAAATCAGCTGCCCTGGACAGTGAAGGAGCAGATCAGCTGTGCTGGGAAGTTCCTCTCAGAGACCCCAGTCCCAGGGTCACTCCACCTAGGGTAAGCTAATGCCAGACTCCTGACCTCTGGATTCCTGACCTCCAGCTCAGCTGCCTGGGTGGGACCATTCCTGCAAGTGACAGACCTCGGGGCTGTGTGTTCTAGCACACGCATTACAGTGGCCTGTATGGATTCTGAGGCTTCTCCAGGACCTTGAATAAGCTGGAGGTAGCCCTCTGCCCCCACAAGTGGGTGCAAAGCACCCCAGTCTGTAGCTTCCTGCTCTTGGCTCTTCAGAGACCAAGTTTGAGGGCCTTGTGGATACCCTAATCTAGGCATGGCTGGGGGAGGATCAGGATGAGCAAACCCCCAGTGCTTCCACCCCCCACTCTGTATTAGGGGCCAGACACAAAAGTGGGCCTGTCCATTCCCTCCTGTCCTACCCTTTGCTGAGCAGCAGGGAGCCAGGCCTGCCAAATTCCACAGCCCTCCCTAGGCCCCTCACCTCTGGGGGGTCCCATCCGGAGTGGAGGTGACTTCCTATATCCACCTCCTCCATGCACCCCCAGAAGGACCAGCGCTGGCCAACCCAGCTGTCCAAACACAGCCCAGCTGCAAGGAAGGGGCTGGAGGCCTAGGCAGGGGGGGTGGGGTAGGGGAGTAGGGGGTGGGGGGTGTCAAGTTGTGGGGGCAGCCCACTGCTCCACCCAGCCCCTCCTACAGATCTGTCACTGTCACTGAATGTCCCTTTGAGGGAATGGTGGGTGGGGTGTGCTCAAACACAGACTGGGAAAGAGGTGGACATGAAGGTCCAGGGACAGCTAGGGACCGCTCCTGTGCTGGCATCACTGAGAAGGGGCTGGACCTTGTGGTTGGAGACCAGGATGGAACTAAGTGGGAATGATTGGCCAAGAGGTTGGTCCTGGGGAGTCCAATCAGGGACACGTTAGGCTATGGGGAAGGTTCTGGGACATGATTGGCCTCGCTACCCTTCAGCCTGACCACTGCCTCCACCACTGCCTGGGGTCACCACCCCCAGGTGCAGAGCTGGGATCCTCTGCTGCACATCCTCTGCTGCATGTGTGGGGAGGCTCTCCAGATGTCTGTGCTGGTTCATGCCACCTCAGGATCAAATAGAGCCTGACCCGGGCAGTTCCTAGGCCCCCGAGAGAACAGGACTGGGCAGAGGATGCTCAGGTCAGAGCAGAAGGGGTGGTTGCTGGAGCCTGTTGAGGGCAATAAAGTTCTCAACCTATTGAAGCCAGGATGATAGGAGGGAATGCAGGGAGCAGGGGGTGTAGCCTGATGTTCTTCTGCTCCTTGCTCAGCTACTGGGCCTGGGTTAGTGACAAGGCAGAGGATGAGGGAGAAGAGAGGAGGGAAGGGAAGGAAATGACAGTGGAGGGTTGGGGAGTAGAGGGAGGGGAAGGTGGGGAGTGTAGGAGAAGGGGGTGCAAGGGAGGGGAGGGAGGGCGGCCAGGGCTGCCCCTGGAAGGGATGAGGCTGAGAGGAGCCTTCAGGCATCCTAAACTTGTTCTCCGTAGCTGGCCATTTCTGTGTCCTTCTCCCTGTATTTTTTGCATCCCCTTTCTCCTCTCCATGTCCATCACCTGCTCCACCCCAAGCAGGGTCATTTCTCTTCCCTGGGGCCCTGGGTAATCCCTGCACCCATTCGGAGCTGAGATCCCCTAGGTCTGGCCTGTTCCTGAGTAGTGGCCAACAGTGAAGGCACCCAGCAGACAGGTCCCTGCCACCTCCACCCCAGCCCTCAAAGGACGTCCCTTTTCATACAAGTGGTGAACTAAGGCTTCCAGGAGCCAATGTAGGGCACCCAAGATGTAGAAGGGAAACCCAGACACATCCTTCATGGTGAGCAGTCTGGAGGACTTCCTGTAGGAGGAAAAGGGATTTCAGGGGGCCCCACACTGTCCTCTGTACCCCCATCCCTGAAGAAGTGCTGAGCTGTTGTTGGCTGGGTTGGGGGGGTGCACAAGGGAGGAAGTGGGCCTCGCCCAGTTCTTGTCTGTCTCTACGCCTGCCCAGTCTGTCAGTGGTGTTTGTTGTCCAACCCACCCAGGGCACGCTGAGCAGTTTCTTACAGCGGGGCCTGTGCAGGGTTGGTCACTGGGCTGAAGCCACAGACAAGAGAGCCTGACCTGACCTGTGGCCATGTCAGCAGCACAAAGAGGAAGCAGTGGTGACCGGTGACTGGCCACTTGAGCAATGACCCAGCCAGAAAGCCTCGCGGCTGCACGCAAAGCCAGGATGTTACCTGGAGGAACCTTAAGGGCCACTGGAGTACGGGCCCCACCCCTTGGGTTCCAGCCCCCACTCCTTAGCCTACAGCTGCTCCCAGCCCAGTTTGGTACCCCCACTCCGGAAGTTCCAGGAGAGGAGTACCAGGAGACCCTAAACCAGGAGAGATTCCCCTCTCCATAGACGCCCTCACTGGGAATGACCCCTTCCCCTGCCCTCCTCCAGCAGAACAGGACTGGTGGGACTGGGCAGGAGTCTGTGCCATAGGGAAGACAAAATGAGGGCTGGATACCCACTGTGGGGGCACTGGGGCTGGGTCAGAGCCTGAGCCCTCGAAAGCCCCCTCACCCCAAGCAGGGCATGGCCCAGCCACTGGACGGCAGAAGGGGGCTGCCCTGGACCCACCCCCATTATCTCAGGCCCTGACAGGGTGCTGGATACAGAGCCCAGAGCCCCCTTATCGGGCCCGTGGTGACCTCACCAGCCAGGCCAGGCACGGGGAGGGTACCCGTGGCCTTCCCAGCCCACCCACATCTGCTATCAGAGGCCTCGCCTGGCCAAGATAACTGTCCCGAGGGAGGGCACAGACCAGGGGGCCCAGGCAAGGGCCTGGGGTTGCCCAGAAGCGGGGCTGCAGCAGTCAGTATTGTGGGCTAGGACAATGGAGGAGCAAAAGAATGGTCCGGGGGGTGGCCTGGCCCATCTATGACCCTCCAATCACTCACACACAGGCACCCTTGAAGCCCAGTAGCTCCTGGCAGGCTTCTCCCTACCAGGCCTGTGGGGTACCCAGGATCCCATCCCCAGGGGGTCCCAGGGCCTGACTAGCCTGGGAGTTCCACCTGCAGGTCCTGGGAGCATGGGGTCTCTTTGGATCCCAGAAAGTTGAGTTCCCACACAGAGGGGCCTCCAGCCCCCCGCCCACTTGGCACCTGCAGTCAGGCTTTTTGCCCAAGCTTGCAACACCTGCTGAGCCGAAACAGGACCCGAAATGCCCGCTCAGGCCCCAGCGTGCCCCAGCCCCCGGCATCATCCCTCAACCCTCCTCAGAGTCTCATGGCTCTGAGCCCATGGGAAAGGGGACAAGAGGTCCTATGACCTCATAGTCCCATGTCCATAATCCTATGGGCCCATGTCTGTGACCCCTGTGGGCCTATGTCTGACGCCATGGACTGGTGTCTGTGACCCCCCCTGGACCTGTATCTGTGAACCCCTGGGCCCAAGTCTGACTCCAGGGGCCTGTATCTGTGACCCTGTGGGCCCATGCCTGTGACCCCCATGAGCCTGTGTTTGAGACCCTGTGTCCAATTCTGCTCACTCCAGGCTGGCCCCATGGCTCCAGTTGGGACCATTCCTGGGCTCAGTTTCTTTCCAGGCACTGGGTGCACAGCTGGATTTTGCCCGGGCATGTGCAGGACTCAGGGACTCTCCAAGATCAGCATCCAGCGGGTTAAGTGAAGCGGCCCCAATGGTCTCGGTACCCTAAAGTCTCTCGAACGCAAGGTCCAGACAACACTCCTCCTTGTGACCCCTGACCCTTTCTATGTGGCCTTTGACCCCTCTTGTGCCCCTTTGCCCAGGTTTCTCCTATCCCATCCAGGGGAGGTGGTGGGTTTCCCTATAACCTGGGGGCCTGCAGAGTATATAAAGCCATTTTATATGCTGTGGGGTCTCCTCCATCTGAGGAAGTCAGCAAGGGCCACAGGTCAACTCCAAGAGGAACAGGACTTGATGGCAGGCGCCAGAGCAGACTCACCATCTGCTGTAGGCACGGCTGGGGCCCTGCTCACCACCTATAATTGCCCATCCTAGGACAGGTCACTGCTTTTCCCCAGTCACTCTACTCAAGGACCCTGTGTCCCATTATGGAGACCATGTACTGTCCTGTCTGGGCACTGAGCTGGGAAGGGTGCAGACAGGAAGGATATTGCTGGCCAGGTCCTAAAAATCCTGAAGTTCCCTCAACCACAGCCCTGCTCTGACCCCCTTTCTTCCTCACAAAATTCCAAAACCAGGCCTGGGGGTGCCCTGAGGGGGTCATGGGTTCCCACATCTTCACAGTGGGATGCAATGTCCTGGCAGAAGCTCAGCCATTTACACTTGAGCTAGGGGTGGCAGAGCCCAGATTCTAGCCCCTGACACAAGTGGGTCTCAGGAGCTCAGCTGGCACAATTCAAGCAGCCCTGGGGCACCTGGTAGCAATGGACCCCTCCCCTCTCCCTCACCGGGTTTTCTCACGCTTGGAGCTGGCACAGGGCTGCGGGCTGCGCCAGGACTTGTTTGTTCACGGAAGGTGGACCAGGTCTCCCCGAGGCTGGGGCAGGGCCTGCAAGTCAGGACACGGCTTGAAGTGGGGGACCCGGTCATAGTGCTGGGGAGCAGCAAGGGGGTGCAGTCCAGCCACACATGCCCAGCCTGCTCCTCACCTGCTGCTGCCCTACTCCCGGAACCAGTCCTCCGGGGAGTCCTAGAGTCAGCTCGGACCCCTGTGTGGATGGGGCCATGGTCAGCCCTATCAGTGCCCATACCACTTCTGGGGCTGTTCTGGTCTCCAGTGGAGCCCTGCAGACCCACGGCTGAACCTTAGGACTGGAGGCCTGATGGGGGTGCAGATCCTGACAGGACTCTGGGGTCCTGAGCTAGTGAGGGATTCAGGCAGGGACATCACAGCCTGCCTGGTCTTCACTTCTGTCCCTCCTAGCCAAGGGACCCTGCGATTCTGGAGGCATGCTGGTGACCAGGAGCCTTGCATGATGAGGAGATCCTTGTGAGAAAAACTGGGTAACCCTGTGGAGGAAACTAAGACCAAAGCCAGGCAGGTGGCCATGAGGGGGCTCAGATACGGGCCTTGGGCTGGGCCTTTGGCCACCTGCCCCCTTCCCCCCCGCTCTGGGCCTCACAAGGGGCTCTGACACCCAAAGTCTGGGCTGGGTGTGGGAACATGAGTGTCGGGAAGGCCTGTCCAGGAATCCAGGGCTGGGCGCCTGCCAGAAAACAAAGAGGAAATGGAGCTCAGCTGAGAGGCCAGGAGGGAACACGCTGGCCACAGCTCTTCACACCAGCCGATCGGCACTGTCACACTGGTCTGTCACTGTCACACACTGACCCTGTCATTGACACATGGACCCTCACTGACACCACCGCTGTCTCCTTCCAGCCAATGTTAGCCTCCTCTCTCACACACATGATGTGTGGGTCTGACCTGACCCAATACACATGGAGGTGCCCCTCACATGCCTCATGTTTGCATGCCAGACCCAGGCATCAGCCACAGGCAGGGACAGTCTGGAAGGTGCTGCCCCACCCCTGTGCCCAGGAGAGCCGTGTCCCTGTTGGAAACCACCCCTCAATACAGTTGGCACTCAGCACTGGCCAGGGGGTACACCCAGACTGCAGATGCACCCGAGTCCTTTTCCCTTGGAAAACCCCAAGAACAGCAGCACATCTGGGGGGTGAGAAAAAACCATAGCAGCTTGGGGCTGGGACTTGCATCCAGCTGCCTGAGAAGGAGGTAGGACTCTCCCCGTCTCCCAGCTCAGGCACCCCAAAGGTCCTTGCTGGGTGCATCTTTTTTTTGGGGGGGGGTTTGGGCCACACCTGGCAGTGCTCAGGAGTTACTCCTGGCAAGTCTGCTCAGAAATAGCTCCTGGCAGGCACGGGGGACCATATGGGACACCGGGATTCGAACCAACCACCTTAGGTCCTGGATCGGCTGCTTGCAAGGCAAACGCCACTATGCTATCTCTCCGGGCCCCGCTGGGTGCATCTTACAGAGTCTCGGGCCCCAATCCTAAAGGGTGCTCCTGTTACCATGGCCATGTGGGAAAGATCTGATGCTCTGTAGAGCTGGGCTCCACCCTGCACACTCACACACTGAGTCCCGGGCTAAGCTGCAGCTTTGGGCTGACCCAATCCTGAGAGGCCCAGGCAGGTGCAGGTGGAGGCTGAGCCTCCCCCAGGCTCACTCAGCAGACGGGCGCCCAGCCACTCCCGATACCACCAACAAGGCCCTTTTCCTTTCTGAGTTATTGGGGTTTAATCATCCTCATCACCCAGTTTATAGGCCTCTGGTTGGCTTCAAAGACATTTTGGTACCAGGAGCTTGGGAACCTAGCCCCAGCCCCAGCCACGGGTACTTGCCTGCTGCACCCCAAGATTTCAGGACTGGAGAAGGGGTGTCTGGGAAGTCAAGTTCAGTAGGCAGCTCTGCACTGGAGCTTCTCCCAGGGGCGAACCTAAAACTTTCTCCCCAATTTCCCTTCTCCAAGTGCTTACTTCATTAAACTGCAAAACTACTGGCAATTAGACTTGATGACGGGGGCTGGAGTGGTAGCACGGTGGTAGGGCGTTTGTTTGCCTTGCAGGAGGTTGACCCAGAACAGATGCTGGTTTGATCCCTGGAATCCCATATGGTCCTCCAAGCCAGGAGCAATTTCTGAGCGCAGACCCAGGAGTAACCCCCGAGCACCGCCGCCAGGTGTGACTCAAAAAAAATAAAATAAAAAAAGACTTGAAGACAGGTTGGTCACAACAAACCTGGAGCAATATTCTTGTGCTTGAAGTTTACTAGTCTGGGCTGGGAGAGTTCAAAGGGCTGAAGTGTCTTTGCAGGTGATGGTCCAACTTAGTACCACATGATCTCCTGAGCACAATCAAAGTGATCCTGAATCTCACAGTCTAGAGTCTAGAATTGCCCTCCTGGTATTTTACTTTGTTTTGGTCTTTGGGCCACACCTGGTGACACTCGGGTTACTCCTGGGTCTGAGCTCAGAAATCGCTCCTGGCTTGGGGGACCATATGGGACGCTGGGGGATCAAACCATGGTCTGTCCTAGGTTAGCGTGTGTAAGGCAAACACTCTACCGCTTGTTTCACCGCTTCAGCCCCTCGATATTTTACTTTTAACTTTTAATCATTTAATGTTTTTTGGGGGGAGGACACACCCACCAGTTCTCAGGGGTTACTCCTGGCTCTGCACTCAGGAATTACCCCTGACAGGCTCGAGGGGACCTTATGGGATATGCTGAAGATTGAACTCTAGCTGGCTCTAGCCCCTTATTTATTGTTTTTGCAAGTCAAAACCACCTCCCTCTCCTTCCACAACCCCCACTCACAACCTCTGTCCTGACCTATAGCTCTGTGCCGGTTGGTATCCACAACCTGGCTCTTGTCTACAGTCTGTCATTGACTTAGCTCCTTACATGTCTCTCATGAGGGACCACAATGGTCTTTGACCACCAGTCAGAGAGTGACTGGTGACACCAAGTGGTGGTTGACTACTGGTCCACTGGGGACCATCCCAAGCCCAGCCAAGCTGTGGGTTCCTAACAAGAGGGTCGTCACCAAGGCAGGACCTGGAGGAAGCTGGGTCAATGGCAGAACAGTTTGGGGTATGGCCTTAAGAAGTACTGCCAGGGCTGGAGAGATAGCATGGAGGTAAGGCGTTTGCCTTGCATGCAGAAAGTAGGTGGTTCAAATCCTGGCATCCCAAATGGTCCCCTGAGCCTGCCAGGAGCGATTCTTTCTTTTTTTAGGAGCAATTTCTTTCTTTCTTTCTTTCTTTCTTTCTTTCTTTCTTTCTTTCTTTCTTTCTTTCTTTCTTTCTTTCTTTCTTTCTTTCTTTCTTTCTTTCTTTCTTTCTTTCTTTCTTTCTTTCTTCTTTCTCTCTCTCTTTCTTGCTTGCTTTCTCTCTGTCTTTTTCTTTCTCTTTCTTTCATCTTTCTTTCTCTCTCCTTCCTTCCTTCCTTCCTTCCTTCCTTCCTTCCTTCCTTCCTTCCTTCCTTCCTTCCTTCCTTCCTTCCTGAGTGATTTCTGAGCATAGAGCCAGGAATAACCATGTGACTCAAAAACAAAAAACAAAACAAAATAAAACAAAACAAAAGTGCTGCCAATGAGAATCTAGACTTAGGGTTGGGGCCTTGAGAATGGAAAGTGGTTCTCCCATCTAGGTAGAACTGGACTTTGTCTGCAGGACCATGGGAATCACCTCAGTTTCCCCACTGGTACCAAGGATTGGCCTTGGGGTTCTTGAAGGAAGGGAGAAGGCTCTGGCACTGTGATAGGGCTAAAGGGTCTCAGAGTGGGCTACAGGGACCCAGAAGTAGGATGTGGCTCTATGACCAGTGATCTGAGAGCCCAATAAGGGTATTCACAGTGTCAAGGCCTGGCCCCACCTGATGCACCAAAGGGAGCAATAGTACAGCAGGGAAGGTTGTATGCAGTAGACCCAAAATCTCATATGGTCCTCTGAACCCTGCCAGGAGTATTCCCTGAGTGTAGTAAGTAGCCCCTGAGAGCAGGAGTAACCTCTGGTCACCACCAGGTGTGGCCCCAAAACAAAACAAGGAAATTGACCTTTCCAGGTGAGATAACCCCTGCTCTCTGCCCTGGGAGAGGGCGTAGGGCCCTCTGGACTGGCCAGTGGACTAGAGCTCCCCTGGGGCTCATTGCTCCAAGGACACTGCACTGAGTGATCTACAGAGGGCAACCCGCTGCCCACCTGTCTGTGTCATTTTTGTTTGTTTGTTTTTTTGGGCCACACAAATTGATGCTCAGGGGTTACTCCTGGTTATGTGCTCAGAAATCACGCCTGGCTTGGGAGACCATATGGGATGCAGGGGAATCGAACCATAATCCATCCTAGGCTAGCACTTGCAAGGTAGACGCCTTACCTCTAACGCCACCGCTCTGGCCCCATCTGTCTTTTAACCACCTGTCTGTGTATGTATATATGTATGTATGTATGTATATATGTATGGCATCTGCCATCTGTCTACCACTTGTCCATCTATCCATCTATCTCTATGCCATTTGCCTGCCGTCTGCCAACCTGCAGTCTGTTTATCTGTCTGTCTGTCTGCCATCTGTCTGCCTTCTGCATGTCTGTCTGCTGTTTATCCATCTGTCTGCTGTCTGCCTGCCTCCTGCCTATCTGCTGTCTGTCCGTCTGTCTGTTTGCTATCTGTCTGGCATCTGTCTGCAGTCTGTTTGTCTGCTGTCTGCCAGTCCGCCATCTGTCTGCTGTCTGCCTGTTTGCTATCTGTCTGTCTGCAGTCTGTCTGCTGTCTGCCCATCTGCCATTTTTCTGTCATCTTTCTACCTCCTGCTCTTTCCTGTCTGTCTTTCTGTCAGTCACCCATCAGGTAATGAGCAGGACAGCTCTGAGACTGTGAGGAGGGTTCAGGCTGCAAAAGCTTCAGTGTCGGGGGCCGGGCGGTGGCGCTGGAGGTAAGGTGCCTGCCTTGCCTGCGCTAGCCTAGGACGGACCGCGGTTCGATCCCCCGGTGTCCCATATGGTCCCCCAAGAAGCCAGGAGCAACTTCTGAGCGCATAGCCAGGAGTAACCCCTGAGCGTCACAGGGTGTGACCCAAAAACCAAAAAAAAAAAAAAAAAAAAAAGCTTCAGTGTCTCTGTTCTGGTATCTTTTTTTTTTTTTTTTTCGTTTTTGGGCCACACCCAGCGGTGCTCAGGGGTTACTCCTGGCTGTCTGCTCAGAAATAGCTCCTAGCAGGCACGGGGAACCATATGAGACACCGGGATTCGAACCAACCACCTTTGGTCCTTGATCGGCTGCTTGCAAGGCAAACACCGCTGTGCTATCGCTCCGGGCCCTGTTCTGGTATCTTTGAGTCTTCCTGGGGGACCTGGACTTAGTAGTCTTTTCCCAGCACTTCCCCAAACATTCTACAATGATTGGCCTGCACTCGATTTCCCCCACACCAGACCAATGTATGCATGCTGGGAGAGGGCAAGTGAGGAGGGGCAGGATAGAGGGGACTCCTGGCATTCTCCTTTCTCTTAGCACCAAAGGTGCCCACATGCTGTTGACCCTGGGGAGGGAGGCCCAGCACTCTGAGCCCTGCAATGGATAACCCTCTTGCCTGGCCCTGCCCAGGGCTCCCCCACTTCCAGTATGTCCCCATAAGCTTCACCCTACCTTGGAACTACCCATCCTGACAACTACAGGCATCCTGTAGGATGGGCTGTACAGGCAGGGAAGGATCCAAGGCCTAGGGGGTGTTCAGAGAGGTCCAGAAAGGGGGGGCCTGATCCCCAGTAAAAGGTCTTGGCCCAGTCTGTTCACCAGCAGGCAGACAGCCTTACACACACCCCATTCGAGCCAGAACTGTTTAGACACCCCTAAATCCCTCGTGCTGGGGGAAATCGGCACCCCACCCCTCCAGGCTTTCTCTGGGCTCGTGGTGCCATCTGTTGGTGAAGGTTGGAACTGCAGGGCTCTATCTGCATCAAAAGGACTATGTTTCAGGTCAGATCGCTGGGGGTTCATTGCCCTCTAGTGGCCACAGGAGGCTCCACCTGGAGTCCAGGAAGGACTCTGAGTCCAACTTCAGGCCCAGGCTGAGACAGCAATTAGAGTTCTTAGCCCATTTCTGTCCCCGCTGGACTTGAACAAGAGGGGGTCTGTGCTGGAGTGTCGCCAGGACCCTTCTCGGGAGACCCAGGTGGACTGGGCATCGCAAGGCTAGCAGGACAGAAATGAAGCCCTGAGGACGGAGCCACAGCACTGCAGGGAGGGTGTTTGCCTGCATCTGGCCAACCAGGGTTCAATTCCCAACATCCCATAGGGTCCAGGGATGATTCCTGAACACAAAGACAGGTGTAATATCTGACTACTTCCTGGTGTGGCTCAAAAAAAAAAATGAGGGCCAGAGAGATAGCATGGAGGTAGGGCATTTGCCTTGCATTCAGAAGGATGGTGGTTTGAATCCCAGCATTCCATATGGTCCCCCAAGCCCTCCAGGAGCAATTTCTGAGCATAGAGCAAGGAGTACCCCCTGAGCTCTGCCGGGTGTGATTCAAATACCAAAGAAAAAAAGGAAAAAATGATAAAGAAATGAAGCCCCAAAGAAGTCAGAGAAATCACACCTGACCACTTTGTCACAGGCCAGACATGGGCTGGACACTGGCTGGACATGGGCAGGCAGGTCCAGGTCGTGAGCTGTACAGCAGGTACTTCAGGGGGACACTCCTTCAGAAGTAACTAGTTGGAATTCTGGGATGGGCAGGGTAGAGTCCTACAGGTGAACAGAGCAGAAACCCCAAGACACACAAGATCAAATGGATCCATAGAGTCTGAGAGCAGTAGCTCACCTAAAGTGGAGAACCCCCAAGACATAGGTGCCAGGGAGCACAGGAAAGAGGAGAAGAGCTGGGGAGAAGGTACATGAACCCTAGCAAGGCTGTATGTGGGAGTCCCGGTTCTGATTCCTAACACCTCTTGGTTTCTCTTGGTTGGTTGGTTGGTTTTTTTTTTTTTGGGGGGGGTCACACCCAGCAGTGCTCAGACAGTACTCCTTGCTCTCTGCTCAGAAATCGTTCCTGGCAGGCTCGGGGGACCCTAGGGGATGCCAGGATTCGAACCACCATCCTTCTGCATGCAAGGCAAATGCCCTACCTCCATGCTATCTCTCCAGCCCCACCTCTTGGCTTCTTGAGCACAATGAATAGCCTTGAGTAATCCAGATGTTCCTGGGTTTATTAAAACAACAACAACAACAACAACAACAACAAAAGAGGAGCCAGAGAGATAATACTTTCCCTATCTGGGTTCTATTCTTGGCATCCTATATGGTCTCCCAAGTCTCCAAGAAGTGATTCCTGAGTGCAGAACCAAAAGTGATCCCTGAATACTGTCTAATGTGGGAAAGAGAAAGAGGGAAAAGAAAGAAAGAAGGAAGGAAAGAAGGAAGGAAGGAAGGAAGGAAGGAAGGAAGGAAGGAAGGAAGGAAGGAAGGAAGGAAGGAAGGAAGGGAGGGAGGGAGGGAGGGAGGGAGGGAGGGAGGAAGGAAGGAAGGAAGGAAGGAAGGAAGGAAGGAAGGAAGGAAGGAAGGAAGGAAGGAAGGAAGGAAGGAAGGAAGGAAGGAAGGGAAGGAAGGAAGGAAGGGAAGGAGGGAGGGAGGGAGGGAAGGAGGGTGGAAGGATAGATTAAATTGGAGCAATAGTACAACAGGTAGGAGGACTGCCTAGCTGATTCAGATTTGATCCCTGACACCCCATATGGTCTCACCAGGAGAGACCCCCCAAGCACAAAGCTTGAGAGTACAGAGTAAAACCTAAGCACCATCAGGTGAGACCATCCTCCACCCCACTCCCACACACCAAGAAAAAACAAAGAGTCCCATTATCTTCACCAGAAATGAAGGTGGATGGGAGAGGAGCTCAGACCCAAGCCCCATGGGGGACCCTCACAGATCCCAAAACCATTCAAACTCACCAGGGACGCCCATCAGGCAAGGACCTCGTAGCAGATGGGGAGTCAGTGGGTGGCCCTGGGACCTTCTGGGAGTAAGTAGTGTGATTATGGCTGTCTGTCCCCACTTGGTTCATACTCCAGCAGATCTGAGGGAGGTGATGGCCATCAGCACCTTGAGGGGCCCTAGGAGGCCACCTAGCTGGGATCTTTGTGCCCCCATACTCACTTAGGGTCCTGTCAGCAGGAGACAGGAAGGTGTAGGCCAGGAGCACTGGACTGGTACTGACCAGAGTGGCCCGGAAGCCCAGATGGGGACATAGCAGGCACATGCTCATCACAGTCTCGTGAGAGTGCCTGAGGTCCTACCAGGCCCCTCCTAGCCGCTCCCCAGAAATACCACAGGCTCCCTGATACCCTGGTGGGTTCCATGACAGGGCAACTAAGGGTCTGACCCAGAAGGGAGATTTGCTTGAATCTGATTCTAGCTCCATTTGGGTCTATAGTGAGGCTACTACAGAGGAAGAACAAGGGCCTGAAGTCTCAGGGTTGGGGCCTCCATCCCTCCAACCATCCCTCACTACAGTCACAACCTCGATCCTCACCCCATCCCTCACTCAGTCCCCCATCCCAGCCCTAGGTCCACTGTCCAGAGTCTGAGGCTAATGTTCTGAGCTGGTTCATGTGCTTAGGCTCAGGCATTACCCAGTCCCAGGCATTTTTGGTGACAGCGAGTCATTTCATAGCTGTGGTGGTGAGTGGGGGACAGTGGGACTCTGAGTAGCCCCCAAACTGAGGGGCAGAGGTTCCATTTCCTCATCCCAGAACAGACCCGAGCCCTGTGTCAGTGTGGTACACTTGGGGACACGCAGAAAGTGGAACTCACCTGGGGTCACTGGGGTGCCCACGGCCTGGCCCTCAGGTCTGATTTCAGGGGAAGCGGGTTGGGGTCCCTCCAGCAGAGACTGGTCCCCGAATGTCCTCCAGAGGGCGCTACACGGCAGCCGTGTCTGCAACCACTGAGCACTCAGGCCACCTGGCCTGGTGGAGGGTCCGCCCAGACCCAGGGCCCTTGTGGCTCCAAGGCCCCCTTTCAAGGGGAGTCCAGGCACAGAGTCCCCGCCTATGTCCCAGGAGATATTCTGGGGTCTGGGCACGTCCCCCAGGGTCCCCATCCCATGAGGGGAGGCCCTAGCACTTGAGGGTCAGTCTAAACCAGGTGGCAGGCGGGTCAGGCCAGGCAGGCGGCAGGAAGGCGGCGGGAGGGTTTCCTCCTGAGATAAGGCCACCCAGGCTCACACGTCCGCCCTTTGTCCCCCTCGGATTCTCAGGGGGAGGGCCAGCTCTGCCTCCCTCTAGTCAGCTGCTCAACCTGCCCACCACCACGTCCAGGACCCCAGGACTCTGGCCTGGGTCAGGTTTGTCCCCTCTAGGGGACCTTCCCCCCACTATCCGAGACTGACAGTGACGAGAGTGTAGGAATAGAATGAGGAGCCTTCAATGTCCAGAGCTCCCTGAATCCCCCAATTACTTAGAGCCCCCCATTACCAGAGACCCTGACACCTCATTAGCCACAGCCCCTAGGTTTTATTACCCAGAGCCCCCACCACCCCCAGGTCCCTCTCTACTCCCAGCCCCCATTCCTCCCCCCAATCCTCTCCCCCACAGTCCCCTCTCTTTCCTCTAGCAAGGCTTACTTGGTCTCCCCTACCCAGAGATTCCCACCCCTAACCCACAGAAACTGCCTGGGGGTGAGAAGGCCCTTTCATAGTGCTGTCAGGACTCTGGGCTAAGAGATCCTCAGTCTACTCCAGGGTCCCCAGAATGAGCAAGGACCTGATTCAGGGACAGATCCTGAGCAAATGCTTGGTGAGATGAGAGGTCTAAGGAGTCTTGGAGATTACACTTTTTCTGGAGGGACCTGTGGATCCCACTACTGTTGTCTTCACTTGGCTGTTGGGACTGGTGCAGTCGGGGTGCCCCACCTCTATGCTGCCAGCCCTTCAGCATCCCTTGGGGACTCCCCTCATGTGTTGGTGGCCACCGTGAAATTCCGTGGGGGGCAGCATGCACCAGAGGTATGTGGATTCATCAGGCAGAAGAAACCCTGTTCCTGGGCTCCTGGAAATGCTCGAGGGAAACACCAGAACCATACCCACATCCTCTAAGGCTATAGGCCTGTGTGCAGCGTGTATCTGCATGTTGCACATCAGCCCCTGAAGAGGCTGAGGGATGGAGGATGAGGCCTTTCTCTTCCAGCTCGGAGCACGCGTCTGCCACCCTGTCTAGCCCACGGTTCTGAGGTGAAACGGCGGGTAAACAGCTCGCAGACAGTCAGGCTTGTGAAAATATTAGCTTTATTCGGTGGACAAGACTGAAGTCCAAAGACTCGGCCTCAGTTCCAGCAAAAAAGCCCCGGCCTTCCACAGACCCTTGTTTTTATCCTCCAGAATCAGGTACCACCCAATGGTGGGATCAGATACCAACCAATGGTAGAAGCAGAATCAGGTACTACCCTAGGGTGGGGGCAGAATGCCAGGTCACAACCTAGGGTAGGGCACAATCACCAATCAGGTTAGGGTGAGTAACATAGTAATCCCCTAAAATATTTACATACACAACATCTGCATATTCATGAACTGTAGCATGTACTCATGGTGTGTACATGTGTGGTATGTGGCATGTACATCGTGGTGCACACGTGATACATGCATTGTAGTGTGTGGTTTTTATGGTACATAAAACATGTGTGGTGTGCGCAAGTGTCTTATGTGGCCACGAATGCCTGTGCAAATATGGGTAGTTATTATATTGTGGTGTGTCCATGTGTGGTGTGCATGGCTTATACATGTGTGGTGTTGCATTTGTGATGCATGTATAGTGTGCATTTGTGACATGCGTATGTCCGTGTAATGTGTTCGTGTGTGATTTGTACATGTCTGTGGGTGTTTATGTGTGTTTCATGTGAATGGATGTGTGTAGTGTACATGCACAGCAGGTGTGCGGTGTAGTACATGCAGATATGAATCTCGGGTATGTTGGTTTGTGTGCACCTGGGGTGTGTGACATATATATGCATGTGGCATGAATATGGGTCTGTGTGTATATGGTGTGTGGTATGCACCCATATAGGGTGGCTGGACCTTATATCTGTGTGTATATTATGTGTGGCATGGACACATGTGTATAGATCTGTGTGCTCACATGTGTAAGGCATGTGCAGGTGGTACATGCAGCAAGTGGTTTTTTTGTTTTGTTTTGTTTTGGGGTCACACCCAGTTCAGGGGCCACTCCTGGCTCCATGCTCAGAAATCGCTCCTGGCAGGCTCGGGGTACCATATGGGACGCCGGGATTCGAACCAATGATCTTCTGCATGAAAGGCAAACACCTTACCTCCATGCTATCTCTCCGACCCTGAGCAAGTGGTTTCTTTTTTTTTTTTTTTTTTTTGGTTTTTGGGCCACACCCGGCGGTGCTCAGGGGTTACTCCTGGCTGTCTGCTCAGAAATAGCTCCTGGCAGGCACAGGGGACCATATGGGACACCGGGATTCGAACCAACCACCTTTGGTACTGGATCGGCTGCTTGCAAGGCAAACACCGCTGTGCTATCTCTCCGGGCCCGCAAGTGGTTTCTTATGTGTGTAGCATTCTGTGCCTGTGGCATTTGTGTTGATTTTGTGCATATATAGCCTTTAGAGGTTTTTTGTATGTTTGTTTTTGTTTTGTTTTGTTTTGTTTTGTTTTGGTTTGGTTTGGTTTGGTTTGGTTTGGTTTTGGTTTTGGGATCACACCCAGCAGCGCTCAGGGGTTACTCCTGGCTCTACGCTCAGAAATTGGCCCTGGTACGCTTGGGGGACCATATGGGATGCATCCTTCTGCATGCAAGACAAATGTCCTACCTCCATGCTATCTCTCTGGCCCTGTGGTTCTTTTTGTTGTTGTTGTTTTTTTGTTTGTTTGGGTTTTTGTTTGT
This sequence comes from Suncus etruscus, assembly GCF_024139225.1. Lineage (NCBI taxonomy): Eukaryota > Metazoa > Chordata > Mammalia > Eulipotyphla > Soricidae > Suncus > Suncus etruscus. Next base: position 20,735,113 of record NC_064852.1, on the reverse strand, counting down.
TTGTTTGGGGTCACACACAGCTGCGCTCAGGGGTTACTCTTGGCTCTGTGCTCAGAAATTGCCCTGACAGGCTCAGGGGCCCTATGGGTTGCCAGGAATTGAACTGAGGTCCATATGGGGTTGGCCAAGTGTGAGGCAAATGCCCTATTGCTGTGCTATTGCTCCAGCCCATATGTAGCATTTTGTGACATGTGTATGGTGTCAGACTGTGTGTCTGTGTGTGTTATGTGTGGTGAGGACTCTTGTGTGGCACATGTAGGTGGCATGTGCTTCGGTGGGGTTGTTTTTTGTTTATTTGGTTGGTTTTGGGTCACACCCGGCAGTGCTCAGGGGTTACTCCTGGCTCTACTCTTAGAAGTTGCTTCTGGTTGAGGCAGGAGTGGTGGTGGCACAAGCAGTAGGGAGTTTACTTGGCACGCGGCTAACACAGAACGGACCAAGGTTTGATCCTCCAGCATCCCTTATGGTCCCCCAAGCCAGGAGCGATTTCTGAGTGCATTGCCAGGAGTAACCCCTGAGCATCAACGGGTGTGCCTGCCCCTGCCAAAAAGAAAAAGAAGTCTCTCCTGGCAGGCTCAGGGGACCATATGGGATGCTGGGATTCCAACCACTGTCCATCATGGATCTGTTGCATTGCAAGGCAAACACCCTACCACTATGCTATCTCTCCTGCTCCTAATGTGCGTCAGTGGTATTGCAGCAGGCAGTTTATTAACGTGTGCCTATGGTGTGCATGTATGTGTGTGCTCTGGTATCTCTTGTGTGCAGGGCTCAGTGGAGTTCCACCCATGCCACAGAAAGTGTCTCCCAGAGGAACTCAATGTCCCCTTTGGGCTCTCAGGATGCGGTCCTGGGTGCAGACCTGCTTGTCGTGACAAAGCACCATCAGTGGACACAAGCCACAACACAGCAGGTAAGACATTGGCCGTGCAGATGGCCGACCCAGGTTTGATCCCCAGAAACCCATTGAGTTTCCTGAGCACTGTCAGGAGTGCCTCCTGAGTGCAGAGTCAGGAATGAGCCCTGAGCATCACCAGATGTGGCCAAAAAGGATAAAAAATAGCACTGTGGGATGACCCTATTAGCATTAGGAGCACCACATGTGGGCAGGGACAGGTGAGAGTTCTCCTTTTCTGTGCATTACAGGTATAAGAACTTGTCCCACTGGGGCCAGACCCTCATGGAGGTAAGGCATTTGCCTTGCATGCAGAAGGATGGTGTTTCGAATCCTGGCATCCCATATGATCCCCCAAGCTTGCCAGGAGTGATTTCTGAATGTAGAGCCGAGAGGAACCCCTGAGCCAGAGAGATAGCATGGAGGTAAGACATTTGCCTCACATGCAGAAGGACGGTGGTCGCCTGACCCTGCCAGGAGTGATTTCTTTTTTTTTTTTTTTTTTTTTTGGTTTTTGGGCCACACCCGGTGACGCTCAGGGGTTACTCCTGGCTATGCGCTCAGAAGTCGCTCCTGGCTTGGGGGACCATATGGGACGCCGGGGGATCGAACCGCGGTCCGTCCGAGGCTAGCGCAGGCAAGGCAGGCACCTTACCTTTAGCGCCACCGCCCGGCCCCCAGGAGTGATTTCTGAGTGTAGAGCCAGGAGTAGCCCCTGAGCGCTGCTGGGTGTGAACCAAAAACCACAAACCAAAGAAAAGAAAAAAGGGCCCGGAGAGATAGCACAGTGGCGTTTGCCTTGCAAGCAGCCGATCCAGGACCAAAGGTGGTTGATTCGAATCCCAGTGTCCCATATGGTCCCCCGTGCCTGCCAGGAGCTATTTCTGAGCAGACAGCCAGGAGTAACCCCTGAGCACCGCTGGGTGTGGCCCAAAAACCAAAAAAAGAAAAGAAAAGAAGAGAAGAGAAGAGAAGAGAAGAGAAGAGAAGAGAAGAGAAGAGAAGAGAAGAGAAGAGAAGAGAAGAGAAGAGAAGAGAAAAGAAAAGAAAAAGAAAAGAAGAACCTGTACCAGGAGCCAGGAACAAGGTTGCCACATGGCTACTGATCACATCACCAACACCATCATCTCAGTGCAGCAATGTTGTCACCAACACCTATCTCTCTACAATGATGATGTCACCAACCTTCATCCATAGTGATGGCATTGACCCCATCTCTGTGATGACATCACCAACCCCTAAACTCTCTGTGGTGATGTCATCACTGACTCCTCACCCCTCTGAGATGATAATGTCACTGGCCCTGGCATCATCTCATGAGTGTCCCCTTGGCACTCCTGACAGTGACTCACCCCTGGAAAGACAACCCCCATAGTGCTGTAGGCAGAAACAGGGATGTGGGCAACCCAGGATCCAAATGCCCAGTTGTAAGATGACATCCAGCAATTAACCCAAAACAAAGGCTTTTCCCCCATCTTCCTCTTCCCATTAACCTCTTCCTTTGATGTGTAAAAGCTCACCTGCCTACCTGTCCTGCCCTACCCTGCTCTGGTGGATTTTGTTCTGGAATAATAAAGAAAAGTCAGTCAGTTTTGGCTTGGTGCTTGGAGAAAGACCATGAAAAGGACCATGTTTCTTTCCTGACTGGCTTGGTTTATTATTTCTTCACAGCTACTCTGCTTCTTCAGACCCCTCTGTGTGGGGTTTAGGAACATGGTGCCTGGAGTAATCTTACAACCTGTGGGGTTTATTTTACACACAGTGGCCCATTCCTGGGCACTGCAATGTCCACCCAGTCCCCCAAATCCAAACATCATTCAAGCCTCCAGCTTGGGGCTCCCCTCCTAGGACCCAACTGCCCCTCATCTCCAGGCCCTGCACCCAGCACTGATTGTGTGGACTCAGCTCCTTCAGGATGTGCTCCTGAAAGGGGGTGGCCAGGAGCCTCAGACTCAGGCAGGGGGCCCCAGTCATCTCAATATGGGGACATTTTGAGTCTCTAGCATTGCCTGTTCATCTAGGGGGGATTCTGGAGGAGGTATGGGTGTGGGTCTCCCTGAATACGGAACAGGCAGGTCTTGGCCACAGCTGTGCTTCCGGAATATTCCACCACACAGATCTCAGAGGTGTGCAAGACCGACCAGGAGCCCACAGGCTGACTAGACTCTCAGGGGGCTCACATGAGGCCCCACTTCTCCCAGAACCACACACAGCCCTGGCCTAGGCCTTTCCGGCCATTGTCCTAGGCAGGCGGACTCAGGAAGTGGGGTCTGGGGCAGCCAGCAGGGTGGGGCTCAGTCCATCCTGGCAGAACAGCCAGCTGGCATCCTGGGGGGAGGGGACCACTGGCTGCAGCCTCGAACCCGGACATGGGGTGATCCTCCAGCTTGGAGGCTTGAGTGGAGGTTGGGGGTGCCCTCTGTGGCTAGGGCAGCACCCCTCCCCAAGAGAATATCTGAGTGAGGCAACAAGCCCCCCTCAGCCATAGAAGAACTTGAGGACCATTAGTGCCCTAACAGGACCCCGAATCTCAGAGTGGATGGAGAGACCCAGACCCCAGTCCTGAGGTCCCTGGTGCATGGACAGGTTGGAGTTGGGGGCCCAATGGGCATAGATGAAACCCCGAGAAGATGGAGATTTATGGAGGATGGATGGCCCTACACTCACAAACCAGGATTGAAGTTGATTTTTGGAGGGTTCAATTTCCCAGATCCTGGGCTTGGGAGACACACAGGAAGATGCCCAGGGAAAGCCTTGGGCATCCTGGCAAGGAGCTGCCCTGCCCTATCCTGCACCCCAGGGGTTTGGCCTGCTGGGAGGCTATGACAGCCTCTGCTCTCCACCCCAGGTGCCTGAACCGTTCCTTTCCAGTATGGGTCTCCCTGGCAATCAGGGTGTCCTACCACTGCCCCTCCCATGCCCAGAACAAGCCCACCCCTTTCCCCTCTACTGCTGTGTCCACGCCCCGAGGCTTGGGCTATTTGCACCCCAAGAGTGGCCAGAGAGTGGCCAAAGCCGCTTCCTCAGCCCCTGGGGCTCTCCATGTCTCAGGCTCCCAGCCATGCCTGAGTGGTGGGGATCAGCCTTGGGCCCTCAACTCCTCCTGATCTGGGACCCTCCCTGTCTCCCCCACAAGAACGGCAGCAAGAGGGTCCAGTGACTAGCACCACTCACCGCCCCCAACCCCAGTCCCACTTTTTGCCCGGAAAAGGCCAGAGTCTAAATTTACGCGCCGGCCCCCAGCTTGGCGGTGGGGAGAGGTCAGGCTGCCCTGTGACGCAGATCCCTTTCCCCTCCCGGTGGGCCATTGTTCCCTCCTGGCCTCCAATCTCCCCGCCTGCTTCCTGCTTCCGGGCCCAGAGGAAGCAGAGATTTCTGGCGGTGGCAGATGCTATTTGGCGCCTCCTTCCTCTCCCTCTGCTTCAGTCTATGGCCCTGGGAGGGGGCTGGGCGCTCAGGAACCTCTGAGCCCCCACAGGGAACTATGACTGTGGCACCTTGGTGTGAATATGTGAAACAGCCCTAGCCACCTGGACCCTCATTCCCTGGTCTAACATGTAGAGAAACTGAGTCTGAGAACCTGGTTGGAGCCCAGGGCAAAATCCATAGACAGATGGATTCTCAGGGGTGACATAATCACAGGGCAGGGCACCCTGGCCAGCTTCACATGAACCTGAATGCAGGGTCCAAGGTCTGGGACAGTGCAAAAACTGGGAGCCCCAGGAGCTAAGAATCCCCTGGAGCCAGGACCCCCAGGAGCTGGGACCCCTAGAAGTTGGGACCCTCAGAAGCCAGGAACCCCCAACAACTGGGACCCTCAGGATCTGGGACACCCAGGAACTGAGACCCCCCAGAACCCAGGAACCCAGGAGCTGTTAGTTCCCAAGAGCCAGGACACCCCAGAACTGGGACTCCCAGGAGCTAAGAACTTGAGAAGCTGGGACCCTAAAACCTGGGACCCCCCAGGAGCTGAGACTCTCCCAGAAGCCTGGACACCCAGTAGCCAAGACTTCCCTAGGAGTTTGGACCCCCCAATAGCCAGGATCCCCCACTAACAGGCCCCGGAACCCCTGCCCAACTTCCCTTTCTTCCTCAAAGACAAAGTGTTTCACTCTCTGTTAATGTCCTCCCCATCTGCAGGGCCAACTGCAGACTTGGCTCTCTGACCAGGGTGCGGGAGTGGAGGGCACCCCCTTCCTCTGCCCCAAAGCAGGCAGACCCATGTTGAGAGCTGGGGGGTGGGGGTGGCAGACATCTCTTCTGGGTTGTGTCTACCTGGGCTCTTCTCACCCTCATCCCCACAGCTCAGCACCCCCAGTGTCTAGCCTCCAAGCAGGCTTTTTGCACACTGCCTAGAGGACCCGCAAGTGAGGACCGGGTGAACAAGGGATCCCTCCCAGACCCCCTCTGAGACTCACTCTTCATAAGCACCCCAGGGGGTGACTGAGGGGCCTAGACAAGCTCCCAGGCTGGGTGGAAGTAGCCAGATAATGTTTACAGAACCACTCAAGAGGGCCCTTCAAGTAAAGACAATCCAATACCATTCTGTCTGAGGGTCTTTACCTTCAGGTAAAGACCATTGGGTCCCAGGAGTAAGGAGAAGGGGCCACAGCCAGGGTGCCATGGGTGGGGGGTGGGGGGCTGCTGCCCTGAAAGTTTCCACCTGCAGTGGGAATTTCTCCCACTCAGGCCCCATGAGCACAGGCAGAGGGGATTAGGGTCCCCAGGTACAGTCGGATTCTGGCCTAGGGCAGAGCCCAGTAACACAGCCACCAGCCAGACGCCCCTCGCTGTGGCCTTTTTGGCGTGAAGCCGGCCTCGCCACCTGCCATCCTGTCCCCAGGCGGTCATAGGCAGCAGAGACAGACAGGAAGACGCCTCTCCCCACGCACCCCTACACATTCCTTCCTTCCTCCTGCAGGGCCCCGTGGAGATGTCCACGCTCAGAGCCCAGGAGCTTGGAGCAGGGGATTTCCAGAGTGTCCCTGGAGGTCCCGGTCCAGCCGCCTGCCACTCAGCCACCGCCTGGCCAGTTGGGAAGGTAAGGGCCTGCCCGCTGCTCCCTGGGGGGCCTTTGAACTGTTGTAAGCAGGCCGAGTGTAGGACAGAAGATTGGGGAAACTGAGGCACAGAACATGGCCACCTGCCCATCAGAGGCACCACTACAGGCAGAAGAGTGCTAGTTGGGGAAGCCCCAACTAGAAGAGTGCCTAGTTGGGGGAGCACTGACATCACCCAGTACTCTGGGGTGAGCCCATGAGGCAGAAATACCCCCAGGCCCCTACAGCCCCTCTGCAGCAGAGAGGTGTTGTGCTCACCAATACCCTCTGACCCCAGAGCCCCTAGATTAGGTGGGACCCAGTGTTTTCCCCCAAGGGTCTGAGATAGGGACACATGAAGGGCATGTGAGGCTGGAGCTGGGGATCAGGTCTCTTCCTCGGGGCTCTGATCTGGCCTGGAGGGAACAGTAGGTGCCCACAATACAAGTGGAAGCAGGCTGGTGCCCCCCCCCCATCTCTGAAGGGTACAGAGATGAGACAGTGGGGGTCCTGGTCTCTCCCTGTCCATACCTGTGGTCCCCCCACTTTCCCCTTCCAGCACCCTCCTTGGAACCTGCACATGCTATTGGGAGCGACCTACGCAGGAACACATTTGGTTCCTCAGTAATTGCCAACTCAGCCACCCCCAGTCCTCTGGAAGTGGGGTACCGGCAGAGTGCTGATGAAATTAGAGGTTCACAGAGTTGTGGGCCCAGAGTTTTCCCCTAGGAATTAGGGATTCATAGAGTTGATGGCCCAATGTTTTCCCCCAGGAATTGTGAGTTCACAGAGTTGGTGGTCCAGAATTTTCCTCAGGAATTAGGGTTCACAGTATTGGGGTCTGGAGTCATTCTTAGGAATTGGTATTGGATCCTAGAGTTTTCATAAAAGAATTTGGGGTTCAAAGATTTCAGGGATCTTTCTGCAAGAATTGGGGTTCATTGAGTTGGGAGCGCAGAATCTTCCCACAGAATTTGGGAGTTTACAGAGTTAGGGGCATGGAGTCTTTCCACAGGAATTGGGGTTGACAGAGTTGGCACCTGGAGTCTTCCTGCAAGAATTAGGACTTCGGGGCCGGGCGGTGGCGCAAGAGGTAAGGTGCCTGCCTTGCCTGCGCTAGCCTTGGACGGACCGCGGTTCGATCCCCCGGCGTCCCATATGGTCCCCCAAGCCAGGAGCGACTTCTGAGCGCATAGCCAGGAGTAACCCCTGAGCGTTACCGGGTGTGGCCCAAAAACAAAAAAAAAAAAAAAAAAAGAATTAGGACTTCAGGGTCAGAGCGATAGCACAACAGTAGGGTGTTTGCCTTGTAAGCAGGCAACCCGGGATGGACCCGGGTTCAATCCCCGGCATCCCAAAATGTTTCCCAAACCTGCCCGAATGATTTCTGAGCACAGAGCCGGGAGTAACTCCTGAGCATGCCAGGTGCGGTCCCAAATCAAAACAAACAAACAAACAAAAAAAAATTAGGAGTTCACAGAGTTGGGGCCAGAGCCTGTCTGGCTGCATACTGTCTGGCAGTATACCATGCTGGGCACTGGGCAGTCTTGTTCCCTCTTGGCCTTCAGTTCCATCCATGCTTAGCACTCCATGGCCCAGACGGATCCCCATTGGCACACGCTCAGCATGGCCTTCTGGAAAGGAGCAGTGAGGGGCCCCCGGGCTCTGGCCTCACCCAAAAAGACCTGCAGCTCCAAGACCCCCTCCCCGCCAAACCCGGTCTAACAGCTTGGAACTCCTCTGGCCCCTTGGTATAGATGGGGAAACTGAGGCCATGACTGGCCATGACTGTTCAAGGCTGGTCTAGCCCTGTGTGTGCTTGCCTTAGAGGCTGAGGGACCTCGCTGCTGGCTCAGCATTCTGGGGATTTCTCAGCTTGCCTGAGGGGGGCTGCTGGGAAGAGATGGGGTGGGGGCACTCTGGATCCATCGAAAGGATGAGAAGTGTCAAGCATGGACAGGAGCCCCTTGGAAAGCCCTGCCCCACCATGCTGCATTGCTGAGGGGGAGAGAACAAAGAAAAGTCCCCCCCCCCCCACCGAACTCAGAGCTTTTCTAGAAAGCCCCGGACATGGGGCTTTCCCCAGAGACCCCTTCCAGGCACCCCATGGGAGATATGGGGGTCCTGAGCCTCTACTCATTACTACCAGGTACCCTGGGCCCAAGGGACCCCACAACAGGCAGCACACTGGTCCCCTGGATTCTTGCTGCCTCTCTCCTGGGCTTATCCCCTACAGACCCCAAACTTGGCACACAGGGGTGTGTGTGGGCATCTCAAGGCAGACCATGGGAACCCTGAGAGTCCTGTGTGTCCCCCACACATCTACTAGGACCCCCGCCTATCTGTCACCCCAGCCTGGCCTTGGCTTCCCTGGGGGCACTGCCCCCACCCCCAGTTCCCTGTTTGTTGGCGTTATCAGGGAAGAACACTCACAGGAAGTCCGGCCGGGAAGAGCCTGGCCCGGCCCGATTCACACAGGCCAGAACATAAAAAGCCGCCCAGCCTCAGCCTCAGCCTCCCTGGGCACTGCACACCATGGTGGCCACGGTCCGCAGCCCACAGCCTGCCCGCTGCCCACCAGCTCGGGGCAGGCCCAGGAAGGGAGGCGGTGGCAGCATGGCTGGGGCAGGAACAGGTATGCAGGGGTGGCCTGGGGTGGGGGGCTACTGGGCTCTGGGTCCCATCCAATCTCTAGGCATGGAACACTAACCCAGGGAAGGGGGGCTTCCCAATACTCCTCTCTCATCTGCAGGAGAAGTTCTGTGTCAACTCCTGAGATTCCGTGTCCTGGCAGGCCAACTCCAAAGTTAGATGAGGGGCCCCGAGAGATAGCACAGTGGTTGGGCATTTGTCTTGCACGCGGCTGACCCAGGATGGACCTGGGACCTGGGTTCGATCCCTGGCGTCCCATATGGTCCCCAAGCCAGGAACGATTTCTGAGCACAGAGCCAGGAATAACCCCTGAGCGTCACTGGGTGTGCCCTCCCCAGCAAAAAAAAAAAAAAAAAAAAGTTAGATGAGCCCTTCTTAACCCCCTTCCAGCAGCCTGGAGCCTCTCCTGCTGGGCTGAGGGGCTGTCAGAGCTTAGTGCATACACCCTGCCACACCCAGCACTAGGATCCTCCTCTGTACCCCAGTAGTGGCCCTGACAAGGGTCCATTTTTCCAATGAGAAAGCAAAGGTGAAGGCCAACATCTTGGCCCCCTGCCTTAGGCAGAGCAGCTGGTAGTCTCTCTGGGCTGCCCAGCTCTAGCCAGACTGGTCCTGGGCTTGGGGGAAGCCGCCAGGGTGGGGGTCAGGAGATGAGATCAGGCCCTTTCACATGAAAGGAGCCCCAGACAAGGGCCCTCTGTCCATCTGCTAACAGACCCCAGGGCCAAAAGTGTCCCCAAGGGGAGGCTGGTTTTGAGGGCACCTATCCAGTGACTGTCCAACTGCTGGTGGTGGGGGTCTGCCCAGCATCCCAGATGGAACCATCCCTGGTGATCCCAGACAGGAGGGAATGTGTAGCACAGTGGTGCTGGACATAGGGCAGGGACTTGAAACCGCTGTGCATTCCATACCTACTGACCAACTGTTTCTCTGAACCAGTCCTAGGCTCCAGGGGCTATCGGTGGCTCCGGAAGCCCAATAGAGCAGTGATCAGCAGTCCCAGGGGGATGAAGCCATCGCCTTGTGAAGGTGAGCTGCAACCCTACAGCTGTGTGATGACCAACGCCCTGCTGGCCTATGCAGGCCCATTTCTGGGCCGCTAACGGGGTTGCAAAGGAGGACATGAGGAACAAGAAAGAGAGCAGGGATGGGGGCCGGGCGGTGGCGCTAGAGGTAAGGTGCCTGCCTTGCCTGCGCTAGCCTTGGACGGACCGGGGTTCTATCCCCCGGCGTCCCATATGGTCCCCCAAGCCAGGAGCGACTTCTGAGCGCATAGCCAGGAGTAACCCCTGAGCGTCACCGGGTGTGGCCCAAAAACCAAAAAAAAAAAAAAAAAAAAGAGAGTGATGGCATGAAAGTGCAAGTGGGTGCCCACGCCTCAAGCACCCACAGATCCAGGAACCTGGGGAGGCAGCCCGGGCTAGAGAACGGGGTTCCCTACAGACTCTGTGGCAGAAACTTGAGTCCCATTGCATCCCCCTACCGTCCAGGGCAGGCTCCTGCGAGGACTTAATTTTCCTATCTAATCAGTGGAGATGGTGTCCCCCACCCCGCAAAAAAATAGGGTGGCGCGAGGTGGGCGGGGCCCTGAGTCGACGGGCGTGTCCGGGACTTAGTGGGTGGAGCCTAAACCGCGATGGGCGTGGTATGACCTGCGAGTGGGCGTGTCCTTGGCGGAGGTGGAAGTGTCCGGGAGGCGGCGGCGGGCGGGGCCTAGCTACTAATGGGCGTGTCTTTGTTGGAGGCGGGCGGGGCCTGTCGCTAGTGGGCGGGGCCAGACCCCTTGGCGCGGCGCTTGCGCGGCCAGGATCGGATCAGCCGGCTAAAACGGCGGGTGCGGGGCGGGCACGCAGGGGGCGCCGAGCGGGGTCCGCTCCCTGCGGGAGCGCAGGGGTCGCGTGTCCCCGCGCACGGAATCGGGGGTGGTGCAGAGCGATCGCCGGTACCCCAGAGGTGAGCGGGTGGGCCCGGGGCTCCGGCGGCGGCGGGGGTGCTGAGTGACCCGAACCCCCGAGAAGGGCGCCCCCTGCTGGTGATGGGCCGCGCCGCGAGGGGAAGCTTCGTGGGGGGCATCAGGGCGCCCCAGTCCGCTCCCCGCGCCCAGAGGATTTGGGGCAGCGGGCACAGGCGCCCCGGGATCTCTCTGCAGGCCCCGTGCAGCAGGGTGGCCCCCCCATGACTCTCCAGTTTCTGCCAGCCCCAGCACCCCCGAGCATAGCCTTTCTGGGGGAGACCATGACTTTGAGAAATGCAGTGGCGCCAGTCGGAAATCTCCTTCCCTTTCCCCTTAGCTTGTGGGGGACCTAAGGGGTGTTTGTGGTTCAGCCGAAGGGGCCCAGCCTCTGGGAACTCTGCACCGGCCCCTCCTTTCGGACCTTGCCTGAACCCCCCCCCCAGAGTCAATCTCCCCACACAACTCCAGACCATTCCTCCTCCTGGGACGAATGTGACCCCAAGGTCCCCCAAATAAAGTATCCCCTCACCCCATATAGCCTCTCCCAACTGTCCCCAGCAAGGTACTGGGACTGGGGACTAGACACAGGGCTGGGCATGGCTCTCCTGTGGGCCCTGTAGCATCTACCATGAAGGGGCCCTTAGGGAAACTGAGTCCAGCAAGGAACTACCTGACACACACAAGTACATGGACAACACGTGCATATTCACACACATGTGCTTGTGCACACGCTGCAGTAGCCTGCTCTGGACTCGGTGAGGGCAGTTTGGGGGCTCCCCAAGGCTTGGGGCCTGTAGGTGGGCACCTGGGTCCACAGAGCCTCCTCTCCCAGACTGCAGGGCAGCCCCGGGCACTCCGGGGGTATTAGCCCCCAGTGTAAGTCACCACACAGACTCATTCCATGCTGAGAACGGCTCCCAGCCCCAAACAGATGAGGGTTGTGGGGCGCTGTCCTGGGCTCCTCAGGCTGCTTCCAAGTGGCCCCACTGTGAATTTCGTAAGTGGGCCCCAGCCCGCCTCACAAACCCAAGGTGTGGGGGACATGAAACCCACAGAGCTTGTGACAGGCAGTGCTCTGTGCTCTATGCTCCAGGTCCGACCAAGAATGAGGCCGGCTCTCACCATCACGTGGACCATGAGGGGCTTCTGGACGCTGCTGCTGCTGCTACTATGGCTTCCGCTACTAGCCAGGGGCTCCCTGAATTTCTTCCGGCCTGGGTGAGCCCCTGGCCCTATACAACCCAGAGTTGGGGGGGGGTCCCCAGTAGTGGGTTCTGGCCTGGATGAGCCCCTCACCCTCCACTATAGCCCAGAGTGGGAGGTGTTGGGGCGGTTTCCGGCCTGGTTGACCCTGCTCCTCTGCAGTCGCAGAGTCTGTGCTGTGGCAGCTCCCCCGGACCCCAAACCCGAGTCCTTCATGCAGCGGGTTTACCAGCCTTACCTGACCACCTGTGGGCACCGCGTCTGCAGCACCTATAGGTCAGTCCAATCAGCCTGTGTCGAGTTGGGGGGACCTGAGATGGGAATCCCAGTCCAGGTCCTTGCCCAAATAGCCTTTCTCTGCACCCGGTCCCTCTTATTTGGGGCCTGGTCCTGCTGTCTGCCTTCTTCCACTAAGGGGCGCTCACCCCCACATCCTTCTGGCCACACCCCTCCCTTATCCCTGTTAGTCTGAAGTTGGCCCAGGGACTCCAGCTCTAAACCAGCCCCCTTGCACCAGCTCCCCAAAACCCATAGCCCCCCTGCACCCCTGCCTTCCCTGCACCCCAACCCCTCCTTGCCCTCCAGGACCAAGTCTCTCCTTCGTTGGGCCTGCATCATGGATTATTAAGATTTTTGGGGGGCCATATGACCAAGCCCCCAAGTAGAACCGGGTCCTTACCCCCCACCCCAGCCAGAAGCACCCTCTGCTGGCTCCTTCTGGTGGTCTGAGTTGTGGCCCCTCTGAGCCAGGCCCCACCTAGCATGAGCAGCTTCCTGTGACCCCTCCCCTACACCCACAGCAGCCTTCCTAGGGAGAGTGACCATCCAGGCCCAACCCCCCCATCCCTCAGTGGGGGAGTGACCAGCCCCGGGGCCCCTGCTGTCCCTGCAGGACCATCTATAGAACTGCCTACCGCCACAGCCGCCCGGCCCCCGCCAGGCCTCGCTTCGCCTGCTGTCCTGGCTGGTCGCGGTCCAGAGGGTTCTCGGGCAAGTGTGGCCCAGGTGAGACAGTGCCCAGATCCCCTGCTCAGCTACCTACACCCCATTCTGCAGACTATTCCCCCCAGAACCAGGCAGGGACCCCCTTTCTGCCCCCAGGGACCCTCCTGAATTTGTCATTTCCCCCTCACAGTCTGCCAGCCACCGTGCCAGAATGGGGGGACGTGTGTGAGGCCGGGCCGATGCCAATGCCCCAAGGGGTGGCAGGGGGCTTCCTGCCAGGCTGGTGAGTGAGCCTGGGTCCCCACCTGGGGCAGAGGGGGGCATTCATGGGGACCCCTAGTGACGCCCTGTCCCCCATAGACGTGGATGAGTGCAGAACCGAGGCCAGCAGCTGTCCTGAGCACTGTGTGAATACTGCAGGCAGCTACTGGTGCCAGTCTTGGGAGGGGCACTGCCCCTCGGTTGGCAGGGAGCCCTCTATGGTCACCTCGGGCCCCACCCCAGGTAAGCTTCCTGCCTGCCTGTTCCTACCTTGTTTGGGGTGGAGGGGAACCTGAACTCCTTGTTTGGTTCATGCCATAATCCTAACTGGGCAGAGCTGGGGCAGGCAGCCCTAACCCACCTCACTTCGGCTGGCCCTGTGCCCACCAAGGTCGCTGACGACGGGCCATTATTACTTTTGGTACGCGCTGTGACACTGCAAACTCGTACCGTGAGTAATAATGCGCCGTCGGCAGCCCAGCAGCGAGACCTTCAAGGCAGCCACCAGACCCTGCACTGGGGAAGGGCCTGGCCCCAGCTGGAGCCCTGAGAGGGCTGGGGAAGTGCTGGGTGGGGCTGGGAATATAGACCCCAGGCTCAGTGCCTGGTCTCCTCAGGAATGCGCCCCCGGGTGGAGGAGGAGGTGCAGGCGCTCCGGTCCCGGGTGTACGTGCTGGAGCAGGTGAGGCTGGATGTGGGCCCATCATGGTGGTGTGGGGAGTCTCCTGGGGACCCTCCCACCCATACCCCTCTGCCCCAGGTGGGGTCCAGAGTGTAAGTGGCAGAGGTGCTGGACGCTTCCTCAGTGGACTCTGTTCCCCAGAAGCTGCAGCTGGTGCTGGCCACGCCGCCTGGAACCCCGGACCCTGGCCTGCTGCTGACTCACTCCCAGCTGGAGCGCATTGACTCACTGAGCGACCAGGTGGCCTTCCTGGAGGAGCAACTGGGGGCGTGTGAGTACCGCTTTCCATCACCAGGGGGCGCGAAAGGCTATGGATGGGGCATATGAGTACCACACTAAATGGCCAGGAAGCCAGAGGCTGGGGTTGTGAATACCTGGGTGACCCCTGACCTCACCCCCATCTCCCCACAGGTTCCTGCAGGAAGGACTCATGAGACCCGGAGGAAATAGGGATGGAGGTCTCTGTTGTAAGACCCTGGCCCAACATCTTACTGTGTGATCCTGCCACTTACTGTGGGGCATTGGGAGGCTCCCCCACCCTGATCTGTCAGAATAAAAGCTTGAGAAGTGACTGTGTCTATGGCTGGACTCTGGAGGCCCTGGGAAGGATGCAGAACCCCAGACTGCCTGTGTGTGACCTGCAGCTGGCAGCTCCCATGCTGAGTTGGGTGCATCCCCTTCCCCAGTCACTGCAGCTCAGCCCATCCATGAGACGGTGTCAGTTTATAAAAACAAAGACTCCAGAAATTGGGGCCACTGCACTACCCTGCAGCTGGGCCGGAAGGAGGGCAGGTCGTACTGTCCGGCTGCTATGCCCGATCCTGCGGGAGCATTTGGGGGCTGAGCCCTCAGAACCCTATGTCCATGGCTGGCAGCCTCGACTATTGCACTGGCTGTGCCTCGGACGCCAGAGCTGCCCCGTTTTCCTGGGGGGCCTTGGAGATGGCGAGGAAGGTGGTCCTCATGGTCTGGTGGCATTGAGCCATGAGCCGGGGGACGTCAGCTTCGGTGAGGCCTGTGGTGGGAACAGCATCCAACACCCGCACCTGGATGGTCCCTGCAGCAAGTGGGTGTCAGTTAGGCTGTGTCCCTGTAAGCGCCCCTTACCCAGAGCCAGGGTCTCCTGGCCCCCACACTAGCCCCGCCCAGTGCCTGAGCTCCACAAAACCAGACCTCATCCTGGACCTTCCTCTGGCCCAACCCTCGGCCCTTTGGCAGCCCCAGGTCACCTGAGGTGAAGAGCTGCTTCTTGCTGTCGTAGAAGGAGGAGAAGGAAGAATAGACCACAGGGATGATGGGGACCTGCAGGAGAAGACGGGTAGTGAGTAGGCACCAGGGGTCTGTCCAGGCCACAAGGGAGACATGCGGCTTGTCACTGCCTGCAACCCTGGCAGGTTGTTTTTGTTTATTTGGTTTGGGGCCACACCCAGTGGTGCTCATGGCTCCCTCCTGCGCTAACTCCTGGCTCTGTGCTCGGGGATCACTCCCACAGGGCTCGGGCATTGAGGTCAGCCTCATGCAAGGTCAGCACTCTACCTGCTATGCCATCTCTCTGGCCTCAAGCACCTATTGTTTTGCCTCAAACCCTGACACACATACAGGCTCCCCAGAGCTTTTTTACTAAAGTCCCCTAGACTGTGACCACTCAGTTAAACCCAAGCTCTTTCCAGACCACATATCTTTGTCTCTTTTTTACCCTTTATTCCCCAAGTATATTTGTTTTACTTAAAAAAAAAAAAAAGTGAGCAGTAGCACAGTGGATAGAGCGCTTGCCTTGCATATGGCCAACCCAAGTTCAATCCCCGGGTTTGAACCCTTCTATGGCCCCCCAAGCCCACCAGGAATGAAGGCCTGAGCACACACACACACACACCCAAATAAAAACGGCATAATGTCTCACCAACACCCCCCTCCTCCAGAAAGCCCTCTTGGACTGATTCATATCAGTGTCCCCCACTGATTTCTCCAAGAGGGCAGATATCCAGCTGGGCAGTGGAAGACTTTTTGGCCCACATCCCCTTGCCTATTATCCCTTGCTCTGGGGAGCACTGGGGCGGAAGAGGCTATGTCTGTTCCTGGAAGACACCAGGGTCAAGTCCAGCGGTAGCTGATGTTGAAAACAGTGCCTGAAGGTAATTATTAACCTAGAGGTCAGGACAGAGGGGGCAGGGCAGCTCCCCCAAACACTCGCTGAGGGCGGAGCTCAGGCTGGAAGGGAGCGTGTGAGAGGCGGGGACCCAGGAACACGGAAGGGGGAGGGGGCGGGGTCCAAGTACAGTCGCCCAGGCCACATTGATTCAAGTCATAAGCACGCCCCGCCGCAGTCTCCTCCTCCTCCAAAGGCTCCCAGGACATCAGCCACTGCGTGCCTACTTCCATTCTAGGGGAGCCTAACCCAACCTCAGCACCGCCCGCAAGGCGCGCTCCCTAGGGTGGGCAGCAGGGGGCGCGAGGTCACCTGTCCCCGGCCGGGCGCACAGCAGACCCTCAGTTCACTAGGCCAGATAAGAGGCCCCAGGGGGGCTGGAGAGATAGCATGGAGGTAGGGCGTTTGCCTGCATGCACAAGGACGGCGGTTCGAATCCCGGCATCCCATAGGGTCCCCTGAGCCTGCCAGGAGCGATTTCTGAGCATAGAGCCAGGAGTAATCCCTGAGCGCTGCCCCCCCAAAAAAACCCAAACAAACAGAAAAGATAGAGGCCCTGGCCCAGAGTCCTCACATCCTGCCCTCCTGATCACCTGGAACCCCACGCACCAGGGGTGCTGGGGATTCATTTGGAGCAGCCCCGCCCACCAGCTGGGGGTGTAGCCTCTTCTGGAACTAACAAACACACACACACCCTGGCATTTGCTGGCACCAGCCGCCGATGCCAATTCCACCCTCCCAGCCGACCCCGCCGCTGATGCTGATACCTGGGCCTGGATGGCCAAGTAGAAGGCCCCTTTCTTGAAGGGCAGCAGGTCTCCGTTGTCATTCCGGGTACCCTCCGGGTAGATCCACACTTTGAGCTGCAGGGAGGATGGGCGGGGCAGCTGCAGCAGCGCGCATCCCGCACTCCCGAGCCAGCCCCCCAGCAGCGCCCCACTTCCCTCCGGGGGTCAGCCGCTCACCCTCTCCCGGATCATGCGCTGGCCCACCTCGGCCATGACGGACAAGGCCTTGCTGGAGCGCTGGCGGTTGATGAAGATGACGCCGCCCAGGTACATGATGAGGCCCACTGGCCCCATGAAGAGCAGCTCCCGCTTGGCGATCTGCACGCAGCGGTCTGGAAGGATCTCCATGAGGCCTGGGGGGGTGTCACAGGGCGGGCGGGATCAGGACAAGCCATGCCCACGCTGTCAGGGTGGGACGTGGCTTTATTAAAGTAAGGGTAGGCCACGCCCACCATGGCTGGGTGGGCCACGCCTGGAGTGGAGACAGACCACGCCCATCGCGATCAAGAGGCGTGGCCTGCCTCTTGTTAATAGTGGGCCACGCCCGGAGTGGAGACAGACCACGCCCATCGCGATCAGGAGGCGTGGCCTGCCTCTCGTTAATAGTAGGCCACGCCCACCGTGGCTGGGTGGGCCACGCCCGGAGTGGAGACAGACCACGCCCATCGCGATCAGGAGGCGTGGCCTGCCTCTCGTTAATAGTGGGCCACGCCCAGAGTGGAGGCAGACCACGCCCATCGCGATCAAGAGGCGTGACCTGTCTCTATTTACTGATAGGCCACGCCCACCACAGCTGGGGGAATGGCATGCCCCTAGGGTGTGGGGGACAGGCCATGCCCATTGCGGTCAATGGACGGACCTTCTCTGAGGGTGTGGATCATGTCATGTCACACTCCTTGCAGTCAGATGGCCTGGCATGTGCCTGTGGCTGAAGCAGGCCACACCCATCGCTGCAGGGGAGGGAGGGTTTGGAGCCAGTTAGGCCACCGGGCCCCCATCACTGTTTGGAGTGTGGCCTGTTTGAGAGTGGGCGGGTCACACCCACCAGGGCTGTGTGTGGGCAGGTCTTGGCCTCTCAGGGGTCTCAGTGTCTTTCGGTGGGACCCTCACCCTCACTCAGCCTGGCCTACCCATCATGTCCAGGATACTCTGGTGGTTGGAGATGATGACACAAGGCCGTTCCCCCTCCAGCTTGTGGCTGCCGTGGACCTTGAAGCGGAGACCGTACAGGTACTTGAAGGACCGGACGAACCAGCTAATGATGCTGCGGAGAGCAGTGAGCTGATGAGCTGATGATGGTTGGATGTCAGCCGGCCCACGCCCTCTACCTGAGGTGGCCCCATCGTGCTCTGCCTCCCTCCAGAAAGGGGCTCTATTGCCAACTAGAGAGAACACTGGCAAAGGGGAACCTTCCCACACCCCTGCTCGCAGGGCCTTGGCAGTCGATGGAAGGGGATGAAGGAAGACCCCAAGGCTGGGGTCTTGGAATCTCAGACCATCACAGTCTTCCAGGTACTACCTCACCAGAAAGCCAGTGTGGGACCCAGAGAGGTCCCTTTGCAGCTGCTCCTGCTGACAAAGCCCCTCCACCCCCAGGCACATCACGAGTCAGAAGAGGACAGGTTGGAAAGACTTTACTGGGTTCCAAAGCCAGTGCCAATCTGAGTCTCTGACTCTTTGCCAGCTACCCTTCCCAGGCCCAGGTGAACTCAGGATACAGGTGCAGGGGGGAAACTGAGGCACAAGGCCTTGCTAAAGATTTGCCCAAACCACCTTCCCCCTCTGCTCCACCATCCCTGGTCAGCTCTCATCTGGCCCTGTCCTCCACTGCAGAACACACCTCCCAGGGCCCGCACCTGGCAAACAAACGGACAAATAGACAGACGCAATATCTGATAAGGTGCAATTGGTGGGGCTGCAGATAAGAGAAGCTTTTGGTAGACAGGTTGTCAGTAGACATAACTGGGAAGCCTGGCTGCAAATTGCCATTGTCTTACTCCCACGCTCTGTCCTGGTGCAAGCACGGATCCTGACCACATGGGGTCCCTGGGTCACAGGCAGACTCACCTCTTTGTCTATTTTTCAGGGTATCCCAAGAGGTGCCTAGGAGGTCCAGAAGCCTCCCAGGGACCTGACCTACGAGAGCCAGAGCAACACTACATCAGCTAGATTTAATCCTCAGTACTCCATATCCTCCCCTAAATTCCACCAGGAGTAAGCCCTGAGCACAGAGCCAGGAGGGTCAGCCCTGAGCACCATTGGGTGTGTCTCCCACCAAACACACATAAAATAACCTGGGCCCGAGGTTTTAAGAGATAGGACAGTGAGGAGAGCACTTGCTTTGTACATGGTCAACCCAGGTTCAATCCCAGAACCCCATATGGTCCTCTAAGTACCACCAAGAGTGATTCCTAAGCACAGAGCCAGGAGGAACCCAAGTACTGCCAGGTGTGACCCCAAAACAAAAATAAAATTCAAGCAAGTGGGCCTGAGGGTTAATGCAAAGGCCCAAGACAAGGTGCTATGGGCGTGATGGGACCATGTCCTCCTGGCCCAGCATGTCTTTGGGCCCTGCTCCTGTCTCCTCTCTCTTCCCCTTTCCTCACCCCACCTGTCCCTCCTCTTCTCTTCTTTCCTTTTCTCTTTCTGCTTTTGGCAGGACAAATGCCCTCCTGAGCACCTACCTCTCCCTTCTCTGCTTCTCCTCTCACACCCAGGCCCAGCCCAAGACAGTCTCAGGGACAATTATACTCACTCCAGGGAACAGAAAAGACCTCAGAAATGCACCAAGACACATTCTTCTCTACAAAGGCAAAGGCAGGGAAGGGAGCCCTCCTGAAGCCCAAGCACAGAGGGGAGGGGGCCCAGGATCTGGCACTGCCCACTAACCCATCAGCCCAGCACTGCCCCCCCTCAGCTGAAGGGTCCTGCCCCTGGTCACCCTGCATGGGTCTGTCCTCTGGCAGCCTCAGTGGATGCTGTGTACCCCAGTTGAATAGGTGGTTCTCTCCTTTCTCCTAGCAGCCCTGAGCTGGTCCCATCATACGGACCACTGTCCCCCAGTACACCTAGAGGATCCATCAGTGTTGGGTGAGGGTTCCTGGAGATGGAGCGAGCCATAGAAACAGACAGAAGGGGTCCCCACTTTTTGGCCTTCCTGGACCACCAGGCTGAGATTCCCCCCCAGGCTATAGAAACTTCTGGAGCTCCTGGGCTCTCAGAGGTCCTGACCTAGATCCAGGCACTAGCTCCTTCCCACAAAGAGCTAGGGAGCCTTGAAGCCACTCGGGCCAGCCCAAAGAGATCATACACTGGAGCCAGACCCCCCCTTTCCCCATGCTCTCCCACCACCCCCAAAGAGTAACACAGAGGTCAGTCACCTGGGGCCAGGTCCCCCTCCAGAACCTCCCTTCCCAGCACCTGGCCTGAACTAGAGTTCAAGGCCAGGTCCAACCTTGCTAACCTATGCCCTGGCCTTGGCCCAAGAGGCTAGGAGGGAACTAGGAGGAAGCATTGTTGCGGGGGTTCTGCTAGGGTGAAGAGACCCAGAGAAGAGCCAAGAGGTACCCCCCAGCTAGGGCAAGCAATAGAAATGGGAGAGGGGTGCATGAGGCTCACCGCCCTGGGGCCACACTGTAGTAGAGGATGTGACCCAAAGAATCGACACCCCATGAACCATGTGAGGGACCTCCGTATGCCCATGTGGAGTACTCCATGAACCCAGGTGGGGAGACATGTGGGTCCATGTGGGGAACTCCATGGGCCAGAGTGAGGGACCCCCTTGAGACTCTCTTCCAGCACCTTCTTGTACACCCCCCTGCAGCTAAGAAGCCCCCCAAGGACAGAGCAGCCACCAGTGGAGTACATAGTGCCATGGCAGAAAATAATGGGCCCTACTTGGCCAAGTCTCCCTAGGAGACTCCTGCTCCTCAAAAACCCTTCCAAGGAGGCTCCTCCCTCTGTATGACTGAATCGTCCATGGCCCCTAATCTCACAGACCCCACTTTCCATGCACACAGACCCTGGCCTCACAAACTCCACCCACCTCTGCAGTTCCCAATGGCTCTGAGCTTTGTCCCAGAGATCAGAGTCCGAGGTGACAGTTGGGGTCAGGATCCAGTACCTCAGGGACTGTCTCCAGGTCTACACTCAGTCCCTCACTCTGCCACATGGCCCACCTGAGACCTGGAGTGGGGTCGAAACAGTGAGGCCACCAGGCTTGCCCTGGAGCCGCCTGTCCCCCACTGCAAGGGCAGAAGCTGTCTGGGATGGCCTTGCGGTGAGAGTTATATTCACAGGACTGGAATCTGGGGATATGGGGTGAGACTGGATGAGGCTGGACAGTGGGAGGGGGCAGGGCGGGGGATGTAGGGAAAAGGGCGGTGGGAAGGGCAGGGCAGTGACTAGCGGTGCATTCCTAGTGAGGTTCTGGTGGCACCGTGAGTAAAAGGGTGCACTGACCCTGTCCTGTATCTGGTCCCAAGGTTGTGCCTTTTTATTTGCTTCCTGGAACCAGCTTTGAAGTTAGGGTGCAGTTCTGGAAGCACCAGTCCAAGAAGCCTATAAAGAGGTGCTAGAGCCAATGGGGACTTGCTGGGCCTCTGACTTCAACTGAAACCTGCCCAGAACCCAGTGCCCCAAGAATCAGAATCAGGCCAGTGCCCGAGGGCCCGGACAGAGGGGCCAAGCATCCAGGCCAGCCAGTGTTCCTCCTCCTGCTGGGTCACCGACTGGCCTCCCAGTGGGAACTAGGCTGGTGTGGACACCAACCCAGCACCCCAACACCTCTGTGACCCAGAACCCCAGAAACCCTGTGATGCAGATCTCCAGCACCCAGCACCAGCTCCAGCCCCTTAAAGGGCCCCAGAGAGGGGCGGGGTCAGCTCCTGGTGGGCACCCACAGCCTACAGGGCAGGCGGGGCAGGAAGAAGGGGTAGGAGGATAGAGCCACAGAGCATTCCCGATATGGTCAACCACAGGGTCAGTGGGATTTGGAGACCACTGGGGTCCCCGCAATGTGACCTGGGAGTGCAAGAGGCACAGCATACATAGGCAGCCTTGCTGGGGGGTCCCCACCCCTGGTTAGCTGGGCCTAAACCCGTGCTCTACCCTCACCCTTCACTCCAGCCTGGGCCAGTCGTGGCGACCCAGGAAAATTCCAGCTTCCCACCTACTCCCGGCCTGCCCCACCCTGGCTCGGTCCTGTCCTGTCTCGTCCCCGCCTTCCAGAGCCAGAGAGGAACCAGGATGCCTGCGGGCGCCCGGGGCAGCGCTTGGCTTTCCCCGCCAATGTGGCCCAGCCCGGCCTGGCCCGGCCCGGCCTTCCTCCCCGGAGTTGCGGGCCCAGCATAACGCGGGAGGAAGCAAAGCACGCGGTGCCTGTCACCCTTGGGCCGGGGCCTTGGGACAAGGGCGCGGGGACATTGTGACGCCGGCACGGGACGCCCTGCCCGCGCCGAGCTGCCCTAGGCTGGGAGCGGAAGAAGGGAAAGCGGAGAAGAAAGTTATGAAGCGGAAACAGGGCGCAGAGCGCACCCATCAACGCCCTGGCAAGGCTCTGCGCGCCCCTGGTGCGCCTCTGCACCCTGGCACGGCTCTGCATGCGCGGTGCCCCTCGCCCCAGTCGCCCCGTGCGCCCTTCGTGCGCCCCTGCGCGCCCCCAGCGTCCTGGCACCGCACTGAGTCTCCTGCCACCGTGCACCCCCCCAAGCTTCCAGGCTTGCCTCATGTTCTCCACGGTGCGGCCCCCATGGCGCAGCAGGCAGACGACGGAGGCCAGGGCGGACACGGCCAGGCAGAGCAAGCAGTAGCCCACGATCTTGGCGTAGAACCTGGTGGCGCGGTGGAGTTGCACCAGCAGCAGCAGCGCCAGCAGCGTGGCCGTGAGCCACGGCCACAGGTCCATGGTGTGCCGTGGCCCCGACGGCACTGCCTCGGCTCCCGCCCGGGCTCCAGCCGCGCGCGCCCCCAGCCACCTGCGAGCTGCCGCGGCCTCGCATCCCCGCCCCGCCCGAGCCCCTTATTGCGAGGGTGGAGGGGCGGGGCGGCCGGGAGGAGCGAGCGAGCGGCGAGGTGCGGCCACCGCGCCCCGCCCCGCAACTCGCCGGCCGGGGACACTCCCCGCGTCCCGCCCGGCCTGGCCCCGGCCTCCCGGGACCAGCGCGCTGCGCCCTAGAGCCCAGCCCAGCCGGGACGTCTGACTTCTGGTGCCTCCTGCCCCAGTCTAGGAGCCCACGGGACACTCCTGGACCCACAGCCAAGGCCACAAGGACGAGGCTATCTGGTGGTCACCAGAGCCTGCCCCGCTGGGGGCCCCTGCGGGACAGCGATGAGGTGTCACCGCTTCAGGTCAGCCTGGTGTTGTGTTCCTGGCGCCTAGCCCCGGGCCGGCTAGGCCAGGCTGAGTTTCAGCTGTCACTCCGGGCCATGTGTCCCTGAAGTCCCATGAGGTCCCCAAGAGGGCTAGGCCTGCCCAGTGGAAATTGCCTGTGTCGGAAGGACACAGGTGCCTTGTGCGCTGGGCTGGGGAATGGTGTGGCCGTCCCCTCTTTCTCTTTGCCCATCTGCAGGTATGGAAACCTCTACTCATCCCCACTGTCTGCTACAGGGCCCTCACACTGCTGGGTGGGGCCCCTCTGCCTCCCTACCTTATCTACCAGATCCAGTGAGCAGTGGGCCAGAGACACCTTTCTCCTGGCACAGACCACTCTGTGCCCTTCCGGGTCCCCAGTAACCGAGCAGTCAGGTCTTGGAGCTGCAACACAGGACCCCTGTGTTCAGGCGGGTGCTGAACAGAGGTTCTTAGGAGGCCAATTGCGAGGAACTTAGAGCTTTGGGGGTTGGGGGCCATACCCAGCAGCTCTCAGGGGTTACTCCCTGGCTCTGTGCTCAGGAATTACCTGTGGCAGGCTCCCTTGACCATAAGGGAAGTGGGGATTAAACCCAGGTCAGCTATGTGCAAGGCAAACACCCTCCCAGCTGTGTTATTGCTCTGGACTACTAGCTTAGAGCTTTTATGTTTTGTTTTGTTTTTGTTTTGGGGCCATACCCGGTGACGCTCAGGGGTTACTCCTGGCCATGCACTCAGAATCGCTCCTGGCTTGGGGGACCATATGGGACACCGGGGGAATCAAACCTTGGTCCGTTCTAGGCTAACGCCGGCAAGGCAGATACCTTACCCCTTGCGCCACCACAATGGGTTCTAGCTCAGAGTTTTGACTTGGTGTGATCCCTCCCCTCAGCTGAGGGCTCCCTTTGGGCCTGCGTTGTACTGCCAGAGATAACCCCTCTGGCTCCATATTTCACAAATGGGGCTCCAGTGGCCCTGGCCAATGCTCTAGGTTCCTACTCTGTCCAGCCACTTAGGCACAAAGTGGGGGTCAGGCAGTGTCCCTCTCAGGTAGGGTCCACAACTTCTCCCCAGCTCATGAGATTCTGGTTCCCAATGTCCTGGTTCCACTTTCTGCAGGACATGAGGCAAAAGCCTCCATTTCCCCTTCAAAGGGGGCGATAGGTGGAGCCTGGGCACAGGGCAGGGCATGAGGAGCAGGGCCTGGGGCATGCACGAGGTCTGAGCACAGTCGCTGGGCTCTGGCACTTAAATACCATATCCTCTAGTCTAGAAGGACACTTCCCAGCACATCCCCAACTTTGTAAAAATTCAAACCATCAACTCCTCATTGAGAGTTGCCTCAAGTCTACAGGGTCCAATTGGGTCTCAGGGTCTTTCCAGAGAAACAGCTGGACAGATGGGCAAAGGGGGATCACTCTGGGGAGGGGCCCAGAATCCAAAATTACAGGATTCGGTACTGGGGATTCCCTCAGCTGGGACTCCCCACTGCTAGGAGCCAGCTAAGTACAGGGACCTCCAAACTCTGGTTGAGTGGCATCTCCTGAGGCTGAGTGGGGAGCAACACTACAAGGTCACGGGAGACAATCTGCTCGTGACACATGCACTATGACCTGTGGAAAGTGACACAGGGCAGGGTGGCACGGGGGCAGGTTGACCTCAGGATTCTTTTTTTTGGGGGGGTCACACCCGGCAGCGCTCAGAGGTTACTCCTGGCTCTACGCTCAGAAATCGCTTCTGGCAGATTCAGGGGACCATATGGGATACTGGGATTCGAACCACCTTCCTCCTGCATACAAGGCAAACACCTTACCTCCATAATATTTATCCGGCTCCTGACCTCAGGATTTGAGGGGCACTCAGAGGAGCCATGTCCAGCTCTAGGCTAGAACCCGCTCCCCCAGGCATGCTTAACCTTGATCAACTGAGTGGGAGCTGGGGGTATCCTGTTGGCCAGCAGAGAAGCATCTCTGCATCTTTCATGGGCTCATGCTTAAAAATGGATGATGGTGAGGCCAGAGTGAGAGCACAACAAGGGCATTTGCCTTGCATGGAGCTGACCTGGATTCGATCCTCGGCATGGTTCCCTGAGCCTGCCAGAAGTGTGATTCCTGAGGACAGATCAGGAGTAATCCCTGAGCACTGCTAGGTGTGAACAAAAAATAAAAAATAATAGTGTTGTCTGAGCCCATATCCGCCTTCCCCAGCCAGAACCTCAGAAGCATGATCACTAGTAAGCCCATTAAGCAGTCGCTGCTTCCTTCTCTCCCCCAAGGGCTGCTGCTGGAGATGAATGGTCCAGGATGTCAGCGATGAGGCCAGGTCTAGGAGAAATTGGGCCTGTGAAGTAATGGGGACCCTTGGGGGGCAGGACACATGTGGCTGAGTGCCATGTTTAGGGGGTGAGAATGGAAGTCAAGGTGACTGACGGTTGAAGGACTGTGACCTCCTCCAGCACCTCTGACAGGACTTGGCTGACAGTCGATACCCTGAGGCCTTGGCCAGCAATGGGATAGGTCAGGGAGTAGGACAGTAGAGAGCCTTATGTTTATGGGGAGGGGTAAAACATGGGAAGGGGAGGACACTGAGGAGAAAGAGTGGTTAGGCTGCCCTGTACCCTGCTTTTGGGCTACATTACCCATGACCCAGCTGGCATCCAGCACCCTGACTCACCAAGTGCCTGGGCTGAGGGAGCGGTGGCAGCCATCTGGGGGCACCAGCAAGGGACACCCTCCTTCCAGAGAGGGGGAAGGCAGGACCAGGCCTGTCTGCTCCAGAGACTCCAACCCTCCCCTGGGTTCCCAAACATCCCTGAAAAAGCTGACATGGGAAAGAGCCAGTGTAGGGCTGAAAGTCCCTTATCTTGGGAGCAACCACCCTGTGTCTGATCTGATGGGTCAGGGTCAGGGTCCCTCCAATGAGTCCTTCACTCTCCATCCACCGTCAGGCTGGCTTGATCAGACCCCCCCACACACACCCTCAAGGAGGACCGAGGTGTGGACTCGGGGAGCCCTGGACACTGGTGCTTTCAGCTGAGCCCTTGTGGCTATCTATCATCACTCCTCCACCACCCCCTCTGGGCACAAGCTACATAGCTACCTCAGGTGTGGGAGCTTCTGGCCTCTGGGCCAAGAGATAAAGTTTGTCCCCCAAGCCTAGCAGGCAGGGAAGAGGTAATGCCCCAAGATGCAGGAGGCAGGGAGTCCTGGCACAGCTATGTGGGCTGTGCACTGCCTAAGTAGAGACCAACATCCTGAGTGCCCTGTGGGCACTGGCCTTTGGCCCTGTCACACCCCAGAGGCCAAGCCAGGCAGTCTCAAGGAAGTGGGTTCTGAGCCTCTGGTGAGCTGTCAGCTGAGAAGGTCCTCATCTAACACCAGTCACCCGAGTCAGGTGATGGCCCTGCCCAACCCTAGGACCCAGGGCTGATGTCAGGATCCTCAGATGGGCCAGAGGACCAGGGGCCAGGCAGGAGTGAGACCACAGCAGGTGGGGAGGACATGGCCAACCTGGGCTAATTCTTGGGTATTCCACTTGATCCCCAGAGCACCAGCAGGAGGGATTCCTGAAAGAGGAGAGAGGAGAGAGGAGAGAGAGAGAGAGAGAGAGAGAGAGAGAGAGAGAGAGAGAGAGAGAGAGAGTGGAGAGAGAGAGGAGAGAGAGAGAGGAGAGAGGAGAGAGAGAAAGAGAGAGAGAGGAGAGAGAGAGGAGAGAGAGAGAGGAGAGAGGAGAGAGAGAAAGAGAGAGAGAGGAGAGAGAGAAAGAGAGAGAGAGAGAGAGAGAGAGAGAGAGAGAGAGAGAGAGAGAGAGAGAACACTTGCTGGGTGTAGTCCCCAAACACAAAACTATAAAACAGGACTGGAGAGATAGCATGGAGGTAGGGCGTTTGCCTTGCTTGCAGAAGGACAGTGCAGTGGTTCGAATCTCAGCAACCCATATGATCCCCCGAGCCTGCCAGGTGCAATTTCTGAGCATAGAACCAGGAGTAATCCCTGAGCGCTGCCGGTGTGAACCAAACCAAACCAAAACTAAACTAAAAAAGGGTCTGTGTCAGAGAGATAGCACAGCGATAGGGCATTTGTCTTGCACGAGGCCAACTCTGGTTCGATTCCTGGCATCCCATATGGTCTGCCAAGCCTGCCAGGTCCTGCTCAGAGCCCAAAGCCAGGAGTAACCCCTGAGTGTCGTCATGTGTAGCTCCCCCCCCCCAAATAAATAAAAACCTAAAAAACCCTCAACAAATATAGGAAGGAGTCTCAGATGCAGGAGCCATGGTATTTCAGCTATCTTGCTGAGGGTCCAACCCACTGTCCAGGCCCTGCTGCCCAGGCCTCACTACCCAGGACTTCCTGCCCAGTGTCTAGCTCACTACTGCAGCCCTAGCAAACCCCTTCCCTGCCTCCTGTGCCCCACCTGCCAGCCTCTGGGCATCACGCCCTCTGGTGGACAAATGCAGCAGAGCACCCAACACCTCACCCCAGAGGATACTAGAGGCTCCCCTATCCTGTGGATTTGGGGGTGTTGTCATGTCGGGGTGGGTGGGCTTCATCTCCCCCCCAGCCCACTGAAGCTTCCTCCCCACCAAGCACCCCTTGGTGGGCTTAGAGCCACCTCGTCCATCTAAAGCAAAGTCTCCCTCACTTCTGGGTCTCCCTCACTGGCTTCCCCCATCGCATCTCCCTTTGCTCCTGTGACTCGCGCCCACTGGTTATGCCAGACAGCCCCCCACAGGCGTCCACTGAGTTCCAGCTCAATGGTCACTTTGGCTCTCAAAAGCAGTCGATTCTGAACCTTACCCCAGCAGAACTGTGGGCCCTTACTAACTGCTAAGGGGCAGCTCAGATCCATGATGATGCTCAAGGGGCCCAAAGCTACAAACACAGCATCAGGTCCCATACTGGAACCTCAACTTCCAGAGGAGAAGAAATGTCTTCCCCACGCCCCCCAGGGAATGCAGCTGTTGAGATGAATCTCTCCAATGCCACAGGGAACCCCACATACCCAGCGAGGCTCAGATACCTGCTGACTCACCCCAATAATACACTATGAAATTGACCCTCCCCTTAGGTCTGGGGTTCCCAGAGCATGGTTGGGTAACCCCAACTGTATCCTGAAAGGCAGCAAAAGAAAGTAGGAAGGAAAAAACTGAGAAATAACAGAAGTGAACACAGTCAGCCAAGGTTCAGTCCGGCATCACGGACATTCCTCAGAGCTTCACCAGGAGTCAACCCTGACACAGAACCAGGTGTCAGCCTTGAACAATGCTGTAAAAAAGTAGGTAAATCATCACACACACCACACAAAATTTTTGGAGGTTTCTTGAAATTACACATGCAGAAATTCTAAACTCTAGTAAAGAAACAACCTTTAATGACAACAGAAACTGAGAACTGAACTCTATTTTTGGTTTTGGGGTCACATTCAGCAATGCTCAATGCTTACCCCTGTCTCTGCACTCAGGAATCATTTCTGGTAGTGCTCAGGGGATCATATGGATGCCGGGAATGGAACCAAGTTGGGAGTGTGCTAGGCTTCTGACATCCCTGCTGCATGACTGTTCCAGCCCTGAACTGGTCTTGAATAGAAAGCATATCACTGCAGGAGGCTGGGGGATATGATGGGGGGGACACGGGGTACAGTGGAGGACAGAGGACACTCAGTAGGTGGAGGGTGTGGTGCTGGAATGTTTTTTGTATGAAACTCTGCCGTTACCAATATTGTAAATCCTCAAAGTACTGCCAGTAATAATTCCTGAGCGCAGAGTCACTAGTAAGTTCTGTGCACTGCTAAGTGTGGCTCAAAAAAAAAACAAACAAAAAATAACAATAACAAAAAAGAATTTCTCAACTCTGGAAAGCAGGAGATAGGAAGGGCAGCTCTGGTGACCCTGAAGTTTAGTCTTGCTTTTGGAGGCCAGAGTCTCCCAGCCTTGCTCAGGAGCTCCAGGGTCCCCTCAGTCATTCTTTTTTTGTTTTTGTTTTTGGTTTTTTGTTTTTGGGTCACACCCAGCAGTGTTCAGGGGTTATTCCAGGCTCTATGCTCAGAAATCGCTCCTGGCAGGCTCGGGGGACCATATGGGATGCTGGGATTCAAACCACTGTCCTTCTGCAAGGCAAACACCCTACCACCATGCTATCTCTCCGGCCCCTCCTCAGTCATTCTTGTCCAGCATCCATCAATTCAAATCAAGGGCCTGAAGATGCTGTTCAAGGCCCCCCAGGCCAGCTTTGTGGTACTGGGCATCCAGGACCACACCCAACAATGCTTGGGCTTAGCTATATTTCTTGGGAAGTGAGATCAGAAAAGCAACAAACAGGGGCCAGCGCAACAGTGCAGTGGTAGGGCGTTTGCCTTGCATGTGGCTGACCCAGGATGGAACTGGGTTTGATCCCCAGCATCTCATATGGTCCCCCTAGCCAGGAGCGATTTCTGAGCACATAGTCAGGAGTAACCCCTGAGCATCACCAGGTGTGGCCCAAAAACAAAACAAAACAAACAAAACTTTACAGCAAAAAGCATCAAACTGGGGCTGGAGAGATAACACAGCAGTAGGGCGTTTGCCTTGCAAGTTGCTGACCCAGGACAAAGGATGGATCGAATCCCGGCATCCCATATGGTCCCCTGGGCCTACCAGGAGCGATTTCTGAGCACAGAGCTAGGAGTAACCCCTGAGCACCACCTGGTGTGGCCCAAAAACCAAAAACAAACAAAAAAGGAAAGGAAGGAAGGGAGGGAGGGATAGAGGGAGGGAGGGAGGGAGGGAGGGAGGGAGGGAGGGAGGAGGAGGAAGGAAGGAAGGAAGGAAGGAAGGAAGGAAGGAGAGGAAGGGAGGGAGGGAGGGAGGGAGGGAGGGAGGGAGGGAGGGAGGGAGGGAGGGAGGGAGGAGGGAGGGAGGGAGGGAGGGAGGGAGGGAGGGAGGGAGGAAGGAGGAAGGAAGGAAGGAAGGAAGGAAGGAAGGAAGGAAGGAAGGAAGGAAGGAAGGAAGGAAGGAAGGAAGGAAGGAAGAGAAAAGAAAGAAAGAGGGCCCGGAGAGATAGCACAGTGGCGTTTGCCTTGCAAGCAGCCGATCCAGCACCAAAGGTGGTTGGTTCAAATCCCGGTGTCCCATATGGTCCCCCGTGCCTGCCATGAGCTATTTCTGAGCAGACAGCCAGGAGTAACCCCTGAGCATCGCTGGGTGTGGCCCAAAAACAAAGAAAGAAAGAAAGAAAGAAAGAAAGAAAGAAAGAAAGAAAGAAAGAAAGAAAGAAAGAAAGAAAGAAAGAAAGAAAGAAAGAAAGAAAGAAAGAAAGAAAGAAAGAAAGAAAGAAAGAAAGAAAGAAAGAAAGAAAGAAAGAAAGAAAGAAGAAAGAAGAGAGAAGAGAAAGAAAGAAAGAGAGAGAAAGAGAAAGAAAGAAAGAAAGAAAGAAAGAAAGAAAGAAAGAAAGAAAGAAAGAAAGAAAGAAAGAAAGAAAGAAAGAAAGAAAGAAAGAAAGAAAGAAAGAAAGAAAGAAAGAAAGAAAGAGGGGGCTGGAGAGATAGCATGGAGGTAAGGCGTTTGCCTTTCATGCAGAAGGTCATCGGTTTGAATCCCGGCGCCCCATATGGTCCCCCGTGCCTGCCAGGAGCAATTTCTGAGCCTGGAGCCAGGAATAACGTCTGAGCACTGCCGGGTGTGACCCAAAAACCACAAAAAAAAAAAAAAAAAAAAAAAAAAAAAGAAAGAGGGGCCGGCGAGGTGGCGCTAGAGGTAAGGTGTCTGCCTTGCAAGCGCTAGCCAAGGAAAGATCGCGACCACGGTTCGATCCCCCGGTGTCCCATATGGTCCCCCCACGGCAGGGGCAATTTCTGAGCCCTTAGCCAGGAGTAACCCCTGAGCATCAAATGGGTGTGGCCTGAAAAACAAAAAAAAAAACGAAAGAAAGAAAGAAAGAAAGAGAGAAAGAAAGAAAGAGAGAAAGAAAGAAAGAGAAAGAAAGAAAGAAAGAGAGAGAGAGAGAGAGAGAAAGAAGAGAGAGAGAAAGAGAGAGAAAGAAAGAGAGAAAGAAAGAACGAAAGAAAGAGAAAGAAAGAGAAAGAAAGAAAGAGAGAAAGAAAGAAAGAAAGAAGGAAAGAAAGAGAAAGAAAGAAAAATAAAAAGAGAAAAGCATCAAACAAAGCACTGTACCTGCCTTTTCCACTTCCCCCAGGACTCCCCTCACTCTGAAAGGAACCCGTGAGGTAGGAGAGACAGTACACCAAAATGAGTTACATGTGTGTGCACGTATGTGTCTGTGTGAACTTTTATCTGTGTGTCTCTGTGCATGTGTGTATCTGTGTCTGTATGTGTGTCTGTTCGTATGTGTATCTATATATGTATCGGACCCCCCCTGGTCCTGCCAATCTCAGCGTGATGAGTCTGTGCCCACACTGCCCTGGAAATTTCCTCTTAGAGCAATACTGCCCTTTGTGACTTTGGGTCCCACTTCCTTGTTCAGCATCAAGTGCTCTGGGAAGGGACAGGAGCCACCTGGGGGGAAAGAACAGGTATGACTCATTGCCCTGCCCCAGGAACTCTCAGACCTTGGCAGAGGCAGCCCACTCTGGGATAGGTGGATCCGATTTTGTTGCTGCTTGGGGGCTTCACCTGGGAGTGCACAGGATATAATCCTGGCACGAAATCAGGCATGGAGCCGAGGTCAATGCATGCAGGACAGCACCTCTCCAGCTCTGGGACGTGTCCTGAAGCTCATACTCATTGCCTTTGGAATTCCTTTCTCTCTCACTTTCTGGCCCTTCTTCCTGCACTCCCTCCTGAGCTCCCAGCCTCGACGCACCCTGATGGAGAGAGGAATGAAACTCTTACTGACACGCAGAAGTGGGATTGAGGGGCCCGGAGAGATAGCACAGCAGTGCTTGCCTTGCAAGCAGCCAATCCAGAACCTAAGGTGGTTGTTTTGAATACTGGTGTCCCATATGGTCCCCCGTGCCTGCCAGGAGCTATTTCTGAGCAGACAGTCAGGAGTAACCCCTGAGCACCGCCGGGTGTGGCCCAAAAACAAAACAAAAACAAACAACAACAACAAAAAGAAGTGGGATTGAGCACCCACAGCTCTCTCTGTACAGCCCTGGATGAATAACAGGGTAGGGAAATGGGTCTGTGCAGATGTGGGGGAGGACCAGAGTGTAGATTAGGGTGAGCTGGACCTCAGGGGCTATAGAGACACAGGTGGGACCCCAGAGGAGAGAGGAGGGGATGTGCTGGGGCAGGAGGTACCTTGCAGAAGAGGTGCTAGCCTGTTCCCCTCAGCACAGGAGAGACTGCAGTTCTGAGTGAGGCTGTGGGGGCAGGAATTGGCATGTGCCAGGCTTCTGGGCACCAAGTACAGCTCCTGGCACTCTGACCTATCCACACTCACCTGCCCAGTAGGAAAAAGGGCCTGTCCACAAATCCCACACCTACATGGTCCAGAGGCACCACTTACATGCATGCACATCTACCCAGATTTCATATACAAACACACGCATATTTGGGTCCCCAGATTTCGCACATGCCTGCCTAGGACCCCAGATCTCACACACACACACACACACACACACACACACACACACACACACACACACCCTTGCTTAGATTCCCAGATCACACACATACTCACACATATGGGTCACCAGATCTCACATATCCATATGCATGGATCCTGGGTTCACACACAGCATGAACACACACACACACACACACAAACACACACACACATCCTCACCATATGCCTGCATGGGTTCCAGGCCTCACATACACCTGCAGAGGAGTCCCTAGGTGAACTGGCAGAAGGTTTTGATTTGTTTGGTTTGTGGTGCTCAGATCTGACTCTTGGTTCTGCACTTGGAAGGTCACCCTTGGCAGTGCTCAGAGGACCTTATGGGATGCCAGAGATCAATCCTGGGTCAGCCACTTGCAAGGCAAACACACTCTTTGCTGTGCTCTCACATTGACCTGGGGGAGGGTTTGCATAGAAGGAACATGGGCACAGACGGAAGCTTCCAGGTGCTTGATAACCAAAACATTCCTGATGGCAGTAGTGCTTGGGGATGACTCTTTCCTTCCCTCCAGAGTACTTCTGTGAGGGATCACTTGTCCTGCCTGAGTACTCCTATAAGCGTGTTTGTAGGATTACTACCCTTATGATGGAGCTGGATGGAGATGGATGGATGGAGAGACCTTTCTCTGCCATCCCAGGCCACGTGGCTCTGCAACCCCCTTCAGCCAGCGGGTCTGGAGGTTCATGAGAGTGTCGGGTAGAAATCTCACTCACAAGCAGGCTTCAGGAAGTATTAGCTTTATTCATACCCTATCCACCACATGTGTGGTCAATCTTAACCATTTACGTATGCTATCCTTAGCTTGCCCTGCGTCTTAGCCTCTGTCAGCCATGTCGCTTCCTCTTACCTCTCCATGCTGGCGAAGACCTTAATCCCCTTGGTCAAAGGCCTTATCTAACCTTCCCAAGACCCCTCCCAGGAATGGGCGGGGTCTTGCAGGTAAAGTTACACGTAAATCTGGGGTGGAGTCACAGGTGTTCTCCTGACCCTCCCCAAATCCCCTACACTGCTTCTCTGAAGGTGGATGAGGGTCTGAGCAAAAGGGTAACAGCTCTGACCTGCTCTGGTCACATGGCAACTGTGGGTGTCTGAGAGGCCACGTGGCCACGCAGTTCCCAAACTCATGGAAGCAGATCAACTGGAGGGTCCTCGTACCTTCTCCAAGAGGTAACAAGTGCTGTATCCACCTTCTACACTTGATCTTAGCCAAAAGGCCGAGAAACGATACACCTATCTTCTAGACCAGAGGATCCCAGAGTCGCAGCATTAGGGGGCAGGAAATAGTCAGGGGTAGCTGTAGCTTTGTGTGCAATTGACCCAATTTTGTTTGTTGGGTAAAGAAAGCAGATTCCCAGGGCCACTGAGTAATTTATATTTGGGAAAGGTGGAAGTAAAGAAACCCGTGTGTCCCTGCAGACTGCCACAAGAAGCCACAATCTGCGGAGCTACTGCTCCAACAGGATTTGATTTCTGTCAGGGGTCGGGTACCACCTGGTGCTCGGCCTCCCAGGAAAAGTTCACAGCCCTCAGCCCCCAGGAATCTGCAAATAGACTCAGTAACTTGCTGATCCTAGAATCAGACCCGGGGGTGGGGAGCGCACAGACCCCAGAATCAAGGACAGGGTGAACTGACAAAGCCCACAGGCCTGGCCACATTGGGGGCCAAAGCAGCGACACAGAACTAAGGCCTGGGGTAGGTGAGCGGTGACCATCCCTGGAGCCCAGGGAGCCTCCAAATCTTCAGCCAGGACAAGTGCAGGAACCCCGAGAGAGCTCTCCCTGGGGGGTGGGGGGAGAATTAGGGGGTCAGGAGGCCTGAGCACAGCTGGAACAGCCTCAGGAACGCTCTCCCTGGGGGGTGGGGGGAGAATTAGGGGGTCAGGAGGCCTGAGCACAGCTGGAACAGCCTCAGGAACGGGGAGCAGGGACAGAGGCCTGCAGCACAGCTGGGATGCAGAGGGTGCCCATGGGTCACCTGCACTCCGACCCAGGACCCCTCCCTGACGTGTCCCTCTGTAGCAAGTCAGCCCCTGAAGAGGTTGACTGATGGTGGGATGGAGGATGAGGCCTTGTTCTTTCAGCTCGGAGCACGCGTCTGCCACCCTGTCTAGCCCACGGTTCTGAGGTGAAACAGCTCGCAGACAGTCAGGCTTGTGGAAATATTCGCTTTATTCGGAGGACAAAACTGAAGTCCAAAGACTCAGCTTCAGTTCCAGCCAGAAAAAACCCCGGCTTTCCACAGACCCTTGTTTTTATACCCCAGAGTCAGGTACCACCCAATGGTGGGATCAGATACCAACCAATGGTGGAAGCAGAATCAGGTCCTACCCTAGGGTGGGGGCAGAATGCCAGGTCACACCCTAGGGCAGGGCACAATCACCAATCAGTTTAGGGTGAGTAACATAGTAATCCCCCAAAATATTTACATACACAACATCCCTCCATCTCCTGTTCTACGCACCCCGTTCTCCCCGGGCGCCCCGCCCCATCGGTGCCCGCAGCTCCACGCCCCGCCCCGCGCGCCCCCGTCGCCTGCGCGCGCGCCGGGCTCACATCCGAGGGGCACGGCGGGGGCGCGCGGAGGAGCCGTGGCCCGAGCCGGCCGGCCCGCGGGGCTGAGGCCGAGCCAGCGGGGCCCGCGCTGCGGCCCGGCGGGCACCATGCGGCGGCTGCGGCGCCTGGCGCACCTGGTGCTCTTCTGCCCCTTCTCCAAGGGGCTGCAGGTAGGCAGCGCCCCGCACCCCGAATCCCGCACCCTGAACCTCCTTCCCGGGCCTTGAGGGATGCTGCGGACAGACCCCACCCCACCTCCACCCCACCCCCGTGCTCGTAGGACCATCCCCGCGGCCCAGGCGAACCCCTTTGCCGTGCAGTGATGGGAACCCCAAGGCCACCCCACCCCGCAGCCAGGGATGCGCCGACCCCCGTGACCTTGGACAATCCCCGCCCCGCGCGCGCAGAGGCCCTGGGTAAGGGGGACGGCGGGCCTAGCCAGACCGGTGCCAAGCTGTGGGGTCCCCAGGCTCTCCAGGATAGGGGGTGCTGAACCCCCATCACCACACACCGGCTGGAGATGGGTTTGCTCCGCCCCACATACAGGAGGAGATGCGGGGTGAGGGGCCTAGCAAGGCCAGTGCTGTATCTGCCGGGGAGATGGGAGAGGGGCCCTCGGCCTGAGAACTCTTTCAGGCTGCACCCCTCAAAACTCCAGCTTTGGGGGCTCCCGAGTTGAAAGTCCCCCACCCCAAAGGCCTGGGATGCGGTTCCTGATATTTCACCGCCCAAGTTTGCCCAGCTGCCCATCAGGGGCACACTGGGCAGTGCTCAGGAATTACTCCTGCCAGGTATCTAACCCGGGTTGGCCATGCAAGGGAAATGTCCCCCCACCCACCTTGTTCTATCAGTTGGCCCTGCCCTTGTGTTTGTCCTTTGGAATAAATGCCCCCACCCCAGCTTAGGGTGTTCTGATGCTGCCCCTCCTGGGAGCTAGGAGGTGCAGTAGCCCCATCAGTGACTTTGGCTGCCAGGAGGAGCCCATAGGCCTCATGCACCCCAGCACTCACCAGGCACAGGGCCACCACTTCTAGCCTCCTGGCCCGAACTCCATGGGGTGGTGAGAGAAGCAGTCCAGGAGCTTGGACTGTCCCCCTGGGGGCCACAGCCATGCTCTCCTTGGGCTCCCATCTGACCCCCACTGGCCACCTGCCTCCAACTCTCTGTCTCCCTCCCCCTTGGGTGAGGGAATTCAGGAGGTGTCTAGAGGGGCCCAGGGCATGTCTGGATTGTCTTCCTGTTCTGCTCTTCCTCATGGTGTCCCTGTCATTTCTCCCCCACCCCCAGGGCCGGCTCCCGGGCCTCAGGGTGAGGTTCGCACTTCTGGTCTGGCTGGGCGTCTGCGCGGGCAGCTGGATGGTCTATGTGCACTTCTCGTCCTATGCCCAGCTCTGCCGAGGCCACGTCTGCCAGGCTCTCATTGTAAGTGTGGCTAGGACCCACGAGTGACTGTGGGCCAGAAGGCAAACGGCCAACAGAGACCTGTGAGCAGAAGGACCACAGGGCAGTTGGAGGTGCTCTGTGGGCATCCATGAGGGTCAGGAGGACAGAGAGATGTCTGGGGGACTAGACACACTGCAGGGCCCATGCCAGGGACCCTGCGAGCGACTGGAGGATGCTGGTGTATCCTCAGAGCCTCCTGTGAGGGACAGAGCTGGTCAGCCCATGGGTCATCAGTGCTGTAGCCTCAAAGACACGTATGTGCGCACACACAGGGGTTATGAGCACGTATGCATGCTTTCATGCATGTAGGCTCTGTGCCTGCTCACACACAGGTCCAGCTTCCATGTGCTGGCCCATGGTGTGGTTTTCCACACATCTGTGGCCAGAGCTCAGGTTTGTGGTTCTGTGCTAATGTGTGTTCCTGGCATCTGCACACATTTGTGTGCTCACAGCTGTGCGCCCATGTGTGCCCAGTGCACATTCACAGGTATGTGGTGGAATGTGCATGCAGGGCAGAGGCTGTTCCACCCAGAGGTCCTTGCCCTGGAGCCCACAGAAAGCTGACTTTGGGGAGACTGCATGGGGGGCAGAAGGACAGTTCAGTGGGAGGGTATGTGCCACACACAGGGCCAATCTGGGTACCATCCTTAACACTTAGGACTCCTGAGTCCACCAAGAGTGATCCCTGAGCACAGAACCAGGAATAAATCCTAAGCACCACCCATGTGGCCCCAGAAAACAAGACCACATTGGCGGGGGATGAGTCCATGGGGAGGCACCTGCCTGGATATCCATGTACTGGGTCTGGCACCTGTTTCCTCTACAGTGGGCCACATGAGGGGACACCCTGGACGTGGGCTCAGGAGATAGGGGTGCTGACTGCAGCCCCTCATTGTGAGGCAATAGCTGAGGGAACGCGGGCAAGTGTTCCACTTTTCAAAGAGCCTCAGGGGGTATCCCCAAGGCCTACCAGGGAGCAAGGCTTGGGGGCACCCCCCTCTCCCTGACTGGGGAGTGCAATATGAGCTGGACACAGCAACTGGAGCAGATTGGGGCAGCAGGTCTGGAGGCCAGAATGGAAGTAGTTTCTAACTCCTGCTGGCTCCATGGCCCCTCAGGGTGAAGGCCCTACCCCAGCTTCTGGGCAGCTGAACCCAAACTCCTGCCCATGCTGGTTGTATGCTTGCTCCAGCCTGGGCTTTAGTCGGGCCCAGTCAGTATTGGGAGTATTAGGGTGCAGAGAGGACCACAGGATGGAGCTGTCCTCAGTATGGCCCCTGGATATGAACTCTGATTCTCAATGCCCCTGCAGTGTGACCAGTACCACAAGGGCATCATCTCGGGCTCTCTGTGCCAGGACCTGTGCAGCCACCACAAGGTGCAGTGGGGGGCCTGCCTGTCCTCGGAGCCAGGCCGCCAGGTGAGGCTGTGGGAGGTGTGGATCAGGGGAAGCTGTGTGCATTTGTGTGTGAGTGTGTGCGCATGCGTGCGTGCATGAGTGTGAGTGTGTGTGTGTGTGTGTGTGTGAGTGTGTATGTGTAGGCTGTGGGAATAGATGGGGAGGAGGGGGAGGAGAGGTTGTGGGAATGGGGGGGCAGGGTTTGGGCTGAGTGCTTGATGTGGGCCCACAGGTATACAGCGGACTATGGCAGGACAAGGAGGTGACCATCAAGTGTGGCATCGAGCCTCATCTGCACTCCAAGGTGGCAGCAGCAGGTGGGACCCCCAGGGAGCTGGTGCTCTTTGACAAGCCAGCCCGTGGCACGTCCATCTCAGAGTTCCGGGAGATGACCCTCAGCTTCCTCAAGGTGAGAGAGCTGGCAAGGGGCAGCAGGCAACAGGCTAGGAGCTGGTACACCCCAAGTGTTTTGGGTTTTGCCACATGGGTGGAGGTTCCAGGGGCCTGCCTGGTGCTGGCCATCTTTCATTTCTGGTTTCTAACCCCAGGCCAATCTGGGGGATCTGCCATCTCTGCCAGCGCTGGTGGCTCAAGTCTTGCTCCTGGCCGACTTCAACCACGACAGCCGTGTGTCCCTGGCCGAGGCCAAGTCAGTGTGGGCCCTGTTGCAGCACAATGAGTTTCTACTGCTGCTGGCATTGCACAAGGGCCATGCCTCACCGCTTCTGGGCTACTGCGGGGACCTGTACATCACAGAGGGGGCACCACACACCACCTGGTATGGGCCTGCGCTGCCACCCCTGCTGCGCCCACTGGTGCCGCCTGCACTGCCTTGGGCTGTGCAGCGCTGGCTGGGCCCGGCGTGGCCATGGCGGGCCAAGATCGCCGTGGGGCTGCTGGAGTTTGTGGAGGAGCTTTTCCACGGCACCTACGGCACATTCTACATGTGCGAGACCACCCTGGCCAACGTGGCACACACGTCCAGCTACGACTTCCGCATGGCTGACCTGCAGCATGTGGTGCCCGAGGCGGCTGTGCGGCGCTTTCTGGGTGGCCGTCACTGTGTGCACAGCGCTGACTGCACCTATGGCCGCGACTGCCGAGCACCCTGTGACCAACTCATGCGCCAGTGCAAGGGTGATCTGGTGCAGCCCAACCTGGCCAAGGTGTGTGGGCTGCTGCAGGACTACCTGCTGCCGGGCGCCCCTGCGAGTCTGCGGGCAGAGCTGGGCCGCCAGCTGCGCACCTGCACCACGCTCAGTGGGCTGGCCAGCCAGGTGGAGGCGCACCATGCGCTAGTGCTCGGCCACCTCAAGAGTCTGCTCTGGAAGGAGATCTCCCACACCCCATACTCCTGACAGCCAGCCTGGGGACACTGTGGGGCAGTGCTGGGTGGTACTGGAGGCTGTGGCAGGTGAGGTCAGAGCCAGTGCTGGGCTCAGAGTCGAGGTAGAGGTGAGATGGGCTGGGAAGCTTCTACTGTAAGGTCCGTTTCAGCCATATTAAAGCCTGGAAAAGCCGCTACACAGGGCAGAGTCTGAAAGATTTTTTTTTTGTTTATTTTGGGGCCTGCACCTGGCAGGACTCAGGGGTCACTCCTAACTCTGTACTCACGAAGGTTCATTCTGGCAGGTTCAGGGTACCCTATGGAATTCTGGGAATTGAACCAGGGTCAACCATGTGCAAGGTAAACATCCTCTCTGCTGTGCTATCTCTCCGGCCCCTGAAGATTCTTCCGCATTCTCAACGTTCTGTCACCGAGTCCCCAGTCCCTGCACAGGCCCTGCTCAGAGGGACGGAGAATTCATTCCCCACCCCAGCACTAGTGTCTGAGCCGGCTCGCTCAGTGCCAGCCTGTTTATTCTCCATCTCAACAAAAAGGGTACAAGTGGACCTGCCCATCCTGTTCTCCACATCTCCACCTGGAACCTGAGCCCCAGCAAAACTAGATAGTGCACTCTGGGGGCTGGAGCAGTGGTGCAGAGCAGTGGGGCATCTGCCTTGCCGGTGCTAGCCTAGGACAGACTACGGTTCGATCCCCTGGCGTCCCATATGGTCCCCCAAGCCAGGATCGATTTCTGAACGCATAGCCAGGAATAATCCCTGAGCGTCACTGGGTGTGGCCCAAAAAACAAAAACAAAAACAAAAAAAGAAAGTGCACTCTGGGAGGATGTGGGGGGCAGGCAGAAGTGAGCCCTGGAGACCCTTGTCATGACTTCAGGTTTCTGCTCACATACAGGTCACTGAGAATGAAGGGGCTGCAGATGCATACACACATGAATGCACACACACATCCCTCATCCACACTCTCATTCGTTCCACTTCTCTGCCAGCTCCCAGTGCGGCCCAACAGCTGCTGGCCAAGAGGCCTTTGAGTCCTCCCCAGTGTCACTTCCCTCTAAGCTACTGCAGAGACCCAATACGAAGCCCCTTGAATCCAGTCCCTTCAGACTCCAGATTGTCCACCAGGTGCTCCTCGGGGTTGATAGACTGCAGACCACAGAACAGCAAGGGTGAAGCTTCTGGAAGGCAAACACAACAGTAGTCAGCCCCACATGCCCTCAACAGTGCCCCAAACTCTAATGTGTTTTTTTGGGTATACTCAGCTGTGCTCAGGCCTTACTCTTAGCTCAGGGGATCCTATGGGAGGTGGGGGATCTAATCTAGAATAACACATGCCAGGCCAGCCCGTACCCACTGTTCTATTTCCCTAAACTACCCCATACCACACTTTCTAGTGGGCATTCTGACCTTAAATAACTCAGCAGCTCAGGCAGGCCTAGCCCCAGGAAGCACATTGGATTGAGGCCCAAAAGTGGGGTTACTCCGCAGACACCACAGGCTGCAGGGGACTAGGAGATGCAGCCCTGTCAGCTGACTTGTTTGGCCAGCCACTACCATACATACCACCCCACACAATGTGGCTTAGGGCTCCCAGCTCAGCTATCTCAGGGCACTGGCAAGGCTGGAAACATGGACAGACACTGGGCCAGTGCCTCACAGCAGGAGGTAAGCTGGGTGCTACAAGGGTTCAAACTCTGAAACCAAAACCACACTGACTGAGCTTCTTCCCATGCCAGCAGCCCCCCCACCCCGACTCAGGCCACAATGTTGAAAGCTGTGATCATGCGGCCTCTCAATGTCTGCCCAACTGCCAGCTGGGTGCCTTCAGGATTGCCAGCCTGTACCACCCCCACGCAGGGCTCCCTGCAGTGTGCCAGTTCCATAGAGATAAGCCTGCTTTGAAAGAACAGACATATCTCTCAGAGCTCTCTGTAGCACCTTTCCAGGGCAGAGGGCACTGGCTGAAACAGGCCAGTATAAAGCTACAAACCATTTTTTATCATTCATGGGCCTGGGAATTGAGTATAAAAATACCCTCTTTCGGGACCGAAACAGTGGCACAAGCGAGCCTAGGACGGACCACGGTTCCATCCTGCAGCGTCCCATCTGGTCCCCCAAGTTAGGGGCGATTTCTGAGCACATAGCCAGGAGTAACCCCTGAGTGTCACTGGGTGTGGGCCCCCCCAAAAAAACCCAAAATATATATCCTCTTTTTCTGTCACTGGTGGAGCAGGAGCTGCATCTGTGGTGCCAAGCCTGGCATTTGCAGGGCACACACATACAAACACTCCTCTGTGGTGGAGTCAGCCCATGCCCTTACCTAAGTGAGGGCTGAAGGCAGACACACACACACATACACACACATGCGCACGTGAGTGAAGGCTGAAGGCAGGGATAGACGGACGAGTCACACACACACACACACACTCACTCACTCATGGCTAGACATGGTGGTGCACAGCTGGGGACACACAGGGGCTCCCTTACTTACATAGGGGCTCCACTCTAGAAGTGCCTCACATCTCCCTGTTCCACCCAACCTGGCCCCAAGGCATGCATGCCAGTTCAAGAGCCACGGGGGATGACTGATATGTGAGGGAAGACCCCACAGACTGTGCTCTGGATGGTTCCCAAAGTGAGGTTACATCCCAAAGAAGGGCAGGTATGGAAAGAGCCTCAATGTCCTGTATTTCTGAAAACGGGGTGCTAGGCTAAATCAGTCCTGAAACCACTGGTTTACACCCTGGGACTCTGATGGCACAGATCACGGGAGCAATGCTGAGGAGCAGGGAGGCCTAACTTTCATATCTGTAATATTTCAAGGCTCCTAACACGGTTGGTTTGAGGATATGTTTAGAGGGTCTCTGACACCACCACTGTTTTGCTTTTGTTTTGTTTTGTTTTTTGGGTCACACCCGGCGGTGCTCAGGGGTTAGTTACTCCTGGCTGTCTGCTCAGAAATAGCTCCTGGCAGGCATGGGGGACCATGTGGGACACTGGGATTCGAACCAACCACCTTTGGTCCTGGATCGGCTGTTTGCAAGGCAAACGCCTCTGTGCTATCTCTCCGGGCCCTTGTTTTGTTTTGTTTTGGTCACAGGGTTTACTCCTGGCTCTGCACTCAGGGTTCATTCCTTGGAGGTGCTTGGGAGATCCTGTGGAATGCTGAGGGATCCAACCCCCGTGGGCAGCGTACAAGGCAAAAACCCTCCCCACTGTGCTACTACAGCTCTGGCTCTGCCACTCCCCTTATATCGCTCAGTAAATGCCACTCACCTTCTCATGCATGCTCAACCTCGGTCACCCTCAGGCTGTTTAAACAGGGCCTAGGAAGAAGGGAGGGAGGAGAGCAAATAGGGCAGCAGCTGGCAGTGGCCATCGCGCAACTTGCCAAGCGCTGAACCAGCATGTCAGACCATTAACCATCCAGAGCCCACGGGTCAGAGCACTGGGTGTAGACAGGCCTGTCTCCTGTGTGCCACCTACCGACGCAGCCGGGCACCGCAGCCACACCTGCAACGCCTCGAGGGGCAGCGATGACCCACGTGTGTGCCCGCCCGCCCTGCAGGCCCCTATGGGCCGGGCCTCCCGCAACCGGGCCCGGATCCAAGCTGGGGGGCGCTGGGGAGTGTCGGGGGGTGTGGGGCTCGTCCCACACAGTCTTTCTGCCAAGGCCCAGCGGCATCGAGTGACATCCTGAGTCTCACCGGCAGGTTAAGGAGCCGCCCGGGAGCCCCGCGAATGGCATCACCCGCGACCGGCGGACACTGGGCCCCAAGGGCACTCGCAGCTGCTTTCACGGTCTCCGTGGAAATCACGCGCGGATGGCGGCCCGCGAGGGTCTGTTGGTGCCGCTCCGTGCTCCCGCAGCATTGCCCTCTAGCGGCCCCAGGCTCACTGTAGGCCATTCCTGTTCTTCCTTGGACCAACTTCTGCCAGGGTGAACCCTGCAAAATGGGAACACCTCCAAGGCAGCACAGGACAGTAATCAAGTCGATGAGAAGCGCTGAGAGTAGTACATGAACATGAACAAGGCAGAGTTACTGTGGCACCTTGCAGGAACTAGGGAAGCCCCCAGGAGCATCCACCAGCCCCTGCTGCCCCTAGCTGCCCTGACCCTGGGCTGGTGGAATGGCCCCTCACACTCACATCGCGCCCAGCTGCCCCCTCCACATATCTGGGTGGCACTGAAGCTGCCTTCTAGCACCCCCTAGCCTGTGTGTCCACGCTGCATTCTAGGGGAATGGACCTGTGCCACCAATATTCCAGGTGCTAAGGGCCAGCTCTGCCAGGGGCAATCTCAGGGTCAGTGTTGGCTTTTCTCTCTCGCCCTTGAACAGCGCTGGTCTAGCTCCTGGCTCTGCAGTCAGTGTTTC
Organism: Suncus etruscus; assembly: GCF_024139225.1. Taxonomy (NCBI): domain Eukaryota; kingdom Metazoa; phylum Chordata; class Mammalia; order Eulipotyphla; family Soricidae; genus Suncus; species Suncus etruscus. The sequence goes on along the minus strand of NC_064852.1, from coordinate 20,691,525 downwards.
TCAGGATCCTGGACAGGCAGGCACCCCACTGTCAGACCGCAGTCAGCTGAAGATCTGCTTCCTCGGTGATAATGAATCATCGGTGCTATCTATCCCGTTTCCTCATTTCCCCCTGAGAAACAGTCAGCAAGATTCAAGTTTTTCTCCATAGGACTTAAGGACCCACCAGGGCCATCTGAGACCCCCATATCTCACCTTCCCTGTCCATCTGGGACTCCCGCATTCTGCCATCTATGCAAAGGGTTTTAGGCCCAAGAGCCCCAGGTGGGTTCTAGTCATTCTCGCCAACACCCCAGTCCCTTCCCTGGGTGGTGGAGGTGGTGGTTATGGTTGTGAAAGTGACGGCTATGAGGGTGATGATCAATTGTGGTGATGGTGGTTATTCTGGCTTTGGTGATGGTAGTTGTGCATTATTTATGGTGATCTGGTTTCTGGTGGTGCTTTTGTTTTGAGTAACTGTGGTGGTATTGGTTTGGGCTCTGGTGGTTGCTGTGGTGGCAGTTTTGGTGATGATGATGTTTTAAGCTTGTTGGTTGTAGTGGCGGGTGTAGTTGTGATTATGGTTGGTGGTATTGGCTTTAGAGATTGTAGTATTGGTTTGGTTGTGGTGATGATGGTTGAATTTGTAGTGGCTGCTTTGTTTTTGGGCCACACCCAGCAATGCCCAGGGGTTGCTCCTAGCTGTGTTCAGGGATAATTCCTACAGGTGCTCAGGGGACCATATGGATGCCATGAATCGAAAAACCCAAGTTGGCCACATTTAAGACAAATGCCCCACCCCTATAGTGGCTGCTTCAGTGGTGTTGTTTTCCCCACCTGCATTTCATCATTTTTTTTTGGTTTTGGGTCACACCCGGCAGTGCTCAGGGGTTACTCCTGGCTCCACGCTCAGAAATCGCTCCTGGCAGGCTCGGGGAACCATATGGGATGCCGGGATTTGAACCAATAACCTTCTGCATGAAAGGCAAACGCCTTACCTCCATGCTATCTCTCTGGCCCTATGCATTTCATCTTTTGAAGGTTTTTTTTTTTGTTTGTTTGTTTTTGGGCCACACCCGGCTGTCTGCTCAGAAATAGCTCCGGGCAGGCACGGGGGACCATATGGGACACCGGGATTCCAACCAACCACCTTTGGTCCTGGATCGGCGCTTGCAAGGCAAACACCACTGTGCTATCTCTTCGGACCCTGAAGATTTATTTTGATTGAGGGTATAGTATGGCAGGCAAGACATTTGCTTTGCATGTGACTGACTTGGGTTAGATCCCTGATACCTCGTATGGTATCCTGTGTCTGCTAAGAGTGATCTCTGAGCAAAGAGCCAGTAGTAAGCAAGCACTACTGGTGTGGTCCAAAAAGCAAAATAAAAATAATTTTTTATTGACTATTGACTAAAATTGTTGTACAATCCTGTTACTGGTGGTTTCCTATGCACATTGTCCCAATACCATGCCCATCACTATTGTCCCCTACCTCCTTCTCCAAGGGTATCTCACTTTTTTCTGGGTTGCAGCCAACAGTGCTCAGGACTTCCTCTTGCCTTTGTGATAAGGGGACCCTATGGGGAGCATGGTATCCAACCAAGGTTAGCAAAAACACCCTCCCTGCTGTCCTATCACTTTGGCCTCATCTCACCGTCCCATCTTTGAAGTGTTTCTTGTCTAGATCACCTGGTACATTTCAGTGTCTTGTCAGTTCTAAAGGGAGAATTTTCCTTAATAAAGGTAAGTACACCTTCAGTAAGTAGCTTAAGTAGTTTGTTTTGAAAGCCACAGATAGCAGTGACTCAGGGATTACTCCTGGCTCTGTGCTCAGGAATTACTTCTAGTGGTGCTCGGGGGCACCATATGGGATGCCAGGGATTGGACCTGGGTTGGCCCCGTGTAAGGCAAATACCTTCTCTGCTGAGCTCTCTCTGGCCCCTTAAATAGCAGCAATTTTATGTAGGCTAAATACTTCACATGCACTTTAAATTTTTCTTTTTTGGGGCATACCCAGCAATGCTCAGGGCTTACTCCAGAATCTGCACTCAGTAAACACACCTGGAGGTGCTTGGGGAACCTGGATCTCCCTTAAACTTCTTCCCCTCTGCCTCTGCAGTTTCAAGATGTTTTCTCAGGGCCCGGAGAGATAGCACAGCGGTGTTTGCCTTGCAAGCAGCCGATCCAGGACCAAAGGTGGTTGGTTCGAATCCCGGTGTCCCATATGGTCCCCCCCCCCCCCCCCGTGCCTGCCAGGAGCTATTTCTGAGCAGACAGCCAGGAGTAACCCCTGAGCACCGCCGGGTGTGGCCCAAAAACCAAAAAAAAAAAAAAAAAAGATGTTTTCTCCAGTTCTGTAATTGCTTGTCTCCATTTGTTTCCAGTTTCCCATACCATTCTTGAATGATCAAGAAATTACCTAGAATGGTGCTCTCTCCCCATTCCTCTCAACTTCTGTAGGATACCCAGTGGCCCCTCAGAATGCAGAAGGCAGGAAGAGCCCCCAAAAGAGGGGCCAGTGCCTGCAGGGTGTGTGTGGAGACACGTGCAGGACCTCCCACCCACAGTGGCTTCTGGGAACGCAGACTCCAGGGCGGGCAGGTCTGGCACATTCTCAGTTCTCATTCTTTGTATCACCTTCTCCAGCACCAAGGAATCACTTCCGGTTCAGTCCAGGACCTTGCCAACCCATTGACTGTCCTGCATCTATATGGACACCCGATTTCCCCCTGGCTTTTGTTTTTATTTGGGGGTCACACTGGTGGTACTCAGAGGTTACTTCTGGTTCTGCACTCAGAAATAACAACTGGAGGCTCAGGGAACCTGAGAATATAGGATGCCAAAGATAGAACCTGGGTTGGCTATTTTTTTTTGGGTCACACCCAGCAGCACTCAGGGATTACTCCTGGCTCTTATGCTCAGAAATCACCCCTGGCAGGCACAGGGACCATATGGGATGCCGGGATTCGAACCACTGTCCTTCTTTTTTTCTTTTTTGTGGCTTTTTGGGTCACACCCGGCAGTGCTCAGGGGTTACTCCTGGCTCCATGCTCAGAAATTGCTCCTGGCAGGCACAGGGGACCATATGGGACGCCGGGATTCGAACCGATGACCTTCTGCATGAAAGGCAAATGCCTTACCTCCATACTATCTCTCCGGCCCATTCCCCCCTAGTTTTTAATCCATACCTAGCAATGCTCATGGGTTACTCCAAGCTCAGTGCTCAAGGAATTTTTCCTGGCAGTGCTTAGGGGGACACTGTTGAACCAGGGATCACACTTAGATCTCTTGCATACCTGTGTATGAGGGCTTGGGGGATCTTAAGGGAGAATAAACAGGATTAAACCCCATCCAGCTGTGCAAGGCAAGTGAACCACCTGCTGTACTATCAACTGCTCCAGACCCATAAATACTTAATTTCTAAAGCTGGAGAATTAGGAAACATAGCTTTGATTTGGGATTCAAAGTCCATGTGATGCCCAGTAGCTCACCAGGCCTCCTGCAGTTTGAGTGTGTGCACAGGCTCTGCTCCACTCTCCGGGAACGTCATTTTCTACCTCTACCTCCTATACCAACCATCAGTGTCACAGCCATGTTGAGTTCCCAAAACAGCGAGAATGATACTTCCAGTTTATTGACATGTTGGGGTGACACCAGCAGCCTGATTCAACTGCTATTTGCTTCAAAACCTAGGTAAAAAAGAGGTCCCGTATGGCAGTGAGCAATGCCCCCAACTCAGGTGTCCCTGAGTCTTCAGAAAAGAATGTAACACAGCCTGGGGCAAGAAGAACCCAGGGAGGTGAAAGGGCCCTTTCACAGAGCTACCATTACACAACTTCTGCTCACCACAACCCAGCACACACAGGACGACGTAAGGGCTGACCGGCTCCTGAACCCACACGGTTTTTGTTTTTGGGTCACACCCGGCGGTACTCAGGGGTTACTCCTGGCTGTCTGCTCAGAAATAGCTCCTGGCAGGCACAGGGGACCATATGGTATGGGACACCGGGATTCGAACCAACTACCTTTGGTTCTGGATCGGCTGCTTGCAAGGCAAACACCGCTGTGCTATCTCTCCGGGCCCTCCCCACACGGTTTTTGGATCATACCCAAAAGCCAGAGGACTTTCCCCAGGCTCGTATTCAGGATCACTCCTGGTAAGACCAGGCACTGGCCCACAGAAGTTTGAGTCAGTCTGGACTAGAAACCCCTGCCCCTGTGGGGAGGGCAGAGAGGATAGAAGAGCAGTGCCCATCGGAGGGGCCTAGCACTGAGGCATCTCTTATTCTGAGCCCAGTGCCCAATTAGGCCTTTCCCAGGGGGCACCCCATCCCCATGGCCACCCAAACTAGAGCCCAGAACAGCAGCAGTTCATGCTCAGCTCAGGCCTGCACGCTCCAGGTCCTGGGGCAGAATGCGGCCCTTCTTGCGGGCCTTGTCAAGGCGACGTGCAGTACGGGCCTCCTTCTTGCGTTGCAGGTTCTGTCGGCGGCGTTGTTGCCGCTGCTGCATGCCCTGCACCACCCGCGCTGTGCGCTTCTGCCATGCACGCTCTCGCTGTGCCCGCCGCTTCTCCTTGCGTTTTAGCGCATCCTGCAGCCGCTGCTCGTCGTCGCGGATCTTCACCCCCTCAGCCTTGTACAGCATCGTGGTCCACTGCATCCGGGCCTCCAACTCGCGCGCCTGGCCAGCGTCACGCTCCCTCAGCTCCTCTAGCCGGTCCTGCCGCGCCTGCAGCCGCTCCAGCAGCTGCCGGTAGTTCCTCCCAGTCAGTGGCGTTAGGTTCCCCTTGAGCTTGGCCCGCTTCTCCTTACGCCGCTGAGCCTTGCTAAGGGGTTCGTCAGTGCTCACCTCCACCTAGGAAGGATGGAAAGCGAGGCTCAGGGAGGCAGCCTTGCCCCCACCAGCTTTGCCTTATTATATTTTTTGTTTTGGGCCACACTTTACCATACTCAGGAGTTACTCTTGGCTCTGCACTCAGAAATCACTCCTGGCAGGCTCTGGGGGACCTTATGGGATGCCAGTGATCGAACCTGAATCAGCTCTACCCCCTTAAAAATTTTCTTTGGGTTGGGCCAGAGAGATAGCATGGAGGTAGGGCATTTGCCTTGCATGCAGAAGGATGGTGGTTCAAATCCCGGCATCCCATATGATCCACCAAGCCTGTCAGGGGTGATTTCTGTGTAGAGCCAGCAGTAACCCCTGAGCACTGCCAGGTGTGACCCCAAAACCAAAAAAAGAATTTTTTTCTTTGGGGGACCAGAGTGATGCACAGTAGCAAGGCATTTGCCTTGCACATGGCCAACATAGGACAGACCCCGGTTCGAATCTCAGCATTCCATATGATCCCCCCAGCCAGTCAGAAGAATAGCAAGGAGTAACACCTGAGCACCGTCAGATGTGACCCAAAAATAAAGAACAAGGAGCTGGAGAGATAGCATGGAGGTAGGGCATTTGCCTTGCATGCAGAAGGACAGTGGTTCAAATCCCGGCATCTCATATGGTCCGCTGAGCTAGCCAGGAGCAATTTCTGAGCATAGAGCCAGGAGTAACCCCTGAGCACTGCCGGGTGTGACCCAAAAAAACCAAACCACCCCCACCAAAAAAATAAAATAAAATAAAGAACAAAAAAAAATTTTTTTCTTTGAGAGGTGGTGGGGGCATACCCTGCACAATGATCAGGGGGTAACTTCTGACTCTGTACTCAGGAATTACTCCTGGCAGCTTCGTGTGACCCTATGGGGACCCAGAGACTGAACCCAGGTTAGCCACTTGCAAAGCCAACGCCCTCTTCACTGTGCTGTTGCTCCAGTCCCAGCCTCACCTTGTTGAAGAGCAGCTCAGAGCTTCCCTGAGCCTCCTGGCTGGGCACCTCAGAGGGTGGTGGCGGCTCGCTCTCTTTTGCGGCCACCTGTGCTGCCTTTGCCTTTTCTCTCAGTTCCTTCCGTTTCCTCTTCTTTCGGTCCCTCTCCTGCTTCCGCCGGCGTCTCTTCTCCAGAACCTCGGCAGACAGCTCCTTGTGGCCACCCTGCGAGGAGGGCACCAGGTTGGTTTGTATGGGTGCCCCTGGGATGATGGGAACCCCAAAAGGGCCTCCTGAGAAGCAGATTTCACCACCTCTTCCCAATCTCCACATCAGAAGGTGCTGTTGCCCATCACCTGTAGACAGCAGGGAAAGCCTGATAGCCTCCCTGCCCCTCCTGACAGGGAGGGGGCACCTGACCCAGACTGTCCCTGGGATGGTGACTATCCCCGAGTGCAAGAGGGAAGGTGGGTGCTGGAGAGTGGGATTAAGCCTTCATCAGAAACAGTGCCACTTCAGCCCTCGCAGCCAGCCCAAGAAGGTATTCAGGGAATGAAAGTGCTACCAACTGTGTGGCTGCAGCAAGGGTGGCTGCCCCAGTGTTGGGGTGAGGCCCTTGCAGAGAGGAAAGGGGCCCTCCCAAAGCCTAGACAAAGCAAGCCCCTTCCACTTACCTGGCCCCGGGCCTGCTGGATCTTGTCATGCAGCCGCTGCCGCAGAACATCCAGTGCAAAGATGGACTCAGGTTCTGCAAGGTCAGAGAATGTAGCGAGGGCCCCACTGAGATTCCCTGCCAGTCCCAGCATGGCTCCCGACCAGCCCTAAGGTGGTCCTTTTAGCAACCCTAGGGAGGTTCCGCTCATAGCCCCAATGCCAAGTGCGTGCCCAGACATAGCACGCAGAACTGCAGGGCAGCTCTTAGTCCTTTCCTGCCTCTGGCACCTCCAGAAACAAAGATGCTTCCTACTAGGTCTGATGCGGCCTCCCTAAATCTCTGCAAGCTGGGCCTCCCCCAGAAGGCAATTCTCAAAACACTAGTCAGAGCCTCAAAGGTACAGTGGCTCTCTCCCCACAGCACCTTCTCTGTAAGGTCTGACCACCCTGGGGAGCCTGGTTTGGTAATTGGGGTACCATCCAATTCCGGTGCAACTTACCTGCAGGGCCCTCCGTGGAGGTGGCAGCATCAGCATCATCTTCTTGGAGGGTTTCTGGGGGGTTCTGCCTCGAAAGCTGGGCCTTGGGTGGTACTGCCTTCCCCCTCCGCTCCCGGGACTTCTGTGCTTTCTTCCTCTTCCTAGAGGGGGGCCCTGTGGCTTCCGAGCCCAGAGATTTGGCACCTGAAACCACCAAGGAAAAAGGTTGCAAAAGGTAATCTGGAGGGCCTAGCAAAGTTGCAATTCTGTTTTTCTGCTTATATGGGGGCCACACCTGGTGGCTGTGTTCAGGGGTTACTTTTGTTTCATTCCGCCCTCCGGAATCACTCCTGGTAGGCTTGGGGGACCGTATGGGAATCAGGGATTGAATCTGTGCCTTCTCATGCAAGATACACGGTGCTATCGCTCCTGCCTCAAAGGTGCAATTCTGTTTTTGTTTTTGGGCCACATCTGGCGGCGTTCAGGGGTGACTCCTGGCTTTGCGCTCAGAAATCCTCCCGAGGGGCCGGAGTGGTGGTGCAAGCGGTAGGGCGTTTGCCTTGCATGCCTCTAACCTAGGACAGATTTGATCTCCCAGCGTCCCATGAAGTCCCCGAAGCCAGGAGCGATTTCTGAGCGCATAGCCAGAGTAACCCCTGAGTGTCACCGGGGGTGGCCCAATAATCCACCCAAAGAAAAGAAAGAAAAAGAAAACGCTCCTGGAAGGCTCAGGGGAGCATAGAGATGCCGGGGATCCAACCCGGGTGGGCAGCATGCAAGGCAAAGTGCCCTGCCGTTGTGCTATCACTCCGGCCCCCAAAAGTGCAATTCTGGAAGGAAACCAGACACCCTCGCGGAGCCCCAAACTTCGCGGGCAATCGGTCCCGGGGCCTGGCCGTGGAGGGTGGCTGGTTTCAAAGCCCGAGAAGGCCACGGAGGGGTGCAGCACCCCCCAGGGACCCAGCTCTCCCCGAAGAGGCGGAGAGACACCCCTAGATGTCTCCAAAATTGAATCGCGGAGAAAGGGCCGGCCTCAGACGTCAGACTTAAAGGCCCCTCGGTGTCCAAGCTTCCCGAGACCGTCTGCCTGACTCCGGGAGTCCCTGCTCAAAGGCCAGCACCAGCCGCCCTCCTGCCGTCCCGCTACCATGTGGCCCACGAGGGCCCCGGCTGATCGCGCACCTCGGGCCGCGCCTTACCCCGACGACGCTCGCGCGGCTCGGGCCCAGGCTGGGCGCAGATCCTTCGGGCCAGGCCCTGCAGGTAAGCGTCCTTGGCGCGCAGCGACGCCATCAGCCGGGGAAAGTAAGCGCGGGGACCACCGGGTGCTGCTGTCACCCAGCCTGCTCGGAGCGCCGGAAGTCCCGCCCCGGAAGCCCCACGTCCAAGGCACCTACGCCGAGCGCCGAGCTCAGCACGCACCTAGTGGTGCCCAGTACGCACTGGAGCCGCGCGTGCTCGGCGCTCTATTAGTCTGGCCTGATACCCGGAGGCGGTGGCGCGGAGCATTGTGGGATATTCAGTGTGTTCTGGTTGTCACCAGTCCATCCTGGGGCGGGGCCAGTGAGTGACCTGACTTTTGGAGACCTGCATCCCTCCCGGGCGAAGTACTGCTGCTGCCGCTGTTTGGGGGACTCCCACGTGGAGTTCTCTCTCCTGCCGGTGCCCCCATCCTTGGAGAGCTCTAAGAGGCGGCTTAAGTCGCTCGTGGCTCCCTTTAAAGCAAACTGGATTATATCCGGGCTGGTGGCAAGCGTGGCCGAGTGAGGACACGCCTTTATTTTGGGAGCCCCCCCCCCGGATGTGTTTAGGGGCTCTAAGCAGGGGAATGTCTGCATCAGCTTGCCCAGGGGGGCCTGCGAGGGGCCCAGCAGCCCCAAGGGCACCTTTGCATCGTGGTGCCCGTGAGATCTAAGCCCAGAAAAGTGAATTTTATCATTCATTGTTTTTGACCCATGGTCATGGTATTTTTGGTGGGCTTCTTTGGGGGAAGGAGTTTGGGCCACTCCTGCCAGGCTCAGGGGATCATATGGGATGGCAGGTATCCGCTGCATGCAAGGCAAATGCCCTACCCACAAGTATTCAAGTATTATCACTCCGGACCTTGATGGACTTTAGTTTTCAGAGACAAGCAACCCCACCACCACACACACAGACTCAGCTAGTTTTAAATAAACCTTCCTGCTAACTGCGAAGATTAGCTTTGTCAATAATGGTCATGACTTTATTATAGTAACTCCATTAGTCTCACCGAGGCAGGGCCACTTTCTGAAATTAGAGGAATTTCCTTAAAACCGCTGACTTGTTTCTTGTAACAAGCTCCAAGCTCCATATATAACCTTTGCCATTGTCCTGTGTTTGTGATCAGCAGTGGGAACTTTCTGGGGAGGGCACACTTGAAATTGGAACCTCTGGGCAAACTAATTTATCAAGGCCAATACAGGGACCTCCTTAAAGCTCGACACTTGGAAAATAATCCTAAATGATGGACACCAAAGATAGGGCTTTTTCTGTTAATAATGGCTAAAATAACCTCGTGATTGTAACCTTATTTCTTATATATAACACTATTTTGTTTATCTGAGAATTATGTCCACCACACTTGTGAAGAACTGTGTTTGAATTTACAGCTTTGCCTTCCCTTGCATGAAGTGCAGTTATCTTGCAGCTAATAAAGAATTCCTTCTTGACTGAAGCCTGGGACATAATGCCTATGGCTTGGGCCTTACACTCAGGTTCTGGGAAGTGCTGGCCCTATGGCCACACCAACGCTGAGGCTGCTGTTTGCAAGGAAAGTCAAGTGGCTCCTTGCTTTATCGCAGAGAAGCATTTCAGCAGATACTAGCAAAGTGATTTTATTTAAGGGTTGTAGGCACAGAGTGATGCACACAGAACACGGGGTTCTTCAGAGTGGTGGGCAGGCATAAGGGATCCCATAAAGTCAGAGGAAGGGACTGTCCACCTCAGGCTGAGGTGCAGAGGACTTCAAATTAGGGAATACCTAACCCTGCTTTTGCAAACCTGGCTTCTTTGAAGGGCTTTTTCCATCGCTGCCCAACTTAGGCTTTCAGTGCACCAAGAACCCGTCGTTAGGGTTCAGGCAGTGGGAAAGGACTGGGAATGTACAGTTCCATCTTTTCCAAATTCTTTTTTTGCTTTTTCTGTTCCCGCTGGTTTCTCCAGTTCCCAAAGGGTCTTTTTTGTTTGTTTGTTTGTTTGTTTTGTTTTGTTTTGGTCACTCCCAGTGATGCTCAGGGGTTACTCCTGGCTCTGCACTGAGAAATTGCCCCCTGGCAGGGTCAGGGGACCAAATGGGATGTCGGGATTCGAACCACCATTGGTCCTAGGTTGGCCACTTGCAAGGCAAACGCCCTATTGCTGTGTTATCTCTCTAGCCAGGGCCTTGGTTTCTACATACACCAAGTGTTCCCTGCTTTCCAGAAAGGCAATTGTAAATTTTTTGTGTTTGTTTTTTTGGGTCACACCCATAAAGTGCTCAGGGGTTACTCCTGCCTTGCACTCAAAAATCACTCCTGGCAGGCTCAGGGAACCTTATGGGATGCTGGGATTCAAACCACCATTTGTCCTAAATTGGCTGCATGCAGTGCAAATGCCCTACCACTGTGCTATCTTTCTAGTCCCAATTACAAATTTTTGTGGTGTTTTGTTTTTTTTTTTTGTGCCATACCTGGCCATGCTTAGGGCTACTCCTGAAGTACTTCTAGGACCATATGGGATGCCGGCGATTAAACCCAGGTTAGTGGAGCTGGAGAGGTGGCGCTAGAGATAAGGTGTCTGCCTTGCAAGCGCTAGCCAAGGAAGGACCCTGGTCCCAGGTGTCCCATATGGTTCCCCCAAGCCAGGGGCAATTTCTGAGCCCTTAGCCAGGAGTAACCCCTGAGTATCAAACAGGTGTGACCCGAAAAACCAAAAAAAAAAAAAAAAAACCCAGGTTAGCAACCTGCTATCCCATTTCCAGCCACAAGTCTTTTTTTTTGGGGGGGGGGGGAGGGGAGCAAACCCGGCAGTGCTCAGGGGTTACTCCTGGCTCTGCACTCAGAATTCAATCCTGGCAGGCTCAGGGTGGACCATATGGGATGCCAAGGATCTAACTCAGGTCAGTTCTGGGTAGGCCACATGCAAACACCCTGCCCACTATGCTATCACTCTGGCCCTAATAGTTCATTAACTCAGTCTTGGTGTCTATTGTGAAGAAGCTCATTGAAAAGGCTCTAGACTCCTGCAGCTTCAACCTACAATTTTAGTTCAGGTGAAGGCATCACACCTGGCAGTGCTCCAGGCTCACTCCGGTTGGATTCAGGGGCCATATGGGGTGTCAGGGATTGAGTGAATCCAGGTTGGCTGTGTGCAAGCACCCTTCCCTGCTCCCCACCGAAACACTGATGTGGCTCTCAAGATTTTGTAAATGCTGATTCTTTTTCTCGTGTGGTTTCACTTTTTTGCCTGGTTTCTAACCTGTTACCTCTTTGAGAGAGGAATGTTCCAAAACAGCCATAAATACACGCACCAAATCAAACTCGTGGTTCCACTGACTAAATGTGGCTCGCTACCCACAATCTTTCTGGTGGCTTTGAGGGAATCTCACACAGCAGCTATGCTGATGACCCAAACACATGGCTGCCTGTAGAAATGAGCTCCAGGTGCTCAGGGAGGCTATGCTGGCCCAGGCCCCCCTTTCCCCCACCAAGCAAATGTGCTAGTGCGCAAGAGGGAGCAAGTGAGAGGGAGCCAGCAGAGCGAGCAAGCAAGTAAGTGAGCAAGCGGCTTGTGGAGGAAGAGGAATCCACTGGGGCCATGGGGATGGGATGTTGGGGGGCAGCAGCCAGACGCCGCACCTCTTTTCAGGGCAAGCTGACCCCAGCAAAAGGGAGTTCATGCCCCACTGGCACCTGATGGGGATGGACCATGGATGATGGATAATGATCTGTGGGGGAGGGGACACCCTAAAGGGCTGTAGGGCTTGAGGCCTCTTCCAGTTATCTCCTGTGGCCAGGATACCACCTCCCCTGGTAGGGTGCCTGCCAGGTCTCCGGCAGTGGTCCCCACACCGACCTCAGACCCACCATGTCCCCAATTGTCCCCATGAGACCATAAAAGGGAAGCAAAGAGGGGCAGCAGACATAAAGGGTTGCTGCTTTATTCAACAAGGAGACTAAAGGGGTCTCAGCACAGAAGTTTGCCCCCCCCTCAGGCAGAGAATCTTTTCACAGACTCTGAGGGCTGGGACCCCCACCAGTACAACCTGCGGGATCCCCTTCTAGTGGGCAGGCAGGCAATTCTCCCACGAGCCTGGGGGTGTCCCTGGCTAGGCTAATGTGGCTGTTCAGGACCGCTATGACTTCTAGAAAGAGCCATAGTTGAGGTGCATGAATGTGCGGAGCTTGGGGTGGTCTAAGACCCTGGGCCTGGGGAAGGAGGCTCTGGCAGGCTGCATGGGGCAGGGGCTGTGGGTATGGGGGTGGGCAGGGGCTCCGGGGACCCCAGTGGGGCTCCTGGGTGGCCTTCAGCGGAGGCCTCGTCCAGGTGCCGCCTCCAGTAGGCTTGGCACAGTGGCAGGTCATAAGCTTCACACACGCTCGAGCTTTTCCACCACCAGAAACCCGGGGAGCAGGAGCAGGCAGAGAGGAAGCAGGATCGGGGGAAAGCAGATGGAAGCGAGTTACTGAGAGAGATTGTGGCCAATCACCCCAGCCCTCCTGTGCTGCCTCAGCCAGCCAGGAACACCCCAGCAGGAGCCTGTCACAGTGTACCCTGGGGATGTCCCTCCCAACCATCCTTCATGCCCTCCCCCCACCTGGCCAGGGGGTGTCCGGGGCCTCCTCAGTAGTCAGGACCCGTGGACAGAGGTCCTACCTGGCCCCTGGACTCAGTTTCACCATCACTAGCACAGCAGCCCCGTCCCCACCATGCTGGCAGAGTGCCCCAGAGAGCAAGCAGGGAAGGTTCCAGGAGCAGAAAGCAGGTAGGGAAGCATGGAGGGGCATCACAGGAAGAACCCTTCACCACAGCACAGTCCCAGGAGCTTTTGCAGAGAGTGGGGGAAGGGCCATCACCCATAGATTCATTGGGGTGAGCCTCGTAACTTGTCACCTGCAGCCCCTTGGACTTGAGCTTGTGGGTCCCCTCTGTGCCACTGCTGTCCACAAGTCTGGACCTTGGGGTGACCCTGGGATCAAGAATGCCCAGGTGGATCAATCCACAAAGCTCTGCATACCTGGAGTGGTTGTCAGGGACCAGAGGGAACCCCAAAACAACCCCTGCAAGGGTTCCAGGTCACAGACCCCATGAGCTCCAGAAACTTGTGTCCCAATGCGATTTCTAGTCTGTTTAGGGGGACTCTACCCCTCACACACACCCCTGTCTCAGAGATCCTCAGGGACTTCCCCCTAGTTGCTGCTTCCTGGGGTCAGGCTCTGAGCATCAGGTAGAGTCAGGACTTGAGGCCCAGCTCCCGAATTTCCCATACCCACACCTCCTTCCCTGCACATCAGCCCAGGTGAAGCGGTGTCCCTGGAACTTTAATTGTGGGCAACCGAGACCAGCAGAGCACAGCCCCTGCCCCCCAAGTTCCAATGGATGAACAGGAGGCGAATGAGCTTGGGTCCGAGGAACAGCGCCTACCCCGGGCGTGTGCAAGGCTACCGGTACCTGGATGAGTAATACTCCTCCTCTAGCTCATACAGGTCCACGGACAGCTCATCCCGCAGGCCCGTGAGCTTGCGGTCACAGTCGTCCTGCAGCGCCCTCAGTTGCTGGCTGCGCTGCTCCACTGACTCGTTCACGGACGGGAAGTCATTGAGGATAAGGAACTGTTTGAGGTCTGACACCAGCTTCATCAGGGACTCTCCGGCGCGGACCTGAGGCCAGCAGGCGCAGGTAGATGTGAGGGACGGGATTGGGGGTACGGAAGTCAGGATGGTGAGCCCAGGGATGTTTCAGACCGAGAATGGTGCCCCACAGCTCCATCCCCACCACTCCTCCACTCCATCCCCGGACTCACGATGTTGGCCGCACGCACGTGCATCTCATAGTGATCCTGCTCCCCCTGGGTGGCCCTGGACACCTGGGTCTCATCCTCGATCTGCAGATGAAACGGGGTGACCCAGTCTGCACATGCCTCAGGTACAGGAGCCTGCCTGTCATGGCTCCCTATACCTGTCTCATTCTTTTCTGAGGGGATACTCCATGCCTGCTACATGGGCTGGGGCACACCCAAAGTAGGGCCAGATGCCCCCCATTCAATGGCATGAATCACAGTCTTGGATGCCACTCCATCAGCAAAGCACAGCAGGGTTTTGGCTTTCTGGGGCTTTGCGAGTGACCCTTGTAGATAACTACTGGCCTGCAGCTGGGGGATTAATTCTCACAGAAGACTGGTGGCCGCCCCCACATGCAGCAGGACCTGCCTTGGCGGGGAAGAGTTGATGGTGAGGGGCAGCTACAGGTTGCCTGGGCGGAAATCTCGATTATTGCCCTACTGGTTACTAGAATGACCTGGAGCACACCTGTAGCGCCGAGTTCTTTGTTGTTTTGTTTTTGGACCACAGCCGGCGGTGCTCAGGGATTACTCCCGGCTCTGTGCTCAGAAATCACTTCTGGCATTACTCCTGGCATCACTTGGGGGAGACTGAACCTATGGATGTGGGGGATCAAGCCCATCCAGGTCGGCTGCAGTGCAAGGCCAAACGCCCCGCTGGGGCCCCTGAACGCTGGGTTCTTGGAGATTACAAACAAGCCCCAATTTTGGGCAGGCCCAGCTCCTATCTCGCTCAAGGATTCAGCCCTGGTATTGGGGGTGGGGCCCAGATTGCCGTCCCCTTCCCACGCCTGAGACTCTGATCCTTGGGATATCCCACCTTAGCAGTCTTGATGATCTCGGTGAAGTTGTCCAGGATGGACTTGACATCATCCTTGAGACGTTTATTGTACGACTGCAGCAACGCCTCCTTACTCTGGGGCAGGGCGCGCTGCTGGGCCATGGCACCTGTGGGGTGAACCTGGGCTGAGCCCCTAAACCACCCTCCAACGGGGACACTTCCTACCCCCTTTCCGCAGCGGCGCTGGCACCGCTCGAAGGTAAGCAATGTCGGATAAAGAGGGTCTCAGCGCCCGTACCAGCCCGGACGCTAGGGCGGGGAGACACGCTCTAGGCACTGCGCGCCGCCTCGTCCCAAGCCCAGGCCCCGCCCCGCAGGGAGGCGGTCTGTTCCTTTAAATCCCAAATCCCGCCGGGTCACCAAATCTCGCGATTTCCGAAATCGCCTACAAATTACCCAGCATCCTCTTTCCTTTCTCTTTTCCGTAGCGGCCCAAGATGGTGAGTAGTGTTGCGCTCCGATCCCTGACAGCGGCCGATTCTTATCCGTCCTCATCCGTCACGCGAGGCGGCCGCGCGACGAATCCGGCACCGCCTAGCTCTCCGGGAGCCCCGCGGGGTTCGGCCCGGGCACACGGGGCCGCGATGCGGGCGTCTCTGGTGGCTGTTGTTGGGTCCGAGGCGAGGGAAGGAGGAAGATGCGCGCGGGGTTACGGCGCCGCAGTGACAGGTCGGGGCCTGCTTTGGGCCTTGCACGCCGCGGCCCGGATTCAGCCGATGTGATGTTTTCTTGCAGCCGAAAGGAAAGAAGGCCAAGGGGAAGAAGGTGGCCCCGGCCCCTGCCGTGGTCAAGAAGCAGGAGGCCAAGAAGGTGGTGAACCCCCTGTTCGAGAAGCGGCCCAAGAATTTTGGCATCGGTGAGCGTGTGCGCCTTGCTTGGGCTCTCGGGAAAACCAACCGGGCGGTGCAGATGATGTGCACGAATATTTGCTAACCGAGCCGCAGTGACGACTCTCCAACCACCAAGATCGCTGATGCACCCGCTCCCCGCCTATCACATCACCCCCCCCTTTAGTCGCCCTTCTCACTCTGTGTCTTTGCCCCCTTTCCAGGACAGGACATCCAGCCCAAGCGGGACTTGACCCGATTCGTTAAATGGCCGCGTTATATCCGCCTGCAACGCCAGCGTGCCATCCTGTACAAGCGGCTCAAGGTGCCCCCAGCCATCAACCAGTTCACACAGGCGCTGGACCGCCAGACTGGTGCGGCCCGAGAAGGGAGGGAGGGGAGGAGATGAGTGGGGAGCCCCAGGCTGTGCCCCCTGACTCGCTTCCTTTCCATTTGCAGCCACACAGCTCCTCAAGCTGGCTCACAAGTACCGGCCCGAGACGAAGCAGGAGAAAAAGCAGCGACTGCTTGCCCGTGCTGAGAAGAAAGCAGCCGGCAAGGGTGATGTTCCCACCAAGCGGCCCCCAGTGCTGCGAGCTGGTGAGTGGCCTGTGTGGGGACCCTGCAGGCCACGAGCACCACCACCCCTATTCCCTGATTGCTTTCCCCATGAATTTTCTTTGTCCTAGGGGTGAACACTGTCACCACGCTGGTGGAGAACAAGAAGGCACAACTGGTGGTGATCGCCCACGATGTTGACCCCATTGAGGTACGTGGTGACGGGGGTTCCTGAAGTTAATTAAGACTGAGTGCTGGCTCTTGCAATGATGTGACTTTTATCCCTGAATCCAACCTTGAAGTGCAAACTAAATGAGCTTTTTAACCCTGAGCAGTGGCCACTATGCCCTTCTTTGAGCCATAGCGATGGCCCAAAACACTGTCAAGCCAGCACTGCACTCTCTTACAGCTGGTGGTCTTCCTGCCTGCCCTGTGCCGCAAGATGGGGGTGCCCTACTGCATCATCAAGGGGAAAGCCCGGCTGGGCCGCCTGGTCCACAGGAAAACCTGTACCACAGTCGCCTTCACACAGGTCAACTCGTAAGTGCTGGGGCAATAGCCAGCTCCCTAGTGTATCTTTTAAGGGGATCCAAGTGTCCAAATTTTTGCCCATGATGGTTAAAGAATTTCTTCACCTGAATAAACCATGTGGTTAAAGAGTGTTTCTGAGGCAAATGATTGCAGTGACAGGAGAAGTTTCTTGCTGTGGCAAAGAACTGAAGGGCTGGCCATGATCTGTTACCCTTTCACTAGGGAAGACAAAGGGGCGTTGGCTAAGCTGGTGGAGGCCATTAGGACCAACTACAATGACAGATATGACGAGGTAAGAGGCATGCTGACTTTGCGTAGCCATGTGGGTCTAGCACATGGTGCCCAGCTACTTATCCATACCCACTCACACTCCCAATCTTTACAGATTCGTCGACACTGGGGCGGCAACATCCTGGGTCCAAAGTCGGTGGCACGCATCGCCAAGTTGGAAAAGGCAAAGGCTAAAGAACTCGCCACCAAACTGGGCTGAGCGGGCATTGCAGCAGCTCTCATGGGCACCTGCCCGGCTGTTTGTACATAGACAATAAAGTGTCACTTCAGCCAGTATCTGTTGGTTTATTTTTTTTGTTTCTGGGTGGTTAATTAAATGAATATCGGTCCTTGATGGTGAGACCTTTCTTCCAGCCTGGAAGGGTTCAGGGTAGCAGCGAGGAAATGACCCACAAGCAGTCTGGAGTTCAACTGAGACAAAACTTTAATCTGCTTAAAGCAGGCCCTTCTTTCTGTTCCCGAGGGAACTCCTTTATTAGGAACCACAGGCCCCTCCCACGAAGGTAAGATAGCAGGAAGTTGGGAGGGGTTACGCTGGGTCACGCCTGGTAGTGCTCAGAGGGTTAGTCGTGGCAGGCACAGGGGATCAAACGGGATGCCTGGATTCAAATTACCATCTGTCTAAATGGGCTGTGTGCAAGGCAATGCTGTGCTGTCTCTGGCCTCATGGTTTGGAGTTCCTTGGTTCTGAAACAGGACTCAAGAAATGGGAGCCTTTGATCTCAAAAGTGGTGTGAGCCAGTCCCCTCTATCCTTGACTCTGCATTCTGGGGTGGGCAGGACAAATGAGCTTATCATATTCCAGGTGTCCGGCGTAGGAACTTCTGGTACCACAGGTAGGATGTAGCTGCACAGAGGCCATACCTAGGATTGGAAGGAGGGAACTATCAGGTTCTGGGGACACTCCAACGGAGTGGAGAGTGGCAGATGCAGGGGGAATAGTGAAGTCACGAACCATGTGAGGATGTACTGTAGGTGCTCATTCCTCAGGGACACTCGGGTCTGACCTCCAATGGGGCCTCCAGCCACTGTGCTCCCTGGTAGAGATGTGAACAAGGTTGAGGCTTGGCCCAAAAGCCCCAAGTCCCAGGTTCCCTGGTGGGGTGTGGGTCCACTCACGGAAATCTGCATCGATAAGGATGGGTTCTGCACCCGTGTGCTTAGCCATGGCAGCCAGGTCCCGGTAGTGCCACTGGTTCCGCTCTGGGAGGTTCTCAGGCACAAAAGGTTTCCTGGTCTCAGTCAGCCGCACAGCCCCAACCAGGTCCAGTTCCCCTTCAACCTGAGAGGGAGGGAGGGGCAGTGATTCTTGGGGAGCATCCTACTCTCCAGACTATGAGCTGGCTCTCACGTACCTGGCCCTATAAGCCAGTCTTGGGGGTTCTTCTGGGGCCTACCTGGCCCTTTAGCCGAGTCTCAGGGTTCACTTTTCTCCTGGGGACAAACCCTCTGTTGACTAGGATGGTGATTCTGGAACAACCAAATGATGTGCTTCAGGGAGGGGAAGGTTGCCAAAGCCCCAAGGAAGGTATGAGGGTGGCCCAGGAGAAACCCAAATTCCATCCATATAAGGGGCCCTGTCCATTGGACTGCTCACTTCCCCTTTTACCCCCCCCCCCAAAGCCTCAGTGGGCTTGGACTCATCTGCACCCATCTACATATACTGTGTGTCCTGGTTACCCCAGCTCTGTGCAGTGGAAGGGGGTGATGACATAAGCTCCACTCTCGGCAGAAGAAGAGAGCCTGCCCGCCTCCCGTGCTTCACGCGCCGGGTCCACCAGAGTGCGGGGCATCATGTAGAGCTCCTTAGAGTGGTCGAAGTACCCATGGACTCTCACGGGCCTGTACTCCAGGCTCTGCAGTTCCAGCGGGCTGTTTACAGAGAAGGAGGAGGCTGGCAGAATCAGGGGACATGACCACCCTGGGAGGGGTTGCAGATCCTGTTGGACCCCTCAACTGTCCCCACTGGACCAACTGACCCAAGCTCAGCTCAGATCCCAGGGATGCTTTGGGGAATATTCCAACAAGCACTTTGGCAAGAAGGTAAAGTTGAAAGTACTTTTTCAGGGCATATCTTGAAACAAGACATTGTCCCCCACACCCACAGACCAGTTCCAGGGCCAGAGTGGGTGTGGGTCCCTCTAGTACACTGGAGCCCAGGAGCCAAAGCTGTGCTGTCCAGGTGCCTGCACTTAAGCCCAAGAACACTCACTCTGCCGGCAGTGGGATGGGCTCAGCCCTGATGCGGGACTCCAGCTCTGCAATTAGCTTCAGTTTCCACTCTCGTCGTCGGACCTGCCCACACAGCTTACGTGAGGCAGAGCAGAGAGGCGGCACAGAACCGCTGGGCATTGGGCGAGGGGCATCCTTACCTGCCAGGTACCTAGACCGAAGGCGGTCACAGGGATGAGGAGCAGGAGCCACCGCAGGGCTGAGTCTTCCCCAGCCTTGGAGGCAGAAGCCTGTGCAAATGAGCTCCGGCTCCGGCAAAGTGTCCAGATCCATCCTGGAAATGAGCACTAGCGTGGGCCAGGGACCCCTGCAAGGAGAATGGGGACCACCTGCTGATCGGAGTGGGGCCAAGAGGCCGTGGATAGTTTGCGGGTGTGCCACGTAGGGAATTTAGCGGGAATAAATAGATGAACACCAGGATTCAGCTCTAGCCCCACCGCCTATTGCCCAGGGTAAAGAAACCAACAACTGGCCTTACCAACGGCCAAGATGCATAAAGGACCTTAGTGCTAGGCGCTCGCTGAGAGCCGTGGTCTTTGCAGTTTTAGACCTTCCAGCGCGCTGGGCTCTCTGTGTTAAGCAGACGGCAGAGCCGTGGCGGGAGGTCTGGGGGAGACTGCACGCAGCACCCCACTTGGGAAAGTCGCCAATGCTTGTCTTGGGGTGCAGGACGCCCACCAGCCCGCCACGGAAATCGGAGGGTGGGGTGGGCGAGCGGTGCCCGGGGCCCGTGCACGAGCGTAGTTTTATTTATTTTATAAAATCCTTATTTAAGCAACATGATTACAACCAGACTGTAGTTGGGGAACGCTGGTAGTTCTCACCTGAGTGCGGGGGTACCCCGACGACGCTTCTGACGGCTGGGACTGGGTCCTGCGGAGACCGACGTGCTGGGCTGAGCAGCTGCGGTCGGCCGGGGATCCTCCCCCCTCCCCCGAATCCCAACCCTCACCCCGAATCCCGCCCCTCCCGCTCACCGCCCGCTGCCGCCGCCCCAGGGCCAACAGCCGCAGGTCCAGGTAGCACCGTGCTCTGAACGCCGCCATCTTACTCCCGAGCACTTCCGGGACACGAAGGCGACTACTTCCTCCCGCCGCCCCAGGCCAACCAACACCGCCGTGCTCTGGGCGCCGCCATCTTGCTCGCAAGCACTTCCGGGTCACGAAGATATTACTTCCGCCTGCTGCCGGCCCACGTGGTCCCGGGTTTTTCCGGTCGTGTCTGTGCCGTCCGCGAGCTGCGGTGCAGCCATGGCTGAGTTGGCGGCCGACGTGCGCGCCCTCCTGCGCGAGCATCCGAGCCTGCGGCTTCAGCCGGACACCGGCAAGGTCAGAGCAGGCAGACAACTCCGGCCAATTCCGGGGGGTCCCCCTCATCGCTCCCGGGACCCCCCACTCTTCCCTGGGGCCCCGTGCTTCCCGTCCGCATCCGCCCGCAGGTGAGATGCGAGCTGACGGGCCACGAGCTGCCCTGCCGCCTGCCGGAGCTCCAGGTCTACACCCGCGGCAAGAAGTACCAGCGGCTGGCTGGGACCAACCCCGCTTTCGACTATGCCCAGTTCGAGCCTCACATTGTGCCTAGCACCAAGAACCCGTAAGTGGGCGAGGGGTTGAAGAGGGTGACAGGGACCGTTGTCTTTGGGGGTGACAGCTCTCATCTGCTCGTGGGAGGCGGCCAAGCCTCGGGACGCTCCCCACTCCCCAATGATCTGCTCTGTAACCGAGGTTCCCCCCAACCCGCCCCAGGCACCAACTCTTCTGCAAGCTCACCCTGCGTCACATCAATAAGTCCCCGGCCCACGTGCTGCGACACAGCCAGGGCCGCCGCTACCAGCGCGCCCTGAAAAAGTGTAAGTTGTGGGAGGAAGTCTGCAGGTGTAGCTTGACATAGGTGGACAGGAGGAGGGGTCTCTCCTGGTCTGGGAGGGTGCAGTGATAGGCACTGGCCGCCAGGGAAATGACAGGGAGCACGAGAGGACAGAGGTAAGGACAGGATGTGGGGGGGATACTGTGGATGATGGTCATGAGGCTGGGCATCTGGGTGCTGATAGATTGCAATGTTCTGCAGACTAAATATGGGGGTGGACTTTGGGAGGCGGCTCTGGAATCCCCAAATTCCTGCAAGGAGTGGGGTTTCAGAGAGGGTACTGGCCATAATAGCAAGGAGGTAAGGACCACTGAGATGGAGGGGTTTGGGGAAGCCAGGTGTGGGTACCCTGGCGGGGCAGGGGTCACTGTCAGCCACAGGGGCCTTCCTCAGGAACGCCACCTGCTGGGTCATTCTGGCCTGGGTGCCAGAGCTAGAACCTGATTCTCCAAGAAAGACTGACACAGCATCCCTGCCATGTTGTACCGTGCCCATGTCCTGTTGACACCCCTGAGCACTGCATCTAGGAGTAAGGCTGGGCCATGGTGGACAGGCCTGCGCTTCCTCCTGCAGACACTGAATGCCAGGTGAAGGGCGTGGAGTATGTGCCTGCCTGCATTCTGCAGCGTCGGCGGAAGGCAGGCCCCATGGATACTAACGGGCCACCCCAGCCCAAGGCCGCCTTCTGGGAACCAGTGTCCAGTGACGATGATGGTACTGCCCAGAGCGACAGTGGTGACAGCATGACGGACCTCTACCCACGTAAGCCACAGTGGGGCCTCACCTGCAGCTCAGATCCTGTCCCCCCACCCCCAGTGTCAGCTCTGTGCTTTGCCTCTGCAGCCAAACTGTTCACCCCAAAAGCTGGCACCGAGGATCTTGCTTCAGAGGGGGACACCAGGCTGGGAACATGCAGGGAGCTGGCACACAAACACAGGAAGGTAAGGGCTCCCCACTTTACAGACACAGTCCTTCGCCATATTCAGTGAGCATAATGTAGCCCAGCAAGTCTAAGTGGGGTCCCCTAGTCTCTCCTGGCGACCTGTGGGCCAGTGTGGGAGAAAACCCAGGTGGGAGGGGAACGGGGCACCCAGCAGAGCCTCCAGCAGTGTCCATTCATGCACAGAAGCAGCAGCAGCAGCAGCAGCAGCGGAGGAGGCGGCCGCGACAGCAGGGTTTGACAAGGACGCTCCAGGGTCAACAGGGCAAACCCAAGAACTTCGATACCTTAAAGCCAATCAGAGAACCTTGCTGAAATCTGTGCATGGCTCGTGCTCTGGCTGAGCTCCAACTGGGGGTGCCTGGTAGGCCCAGCCCATGGCAGACAAAGCCAAGAGTCACAATCGCCACCAAGCAGGAAGGTGCGTCAGGACCTGCTCCCTTCATAAAGAACTTTCCAGGAATTGTTTTGCTCAAAATCTGTCAGTCGGGGAGAGAAGCCAGCACTGTGGGTAACTGGGGACCTCTTCACTTGGGCTAAGCTCCACCCCCTGCAGGGCATAGAATTAGGAGTGTCGCCCCTTATTGGGAGATGATTGCAGATGTGGGAGGAAAGACCCTATGGAACACCCAGCCAGCCAGGCGGGGGGCAAAGGGAACTTCCCCTCCCCAGGAGCACGCCAGGAAGAACAGAGGGGCCCTGCACCCCCAAGAAGAGAGACACAGTGTAAGGCAATGTTAGAAAACTTTAAATACAGGATTCAGATCCGATCGCTAAGGCATCACAAATCGTACAAAGTAATGTGGGCTGCATTCAGCGGAACAGACGGGGTCTGAGCAAGCAGCAGCCAGGGGGTGGCACCCCAAAAGGCCAGGTGTGAGGTAACTAGTCTGAACCTCTCGCCAATCAATGCCCTGCACCCCAGGGTCTGCTGCACGGGAGCCACCGATAAGCTTCCAGGCCAGTGGGCTGAGAGCAAGACTACGGCACCCCCAGGGGTTAACCCGTGAGGCAGTGGGCACCGAGCTGGGTTCTGATATATGGCACCTTGAGCCACCCTGACTTGCTGGGTCTCATCCCTTATTCAGGCCCTCGCCCAACTACTGGTGGGGCCGCCCCAAATCATTGAATTGTTTGAGCTAAAAAAACGTAAACTTAAGGAGAGGAGGGCAAGGCAGGAGGCTACTTTGAAATGGTGCACCCCAGTTTCTGCTCCCAGGATCACTCCCCTAAACCCCCCCCAAAGAAAACTAGAACCACAGCCTGGGGAGCCAGGGCCCCAATCTGGGCAGGGAGATGCACCCCACCAGCTGCCAGCCCTCGACTGAACCATCAATTGTCAGGCCTCTGCAAATAAAGTTCTCCAAACATCTGTGCCTTTACCAGGGGAGGGGGGATGGGACCGCAGTTCACATCCGGCCCGGCTGGGGAGGCCCGTCACCACTCCTTCTTCTTCTCGTCCATGGAGACACCCCCCGGGCCCAGGGCCACCACCAGGAGCAGCCCCCCAATGACTGACATGGTCTGGAAGAAGTCGTACTTGAGGAAGTCGTGCATGGGCTTATACACAGGGATGGTCCAGAAGGCGTTGAAGTAGACATTGATGGCAAACAGCCACACTACCAGCGTCAAAGCAGCCAGCTTGGTCTTAAAGCCCACAGCCACGAGGATCATCAGTGCTGTGCCCACGATGTTCTGCAGGATCTGTGTGACATGAGAAAAAGGGGGGGAGGCCCCCCTGATATGCACAAAGGACTCTGGGAACGCAAAAGGCCCAAAAGAGAGAAAGGTCTACAGTAAGCAAGCTATTCTCCGGTAGTAAAGTACTTCTCAGGACTTTTCTGGCCCAGGTGGAGGGCCATCACCTCTTTCCCCACAGACAAACCCAAACACTAGCTAGCAGGGGTGAGGGTACTCACAGAGAAGAAACTGGCATCAAAGTGCAGGAGCGTCATGAACATCAGCACCAGCAGGACACGGCCACCCAGCTGCATGTACTGCTTTGGTGAGCTCTCGCCCATGGTAGGGACTCCTGCAAACATGCTCTTTCCCTCCGAGCGCGACTCGGCCAGGAGTAGCAGCAGCCCACCACCCAGAGCCAAGTTCCTGGAGGGGAGGGAGAATGGGGCACTTTTCAGACCTTGGGGAGTCCCTGGGAATGAGGACATCACTCATGTTGCACATGGGTGAATTGAGATCCTCATGGACCATCAGGGGAGGACCACCACACACTGGATGCATGCACATACCTCATCAGAAACTTCAAGTCCCACAAGATGCTGTAGGCGATGGTCTGTAAGGACAAAGGGGCAACTTGAGTCTCAGGTCACCACATAGGAGAGGACATCCAGGATGGCTCCCACAGTCCTGAGAATGGGATCCTGGCAGGTCAGAGGTAGGAGGTGCCTTGGCTCTGACAGGGCACCATGAGGTCACCTGTGCACAGCCACACCCATCCTGGCTGTGGCAAGAGGAAACTGGGGACGTGGCCTGTGGGCTCTCCCGTACAGACTGCACCAAACTCAAAAGCCTTGTGAGTCTTTGGGAGGGGCAAGCACTTTAGAAGGAGGGTCAGATCTGATCTGGTCTGGTCCAAGACACCACCCCACCGCGACTGGCTCCACTCACCTGTAGTGCGATGATGCCGAAGAGCCCAAAACAGGCATATTGCACAAAGTTCCTGCTCAGCACCAGGATGCAGCCAGCTGCAGGGAGAGGGGTGCGATGGCATGGCAGGGAGGGGGGGGAAGGACATCCCCAGTCCCGCCTAAATGGAACAGGTGGACCCCACACTTGGCTGTCACCTGCAACTTTCCTGCTCCCCCAGAGCCTGAGTCTTCTGGAGCTCTGGGGGGTGTTCTGCACCCCTCCAGCCCCCTGACCCCCACCCCCAGACCCCTGTATGTTGGGCACGTACTCAGCTGGCCCAGCAGGTTGAGGAAGACAAAGCAGGAGGCCAGCAGGTAGCCGCAGCCCCAGGTGGTGTCAATGTAGTCGCGCTGCTCGCCCCACTGGAACCACATGCGGATCCCATCCTCCAGGAAGGTGCTGATGAGGCACAGGCGTGCCACGTGCGGCAGGTACTGCTTGGTCACGCGCAGGAACTGCGAGCACCGCACAGTGAGTCCTCTCGGTGCACCCTGAGCATGCCACCACCCCGGGCCCTCCCCCTTGGGGAGCCTCAAGCCCACAGATGGAGCCTTGAGTGTGCCCCTGAAATGAACCCAACCTGGCCTGGATGTGAGCCCCAGGAGGCAGGGTGCATTTCTGGGCAGTGCCTCTCTGAAGGTGTGAGGGAGACACAGGGAGCTCCAAATGCTACTCAAGCTCCTGCTGAACAGGGGAACATCCCAGAGTGGCTCTCACGGTCCATGGAGCACCTGAGCCAGGTACAAATGTCACCTACGGGTGGCGCAGGCCGATAGGGCAGGAGGGAGGACACCCCAGATGCTGATAAGCAAGGAGCTCACAAGGGGGAAAGATCAGGACCCACCCACGGTGTGATGTGGCAGGACAAAGGGCAGCCGGCCTGACCCCCAGAGGCACAAACGTGTCAGGCCTCAAGGCTGACTAATCTGGTGGGGACACACATGGGGGCAGCCAGAATGGGTCTGTTTGGGGCATTCTGGGAACTCAGAGACAGGATGATTCACAACTGGGCAGGGGGGCTTGAACCTCAGGATCTGCGGCCCAAGATGAGGTGAGCAGTTGTTAAAAGACATACAGCCACAGAAGTCACAGAGGCCTGAGGATCACCACTTAAACACTTGGTCACAGGGGCCAAAGCAATAGCAATAGCACGCGTCCAACCCCAGGAGGACCCCCAACTCGATTCCTGACGTTCCATATAGTAGTCCCCGGAGCTTGCCAGGAGTGATATCTGAGCGCAGAGCCAGGAGTAAACCCTGAACACCACTGGGTGTTTTGGGGTAAAATAAGGTGCTACTCAACAACAGTGTGACCCAAAACCCTCCCCCTCAAAAAATAAACTCTTGGTCACAAAGGCAATTCCCAGCAAGCAGAGAAGGGGCATATCTGAAGAAAGACCCCACCAACAACTGGGGTCTCACCTGGGATGAGAGTGCTCGGTGACCACATACCCTACCCCAGCATGTGAAAGAAAGTTACCCTTCCTGCCTCCTGGAGGTTACATACTGGGAAACACCAGGGGCTCCAGGACCCCTCTTCACCTAGACCAGGTGTGCTGTAGAAGGCGACTACAAAGCAACATACATGCAGGCACTTCAGCCTTGTCCCCAGGCCGGTCATTTGGCATTCATGGGCACTGAAATGCTGCCTCAACTCCAAGCACCCTGTGGCCCCCCTACCCCCCTCGGAAAAGGGCAAGTCTGTGTGTTAATTGAGTGTCTGGGCAAGAGGATTAGGGAGAAGGCGAGACTCAGCCCTTTTTGGGATAATTCCTGCCTTCACCTCCACAGACAGCTTTGCAAGGCAAAAAAAGGCAAAAATTCCAGGGAGTGGCCCCTGCTCTCATCCATCTCTGCCTCAATGAGATGATGCAGGCTTGATTGGCACTCGGGATGCCTCTACCTAGGGTCCCTGCCCACAGCTGGGCCCTCAGCCGTAGCCTCCTTGTGACTGCGTGCTAGGGGTGGAGAGGGGGGCCACAGGGATTGACCAACGCCGCTCTACTCAGTAGGGGAGAAATGCAACTAGCACAACACAGCCCAGAAAGTCAGGTTAGAGTGGGGGACAGTCATGTGCCAGTGCAACCCGAGCCCTGAGTGTTGCCCAGAATTTCTGGGCCGAGTTGAGAGCACCCCCAGAAAGATGGACCTATCAGGAGAGGCTCTGACTATATCCCAGAAGAGCGTGGCTGAGGCTTGGTCCCTTCAGAATAGCCTGGGGTGTGACTGAGAAGAGTTGTCCTCAACTGTCCTCAAGTAAACAAGAGGTGACACTTGGAACCCTCTAGGAACTCCCTTCCAGGTGCTTCCCAGCCGTGACAATGCCTGTGTTGCCACCCCACCAGACCTGCCTCACTCGCCGACACCTGACCAGAGGCCCAAGCAGTTCCCGGGGGTGCTGATTCCCAGTGGCCTGTCATCGCAGAGATGCGGTGACATGAAAGGCTAATTCTGTGCCGGGGGCAGTGGCAGCCACAGCACACTCAGCACTTTCTCCAGCCCTGGCAACCTGTGGGGCACCCACTGCCCAGGACAAGGCACCCACGTTACAGATGGATAGAGAAGGGGGCAGAGGCCCACCAGACACTCGAGACCCTGCTGCTGTAGAGGATGGAGCATCGAAGCCAATATATTGGGTCCAGAGGTAGCACCGGCTGTAGCGGGCACCTGGCCCAGTGCCCAGCCAAGGCAAAGGTTGGCAATCGCCATCTGTTCTATGGGAGGACGCCAGGTCTCTGGGTCTGGCCCCAGCGGTGCCCACTGCCACTGGCTTTAGTTTTCTTGGACAAAGTGAGGAGGAATAGGCTGTGGTCTGGATCTACTCAGCAGCCTTTGAACTAGGGCACCCACCAAGCCTAGCTACTCCGGCCTCCCTAACTGGAGCTCCCCTGTCAGGGCCTGGAGGTAAATGGAACAGACCCAAGGGCACCCCAACCTGGCCACATTTTGTCTACAGGAAGGCTTGACATCACTGCAGTACCCACAATTTCCTTTCCCAAACCAGAGCCCTAACTTCAGCATTCAAGCATATGAGGGGGCCTGGCCCAAAAGCTCTCTCCAACAAGGCTGAAAGCTTGCTACCCTCCTGGCCTCGCGAGCTAAGTTTGGGCACAAGGCTAGTTCACCCGCCCACTGGGCCTTTCCATGGCACTGGGGGAACCGGGCCTAGAAGCATCCAGCCTGCGTCCTGGGCCACAAGGTGTGCAGACGCCTGCACTGTGGCCCCCCAAACCCGTCCAGGGGTCTCTGCGGGCCCCACCTGCCTTCCGGGGAACCCAAAATCTAATCCAGAGCCCAGACCCAATGGTCTGGGCAGACAAGAGTAAAGGGCAGGACGCACAGCGGATCTGTGCGCGGCCCAGAAAGATTCTTCCAAAGGAAGAATTGTGAAATCCACTTGCAGCAACAACAACACGAGGGCTGCGGGGCTCGGTCGCCGGCAGCAGGGGCGCCCGCGACCCCGAGCACCTGACTCCCAACTCCTGGAGTCTCTCGCTACTTGGGGGGACAGGAAAGTGGGTCACCCAGAAAGAACCACATCAGTGTGGCTGGGAAGGGGGGGTGGGGGCTTGACTGCCGGGTCCCGGGGACCAGACACGCTCCTTTCACTTTGACCGCGTCCCCCCAAAACTAGCTCCGGAGACAAGGGCTCTGGGAAAGGTGCCGGGAGCACTCGCTGATGAGCCCTCGAGAGGGTTGGACCAGAATGCGGGGACCCCCCTCCCCATATACACCCCTTTAGGGGGGCCCCCGCTCGACCTGCCGGGACTCGCACGCAGGCATAATAACGGGCCCCCGGGAACCCTGGACCCCCTCCGTGCCCAGCAACCCGCCACCTCTCTCCCTGCCCGGGTCCCCCCACTGGAGCCCCGCATCCCAGGCACGGTCCACACCAGCGGGGATCGCGGGTGGCGGCGGGACCCCGGGGTGGGCACTTGGGAGGGGGCGCAGCAGCAGTGAGCGGGGCGGCCCCCCCCGGGGACCCCCAACTCCCAGCCGGTGGGGGAGGGGCGGGGGTCTCCGGCCGGGTGGCTCAGTGGGAGGCGCCGCGTCCCGGGCCCGCAGGCCGCACCTGGTCGGCGAAGTCCTCGGCCGTGCCCATCAGGTCGTTCTGGCCCATGGCGGCGGCTCGGCGGCGGCGGGAGGCTCGGCTCGCTCGCTCGCTCGCTCGGCCCGTTGGCGTCGGCGCCCGCGCCCGCTGCGGCCTCTACAGGAAGTGCCCGGCCGGCCCCACGACCGAGCGCCCGTCCGTCCACGGCTCCAGCGGCTGCCACGTAGGCCCAAGCCTTAAAGGGGCCGCGCCGCCCGGCCCGCCCCGGCCGCGCCTTAAAGGGGCCGCGCCGCCGCTTCCCACCGCGCCGCCCGCCGCCGCGCGCGACAGCCGCTCCCCGACCCCGCCCTACGCGCTCGCGAGCAGGCTCCGCCCACCGCGTTGGGCCACGCCCATCCATCGCCTCCTAAACCGCTCCCACCCCACCGCGCGCTCCCGGGCCACCCGCCGCCCTCGGAGCCCCGCCCACCTCGCCCGACGTCGCCGCTTGACCCCGCCCCTCCATGACTCCGCCCCCCGCGCTCGAGCCTTTCTGCCGCCTTCAGGCCCCGCCCACCACGCCTCACGTTTTGGCCTCACGTTTCTCAGGCCCCTTCCTCTTGTGGCCCCGCCCACACGCTCGAAGCGGCCACGCCCGGCCACGCCGCCTTTAGGCGCCCGTCCCGGGGCTACGTCACGCACTTTCTTGCTCTCAGGCCGCGCCCCCACGCTCAGCCTCGCCTCTCCCTCGCCCCAGACACGCCCATATAGTTATAGGCTCCGCCCACTTCCTTAGCGTATATGGGCATTCGGTCCCGCCCACCTCTCTTAAGTTCTGCCCTCACGCCCCGCCTACACTCGTCCTGACGTCCCCGGGCCCCGCCCACTTCCCCGGGACGATTTTTTTTTTCCCCCCCCTCCGTCCCCGGCCTCTTGTCGCGCTGTTCCCGCGCTCTCCTGGATTGGATGCCCCTTTGAGGGCCCCGTGGGTCGGCCGCTTGGCGCCCCGCGGACAACGCACGGGTGGGAGGGTTCTGGGGGTCGTTAGGCGTGGAGTTGGGACTCTTACCGGGCACGTTCAGTCGAGGGTCCGAGCTGCCCAGGCGGCCACTGCCCTGGAGCCTCCCTCAGACAGTATGGAAAAGTACCAGGTGCCAAGCAAGATCCATTGATGGGGAGTGGGAACCCCCCAGACCCAGGACCCTGGGGGGGTTAAGGGTCCCCCCTCCCGCGTTGCAGAGAGCAAGAGCTTTATTTACCTCATCTGCCACCATCTGGTAGAATATGCTAATAACCTCCAGGGCGACCTTTTCTCCCCCGCACTGGGCCTCAGTTTCCCCTTTCTGCAATAGTGAATAAAACTTAGGTCACTCCCTAACAGCCTCCTAGAGGCAGGACACCCCAACTCTGTCTTTAGTCACCCTGAAATCAGAGTTATATTCATGAGGGTTTCAGGTTTACAAGTGTTTCTACTCGACCCTTTCATCAGTGCTCCATCCCTAAGTGCCTACCACTCACCAGTCTGCAGCTAGGAGAGGCCACACTCAGGGCTTACTCCTAATCTGTGCTCAGGGGTCACTCCTGGCAGACTCGGTGAGTAATATGGGGTACCCATATTACTCCATAGAACTCCAGTTGGCTGTATGCAAAGCAAGCAACGCACCTGCTGTGCTATCACTCCTGCCTGTTCTTTATTTAACAATTTTTTTTTTTTAGTGTTTGCGCTGTGACATACAGCACAGCTGCTGAGAGGGCTTCATACAGGACTCTTGACCACCTTTCGCATCTCCTCCCAGCTGAGCACATCTCTCCACCTATCATCACTCCCCATCCTTTCCCTCTACCCCCTCAGGAGCATGTTTCCCACTGGAAACCACCTCTCCTGTTTCACTGTCCCTTGGTATTATTCCATCCACACAGAGATGGTTCTGTGTGGATCTTTCTCCCTTTGACTAACTTCACTCAATGTGGCACTCTCCAAGTTCCTCCATGGAGCAGCAAATTCATGACTATCCTTTTTATGGCCAAGTAACATTCTACTGTGTAGATGTAGTTTTGTTTTGTTTTTTTTTTATCCACTCCTCTGTTCTTGGACACTTGGGTTGGCTATTGTGGATAGTGTTTCAGGAAACATAGGGGTGCAAATGTCTTTTCTTCACTTTGTTTTGGCACCCTTGGGGTCTATTCCAAGAAGTGGAGATACTGTTCATATGGAAGTTCAATCCCTAGATTTTTTTTTTTTAGTTTGGTTTGATTTTTGGGTCACACCCGGCAGTGCTCAGGGTTTACTCCTGGCTCCTGGCAGGTTCGGGAGACCATATGGGATGCTGGGATTCGAACCACCATCCTTCTGCATGCAAGGCAAACGCCCCATCTCCATGCTATCTCTCCTCAATTCCTAGATTTTTGAAGAATGTTCATATTTTTTCCAGAAAGGCTGGACAAGTTGACATTCCTCCCAGCTGTGAATAGGGTCCCTTTCTTCCTGCATCTGCGCCAGCACTAGTTGTTCTTGTTCTCTTTGATGTGTGCCAGTCTCTGTAGGCACCCCAGCTCTCTCTCTCTCTCTTTTTTTTTTTTTTTTGGGGGGCCACACCTGTTTGATGCTCAGGTGTCACTCCTGGCTAAGCGCTCAGAAATTGTCCCTGGCTTGGTGGACCATATGGGACACTGGGGGGATCGAACCACGGTCCTTCCTTGGCTAGCGCTTGCAAGGCAGACACCTTACCTCTAGCACCACCTCGCTGGCCCCGCACCCCAGCTCTCTTAGATGACCCTTTTTCTAGACATTTGAAAACCAAAACCAAAAGGAAATTGCAAAATATGGGGTGGTGGTGGGGCCCAAGAGATAGCATGGAGGTAAGGCATTTGCCTTTCATGCAGAAGGTCGGTGATTCAAATCCCGGCATCCCATATGGTCCCCTGAGCCCACCAGGAGCGATTTCTGAGCATAAGCCAGGAGTAACCCCTGAACACTGGCTGGGTGTGACCCAAAAACCAAATAAATAAATAAATAAATAAATAAATATATGGGGTGGTGGTGGTGGTGGCAGGAAGCCGAGTGGTTGAGCATCAGGGTCCAAGGTATCCTCTCTGAGACCCTTTTCATAGCCTAAAGTGACCACTGTTTTCAGTTGACAGAGAATTTGAAGAGCATCTATATTTTCTGGACAAGGATGTGGCTCATAGGGCTGGAACTCAGATTTTGCATCATTCAGGCATTCTTCCCCAGCACCGAAGGGTCCCCCCCATCAACGCTGGAGAGAGAGAGAAAGAGAGAGACAGACAGACAGACAGACAGACAGACAGACAGACAGACAGACAGACCAGCAGGGGATGGGACATTTGTCTTGCACAAGGTTGACCTGGGTTCTATCCCCCAAGCACTGCCAGGAGTGATTTCCTGAGTGCATAATCAGGAAGCTGGAGTCACATGTTGGTTTGGGAGCTTGTTATCTCAGGAACATCAGGAGCAGAATTCTGGCCCCCGACAAGGGTGGGATTCCAAAATGCTACAATCTTTCTGGGGCTGGAGAGATAGGATTTAGCATGCATGTAGTCCACCCAGGTTTAATCCTGGCACACCATATGGTCCCCTGAGCCCCACCAGGGCTAATTCCTGATGCAGAAGTAATCCCTGAGCTTTGCTAAGTGTGGCCCCCCAAAAAGTCCTAAACTTTATTCTGAGATTCCCAAGTGCTGCCACTTCAGGTCATCATGCCCACTCCACAGACCTGGGCCTCCCTGGGCAGAGCTCTGGTCCTATGATCCTCTCTTAGCAAGGGCTCACAGCACCTGTTATCCTATGGGGGTCCCCCGTTTCTGTCCACACCAGACCACCTCACTCAGGGTGAGGCCTGAATGTGGAGTGATGATGCCCAGGGTGGCCCAGGGGTACCAGACACACCCAAGGATGTGCAGTTGTGGTCACGTCTGTTGGGTGTAGTGACTTTCTTGTTTGGAGGTCCCAGTTGGGAGGCAGATCATAAGGGGGATAGAGAGAAAGTGTAGACCCTCTGCTCAGCTGAAGGTGAGGACAGCTCCTGGGTACCCTTGGTGGGGGACCCAAGAGCTACATCAGGTCCCCAACAGTACTCACAGGGCCTCTGCCTGTGGGTTCTGAGTCTCTGGTCATCTTTGCTAAGCAGAGGGCCATGGGGACCTGGAGAGAGTACAGCAGGTAAGGTGTTTGGCTTGCCTTGCTTGCACACTGCTGACCTAGGTTCAATCCTCAGTTCCCCATATGGTCCCTTGTGCCCTACAAGGGGTGAGCCTTGAGTGCAGAGCAGGTGTAAATCCTGAGCACTGCTGACTGTGATGCAAAATTAAAAAAAAAGGACCAGAATCATAGCATAACTTGCCTTGCATGTTCTATTCCCAGCATCCCATATGGTCCCCTGAGCCCACCAGGAGTACAGAATCAATAACCCCTGAGCACTGCTGGGTTGTCACCAAAAACCAAAAATAAAAGGCCCCAAGGATTCCCCCCCAGACAAAGCTCTCCTCTCCCCCTAAATTCTTTTTATTTTTGGGGGGGACCACACCTGGCAGTGCTCAGGGGTTATTTCTGGCTCTGCACCCAGATGTCACTCCTGGCAGGCTTGCGACGATATGGATGCCGGGAATTATACCCAGCTTGGCTTTGTACAAGGCAAATACCATCTCCACTTTTTTTGCTCCTGCTCTCTTCCCCCAGATTCTGTATCAGCTGCCTCCTGGTGCTTTGGGGGTGAATGTGGTGGTGCAGAATCAGCGCACCCAGGAGAAGCTCCTGATGAAGCAGGTAGGAGACAGTGCCTGAGCAGGCACTGCAGTAGGAGTAGGGGGGCAGCAGGGACTCCCCGAAAGCTGTGCTGCTGCAGTCTCATGCAGCCGTGGTGCAAGGTAGGGACCCCTACACCCCAACTTGCTGGGCTGCAGAGCAGCTCAACTGGACCCCCACAGGCACTCTGAACTGAGGGCCCTGTGGACCCACTATCTAGGATGATTTAGGACACCCCTGGATCACCCAGTTCAGTGATGCTACTTCACTCTCTTGTCACACTGCCTCATCCCCAGGACACTGATGGGGGTGCCACCAGCTTTACTATAGGGAGCACTCATGGTAAGGGATACCTCCTAGGCGGGTGAGAATAGAGCCAGGCAGATGCTGAGCAGTGGGTGGGTGGGGCTCTATGGTGGCCTCTTCCCCCACCTTTGCCCTGTCTCGATGTCTGACACTGGCCAAGGGGATACACTGGCACTTGGATAGCTGAGCTATCCATTGGTGATCCTGGGGAACTTCAAGGTACCCGGGATAGAATGTAGGCCTCCTACGTGTAAGTCTACACTCCAGAGGGCTAAAGCCATAGCACAGAGGGGAGGGTGCTTGCCTTGCACAAGGCCAACCTAGGTTTTATTCCTGGCACCTTCCTCCAGAAGGATCTCTGTGCAGAGAGTAAGCCCTGAATACTGCTGGATATGGCCCAAAACCAAACAAACAAAACAAACAAACAAACAAAAAAACAGGATGGTGATGAACATAGCTGTGGTGATGAGAAATAAAGATTCAGTGGGGAGGTGATCTGGAGAGACAGTATGGGGGGAAGTGTGGCCCTACAGGAAGCCAACCCCAGTTAGACACCCAAGCACTATCAGAGTTGCCCCTCTACACAGAGCCACAGCAGTCTCTATTACCACCAGGTGAGCCTAAAACCCTGCTCCAAAACATGGTAATTAATTTGGTGATGTTGATACTGGGGATGGCAGTGGTGATAATGAGGATGATGGTGGGGAAGTTGGTGAGGTGGTAAGGATGGCTATAGTGTTGACAGTGAGAAGGTGGGGTGGTAAGGCAGTGGGCGGTGAGGCGGCATGGTGGCGGTTACTGGTGTGTCTGTCTGCAGGTGCAGTGTATGGATGAACATCATGCAAGCCAGGCTTTGAAAGAGGTAACCGTGATGTCCCCTAGTTCCCTCTGGTTCCGGGAGTACTTGGCCTGCTGTGCTCTCTGTGCATGTGGTAGGAGCCTGGGAGGTGGCAGAGTGGCCAGAGGGCCCACTGCCCAGTTGCTGCAGGTGTGTGTAAGTCTGAACATTCTGGGAGTTGGGACATCTGACTACACATTGGCTCGGTTGTGGACTAGGCTATTCAGAACCTCTGAAGGTTTGGGGGCCACACTCAGGGACTGCTCCTGGCTTAGTTGCTCAGAGAACCGTGGATGTCGGGGATCACACACATACTAGACATGGAGCGAGCCCTTTGAGCCCTGATTTCTTCCTTCAGTTGCAAAGTCTGAGTCCCAGCTGATACTCATTCATGCTCTGTAAGGGGAATGGAGGGGAGGGGTTTTCACAGGGGCCTCTCCACCCTATGGCAACTTCTTGCCCCCCTCCCTCACCCCCACTCCCATCCCTGACCCTGTCCCACCCAAAACATTTGCTTTTTTGTTTGTGGGTTTTTTGTGTGTTTGTTTTGTGGGCCACACCCAGTGGCGCTCAGGGGTTACTTCTGGATCTGCACTCAGAAATCGCTCCTGGTGGTGCTCTGGGGCCTCTAGGAAATGCTGGGGAATAGAACCTTTGTTGGCTCCGTACAAGGCAAAAACCCTTCTCACTGTGCAATTGCTCTGGCTCAGCATTTGTTTTTTATTGACATCACTAAGGCTGTCTGTCCTGGCAGCAGGTGATAGGGCAGCAGGAAGATACAGGGGCCCCTGCCAACTCTCCCTGCTCATTCATCTAACCCTCCAT
The DNA here is from genome assembly GCF_024139225.1 of Suncus etruscus. NCBI lineage: Eukaryota > Metazoa > Chordata > Mammalia > Eulipotyphla > Soricidae > Suncus > Suncus etruscus. Next base: position 20,656,058 of record NC_064852.1, on the reverse strand, counting down.
AAGTACTCCTGCCTGCTTCCAGCTGGGGCAAAGGACCGAATTTTTCTTGTACCTGGAACCCTTGCAGCCCACACCACCATGCTGCTGTTTTCAGAGTGGCCACAAGACTCAGGAAGGTTGGGGGAACTCCTGTGCCCAGTGACTGAGACCTCTGTGCTTCCCACAGCTGACACCCCTGCTGAGGCTCCATCATGCACATGTGTCCCTGTACCAGGACCTCTTCATCGTCTGGAAAAACGAGGTGACGCTTACTGATGACTGCCTGGTGGTCGGGAACTTGGTCACACCTGATGTTCTTAGGGTTCCCATAACCCCCCCAAGACCCTTCACTCAGTAGCACCTCCTGGCCCAAAGCAGTAGAGAAGCCTTGTGGCCACACAGCAGCCCTCATGTCCCCATGTCTGTGCCACTGTGGCTTTGCCACCCAGTTTCCCCACCAGCCAGCCAGGCTGCAGCTCTGGAAGGTCTGACCGGAAGGGGGAGGGGTCCCCATTCTTCACCTTCACTGAGCAAGACCCTTGTTGCAGGTGCCCAGGCATATTCTGATCCCCCTAGTGCACCCCAGGAAACCTGTCGTGGGGGGGGTGCTGCAGGGCACCCAGACATTGCCCTTCCCCAATGAAGCTGAGCCCCTAAAGGAGGCTTACCCAGGGGAGGTCTTGGGGCCTAGGGGTCCCTCCAGGGGCCCAGTGCCATAGTCAGGATTTTGTGTGTGTGATGGGTGGGAACAGAGGGGGCAGGGAGGAGGGATGAGTGATGGGGAGAGAAGAGTGGGGGGGGGGATGAGGGAGGGAGACAGAAGGTATGAGGAGAGGAGGGTGGGGGAGGTATGTATAGGGGAGGAGGTCCAGGGAGGAAGGACAGGGAGCGAGATGGGGACGAGGGATGGGAGAGGACAGGAGGGAAGGGGGATGGGGAGAAAAGGGAGGAGGGACAGGGAAGAAGGATGGAGCACAAGGGAGGAAGGACAGAGGCAGGATAGGATGGACAAGTGAAGTAGGAGGAACAGGGGTACAGAAGAGGAAGGCAAGAAGGGGAGGATGACGGCCCAGGTCCCCCAGATCTCGGCCCTGTTCCTGTGCCTGGTGTCCGACTACAGAGCTGAGACCTTCCAGTCAGTCATCGACAGACATCGGGATGCCAAGGCTGCCATCAACCCCGAGGTCAGCAGCCCTGGCTCAGCTGCTGCCAGCCCTTGTTGCCCCTGACCCCCAACATTCAGTGGAGTCTCAGGGTGGGGTTGGGCCCAGTAAAGGGAACAGCTTGGGGTGCAGCAAATCCCTCACTACTGACCTGCAGTTCAATTTCTCCCCTCCCTCACTGGGGGACACTCTGGGGGAGGCAGCTGCTGGAACCCAGAACATGAAGCTTCAGACAGTGGGGATCAGGATTTGGGATACCAGTGTCCCTCATCCAGTGTGATCAGGGTCAGAGGTCGATATGCCAGGGCTGTGCAGGTCCCTTATCCCATGGCTGCCATAGGCCCTGACTTGCTCCAGTCCTTGCTGGGTTGCAGTTGTGCCATCCAGCCATGAGGATCAGAGTGCTCCCCCATGGACCTGGGGCCTCTCCGGCCCTGTGCACCATCCTGGACACTCATTGATTTTGGGGGGCTCTTTACAAATGGTGGTCCATTCCACTCTCACCCACATCCCCAGCAGAGCCCACTTCCCTGGCCAGACTGAGATGCTCAGACACGCCCTCTGCTGGCCTGTGGAGGTGCCTCCTGTCTGCAGGAGCCCCCCCCCCCAGTGGGGTCCCAGCACCCCCAGAATGTCCTCTGTTGGTCCTCCTGGGTGCCTCCTGCTTGCCAGAGTTCCTAGTAGGGTCCTGCCCCCTTGTCACGTGGAGGTTCTGGAAGTCCATTGAGGTGGAGGCTCCACTGAGCCTGAGTGCAGCATCGGGACGACCGTGTCCCCTAGTGGCTGCAGGAGATGCTGGGCCAAGTGCTGGACGGGCTGGAGTATCTGCACCACCAGGGCCTCATCCACAGGTGCCGGGGGCGAGCTGGCCAGGCATGGTGGGGTGGGTATCACCCCAGAACATATGGGGCCTGGGAAGGGGGCTGGGGAGGAAGGGGCTGAGGCTTGAGGTCAGCCCTGCAGATTGCAAGGGGAATGTGTAGGATGTGGGAGAAGGTGGGTTTGGGCCAGCTACGGGGCTCCAGCTACTTTTGCCTGAGGAGCAGAGTCTGTGTGTGTGTGTGTGTGTGTGTGTGTGTGTGTGTGTGTGTGTGTGTGTGTGTGTGTGTGTGTGACTGCTTTGTGGGGATGCACACTCAGTGATGCTCACTGCTCACTCAGTCCTAACAGAACCTGGGCTGGAACTGGGCTTGGCTGGATGTGAGCCCACAGGGACTGGCTGGACAATAATTTGACTTGGGAGCAGTGTTGGGGTGCTAAGTAGTAGGCTGCAGGTACCCACAGGAAAATTCTGGATTCCAGGAACCTGAAACCTTCCAACATTGCCCTGGAGACTGACCACCACTGCCAGCTGCAGGACCTTAGTTCCCAGGCCCTGATGACCGAGAAGGCTAAGTGGACCATCCGTGCTGAAGAAGGTGGCACTGGAGTTTCTCAAAGTTCTCTGATCAGCAGATCCCAGATGATCTCAACTTGGGCTACCAGGACCCCTGGTTGGGAAGAGATGGGGCTGCCCCCGGGTGCAAAAGGGTCAACTGACAGAGGAGGGACCAGGGGGTGGAGTGAGGGGATCTGGCTCCATTCTGGCCAATTAAAGTGATTCCCACATAGCTGGGAGTACCCCCATATAGTGTGACCCCTCATAACCAGGAGTGAGCCCCGCACAGATCTGAAGTGACCCCCACAGCTAGGCATGAGTCCCCCAGAGACAATAGTGACCCCAGCACAGCTAGAAATGACAGAGCCAGGAATAAACCCCAATCCAGGAGTGACCCCTAACAGACTAGGTGTGACTCACCCATAGAGCTGGGAATGATCCTTTACCCCCCAAAAACTCCAGAGGATGGATGTGGATCTACCAGTGAAAATATGATCTCTGGTTCAGGGAGAAGGCCCTGGCAGAAGCAGGGGACAGGGCTCTTCACTACACAAACCAGTCGCTGGGGAGCCAGGGAGAAGGGTCTGTCCTGGCAAAGGGGCTGGGGTGAGAGAGTGGATGCCTTCACCCAGTGTCCAAGGGGACACTGGTGGGCCAGGTGAGGGAGGGTGTGAGTGGAGTGTGGAAGGTTTGGAAACTAGATGGGGCTTTATGGGTGCAGATGCTGGGTTCCTCTACCCGTTTTTTTCTGGAGGTATGAGACAGGAGAAGGGGTGCTTGCTACCCCTTGGGGTTCAGATCCTGCCTTTGCCTCTTCTGGATGTCCAGCTTGGGGCAGTGGGTGCTGCCATTTGGGGTTCCACCTGCCTCCATCACAGAAGCCCACCTCGGGTGGGTGGCCTGGGAAATGCCAGGTCAGGCCCCGCTCCCACCACACCCCCACAGACCCTGTGAACCGCTCCTGGATGGCCCCTGAAGCACTCGACTTCACCTTCACTGCTAAGTCCGACATCTGGGCCTTGGGTTGCATCATCTTGGACCTAGTCACCTGCTCCTTCCTCGGGGTGAGATGCCTATTACACCCTGTACCTGTGGAGCTTCCCGTGTGTGCCTCCGCTGCCCTCCCAGCTCCCCAGGGCAGCTCTGGCCTCAACTGCCCACACTCCTTATCTCAGAGAGAAGAGGCCCTTGTACTGCGGAAATCCATCCATACGCAGCCCGAAAACCTGCAGGATGCCCTGACAGCCATTGAGAAGAGGGGGATCCCTGATATCCAGACCTTCTGCAGCCTCCTGTCTCCCATGCTGAAAATTGATCCCGAGGACCGCATCAATGTAGGGTAGTGCCCACCTGTCCTCTCCCGGACCTGGCCATCACCCCAACCATGCACAACGTGTGCACACTGGCCATTCCCCCCTGCACTCCAGCCAGTCTCCCATGCACCCTGGCCTGACTCCTGTCCACCTGGCACATCCTCCCTGCACCCATTCTAGTCCCTTAACCCCTGCACCCCACTCTTCCTGCACCTAGCCCCTGTACCCCGCTGATCTCATGCACCAGCCCATCCCCCTACACCCCAACATGCATGGCCTGTGCGGTGACCCGTGCACTGTGCATGGCAGGGAGGTGATCCGCATGGCCCTCATGAGCGGCCGCTTCCGTACGTACAGCCTCGCCATGCAGGAGCCCTTACATCCACTCCCCATCTCCAGCACCGACATGCTCCTGCAGGGCAATACAGCCAGTATTCTTGGTGCGGGCACGGGCACATGGCGCAGGGACACAGTATGGGTGGAGACAGCAGGGCCAGGCTGCCTTGAAGCAGGGACACAGGGGGGTCCAGTGGCAAGGTCCAGCGGGATGGGCTGCTCTGGAGGGGGCTGCCCATGGTGGGGTTTCCCTAGGGATGGGATCCCCAGGGCAGGTCATCCGAATGGATATTCCAGTCCTGGGCTGTGGAGGTACATTGCTGAGTGTCATGGGGGCCAGCGCCCATCAGCGAAGTGGATGAGGTGGGGGAATTTAGAACCTGTTTTACCTCTAGGAGGACTGCTATGGGGGGGCCCAGGCAGGGTGGGCCCACCCCTACCTGTTGAGCCCACCCCCACCCCTGCCATGGAACCCATCTCCGCAGAGCTGGTAATCAACTTCCCCAACCAGCCCACGATCCAGTTTAGGGCCTTGAGGACCTTGTTGACGGTGCCAGAAAATAAATTGGGTATGGATAACATGGGGTCGCCTTCCCAGGGACAGCCCCTACTGGGCACTTTCCTGGGCACAGGGATGGATCCTCTTCCACATCAGTGGGCACAGGACACACACTTTCTCTTCCACACCTGCCCACAGGCTTGAGTCTTCCTGTTCCAACTCACTCCTATGCCTTTCCGTCTGTCCATCTTCTAGGCTGCAGACACCTGGGGCCTCCTGGTGTGGGGACAGGCTGGCAGGTGGCACCTGAATGCCAGCACTATTTTTCTGGGTGGGGGGACCCAGTAATGCTCAGGCATTACTCCTGAATCTGACTCAGAGGACTGGACCATGAGGTGCTGGGGATCAAACCTGGATCAGCTATCCCCCACTGTACCCACAAGCACTTTGGTCCTGGTTCTCACTACTGTGGAGGGGCGGCAGCCCGAATGCCCAGTGGGGTAGAAGTGAACACAGCTGGATGGGCTTCATCCTCCTGTCTGAGCATTGAGTTTCTGGGCGCACATGGGCCCTCAGACATGACAGTGAGGAATGGTGCACCGTGGCTCAGTGCCTGCCCCTTATCCAGGTGTCCCTTGGCCAGCAATGGTGGTGGATGTGGTGGCTTCGCTCATGAAGCAACATGAGCGTCTCCTGGCTGTGCAGCTCTGCGGCTGCTCTGTGCTGCTGAGGGTGCTGGGCCTCGGTGAGTGCTGCAAAAGCACTGCTTGGGAGTCTGGGGCATAGGCCCTCCTCGGCCCACAGGGATGGCGGCTTCCTGTGACCCTTTCTCCCGTAACTTCTAGCCACAATCTCTGGCACACAGCCCCCACCTGCCCTTGGCACCCACATCCTGGGGTATCCCTGGGTGGCACAGTCAACAGGTGTTCCCTGGGGCCGGAGAGATAGCATGGAGGTAAGGCATTTGCCTTACAGGCAGAACTGTGGTTTGAATCTGGCATCCCATATGGTCCCCCGAGCCTGCCAGGAGCAATTTCTGAGCGTAGAGCCAGGAGGAACCCCTGAACACTGCCGGGTGTGACCCAAAAACCAGGTGTTCCCTGCTGGGGGCTGATACAGCTGCACCTGGTAGGTTTGATGCGAGACCCTGAGGCGCGGCTGCCCTGCAGCAGTTTCCTGTGCTCAGTGCTCATGAGCCTCCTGGAGCGCCATGGAGAAGAGCAGCAGTTCCTGAAGCTGCTCCACAGCATCCTCACCATCATGGTGAGCCAGGGTGAGCAGCCCACAGATCCTTCCCTTCAATGGCAGGCCCATGATGTCCCCCCACCACAGAGGGTCATGTGGGCATGCTTGCTCCCTGAGGCCACACTGGGTTCCACGTCCCAATGTTTCTGTCCCCTTACCTCTCCCACAGGGCCCTGTAGGCTATTGGCCCCAACAGTCGGAACACATTCAATGCTCATTGTGCCTGATGTCAAGGGAGGTGGGAGGTGGCAGCCAGGAGGAAGGGCCTCTCTGCATTAATCCCTTGCTGCCCAGAGTTGCTGGCAAAGGAGCTACAGGAAGCCGGGCTATTGCAGCACATCTTGGTGCATCTTCACCACTTCTCTAAGAGCAGGGATCTCTGCCTCAGTAGCCTCAACCTCCTCTGGGTTCTGCTGGCGAACGGTGAGGCCAGCCAAACCTTCACTTCTCTCCCCACCGAGCCTGCATATTCTTCAGTGACTAGCACCCAGTCTACTGAAGGGGCCAAGGCGGGTGTTTCCCCAAAAGCCTCCAGACCATGTTGTGCCTGGAGCAGCACACGGGTTTCACATGAGTAGGGACTGGGCTGAGCTCAGCATCATGGTTTTGGGGCGCGGTAACCCCTGTAGTGTCCCTGAGGGTGGCAGTCCCTCATCATCCCTTCCCAGAGGGTACCAGTCTCATTATACAACTGGTGGACAGAAGTGGGAACTCTGCACCCCCACCCTGTGGCTGGCTTGCACATATTGGGGATCCTGTACACCCTTCAGTGGTCCTGGTGGAGGTGGCAGCTCTGCAGCAGGCCGTGGGCATCGTGATGGGGGTGTTGAGAACCTTCCCTGGAGATGGGGACATCACTGAGACCAGCTGTGCTGTCCTCTGGCTGCTGGCCCTGCATGGTAAGCCCTGGGACCTGCAAGGTAGAGGGATCCAGCCCTCCCTAAACCAGACTGTCCTAGTCCTGCCCACCCAGGCTGTCCCTCCCCACCCCCATAGGCTGTGTCAAGGAGCCACAGCTGGAGTCACTGGTGACACTGTTCCTGAAGAGCATCCGACTGGGCCAGGGCCGGACACTACTGGTGATGAACGCGTGCCGAGGGCTGGCCTGCCTGGCGAGGGAGTCAGGTGAGCCAGGCATTGTAGAGGTGGAACCACACCAGTGCCTCGCAACCCCCGACACCAATCCAGCCAGAGTAGACCTGGGGTGTTGCTGAGTGTAGCCCCCACTACTGTTACCACCACCAAGTCCCAGAAGAGTCTTCACCATGATGGGAGCCACAGACCCAACATCTGCATACACCCTGTGACCCACACTCAGTCTGGGCTAGTTGGGGTGCAGAACTGGTGACCATCTGCCCTCAACATTTGGAAAAGGGTCAGAGGTCAGCTCTGTTACAGAGAGAAGGGGGCTGAGCCCTGAATGCCTGTGGACCCCCCCAGCATTCCAGCTTCCAGCAGATTAGGCCCAGGCAGGACTCATGAGTCCTGTTAGCTGTTACAGGATGGGGAAATGTTACACTGATAGATGGGGGTAGGGTGGGGATGGAGGGCAGCCCTCCTGGGATTCCAGCTCCATGAGCACCCAACCTACTCTCTGTGGCCCATGGCCCCCAGAGCTGGCAGCCCTAAAGGTGCTACAGGAAGGCGGTGGTCTAGCTCTCATTCGGGACACTTATGAGCGGAACAAGGAGGACCCGGCGCTGGTGGAGACGCTGTGCCTACTGCTGGGGGAGCTCATGGCCCACAGTAAGTCCTGACTTCTGACTCCCACTGCTGAGGGAGCTCATGGCCTACAGGGACTCTTGACTTCTGACCCTGACCCCTGCTGTTAGGATACCTCACCTCTTGATAACCCTTGCTGTAGGGACCTGGAGACCCACCTCTATACCCCCTCTTTCCCCAGAGGAGGCAGCCTGGGAACTGGCCCATAGTGGCCTCGAGATCCTGGCCCAGGAGATTAAGGGACGCTTTACCTCCAGCCTGGTGAGTGAGGCCAGATTGAACAGGGCGGGCACTGGGCCCCCTTGGCATCTGTCAACCTCCAGACTGCACTGAGAACTGGTCTCTGCAGGAGGTGGTGGCCATGGCAGAGGAAGTGATCCAGAGACTACGGGAGGTTGAGACCACCCCCCTGGACAGAAACTCCTTTTAAGCCCCTCAGGATGCTGAGGGCCAAAAGCCACATGGGGATAAGTCAGCTCTTGCTGGGCAGCATCAACAGAACCAAGGTCTGAGCAGCACCTCAAGTAAAGCGCATTTATGTGCCATCAGCTCACAGGTCTGTGCTGACATATGTGTGGTGGGAGCTGGTAAACCCTGATAGCACAATGTGCTGCTTCTGCCTCTAGTCCAACTGCCTATAGTGCCCCCTCTCCTTGGCTGCCTGAGGCAACAGCAGTGGTATCCACGGTGGCTGGGGGCAGTGAGGAGAGATCCCACAGACCCCAAGCCCAGTCCACCCAAGTGCTGCCATCTGGCCCTGATTATACTCCCAGGGTGCGGTTGAAGGCCATCTTGGGGCACAGCTGCAAAGGGGCAGGCTCATGTCCAGGCTGCTGGGATGCTGAGTCGCACATCCAGTCGCTGTCCTGCCCAGGCTCACAGACTTCGGCGGTTCTGAGCCTTCTCCCACTCCTTCCGCACAGTGATGTAGAGCCTCATGGCTATCTGGGCATCCTGAACCTGTGACCAACAGGGCAGATAGTCCTGGCATGGTCATGCCTACTCGCCCATCGGGGACATATGCTGCTTGCCCACCACTCACTCACCGAACAGTGCTCAGCCTGCTGGATCTGTACCCCTAGGATCCTTTCTGCAAGGAGCTTCAAAGATGGCCTCCCACTCTGCAGGAAGTGAGCTGGGTGAGGTGGGCTGAGGTGACACGCACCAGGTGGGCCCCACTTACCATCCCTCTCCCCAGAAGCCCACGTCTATCCTGCTACAGAGCCGACCCGGCGCCCACTGCCCACCACAAGCCCAGAGCTGTCTGGGGCAGGCACCTTGGCTTGGGTCTTGAAAGGTTTGTATTTTTGCGTGTCCCGGACTTTCCGTTTGGGGTGATCCAGAAACAGCACCTGAAAGTGAACACACGTGCAGGTCCTACCTCTGCTCAGGACTTAGTCCTGGCTCTTTGCTCAGGAATCACTCCTGATGGTGCTCAGGGGACCAACCACATGGGATGCTGGGTATCGAGTCCAGGTTGGCTAAGTGCAAAGCAAATGCCTTCCCTGCTGTACTATTGCTCCAGACCCCAGAAAGTCTTTTTTGCAATAGCACCCATGAGGTTCTTGACAGGGACACATCTGTGCCCAATCAAAGGGCAGTTTCTGTGGACAGGGGCATGGTCCTCACATGGCCACAGTTCCTGCGGACAGGCTCTCACATGGCCCCAACTCCAAACAGTTGTCCTGGACATGCAAATTATGGACAATGGGAATAATTTTGACTGTGGTCTTCAAACATTTGTCTGGAGTTGGGTCGATAGCACAACAAAGAGGGCGTTTGCCTTCCATGCAGCAAACCCAGGTTCAATTATGGCATCCCACAGAGTCCCTGAGCCCCATCAGGTAGAATCCCTGAACTCAGGGCCGGAGAGGCAGCCGATCCAGGATGGACGGTGATTCGAATCCTGGAATCCCATATGATCTCCTATGCCTGCCAGGAGCAATTTCTGAGCACAAAGCCAGGAATAACCCGAGTGCTGCTGAGTGTGACCCAAAAACCAAAAACCAAAAGAATCCCTGAACTCAGAGCCAGGAGTAAACCAGAGCACAGCTGGATGTGGCCCAAAATTGCCCCTCAAAAATAAAATCCACACACACACAAAAAAAAAACAACACACAGAGAATGACTTAAGGACAGGCAGGCAGTTCACACCTCACAGTCATGAACACAAACAAAAGGTCAGACAGATAGTCATGAGTTCAGTGGACAGTCACACAGACGAATGTTCATGGGGACAGATAGTCATGAGCACAGAGGCCACAGGTCTCCTTCCCTGCACTCCTGTCCTAGTGATAGTGTGTGTACCTTGAGGTCGTTGTGTAGCGCATGGCCCACGAGCACCCGGCCCTTGAGCATATCGGCCACCTCCTTCTGGACCACTTCAAAGTCTTCTCCTGGAAAGCAGGGGCACAGTCAGAGACAGCCAATCCCCAAGGCATGGAGGGGACTAGTGGGCAGCCCCAAACCAGTCGAGCCCAGCCATGACCACTCCAGACGCAGAAGCCAGCACAGCAGGGGCCCCATAGGAAGCAGAGACAAAGGTAGAAGATGGCGGTGATGTGGGGCCACCACCGGGCCCATCACCACACAGAAGTGCTTTCTTCTCTGCAGCTAGGGGGTCCAATGGGGTTGGGTCAGACCCAGGGCTTCCTAGAGCTTGGAGAGGGGTTGTGGGTCCTAGATTTCATCCTTATCTAGCCACAGGACCCACCCTGCAAAAGATGCTGGGGTCGCACACCGCTGATTGCAGTCCTGTAGTCTGTCACAGGTTGCTTGACCTTCACGTACTTGTCGTACACGCACTTGCCGAACTGGTTCACCAGGGACACACGAGCCGCCACGCTCTCCTCGCCACCAGGGCCTACACCCACCATCTCGCAGTCCAATGCCAAAGCCTTGGTCAGGCTGTGGGGAAGCGTGCCGGTTACTGACACAACAGGTCCCTCCTGAGGGCCCACCACTGACCCACATAGACTTGCTCCTTCTCCAGCCCCAGAAGACCCTCCACCTACCCTGTGAAGGCCTGCTCCTTCTCCAGTGTCATGGCCACCTTCCTCCGGCCCATTCGCTGTCTGATGATACGACCTGCCTCGGGGCCCAGGGTAGTCTCGATGTCCGCCAGGTCCACGTCATCAAACCACAGGTCCTCTCTGGGTGGCAGAGGCAGGACCTGAGATCCATGCACCACAGCTCATCCCACCCTGCTCGGCAACCTCCTCCCCTCTTGTCAACATACACCTCCTAACCCTCTAACTAATCCAGGGGAATGATGCCTACCTGGCACCCTCACTTCCAACAGAACATGGGGGGAGCCAAAGAGCTGCCCCTAGCTAGCAAGTATCATAGGTTTTATTAAGTGACCAGCAGGAGTGACCAGGTCAACAGCACTGCACAGGTCCTGGAAACCCCAGAAAGCCCCCAACTAGCAAGACACAGCATCAGCTTCATGGCTGGGTTTCAGGCCACATAGAAGGAAGGAGCCTTCCCTGTTCATACCACCCAGGTTTGACTCCCCTTCCCTGAATCACACAGGGTCCCCAGAGGCCAAGGAGCAAATCCCCAGGAGCAAGTCCTGTCCTGAGCACTGCCAGGTGTAGCCTCAAAGCAAATCAAAATTGGGTGCCAAGCACTCATTTCAGGCCTGCAGCTGGCTCGCATTGGTAGCAGAGGGGGGCAAAGGCCCCATGGTGGGGAGCCAGCAAAGGATGTCGGGTAGGTCTCCCTGATGGAGGGCTTCCAGCCAGAGGTATTTGGGTGACACTCACTCAGTGGGGTTGCGTGGGGGTGCAGGGGCCACTGGGCCTTTCTGCTTCTTGGGCCCAGGATAGGTTGACTTCAGAGCTGGGTCTCCGTGAGCCCTTTTCTTGCTTCCTTTCTCCTCCAGCTGAATTGGCCCCTTCCTCTTGTCAGCCTCACGTTCTGGCCCCTGACTCTGTGTCTCCTCTTTCTTGATACGAGCAGGGGTATTTTTTGGCTGAATAACTTGGGGCGTCGTCTGAGAGACACCCATGGGCTTTTCTGAGGCTTGCGGCTTCTGTTTTAGCAGCTAAGGGAAGCCAAAATAAAGCAACTGTGATCTGGAAAGTGCCTCAAGAAATGGAAAAAAGGGGCCGGAGAGATAGCATGGAGGTAAGGCGTTTGCCTCTCATGCAGGAGGTCATCGGTTTGAATCCCGGCGTCCCATATATGGTCCTCCCGTGCCTGCCAGGAGCAATTTCTGAGCCTGGAGCCAGGAATAACCCCTGAGCACTGCCGGGTGTGACCCAAAAACCACAAAAAAAAAAAAAAAAAAAAAAAAAAAAAAAAAAAGAAATGGAAAAAAGCTTTAGACAAGGGGGTGGGCAAAACAGACAGCAGGGAAGGTATTGACCTTGTACACAACTGGCCTGGGGTTCAGTTCCCAGTACTCCCTATGGTCCTGAGACCTGCCAGGAGTCATTCCTAAGGTTAGAGCAGGGAGTAAGCCCCAGGCACAGCTGGGTGTGGCCCCAAACAAACAAAAACAAGAAGTGCACTGTATAAGCATATACATACACAATTGCACACAAGAATCCCACCAGCCTCAGTGAAACTCAGTTCCCAAGGGTCTGTTATTTGCGGGAAAGAATTGAATCCTTCATCCAGCAGAATCTGACCCTTCCTCAGCCCTACACTCCAAGGCAGAGCCAACAGGCAGAGGGACACCCCCAAGGGTACCGAATTTCAGAGACACCGCACAGTGACCCATTTTCCGCTCCATCCTGGAACACAGGATCGCCTAGCACCGTCGTTGGAGGCGGGGAGACCCCAGAACACAATCAGCAAATAGCCCTTCAACATTTCCTGGTGCGCCGTCCTACCCTCCCCCCAAAACAAAACAAGCTTGGGAGCCAGAGATAGCATGGAGTAGGGCATTTGCCTTGCATGCAGAAGAACGGTGGTTCGAATCCCGGCATCCCATAGGGTCCCCCGAGCCTGCCAGGAGCGATTTCGAAGTAGAGCCAGGAGGAACCCCTGAGCGCTGCCGGGTGTGACCCCCCAAAAAAAACAAAAAATAAAAACAAACAAAAACCAAGCCAAATGACCCCTGGGTTAGCTAGCTCTAGCAGGAGAAGGTCTCGCCCGGGGAGCTAGAGTTTTGGATCAAATTCTCTCTCCGAAGCTTGTGGGACGTGCTGAGCTCTCCCTGCCCCCCAACTCCTGGGCCCGGCCCGCAGCCAGGGCGATCCCTGCAAATGTCATTCATTCATTCATTCCCAACCCCGGGCACCCCCCACCTCGCGCAGAGCCTTCCAGTTCCGGGAGAAGTCCTCGTGGTGCTGCGGGGGCCTCGCGGGGTGCGGCCTGGCGGGGTGTTCCGGGGCTCCGCCACCCGGCCGCGCCCGACGTCTCCAGCCCCGCTTCTTGCCCGTCTTCTTGCGCGCGGCCTCCGCGTTCGGACCCGGCGCCAAGACCATGGCTGTCGTGCCGGAAGTGCCTTTCTGCGTGTGCGCGCAGCCCCCCCCCCCGAAATGTCCGCCCGCTGTTCCGGCCGGTCGGAAACTGGAGCCCTCTCCCGTCTCAGGTTCCGCCGCAATTTTGGGCCGGCTGGCATGGCTTTGTGCTTCTTCCCCCAACCCCAGGGCAGGACGGGGAGTCAATGTATTTGTTTTGTTTTGGTTTTGGTTTTTGGGTCAAACCCGCAGGGGTTCCTCCTGGCTCTGAACTCAGAAATAGCTCCTGGCAGGCTCAGGGAACCATATGGGACGTCAGGATTTGAACCACCATCCTTCTGCATGCAAGGCAAACACCCTACCTCCATGCTATCTATTTCTCCGACCCATGGAGTCAGTGTCTTTTTTGTTTTTGTTTTTGTTTTTGTTTTTTTTGTTTTTGGGTCACACCCGGCAGTGCTCAGGGGTTACTCCTGGCTAGGCTCAGAAATCGCCCCTGGCAGGCACAGGGGACCATTTGGGATGCCAGGATTTGAACCACCGTCCTTCTGCATGAAAGGAAAACACCTTACCTCCGTGCTATCTCTCCAGCTCCTGGAGTCAGTGTCTTTAGTAACTTGGGGGACCGGGGCTCACTCACCTCTGCACATACATAGCCCCTAGGCCTAGGGGCAGCCCCAAGAATGGGATGCTGCCAAGGGACAGAATGGGACAGCCAACGCCTGTGACTAGTGACCTTCCTTCCTAAAGTGTGACCCCCTCTCTGTGTGGAGGGGCCACCCTGCTACTGAGGGGAAGGGAGTCATCTAGGACCCCCTGGCTGGTGACAGTCTACACTGGCGAGGCCAGGAGTGTAAGAGGGTGTCTACCCTAGCTGGGTGGGGAGTTGAGAGTATGGTGTCTACACTGGCTGGGTTGGGAATTGAAGGTGTATCTGTACCAGCTGTGAAGGGGAGTCTGATGGCTGTTTGTCTACACTAGCAGAGACACCCCCAAAATGTGACGATGTACACTGGTTGTAGAGAGGCGTGTGACTGGGCATCTACACTGGTCTGGTGGGGGGCTGTAATGGATGTAATGGAGTCTATACTGGCTGAGGAGAGAGCGGGTGTGTATGATGGAGTTTACACTGGATCTCGGAGGACCCTATGGGATGATGGGAATCAATCTGTGTTGATGTCCTACCCACTGTATTATTGCTCTGGCCTCAGAGAGTCTACACTGACAGGGAGGAGCTATGTGATGCCTCTGAAGGCAGAATAGAGTGTGTAATCATCTACACTAGCTGGGTGGGTTGTGATTGTCCAACAGTGGGGAGTGTGATGGTCTACACTAGTGGGGTGGGGAGTGGAATGTCTACACTGACAGGGTGGGGAGTGTGATTCTCTACATTGGTGTCTATAATGGCAGAGTGGGAAATGTGATTCAACACTGTCAGGACAAGGAGTGTGATGTCTAAACTGGTGGAGCTGGGAGCAGTGCAGAGGAGGAAGGTCTCCTGCTGCTTCCCTGTCCCACCACCCAGATCTGGCTCCCCCCAGATCCAAGGGAGGAGTCTGGGGCCACCCGAGGAAGCCCCACCCCCTGCCCAGTCCTCCCTCTGCACCCTAGAGCACCCCGGCATTTCCTGCTCCCTGATTCCCACTTTCTGAGAATGAGGCGGCAGCAGCTCTACAGACTGGACCTGCCAGGAATTCTGGCTTCCACCTTCTTCCTCCTGGGCTGCAGGGGTCTCCCTGAAGCTCCTCAGGTGGGTGAATCTACAGAACTGGTCCTGAGGAGTTGGGAGCTTTTTAGGGGTACAGGCCAGTCCCTGGAGAGAACATCGGGAGTGTTGGGGTCCCAGGGGAGAAAAGCAGAGCTTTGTGCTGGAAAAGGCCAGGTGGTAGGGTCCCTCGCATGATCCTCCTTAGCCCACAGCCTACCTCCTCCTTCCCTGCCTCATCTTTCCTTCCTACCCCTTCCCCTCTGTGTTCTCTGTAACCCCAATTTCTGCAGGCCTGGAAGCCTGCGGAAGTATCTCCTTCCTCTGTCTCGGAAACTCCCTGGAAAGGTACTGACCCAGGAGGGGAGCAGAGGGTATTAACAGGTTGTGTGTGGGGTTCCCATGGAGCCTGGGCAGCCTTGCTGGAGGAAGAACCGAGTTCTGTTCCTGAAACTGCAATTCTTGCCAGCTCTGAGAGTTGAAGGGAATTGGAAGGTTCCAGGCGCCTGGGGTTGACCCTGGTGTCTGCTGAGGATCTCGAGCAATAGCCCCTTATCTGCTGCTGAGCCCTGCACTCTGTGCCGGATGTGAATATTTATTCCTGCCTTGAGAACTGGCCCCCGCCAGGCCCCTCCTGAGTGGGTCACTCAGATCCAGAGCCTGGTGGGGACCAGAGCCTGAGGGGGATTGGGTAGGGAGGGGCTAGGGGCACAGCTCTGTGGTCCTATTTGAGGGCCAGAGATTCAGGCATGCTGAGGATACTTCAAGATATAGCTCTTGGGCCAGAGAGCAAGCACAGCGGTAGGGCATTTACCTTGTAAGCAGCCGATCCAGGATGGACGGTGGTATGAATCCTGGCATCCCATATGGTTCCCCCAAGCCTGCCAGGAGTGATTTCTTTTTTTTTTTTTTTTTTTGGTTTTTGGGCCACACCCAGTGACGCTCAGGGGTTACTCCTGGCTATGCGCTCAGAAGTCGCTCCTGGCTTTGGGGGACCATATGGGACACCGGGGGATCGAACCGCGGTCCGTCCTAGGCTAGCGCTGGCAAGGCAGACACCTTGCCTTTAGCGCCACCGCCCGGCCCAGGAGTGATTTCTGAGCGCAGAGCCAAGAGTAACCCCTGAGCACTTGGGTGCGACCCAAAAACAAACAAACAAACAAACAAACAAACAAAAATAATAGAGCTCTGGACCACTTTGGGGGAGTAGGAAGCTTAGGGAGTAGTCTGGCTGTACAAGACCCTTCCTGTTCACAAACAGCTTTCACATAGGAAAGTGTTTCAGGCTGCCCTGCTGGGAGGACTCAGCAGAGCCCCCCACCTAACCCAGGAATATAGGGTGACAGAGACTTGCCCCCAGGGCCACTGATAGGAGGCCAAGCCTTGGTTCATGTACTTTCTAGAACCTTCACTCTCAGCCCCGCCGCCTCCCCAATCAGGCCATCCTCCTCTCTCCGGCTGGGCCACGGGGAGCGTCCTGTACCTGGAGCTCTTGGTGGCTGTGGCCCCCGATGTCTACCAGGTTCATCAGCATGACACGGAGCGCTACGTTCTCACCAACCTCAACATAGTGAGTCCGGAGGGAAGCGGCAGTGAGCTGGGTGGTCTGTGGGGGTCTTTCTGTTCTTTTTGGGGGGGACCTCTCAAGCAGTGCTCAGGGGACCTAGGGGCCACCCTTGATGCTTCTTGACCAGCTGGGTGGGAGGGTCAGTGCTGGGGCCCAATATTCTGGTAGTGCTCGGGTCCTGAGTTTGGGATCATTGGCTGGCCAGATTGCTTGGGGGTCTCAGGGCTGCACCAGGGGTGCTTGGGAGGATGTAGTGATGGTAATGGGTATGGGCCCTGTATATAGTAGATGGAGGTCCTGTTTGGTTCTGGTTGGTTCAGCCCAGCACCTGCACAGTGAGTAACAAACCTGTGACTTGCTACTAGGGAGCCCCAGGTCCTGCAGTTAGTTCCAGGCTAGGCACGATGAGGTGAGGTGAGGTGAGTTGTGATGTGATGGAGCATTCCTCCATCTGCCTGTGATGGAGCAGCTCTCTGCCCCCCTGTGGTGAAGGAGCACCCCTCGATCCTTATGTTGATGGATGGCCCCTCCGAGGCCAGCCCAAGTACCTATTGCCTCTCCCTTGCTTTGCCAGGCATCAGAGCTGCTGCGGGACCGCTCCCTGGGGGCACAGTTGCACGTGCACCTAGTGAGGATGGTCATCCTGAAGGATCCCCAGGTGGGTGTCTCACTGGTTGCAGTGTGATGGACCCCCATTTCTGTCCCTCCATGGAACAGTATGAGTGGCACCTGGATTTTCACATCCCACCAATATCTAGGGTGGTCCTTTAATTGCTGAACCTGCCCCCTTCCCTAGGCAGCACCCCCCATTACAGCCAACATCACTGCGTCCCTGCGGAGTGTCTGCGAGTGGGGCAGGGCTGTCAGCCCCCAGGATGACAAGGACCCTGATCATGCTGACCTGCTCCTCTACATCACCAGGTAGAAGTGCCCTAGGACCTAAAGGGCCAGCTGCCCAGGGTGTCCTACTACCTTCCCACTCTGCAGGGGGGCTGGTGGTAGGTGAATCTCCTCGGATGAGCATGGTTCTCTTTGACCCAGATTTGACCTGCAGTTGACTGATGGTAACCAAAAAGTTCGGGGTGTCACCCAGCTGGGGGGTGTCTGTTCACACACCTGGAGCTGCCTCATTACCGAAGATACAGGCTTTGACCTGGGGGTCACCATTGCCCATGAGATTGGGCACAGGTATGTGGTCCCTGGAGGGGTGGTAGTGGGGCTGGAAAGGTTGACACTGGCTGGTCCCCCAGTTCTGAAAGTGGCTGAAGAGATACATGAGATAGGGCTGCAGCCTAGAACCACGGAGGACCCCTGAGCACAGAGCCAGGAGTAAGTCCTGAGCATTGGTGTGGCCCAAAAACAAAAATGTTGAAAGGAAGTAAAACACAGCTATTAGAAGAACAAGTTCTGCGGGGGCCGGAGAGATAGCATGGAGGTAAGGCATTTGCTTTTCATGCAGAAGGACGGTGGTTTGAATCCCGGCATCCCATATGGTTCCCTGTGCCTGCCAGGGGCGATTTCTGAACATAGAGCCAGGAGTAACCCCTGAGTGCTGCCAGGTGTGACCCCCCCAAAAAAACCAAAAAACAGAACAAGTTCTGTAGAAAATTTAGGGAAAGGAAAATGGGCCATTCGGACTGTCCATGTGCTCACAGAGATCCTGTCTCCACACACTACTACCATTCTTTCTCCTGACCACCACATCCGTTAGGTGCAAAGTTAGGGTGATGCAGCCATTAGCTTGCTTCTACCTTTTCTGTGAAACCCATGTGTCCCAACATCTCTACCGGGCCACCTCACTCTTTTGGGGGAACAGACTGTTTAACTTCATCTCCCTACTGCCCGATGTTAGAGTGTCTCCAAACTCAGAATTCTGAGCTGGTGGAGGTCTTTCCTTGTCTGCAAACACTCACTAGTTCATGACGCTCTCTTTCTCTCTCTCTTTTTTTTTTTTTTTTTTTTTTTGGGCCACACATGGCAGTGCTCAGGGGTTACTCCTGGCTGTCTGCTCAGAAATAGCTCCTGGCAGGCACAGGGGACCATATGGGACACCGGGATTCGAACCAACCACCTTTGGTCCTGGATCGGCTGCTTGCAAGGCAAACACCGCTGTGCTATCTCTCCAGGCCCATGACTCTCTTTCTTAGTCTAGGTCATCATTACTCCATGTATGGGTCAAGTAGTATAGACACCCAGAAAGCCAAAGCCAAGTTACTGCCATAGAATGTCTCACTGCAGAGGTTCAGCCCCCTGAGCATACAGCATCTCCTAACAGGCCAGTCCCCTGCTCCACTCTCAGTTCTGCCTTGAATACTGCTCCTGATCCCCTGACTTCCCATCACAATTCCTCCAACAAAAAAGGCATTGGTGGGGCCGGAAAGGTAGTGCAGCGGTAGGGCACTTGCCTTACATGGGACTGCCCCAGGACGGACCTTGGTTTGATTCCTGGTATCCCAGGTGGTCCCCCAAGCCAGGACCAATTTCTAAGCACATAGCAAGGAGTAACCCCTGAGCATCACTGGATGTAGCCCAAAAACCAAAAAAAAAAAAAAAAAAAAAAAGACATTGGCAACAATGGTCAACCCCCACCCCCATGTTCTCTCAGACTTAGTGCTTACTGCCACCCTCCAGAGCAGGGAGTTGCTTCTGTTCCCCAAACACTCGACATCCACTCAGGATCCTTTGGAATGGAGCCCCAGGTCCCCATTGGTCTCAGAGGGAAACTGAAGCAGGGCAGCAGTGAGGCTGTGCATGAGCCCAAGGGCCTCCTTCCACAGCTTTGGCTTGAACCACGATGATGAGGCATCTGGATGCGACCCTCAGAGCCATGTGATGGCGTCTGGTGGCAAACTGCCCACCCTGGGTGGCATCCTGTGGTCATCCTGCAGCCGGGAGCAGCTGCAGAGCCTCCTCAGGTAGCTCCAGCCTGACCCCTAGTCCCAGAGACCCCACCCCTCCTTTCCGCCCCGACCCCATCTAACTACTCCCACTGCCACACTCAATCCTAAAGCAGCCCTCCAAGTGATCCCGCCTACTGCCCCCCCAAACACCAGAAACTCTGTCCTCCATGTTACCACACTCATTGCCCCACCTAATCCCCCAGCAGCCCTGCCTCCAGGTAGCCCCATACTCCAGTTGACCCAACCCACCCTTATGTTACCGCCCTGCCCATCCTAGTGGCCCCTGCCCATCATCCCACCCCTAATCACATCCAGACTTTACAGATAGATGGTGCTCCAAATACGGAGCACTCTTCAGCTCTACCCCAACTAGCCAGCCCCTGCCCCTCCATCCAGACCTACCCCCTCCATCCAGCCTGGTCCACCTCACTGCCCCAACCTACCCCTTCACCAGGCTCACCCATCTTCCCCATCCCACCAGCTCCCTCAATCTCTCCCTCTGGCAATCCTACCTCATCTCTGTCAATCCCACACCTCATTTCTCCCCTGTACCCAGACACTTGACCTCAACCCTCCACTCAGAGCCCAGCTCCATTTGCCCAACCGTCTGCTGGGATACCCTTTTCCTTGCCCAGGACACCAGGTGGCACTCCCTGAGCTCACCTCAGGGTGGCCCCTGATAAGTCCCCAGGATCTGACTGCCTCCTCTCAGTGCAGGACGGCTTTCATGTGTGGGGGACCCACCAGGGCCCTTGCCTGGGCCCCTGCCTGGGCCTGTGGGACCCCCTTCCCAGATGCACCCCGGTCTCTACTATGACGTGGATGAGCAGTGCCGTGTGGCCTTTGGGCCTGCTGCTGTGGCCTGTACCTTCGTTAAGGAGCAGCAAGTGAGTTGGGTCCCACAGTCACCCGTGGCCTCCCTGTGCCCTGTGCCCTGTGTGCTGTGCTCTGTGACCCCACCAGATATGCTCCTGGACATCTCCCCGAGTTCCTCATGGTGGAGTCTTCTCCATGCCCTGTTTGTGTTTGGAGGGGCCAGTATCTGTTGCATCTACAGATGGAGACTCTGGGGGGCAATTCTGCAGTCCTACACCCTCATGTGGGTTCTGCAGGGAATGGACTGTGCCCGGGAGTTCCCTGGGCCTGGTGCTAGAGGACACCACCCCTGGGTGTGGCTGGACTCCCTGCTGATGGGTCTGGGCCTCCTTTTAACCCTTCTGGTCTTAGCCACCATCCTTGTCCCTTCAGATGGTCCATCTCCTTCCACAGGACCCATGCCAGGCTCTGTCCTGCCACACAGACCCACGGGCCTCTGCCAGCTGCAGCCGTCTTCTCATTCCCCTGCTGGATGGGACCGAGTGTGGGGAGGAGCAGGTGAGAGAGGGTAAGACATGGGACAACTGCCTGGGCGATGACACCAAGTTACCTGATAGCACCCTTGAATCAGACTCTGCTTCAAATTCACCCCTACTCAGAATCCACCTCTGCCCCTAAGATTTACCCCTACCCCCAGGACTCACCCCTGCCCACAGGACTCACCCCTTCTCAGGACCTATCCCTATCCTTAGGACTCATTCCTGTTCAGGACTAACCCATAACCTGGGACTCACCCCTGCCAGGACTCATCCCTGCCCTCAGGACTCACCCCTGCCTGTGGGACCCATCCCTACCAAGGAATTACCCTGCCCCGGGGACTCATTCCTGCCCAGGACCCACCCTGGCCCCTTTAGTAGGTGTCCTGTGGCTGTCCTGTGTGGGGCTGTGGGTGTCAGGGTGCAGGGCTGTGACCCGGGAGCCATGTCCCCCCTTTAGTGGTGCTTCAGAGGTCGCTGCCTGCCCCTGGCGGAGCTGTTCCATGTGGAGGCAGTGAACGGGCACTGGTCCAGCTGGGGGGCCCCTGGGCCCTGCTCCCGCTCCTGTGGTGGAGGCGTAGTCACCCGGAGGCGACGGTGCAATGATCCCAGGTACTGAGGGGGTGGGCCGCCACTCACAGGCCCCTGTTGGGCCTGGTCCCCCTTATCCTGTGTCTCTTGCACGTGCAGGCCGGCCTTTGGGGGGCGTGCGTGTGAAGGGGAGCATCTGCAGGCTGAGATGTGCAACACCCAGGTAGGACCTCTTTCTGTGGGGTTCCTCACACTACCCACCCTGGAGTGGCCCTGGCATGTCCCCAGTGATCCACTGGGATGGATCCTGGCCAGCGTGGGGAGTGGCAATGGGCCACCTTCCCAGGGGAGAGCCTGCCTATGGCCTCACCTCTTCACCTTCTCCAGAGGACACAGGGAACCCCCCATCCAGCTGGCCACGGGGGTTTCCACAGCTGCCTTCCTCTCTGCTCCTTATCTCACTGACTCTGACAATGGCACCCGCCTGCCCTCCCGGGCCTGCACCTGCAGGGGCGCATGTCCAAGCTTCATGGGGCCCCGGTGCTGCCAGTCCTGGGCTCTGACGCTCAGACCCACTTCGGGTCCTCCTGGACTCTCCAATCAGCTCAGGAGGCTCAGTCAGCCTAGAGAAGCCGTGAGGCCTAGACAATCCCTGCCCCGGCCTCTACCCTGTAGGCCTGTGAAGAGACTCAGCTAGACTTCATGGCTCAGCAGTGCGCAGTGACTGACCCACAGCCTGTACACCTCTCCGGGGACAGCACCGTGCTCTACCGCTGGGGGGCAGCCGTGCAGCACAGTCGAGGTGGGGCTGCCATGGGTGGTGCTAAGTCTGAAGGGGGACAGAGCCCAAGGGGAGTCCCTCACCCTACTGCTGCCTGCAGCCTCCCAGGGTGAGGCAGCCTGGGGTCATGCCCTGCCAGCTTCTCAATAGGGTGTCTGTCACCGTGTTGGGGTTCTTGTCCCTTGCCTTCGCAGGGGACACTTTGTGCCAGCACCTGTGCTGGGCCATCGGCCAGAGCTTCATCATGAGGCGAGGGCACAACTTCCTGGATGGGACCCGGTGTTTGCCTAGTGGCCCCAGGGAGAAGATGCCCCTGAGTCTGTGTGTGGAGGGTAGATGCAGGGTGAGTGTGAGTAGGGAGTGGATGGGTGGGCGAGGCCAGGGTGGGCAGGAGTGGGCAGTGAGTGGTTACCCAGTAGGTGCTATCCCAGGTGGACAGGGCTGTGACTTCCTGTGCTGCCCCTGGCTGGCAGGGCTGAGTGCTGCCTCCACAGGCGTTTGGCTGTGATGGCAGGATGGACTCCCCGAAGGCCCTAGATGCCTGCCAGGTGTGCGGTGGGGACAACAGCACTTGTAGCCCCCGGAATGGCTCATTTGCGGCTGGCAGAGCAGGAGGTGAGCACCTTCCTGGGGCAGGCAGGGTCCCACGTCCTCACCCACCTCCCCTCCCGTGTGTCAACCTAGGGTGGGCCCTGCCCCTCTACTGAACATCCGGTCAAAGGGCCTCCCTGCAGACCCCTAAAGGGACGTTGAGGTCGGTCCCTCGTAGCAGACTCTGTGCCTGAGCCTTGGGCCCCCAGATTCTCTGTGCCTGAAACTTGGAATCCCCAGGTTACCCATTTCTGAGCCTTGGTTTGGGGATGCTTCTGCCCCTGGGCCTGTGTGTGATCCCCGTCTCCACTCCCAGAGTACGTCACATTCCTCACAGTCACTCCGGATCTCACCGGCATCCACATCGTCAACCATAGGCCTCTCTTCACACACCTGGGTGAGTTGGGCCTGGTCTTGGGGTGAGGGCAGCGCCCATGGGATGCCTCATTTCTGCTGTCCAATGGCCCCCATTGGAGCTGGGACACAAAGAATCAGCCTGCACCCTATGTCTACATCACAGAACCACCCTCCCTATTGTACTGGCACTGGCTAGGTGTTCCTTTGGAGTCCCACATGGCCAACTCTGACCCCGAGTTGCCCCAGGTCCCCCCATAGGCCTGTTTTTTTTTTTTTGGCCACACCCGGCGGTGCTCAGGGGTTACTCCTGGCTGTCTGCTCAGAAATAGCTCCTGGCAGGCATGGGGGACCATATGGGACACCAGGATTCGAACCAACCACCTTTGGTCCTAGATTGGCTGCTTGCAAGGCAAACGCCGCTGTGCTATCTCTCCGGGCCCATAGGCCTGGTTTTATGGTTTACTGGGGTGTATCCAGTTTGATTAGACTCTCATGCAGAACTGAGCTCGACAGGGCCAGGCCAGCTATATGCCTGGCGCCTCCCTTGGCCTTGCTTCCCAGAGGGACACCATGGCTGGGAGGGTCTGGGGGCCATGGAGGCAGGCTGTGAAGATGATGGGGTGGTAGTGGTCATGGGCTAGCCTATCTGAAGGAGATGAACTACTCTGCAGCTGTGAGGGTTGGTGGACACTATGTGGTGGCCGGGAACTCTAGCCCCTCGGGCAGCACTGCGTACCCCTCTCTGCTGGAGGATGGCCACCTGGAGTATAGTGTGAGCCTGACCACTGGGCTGCTGCCGCACCGTGAGGAAATCCACATCCCGGGGCCCGCCCGTGAGCCTCTGGAGGTCCAGGTGACTGTGCCCAGCATTCAAGTCCCAGGAATGTGGCTTGCACAGGAGGGGGTGGCTGGGTCAGCTCCATGGGGCTGGGAGGGCCAGTGTCCAGGCTGGGAGTCCACCAGGGAGGGTCCGGGAGGGGGAGGCTGGCTCAGGAAGCGGGTGGAGGGGGGGAAGTGGTCCTGCAACCTCGAGCATGAGCTCATGTTTCCTCTCTGCGCATCCTCCTCTCCTCTTTCCTACCCCTCTCCTCTCCCCTCTGTGCTCCTCTTCTCTCCCCCTCTTTTTTCCTTTCCCCTCCCCTACCATCCCCACCCCATCCTCATCTCTCTCCTCCCCTTTCCTCTGCCCTCCTCTCCCCTTTCCTCTCTTTCCCCTCCCTCCCTTTTTCTCCTCAACTCTCCTCTCCCTGATACCTCCTTCCATCCTTCCCTTATTCCTTCCTCTCCCTCTCCCTCGCTTCTTTCCTCCCTTCCCTCCTTCCACATCAGGCTATATCCAGGAGTGACTCTTTGTGGTGCTGCAGGGACCTGGGCCAGGCCAGGAGTATGGAGGAAGGTCCTAGCAACACAATTAGCCACATCCCTTGTACTATCCTGGGCTCCTGACCCTCACATTTCCACAGAGTGATGCTTCTGTGGGGCTGCAGCAGGATGCAGCAAGCAGAGATAGGCAGGGATTGGAGCTTGTGGCAGCCAGTCCTGCTGGCTGGTGTCTGGGCCTCATCCTAGCTGTGGGATGGAGGAGGAGAGCAGAGGCCTGGCACTAGGTGGGCACAGCTGGATCCTGAAACTCATTTCCTAGATCTCATGCCCCTGGGAAGGGTACAGGGTACCTCAATATGTTCCAGGCTATGCCATTGATGCCTGGCCTGGACCTGCCTTGCCAGTTGTCACTGTCCCTCCCAGACAGGGCCAGGCCGAAGCATCAGGCACATGTTGATGGTCTGGGGCAGGTGGGACAAGATGAGAACTTGGGATTTCCAGCATGGTCCTTGGAGGATCCATGAGGGTATGAGAGCCCTTTGGGGTTCCTGTCTTAGAAGCCTCGACTCTGGTCTCATAGGACTGAGCACACAGCAGGGACCCCTTGATGCCGACTCCTAGGTATAGGGCCCCCCAGGTCCCTCCACACCTCTGAAGCAGCTACTGTACCCAAGGACCCTCCTGTAGAAAAGAGTGGTAGCAGGGGTGTCCTGGCATGGAGGGGGTGTCCTGGCATGGAGGGGGGTCCTTTCTGAACTGCACTGGGCCCAAGAACCCCACCCCCAGGGCCATGAGGCTTTTCCTTTAATAACTTGCGTTCTGAGTCCCAGCTCCTTTCTGCCCCTCACTGTGTGTGTGCTGGGCCCTAGACCCTGCTGGACCCTCTGATCTTGGCCCCCAGTGGTTCCTTCCAGGTCAGGTTCTTCTCCCAGTTCCCTTTTCTGTCATGTAGTCCTTTAAAACCATCTATCACTTCCGACTTTCCCACTCTGAAACCTCTTCTGAATATGTGGTCCATGCTCTCTGATTAGGATGAAGGTCTGGGAAAACTTCCTGGAAGAGTGACCATGCCAGGTTGCAGGTGGAGGCCTGAATGTGTGTCTATTGGGCAGGTGTACCGGCGCTACGGTGATGAGTACGGGACCTTGTCCCGGCCAGACATCACCTTTACATACTTTCAGCGGAAGCAACAGCGGGCAGGGGGCTGGGTCTCCATTCGGGGCCCCTGCTCTGTGAGCTGTGGAGCAGGTGAGGCTTGGGGACTTGGGACCTGAGCTGGGTCTGGCCTGGTGGCACACCTGCAGGGAGTGTCGGGGTCCCTTTCTCTGCAGGACGTCGTTGGGTGACTTACAGCTGCCTGGACCAGGCCACTCAGTGCAGAGGAAGCAGGCAGCCCAAGGCTTGGCCAGAGCCCTGTTCCCCCAGGCCCTGCCCCTCATCGTAAGTGCAGGTGGGGGGGGTTAGGCCAGGACTGGGGGCAACACATCCCACAGGTGGGACTTGGAGACACATGCCCGGCTGCCTCTCTGCTGCCCTTCTGCTCAGGCACTTACCAGACAGAGCAGCCCTGTCTGGGGGACAGTGAGTCTGGGTGTAGAACTCAGTGTGAGGGCCAGAACCTGAGGAGGTGGGCATCTCACAGCAACCCTGGGGTCCTATCACTCTTCCTCTGGCCCCTGCCTGACCCTTGTGTCCCTGTCTGTCTCCGTCTTTCTGGCCCTCCTGTTCCCCCACCTCTCTGCTGTTCCCACTCATTCACCTGGCCACTTGCAACCTCAGTTCAGCTCCCAGGGTGGCTTTGTGCAGAAAGCTCGTCCTGGGCCCCACAGCCCTAGGCTCTGTCCTTCATTTTCCAGCTGCCAAATGACTGGATAGCGGGATAAGCCCCTATTTTGTGGTCTCTTGGGGGTTCCTGTTGTGGCCCCCCAGGGAGAGGAGTTCCTTTTCTCTGGGCAGGGGGAAGCTGGTCAGAGTCCATATATATATGGTTTTGGGGTCATATCCTACAGCACTCAGGGGTTATTCCTGACTCTACGCTCAGAAAACCCTCCTGGCAAGCTTGGGGGACCATATGGGATGCTGGGATTTGAACCATCATCCTTCTGCATGCAAGGCAAATACCCTACCTCCATGCTATCTCTCTGGCCCTCCTGGTCACGTTTTTTGTGCTTTTTTTTTTTTTTTTTTTTTTTTTTTGGTTTTTGGGCCACACCCAGCATTGCTCAGGAGTTACTCCTGGCTGTCTGCTCAGAAATAGCTCCTGGCAGGCACGGGGGACCATATGGGACACCGGGATTCGAACCAACCACCTTTGGTTCTGGATCGGCTGCTTGCAAGGCAAATGCCACTGTGCTATATCTCTGGGCCCTGGTCATGTTTTTTGAGCATAGCCAGAGTGTCACAGCCTCTGGTCCACCCCCCTCTCTCCCCCTTCCCCCCGTTAGCCAGATGTCCCCATGCCATCCTTGCCCTCAATGGATTGTCTGCTGCCTGCTTACTGGCCTGCTGTGTGGATGCTGTGTTGAACAGGACTCATATGTGGCTGACAGATGGCCCGCAGGGACCCACTCAGGCCCGCCCCACAGCACTGCAGCTGCTCACTCGTGCCGAGATAGCTTGGCCAGCACATCAGGGCCACGTGAGTTTCCTGCAGTGCAGAGCACCTGGGCCAGTGGCAAGTGGGTGTTTGGGGAGCCCCCAGTGCAGGCAAGGAAGTGGGGCCAGGAGTGGTAGATGGTTTGGGGGGCTCAGGAGGCCACAGATCTCACCTGAAGCCCTATGGAGGGGCAGTGCTCGACAGAGCATCCCAGGACTGGGGGGGGAGCCCAGCCCCCACCAACTGCTGCCCCCACAGGCTCCTGGGCAAGAAGTCACAGCATCACCACAGAGCAGTGCTGGGCGAGGGGCCCAGACTGCTGGTGTGTGGGTCCCGCTTGCTGGACCATGCTCCGTCTCCTGTGGCCAAGGTGAGGTTACCAGTCCCCAGCTGACTCCAGCATTGCAGTATCCAAGGGGGGATGGTAGACTATCTGCTGTGCCTGGGGCTGGCCCTTCAGTGTGCTCAAAGGACTGTGAGGCTGGGAGAGGGGCCCCAGTCATCCTTGTGCTGGGCACCCTGTGAGAGGAAATGTCCGCTCTGGTGCAGGGGTCCTGAAGCACCCAGGTTTGAACCCCATCACCATGCATTCCCATGAACCCTGTCCAATGTGGCCCACCCTGTTTTCCCTGAGCATCCCTGAGTAGAGCCAAGGAACTGGACAGAAAAGTGCCTCTAGTACAGACTGAAGTGAGACCTGAGGTTTGATTTGAGGAATGTGAGGAGCAGAAGGGCCACCCACCCTGCTGTGTCTCCCGTGGGGAGACACAGATTCTTGGTACCTTTCAACAAGCACTACCTTGGGGCCCTGGCAGAGCTGTGCTTGAAAACCAAAAGGTGCCCTGCAGGGGCCATGGGCACTGGACTCAGAGTGGGCAGCCGCGGCCTCACCATGTACCACTCCAGCCAGTGTTCCCTCCTGTCCTGCAGGCCTGACGAAGTTCCACATCACATGCAATGACCCCATCCTGGGGACCCCTGCCCCAGATGGGTTCTGTGACCCTGCCAGCAAGCCTGAGAGACAGCTGACAGCGTGCCAAGCTGTCCCATGCCCAGTTGGGTGAGTGAGGCATAGACAGGCTGTGAAGCATGTGGCTTGCATAGCCCGGTACTCCCCTGCCCTGTGCCCAACTTTGACCCCTCTGCTGTGTACCTGTATGCATGGGGTGTCCCTGCCAGCCCTTCCTACAGAGGGCGCCATGCTGGAATGAATCCTGAGGGCAGGGTGTGGGGCACAGGGGGCACGATGCCTCTTTCCAAGTTCATGCCTGGTGCTGTTCTGTGTGATGGTCCATATCTGGGCCAGAGAACGTGGGGCACAGTGCTGGGGAATGTGGGCATTGCTAGCCTTGACACACAGGTCTGCCCTCCATAATGTGTTCTTTTGACGTCCTCACCATGCCACGCCTCCAAGAAGCAATAGACTTTTGTATAGAGGAGGAGGGGAAGACACCACTGATGATCTGTTCACCTCTGACCCTTCATTTCTCTCTGACTCTCCCTTCACCCAGGTGGCGCTACAAGCGTGCAGCATGCAGTGTGAGCTGTGGTGGAGGAGTGGCAAGGAGGATCCTGTACTGTGCCCAGGCCCGCGGGGAGGACCAGGATGAGCAGATCCTGCCTGATGTCCAATGCAAGGCACTGCCCCGCCCAGCGCTGCAGGAACCCTGCAGTGTCCAGCCCTGTCCACCCCGGTCAGTGAATTGAACCACCAGCCATCGGGGGTACAGTGCCTAGGTCTGGGGTCTGGTGTGTAGAGACCTTCCCTATTCCATGGCGCATGGCAGGGAGTCCAGTGAGAGATGTGGGGGCGTGGGGCAAAAGCAGGACTCAGCTGTCATTCGAGCGAGAGCAAGGGGCCCTTCATCTGTCCCAGAAACATCTAGAATTAACATCCGGGGGCCAGAGAGATGGCACAGCGGTAGGGCGTTTGCCTTGCATGCAGCCGATCCAGGAAGAACAGTGGTTCGAAACCCAGCACTCATATTGTTCCCCATGCCTGCCAGTAGTGATTTCTGAGAGCAAAGCCAGGAATAACCCCTGAGCGCTGCCAGGTGTGGCCCAAAAAACATAACAAAAAGAATAAACATCGGGGCCGGGCGGTGGCGCAAGAGGTAAGGTGCCTTCCTTGCCTGCGCTAGCCTTGGACGGACCACAGTTAGATCCCCCGGCGTCCCATATGGTCCCCCAAGCCAGGAGCAACTTCTGAGCGCATAGCCAGGAGTAACCCCTGAGCGTTACCGGGTGTGGCCCAAAAACCAAAAAAAAAAAAAAAAGAATAAACATCTGGGCCCGGAGAGATAGCATAGTGGCGTTTGCCTTGCAAACAGCCGATCCAGGACCAAAGGTGGTTGGTTCAAATCCCGGTGTCCCATATGGTCCCCCGTGCCTGCCAGGAGCTATTTCTGAGCAGACAGCCAGGAGTAACCCCTGAGCAATGCTGGGTGTGACCCCAAAACGATAATAAAACAGAATAAACATCTAGCTGAAGTGAGAACCCAGTGGTAGGGCTTTTGTTTTGCATGCAGATGACCCAAAATGGACCTGGATTCTATCCCTGGCATCCCATATAGTCCCCTGAGCATGCCAGGAGCAATTTCTGTGTGTAGAGCCAGGAGTAACCCCTGAGCAATGCTGGGTGTGACCCCAAAACAAAACAAAAAAAAACTGAGCCCCCAGTTTAGCCCGTCCTCACTGGGCACATGTGGTGCTTTCATCAGCTCTATCTTTATCCCTGGGTTTAGTAACTTGAGTTTCCCTGTTACTCTAAATTTGGTTTCTGTGCTAAGTTGGGGCTGTAGTTCAGTAGAGGATTTAGTTTATTCGCAGCCCCCCATCTCTCCCTGTTGCTCCTAAATCTCTGTGCCACAGCAGCATGGCTATGTGGGTCCTGGTCCTGC
Organism: Suncus etruscus; assembly: GCF_024139225.1. NCBI lineage: Eukaryota > Metazoa > Chordata > Mammalia > Eulipotyphla > Soricidae > Suncus > Suncus etruscus. The sequence continues at coordinate 20,626,406 of NC_064852.1, read as the reverse complement.
TGTTGACCTTTCTCCATGCTTTTCCTGCAGGTGGAAGGTTATGTCCCTAGGCCCTTGCTCCACCAGCTGTGGCCTGGGCAGTATCCAGCGCTCTGTGACCTGTGTACAGTGGGATGGAGGCCAGGATGTGGCCCTGGACTGGGAAGCTTGTGCGGGTCTGGTACAGCCTCAGGCCAGCATCCCCTGCATGATTGCGGACTGCGCCTACCGGCGGCAGCTCAGCAGCTGGACACAGGTTAGCGTGGCTGGGTCTTTAATGCTTTTTAATAAAAGCAGAGCTTGGGAGGTCTGTTGATGAGGGCCTGGAGAGGCCCCCAGACACAAAGCAAGGCCTAGACATATGCAGGCAGTTGGGCTTGCATCCTGAGGTCCAGTCACCCTGGAGAGGAAGTCTTCTAGTCCTGGAAGGTTTCTGCATCCAGCAGGTGGGGTGCACACTCACGGGGTGGGGGGCAGGAGGCATCTCAGCATGGCCCTCTTCTAGGGGTCAGGGAAGCTGAAGGGTCCCTTGAGGGAGACCTCTTCTCATCTACTGACCTCACAGGGAGGAGCTGCTGTGCCCCTTAGCCACATTGATCCTTCCTCTTGGGACAGCCCCAGACCTCTGCTCTCTCTGCAGTGCTCTGTGTCTTGTGGAGTAGGCACTCAGCAGCGGCGGGACATCTGCCTCAGATCCCAGACGGCTGTGCCCTTGGCCTTCTGCCATCACCTGCCCAAGCCAGCCACTGTGAGGGGTTGCTGGGCTGGACCCTGCCCAGGGCAGCAGTCTGGCAGCCCAGTACCCGCCAAGGAAGTCACTGCTCCAGGCCCCAGCTCAGTGCCTCCAACAGAGGCCTCTGTCTGGGGGTCCCAACCACTAGCCCCTCAGCCTCAGCACAGCCTGGGGGACTCTGGTTCGGTTCCTTTTCTGTCATGTCCTGATGGGGTTGGGGAAGGGGTCTGGGGTCCACAATCCCTGGGAACAGGGGGTGGCCCAGCACCTTTGTGACCATCAAGGGGCGATATGGTCCCAGCACCCCTGCCCTTATCCCTTTCAGCAACTCCCTGTCCTCTGCCACTGACTGAGCCCTGCTCTCTTCCAGGGCTCTGCGGCCAGCAGGTCCTGGAGCCCTCGGGCCGTCTGGACCTGCGTGGTCCAGGCCCGGCCGACTGTGCTGTGTCCATCGGGCGGCCCCTGGGTCATGAGGTGACCCTGCATGTGCTTGAGAGCTCCCTCAACTGTAGTGCAGGTGTGTTCTGGCCTGGGGAAATGGTGCTCTACTGATGCCTGGCTCCAGCTGGCCCCCAGTCACTTCTCTTGCTGCAGGGGATGCACTGCTGCTGTGGGGCCGGCTCACATGGAGGAAGGTATGCAGGAGGCTGGTGGGCACTGCCTTCAGCTCCGGTAGCAACACGCTAGTGGTGCGGCAGCGCCGAGGGCAGCCTGGAGGAGGTGGTGTGCTGTTGCACTATAGGAGCCGCCCCACCTCAGGGGCCTTCCACAGAGGTAAGCCTGGGTACAGTGAAGCCCCTTCTATCCTGGGATCTGGTCTTGGAGTGACTTGAAGGTCCCTGTGGGGGTCTACTCCTGCCTAGTGATGTCTCCATGCTCAGGCTCATGATTTTCTACTACATACGCGTTTGCGCCACAAAGCCTTCCCTCAGGCTGACTGAAGGCTGTTTGCCCCAGGATAGAGGGACCTGGACTCAGTGTCATATATGTGTCCCACCTGTTGGTGCTGACAAGACAGGGAGGCAGATGCTTCTTCACTGGGGTCAGTTTCAATGGATGCTGGAGTCAGGGTCCCCACACTGGACAGGGGGTGCCCCTTAGGTTAGGCAGGGTATGTGTGTGATTGTGACTCCCTCAGGCAGGATATGTGTGAGATTCAATCAGGATGTGTGCCTGACTCTCAGGGTGTGTGTATGTGTGAGATTCCCTCTGTTAGGCCGTGTGTCCTGGCTGTGGTCCAGCCTGAATCAGGGTCAGTCAGGCCTGTTGCTAACACTGGCCTTGGTGTGGGGCAGCCTCAAGGGCTCTCCTGGAGTCCTGCAAACTGTCCTGTGGGCTATACTTTATATTAGTATTGGTGTGAGGAATGCTGATACTCAGTGACTAAAGCTCCATATAGTCAGGAAAGGGACTCCTGGGCTTCAGCCTGTGAGTCCCTCTTTGTTGTGACCTACACTGATGCGTTACGCTATAGTGACCCCAGTTTTAACCCTGAAATCCAGATGGATGTGCTTATAATTGGCCGAGCAGGAGTGTGGATGAGAGGCTCCGGGTTGTGTTATGTCTGTACGTGACTATCAGCATTGTCCACGCTCTGGAGCCCGTCCTTGAGCCCCTCTGGACCCAGTAACCCACTATTCTCCATTGTGGCCTTGGGGTGTGGTCCACTCTTTGCCCACCATTGCTCCCCTGCAGGATGTGACACACAGCTCTTGGGACCCCGGGGACAGATAATGAGCCCTGCACCCACGGCAGCTGGGCCAGGCGTGGGGGGCTGCCGTGTCTTCATTAGCACTGCGCCCAGCACTCGGATCGCCATCCGCGCCCTTGTCACTAATGTGGGCACTGGAGCCTCAGGCACCGATGCCAGCTATCTCTCGGTGAGGCCACCAGGCAGTACCAGGAACGGGGTGCTGTGCTTAGAGGCCCATGGGGGAGAGATTAGAGCCTATGCTTGGTCACCTCGTCTGTTGATCTCCCTATGGAGACAAGTAGATGTCCAGGGAACCTCACTTAGGCTTTGGTACAGACACTAGTCACCGCAGCGACATGGCTTGGCCCTCCCCTGCCTCTCTGTCCTCATTAAGGCCACAGCTCCCCTCTGAGTCAATGGTCCCTGAGGAAGGCAAGGAGGGGAGTATCTTCCGGGCAATGGAAACCTCCTGATCTTTACCCCCAGATCCGGGACCTGCACCAGTCCAGGACAACCACGTTCCGCGGGCAGCGAGCACTCTACTGGGAGTCAGAGGGCAGCCAGGTGGAGATGGAGTTCAGCCCTGGCTTCCTGCAAGCCCAAGGCAGCCTACGGGGCCAGTACTGGACCCTTCTGCCCCGTGCACAGTAGCACAGCCTCGCTGGGGTGTCCTTCCCTAACACAGCTCCAGTTGGCCTCGAGGAAGGTGACTCCTCAGAGGCAGCCCTAAGGGTTTGGTGGGGGGGGAGTCTTGGAATTTTTCACTTAACCTCTGAGCTACACAGCAATAAAGAGCATGTAAATCTCACTGGCTTTGTCTTCACATACCCAGTCCAGACTTGGCCTAAAAGCCAGGGCACAGCGGGCACATCTGAGGCCACAGCAAGCGCCCCCAGGTGTCCCTTCCCTTTTTTTCTTTTGTTTGGTTTTTGGGTCACGCAGCGCTCAGGGGTTTACCCCTGGCTCTACGCTCAAGAAATCGCTCCTGGCAGGCTCGGGGGACTGTATGGGATGTCGGGATTCGAACCACTGACCTTCTGCATGCAAGGCAAATGCCCTACTTCCACGCTATCTCTCCGGCTCCGTCCCTTCTCTTTCCTACCTGAGTCCGAATTTAACCCGGCATCAGGGGCCCACACCGCGAAGCCCCGCCCGCCCGGGAGCTTGAGGCCACCTGGCAGCCCGGCGAGCCTAGGGCACGCCCCTTATGCTAATGAGCGAGAGTGCAGCTACAGGTCATTTCTCCTTCGGGTCTGGCCATATGTTAATAAGCTTGCTTTCTTTCCGGAATTTTCCTCGTTACAGACCCCGCCCTCTATGCTTTTTAGCATAGACGATGCAGGACCACGCCTCTATGCTAATGAAACCCCAGTGGCCCCGCCCTCTGGAGAGCTAATAAAGCGAGTCCCAAGTATCTTTACCCAGAGGTCCCTCCCCCTATGCAAATAAGCGCCGATTTCAGACTCTTTACCGACTCCGCCCTTTATGCTAATATGAACACAGCCCCGCCCCTATTCTAATTGTCCCGTCCCATAAGGCAGCGCGGCGGGCCGGGCCGGCTCGGGCCTTTGTGACACGGCGCATCCCGGAGCGACGGCGGCACCATGAGCTCGGGGGGCGCGGCCGCGGCCGCTAACTCGGCGCCGTCCGCGCAGGAGGAGGGCATGACGTGGTGGTACCGCTGGCTGTGCCGCCTGTCGGGGGTGCTGGGGGCCGTGTGTGAGTACCCCGGGGGCCCCCCGCATGGACTGGGGGGCTGGGGGTCAGGGCGAGGGCGGGGCCTGCGGTTACCATGGCGACGGCCGCCGCGGCGCTGCGAGTGACGTCACTGCTCTCAGCGCGCGCCCCCTCCCGCTATCCGTCTCATCCCTGGCACTGGCTCCAGCATGGCAGATGGGGTCTGAGCTGGGTGCCCTCGCTTCAGTGCACTGCAAGGGTACCTACCTGCTGGCACCAAGGGGCAGGCACCCTCTGCCCGGGCACCTTTCAGGACCCCACTGTTCTTGGAAGACACTCTGATGCAAAGGTGTGAGCTGGATAGAGCTCCCCACCACTCCAGATCCTGATGTCTCCTTCTGGCCAGCCTGGCATGTGATGACAGGGCACAGGCTTTTTATTGTTTCCAGGCAGGTCAGGATATGGGGTGCTGAATGGCTGGGGTGTGGACAAGAAAGCAGCCTTCCACTGTCCTCTGAGCCTCACCCCTCCTTGCTCCACCTCTGAGGCCTGGAGAAAGCATGTTCATCAGTGGGTGCATGGCTGCCCCAGAAAGTTCTCAGTGTTGGGGCTCCTGGGAAGCTCGGAGTGCATTTTCATGAATGTCAGCGGGTCCCGGAGTGGAAGGTGTTCCAGGGGGCAGAGTAGAAGGGGACAGAGGGCCCTGCCGCAGGGAGTCTGGGCTCCATAGTCAGCCCACTAGAGCAATGCTGTTGGGAGGGTCATTGTGGGGTCAGCGTGCAAGAGGCCTGGACTGCTTGTTCCCACCCCCTTTTCCATTGTAGCTCCAAGAGGTTGGGTTGGGTTACCTGGAGCCCAGGTTGGGGCCCGGGATCTGACATTGAGTCTTGCAAGTTTGATGACCCACAACTGGTTGGTTCTCCAATGCCCAGCTGGGAAGGCCTGGGGAACACGCCCCTTCCTGCTGGCTTCTATTGCTTTATTTGGGCGTGGGTTCAGGGGACTTGCCTGTGCCTCTGGCTTGTCCCAGGGATGCAGTCCTGTTCTACCCGTGTTCTGGCCAGATCTCTGACGGTCCTTCCTACCTGAGCATCTCTGCATCCTGACATCTGGTTGGAGGCCTGGGGGGCTGGGTCCCCAAATAGTTTTACTGTTACTCCAGCAGTTCAGGACCCCCCTCTGAGCTGTGGTGAAACAGCAGAGAGGGGCTCCAAGGCATTGGCCAGCCCCCCACTTGTCACTCTGCAGCCTGTGCCATCTCTGGCCTCTTCAACTGCATCACGATCCACCCTCTGAACATCGCTGCTGGTGTGTGGATGATGTGAGTTGGGGTGGGGGGGGGGAGGTTCCCAGCCAGGGGGCTGGTTCTTCCTAGTGCCACCCACCTGGGGAGAAAAGGGGAGTTTCCAGCCTCAGAGGTCAGGACTTTGGGATGACCCTTGCATCTGCAATCATGTTAAGGGGGGGCAAGACTGCTGTCACCCCCCGTGGCTGCAGGGTCACCAGAGGTGAGACAGCCACCTCACAGGGCTCTGAAGAGGGATTGCCATGTATGCATGCACTCACAGGCCCCTACTGCCTAGGCAGAAGGAGGGAGGGGGGAGATGGACCTATCTGGTCCTGACAGAGCGGGATGTAAGGTCGGTCCTGTTGTGGGTCACAGTGCTGACTGTCCCCTGCTTCAGCATGAACGCCTGTGTCCTGCTGGTGTGTGAGGCGCCCTTCTGCTGCCCCTTCATCGAGTTCGCCAACACAGTGGCCGAGTGGCTGGATCGGCGGCACGCCTGGCAGAAGGCCGTGTTCTACTGCGGGTGAGCCCGGCCAGTGCCCTGCCAGCACCCAGGTTGCCCTTCCCACATCCCTTCGGGGTTGGGCCCTGAAGAGGACCCGTACAGAGGCCCTGGGACTCATGGCTCCCACCAGGATAGGACTGTCACAGCTTTTCCTGGTGTCTGAACCCAGGACAGTGATGGGCCTGTGAGCCTTGCAATAGTTGGGGTGAGCTGGTGGGAGGCTTACAGGTGTGAAGCATAGGACTGACCCCCAGCATCAGCTGTGCATGGGTGGCGTGGGTGGGCAGTGGAGCAGAGTCGCTCACAGATCCCTGCCATGGCTTGGCCCACTGGTCCTCGTGGAAGGTTACAGAAACTCACTGAACTTGCTGCAGTATCTTCCACCTAGGATGAAGATGTCAGTCCTGGCACCTCTCACAGTCTTGGGGACATGTGCCCTGATCCCTCTACTGCAGCCTTGTCAGCTCCTCCTGGACAGACCCCAGGCCCTGCTGCTCAGTGACTCCTAAGGCAGTGTTTGTAACCCCACTGTCTGGGAGACGCTGGCACAGTTGGGGCAGGCCCTGGGTCTTAGGAACTCTGAGGTCAGGCCCCTGTTAGCGTGGGAGGGGTGGGTGCACCCCCAACCATGCCCTGTCCCTCCAGGATGGCTGTGGTCCCCATCATCATCAGCCTGACCCTCACCACTCTGCTGGGCAATGCCATTGCCTTCGCCACTGGAGCACTATACGGGCTCGCTGCCCTAGGCAAGAAGTGAGTGAGGGGCTGTAGGTGGTGGGATACTTCATGAGGGGGGCATAATATGCCCCAAATGATGTGACATGATGAGTGACACACCCCATGTGATGTGATAGGTGATACACCCTGTGTGACTGATGAGCTGAATGATGCGCTGTGATGTGATGGGTGATCTGGCCTGTGTGCTCTGCCTGTGACATGCTGTGGCACTCTGTCCCCAGGGGCGATGCAGTGTCTTATGCACGGCTGCAGCAGCAGAAGCAGCAGCAGGCCGAGGAGGTGCTTCCAGAGCCCCTGGAGGGGGAGCTGTGAGCCTGAAACCTGCCTGCTCAACACCAGCTTCATAGCCCTGTGGGCTTCCTGGAGGAAGAGTGCTCCTCCCCTGCACTCCCAGGACCTGGCTGCTTGAGGTGCTGTGTATGATCCCCTCACCCCAGCAGCCTGGAAGTGCCCACTCAGGACTTCTTGGCCGGACTCAGCTGGATCCTGGGCTGAACTCCAGATTAGGGCTGACTTGGGTTGGGAGCCCTTGGCTGGGTCCAGGTCTCTGAGTTGGACCCACTCACTCCATAGTGCTCTCTGGCTGCTCCTGTGTTCACCTCCAGCCCTGGTGCTGTCCCACTTGCCTCCTTGGGCCGGAGCTGATCCCATTCCTCCCCTCTGGTCAGCAATTCCCCTGCCCCTCCGCTGAGCCCCACGAGGCAGAGCCTGGGCCGGGCGGGCTGCAGGACACGTGCCTTCAGTGCCCCTCTGGATCCTGTCCTCAGGCCAGAGCTGGCTTTCAAGGGCTGAGGACGCGGCCTGCGTGTTTGTGTGTGTACATATGTGCGTGTGGTGTGTGTGTGTGCTGTGACTGTCTCTACCTCCCAGCGCAGACTCCTCTCGTCTCCCTCTTGTCCTTTCCTGTGGCCTGCCGGGCAGGTGGGTGCTGACACTGTGGCCCATGTCTGTTTCTACTGGGCGGTGCTTCCTGTGTTCCCGGAAATAAAGCTCAGAGGCTGCGTGGACACCTGCCCTGCCTCAGCCTTCTTTCTGCTCACACCCGCTTTTCCTCCTCACCCACTGTCCCCCCCCCCCATAGTGGCATCTCTGGAGAAATGGTTGCAGGGTGTGAACCCCCACCTGGCTCACCCTACTTGCGCCATCCCCTTTCCCTGGGACAGTACCTGTCCACAAAAGTCATAGACCTTGGACACCTGGGCTGAGCACTGGAATCTCCCCAACCTGATCAGACCCCACAACCTGGTTCTTTATTCATTGGGGCCACCCCAGGCAGTACTCAGGGTTGACTCCTGACTATATAGTCAGGGGTCACTCCTAGCGGTACTTGGGGGGACAATATGGAGAGCCAGGGATTGAATTTGAGTCCACCACACAGAAGGCAAATCCCCTTTCCTCTCCTGGTGCTCCGGCCTCCAGGCCACAGCCCAGTTCTTTATTTTACAAATCGAGTGACAATAGTTTATAGGGACAGGAGTCCAGGGCAGAGTCTGGCCTGGATGTGGGTAATACTGGGCAGGGCCACACCTATATGGCACCTGCTTCATGAGGTGAGGGCAGTGCTATCCCCAGCATCAGGCGGTTTCTGCTACCCTGGAGGTGCAGGCTCAGCCTCCCCTACTGCAGGAAGGAGCGGCGCCCAGTCCGGAAGAAGGACTCAATCTGCTCCAGAGTCCGGCCCCTGGTCTCGGGCACACAGCAGCCCGTGAATACCAGGTTGACCAAGCAGATGGCAGCAAAGAAGAAGAAGGGCACTTGCAGGCTCAAGTTTCTCTGGGGGAGTGGGAAGGCCTGTCACCCTCCAGGGACTCTTTGCCTTCTCCTGGGGTTCCCCTGTCTGCATTAGCTGACCTGGGCCTCGAGATTCCACCCGCTCACCCTTCAATGGGCGCCTACATCTGGGCTCTGCTATCTTCCTGCTCGCCCATAGCCAGCATCCCATCTGCCTGCTGCCCCTGCCCCACCCTGCCCAGTGTGCTGGGGCCTCTCTGGCACACACCAAAGTTTAGGACTAGATTCTGGTTGGTCCCAGGGTCAGCTGGGGCTCACACCAGGTGGGGTGGGTGCATGATCCACACATGAGCATGTATCTGCATGTCTGGTCTATATGTAGGCACATATCTTCATGTCTGTGTGCTTGTCTGTACAGGAGTATAATATGGCACATGCCTGAGTACAGGTATATACTCTGAGTACATCCTCACGTGTGTCTGCTGCTTATGCATGTGTCTATACCTACCTGGTCACACCTGCCTGTTCACACATGTCTGAGCATGTGTGTAAAGAGTGTGTCTGAGCACACACTTGTTCTGGGTATGCACATGTGTCCATGTGGGGAACACACATGTCTGCATATACCCACATGCATGTGTGTGCATGCTTGGGTCTTTGTGAGCATACATGCACAGATATCTGCATGTGCACGCACTTTCCTAGGTACACACATACATGTGTACATGTCCATATATGCACAGATTGTGTACATGCCTTCTGTGATCACAGCCTTTAGGAATGTGCATATGTGTTTGCATGTGTGCTCATCTGCATGTGTGCATGTGGCTGCAAATGAATTGCTTATGTGAGTGTCCATACATACGTGCGGGTGTATGTATATCTGCACGTGTCTGACACATATCTGATGGCAGGTGCACATTGCAGTGGGTGACTGTGTGGATGGATGGCCAGGCTCCCATGGTGGTTGTTTCTGGAGATAGTCATCAAACAGGCAGAGTCCCTGCTAGGTTCTGCCTGGTGCAGAGCCCACCTGGCTTCTAGAACAGTCTGCTGGTGCCACAATAACCTGTGGGCATCTGTGTGTGTGTGTGTGGGAGCTTGTATCAGAGGGGCCCGGCACTCACCATTACCCACTCGAAGGCCATGGTGAGTGCAAAGGCCGTGAGCCAGCTGACAAGTACACATAGTCCTGATGCCGTGCCACGAGCCCGCAGGGGTAGGATCTCTGACATGAGGAGCCAGGTGATGGGCCCCCAGCCCATTGCGTAGCCTGCAAAGAGGAGGGGACAGGCTGGGCTCCAAACAGCCCACCTGTGCTCTCGGCCCCAGACAGTCCTTGTCCCTCAGCCCCGGTTGTTCCCCCCCCCCCATTCCCTCTCCTGGCTATGCACCTACCCATGATGAAGAACATGGCAGCCAGCAATGGCACCAGGCTGAGGGCACTGGAGGAGGCCCCCAGTGACTCGGTCTCAAGGCCCACAGTGCTGTTGGGGCTCAGCTGCCTGGGGTTGAAGTGAACGTAGAGGCCCAAGGTCAGGTTGGCAGCAAACATGATGGTTGCTGTGAACAGAGGGTGACCCCAGGGGCCCAGCATCCTTTGAGCCAGTTGCTCCACTGCAGAGAGCGCCAGGTCCAGGTGGTAGAGGAGGAGGCAGAAACTCACCAGACACAAACAGTAGTGACTTGCGGCCAGCGAAGTCCAGGGTGAGGGCGGCAACCAGCACAGAGAAGAGCCGCACAGCCCCCACGATGGCTGCATCATTCTTAGGGGCCTGCAGACAGAAAAGGGCGCAGGCACCCATCAGCCATGTCTATCCCCCGCCTCCACACCACTCCCTCCAGAGCTGTCCCCTCAATCTGCAAATCTCATCTCATCTCTGAGTGCTGAGCCATGGAGGAAGCCGTTTCTGGGGGGAAATGACGCGGCCCTACACCCCCCTCTCTGGGCACTTCTGGGTTCTTGGGGACACACTGGCTTGCCCAGTGCTCACCAGCAGCACGTTCATGTTCTCGAAGATGGGCTGCAGGTAGACCAGAAGGGGCGTTACGCCCGTCAGCTGCTGCAGAAGTCGCATCAGGACTGCAATGGCGATGGGCCGGCACACCTGGGGGTCCCGCACCTCGGCCCACGAGAGGGGGCTGCTCTGCAGATCAGGCCACTGCTCAGGGGGCTGTGCCATCCCTCAGAAACAGCCTCGAAGGGAGTCACCCCAGTGTGTGTGTAGGCCAGAGTGGATCCCCTGCACAGGATCCCCTCCACAGGGCAGGGCCTTGCTGGTATGGGGGAGTGTGGGCAGGCAGGGGGGACTTCTCCCCACCTGTCTCTGCACGTTGTCTTGGATCTGCTGGAACTCGGAGCTCACGTCGGCCTGGGCTCCCCTTAGCCAGCTCAGGGCACGCAGCGCCTCCTCATCCCGGCCCCGAGTCAGCAGAAAGCGCGGGGAGTTGGGCATGACACTGAGCAGCAGGACCATGAGCAGCACTGGGCCTTCGCCTGCCACTGCCAGCCAGCGCCACGGCAGCAGGAGGCCTGTGGAATGAGAAGCCCATGGAGGTGGATTCAGGGCTGGACACTGAAGCCCTTCCCCCTTCTGCTCCGTATTGACACTCGGGGACTTTGGGGGACTCCAGACTGCCCCTCAATGCTGCAGCCCCAAAACCATACCAGCTAGTCAGAGCCTGGCACGTGGGGGTGACTGCAGCTCGGGGCACCATGTCTGCCAGGTGGCCTGCAGCCTCAGGCAGCTTCTTGGGGCAGCTGAGCTACTCACCCAAGCCATAGAGTGACAAGGATCCGAATACAGCCATGAGCTGAGGCGTGGCCCCTAGAGCCCCACGGACACCAGGGGGCGCGATCTCAGACACATATACCTGCAAGATAGGCCCATGGGTGTCCTGTTCTGGATCGGGACAGGGCAGGATGGTAGAGCCTCAGGGAGGGGGCAGAGTGCCTGCGTGGTGCTAGGCTCCCTTATTGCAACACCCCCAGTCCCCTGGGACTGGCCTACTTCCCACTGTGCAAATAGGGCGGGGTGGGGTGTGGGATAGCGGGTGCAGTAGGAACTTCCCTTTCCCTGCTGCTCATTGGGACTCAGTGGGATTGAGCAAACACGGAAGGTGATGTGATGGGAAGTTTGGGAGGTGGTGAGCAAGGGAGGGGTATGTGGGATGAAGGGCCCCCAACATTTCCGAGAAGTAAGGCGCCTTCCTGGCAGTGACAGGCTAAGCACAGGCATGTTCTTGAGTCCTCCCGTAATCCACAGGGTCCCCCGAGGACAGGTGGTCCCGGCCTTACAGGGATGCAGGCAGCAGTGAGGCCCCCTGCGAAGCCTGTGAGCATGCGTCCCAACAGGAGCATTACGCGGCCTTGTGCACTCGCCATAAGGATGTAGCCGGTGGCCGAGGGCACTGCCGAGAACATGATGCTAAGTTTGCGGCCCAGGAAGTCGTTGAGAACCATCGCGCTGAGGCCACCCGCAGCCGCACCAAGGGTGAAGATGGCCTGCAGAGTTTGGGCACAGGTCGGGTTCAGAACCTGCATTGGGGCCTCAGAACCGACTCAGAAACCATGTCAGAGCCTCAGACACCTCATCAGGGGTTCAGAACCCTGTTAGGACCTCAGACACCCTGTCAGGTGTGCAGCAGCCTTCTTGCAGCCAACCTGGCCTCTCTGTCCCATCCCTAGGCCATGTTCAGTAGGTAGGGAGTCTCCTGTTCCCAGGGGCAACCAAACAGCATGTGGCCCAGCCTTGGTGGTGCAGCCCCTGCAGGGAGCTCTGTTTTGGGAGGGATGGGCCAGGGGCCACAGGGGCCCACCAAGTCCTGAGCTGGGAGCTTGGAATGGGCGGTAATGAATGCATGACTGCCATGCACAGCCCAGTGAGCTCTGAGGCCCAGAAGACTCGACATGTGGGTAGGTGATGTGGCCACGGGTCTGCCGCTCTGCCATACCAGGGTCCTGCACCCCTGTCTGTGCACTGGGTTGCATCTGTGCTGTTTTGGGCAGGGCTGCCAGGAACCAGGGGCATGAACTAGGCATCCGTTTCTTCCCACTTTATCTCTCACTTCCTCTATTAACTATTAATAATTAACTGGCTCCTGCACCCCAAGCACAGTGGGGGGGCAGGTGCCCTTGAGGGGTCCCAGAGTCTGCCCTGCTCAGACCATGGCCCTTACCCCAAACCAGGAAGCCTGTAGCGTGTTGAGCCGCAAGGCTGGGTCTGCTGAGATCTCCAGGGCCGGAATGACAGGGGACGTATAGACCAGGGCGTAGCCAAAAGTGAAGTTGCCCAGCACAGCAGCAAAGACGGCCAGGACCAGCCTCCTGTTGTGCGGGGTCCTGGCAGACAAGAAGGCAGAGTGGCAGCCCCGAAGCACTGCACAGAGGGCGCCACTGACGGTCCTGAGTACAGGGGCTATGGATTCAGGTCAGTTCTTGAACCAGCCCCGCAGACACAGCTCCCTGAGGCCCGATGCCCCGCGTTTGAGAAAGGGTCCCGGGGTGTTCCCGGGGGGCTCCCATGGGGTCCAACTTGAGATCTGTTTATTTCCCAGATATGACTCCTCCCTTCTATTTCCAACTTTGCCAGCCAGGCCGCTGTGTGATCTTTTTTTTTTTTTTTTTTTGCCACACCCGGCGGTGCTCAGGGGTTACTCCTGACTGTCTGCTCAGAAATAGCTCCTGGCAGGCACGGGGGACCATATGGGACACCGGGATTCGAACCAACCACCTTTGGTCCTGGATCGGCTGCTTGCAAAGCAAACGCCGCTGTGCTCTCTCTCCGGGCCCCCGCTGTGTGATCTTAAGGGAACCTCTTGACTTCTCTGGTTCCCTGCCAGTGCTGGGCCACGGCCTCTGGGAGTGGGGCCTGGGAGCGGGACTAGTCTGCCCGAGGCTGGGGGACCACTGAATGGCCCTGGAGGGGTCAGTCCTCCCCCAAACCCGAGTTGTCCCCAAGTGCAGTAGTACTCACCCATTCTGCGTCCTCTCTCCCGGGGACGAGGGCGAATTCTCAGAGAAGGTGTCATAGTCCGGGCCGTCGGCCCGCAGCAGCGGCTCCTGCATGGCCCGACTCTCCTGGGGCTCCACGGGGTGCAGGTTTTCCGGGAACCGGGCGTGAGAGCGATAGATAGACAGTCCAGGGCGTCGGCCGCTCAGCGCCGGCAGGGGCCTGGGAAGGCAGCGCCGCCTCCGGCCGCGATTGGCTGCGAGGCGGAGCTGCAGAGGGAGCGGACCAATGGGGCGGCGTGGATCCGGGATGTGGGCGGGGCTCCGGGCGGGATGCTGCTCCCGGGCAAAGGATACAGGATGCGGCTTCCGGGGAAAGGATGCTGGACCATGCCGGGTGCGGGATGCACCTTGCGGGTCTGGGAGGCGCGGGGGCTGGTTGCAGGCCCGGTGGCCGTGTGGGCCTGGATCAGAGCGTTTGGGGGAGCGGATGCGGGATGCCCCGAGGAGTCAGGATGCAGGCGGGCACAGGTGCTGGGTATGGCGGGCTGGGCCTCACACCTGCAGGTAGGGAGGTCCAGGCCGGGGTCCCAGCCCAGCTGCGCGTCGTCAGGCCACTGGACCAGGTAACACAACGCGCCAGCTCGGGGCTGGTCCCCACGCTCTCTCTCCTAGGCTTGGGCATCGCGCTGGGGCACTACGAGTGAAGGCTAGCAGTTAGCTGGGTAGGAGAAGCTGTTGTCAGGGCCCAGCCCTGCATTTTTTTCTTTTGCTTTTTTGTTTGTGGGCCACATCCAGCAGTACTCAGAGGGTACTCCTGGCTCTGAGCTCAGGGCTCCCTCCTGGCAGTGCTCAGGGGACTCTACAGGATGCCGGGAATTGAACCTGAGTTGGCTTTATACAAGGAATATGCTCTACCGCTGTGCTTTTGCTCTGGCTCCTCAGCTCTGCTTTTCAGATTGCAGAAAGACCAGGCTTGTTAAACACCTAGATGACTATATATTTCTTATTTTCCCATTTTGTCTTTTTAGTTTTTGGGACACACCCGGCGGTGCCCAGGGGTTACTCCTGGCTCTGTGCTCAGAAATCACTCCTGGCAGACTTGGGGGACCACATGAGGTGCGGAGGATTGAACTCGGGATGGCCACATGTAAGGCAAAATGCCTTACCCACTATGCTATTTCTCCAACAACATATATATGTGTGTGTGTGTGTGTATATATATATATATATATACACACACACACACACACACACACACACACACACACACACCGTATTTTCTGGCATATAAGACGACTGGGCGTATAAGACGACCCCCTAATTTTGCAGTTAAAACAGGTTTAGGCCTATATTCGCTGTATCAGAACGTTCCTGTGCTGCAACTGTATGTGCCACAGTAAGCCAATCACAACAAGCAAAGGTTCAAAGGTTCTACTGTAATAGACTTCCTCTCTGACTCTGGCCAATCTGAGCAGGCTTTTGACAGTGTAGATTCGGGTCCAGAACATTGTCTAATTTGCATGCGTGAAAAGCCTTCTTGGATTGGCTGAGTTAGAGAAGCGGTCCGAGCAGCCTAAGTGATTGGTCCCTTATCATAGGCACCTTTTCTGGCAATTCCCTGGTGGCGTCAGTTAATCTCCCCCACTACATGAACCAAACAACACCCCATCCTCGGACTCTAGCACTGAACCACCAACAAGGTTAGCTGGTTTTGCCAGAAGTGGCCCCCAGATCTCCTGAGTACTGTTTGGGAGCCCCCAAGAAAGAGATTTGGAAACTCTGAGGCCTGATTTTTTTGTTTCATTTAGTGGCATATTGAAACATTTTTCGGGATATACTCGGCATATAAGACGACCCCCGATTTTCGGTTGACTTTTTTTTTGTTTGTTTCAAAAGTTGTCTTATACGCCGGAAAATACGGGGTGTGTGTGTGTGTGTGTGTGTGTGTGTGTGTGTGTGTGTGTGTGTGTGTGTATGTATGTATGCTCCTGGCAGGCTCTGGGGACCTTATGGGATGCCAGGAATCAAACCAGGCCAGTCCTGGATTGGCTGCCTGCAAGGCAAACACCCTACCACTGAGCTATCTCTCTGGTCCCCTGGTGACCACATTTTTAAAACAAAAAAAGCAGAAGTGGGAAATTCCCTCAAAAGGAGCAAGCTCATTTCAGAACTGGATTTTGCTGACTTCAGCCAGACGACCTGGCCACACCCAGTGATGCACTCTGGTTGCTTCTTGCTGAGCTGCACCCAGGAATCACTCCTGGGGGTGCTGGTGGACTAGATGGGATACCAGTAATGATAGATCCTGAAGTTGACAGTGTGCAAAGCAAGTGTCCTAACCACTATGCTACTATTCTGGCCCCAACCAAACTCATCATTTTTAACTACTCTGTCTGGGCTATTTCTTTTTTTTTTTTTTTTTGGGTTTTTGGGCCACACCCCATAACGCTCAGGGGTTACTCCTGGCTATGTGCTCAGAAGTTGCTCCTGGCTTGGGGGACCATATGGGACACCGGGGGATCGAACTGCGGTCCCTCCAAGGCTAGCGCAGGCAAGGCAGGCACCTTACCTTCAGCGCCACCGCCCGGCCCCCGTCTGGGCTATTTCTAAACTTTTGCTATTAAAGTAGTGAAACTTTTTTTTTAATCAAATATAACTGTAGGCAAGTAATCATCCTCCTGCATTGGATTACCTCCATCAGTTCTTTCCATTTTTCTTGGAGGTATAAGTGGGCACAGCATGTTTGGGGGTGGCAATTGGGTAACACTAGGCCATGTTCAGGGGCTTCTCTTGGCTTGGTGCTCAGAGCTGGAGCACACAGCAGGGCTGGAAAATCACAATCAGGATCCTGCATGTGACCTTGTGCTCAGCACTCAAAGATTCTGGGCCTTCCAAGTCTATGTCAAATATTCTCGGGACAGAATGGGTAGAGAGAGTGGGTACAGTGTTTGCCTTGCAAGTGGCGGATCTGGGTTCTTTTTTTTGGGGGGGGGCTGTGGTGTACCCTAAGACCCAAATTAATTAATTCTACAGGGGGCCACACCCGTTTGACGCTCAGGGGTTACTCCTGGCTAAGCGCTCAGAAATTGCCCCTAGCTTGGGGGGACCATATGGGACACCGGGGGATCGAACCTCGGTCCTTCCTTGGCTAGCGCTTGCAAGGCAGACACCTTACCTCTAGTGCCACCTCGCTGGTCCTAGATCTGGGTTCTATAACTGGCATTCCATAAGGTCCCCTGAGCCTACAAGGAGTAATTTCTTTTTTTTGGGGGGGGTCACACCCGGCAGTGCTCAGGGGTTACTCCTGGCTCTATGCTCAGAAATCGCCTCTGGCAGGCACGGGGGACCATATGGGATGCTGGGATTCAAACCACCATCCTTCTTCATGAAAGGCAAACGCCTTACCTCCATGCTATCTCTCCGGCCCCCACAAGGAGTAATTTCTAACCTCAGAGCCAAAAATAAACTTTGAGTGCTGTTGGATGGAGCCCAAAACAAAACAAACAAAAACCCAGCAAAAACAAAACCAAACCACAAACATTTTGTTCCCAGGGCACTCCCAGTGATATCCAATAAACAGTCATTTTGTTTTGTTTTGGGGCCACGCCTTGAGGTGCTCAGGGTCACACTTGGCTCTGTGCTCAGGCATCACTCCTGGCAGTGCTCTGGTGATTATATGGGGTGCTGGGGATCAAATTCTCATTGACCAGATGCACGGCAAGTGCTATAGCATCTGGGATACCTTTTCTGATAAATGATTCTTACCCACTAATGTAAAATAGCTGCTCATGATTTATTTTCTTTGGTGTGTGTGTGTGTGTGTGTGTGCTCCAAGTGATGATGATGAGGAGTCTGGGGCCCAATCAACAAGTCTCATCCAACTGAGCAGCAGTGCCAGGGGTTAGCAGGGTCACCCCACCAATGCTGGGGTTCTCTTGGGTTGCACCAAAGATGCTCAGGGGACCATTTTGGGCTGGGGGTTGAACGTGAGATATGAACTCTAACCATTGTGCTGCTTCCCTGCATTCTTGTGGCTCTTGCAGATATGGGTCAGTAGTAGTAGGCCCTGGTTCCATCAATAATACTAATTTTAGAGCTCCCCTTCACCCTCAGCCATTCCCAGAAGTGGCAGTGCTCAGGGCTGACTCCCACAGCAGGATCCTGGGAGAGAGAGAGAGAGAGCACCTCTTAAACCTGCTGATTGGTGGACAAGCCTGTGTGCACCCCTTACTCACTGCCAGTTCAGGAAACAAACTCTCATTCATGCAGGGTGTCCTCAGCCCTTCCTGGATGCCATCCCCCCAAGACACAGGGTCGATGCCTCTTTGGATATTGGTGTACACAATGTCCTGCCCATGAACTGCAGAGGAGTAGACTCAGCCTTTTGCTTCTGATGCTTCTCTATCCCCTCAGTCACCCTATGAATTTTTTCCTGGCAGGGGGTGTGTGTGGGGATACACTCAGCAATGCTCAGGGCTTACTCCTGCCTCTGCATTTAGGCAATGCTTGGAAGGTAAGAGGTGCCCGAGATTGCACCTAGATCCTAGATTGATCACATACAAGGTACGTGCTCCATCCACTAGCCACTAGGTTATCTCTTTGGCCCTGAATGTTTTTCTTCAAATAAAAAAAAATCCCTAAGCAACAGCAATTAAAAAAAAAAAACAACTTTATGAGCAAGGAACAATAGAACAATGGGTAGGACATGGGAGCTTGCATTGCACACAGCTGATCTGGCTCAATTCTGGAAATCCCATATAACCTCCACCCCCAGCATGGTCAGGAATGATTTCAAAACATTAAGTAACAGTTGTGGCTCCATAAAGCAAAAACAAAAGCAAAAGCATAAATCAATCAACCAACTCTCAACTCTCTCCCTCCCTCTCTCTCTCCCTCCCTCTCCTTTCGCTGTCTCTGGCTCTGTCTGTCTCTCTCTCCCTCTCTCTCCCTCTCTCTCCCCCCCTCTCCTTTCTCTGTCTCTGTCTCTGTCTCTGTCTCTGTCTCTCTCTGTCTCTGTCTCTGTCTCTGTCTTTCTCTGTCTCTCTCTCTCTCTCTCTCTCTCTCTCTCTCTCTCTCTCTCTCTCTCTCTCTCTCTCTCTCTCTCTCTCTCTCTCTCTCTCTCTCTCTCTCTCCCCAACCAGCTTTCTGGACAAGAAAAGTAGCTTGGTGAAAAAACTGTTGTCTTGCATTATGAGGCCCTGGGTACAATGCCACCCACCACATACACAAAAATCTGCTTTATAGAATTATAATTTACATTAAATAGATTAAAAAACTAAACTATTTTAAATGTACAGATTGAGTGCCGGTGAAGAAACCAGTGCACCACCCAGCAATATGAGAATATTCTGTTCTTCTAGAAGGTTCTTTTATGCCCCTGCCAGTCACCTCCGGGCACTGAGTTCTCGAATGCTATCCTGAAGAAGAGAACCGTCTAGAATAGTAATGACCTTTAGCCTGACTCTGTTACAGCTGTCCTGTTTTAGTGCTTTGCTCTGCTCCTGGCACTTCGTGTATGCAGCTGGCACATGGCATCCCAGTGCCAGCATGTGGTAGAAGTGGGGAGGTGCAAACCATGTTGCCAGATTGTGGGTAGCGCCCCCACAATGTGGAGGCATGAAGAAGCAATCAGTCTCGGTGCAATCCCCTGGATGGTGAAGGTAGAAAGACACAGCTTTGTATACAGCACCCTCGTGGTGGAGAGAGGAGGTAGGAGGCGCAGGCTTGGGTGCAGCGCCCTCGTGTGTTGGAAGTTGGAAGGTGCATGCTCATGTGCAGCACACTCTGCAGTGCCACCGTGTGGTGGACGTAGGGAAGTACATGTTTGTGTGCGTTGTTCCCCTGGTGGAGGTGGCATGTTTCAGTGTGAGGCTGAAGAAGTAGTTGGAATTTCTGGTGCATCTGCAGGTCTCTGAGGTGTCTCTGAGGGTCTCCCTGGGCGAATATTCATATCAGACCACCACATGCACCTTTGCAAGGAGAAGGGAATTGTCTTTCCTTCCTTCCTTCCTTTCTTCCTTCCTTCTTCCTCTTTCTTTCTTTCTTTCTTTCTTTCTTTCTTTCTTTCTTTCTTTCTTTCTTTCTTTCTTTCTTTCTTTCTTTCTTTCTTTCTTTCTTTCTTTCTTTCTTTCTTTCTTTCCTTCCTTCTCCTTCCTTCCTTCCTTCTCTTCCTTCCTTCCCTCTTTCATTCTTTCTTTCTTTCTTTCTTTCTTTCTTTCTTCTTTCTTTCTTTCTTTCTTTCTTTCTTTCTTTCTTTCTTTCTTTCTTTCTTTCTTTCTTTCTTCTCTTTCTTTCCTTTCCTTTCCTTTCCTTCCTTCCTTCTCCTTTCCTTCCTTCCTTCCTTCCTTCCTTCCTTCCTTCCTTCCTTCCTCCTTCCTTCCTTCCTTCCTTCCTTCTTTCTTTCTTTCTTTCTTTCTTTCTTTCTTTCTTTCTTTCTTTCTTTCTTTCTTTCTTTCTTTCTTTCTTTCTTTCTTTCTTTCTTTCTTTCTTTCTTTCTTTCTTTCTTTCCTCTCTCTCTCTTTCAATTGTCACACCTGGCAGCACTCATGGGTTACTCCTGGCTCTACTCAGAAATCGCTCCTGGCAGGCTCGAGGGACCATATGGGATATCGAGATTTGAACCATCATCCTTCCTAAATTGGCTGTGTGCAAAGCAAATGTCCTACTACTGTGCTATTGCTCTGGCCCCTCTGTTCTTTTCTTTTTGTTTTTGGGCCACACCCAGCAGCGCTCAGGCATAACTCTATGCTCCTGGCAGGCTCAGGAGATCATATGGAATGCTGTGGATCAAACCTGAGCTGGTCATGTACAGAATAAGTGCCCCTTTCTTTGTCCTATATTTCTTCCCCTCATTCTCTTTTATTTCTTTTCTTTTATTTGGGGGGGCCACACCCAGTAGCACTTAGGGGTTACTCCTGGCTCTGTGCTCAGAAGTTGCTCTTGGCAGACTCAGAGGGCCATATGGGATGCCGGGAATTGAACTGGAGTCGATCCAGGGTTGGCCGTGTGCAAGGCAAATGCCCTACCGCTATGCTATCAATCTGGCCTCCTCTCATACTCTTTTCTAAGGGACATTTTCCTTCAGCTCCTTGGTCCTCTTTGTGAACCTCTGAGATGACTGTGAGGAATTGGGATCCTGCTCCCCTTACCTGTCCATTGACCATGTCTTGGGTTCCTCCAGATCCTCCAGTCTGGGCTCCTCTTGCTCCTGTCTAGGTGGGGACTTGAGCCTTCTGGTTCTGGAGAGCTGCTTCTCCTAGGTGGCAGAGCTGCTTGGCTGCATTTGGGACCCTATGCCCCGCCCATCTGCCCAACCCCACCCAAGGGAGGCGTCAGGCAGGAGGGGGTGAGTTCTGAGGAACTGCTGAAGCTTTTACCGCCTGCACCTGTCTGGGACCCTGCTGAGGACGTGGACCCCCAGACTAAAGGTAGTCTATAGAATGCCAGGATCGGAGGGGCCTGATGGAGACCCCAACTCCTGGAGCCTAACAGCGGCCATGTGCCAGCTGTCCAGGGCAGAGGTAGAGTTGGTGGATTGGGGTGCAGCCTACTGTACAGACTTGGAATTCACTGCCTTCTGCCTTGGCCTGCAACAGCTGGCTACATCCCAGCCATGTTGTACCTGAGCCTTGTCTTGCTCAGAGCAGGTGGTGAGGTGCTGGTGGGGTCAGAAGATTGGCAGCCTCGGCTTCATACCCTCTGGACCAGTCTGCTTGCTTTCACGTGCCCAGAGCTGGCCAAACTGCATTCCAGATGCCTGGCACTGGGGCAGAGGTGACCAAGGGAGTGGTGGAGCTAAACAGCCTTTCTAGACCATCACCCCAAAGGGGAAGACCAGAGAGGGTGGGGCACAAACAGGACAGGTGCCAGCTTATGGTCTGTCAACCCCATTTACAGGGAGAAAACAGCGGCTCTGGGGCACCTCCAGCCCCTCATTCCTGATCCCGAGTCTGGACCCTCTTCAGTGGGAGGGGGAGACACAGCCACCAAGAGGGCGGGTGGGCCCTTCCCTCACCCTCTTCTCTGCCCATGGGCCGGCCTGGTCCCCCAGAGGAGAAACTCTCAGGAACTCAGCTGTTGGGTGCCCCGGCTGTGCCCCACCCCTGGCATGGGGCTGCTAATCCGGCAGCCCAGGACTCGGACCTTGTTCTCTCCATTACCCTGGCCATGGCCCTGGTCCTGCTCTTCCTCCTCCTCTCCAGCTGGCTGTTGTGGGCCAGATGTCACCCAAGCAGCTGCTGCTGACCTGGTTCCTGGCTGGGATTGGGGGTGCCCTGAGGATGAGGAGGGAATCCTGACCACACTCTGAAGCTGTGCCACTCTGGACACATCCTGGAGGTGCCCTGGACCACACCCCTGCAGGGCAGGAGCCCAGGGATGTTCTAGGGCCCCCACTCAGTTCTGCTGCTGGAGCTTCCTGCTGCTTTCCTGAGGGCTGCAGATGACTGTCCTGGGGGCTGTGAATAAAGCCAGGGACCCCTGGATATCTGTGGGATGAATCGAAGCAGGTTGGGAAGAGATGCACAGCGTCCGGGTTTGTTGGACAGGGGGTGTTGGACCAAGTTCTTCTCTGTTCAGGACCTGCCTGAGTTTCCTTAGTCAGGATGGGCATTGTAAGGAGTGCTGCCTGGAAGCAGACACCCTTGTTCCAGGGACCCCTGGAACAATCTTGTAAGAAGCCCTCCCCCTTGTCCCTTGGAATGGGATGTGCTCTTCTTGTCCGTCACCCAGTGGCCATATTCAGAACTGCTCTGTCTGCTCGGCAGGTCCCGGGGAGTGAGGCTCAGGGGAGAGGATGGAGTTGGGTTCCCATAGAGTATCCCCAACCTGAGCCCCTTAGCTCTTCTCCCTACACTTGTCTCAACTCACCAGACATCAGGGAGCAGGAGGAGGGCTTCAATGTGGGGGTCAGTTTTGCTGCAACCTCTTTTTTTTTTGAGGGGGGGGCTCACCTGGTGACGCTCAGGGGTTACTCCTGGCTCTGTGCTCAGAAATCGCTCCTGGTTTGGGGGACCATATGGAAAGCGGGGGAATCGAATCGAGGTCTATCCTAGGCTAGCACCTCCAGAGCCTCCAAAGTTGGCTGGACCTGCCAGGGGTGCCCAGGCTCCTGAGGAACCCTGACTGGATGCTGGAGCTATGCCGGGAGACAAGGGGCCCAGGAATCCAGGGGCTGTCAGCTGCTGTCTAGGCACCCAGACAGTGTCTTCCCATGTCTGGTTCCAGGGCAGTGTCCCCAGGGTCAAGTTCTTCCCATTCCTGGGGACTCAGTTCTGAACCTGGATGACACCGAGGTGTGTGTGTGTGTGGGTGTGTGTGTAGGGGGAATGACTGCAGCTCACTGGCACTGGAGGAGGACTAGAAGCTGGGGGTGAGCACATGACACTTTGCAGACCATGTGTCCCATGAGTTGGTCTCTTGACCCTCCGAACCTTCATTGAGATCTGCTGTGGGGAGGGGCCTCAGGGCTCCCCACCCTCATTGGGCCACCAGAGTAAAATCCTTAGTTCCCACCCAAGAGAGAGGCTTATCTCCAGATTCTGGGAGGTCCCAGGAGGTGCCACAGAAAAGCCCTTCAAAGTGGCCAGTACTGAAACAGTACCCTTCCTGGGGTCTGGTCTGCAAGGAAAGGGCCCCTAATGGGAAGAGATGCTTTAGGCTCAGAGGTGTATCCCAAACCCACCATACTGGAGGCCCCGTCTCCTGGAGGTGCAGGGCTGCCTGAGACCAGAGGCAGTAAAGGGTCTGCCTGCTTGGAAGCTGCATGGAGTTCACTATCCTGTGAGCACACATGGAGCCATGGGTGTGCATGTATGTGCAAAGGCGGGCATATCTGACTGTGTGGGACTGGGTGTGTGGTGCATGTACCCAAGTGAGCATGCATATAAACATTTATGCATGTGCTCACATGTAGACATATGTTTATATACATGCATGCTGATGTATGTGCCTATACATGGAGGTATGTTATATATAGAGACATGTGCATAGACAATACATGTGTACAAGAATTGGTGCATACACATGTATGTGTGCATGAGTCTGTCCGGTCCATGCATGCTTTGTGTGCCTGTGTGTGCTTGTATGTACGTGTACTGTAGACCATTGGCGATCCATGAGGTGGTGGCAGAGCCTGTGTGGGCAGAAGACAGATGAGTGGCCCCCCAGGCAGATGGAGAGTGGGGACCTCTCTGTTCTCTCAGCGTCAGCACCCAGTGTTCCGGGGCTGCTGGACCAGGAACTCAGGTGGCTGTGTGCTCACTTGCAGGTGTGGGGAGAAGAGGTTGGGAAGTATGAACTTGGAGTCAGCTAGTTGATGCCTTGAGAACCCCCAGCTGCAAGGGTTAGGCCCAGTCCCCTGGGGGCTGCAACTGGGACTTCCAGCCACCAAAGCGGTTGTGGGTTGTTGTGAAAACTCAGCCCCCCAATACTGCAGTGCTCATGGGTAGGAGGGCCTGACACATCCTGTGAGCCTAGGGCAGGCTCAGTTCCAGAAGCTCCCAAGGGCTCAGGCAAAACTATGCCTCTTCCAAGACTGGGGGAGGAGCTAGGATCCCCCAAACCCAGCTTATTTTGGCTTCTCAGGTGGGCAGGGCCATGTCTGTCTCTCACATGTGCCACGTCTGTGTCACATATGGTGACTCTAGTGCACCCATGACCACGCCCTCCCACCCTCCAGGTGTTCCTTGGTCTATGCTCAGGGCCGCCTCTCACCATCCCGTGTTTTGGAGTGCACAGCTTCAGGGCCTCCATCTTCGAGTGGTGGTGTCTATTCCCCACAGGGAATGGGCGTGGGGCGACCCAGACAACGCGTGAAGCAGCTGCGAAGGGCCAGGCCAGGCAGCGGACAGATCGTCTGGGCCGCTGACCCAGGAGCAGCTAGAGGGAGGCGGCTACTGGCTCTGGGGTCAGTGCCTCCTTCTCTCTGTCTGGAACATTCACAGCTTCCTTTCCCCGGCTGGCTGCTGGTGGGTGGGGCGGGAGGGGTGCGGGGTGGGGGTGTTCTGGAATCCCAGATGCCTCTGCAGCCTGCCCAACCCTCCCTGTGCCTCCACCCTACTCCTGGGTTCACCCCAGCCCCTGCCCCTGGGTGGGCCCTGTGGTCTGTGGCCCCCACCCCTGCATCCTGGTAGCTTCAGTAAATACACGGGGCAGCGAGCCAGCTCCTCTCTGAGGAATGGCCTGAGCCTCTTTCCAGGTCTCTCTGGGGAGAGCACTGCAGACCCGTGTGTCTGCGGCTCCCAGGACCTGGTCACACACAGCGACGCACACAGTGGGGGCTGTTGTGGCCTATGCTTAGAGCTGCGAGTACACGGACATATGCACACACATGTACACACAAACATACACATAAGGGCACATGATTCATGCGTGCGCCCACATGTGACCTTGTGAATTGGTATATGAGCATGTGAAGGCACCTGTGCTATGATGACATACATGCACACCCATGCATGTATATGCACACCTGTATGAGTAGATGCATGTATTTGAGAGTGTACGCATATGTAATCATTGGAGCTGAGTGACTCCCCGGGGACTCCTGTCTCTCCATCTCCCCATAGAGTCCCTGCTCAGGCCCGGAGAGGGGCCCCCACCAGCCAGTGCTCACAGGCTCCCCACAGTTGTGGGGCTTGGGCAGAACCCCTGTGGCTCGATCATTCTGTCTGCTCATGAAGTGGGTCAGTCCTTAACTGCCCCAGGCCTCCTGGGGCTCTGGGACTCGGGGTGCAGCCTGTGGTTGGGTGTCTCCCTCCTCAGTAACCAAAACTCCTAAAAGTCCAGCTGCCTGGGGTGTGGGGCACAGACAGGGGTGCAGTCCTTTACCCTATTTCTATTCCCTGCTAGGGATAGAGAACTTCTAACCACCCTAAACTGGGGCTGGAGGAAGCTTTAGGATTTTGGGGGTTATGAGGGCTGTGGGCGCTGCAGGAAGCTGTGGGAGGCTCTGGGGGCTGTGGGGGCTGTGGAGGGCTTGAGGGAACTGTGGGGGCTGTGGAAGTCTGTAGAGGTTGTGGGGAGCTTTGGGAGGCTATGGGGGGCCCACACCCCTGCCAGGCTCCTGGCCACTCCTGGCTGTCTGCTCAGAAATTGCTCCTGGCAGGCACGGGGGACCATATGGGACACCAGGATTCGAACCAACCACCTTTGGTCCTGGATCGGCTGCTTGCAAGGCAAACACCGCTGTGCTATCTCTCCGGGCCCGACCTCTGACCTTTTCATAGCTGTAGGGAACCTCATGAGATGGCTCTCGGTGATGGGGTCTCAGACTGTGGGCCCCACATTTGGACCCTGTGTACAGCAGCAGTGGAAGCTCCCAGAGCTCAATATGCCCACCCTGGCCCACCCTGGGACAGCCTTATGGGGGCTGGTGGGGACCTGAGACTCAGGACAGATGGAGGTGTCCAGGACCTAGGAAGTGTAGACCCCACAACATGTGTGTATACAAAAACCAACACATGGCGCACTTGACATCCAAAGTACACCAAAAACTCAACACACACACCAAAACTTGATACCAGCATATGACCCCAACAAGACATGTACCAACGCATATGATAATACACACCAATACATATACCTAGTAACACACAACATACTCCAGCATAAAACACAAGGCAAAAAACACACCAATCCATGCACATGCACCAGTACACACCAAACACATGCAAATGGTAGCACATGCTATGATCAACACATGTGCTGGTATACATCTTTTTTTTTTTTTTTTTTTTTTTTTTTTGTGGTTTTTGGGTCACACCCGGCAGTGCTCAGGGGTTATTCCTGGCTCCAGGCTCAGAAATTGCTCCTGGCAGGCACGGGGGACCATATGGGACGCCGGGATTCGAACCAATGACCTCCTGCATGAAAGGCAAACACCTTACCTCCATGCTATCTCTCCGGCCCCGCTGGTATACATCTATACACACCAACACATGACACACACAAACACAAGAACATAACAAGACATGCCTGAATACATATGTACAAGGCAGCATGGAGCACATACTTACACATGGCATACTCTGAGAATTTGTGCATACAAACACACAAAAACATATACATATACTCTTAGGACCTACTTTCCTGAGTCCCAGTTTCCCACCAGCCCCCTGAAGCCTGTCCCAAGCTCCATTTACGCTGCAGACTGAGCTCTGAGAGCTTATATGAGGCCTGCAGGAAACCAAGGTGGTAGCAGGCACATGTGTGGGTTTGGTCTGGGTCCCATGTCCAGGCAGTGACCAGCAGCTCTCAGTGACCTCGAGTCCCACCCTATGTTGTGGGGTTGGGGGAAGCAGTCCTGGCTGGGCCCCAGAAGCTGCAGTTCTCCACTCCCAGCATCTCCTTCTCCCAGGAACCTGGCTTTAGGCTTCTCCAGAGATGTACATTCCTCTGGCGGGGGGCCCCGGGGTGTGCGCCAGCACCCCCAGTATGCGGCCCCCAGGACACGCTGTCCCGCCTGGCTGCCGGCAGCAGCTCCTGACCCTGCGTTCTGGGCCGCCTCCCCAGGACACAGCTGTGCCCAGCTGTTCCCCAAACACGGTCTGGAAAGTGTCTGCCCCAGGCTGCTCCAGACACAGGTGTGGGCCATGGCCAGAGGTCAGAGCTTAGGGTCACAGTCTCGTCTCTGCTGCTAGCTCAGGCTCAGTTGTGGTGGGGGGCTATTAAGGCAACAGCTTGGAGCCCCTCACTTGAGCCCTTGGGGGGTCCAACTCCAGAGGCAGCTCCCACAGTTCTTGCTGACATCTCAGCATAGCTCAGAAATCAGGGTGCAGCTCAGAAATCAAGGTGCTGCTCAGACACTGGCTCAGCTCCAAGATCAGGCAGGCTACACCCAACTCCCAAGCCTTGGGTGTCACTTTTGGAGAAGGCCCAACATGGTTGTCAGCCTGCATAGCGAGTGGGCACAGTGCCCTCTGAGATGGCTCCACACACCCTCTACCCCGAGTGCTGTTTCTGGAGGAGGGGATCTCAGGCATGATACCCTGGCATAGTACCGGAGTGTGAGGGTGGCCCTGGGACCCTCATAGGGAGGATGCAAAGAATGAATTAGAGAGTGAATGAATAGGTGCCTGACTGATTGACTGACTGGCTGAATGAATGAATGAATGAATGAGAGAATCAGTGAATGTGTGAGTGAATGAATGAATGAATGAATGCAAACATGAGTAAGTAAATGAAAAAGTCAATAAATGAGTGAGCAAATGAATGAATGAGCAAGTGAATGAATGAATGCATAAATGAGTGAAGGAATGAATCGGGGAGAGTGAAGAAATGAATGAACACACACATGAGTGGATACATGAGTAGGTTAATAAGCAAATAAATGAATGAGTGACAGAGTGAATGAGTGAGTGAATAACAAATGACTGAGTGAATAAATGAGAGAACAAACTTGTGAATGCATGAATGAATGAATAGGTGAGCGAGTGAGTAATACATGAATGAATGAATGAGCTGGTGAGTGAATGGACAAATGAGTGAATGAATGAGTGCAGTAAAGAGTGATGAGTATACAAGAGTGAGTGAGTGAGTGGATGAGTGAAAGAGTGAGTGACTGAGTGAGTGGATGAGTGGGTGAGTGGATGAATGGTTCTGTCTCTGGCACCACCCT
This sequence comes from Suncus etruscus, assembly GCF_024139225.1. Classification (NCBI taxonomy): domain Eukaryota; kingdom Metazoa; phylum Chordata; class Mammalia; order Eulipotyphla; family Soricidae; genus Suncus; species Suncus etruscus. The sequence goes on along the minus strand of NC_064852.1, from coordinate 20,598,494 downwards.
ACCAGGGGAATAGCAGAGCTCCCAAATAGGGACCTAGAATCCAAGCTCTGAACCCCAGTGTGTGTAGCTGTGGCTGGCTCCCTGCCCAATCTTCTGATTTGCCCCCAGAACACCAGCACCATCCTCTGTGTTTGCTGCTGTCTAGCAGCTGGGCCAGAAACCCTGCATGGCCTCAGTATATTTTCGCTGCCAGGGGATGGCCTCAGCCCACAGAAGTGAATTGTATTCTGGGGGATGAAGGTGCAGAAGCCAGAGCTCAGTCCAGCCCCCAAACTTCCAGAGGGCTCTGCCTGTGTCCAGTAAAAGCTTGGACAGACTGGGCACTGCCTAGCAGGTGGGCCCAAAGCTGGGAAATATGGAGGGTCTATTCTCCAGAACCTATGACCTCCATGATCCCCACAATCCTGGAGCCTGAACCCTGCCCCCAACTTATCCCAAACCTCTGAACAAGTTATAGGGCAGGCCTGAGCATCCCTTTTCTTGTTCCCTTTCTGTGGGATTACACTCTGTGGTGTTCAGGCTCACTCTGCTCTCAGGGGTCACTCTGGGCAATACTTGGGGCCCCTGTGTGGTTCCAGGGACCAAATCAGGGTCAGATACAAACAAACAAGTGCCCAGGACCACCTCTCCAGCCCAAGATTTGCCTCTTTATCTGCCTTTGTCGCTGCCTCAGAATCTCTGACAGCAGACACACTGTGTGGCAGTCAGCAAGATGTGCGAGAAGATGAGATGGGGTGTCTGCAGATGCAAGGGGGGCCCCAGCTTTGGAAGAGGACAGAGAAGAGTTCAGGAGGGTCCTTTCAGGGGAAGTGACAGAAAGCATGGGAGGGTGAGGGACAGACACCCACACAGCTGGATCATGGAAGAGCCACCACCTCCATGCAAAACAAATACACAGAGAACCCGTCGGCCACATGAAACTTAGCATAGAGGGTACTAGGACAGACGGACACCATGGAGTTGTCTGGTGTCCGGGTGAAGGGGGCATGCACACTTGGTTATGAGAAGGTTAGAAATGAGAGGTGGGTCAAGTCAAGGGGTGAACAGAGAGCTTGACCACAGGCCACAGTATGGAGGAGGAACAGAACTCACAGCCATGGAACAGAGTGTGTCCAGGCCAGCTGCATGGGGAACAGACCCCAACAGCCACAAAGCCCACATACATATCTGAGAAACTTGCTCCAATCTCCCCTACTAGGAAGCATGGAGTCATGGGGAGATGCATGCTCACAATTAGAGGCCCCTCACTCTCCAGAAAGCAGAGGCTGGTATTGGGCTAAGCTGAGTACCCCTCGTGGGGTGCTAGTCAAGATGCGGATGAGGCTCCCATACTGGACCTGTAGTTGTGTTGATAGGTTCTCCTGACCCCCATCCCATCTCAGTGGCTTCCTCTCATCAGACCTCTCCTGCGGTGAGAAGGTGGCTCTGCCCACTGTGCACCCCACTTCTGTCCCCTACTGGGATGATGGTCTGAGCCGGAATCTGAGGCTCCCTTTGGCTTCTGGAAGTCAGTCTGAAGGGAGTGGGATATGTGTTCCCTCTGGCCTTCCTGGCCTTTTGCATTTTTCTTACATCCATTCCACAGGGAGACTTTCTATTCCTGGGAGCTGTGAGCACCCTTCCCTGGTGTACCCCATTTCATCATGTGTGCTCCTAAGGTCACTAGTTGAAGGGGATTTAGAGTTCATGTTGGGGTGTGGAGGAACAGAGGGTGCTGTGGGGTTCAGAGCTGTGGTCACCCTGATCTCAGGAGCATGGCTTGAAGGCAGAGGATGGTGCCCCAGGAGTGTGACAACCCTGGCCTAGAGCACCCCAGAGCAGTGCTAGGAAGACCCACCTGACTGTGGGGACAGCCCCCTCACAGGCCACTGTGTTCTAACACTGGAAAGATGTTTCTAGAAGGCTGGGTGAAAGCAAGTACAAGTCCTCTCCTGCTCTAGACAGAGAAGGGCCAGGAAGTGATGGGGCACCAGTGGGACATGGGTCCAGGGTGCCCAAAATGAATAGGGGTGCTTTGCACACTCACATTCCATCCAGTCTCAGGGTCACTGCACTCATTGGCCGAGCACCTTGGAGTAGGGTATCAGGTCATAGCCCCTTCCTGGGCCCTCAGTTCATCTTCCAGGAGATAGTAAGAGGTGGGGCCATGTGCCACATGTCATGCTGTGGTGGCTGGAAGCAGCTGGCAGGGGCCTGGCTAGAGATCACCCAGTCCCCAGTCTGGAGGCTCTGCAGGGCCCAGGCACTGTCACATGTGTGTCCTGTCTACTGTGGCCTCATGGCCACAGCCTGACACCACAGTAGTCCAGGACAGCTGGCAGGGAGAAAAGGAGAAGATAGGGGAAAGCAATGGGCATAGAGGGGAAAACAGGGCTGGGCGAGGGGCACGAGGAGGAACAAGGCACCAAACTTGACCTGTGTCTCTCCTCAGACTTGACCTCTTGGGCTGCCGTCTAAAAGTTTCTAGTTTTCCTTATCCTCAGGGTTGATGGGGTGTCCTGGTTGCTGCACTCCTCAGGTGAGAGAGTGAGAGAGGTGGGTGCAGAGCAAGGAAGAGCTGGGACCCAGGGCATTGCAGGGCTTTTTTTTTTTGGTTTTGGGTCAGGGGTTCCTCCTGGCTCTACACTCAGATATTATGCCTGGCAGGCTCAGGGGAACCATATGGGATGCCGGGATTTGAACCACCGTCCTTGTGCAAGGCAAACCACCTTACCTCCATGCTATCTCTCCAGCCCCAACTGCAGGGCTTCTAAGAGCAGCCAGGGACCCTGGTATGTGCCCTGACTGCTGGCATCCTGCTGGCAACACTGGCTGACCACAAAGAACTACCAACTAACCAATCATCAATCAACTAACCAGTTAACCAGCTAAGTTACTAGTTAACCAACAACATAACCAGCTAATAAACTGAACAATTCTTCAACCAGCGAGGCAACTAACTAGCCCTTCAACCAACTAAATATATAACTAACTAGCTTAACCAAAAGCCAGGTAATAAGCTAAACAAATATTTGGCCATCTAACCAACTACCTAACCATCTTACCAACAACTGAACTAACAATTGAACTAAACAGAAAACAAGCTGAGCAATGAAACAGCCAGTTAACCAACTAACCAGGTAATAAGCTAAACAAATATTTGGCCATCTAACCAACTACCTAACCATCTTACCAACAACTGAACTAACAATTTAACTAAACAGAAAACCAGCTGAGCAATGAAACAGCCACTTAACCAACTAACCAGCTAGTCAGTTAACCATCTGACTAGCTAACCAGATGACCGGCAGGCTGACTAACGAACTTACTAATGCTGCACATAGCTCCCCAGGCCCCAAAAGGTGATTGACTCACCATTGAGCTAATCAGTTGACCATACCCAGAAAGCCTGACTGACCCCAGGAGAGTCCTTGGCATGGAGATGTTCCCCAGTTATTGCAACAAGCCCCCCTCCCCACTGAAGCACCCCTTCTGCCCTACAGCCTCCCCCTTCCTGATGAGCAGCCTCTCTCAGTGGGACAGTGGGACCAAGTCAATGGAGCCTGAACCTTTTAAAAGGCAATAAAAGTTTAGGGTTTCAGATGGTCCTGCGAGGAGAATAACAGAGACAGGAAATTTCAGTAGCAGACGGACAACGTCGTGCCGCCCTCAGACGGAAACTCGGCCTGGAGCTGGGAGGGGGCCCAGCGCCTGCGATGCCAGCCTGGGGGGTGGCGGCCACAATAGCCTGTTTGTCTTCGGGTTCTGGGATGTTCTGGGACCTCTGCGGGACGGGTGGGTCCGTCCCTGGCAGTCCCGGGAGGGAGCCCGCGTGGGCGGTCCCAGGTTCCAGTGGGGAGACACAGTCGCACCCCCCTCCCTGTCCTGTAGTGAGGCCTGTCTGGGTTTCTGGGAGAGGGACCCCCAGTGGCCACCTGAGTAGTTGTTCTCCTGGCTGAGGGCTGGGATGTAGAGGGGACCCGTAGGCTCCCTGTATACTGCTGAGATGTCTGCGCTTTAGGCTTGTGGCTCTCCAAGGGCGAGGTCCCATTGGTGTTGGGCTGGTGTTCCCAGGGGCCCCCATTCTTGTGCTCTGATGCCTGGCTGAGAGCCTAGGCCCCACTTCTGCATGACCGGGAGGAGCTCCTCACGTTTCACTACTCTCTTGTGCTGCCCTTCGGTTCCTGCCCCCAAGTTTCCCAGTGGACTGAGGTTTCTCAGTCTAGGCCTGTCTCAGCCTCAGTGCCCTCATCTGCAGAGTAGGCACAGTGGGGTTCATCGGGGAGCGAAGAGCCGGAGCTGCTGGCAAGTGCACGGGTGGCCTGGAGCACCTCCTAATTGTCCATGACTTACTGACTGGCGGGGTGCCCAGACAACCCCATAAATTAGCACGACCCGCAGGGCTTATGCCCCTTCTCCAACTGCCTCTACTTGAAGCATCCTAGGCTTCGGCTTTCCATGTGCGACTCAAAACAGGGAACTGGGGGTTAACATGGGGTGGGGCAGGACAGGGAGGCCTGGCAGAGGGGTGTGTGTGATGCACCCTCACCCCCAGATCTGCCTTTTTCCAAACTGGGTGTTCGGCCTCTAGGACACAGGAAGAATACTGTGGGGCCAAACCTCGGAGGGCACCTGCTTATGCAGTGCTGCATGGACCAGGAAAAATGTGCCCATGTGTATCTGTGCCCCTGCACCCCTGCCAGGTTGCGCCTCCCCTCCATGGGGCCAGAGCCAGCTGGGGATGGCCTATGAGGGACATGTTAGTGGGTGGTCCTGGTGACGCCCTGGCTGTGTCATCCTCAACCCGCTGTGGGGACACATTCACGAAGCTCAGGCCAGGCGGCACCCGTGGGCGAGCGACAGGGTGTGGGCACCAGCCTGGTCTCCTGGCCTGGGCGGGCCCCAGCAGGTGGCTTCGGGCCTGCAACCTGCAGACGCAAACAGGAAGCAGACGCCTGTCACTTCCTGCTGGAGCAGCACACAGGTGAGCACATGTCTCAGAGGCCCCTCTACCCCTGGGGGGGGGCTGGTCCAGACAGGTGGGAGGGGGGTCACAGCCAGGCGCCATCCTGGATGGGGGAAGGGACACAGGTTTTGGCAGGGACAGTCATGCACACGGGGCTCAGAGGGGAGTCGCCCTGCACATTTCCTTGGGAGTTTTTATTCATGGCACAATGGGGTCTCAGTGTCTGTTAGTCACAAGTTAGGGTGCCCCTCGAGGTCTGCAACTGAATTGCTGATCTCAGAGCCAGGACGCAGAACAGGGTGGGGACAAATGGTCCTGGAAAGGGGCTGAGCTGGCCTCTCCCTCTGCTTCCTCTGTAGGGGGGCATTGGGCCAGGCGACCCTATTTCCCAACTGGACACAGAAGAACATGGGGCCTGGCTGGGACTCAGGTGTGGTAAGGCGTGGTCTCCGGTCCGATCTCCCTGTGCTCGCTGGTCCGCTGGGGGCTTCTTAGAGAGGCAGGGTTGGAGGACTGGAATGCCCCAGGATGGTGGGGGACAGAATCAGACACATGCGCAGCAGAGAGTGGAGCAGTCCAGCTTGGCTGGCGGCCCTCCGTTGCCCGCCTTTTTGTTGACCTTGGGCAGCAGGAGCACGAAGGACATGGCCAGAGCACAGTGGTAGCAGCTGTGCACGTAGGTGTAGTCCCAATCCTGAGGGCACAAGGATATCTTAATTGCGGACCCCTTCCCGCGTGCCAGCTGCAAGGCCTTCGCGTGCCACCTCTGGCACGAGTGCCATAGGTTCGCCATCGAGACCCTATAGCATTCAGGCCCAGCCCATTACCCAACACCTAGCCCACCTTACCCTGCCTCAGGACCAGATTTATGCCCTGTCACTACCCGGTCACGCCCCTATCATACCACACCCCGCCTCCAGGACACGCCCCCACACTCCAAGGTCCCCCCACAACCAGCATTACTGCCCCAAGATCCTCCTGCTCATTTCTGCCCACTGAACCTCCAAATTCAAGGGGTGTTTGAGCCCCCTGCTGAGGTTGGCTCTGAGGTCTTTCTCCCTGCACCCTCCTATCCTTTGCTTCCCTTCAACCACTCCCTCACTCCATCCCCTCCCAGAGCCTCCTCCCGCTCCATCCTCCCCTCCCCTTTCCCACCCTCCTCCTCTACCCTCCTTCCCATTCCCTCCTTTTTTTCTCCTTTTCCCTTCTCCCTACTCCTTCCTCCCCCGCTCCATACCTTCCTCCTCACCCTCCTTTCTCCCTCCCTTTATTTCCTCCTCCCCTCTTCCACTCTCCCTTTCATCCTCTCCCCCCCTCTCCACCCTTTTATCTCCTGTACCCCCTTTCCCCTCCCTAGCTTTCCCTTTTCTCTCTCTCCCCAGATCCTTTTCTCCTCTCTCCTCTTCTCCCCTCACATTCCACCCCACTCCAGGTAGTGATTCCAGGGACAGTTCTGGTCCCCTGCCCAGGAGAGGGTGCTGCAGCTGCCCAGAGACCCTTAGAGAAAGTGGAGTGGGATACCTCGAAGAAGAAGCGTAACATCAGGGCCAATGCCCCGAAGCAGAGGCCAGGTCCCACCTGCTGGGTATAGACGGTCTTGTCGGGGTACAGCCCCTTCTTTTCCTTCATTTGCCGCAGCTGTGAAGAGGTCATAGGTCACAGGTCAGGGTGGCAGCATCTGTCTGTGTGCTGACAGGGCCTCCTGGTGGGGTCCCTGAGCATGCTGTGACAGGGTGTGCGATGCCTCCAGCCCTGTCCTGCAGCAGCCAGGACAGTGGAGGGGCCTTATTTGGGGACAGACAGGCTAAGGGAGCCTATTGGAAGAAGGTTGGGGTTCACATTTCACCACCCAAATGCTGAGGTCAAGGCATCTTTCTTGGGGCACAGCGAGAGCCTCGTGCCAGCCCCCAACCCCATGCCCTGCTGAGGAGCCTCAGTTATACAGTGATGTTGATGCCATTTTTCTGAAATATTCTCTCTCAGGATGCAATGTCCTGGGTATCATCTGGAGGTGATCCAGGGGTGTCACCTCTGGCTTCTGCACTTGCACCCCACTCAGGGCTGGCACCAACTCTGCAGACTAGCAGCTGGAGAGAGGAAACATTGCTCCTTCTAAGGGGCATTAGAGAGACCCCAAGCTCTGGCCCGAGGAGTATTTGAGACCCCTCCAACTCCTGTCTGAGGCAGAGAATACTGGAGACATCCCCAGACTCGGACTCAGGGGTTGGCCAGAAGATAGCAAGGGTTTAGGCAGCTGGTCCCAGCCCCATTCCTGGCCCCACAAGGTCCCCAGCCCTGGGCTCCCCCAGTGTCTGATTAAACTTGGCCCAGACCCCACTTCCTGTCCCCGAGTGTTATCAGGAGCACAGCTCTGTCTTCTGCCTTCCAGCCTTAATTAGTGGGTTCAGACAAGTCGGACCCTGACCCGGCTGCCCTGCTTCCCGCTTCCCAGCTGGCTGGGAACCCCAGGGGTTTGCGGGAAACCCAGGACCATGAATGTACCCGCGTGACTGCTCCCAGGGGCCGAACTTCTCTTGTTCTGTTTCACTGGGGCTTGGTCCCTGACCTAGAAACTGCTCTTCTAGGGGTCACCATTTGGGACCTCTGTCCTCCAGCACTTTGGTCTGCCTTTGAGCTACTGGGTACTGCTCTGGGCAGGGAAAGGGGGTGCAGGAATTCTGGAGGCCCTGGAGTCACAGGCCTCAGCTGCTTTTCCTGATCTGAGTCTGGGAAGCTCCCCATCTATCCCATGTACTCTGGCTTTATCCTCAGTCAGGATGACCTTAGTCTCACTGCACAAGGCCATGTAAAGTCACCTATCCAAGTCTTAGGGCTAGCGACGGGTTCTGGCTGCTCAGTGCACAAATCTCACCACCACTGGGGTATCTTCCCCGATTGGCAAAGCTGTTTTTCCATCAATGCAGCATCTCTCAGTGGGCTTTTTGTTGTTTTTTTTTTGTTTTTTTTTTTTTTTTTTGCTTTTTGTTTTTTTGGGCCACACTCGGCAGTGCTCAGGGGTTACTCCTGACTATCTGCTCAGAAATAGCTCCAGGCAGGGGGACCATATGGGACACCGGGATTCGATTCGAACCAACCACCTTAGGTTCTGGATTGGCTGCTTGCAAGGCAAACACCGCTGTGCTATCTCTCTGGCCCCTCAAGTGGGCTTTCTCTTTTGTCCTGTCCCTGTCCCAGTAGGGCACAACAACATCTTTTGGTTCTATTCAAGGGGAACCAGGGTCTGAACAACAGATGTGGAAACTGAGGCAGGTCCCAGTTTGCAGGGGCAAAAGCAGGGGCCCCTGGGGCTCTGTGGAACTCACCCACTTGATGGCAATGATGAGGACAGCTGTGCCAATGGGGCCCGAGTATACCCCATAGCCCCCGCGATCATGGTAGATGCGGACGGCGAGAGTGAGGACCCCAAACATCACCAAAGTCGACCGCTTGGGCTCATCAAAATCAGCGAGGGCTGTGGGGGACAGGGAGAGAAGGGGAGCTAAATGGTGTGTGTGTGGGGTGTTCCTGCATCCTTCGAGCAAGACTGACCCCAATATGTAGCCTGATTTGATGACTGGCATGTTCCCAGCATGTTCCAGGCTCAAGTCCTCCAAGGACCCTGTGTTTCACCCCCCCCAGAAGGGTCTATGTGTGCAAGTGTGTGTGTGCCTCAGAATTAGGGACTGTGGGCAGGGACTGTGTGGGCAGAGGGGCCATGTCTGCACTCTGTGGCAACTGGGCCCAGAATTTACTGGACAGTCCTTGAGGCGGGACCCAGGGCTAGATTGGGCTAGATTGAGGGTCTCAGGACTGCAGCAGGTGAGGGGGCTTGAGTGGGGAGCCTCAGGCCGTCTCGGGGTCACTCACCCATGAGAGAGACCCACATGCTCAACGCAGTCCCGTACACGCTGAAGTACTCCAGGGTGTCGTGGCGCACAAAACAGAGCAGCGACAGGCCGGGCCCATGGCAGGCATGGAAGAGCTGGGGAGGAACAACACTGAGAGGCAGCCCAGGGCGCTGCCTCAGTTTCCTCGTCTAGGAATGACCACCGCTGATGACTCCCACAGTCACGTGGATGGAGCCAGTAAGGGCGAGAATGTTCGAGAGAAGCAGCCACTGATTCCTTCACACTCGGGTAACCAGGCCAGGACCCCTCCAGCTCCTGGGCATATCTCACACCTAAGTATATTCCACTACTGGTATATCCCACACTGGGCATATTCTACATCTGGATCTCTTACACCTGGGCCCCCACACTTGGGCCTCTCTATGCTGGGGTCCCTACTGCTATCCCTCACCCTACTGGGTCCCTGGGCCCCAAGACTTTCAGCAGCACTGAAGAGGCCACAGAGTCATGATCTGCATCTCTTGAGGCAACAGCTCCCTGCTCAGTGCTCCATCCAGGATCCTGTGGGCTGAGGGGTGTCTTGTGCTATGGCAGTGCAGGAGGTGGACTCATGGCCCCACGTCCATCTGGCTTGGCAGGCTGCAGTAGGAATGGGGGGTTGTCAGGGCTGGCCCCACTCACAGCTCAGACTGACAGGTGCAGCTGCCCCAGATGAATGTGCACCAGTCTCTGAACCATGCTCCAGCCCTTCCTGCTCTTGTTGCCCACGCCTGGCTGGCACAGCCGGCAGGGCTGCCCAGGCTACTCGGAGCCTCAGGGCCAAATCTTGACTCCCCACTGGTCTGTGCACAGGCCCAAGCTGGGGAATGTCTGTGACTCCCTGGAACAAGGCTCAGCCTCAGGGGCACCTCTGGGGTCCCCTTCTGATGGGCAAGAGGCAAGGCAGGCTCTTGAAGGCTATGTGTGGCCCAGCACCTCATCTTTCCCACATAGAAGCCGAGCCCCTGGAACCACCCCCGTCACCCCTGTGGGAGCCCCCAGCACAGCTGTCACCCCTGCAGGCACTATGCATGGGCAGAGCTTAGTCCTAGGGACACTGGGGAATTCCCAGTGCAGCTGTCACCCTCTGTAGGCATTCTGGGGCTCAGAGGGCTTGAGATACCCCACATGTGGCAAGAGCTCAGTCTTAGGACCCTGGAGCCCAGAATCCCCAGCCCCAGAGCCCAGGAGCAGTAGAGTAGTTGGGGTGCCCTCATCACCATGGTTTCTCATGGGGAACAAAAATGAGGGATGAGGATAACATGGTGGCCATTGGGAGGACCCCAGAGGTGAGACAGGGGATCAGGTGCCAGGCTACAGAGACAGGGTAGAGACAGGAAGGGTGAGTGATGGGGTTGGACCGGGTGGTTGATGATAGGGACAAGTGATTGATGGGTGATTAACGGTTGAAAGAGTAAGGATGGGTGGTTGATAATTGATGGGGTAGGGATGGGTGATTGATGGGATAGTGATGCATTATTGATGATTAATGGGGTAGGGGTGAGTGAGTGATGAGTGAAGGGGTTGTGGTGGGTGACTGATGGGTAGGGGTGGTAGTTGATGGGTAAGGGTGGTTGATGAAGCAGTAGTATGGATGTCTGATCTGGTCTAAAGAAGGATAATGGACAGGGTGGGTAGATACAAGGAGACAAAGACAGAAGTCAGAGACATTGATAGGCCCAGAGAGACTTAACAGGGGCCTGGAGCTGGAGAGGGTGGGAGGAACAGAGATTCTAGGGGATCATGTACAGAAATCCAGGGGGCAATGGGCTGGCAGAGAGAGAGAGGACAGCAGGACATGGGAGAAGCCAAGAACCAAGTCTAGGGGCAGTGAGGACCCAGAGATGGGGTGTCCTGGTGTCTGGCTGGCAGGGCCACCCCTTGGTCCCTTGGAACAGCTGAGGCTACCCTGTTCTGGAGGACCAGTGGGAATGGGTGGGGGAAGGAGGCCTGGAGTGGGGGTCTGCCAAGGCAAGAAGAAGATGCCTGGGAAGGCCCTTCTCATCCTGTGTGGCAGAATCCCAGGCCCCTTCTTGCCCAGATGGGAAAATGGGGGCCCAGCAAGGGGCCACTTTGGTTCCCTGCTCCATTACTCTGGGCTCCTTCTTTCATCTCTTTCCCATCACAGAGGCAGGAGCAGGACCCACTTGGCCCATGTCCTTGCTCAGGATGGCCACCCCCATGTCCTTCTGTTCCCCACCCCCTGCCCGCAGCCCCAGACTTACTGCCACGAAAAACATGGTGAAGAGGTAGACCATGGACTCCATGTAGAAGCGCCGCTTGGCCGCGACACTGACCGTGGGGAGCAAGGCCAGGCTGCTGAGTGTGGGGAGCAGCAGTTTGGTCAAAAGCATCCCCATGGGCCGGGGAGGGGGATCCCCAGAGCAGGAGAGCTGCCGGCCACCGTTGCAGTCAGCCCAGCTCGTACTCCCAGCAGCTGCAGCGTCCGCAGTGGTCGAGGACAGATATAGGCAGGGACAAGCCGACAGCTGAGACCCGCGTCACCAACACTTGTGGTGGGTGTGAGCGCTGAGCCACCCGCTCCTCCTTGGGGGGAACCCCAAATGGGAGCCAACGTGGCTGCGGGGACAGAGCATAAGCTCTCCCAGTCAGCAGAGCATAAGCTCGAGAAGGAGTTTTGGGGCTGGTCCCTCGCTTCCTGCTCCTGCTCTGCTCCTGTTGATCGTGAACCCCTAGTTTCTTCTGGGTGGACACAATAGGCCTCGGTGCTGTGAGGGGCTCCAGACTCTGGCTGCTGGTGTGGAGGAAGGACCTCCATTTGTTGCAAGAGATCTTAAGGGAAACTGGCAGGGAGTCCCGTTTTTGGGGTGCGATGGGGGTGCAGGATCTGTCTACTTCTTACCTCCAGGGGCTTCACCAAGAAACAGAGCTACTTTCATCCATTTCTTCTTTTCCGGACAGACAAAGTGGCCTGCTTGCTACAGGCACAACTATTGGGCTTTGGCCAATGTGTGCCCACGTGGGCTCATGCCCCCTAATGCCCAGGGTGGTGGAGAGTCCCGCCCCCGGCCCTGTGCCTGCTGCCTGCCCTGGAACGCCAAGCAAACAGCGCATGTGGCACTCTCTGTGCCCACGGAATGTCCGTGGCTCGCGTCCACGGTGGACCAGGAATCGGGGTTCAGCTGCTGGGCGGGCAGCAGTTGGGCATGAGGCTGTGCTTCCTGGGCACTGGAATGTAGTGTGTGGGGACAACAGGGTGGAGGGGGTGACGTTCCCATCCCCCTTCCCTTCCACCGCCGCCTGCCCGCGTGTCCCCAGGGCCTTTCCACGCAGCTGCAGCTCCCACCCACTTCCCCGGAAACATCTTTTGTCCAAAGTCAGCTGTGGCCTCTGTCTGTCTGCTGTTGACCTGGAAAGTTCCTTCTTGACTCAGCTTGTCCTGCTTAAGTCCCTGCAAGGGCTCCCCTGGTTCTTGGGGAGGATTGTGTGAGTGACCAGAGGCCCCTCCAGCCAACCAGTCCTGTGCCACTCAGCACACACCTACCCCTATCTTCCTTCCCCTCCAGCATCTGTGTATGTGTGTGTTTGGGGGATGGGTGCCCCCCCCCCCCCAGGCAGGCCACAGCTGCTCCCTTGCTCACTGCCGGCAAGCTGAGGTCCAGCAGGGCTGGAGAAGTATGAATGAGGGCCCAGAAGGCGGGGCGGCCCTGGGAAGAGCCTTGTTCCCCCGTGCAAATGGGAAAAGCAGCTTGTGTGTGCTGTGCCCGGCTCCCCCCCACCCCCAGCCCCACATCCCCCACCCCTGGGAGGAAAGTGGAGACGGCAGGTGCTCTCAGCTTGGAGCTGCAGGAAGGCGTGTGCAGTTGGTCTGGAGCAGGGCTGTGAACTCCAGGGCGGTATGCACAGGGCACAGGGGGAGGCAGAGGTGGGTAGCGATGCAGGGGAAGGAGCTGGGGGGGGGGGCAGCTCCAGGCAGAGAGGTGGGGGGGCCTGGAAATGGAGCCTCACCTCAGGGGTGGGGAGCTGGGGGCGGTGTGGCGGCTGCTGGCCAAGACCTGCCTTCTGGAGCCCGACCAGCTGGCCAGGGGCCGCCGTCCGGCTCTGCGCAGTCTCAAATGACCCTCGGTCATTTCAGGGGAATCGCTGGGTCTGAGAGCTGGGGGAGGACAGTCATTTTGGGGGGTACAGGGCTGGGGGCTCAGCACCAGCAAGGGCAGATACAGTGCTGGGTCTCATTCCATGCCCCCTCCTCAGCCCTCAGCTGCTGATGTCCCTGAACCATACCTGACGGGTGCCTCATTGTTCTAGTCTAGGGTTTCTTCAAACCTTTCGACTCCTAGGAAAACCCCTCAGTCCTCTGTACGGGTGCCGAACACCATCAGTTCAGTGCAGACTGGGCCCCCATCTTGAGCCTGTCACGTTTCTATGCTCCAGGTCCTATGCTCTCCCCACTTTACAGTAGGGGGAAACTGAGGCCAGAACTGTCATCCTGGGGGTGGCTGGGGCTGGAGGGACTTTGGAGCAGGCGGGTTTTATAGAGGTGCTAAAATGCCTGGAATGCCCCTGCCCCACCCCCTAGGCTCTGTCTGCACAGCTGCTGGGGCGGAACTGGGCCACTCTGTCCCGCCAGCACTAGATCACCCCAGAATGGAGCTGGACAGAGGCCTGGGACCCCCCACACCAGGCCCCAGGTGACTGACCTAGTGTGCTGTGCTGTGGGGTGTGGCTCTGACTGTCAGTGTCTGGGATATGGAGGCACCCCTAGCGTTGGTCTACATGCTAGTGCCCCCTCTGGCCACTCCCCAACATGTAGTGACAGCGGGTTCTTATAGGCACAGGTGCCCTGGAACTACCCCTGAAAATCAGCCTGAGCTGGTCCTGGGTGGGAGGTCCTGCTAAGTGCTCCAGGCCTAATGCTCCCTTGCTGTGTAGCCACTGCAGGTCCTGGGTACTCTGGTCTCCTGCCTGGCAGGACTGTGGGGCCCTAAGTCTCCCATGAACTCCCTTTGTCCTTGACCACAGAGGAAGGTCCTATTTATCTTCTGTGTTCCAGTTCCAGAGCCTATGCCTCCTGGGGTCTTCCCTATATTCTGGCTTCAAGCAGACCTAGCAGAGGGTGGTGTCAGGGTCCAACAAGGAGGCTAGGACACCTCCAGGGCGTGGAGATTGGAGGGGGTTAAGGGGACACAGGCAGTCCCTAGTCATGCCTGGGTACCCAATGTAGGGACCCAGAATGTGCGTTGGTCCCCATCCCCCCCTCCCCCGGAACTCCAGTCACAGGGCACATTGGGTATAGGATTTGGAAGGCTCCTGGATGGACCGAGTCTGCTGTAGGCGGCTTCTGTCCTACATCATCAGTGGGATTTTAATGAATCCACTTCAGGGAGAGTTGGTTGCACAGGCAGCGAAATATGAAATTGTGAAATAATGAAACCACACACAAGTATGTGGGGTCAACTCATCTTCTTGCAGGAGTTCGACAAGTTTAACTTTTAAGCAGGGTTTTTTTTATATGGGTAAAGCCAGTCATAGGTACAGAGAAGAATGTTTACAATCACAAAGCAAAGTTTAACAATACTTAAACTATGAGCCTGAGCTGTAAGAATTCTAAGTTACAAAAGAGAAGGTCACACTCAGGGCAGCTTTTAACAACTAACTTCAAATGCAAAATAAGGGATTATTAAGAAGTAGAAAAAAATCAGGCCCGGAGAAATAGCACAGCGGCGTTTTCCTTGCAAGCAGCCGATCCAGGACCAAAGGTGGTTGGTTCGAATCCCGGTGTCCCATATGGTCCCCCGTGCCTGCCAGGAGCTACTTCTGAGCAGACAGCCAGGAGTAACCCCTGAGCACCGCCGGGTGTGGCCCAAAAACCAAAACAAAAAAAAAGAAGTAGAAAAAAATCTAAGAACATGATCTTCACTGAGGTGAGCTCTATTGTTTTAGAGGTCAAGGAAGGAGCCAAATCCCCTAAGGTGCAGTTCCCATTTTCTGAGAAGAGTCCAGAGCCCAAGATCTGCTTTCTGGCTATGCCCTATTGCTAGAAACTAAGGCTGCAAGGACATATTTGAAAAAGACAGAAAGTATTGTCTTTGATTTTGGTGCTAAATATTATCCAGAAAAGTGGTTCTCTTAGTAATCTTTGGTGCTGGGATTTCTGAAAAGAATTTGAGGCCAATTTTTGCCCGAGATTTTACAAAGGAGAGATAGCCAAATAATGACAGAAAATGTCATACCAGGCATGGATTTATCTCTTTAGGAATTCCTCAACTATCCACACAAGGGAAAAAGCATCCACAGCGGACCTTTTGAGAAATCCCGTGGAGGTTATTTCATTTCTCCACATCAGGGAAATCCCGGGATACAGCTGGCGTGCCTCCTGAGTTCCCCTAAGTTTATGCATGCTGTGGCACGAACCTGATGTGCCTGGATGCTCATCGTTGGGTTCCAGGCATGTGTACACAGGACATTTATCTCTGTGTACACATTCCCT
This sequence comes from Suncus etruscus, assembly GCF_024139225.1. Classification (NCBI taxonomy): domain Eukaryota; kingdom Metazoa; phylum Chordata; class Mammalia; order Eulipotyphla; family Soricidae; genus Suncus; species Suncus etruscus. The sequence goes on along the minus strand of NC_064852.1, from coordinate 20,583,211 downwards.
GCACTTATGTGTACATGATCCTATGTCTGTGCATATGCAACCCAGGTGCCTCACATGTGTGTCTGTGCACATACCCCATGTTGGCATGAACAGACATGTCTGGTCTCTGTGTACATGTGTGCTCATGCGTACACATGTCCCTTCTGTATGCACACATGGCCCGTATCTATGTACATGTATCCGTATACATATGTTCATGCATATGTGCTTATACACTCCATGTCTGTATCCATACATGTCATGTGTCTATGAGCACACACATGTCCCAGGTCTGCCGGATATGTTCCATGTCTATTGCACACATGTCCTATTTGTGCGCACATATCATATGCTTATGTGTACGTGTGTTTTTGTATGCATGAATGCATGTCCTGTGTCTGTATGTCTACCTGTCCTGTTCTGGTCTGCACGGATGACCTATATTGTATGCATACATGTTCTGCTTCTGTGATCATGCGTCCTGTGCCTTGTGTCTGTGTGCAAACGTGTCCTGTGTATATGTGTTCCATATATGTATGTACTGTGTCTGTGTGCAAAAGGTCCTTGCTGTGTACACATATCCTGTTCATGCGCACAACATGCCCAGTGCTTTTTGTACACGTGTCCTGTGCTTGTGTGTACATGTGTCCTTTGTGCATGTGATCCATGCTCCTGTGCATGAACACATGTCCTATGTTTTAGGCCATATAATACACACATCCTGTGTCTATGTATCCTTGTGCACACACATGCTCTGTGTGTCTGCACACACATGGTATGTGTCTGGGATCCTGTGCAGGCAAGCTCAGGTGTGCTCCCGTGGTGCATGTCCGGAGGACAAGTGCCCCGTGGAGTACCCTCACTCACTACTCTGGCCACACTTCCATGGGCCTACCCCAGGGGGCGCTGTGGCTGTGTCTCCAACCCTTGGGGTAGGTGTGGACAGACCACAGGCAGAGAAAGCTGTTAAAGGTCACTGAGACCCCTCACCTATGTTTCACTGGGGTGTCCCCTAAGCCCCACTGGGCACTTGTGAGCACAGGTGCCCCAGCAGCCCTCTTGTGGAGCACTTGTTCTGTGAGACTGAGGTTGGATGGGTGAGGAGTAGATGGAGTTCCTAGGCCCCTGGACCACATTGTCCTCCCTGCTGGGCTGCTGGAGGAGATGAGCACTGAGGACAGGCTGAAGGGCTGGCGAGCACACTGTGCTAAACCTCGGGGTGCACAGGGATGTGTAGGAACATGAGGCTGGAACCCCCGGCTGGGCCTGTCAGAAGCTGCCTAGTTGGACCCGGACCCCAGGCCTCAGTCCTGGTCCCTGGGCAAACGGAATGCACATCTGTAGTTCCTGAGTTCCGGAGCTCTGTTTCCCCCCAGCCTGGCACTTATCTGTCTGGTCAGCTCAGTGGGCCCTTCCTGGGCCAACTGGGTCCCCATCACATCCCTCTACCTGCCTGGGCCTTTGCCAGGCTGACAGGGTGTCTGGGGAGCCGCACGCGCCCTTACAAAGGTCTTCAGCGTTTCCCTCTGTCACTTGGAGCTGCACTGCCCCAGCCGGACAGGGCTTTCCTCCCAGACTGCATTCCTGGGGGGCCGACCGGAGTCGGGGAGCCCTCTGGAGGCCGACTTGGGAGACATCGAGGCCGGGGCAGCCACCACCTCCCCCGGGGCCGCCCCATCTGGACCCTCAGTCTGGTCTGGCCGCGGGTGCGGAGTTCCGGGCGGGCGCCTCCCTCTCCCTCGCAGCTGGGCTGGCCTGGCCGGGCTCCAGAGGCGCTGAGGGGGTTAACGGAGCGGCGGGCGGCAGCAGGCGGCGGGCGGGGAGCGGGGAGCCCAGTTCCGCCCAGTCTGTCTGACAGCTATAAAGGCAGCCGTGGTGCAGCTGCCGCCACCGGGCCGGCTTGCTTCCCCGGGAAGCCCTCCGGTGCTTTGAAGTGGGGCTGGGCTGCCCACACACCTGGCCTGCCCACCCCGGGCCTCCTCCTCCTCCTGGACAACAACCTGCTGACCCTGGGCCAGGTAGGCCACCTTGGGCGTCCGCACCCCAGCCTGCCAGGCCAGGCCAGCCGACCCAGAGCCCCCTCCTCAGTCCCTTAGGGGGGCTGTTACATAACTGAAGGAGGACTTTGGGGGCTCGGGACCCCTGGGGAAGGGCAGCCAGAGTGACCCCTGGCTCCCATCAGTGCGTCTCAGACACCCCTGTAGACAGGCTGCACCCCAGGGAGGGGGGTCCCTGGGCTGGCCCCAAGCCAGTGTGTCTGGGCCCTAATGGGAACCAGGTGTGAGGCCAGCACCTGTCTCCAGTCTGTAGGACTGCACTGCTGCACCGATTAGCCCTGTGATCCCAAAGGGGGCTCTGAGTATGGGGGACAGGGGTGTGTGTGTGGCTCTGGGCAGCTGGAGGTCTTCAGGATGCCTCCTTTCTGCCTCTGGAGTTATGGGGATTCTGAAGCAACCAGATGGGATGTCTTAGGGAAATGCAGGTGTTGGAGGTCTGGGATGAATGGTGGGGGCATGTGGGGGATTTTTCCTGCCCAGCAGGGAAGCCCCCCCCCACTCAGACACATGGGTTTGGGTCACTCAGGGCCCCTATCTGAGTCCTGAGTCCTGGGCTGGGGTTTTTTCAGAGCCCCCCATTTCCAGGTGGCCCAAGCACATGAGGTGTGAGGTGGACTGAAAAGGCCTCATCATACCTCCCAGAAGGGGGGCGTCTTGGGGGATACAGGCTCCCCTTGCCTCGCTCTGGAAGAGAGGTCCAGGAGAGCTTTTGGGGTGCTGACTTGGAGGAGCAAGACCTGACCACAGCATAGAGGCATGGCTGTGCACTCCTATTTTGCCTTCTCCAGGGAGGGAGGCCCAGACAGCTCCTGGTGTGTGTGGAGATCCATCCCCCACGGGACCTCCACAGGACCCAGTGGGCAGTGACTGTGAGTCCAGACATCCTGGAGTAGTCTGTGCTTCTTGGCGGTTGGGCGGTGCTGATGTGACTGTCCCCCCAGGATGGACTCCCTATGCTGGGCCTGGTTCCTGCTGGTGGAGGTCTTCATGGCAGGGGGTGCCGCAGCAAGTGGGAGTGCACTCCCCACCCAGGTGGGCCTTGCAGGCTGGTCTCTGGGGTCTGTGGGCGAAGGGCATTCCCCATACTGGGATATATTGCAGAACCCGGGCCAGCCCATTCCGGGCTGCGTGGGAGTCCCCAGCTACAGAATGTTCTGGAATGTTCCAGACTCAGGACCAGGAGCCCTGGGAGTACCCTGACACCCTGAGAGGATGGAATCCAGGGTTTGAGGGAAGACACCGGCTCAAGGGTGGTTGGTGTGTGTGTGGGGGGAATGGGTGGGTCTCTGTGCACAGCTGCCTGGGCCAGCCATTGGCTTTGAACCCATCCCATGTCCTCCCATGTCCCACAGGACAACAGACTGGAGGGGACCACTGAGGCTGCGACCTCCTGGTGGGGGGAGTGGACCAAGTGGACGGCGTGTTCCCGTAGCTGTGGGGCCGGGGTCACCTCTCAGGAGAGACACTGCCTTCAGCAGAGGTGAATGAATCCCAGGGTGCAGTGGGGGCTCTGGCTGGGAAGGGCTTCAGGACTGTCCACACAGGCCCTGGGTGGCCATGACATGTGTCAGGTTGAACTCAGGCTCCTGTGAAATGTAGGTCCCTGTGCTGGGGTCCTTGGGGGTGGGTGCAGTGTCCTCAACCCAGAGGGTAAATAGCAGGAGTATGGGACACACAGAGAAAAGTGGGGTGAAGGGCGGAAGTGGCATTTAATGCGGGTGAACCTGGGCTCCAATCTTGCAGAGTCATGTCCTTGCACTCGCTGTGTGACCCTGGGCACGTCACACAGCACTGGCCCGCAGGATGAAGATGCTGGGCCCACACCCCACTGAGTCTGTAGGGGCCCTGCCCTGCCCTGCCCTGCCCTGCCCTGCCAGGGCGGGTGATCAGACAGTGTGGTGCTGGGGGTCAGAGGAGGACTGCTTCTCCCCAAGAAGAACCCAGTCCCCCAATGGAGTGCTTTAGGAGGTGGGAGAAGGGTGGGGATGGAGCACCCTGGGGAGGTCCCAGCTCAGACCCTGCTGTCTTCTCCAGGAAGGCCTCGGGCATGGGAGGTGGGAACAGGACCTGTGAGGGGACATCCAAGCGGTACCAACTGTGCCATGTCCAGGTGAGGCCCCCCTGAATCCAGGACAGCACTGAGGGCCAGGAACTTCACCTCTCCATTCTTAGTCCCTTACCCCATCCATGCCCAGCTCCTCAGCCCCTCCATGACTGGCCTGCCCCGTGTCTCCTTGTCTCTGTGCTTTGCTGCACCCAGTGCTCTGAGCAGAGCTCGGGGAGGGGTGCTCAGAGCTCAGGCTTGGGGAGTGCCTGAGACACTGGCCCTGCACCTCCTGCTCTGGGAAAACAGACCCTCTCAGGTGCCCTGGCCCTCATTAGGCTGGACCTGCATCTTGGTCCTGGGCTGACTTTTGCTCTGTCTCCCACCTTTCCTGGAAGCTGGACCTGGCCCTGAGCAGGTGCTATTCGGGGGGTATCTCATTCATGTCCTGCCCTGCAAACTTCTGTCTTGGTTGGACACATGAGGGTCTGGGGGCAGGAGGGGGTGAGGGGTGTGGGACTGAGACTCCCCTGTTGGGATTCTACTTCAGGGGGCTCACCACCCACCCTGGGCTTCCTCAGTGAAGCTCTGACTCTGCAGTGGACTGAAGGGAGGATCTGAGGGGTGCCCTTGGATCTGGGGTCCCTCGTCCTATCCCTCCTACTCCCTGCCATTAGGCACTGCATGAGATACAAGCTGGGGAATCCGACACCCTTTCTGCATGACCCAAAGTTGGGGGGACCCAGCACCTTTCCTGTGTGGGCCAGAGGCTAGGGGACTTCTGTTCATCTCTGCCCACATTCCCCTAGGAGTGCCCGGCTGATGGCAGGAGTTTCCGGGAGCAGCAGTGCAGTGCCTTTGATGCCCGCGTGTACAACGGCCGCACTCACCAGTGGAAGCCCCTGTACCCCGGTACAGGCCCAGGGCAGAGGCAGGGGCAGCCAGCTACAGGGCCCTGCAACTGGGACCAGGGAACAGGAGGGGAGATGGGCTCGACAGTGGGTATGGGTGATAGTTAGCAGGATAAGGGGTTGATCACTTCCTATCTTGGGCTGGGTGGATGCTGGGTATTGGGTTACTGCCAGATGCTAGGTGAGTGCTGGATGCTGGGTTGATGATAGGGGTTAGTGCTAGGTGCTGTATTAGTACTGGGTATTGGGTGAATGCTGGGTGCTGGCTTAGTGCTGGGTACCCAGTACCTCTTAACAGAGGACATCACCCCCCAAGCTAGCAGCTGTTTCTTCTGAACCTGCTGTCCAGCCCCACACAGTGCTGGGAGATGCTGTAGGGCACCCCTAAACTAGGTTCCCCCACAGATGACTACATCCACATCTCCAGCAAGCCCTGTGACCTGCACTGCACCACCAGAGACAGCCAGCGGCAGCTCATGGTGCCAGCGCGGGATGGCACCTCCTGCAAACTCACGGCCGTGCGAGGGGTCTGCGTGTCTGGAAAATGTGAGGTTGTTAATCCTTGCAGCACCAGGGCCCCCTCGCCGCCTGCCCACTCGGCCCGCCTGGGGTGGCCCGGGCGCCCCCAGCAGACCTTCCCGCCTCCTCCCTGCAGCCCATCGGCTGTGACGGGGCACTTTTCTCCACCCACACGCTGGACAAGTGCGGCGTCTGCCAGGGAGATGGGAGCAGCTGCACCCACGTGACGGGCAACTACCGCAAGGGAACCCCGCACCTTGGTAAGAGCCTGGCCAGCCTCCCACCTCAGGGAGGCCCCAGGGCCACGACCACGTTTCTCCCCTCCAGGCTCCTCTGGAGACTCCTTCCTGCTGTGGGTGGGGCATTGCTGAGTTCCAACTGCTTCTGGAGAGTTAGGTTGTGAGCCCACAAAGTGGGTCATTGAGGAAAACAGATATACACCCTTCCTACTTCTTAGCAGCTGACTCTTCTTCTTTTTTTTTGGGGGGGGGGAGCATACCTGATGACCACTCAGGGGCTCCTCCTGGCTCTTCACTCAGGAATCACACCCAGCAGGCTCAGGGAGACCCTATGGGATGCCAGGGATCGAACCTGGGTCAGCTGCATGCAAGGCAAATGGCCTCCCCTCTGCTATTACTCTGGTCCCTGAATCGTTTTTTATGTTTTATTTTGGGGGACTTTCTGAAGTTATATCCAGTCGTGCTCAGGAGTTACTCCTGGCTCTGTACTCCTGGTAGTTAGGCTCAGGGGACCCTGTGGGATGCCAGGGATTGAATCCAGGTTGACTACATGCTAGGAAATGTCCTCCCCATTGTACAATCATTTTGGCCCCTCGTGCAGCTGAAGCTTGAGTCAGGCCTGAGGATGTAGGGTTAGGTGGTTGGGTGTGGGGACCAGAGTGCGACAGGCAAAGAGCCTCAGAGCAGGCAGGGGGCACCCATCCAAATCCGTTATTTGAGTCCAGCTCTGGCCGTTCCTCCCATGGGCTACTTGGGGTGGGCAAGACTTTCTGCCCTGGAAAGATGTTGCTCTGGTCACTCAGGAGGCTGGAAGGGAATGAATCTGGATGTCAGGAAAGGTGGGTGAGATCAGAGCGGGCATCCCAGGGCTGAGGCTGTGGGTCAGAGGCACAGACAGCTCTGAGCTTAGCTTGACATCAGCTCTGCAGTTCTGGGGAAACTATCGATGTGAAGAGAAGCTATGTGGGTGTCGAGCGAGTGTGCAGGCAGTGTGCTCTGCATCATGTTTGCTTCATGAGTGCTTGCATGTGGCGTGTGAGCAAGCGAGCATTAGCGCCTCATGAAGCTAGCATTCATGCTTTGTGTCTGCTTCATGTGTCTTCATGCATGCATGTATTTTGTGTGCATGCCTCAGGGTGTGTGTGTGTGTGTGTGCCCTTGTTAGCATGTGCAGCCTTCTGTGAATGTGAGTGTGTCTGCCTGCTCTCAGTTGTGCATGTATGGGTCATGGGCTGCATGTTCTGGGCCATGGTTGCTCCCTGGCCCACAGAAGGGGGTCCAGGGCCTTTAGTCTGGGCTAGGGCAATGCCAACTCTGGGGTGGCACAAAGAAAGGGCCAATGGGCAGGAACTGGGGGTGGCAGTGTCCCTGGGGCCTGGTTTCCTTCTGCAGTACCGCTCAGGTGAGGGTGGCAAGTTGTTGGCCCAGCTTCCCGTGTCTGACCCCCAGGCTACTCCCTGGTCACCCACATCCCAGCGGGTGCCCGAGACATCCAGATCGTGGAGCGGAAGAAATCTGCAGATGTCCTGGGTGCGTATGGGGGGCCCGAACTGTGACCCCTTTCCATTCCCACGGGGAGAGACTGTCCTGGTGGATCGCTCACTTGCTTGCTGCCTGGGGAGGGGGAGCCTGGACATGTAACAGGGGTGCCCACGTGAGACTGACCAGAGCTAACAAGTAGTCTCAGAGCAGGGTGAGGCCATGGGTGGAGATGGGTGGGGAGGGCTGGTCAGTCACTTCTTGCTGCTGGGCAGTGCAAGAGGATATGGGTGGCATGGGGGAACATATGGAATGGAGGTCCTCCACTAGACCTGTTATCTGCACACTGGCCAAGGGCTGATGTCCAGCGGGACTCACTGTGAGACTCACAGGGTTTGTTGGCTTTACCTGTGCATCAGAACATCTGTGAGCCTGGCTGGGGAGATCACGTGAGCCAGGGCTCAGGAGGGAGATCTCCTCCACCCGTACCCCCAGGCATTTCAGGATCCCAGATCATGACTGTGGGGAAGGAGGAGACCTTAGGAGAAGGTGGAGGTTTTGCTAAGAACCAGAAGTTTCCACTACACTCCTGGGTTACACTGAGAGCTGTGCACTGTACCCAGAGTCACAAGGGGGGTGGGTTCTGGGCACCAGGAGAGCATGAGGGGTGTACACCTTGCTGGGAGCTGACAGGCAAGGCAAGGCCTGATGCTACAAACTATGTCACCTGGGACACCCCACCCTATAAACCCACCTGGGGGTACCCTATCCTCATGCAACCCACCTGGAAACCCCACCCTGCTTGCATTTCATGTGGGGCACACCCTGAGACCCAACCTGTACCACCTCTACCTCACCCTGCATGCACCAACCTACACCTCACATGGCACCACACGTTCTTATTCGCTCTTATTCATGCATTGTTTGTTCCGTGACTTAAGGGGGACATGAAGCGAGTCTTCAACATCACCCCTCCCCTCATCTTTGTCCTCCCCTCATCTTCCTCCTCCCCTCATTTCCCTCCTCCCATCATCTCCCCTTCTTCCCCTCATCTTCCCTTCTCTGGAACCTTCTTTTCTTCTCTGGCCTCTCCTGGAACCTGATCTCAGGACACCCCTTGGACAGTGTACCAGCCTCCTTGCCGGGCTCTGGGTTTCCTCTGCACAGCCAGAAATGGCCCTGTCCTCTCTGAGGCCTGCATACACTTAGCATTGGGTGTCCCTGGTTTCTCTTCAGCCTCTCCACATACACCCTGGGGCCCACCACAGTGCTGACACCCTTAGGCTGGTCAGGCCAAGGTCAACAGCATGTGGGGTAGAATATGGCAATTGGGGGGGAGTTCTGTTGTGCCAGAGATGTCCAGGGTGTCCTGGAGGTTAGTGGGCCCCTCCCTGGCATGCTGGCCCATGCACCTCTGAGTCCACTCATGCTGCTTCACTCCCCTCAGCCCCTCAGGCAAGTGTGTGGTGCCCCCGAAGGCACCTGAGGGCGGTGGGTGCCGAGTTCAACCACGCTTGTGCTCCTCAGCACCCACACGGGGGCTGAGCAGTGCCCAGACAGTCCCAGGCTCCCCACTGACTGTCTGGAGCACCTGAGGCTCCTCCCTAGCTGGCCCCAAGCCTTACCCAGCTCTGCCCTCGCAGCCCTGGCAGACGAAGCGGGTTCCTACTTCTTCAACGGCAACTTCCAGGTAGACAGTCCCAAGAACTTCAACATCGCGGGCACTGTGGTCAAGTACCGGAGGCCCATGGATGTCTACGAGACGGGCATCGAGTACATCGTGGCCCAGGGGCCCACCAACCAGGCGCTGAACGTCATGGTGTGTGTACCGGGCTGGAGCCTGGATGAGGTGTAAGGGGTGGGGGCAGCTTCCAGTGACTCCTTACAGTGATACCTTTCCCTGCGGCAGTGTCCCTGCATATTCTGTCTCTGGCTCCCTCTGTCATTCATACTTACTAAGACCTGATCTGGACAGGGTCTGTGGTGCACCGGTCGGTCATGCCCCCTGGTGGCTGAGTGTGGCCGAGCAGGAGCTGGTTGCAGGGGGCTCTGAAAGGGGGCTGGGGAAATGGACTCACTGGCCCCCCCACATGGGGGGTGTGCTCTTCCCAAGAGCAGGATCATAATCCTGCCACACTCTCAGAGATGCTGGTGGTCTTTGGGGTGAAGGGAATCAGGGCAGGCAGAGGCTGTGTTCGGCACAGTGATGGTAATTCTGAGGGGCACCCTCAGCACCTGAGCTGTGCGCTGGCTGGGGTCCTGGCTTCCTCCAGGGAGAAAGGTGGGTGTAGCTACCTTTCAGTCCTCTATGCACTGAGGTCAGTCTACCAGAGGTCACCTGGGAGTCATTGTTGGGCTTAGGGCCTCCGCCCATCTTCTGGGGGGTCACCTGTATGCCTTCTGGCCTCCCAGGTGGTTGTTGCTCCAGCTTCCCACTGGATCCTAGCTGAGGACTCCCCTAAACCCAGAATAGAGGGACCCACATATTTTACATCTTTCCTTAGAGCTATATGAACCAGCTTTTCTTGGATGGTGGTAAGAGCAGAAAGTAGCTTTGGAGGAAGGCAGTTTGGGCGTGTGGTTTCAGGAGGAGGCAGGGCTTCGGGAGATATGCATGGTGGGGCTCAGAGAAGACATGAGGAGCTCAGGGCCAACCTCACCGAGTGCACTGGACCTTGGGGAGGGCTGTGACCTTTAGAAGCTCTGACTTAGGAGAGGCGGGGCCCAACTGTTAGTCCCAATACTTAGATACCTCCAGATTGCCTACATTCCTGTGCAGTGCATATCATTTGCTCTGGGGTATGAGCTGTGTCCCCCACTCTATTCTGGGGGTGTTTCTGGAGTTCTCACTGGGGATGTATCTCAGTACTAACCTGGCCCCCCACCCACCGCTCCACTGTCCTGCACCAAGTCACATGACTCAGCCTCTGGTGCTCTGAGTTCTGAGTCTAATCTGAGTTTTCATGCCTGGGATATGCGTCCCCATTTATCCAGTCACGTACCCTGCACCCTGCTTCCTCCCCATCTGCTTGTCCCTGACCATTGGAATTTGACAGCACATTGAGTCACCTTGCAAGCCAGTCTGTGTAGATCTGGGTCCAAGTCCCACCCAGCTCTGGACGTGCAGGCTCAGTCCTGATGTGTCATTGTTGTGGTCCTGGATGCGGACCCATCAGCTTCATGTTCAGGGAGGCCAGGCTGCTTCCTGGTGGGGTGTCAGTACTCTGGGCCCACAGGCCTTATAGCTCCAGGGACCCTGTGGGCCACAGGGGGAGCCCCTGCCTCCATCAATTGGCCACCGGACTCCCAAAGGGACTCTAGGGCTCTACCAGGTTAAACTTGGTCCTTCCCTGGTCAGTATCTGAGCATCAGAGAGGTGTGGATGTGTGAGTCTCATGATCTGGTCCCTGTATTACCAGATTCTGTTTGGGGAATCCATTGCACAGTCTCTACTCTCCTGCCCTAACAGTGCCCCTGAAAACGAGCATGGCAGGGTTGCCTGACATGGAGAGTTGGCTGGTTTGAGTTCCTGTCCCTGACGTTCCCTAGACCAGCAGCTTCAAGGCCTGTGTGCATGGTCCAGCATTTCCAGACAGAGACATTGCATCCCAAATCTCTGTGACTGAGTGCATTATCTCAGGGGATGCAGTCTTCCCCTTTTAGGAGTTGTGGCTGGGCTGTGGGCCTCTGCCCATCTTTTGGGGGTTACTGGTATGCCTCCTGGTCTGAGGATGGTGGGGTCAGTTATCTTCCAGGGGCATCCCCCAGTCCCATAGAATATACCTGGATCACCAGGGCTTGGGTTTCTGCTTGGATGAGAAATGCACGTTGAGAAAGTCGTGGTCCAGGGATGGCCTGCCCCTGAGAACTGGCTCCATCCCTGACAGCTGGCCCTGCCCCTGAGAACAGACTCCACCTCTGAGCTGGCCCTGCTCTTTTTTTTTTTCCATTTTGTTTTTGTTTTTGGGCCACACCCGGCGGTGCTCAGGGGTTACTCCTGGCTATCTGCTCAGAAATAGCTCCTGGCAGGCATGGGGGACCATATGGGACTCCGGGATTCAAACTAACCACCTTTGGTCCTGGATCGGCTGCTTGCAAGGCAAACACCACTGTGCTATCTCTCCGGGCCCTGGCCCTGTTCTTGAGAGCAGACTCCTCCCCTAAGATCTGGCTCCTCCTCTAAAGTCTGGTTCCACCCCTGAAGACTGGCTCCACCTCTGAGCTGACTGCTGATAGTTGGCTCCATCCTTGAGACCCCTAAGAGTTGGCTTCACCCCCAAGAGCTGGTTCCACTTTGAGAGATGGCTCAGCCCCTGAAATCATGTTCTACCTCTGAGGTTTGGCTCCGCCCCAGAGCTGGATTCCCCCCCCCCCCTTCAGAGCTAACTTTATCTGAAAGTTGGCCCACTCTGGGAGCTAGCCTCATCCCTGAAAACTGGCTCTACCCCAATAACTGACCCACCTTTAAATTGTTCCTCCTCCTGGAGCTGGCTTCACCCTTGAAGGGCTTGCATTAGCAGCAGCAACCATCGTCAGGACAGGTTAGTGATTTGGGATGGAGCGGGGGCATGTCCTGTCTTAGGGATCAGCATGCCAGATCAGGGGGAATGTCAGTGTGAGCCGGAGTTTTCTTTTTTTTTTTTTTTTTTTTTTTGGTTTTTGGGTCACACCTGGCAGCGCTCAGGGGTTACTCCCGGCTCTCTGCTCAGAAATTGCTCCTGGCAGTCTCATGGGACCATATGGGATGCTGGGATTTGAACCACCGTCCTTCTGCATGCAAGGCAAACGCTCTACCTCCATGCTATCTCTCTGGCCCTGAGCTGTAGTTTTCTAAGACAAGGTGCACTGACTGCCCAGCATGTGGCTATGTCTGGACCTCAGACTCCACTAAGCTTTGCTGGGCCTTAGCTCTGACCACACTGTTACCAGTGGAAGACTGAGGGCCGGGAGTTCTCAGTGGGTGTGATGGTCCCCCATGCTTTCCCAGTGATAGATGAGGATGAGATTTGCACCCCTTTTTTCCAGCCTAGGACCCAGTGCATGGCCAGAGGCACATTGGGGAACAGTGAGGGACTAGGTGCTCTTGGTTCCAGGACCTGGACAGGGGGTGGAACTCCTACTCTGTCCAGATATTTCTGACGCGTGGACTGAGATTGACCTGCCCTGAGCCATCTGCCTTTGTCCCATTGGCTATGTCCAGTGGGTCCTATGGATCAGGCCTCCCGGGCTACGCCTTGTTGCTCATTATCGAACATCCAGATTGGTGTTGTGTGGGGAGTCGGTGGTTCTCTTTCTCTCTCTCTCTCTCGCCCCCCCTGAGAAAGTTCCCACCAGCACCCCTAATTCCTGAATTTGTATCTGAGTGCATTTTCCAATCTCCTGAGTCTTCCAACCTGCAGCACCCCCATGCATGTACACCATCCCCTGAGGTGCCCAGATCACTGCCCTGAGTGTGGTTCTCAGCTTCCCCAGGCACCAGGCCTTTCTGGTCCAGTCCCTCATCCTGTGCTTTGCTCAGGGACTCTGTAGGCCCTACCCCACTGGGCCCTCAGCTCTGCCCACAAGGCCCCCACAGGCCATGCTCACATAAACCATGTCCATCACTCACAAGGCCCCTCCCACGTATTCTAACATGCCAATATTAGTCCCACCCACCTCCCCAGTACTACCACCTCTGCCAACTTCTGTGGGTCCTACAAACCTACCTTTCCTGATGACGGTGGTGAAAAGGATCAGGGTCTGATGATGCAGTGCTGGCACCTTCTCCGGGGCTATGTGGGCTGTGTGTGTGTCTGGTGGTGGGTAATAGGCCCTTTGTAGTGCAAGACTCAAGGCATATGTCAGTACTGCTAGTGTATTTCCTGAGTCCCACATGAGTGTCCACTCCTCGCTTCTACTGGGTGAAATCGTACTCTGGGCAGTGGGTTTGGAAGGGTGGGGATGCCATTCTTTGGTACTGGGCCCTCCTGCTCACTCTCCTGCCCATGCCAAGGGTATATTTTCTTGCGATTCAACTGATTGGCCTGACATTGGTGACAAAGCAATGCCTGGCTACCCTGGACACCCTTGGGCCCTCCAGAGTCAAGATCCGTCCATGGTCCTTTCCCATTTCTTAACAGCCCTCTCCACCGGCTTTCCTGCCAGGCCTGCCTTTAACCTTTTCCAGCTGGGTTCTGCCTGGCTAAAGTGGGGTCCTATTGTACCGTGCACTCCTGAGGAGCATCTCCTTGCCCCTTCTGGGGTCGCACTTTAAACACCTCCCCAAGAGTCCCCTTCCTGGGACTTCTGTGGGCTATGTCTTCACAAAAGATTCTGGAAACACCAGGAGAACCTTGAGATGTGGGGAGAGTGAGCAGAGGCCTCAGTGCACCCCCTGGTGGCCACTTTGCATCTGGAGTGTTTGGGGGCAGTGGGTGCCCTGGAGGGTGGACTCTTGCCTGACCATGGTGGAGGAGCCCCGGGTGGGCATCAGAGTTTCTGTGCCACAGAGTCTGCATCCACCATGTCCTGGGCACTGAACAAACTGCAGGGAGGGAAGGGGCGGTGAGTGGGTGGGTAGGAGAATGTACTACATGCAGGGACTGAAGAGGGGTCCCACCATGCCCTCTGCTCCTCCAGGTATGGAACCAGAATGGCAAGAGCCCGTCCATCACCTTCGAGTACACGCTGGTGCAGCCCCAGCCTGCTGGCTACTATGGCTTCCCTCCCACCTCGGCTGACAGCCAGGAGCTGCCCGGACCACCATTGGCCGCTCTACTCAGCCACAACAGCTCCTATGGTCCGGGTGCCTCTGAGCCACTGCTGGGCCTGCCAGGCCCTAGCCTGGGACTGGCTGTGAGCAGGGGCCCTGAGAGCAACGAACTATGTCCACTGGCCGGTGGGGGGTCCTGTGAAGAGCCCCCCAGGGGCAAAGGCATCCGAGGTAACAGGGTCAAGGGAGAAGCCAAAGGTCTGGGCTAGGGCTGGTAGGGCTGATTGTGTGTGTGTGTGAGGGGCAAGGGCCCTCAGGACTACTGGGGTTTACTTGGACCCTGAGTCCAGATAGGCCTGGGCAGGATCCCTTCTTATACATGGGGGACAGGACTGGAGGCCCCAGGACTCTGCAGCAAGAGGTGCTCTCAGAGCTGTGTTGGGGTTTTGGGGCAGCAAAGGATGGATTCCCTCCTAATCCTGGGGCAGAAGCTGAGACTAGAAGAGGGGTAGCCATTCCCTTACAGCTTCAGGAGAGTCCAGGGGTATTCCTGACACTTCTAGCTTTTGGGTTTGGCTTTTGGGCCTTTTAGGGGTGATCAGGGCTCAATCTTGGCTCTGCACTCAGGGATTACTCTTTTTTTTTGTTTTTTGTTTTTTTTTTTTGGGCCACATCCGGCGTTGCTCAGGGGTTACTCCTGGCTGTCTGCTCAGAAATAGCTCCTGGCAGGCACGGGAGACCATATGGGACACTAGGATTCGAACCAACCACCTTTGGTCCTGGATCGGCTGCTTGCAAGGCAAACGCCACTGTGCTATTTCTCCGGGCCCAGGGGATTACTCTTCGAAGTGCTCAGGGATCACTCCTGACTCTGCCCGTAGTGATTACTTAGGGATTACTGGCATACTTGGTCAGCTGGGGATTCATTTAAGGTCGGGGCCGTGTGCAAGGCAAGAACTATCTATATCTGCATTGCTATTCCTTGGTCCTGGACAGGAATTTGAAGAGACCCTAGTGAGCCCCAGCACAGGGCCCCCACTCCTCCAGCCCACTTGCCTTCCTCCACTGTGTGCTCTTGGCTGTTGTCCTCTGGAAGGAGCCTCAGGCTAGCCTCTCTCCTCCACAGTCGGCAACAGTACTGGACCTGCTGCCGCAGGGGAACAGGATGACCAGGAGGCCATCTCCCGTGACCCCTCACAGGCGCCTCCCTCGGCCAATGCCATCTCCGATCAGCTCCAGGCTGCGGGCTCCAGTTCATCCGAATTGGTGTCCAATGACACGGCGAACAGCATTTTCGTGCAGAGCGTGCCAAAGAGCAGTCTCCTGGGGGACAGGGACAGCCTTGAGGGTGGCGAGGGCGTTGGCATCTACCTGGAGCTGAGCACTGATCGTGTGAGCAACTCTTCCTCCGAGGCCCTGTTTCCCAACAGCAGCCTCCCTGCCTCAACCGGAAACAGAACGCAGAAGGCCAGGTAGGGACCACCCCCATCATCTAGGGGCTCAGGGGCTGTAGGGCAGGAGTGAGAGGTACCACTTTGGGTTCTGTGTCCTTCCTGACTCTGGGGGGCAGGGATGGCAGAGACACTGGACAGTACTGGGAACAATACCAGGGCATCATGATGGCAAGTGGAGAAAACCAGTAACAAGCATACCCAGTGACAGCAGGGACCCCAGGCATTGTAGATAGAACCATTAGACAAACAGCTAGGGATGTTCTTCACTTTCTCTCTCTCTCTCTTTTTTTTTTTTTTTTTGATTTTTGGGCCACACCCCGTGGTGCTCAGGGGTTATTCCTGGCTGTCTGCTCAGAAATAGCTCCTGGCAGGCACAGGGGACCATATGGAACACCGGGATTCGAACCAACCACCTTAGGTCCTGTATCGGCTGCTTGCAAAGCAAACACCGCTGTGCTTCTCTCCAGGCCCATAAAGAAAGTTGCATGGGCTGGGAATCGAACCCGGGCCTCCTGCATGGCAGGCGAGAATTCTACCACTGAACCACCCATGCTCGTCACTTTCTCTTATAGGGCAGCTGGGAATAGGGTTGCCCAGGCCTGTCAGCAAGGAGACAGTCCCTGGGGACTGCTCAAAGCTTGAGGTGGGAGGACTGAAGGGAGGGATGGAGGAAGGAGGACTTGAGGGAGGACTAGAGGGAGGAGTCAAGACAAGTCTGGAGGGAGGATTGAGGGTGGAGGAAGGATGGGATTTACTAGTCACAGTGGAGGGCCTTGTTTCCTGACATCCACAAACTTTTTTTGGGGGGATCTGAGTACGGCTCAGGGTTTGCCCGTAAGAGATGACACCAGGGCACCCCTGAGCTCCTTGCTCCAGCTCTCCTGAGCCCACATCTTGTGAGACTCAGGACATGTACCACAGAGTAAGGGCTCCAGAGCCTTCTCTGTCCAGCTTCTTTCTGAGGCTGAGGAAGGCTTAGTGCCTGGGGTGGAAACTGCAGGGAGGTGCAGAGTCTGGGGGGGGGGGGAGAGGGAATGCCAGGATCCGTCTTGGAGGTGCAGGGCCTCTGGGTCTCTTGGAGGACACAGTCTTAGGGGCCCCATGGGGTGTATTTGCCCATGTGACCCTGCTCACAGCACTGCGTCTCTCAGGTACTTTGAGGGTCTGCTGCTTCTTGGCAGGGCTGTGCACTGTGAGAGGAAATGAGGATCTCCCTGAGGGTCGGAAGCTCAGGGGCAGGAGCTCAGGCTTGGCATGTAAGATTCAGGGTTCCCAAACTGAGGGGTCCTTCTCAACTAAGGAGTGCCCCTCGTTCCAGCAGAGTGACCAGCAAGGAAATGAAACCTGATGGGGCCTAACTGCATGTGTGCAAAGGCTAGGTCAGTGGGCTGCTGACGATGGGTATGACCTTCCTTGTGCTGCAGGTGACAGGGACTCCCGCTACACCCTACTTCCTGGCCACCCTCTGGCCCCTGGGGGAGCAGGCTTGTGCCCACATTGGAGGGGTCTAGGCCTGCCTGAGCATAAGCAGTGGGTCCTGGAGTTCCGTTTTATCTGCTGCGGTCATAGTTGGTGGTGCACAGGGACGTGATGTTTGGTTGCTGCAGAGCTATGCTCAGCCAAGCTCAGTGTGGGAACACATTCAGCATGCTCAGATACACACGCACACACACTCACACAACATGCTTACATATACACTTACACACAACATGCTCACACACTCACACACAGTCACACACATGCACTCTGCTGATTCACACACTCAAATATACACACACACACACTCACACATGTTCATACATGCATGAGCCCTGCACAGACACGCACGCACAGATACACAATCTTGCTGGGTTTCAGGGCTGGGCTGGGCTGGGTGGGCGGTGAGATCCAGTTTGGGGTGGGCAAGGGCCCCCCCTGGCGGAGCCTGCACAGGGCGGGTGTCGGGAGCCACAGACTCAATAGCCCTGTCTGCGCTTTGTCCAAACACAGGAAGTCGTGTCTGCAGGGGAGGCGACATCAAAGGCTGAGCAGGAGGTTATTTTGGGCCAGGCCAGCCTCCAAGCTAGGCTTCCCCCACCCGGAGGAGGGGTGTGGAGTGGTCTCGGGGCCCTTTTCCTGGGAGCAGACTGGAATGGGGGAGCCTTGGGCTGCGCGTGGGCAGCCCCTCTAGAAATCCCTGGGCCCAGCTCCCTGGTTATTTTCGTCCTGTCTGGGCTGAATCAAGCATTGAGTGGGATACAGGGACACAAACGTGGCTCGTCTGTCCTCCTGGGTCCTCAGGCTGCTGAAAGAAGGGGTGAGGGGTATGGATCCATAAACCTATAGCAGGTGGGTCAGGGGGAAGATTTCAACAGGAGGACACCCCCAAACTGTGTCTTCTGCTCTCCAGCCTGGCTGTACTGCTGGCTCAGTTCCTGCCTCAATGTTCCCGACTCCAACAGTGTCCCTAATGCAGTGTCCCTAACACTGTCCTCCTTCTCTTGGCCCCTGACGGTGCCCTGGGTGTGGGGTGCCCTCACAGTTGCTGCACCCCTTGTTTGCTGTCCTGCAGTGACTCAGCTCCCTGAGTGCAGGCCCTTGTGCCCTTGTGCTTAATGGGCATGGACCCAGGCACGGTGAGAAGCAGCAGCCCAAGTGCTGGGACATTTAGGGACCCTTATGGCTGCTGTCACCAGCTCAACTGCATGGGCTCCTGGCTCAGTTAGAGGCTTAACTGCACCTGCTGTCTATTGAACTAGCCCCAGCACAGGCAAGGTGGGGTGTGTGGGACAGCTGAGTCCTGTCTCAGCTGAGCAATACTCAGTCCCTTCTCAGTTCTTGGGGAGCTGGTGGGGAGAGGAGACTGCCCGGTATGAACAGCTCACAGTCTAGGAAGCCTCACTTTCTGAAGGAGCTAATGTGGTATGTGTGACGTAGGTAATTCACGTGTTTGGGAGATCCGTCTCTGGCCTGTCCCCCAGAATGCTCCCTAACCCCCATTCTCTCCCTGTGACAAGTGGTAGGGCCCCAGGTTCAGTCAGGCTGGCCTGTGGTGCAGTGGGGAGCACCTCCCTGTCTCAGGTCAAATGTCTCTGCTCCATCTGTTGCAGGCCCAGGCCCACGGGGCGCCGGCCAGGCGTGAGCCCGGCTGACATGTACCGCTGGAAACTTTCATCCCAGGAGCCATGTAGCGCCACCTGCACCACAGGTACCATATTGGGTGAGGGGTCCTTTTCCATGCATCCTTTGGTCTGGCCACTTTAGGCCCGGAAAGGTTAGTGTAGTTATGGCTGCAGGGGTCCTGGATAGAACTTGATATAGGAGGGGGCAGGACACAGGAAAGCAATGAGGTCTGCATGTCTCATGGCATATTCAGGAGCCTGGTGAGGCTGGCACTGCCAGGGTTTCATCCTGTATCCACCAACCCACCCAGTCATCCTCCCATTCAGCCATCTGTTATCTCTGTTCATCTATTCATCCATTCTTCTACCATCCATCCACCATCCATCATCCACTATCCATCCATCCACCAAGTATCATCCACTGTCTCCACTATTCATCCACTTTCCTTCCACACATCCACCATTCATCCACTCATCTACCATCCACCAACCACCCACCATCCATCCACCATCCATCCACCATCCACCATTCATCCATTCATCTACCATCCATCTTTATCTCTATTCATCCATAATTCATTCATCATTTCCACCCACTCATAATCTATCCATCTCTTACCTACTCACACATCATCTATTCTCCCACTACCCTCACATCCATCTATCATCTCTCTCTGCCCTTCCACCCATCACCTCCTTATCCATCATCCATCTACAGTCCCTTAATGGATAGTGGTTGAAGTGGTTGAATTAGTAAAAATTAACACCTGCACTGTTGGCCTCTGTGTCCTAGGGCTGATTTGAATTTATTGAAAGCCCATGTTCAGTGACATTTGAAATTGGGCTGGAGTCTGGCGGTGAGAGGAAGAAGAGAGAGGCTGGGGTTTGGGAAAGTGTAGACTCCCACATTGACTCCATGTGACGGCCACAGTTCTACCAGGTGGTCCCCATCCCTCTCCCATTTGCAAACACACTGGGGGCAGCTGTGCTGAGAGGTGGTGACCTCCGTCCTGCCCCTGTGCTCAGGAGTCATGTCGACCTACGCCATGTGTGTCCGCTACGATGGCATTGAGGTGGATGACAGCTACTGTGATGCCCTGACACGCCCTGAGCCAGTGCAGGAGTTTTGTGTGGGGAGAGAGTGCCAGCCCAGGTACCTGTGCCTAGTGCAGCAGAGGGGCACGGATGACACTGTGTGCTGTTGGGCTCTACTGCACTCCATGCATACCAGTCTGCCCACCGTGCTCCACGCCCCACTATCTGTCCTATTTCTTGCCCCACTGTCTCTTCCTGCCAAGTTCCAAGTGGGCACTGCCCTGCTTCTGCATTCAGCCTTTGCACTCTCATCACAGTTGAAAGTTTCCAGAGCCCTAAAAGCTCACCCTGGATTCTGAGACTGTGTCTATCCTGGGGTGTGGGGCACCCAAGGGTGTGGGGAGGTGTAGAGATCCCTCTGTCTACTAGTCCCTGCCTCGTCTTCTTTAAGGGGAAATCTGCTCTATCAAGGGTCCTCTGTTGCATTTGGAGCTTCCCTGGTCCATCTGGGCATGGGGACTGTACCCCAGACCTAGGGAGCCAGGTTCCTTGTGCTCAGGACGAGCTTGCAAGGACAGGGAGGGTCTTGTAGGCGCTCCTGAGGCTGAAGGTGGCGCCTCCCGAGGCAGGTGGGAGACGAGCAGCTGGAGCGAGTGCTCGCGCACCTGCGGGGAAGGCTTCCAGGTGCGTATTGTGCGCTGCTGGAAGATGCTGTCGCCGGGCCTAGACAGCTCTGTATACAGTGACCTTTGCGAAGCAGCCGAAGCCGTGCGGCCAGAGGAGCGCAAGACCTGCCGCAACCCGGCCTGCGGGCCCCAGTGGGAGATGTCCGAATGGTCTGAGGTGGGTGCCAGAGGCGTGGCATTATTCTACAATGGACGTGGTTATGGTGGTCGTGATCTTGTGTGGGTGGGGATCAGTCTCCAAGTCTCTGGGGTCAGCCTGGTCTTCTGGCCCCAGTGGAGGTACAAAAGTGGTCTGAGGGGCCGGAGAGATTGTATGGAGGTAGAGTGTTTGTCTTGCATGCAGAAGGACGGTGGTTCGAATCCCGGCATCCCATAGGGTCTCCCCCGAGCCTACCAGGAGTCATTTCTGAGCGTGGAGCCAGGAGTAACCTCTGAGTGCTACTGAGTGTGACCCCAAAATAAAAAAAAAAGTGATCTGAGCTGGTAGAGGGAGAATAAGGGTTCCAAAAGGACAGTTTGACCTTCACGTGACCCTGCACCACCCCACTCCCCGCAGTGCACAGCCAAGTGTGGGGAACAGAGCGTGGTGACCAGACACATTCGCTGCTCAGAGGATGAGAAACTGTGCGATGCCAACACCAGGCCCGTTGCTGAGAAGGGGTGCACGGGCCCCCCCTGTGACCGCCAATGGACGGTCTCTGACTGGGGCCCGGTGAGCAGCTGGTGCAGGGTTAGGGGGACAGGCTTCTGTATACCTCTCTGTGTTTTCTTTGGGCAAAGCCATGGGGCATGGAGACCCCTTCCCCAACCTTTTCCCTTTTATTACTCAGACTCAAAGTCTTTATGCCCGGGGAATGGCCCAGTCTTCCCCACACACCCTTGTCTGTATATGTCCCTCTTATCTGCATGGGAACCCCCTGGGGGGCTGGGTGCACCCCATCTTTCCTGAACCTCCAGAGCCTCTTGCTGAGTCTTTATTGTGGCTCCTGTGAGATTTCACAGAAAGTTATTTAAAGAGGGTTGTCATGGCGACTGCTCCCCCTTGCCAGTGATGGTGTGGGGAGGATTGGGGGCTTGTGGGGAGAGGATGAGTACTCATCAGGAGGGGATGGGGGCTTGTGGAGAGGGTGAGGTTGGGTTTTGGCTTCAGGGCATGTTTATTGGAGGGGCAGTGCCCTCTGACCCTGCCCCTCTGCAGTGCAGCGGCGGCTGCGGGCAGGGCCGGACCATCAGGCAGGTTTACTGCAAGACAGCAGAGGGCCGTGTGGTGCCTGAGTCGCAGTGCCAGGCGGACGCCAAGCCTCTGGCCATCCACCCTTGCGGGGACAAGAACTGCCCTGCTCACTGGCTGGCCCAGGACTGGGAGCGGGTGAGTCCCCCAGTATAGGGCCCCCAGGGCTGCAGGTGTTCAGGCCTCTGTGCAACCCCTCCCCAGTGTGGAAAGCAAGGACTGGGCAGCTGGCTCTGCCCCTTCTTGCTCCCCAGATTCTCTACTGAGCCTCTTCTGCTTGTGGTTTCCCTTCGCTGGTTCCTATGGCCACCATCGCTTTGCAGCCTCGGTCCCAGTGCTGCAGCTCCTGTTGACTCTGGCTGCTTTGACTTGTGGGGTGTCTAGGAGATCTTGCCATCTGGTCCTCCCCAATATTGGCCACGGTGGGGTCCTGCATGCCAGTCCTCTGTTGACCTCTAATCCTACCTTCTGAACCCCAGTGCAACACCACCTGCGGCCGGGGCGTGAAGAGGCGCCTAGTGCTGTGCATGCAACTGGCCAACGGGAAGCCACAGGCGCGCAGTGGCTCTGAGTGTGGCCTGGCACAAAAGCCGGCTGAGGAGAGCACGTGCTTTGAGAGGCCCTGCTTCAAGTGGTACACGAGCCCCTGGTCTGAGGTGAGTATGGGCCACATTTCCCCAGCCCAGATGCTCCTTACGCCCGTGCAGCCCACATCAGAGATTCCATCTGGAAAGGCAGGTCACCTCACCTCCTCCAGAAAGTCCTCTGGGACTGATCCTCCCTAGGAGCCTTCCTGCTTTAGGGCTTGTACTGGTGTGAGTACAAAGCTCATCATGGGGCAGAGTGATCTGGGGGGTGGGGAGCATGAGTATTTGGGGCTGAACCAGATAGGGCCTAAGTGCAGAGCTGGGGTCTGGGGCTACTGGTCTTGTGCTTGGGGCAGGGGCCATTAGAAGGGTCGGGCTTCTGGGGCTCAGTTTGAGGTCCCTAGGTGTGAGCTGGTGGAGCTCCACTTTGTCCAGGGTCTCCTTCTGTTCCCATGGTTCCAAAGTAGGTGACAGACCTCCTCTCCTGTAGTCTCCCATGACCGCTGTCTTGCTGTCCACCTGGGGGTCCCCACAACTCTGGGGGTGCAAGGCCTTGGGCCCCAGTGGCAGGCGGAGGAGAAGAACCCGTGGCAGCGACATCCCTAACCTCTGTTCGTGTGAGACAGGGCTTCAGGGAGCTGGAGTGGACTGGGGCCCCACTGTGGTGTGTGGTGTGTGGTAGTGGGGCCAGGTCCTGGTGCCAGGACAGCTGGGGCAGGGTTGTGGTTTGGAGTCCCCAGCAGTCCCTACTTCCATTCCCTCCTGGTCAACTTGGAGCCTTAAGGGTGTAGCATTGGGGAGCTCCTCATTGTGTTTCACCTCTGGGCTCTTCGGGGGGGGGGGCTGCCATCCCAAGTCTCCCCAACACTCACGTTCAGGGTTTAGGCACTGTGAGGGGCATATCTGGAGCTCCCTTAGTGCCACCCTATTTGGAACAGAGGGTGAGTGGGGCCCTGGGGGTGCATCTGGCAGTGCTCAGGGGTTACTCCTGGCTCTGCACTCAGAAATCACTCCTGGCAGATGTAGGGGACCATATGGGATGATGAGAACGTAACCCAGGTCCATCCCCGGGTCGACTGCTTGCAAGGCAAATGCTCTGCTGCTGTGCTATTGCTCCAGATGCATTCATGTATTAACTCACTCATTCATTCATTCACTCCTTCATTCATTTACACGTTTATCCATTCATTCATTCACTCATTCACTCACTCAAGTTGCCTACACAAAGGATTCCAGGAGGTCAGGGAAGGGGCTGAGTGGTGGGGCTTCCCATAAAGCCTGATTAGATCCTGAGGGAGGACCAAAAGGGTGGAGGGCTCTGGAGAGAAGGGTGGAAAGGGCAGGTGAGCCTGGGAGATGAGCAGAGACCCTCCACAGGTGGGGCAGCAGGCCAGGAGCTCCAGGTGAAGCGCTATGGAGGGGCTGAACCTGGAAGCAATATCTGAGGGCAGCTGCACAGGGTGACAGCAGTGGCAGGAGGGCAGGATGCCTTTGTTCTGCCCTCACCCCCTGCTGACGCCCCAGGGCTGTGGGGGTAGGGATGGTCTGTTCCTGGGAATGTGCCCCCACAGCATTTCATGGGGGTCCCCCGGCACTTCAAGCGGAGACTTTCAGAGGGTCCTGCCTGTACTGGCCACCGCTCAGGCTGCCTGCGCCCCCTCCCCAGTGTACCAAGACCTGCGGGGTGGGCGTGCGCATGCGAGATGTGAAGTGCTACCAGGGGGCTGACATCGTGCGAGGCTGCGATCCCCTGGTGAAGCCAGTGGGCAGACAAGCATGCGACCTACAGCCCTGCCCCACAGAGCCTCCAGGTGAGGGTGGTCACTTCACTCCTGCACACACCAAGGCAGTGAGCTTGGAGTAGGCCAAGATTCTGCTAGGCACACTGGATGGAAATCCAGGCAAGGCTAGGTGGACCGAATTCAGGAGGGCATAGTCTTTAATCAGAAGGATCTCAGGTCCAGGCATTATCCCTTTCCTGGGTACTGGGGGTCAGTGGGATGTATCTGTATCATCCCTAGGGGGAACTGGGCAGTAAAAGGGCAGCGGGAGGGAGCAGGTATCCCTGGAAAGGCCAGAGTATGCCTCTGTGTGTATTGTATATTTGCATGTACATCATGGCACAGAGGGTGCATGTGCAAAGTAAAGAATATGTGTGCCAGTTAAAGGGTGCATATGCATCATACCTAGAATGAGAGCGTGCACAGTATGGAGGGTGCATGTACGTGGTATGGAAAGAGCATGTGCATGGCATGGAGGGTATATACCCCTGCATGTACCAATTATGTGCACACAAGCCCGCATATACCAATGCATGCTGTGTACGAAGGGGCTGCCTTGGGACACAAGGGTAGAGCAGGGCACAACCTGCCCTGGCCTCCCCACTGATGACCCCGCCTGCTGCTGCAGATGACAGCTGCCAGGACCAGCCAGGCACCAACTGCGCCCTGGCCATCAAGGTGAACCTCTGCAGCCATTGGTACTACAGCAAAGCCTGCTGTCGCTCCTGCCGGCCCCCGCACTAGGTGCCTGGGACCTCCAGGGACACTTTTTCTCTTGAAGATGCCACCGAGGACCGGCCTCCCCCCAGAAAGGGGAGCCCCCCAGGATCCGAGTCCTGACCAGCAGTTTGCCAGGGGTGGCGGGTTCCAGCCCCGCCAGTGGGCCTGTTGGGATGCGGGTTTCGGAGGAGCTGAGTCCCCGCTCCCTGCAGTGCTGCCTTCCATGTGCCAATAAAGTGTTTTGGGGGGTTTTTGGCTCTTGGCTCTGTATTGTTGGGGGCTTGTGGGCTCCCCCTTGTAGGGACATTATGAGGCTCATGGCTTCTGGCTTCCTGGGGAAGAAGAAGGGAAGGGCATACATGTCTGCCAGGAGTGGCATTTGGGCGTGCAAGACCCCAGTGTTGGGTCTGAGTTGAGTTTCATTCCAGAGTTCGGTGACTTGCATGGGTTTTGGGGGACAAGGAGGCCCAGAAGAGCTCTGGGAGGACGTGGAAGAAGCTGGAGAGCTGGTGGAGCCCAATAGGCTGAACCCCAGATAATTGGCAGCACAGAAAAAGGGGTGCAGACCTCCAGCATGCTACTTCTTGATCTTTTAGATGGCCGCTTGCCTAAGATATGGGGGGGCATCAGGGCTGCTGTCAGGGTGGAAAGCTGGATATCATATCCCACTGTGAAATGGGGTTCACTGTGGCACAGTGCAGCTGGATTGGGGGAGAACAGGTCATAAGATCTGGAGACCTTAAAGAAACAAGGGGACTGGCAGGTGTCCAGCTCACGGGCAGTTCTGAGATGTGGCCTAGCCTGTCCCCACATGAAACCAACACAGTGGGGCCTGTCACAGAGGTCCCAAGATCCTAACGTGTGGGTTGAGGATGCCTACATCAGCCTGCCGGGGTGCAGCGAAGGCTCCAACTTTCATAACTAAAAAGGCGGCTGCCACCCTGTGAACCTCGTGCTGCACCCCAGCCCTACAGGACTCCCCATTCCTTTTTTTTTTCTCTTGGTTTTTGGGTCATACCCAGCAGTGTTCATGGGTTACTCCTGGCTCAATGCTCAGAAATTGCTCCTGGCGGGCTCAGGGGACCATATGGGATGCTGGGATTTGAACCACTGTCCTTCTGCATGCAAGGCAAATACCCTACCTCCATGCTATCTCTCTGGCTCCAGGGCTCCCCATTCCTATAATCTCCTCCCCGGACACACAGTAGCATGAGCTGGTTATGGCTCTTTCCAGAACATTCTGACACAGGGGTGGGCCAGGGTTGGCAGGGGAGATGGCAGCAGAGAAGACACCAATGCAAGAGAAGAGCTTTATTGGGGTGTCTGTGCTCACAGTGACTTCGCAGGTGGCCGGCACCTCCCATAAGGTTCTCAGGGTGCCCAGGTTCCAGGCCAGGCTGAAGCAGGAGCCACAGACAGACCTCCCCTCTTCTGGGCCTCACCCCACTCCCACCCACCACCCACACTTTAGGAACAGACTCACAGGCCACAGAGGAAGGGGGTACAGGGGGGTAGCAGGAGCAGTAGCTTAGGGGTATCCAGGCTGGGGCTGGGACCTGGAGAGGCCATCCGCCTGGACACTATGGTTTCAGGAGGGCTGTCTAGCTGGGGGTCTGGCAGGCATCCTGAAAGGGGTCCCCAAGATGTATAGGTGCTGGGGTCAGGCTGCTGGGTCGGATCCTGCTTGGTTGGTAGAGGCTTGGCTGTGGGTTTGGGAGTGGCAGGGGATGCCCTTGGACCTTGCTGGCCCAGCCAAGGGGGGAGCTGCCAGGGTGTCCCAAAAGACCCTCGCCCCTCAGGGGGGCACAGAGAGAGGGGCTCGGTTGGGTCAGTGTGGGGTGTAGGGTTGGGTAGGCCTGGCCCCATCTCAGAAGCTGCTGAGAAGGGAGAGGTCTGTGGCTCCATGGTAGGGGATGGGGCAGGGGAGGGCCTGGATCTTGGAGGGTTCCAGGAGCACCCCTCTGCCCAATATATCAGGGCTGTGGCACAGGGAAGTACAGACATGCCCACACTCTCCACTCTTTCCTTCCTGTGCCCCCACTTTGACTAGAATTCCAGGGGTTCTGCTCATCTGCTGCTGAGCCTGAAGCTGCTCTTTTTGGGGGGCAGGGTATGGGGAGCTTCTGGGAGGCAGCAGCAGATGCTGGAGAGGTGGACACGAGCAGTAAGGTGCTCCCCACTCTTGAAGAGAGGCTCCCTGGTCAGAAACACGGACCATGCCACTGCATGCTGCTCTGGAGGCAGGCACGAGGGGACCAGACAGTCTAATGGAACCCTTGGGCAGAGCTCTGGGGACCCCACTCTGGTCTCAGACGTCAGTGCTGACGCTACGGCTCCGGGAAAAGGCTTCACGCATGGCTGTCAGGCGGTTGGGATCCAGTGCCTGCAGCCCCCCCAGGGCCCCGGTGGGTGGCCCCACGTCCTCCTGGCTGAGGCTCCGGTAGGCCACACGGCCCCCGCCGTTGAGCAGATCGTCCTCTGGCTCCTGTAGGTAGAAGCTGGGCGGCTCGTAGTAAGAGCAGCTTCGGCAGAGCGCGCGTGCTGGCGGGGTCTTGGCGCCAAAGGGCAAGGCGGCAGTGGTGGGGCGCAATGGCCCGTTGGTTAGCGCCAAGCTGCGGTTGGAGTGAAGTGGGGGCAGGTGCGGGGGCACTGCAAAATCTGGCTCCTCCTCGTCGTCCTCGGGCTCCTCTCTCTTGCAGCAATAATACTGAGGGAACAGAACCAGCTGAGCCCATCCCTGAGCTCCCCCTCAGCGCTCCCTTCTCCCACGGTGCCTGCTAGACATGGACCCCATCCTGCAGGAGAATAAACTGAGGCACCCAGGGGCCCCCACAATCCTCAGACATGGGTGTGGGGGTCTAGCCTGTGAGTCTGCCCTGGTTTATGCCAATTCTGACCCCTCATGTTTCATGAAACTCCATGAAACACACACTCCATCCCTCCAGGGCTGCTCTGTGGCATTGGCTAAGTCCTTTCCTCCCTCTCCATGACCCCGGCTTCCCCTACTCCTGGTTCGGCCTGGATGGGGCCTCTCATTCTGCAGCCCACAAGCTGGTACCTGGAGTCGGCAGTAGCACAGAACCGCAATGATGCAGAGCAGAATCACAGTTGCCAAAATGCCCCCGGTGATCACCACAGTCCCGGCTGTCATCCGCCCCCTTCTCCATCAACAGCCTGCAACACACAGTGAGAGATGCCCAGAGCCCTGCCTCCCCCCCACACCCAGCCCAGGGCAGGAAAGGGCTCTGGGATTCTCGGGGCAAGGGCAAGGGCCTGGTAGCTGGGTCCCACTCCTTCCTCTGGTTTCCACAGTGGGAGTCACTCACAGGTGTCAGGGCAGTGACTCTGGAACCCTTTTAATACCCATAGCAGCACCTCGGGGTCTCAGAGTTCTTCCTTTCTCTAAGGCACGTGTGGCACTTCTGGACCTGGACTAGGTAGTGGAAGATACCAGGCCCTCACCCCTGTCAGGTTGGGGAGAAGCCACGTGTTCCCCCACAGAGCCCCTCCACCTGGTGAAGGGTGAGCAGCTCTGACCTCCCATGTCCACCTCGGTCCACGGACAGGAAATGCCCCAGAACTTTATATTGGGTTGCTCAGAACATTTGCGTCCGAGCCTACTGAGCCAGTTTTTGGAGAGCATCAGAACTTGGGGCTTGGGTGCCTTAGATATGGGGCTTTGGGCATTTTAGACACAGATCTTTGGCACCCTGAGACTTGGGTCTTTAGCACCTTAGATACAGGGTTTTGGGTACCCTTAAATGTGGGGTTTCCTTGGCCTTGGGACAGTCCCCTCCTGTCATCATCTGTGTTTCATGGACCACATGCCTATTCCCGAAGCACTTTCTCCAGGCAAAAAGCCTGGATCAAAAGTGTGGGCACCTAAGCCCTTTCAGTCTCCCCTCTACTGTCTCTCCTTTTTGGGGGGTACAGGCGAGGGGTACTGTCAGCTCCCAAGCATATCTTCAGAGCCAATGTGGACAGTATCCCCTACAGCCTGTCTGGCCCAGGTGGTTCTGTGGGCACCTCTGAAGGTGGGGCAGATCTAGCCAGTGCCTGGCCATGCAACTGTGCCAAGGTTCACTGTCTGAGTGCCACTGAGAGCCCCTGATCTGTGTCCGTGGGTGCATTTCAGCCCTGGCAGCTCTCAGCTAATGCTTGGGAGGGGCACACACCCCTGGCTTGTGGCTCTTCATTCTGGTACACCTTGAGCCTTAGCTGTGTGCAGAGCTGGACCAACAGCCTACCCCTCTCTGTGCCGGGTACCCCAGGGCACCCAAGCAGGAGACCTTCTAGGTAGTTGCTCCCACTTCAGCCAATGTGCCAGGCAGGGTCAAAGGTTCTGAGATCCTTGGTGGGGGTATGTCAAGGTGAATGTCCCATTTCCGGGAAACATGCCGGTTTGTGCCTGCTTTCCCCAATGTTGTGGGAAATGACAGAACCCACAGATTGGGAGCAGGGCCCTCTGTGATGTGGGCCACCCCACTTCTCCACACCCTGTGTGAGTTAGCAGGCTATTTCTAGGTCTCTAGAAAGAACTCAAAGTCACTCAATTCTTGCAAGGACACTACTGGGGTCTCACCTTGTAGGGAAGTAACTGACTTAGGATTTTTGTTTGTTTGTTTGTTTGTTTTTGGACCAGATCTGGAGGTGTGCAGGGATTACTCTTGGCTCTGTACTCATAAATTACTTCTGGAAGGCTCAGGGCACCCTTCGGAATGTCGATGATTGAACCCAGATCAGCTATGTGCAAAACAAGCACTCTCCTCACTGTGTTATTGCTTTGGCCCTTATAGTTTGTTTTTTAATCCTAGAAATCACTGGATGCTGGGGCTTGAATGATAGCATAGTAGGTAAGGTGCTTGTCTTGCACAGGGCTGAACCCGATTTAATTCCTTTTACTCCATAGGGTCCCCTGTGCACCACCAGGAGTGATTCCTAAGTGCAGAGCCAGGAATAACCCCTGAGTACAGTGGGTGTGGCCCCAAAATCTTCCC
Organism: Suncus etruscus; assembly: GCF_024139225.1. NCBI lineage: Eukaryota > Metazoa > Chordata > Mammalia > Eulipotyphla > Soricidae > Suncus > Suncus etruscus. The sequence goes on along the minus strand of NC_064852.1, from coordinate 20,553,700 downwards.
TCAAAGAAGTCACTGAGGTTAGAGGCACCCCAGAAATTTTCTCATAGGAGTTCCTGTCACGTCTGTCCTCCAGACAGAAGAAACCCACTTCCTCCTCCAAAAGGGAATGTTTTGTCTTCCTCAGCAGCTGGTCACCCCAACCCTGTGGGGCTTCCTACCAGGGCTCCCTAAAGCTGGGTTCCCCAGGCTCAGGGTTGATTTGGAGACTGAATTTTGGGTGGCTCTGCCCTGAGTGAGGGGCCAGACTTCTGTGCCCCGGAATCGTGGCAAGTGCCGTTTGCCCCATCGACCAAGCTGGGGCTGGAGTCCAGACCCCATGGACAGACAGAACCAGACAGACCTGGGCACAGCTGGACGGCAGAGCCTGAGGCTGCACAGCAGCAGACACGGCACTGGGTCTGTGCCTGGCACCTTCCCCACCAGCTCCTGTCTGCCAGGCCAGGCGAGGATGGTAAAGGCTCCCAGTTGGGCAGAAGGGGTGTGTGTGGGGCACGGCCCATCCCGTCCACATCTGTTTCATGCTGGGACTTAGGAGAGCAGAATAGCAGTTGCTGCTGGATGCTGCCCCCACCCCGTCTCCTTTTCTTGGAGTTCAGGGGACACCAGGGTTCAGTCCAGCCTGAAAAGAGATTGTGAACAGACCCCAGATATGGGAGGACCCTCGGCTTTCCGGGTGAGGGATGAGATCCTTCCGTGGGAACCAGCCTTCCCCGCACAGCCCCGTTCCAGCTGCCCCCTGAGAGCCAGCACAGCTCTCAAAGTGCCCATCTGGGAGACAGGGAGCATGTCCAGGCTCTGCACCCGCTGGCTGGCAAGTCATCGCAGCCCTCCCTGGGGTACCCGCCAGGGATAGGCAGTGGGAGTGGTGCCCGCCCAGGCCAGGCGCCCGCAGCTGTCAGCAGCTGCCCTGACCCCGCGCCCGTCCAGCTGGAGCAGCAGCCGCCGAAGGGCAGCGAGGCCCACGCGGGCACCAGGCCCAGGTCTGGCCCAGCCTGCAGACAAGCACACAACTGGCTGGGCTCGGAGGACCCAGCTCACAGCTGTTCACTTAGCGCCCCATATGACCAAGTCTCCTCAGACACCCCACCCCACCCTGGGCTGCTCCAAGGTCTTCCCCTTTCTCTCCAAGGCCTGACCTGGAGTTCAGGGCATGCCTCTTCCTCCTCCAGAGAGCCCTCCTGGGCTTCTCTAAGATATATGACAAAGCCTCACTGGGCCAGAGCTGCAAAGGATCCCAGCTCCCTCTCAGGTGGAAGGACAGGGGGAGGCTCCAGTCATGTGTGTGTGGGTTGCATTCCTGGCCTCATGCAGCCGATTATAGGCAGAGCAGCAACTATGGGATCTGACTGCACTTGTGTCCCTCAGACCTTCTGGGCTGGGGCTTTTGCTTAGTGGACACTGGGTTGGTCAGTCCCAGGGGTTTGCCCAGGAGGTGGGGATGACATGTGGTCACAGCAGCCTCTGGTATTGCTGAAGCCTTTCTCAGCTCACATGACAGGAAAGGCAGAGTTTGGGCCTCATTTTCTGCCAGTTCTGGATCTGTCTCCTCCACCCTACCCCCCGTGGGAGGTGGAGATGCAGGACAGTCGGGGGGGGGGTGTCTCCAAATAATAAAAGGCCGCAAGTAAAACAAGGTCTCCCAGGAAGGACAGCTGAAAATACCTGGTGGCATTCTTTGTGTTTTGTTTTGTTTGGTGCCACACCCTGCAGTGTTCAGGGGATACTCCTGGCTCTGCATTCAAAAGTCATTCCTGGCAGGCTCAGAGAACCATATGGGATGCCGAGATTGAACTAGGGTCTGCTGTGTGCAAAGCAAAAGCCCTCCCACTGTGCTATAGCTCCAACCCTACACTTGGGGACATTCTTGCTTTACCACCAGTGGTCCCTGGACCAGGTCCCAGGACCAGCACCCCCAAATGTTGGAGAGGCAGAAGTGGGATCTACAAAAGGAACTCAGGGGCCCCCCAGGTTTCCTGGAGGAGGAGGTGCTTGGGGGAGCTTTGGTGGGGTGCCTGTCGTGGCCTGTCCACTAGCACCTCTAGCCAATGCTGCTTTGAAACCCCCTTTCCTGGCTTGCCCCAGCCCCTGCTTCTCCAGGCATGGTGGTGGGTGAGAAGGGCTGTGTACACATGCGCTACTGAGGCCCCGAGCTGGGGGTCCTGTCTGCTCCCCATGCCTGTGGGCAGCTGGACACCCTCAGTGTAAGACCCAGCAGGGAGGTGCAGGAGGACCAACAGCAGGTCCAGATGGGCTGCACTTGCCCCAGCCCTTCCCCACAGTGCTGAGCATAGTTCAGACATTTTCCCCAGGCTGCCTGGCTCTGCCCACCCCTCTGTGCTCCCCATCTGTTTATTCTGCACCCCTATGGTGCAGGGCACACAGCAGCCCTCCCCCCAGTCTGGGGGCTACTCTCCAGGAATGTCCAGTCCTACCTCCCCCTCCCTCTTGCATGAACCTCAGTCTGCGGGAGACTCCGGGGCTAAGCATGCAGGGCTGGGGTGGTGCCTGTAACCTGCTGGTTTTCTGGGCAGCTGGGGGTGTGTTTGGAGAGCCAGAAGAGGAACTGAGGCAGGCTGGGTGGGAGCAGTGCCTCTTGGTGGTGGTGGGGCGGCCCAGAGTCTGGAGGGGGCTTTGGAGGAGCGTCTGTCTGGCCCTGCTGAGCCACGCTACCTGGAAGGCCCTTCCCAGCAAGTTCCTGTCTAGACTCCTCCACATTTGCTCCTAATTTCACGCCCCGCGGCTTCCCCGGCCCCCGCGCTGGGTTATGAGCAGTGGGGAAGTGACTGTGATGTGTGGGGGAGGCCATCCAGGGCAGGGGGGCCAAGCTGGGCCAAGAGGCAGTTTCCAGTCTGCTGCTCTGAGACCCAGGGAGCTGGGCTCCTCCAATACAGAGAAGGCCCAAATGGGGCTCACAGAGGGGGAGCGGGGGGGGGGGGGGAGGGCAGGAGTCTAGAGAATGCCAAGGCTTCATGGCAGGATCCTTGGAGGAAATCCTAGGGAGAGCACAGGCACCTTCTCACTTTCTGGGGTTCCAGACAAGGAACCCTGGGGGGACGCAGGGCAGCACCCCCTAACCCCCACCCCCCATGGTTCAGGCCTCTGCTATGCTGCCCATGGTAATAATTCTTCAGTGTTTAGGGCTGAGCTGAGGCTGGTGGGCAGGAGGCTGTAGCCTTGTGGGCATGGCTTAGTCCTGTCCACCCCAAGTCTCTAGGCCCATCTGTAGGGGTGGACCCCCACTCCCAATTATTTCTGAGAAAGCTTCCAGAGGGAAACCGAGCCCCCCCATGGCTCTGTCTGCTCTCTGGGAGTGCTATGGGCAGAGGGTCAGGATGCAGAACAGACCCCAACCTGGGCTGCTTGGGGGTGATAGGGTTCAGCTCCCATGAGCTGACCAGAGGTGACTGCACCATGGAGTGCTGAGACCCAGGAGAAACTGAACCGCAATTCCAGCAAGCATCCTGGATGCCCTTGGACATGGGGAGGGGCTGCTGAAGACCGGGGGGGGGCAGTGATCTGAGCCAAGTACTTAGCCCCCGCCATTGATGACCCCCAACTTGACTGTGTGTCTGGATTGTTTCCCACTGCCAGAGTGAGCCTCCGACCTGCTGCAGAGAAGTGGGGAGGGGGAGAGAGAGCTAATGTGGAAGAGGCCCTCGGGAGAGGGTCCAGAGGGTTTGAGGAGCAGGGCTCTGCCTGCCAGCATTGAGGCCCAGGGCTTAGACCCCAAATGTCAGGGCCTCTGGGTGCCAGGAAGCTGGGTGAGCGGGTCCTTACTTGAAACTGGGACTGGGGCAGCAGGGCCTTATCAGACAGAACTGGCATCTGGGGGAGTCTCACTCAGAACCGGCAGAGAATCTCACTCTACTCCTGGGTTGCCCTTAGGTCTAGCCTGGAGACTTGCCTCCCTTGCCTGCAGGCTCTTCTATAGCTCCGTGGAGGTGGCATGTCCTGGGCTCGCCTGCTCACACACACTCACACACCTGGTCAACGCACATGTGGCATATGCAGACGCACACACTCATACAATGATGCACACATATACACAGTCTGAGTGACACACTCACACGTGCACAGACGGTCTCCACAGGCGCAGTCTGGCCATGATGTCTGGTGTGCGCATGTCCGACACACAGCCTGGCTGATGCTCAGTCGCTTGCTCACACGGCGTCTGGTCTCCAGGCCTTGGCTGAGCGCCCTGCTGGGCCCAACCTCCCACCCGGCTCTGCCATCCCTGAGCCGCCAGCACCACCTGGTCCTGGGCATGCCACCCTCTCTGGGCCACACTACGTATGTGGTGTAGACAATCTGGCAAACCTTTAGCAGTGAGGAGTCCTGAGCTCCCCTAGGCAGGGACAGGAGGGGCTGCTGGCATGTGGGACAGGTCCCCCAGAGAGGCCTAGGACTCTGCCTGAAGGATGGGAGGAGACAATGGTCTGTCCACCCTGCCTTGCTCCCTGTCAGCTGGTTGGGTCAAGTGTCACAGGCCCTGCGACCTCAGGGTCTTTGCATGACTGTGAGTGGGGCAGTTCCCAGGTTCTGCTACAGCATCTCCCCAAGAGGACAGTCCCCTCCTTGGTCTCCTGCCCAGCTACCACAGCTCAGTTATATTAGGGGTCACCAAGGACAGAAGCCAGGTCCGTCTCTCTTGAAAAGAGGGTCCTGGGCACATGAGCAGAGGTATCAGATACGAAGCAGTGAGCAGTGGCCCTGGATACTCCAAGTCACAAGGGTCTTCAAACTTTTTAAACAGGGGGCCTGTTCACTGTCCCTCAGACCATTGGAGGGTCTGACTATAGTAAAAACAAAACTTATGAATGAATTCTTTTTTTTTTTTTTTTTTTTTTTGTTTTTTTTTTGTTTTTGGGCCACACCCGGTAACGCTCAGGGGTTACTCCTGGCTATGCGCTCAGAAGTTGCTCCTGGCTTGGGGGACCATATGGGACACCGGGGGATCGAACCGCGGTCCGTCCAAGGCTACCGCAGGCAAGGCAGGTGCACCTTACCTTTAGCGCCACCGCCCGGCCCCCATATGAATGAATTCTTATGCACACTGCATATATCTTATTTTGCAAGGAAGAAACAAAACAGATACAAATACAATATGTGGCCCAAAGGCCATAGTTTGAGGACCACTGCCCCAAGAGGATCAGCTCTGCTCTGTGAATGCCAGGCCCTGTGGTCTCCCTAGCAGGTTCATGGATCCTGGCTGAGCTGAGGGCCACTGTGGGTGGGAGCAGGGGACCCTCCACTGGTCTTGAGTCCCTGGGGCAGTGGGTTGGCTCTGCTGCTCTCAGTCCTACTCACTGAAAAACAGGAGTGATGGAGGACTCCTACACAGCCAGGAGCACTGACAGACATGAAGGGTGAACACTAGTTGGGCACAGAAGATTAACACAAGCCAGGAGCACTGACTGCTGGAGGATGAGCTCACTGAGAGCACTTATGAAGAGGGTGAGCTTCCTGGGAGCACACACCAGGAGCACTAAGGGTTGGTTCCACCCAGCACCTGGAGACAGCCCTGAGGGCAGATGGGCTGTTGGCCTAAGACCTCCCCATTGAGGGTCCATCAGAGACAAGTCTTGAGTTCTCAATCAGAGATGACGAGTGATAGGCCAGGAGCACAGAGCCTGGAGCTGGCCTCTTGCCCAGCGGTGAGGAGGATTGAGGCTGAGCTGGAGAGCAGTGGTCGGAGTGCTCAGAGCTGCGCTGCAGAGACTCACACCCCAGAACCCACCCAGAATGCTCGAAGCAGTGGCTACAGAATCTCAAACCTGGGACTTCCCTCCTCCCAGAGTGCTCAGCGAGCAAAAAAGGGTTGTAGGGACGGGACAGCAGCTCACATGACCCAGAGACAGCACCTGCCCTGTGGAGGGTGAAACAAAAGTGCTTTAGCTGCATCACAGCCCATCTCTCCAGATTGCTGTCCCTGTAGGACTATCCCCAAGGCAGCCCCTGCTCTCTCAGGGACCCCTAACTTTTGCCCAAGTTCAGCTGCAGGTCCTATAACAGGCCTACTCTGTGCATATAGAATGTGGTCCTGGGTCCCACCATCATGTCTGACAGTCATTCCTGTGCCACTCATTCATTCTCCCTCCTCCCTTTTCTCTCCTCCTCATTCATTCTCCTCACCTCCCTCCTTCCTCTCTTCTCTCTTCCTCCTTCCTCCCTACTCACTCTCCTTATTCACCCTCTTCTTCCCTCTTTCCCTCTCCCACCTCCTCACTCTTTCCTCCTCCTCCTCCTCCCTCATTCTTCCTTACAGTCCTCCCACTCCCTTCTCTTTTCTTCCTCCCTCACTCTTTCCTCCCTCTCCCAACTCCCTCCTCACTCATCCCTCCGGCATTTGCTCCTGCTTTACTGGCTTCTCTTTTCTAGAACAGTTTGAGTCTCACCCTCCCCTTTGGGGTGGAAACTCTGATAGTCCAGCAAATGATATGTCAGAGAGCCCAAGTATATGGGGTTTGGGGTCCAGGGTAGGCCACCACCGGGCACTGCCCCAGTGTCCCTTGCCCACCACACCCTCCCTTTTTTCCCCAGGTAGAAGAAATGGGAGGATTGAGAAACGGGAGAAAGCAACAAGCCAGAGTGACAGTTCAGCGGGGAGAGCATATGGCCAAGCTGGGTTCAATCTCCAACACCCCATATTGTCCCTCAAAGCTGCCAGGAGTAACTAGTGAGTACAGAAACAGGTCTAGGTCTCAGCCCTGATAAGCACAGACCTGTGTGTCCCTAAAACAAAAAAACAAAAGGAAGGGAAGGAGGGAGAGGGAAAGGGATACACCCCCCCCCCCCAGAGTGATCATTCACAGCACCTCTGGCAAATGCATCCCTTGGCAAAGGAAGCTGTTTTCTCATTAGCGAGGAATTTTTCGAAGGTAAAAGCAAAGCTGACTGAATTTATAATTTGGGAAATGGACTCTGAGAGTAGGCGCCTCTGCACGGTGAGAGCTTTGACCACGGCCCAGGGAAGTAAACCAGAAGGAGCAAGCATGAGGCTGTGCCCCCTCACACTCCCCCACCCCCCAAGCTGGGACGCAGTGTCTGTGCTCCTTAGGAACGTTCTGGAACCAGACAGGGAAGCATGAGGAGGATGAGGCAGGAGGAGGGGTCACCCTCTCACAACCCCTCCACTTCTCAGTCTGGCCTCCCAGCCCTACAACAAATAGCAGAGCTGCTGCTATGGGCAGCCCTGCCTTGGTTACTGGGGATGGTGGTGGGTGGGTGGGTGAAAGGCCGCTATCTCTTGTGACTTCTCCTGGGGGTCGGAGTGAGGTGCCAGGATCCCAGTGGGGCCCTTAACAGCTGAGCCACTTCCCAGACTGGCAGAAAGGACCCATGGGAAGAGCAGAAGGATCTAGACATAACCAGTGAGACACCTGCCCATCTAGGCTGGGGAGCTTGCTGCCTGGCCTCTTGCCCCAGAAGGAGCAGAAGGGGAATTAGGGGCTTGTGGGGGCCAGGGGCTGCTGTTTTCCAGGCAGAACCTGCTCCTCCCACTCTGCTGCAAGCTTCACTTTGCCTCTGCCTTTAGGAAGCCTTCCCTGCCTGCCCTTCACAGGGAATACTTGCTGCCATCCAGACAACCTGGCTTCAACCCTGTCACTCATCTTCCCTCTCCCCGCCTGTCCCCAAGCCTCGCACCATGGGTCTACCATGCCCTTAAATTCAACCCAAAAGAAACCCCTATGCCTGTTTGCTAAAAGTTTGGGAGCTGGGAAGAGAGTTCATCAGGCTGTGCTGAGGATGAAGTACAGGGTCAGCAGGGTCACAGGGTGGGGGGCCCTCATCTCCAGCAGTAAAGTAAGGTGGGAGTGTTCTCTGGGTCTCACAGCCAGCAGCATCTCGTGGTCAGGGAAATGCTTTTGTTGCGCCCGACATTGGGTACCCAGTGTGAGGGGATGTGGGCAGTGCCAAGCCTGCTCTGGACTACGAGTAACCCCCAGAAAACAGCCTGAGCAGGGAGTTCCGAGTGTGCTCAGATAGTAGAGGGCTGCTCACCCACCTTCCCCTCAGTCCTAGGGGGCTCTACCTTCTGTGCAACTTGATGCCACATGAATTTGTCCTGCCCCAGTGTACAGTGTATGTGGGGTGACTGTCCAGCAGGAACCTCCTTGGCCACTGTACCCCACATGCAGAAACCGATCCAGCTTGAGAAAATTCGGGCAGCCTCAAGCAGGAAGGGGGGCCCATGGGTACCAGTAAGAGTCTCCTGTCCTCCCCCCCCCACCCTGTGCCTCAGACTGTGGTGCAGAGGTTGCTGAGCGGGTGTGAAGGATGGCTCTGGCACTGACACAGTAAGGGAACCCTCAGTAGGCACCATTAGGGCTCTGCAGGCCCCAGTGGTCAGGTGATGTAGGGCCAAAGTGGCAGTCCCCCACATGTACCACCAGGCACTGGGGAGTGGCTCATGGCATCGTAAGACTGCATCCATCCCTCCCCAGAAACCCTCTCCTGCTACAAAGTGCCAGGCAGAAACTGCACCAGGATGGGGCACCCCAACTGCTGGGTGAAAAGAGTCCTCGGGGCTGGGCTCTCTCGCCTGGCCACGGGGGGCGCTGCAGTGCTGTGTGGGGCGTCGTGTGAGGCTCTGATGGGTCCTGCTAGCTCCAGGCTGGCTGTGCCCTCACTCCCAGGCCCATCTCAGCTGGGGACTTTTTTGGGGGGTAATGAAGGCCTCCCAAAGAGTGCTCAGGGGTCATTCCCATTGGTGTCTGGCCAACAGGTCTAGCATGTGGGGTCTGGACTCTGAGGATCCTGAGGATAAGTGTTGGGGGCACGTGGTCCCCAGATGGAAAGGCACATATGCCCAACCTTGTGTCCCCTCTCTAGCCCCTCTGTGAGCTCTTGCTCCAGCTGCTGGTGAGTGTCTTCACTCTGCTAGTCAACAGAGCTCCCTGAAGGATTATCCCTGGGTGTCCCTCGGGGCTCACAGCATGTTTGTCATAAAACCTCAGGTCAAGCTAAACTGAGGTGCCAGGGGCCGGAGAGATAGCATGGAGGTAAGGCGTTTGCCTTTCATGCAGGAGGTCATCGGTTCAAATCCCGGCATCCCATATGGTCCCCCGTGCCAGCCAGGAGCAATTTCTGAGCCTGGAGCCAGGAATAACCCCTGAGCACTGCTGGGTGTGACCCAAAAACCACAAAAAAAAAAACAAAAAAAAAAAAAACTGAGGTGCCAGGAAGCCCCTGGGGCTCAGCAGGAGCATTTGTGTGTGCACGCATATCTGCATACATGTGTGCGTGCAGGCAATCATGTGTGAGTGTATGTGTGTGACATTCAGCCCCCAGGTGACATCTTTTCCGGCAGGAGTTTGCGACCTTCCTACAAGCTGTCCCACCAGCCAGCCTCAAGAGCAGAAGCTGCTACTTGGCTTATGCTCAAAACCCCACTTGACCCTGAGCCCACCCCCAGTGCTCTGCACCCCGCATTTCTGTGCCCTCCACAGCCCCTCTCCAGGCATGGGGCCAAGTCGGGGGTGGCAGATTGCAGCTTGAGCCTGTTTAGGGGGGTAATGAACCCCAAGGGAACAAAGAACTTTGTAGAAAGAAAGGGAGCTCGGGGAGCTGGGGGGGAAGGGGCGCGAGCTGGCAGTCTCTGGGGCAGCACCGTGGGGGAGGGGCTTCGTGGAGCCGAGCGGGGCACCCCGGCCTCGGACTCTGGGTTTTTGAGGGCCCTTTGTGTGGGTGAAGGCCCTATATCCTCCAGACTGTCACACAGGAGGACAAGGGTTCAGATCCACTCTGTAGGGTGTTTACGTGCCGATTTGAGCTCAGGACCCAGAAGCACCGGATTAGCTTGGTTCCACAATGCTGCAGGCGCACCCCGCTTCTCCCAAACTCAGACTGATCCCCAGAGGGCTGGCAGGCACTGCCCAGTGGGACAGTGACCTCCCAGAGGCGGGTGTGATGCAGGTAGCTCAGTCTTTGCTTGAATGGGGCGCAGGGTGGATGTGGGCTCTGTCGGATCCCAAACACTCTCTGAGCCTCTCAGTCCTGGGCTCCCTCCAGCTTTACCAAGAGTTGAGATGCCAGAGCCAGTGGGTCTGCCTGCTCATGGAGAGGAGACAGATGTACCCAGGAGCGAGAGGGACATGTCCAAGGTAACCCAGAGAAAAAAGCACAGCACCGAGTGACTTGTCCCCAGAACAGAGTGAAGCCAGCGCTCACATGGAACCTGCCCCGATCTGGCCCTAGCAGGATGGATCCAAGTTTCAAGGAACAGGAGTGGGTCAGTCGTGGGCACCCAGTGGCAAAGGACGTCCTGTGTGTCCGGGGTGAGGGGGGGGGGCCTCAGGAAGCAGCCCTGGAGTGGAAAAGTGAGCAGAGGCATCCCTGTTTCCTGGTGGCTATCACACAGCTCAGAGGGCTTTCAGTGTTCTAGGACAGGCCACCACTCCCCTAAGGCACCCCAACACCTGACCTGCCCACACAAGGTAGGGGCATTCCTGATCCCTTCCTTGGGCTCTATCCTGAGTCCTTGGTGCCATTGAAGAGGGGAGCACTGTGCTGCCCCCCCCCCAAATACCAGCTCACAGGGGTTTGAGCACTCACTACACCCTGGTCTTCCGGAGGGCCTGGACGAGTTCCCAGTGGTGGTGGGGGGCAGGCAATTGGGTGCCTGCTCTCTCTCCTCAGCACCTCTACATTCTGGCTGGTGCTCTAGAGACCCCCTGTTCCTCCGGACCAACACATGTGTTGCCCGCTGAAATATTTGTCTCTGGGAGCCCATGTGAGATGTCCCTGGACAGGATGACCAGATCAAGAAGCCCCTAGTTTCGGAGCTGGAACAGAGTTGGATGGACCCTCCAACTAGGGGGCACCATTCAGGGTCTGCTTGCACCCGTTGGGAAGCCCCAGACACCAATGAGGGGTCCCCTCTCCTTGGGCAGCTGAGGCTCCCAGTCAAGGTGGCCACTAGATACTGACGAGTTAGAGTGACCTTGGGCAAGGGCCGTGACTTTCTTGTGCCTCGGTTTCCTTATCTGGCCGATGGGACGGTGTCAGCCGATTCAGGGATGAACCAGATACACCTGCGTCCCTAACAAGGGTGGGCCCCTGGGAATCAGAGGCTAGGGTCAGCTCTTCAAAACTTTCCTTCTCCAACCTGGGTTGCCCTGGTCCCCAAAGGGGCAGTCTGCAAATCCCTGGGTACCCTGGGGTGTCTTGCCTACCTCCCCCCAAGTTGGGACTGCCTCAGTTTTGGTTCAAGGGGTGCACTTGGAGTGCGGCCAGAATCAGAGTGCGCACAGCAGGCGCAGCTGCCAATCCAGGGACCCCCACATAGTGCAGTCCCCCAGCCAGGCACCCCAGGGAAGAAGGCGGTAAAGCATGGTTCCCCTCGGACCACCACCCCCAGTCACCACCCGCCCTCACCCCTTGGCCCTTACCTTGAACCATGGGATCCCGCTGCCCGGGCAGCCCAAGGCTCGCGCGCAAGTGACGTGACGGGGCGGTCCGGTCCCGCGTCCTACCGACCGTCAGTCCTGCGTCCTGGGCGTCCAGGGCTCAGCTAGAGTTGCGGCCGCTAGCTCGTGCCCAGGCCCCAGCTGCGGCGCCTGTAGGGGCCGCGTTGGCGAGGCTGGAGCTGGAGAGTCCCCGGGCGCACGGGGGAGGCCAGTACGTATCCAGGCGGGAGCCCCCTGCCCGCGTCACTGTGTCCCCGCGTCTCCGGACGGCCCCGCTGGCTCCCCGGCAGGCAGCACGCGCGCGGCTGGCAGCCGGGTCCCGGGGCGGCGAGCGAGCAAGCGGCTGGGGACGCGCGCCCGTACCCGTGGATCGCGCGCCTCCAGCTGTGCGCGCGGCGTCGGGGTTGCGCAGCGCGGCCCGGAGCTGTCCCTGGTGCTGAGGCCTGGTGCGCTCTGGGCAGGGTGTGCTTGGTGGTGGGGGGTCTGGCACCCCGTGACGCACCCCTGTCCTTGACGCTCCCTGAATTTTTGCGCGCGTTTCTGGCTTTCTCTGCTCCACCGCGAATCCTGAGAATGCGCCTTTGGGGCGCGTCCGCTCCTTGGCGCAAGAGGCGGGAGGGAAGTGGGGCTCGGGCTCTCCAAGTGGGCTCAGCGCCAGGGTCGGACTGGGCAGAACCCGCATAGACTTCAATGATAGCCCGCCGCTGCATTTACTCCCTTCCTTCGGTTCATAAGTTCCATGGACAGTGGCAGGGGGGCAAGGGCGTGCCAGGTTGGTTCCTGTCTGGCGCTGGCAGGTTTGGAGGGAGTCCCTACCCCATGGATCTTTCAGGACACCCACGGGGAGGAATAGATAAGAGCCACGTGGGAGTGATGGGGAGCTTATCTGGGGGTTTCTCTACCTATCCAGTGAAGGTACTATCAAGCGTCCTGCAGAAAGACACTCAGAATGGTGCACCCCTCATTTTCCCCAGGCCTGAAATGAAGCCCCAGGGTTCTGGAATCTGATCCAGCTCAGGAGTGTGCCACGGGAAGGTTGACTCAGAGCAATGCCCGAGTGTGGGCTGAGGATCCAGGAGCACATCACTGTCCACTCGCTCACAAAACAGATTTAGTACTGGACGGGATGCTCAGCCTAGGAGTTGAAGGGAACCCAGAGGGACCCTGCCCTGCCCCAAGGCTATCTGTGATCACTGGACACCCGAGCCACTTCCCTCATCCTTCTGGTGGGGAGGGAGTTGCTGCACCCCTGAGCCCTGCCGCAGCCCTGATGAATGTCCCTTGTAGATCTTCATGAGCCCCAGACACGAGCCAAGCACTCGGCGTGCCTCGGTGGATGAGTGCCCTCGGCGTTCCAGGGGAGATGGATGTGGCTGTCACGGCAGCTGCGCCTGCACCCCCCACTACCCCAATCCTGCGCTGCTCTCCCAGCCCAGAGCACTCGTGGGAATGCCATATAAGGGGAGAGAGAGAGGGGTGCGGGGGAGGGGACGTGGCAGGAGGGGGAGCCTAGAATCCCGCTCTGGCTTCTGTAAATCAGCACGTGCCCAGGCGGTGCGGCTGCCAGGATCACAGAGCTTCTGGCTAACTGGTGCCAAGAATAGGAAAAGGGGCACCTTGGCCTCTAGCTCATGTTTTCTGCACCCTCGCCGCACAACTGGGCCCGGGCATGTCCGACTGCTGCCCATACATCTGCCCACATCTGGGCCAGCTCAGGAACACTGGGAGGTGATCCTGGTGGGAGACTGTTTTGTTTTGTTTTGGTTTGGTTTGGTTTTGGTTTTTGGGCCACACCCGGTGGTGCTCAGGAGTTACTCCTGGCTATCTGCTCAGAAATAGCTCCTGGCAGCCATGGGGGACCATATGGGACACCAGGATTCGAACCAACCACCTTAGGTCCTGGATCAGCTGCTTGCAAGGCAAATGCCACTGTGCTATCTCTCCAGCCCCAGGAGACTGTGTTTTATCCCAGGTTCTTCACCTCCTTCTCCAGGGTCCCCACAGCCCAGAACCCCTAGAAGATAGTTCAGTGGTGGAGCTGAGTCACATGATCTGCAACGGGCTGGCTATTTGTCCTGAGGAGGTGGGTCACTCCAAACTCATCTGCTATATGATCTAAAAGTGCTCTTGAATGGAAGCAAAACCAAGTTTTTAGAAATGCAAATGGAGGTTATGAGGAGGCCTAGGCTGATGCATGGAAACAGCCTCTTAACAACTGCCCTGCCACAGAAAAGTTGGAGGGTGCACAAGGCTGGGGGGGCACCCATTTCTCCCACACTCTCTGACCTAACAATTCTCACTCATATGGTAGTCTCAGTCCACAGGTCCCTCTGTCCCACAGGGCAGCCCTAAATGCTATAGAACCCAGAGGATGTGACTAGCACCTAGAAGGTAGGTGAAAAGACAACCACAGGGTTCCCAGAGAGCAAAAGAGGGTTGTTCTGGAGGAAATGTGGGTCCATAGGAAAGGTCCGTGGGGAGGGTCAGAGGGAAGGTTTGTGGGTCTGTGGGAGAATGTGGGAATCTGTGATGGGTTTATGGGAGGCTCTGAAGGGGCATCTGTGGGAATGTCTGTGTGAATGGTCTATACAGAGGATTTGTGGGTGGGTCTACCTGTCGCCTGCCTGACTAGAGCCCAGAGGTCCCCAAGGTCTTTTATCCCCAAAGGGGCCTAAACCTAATGACCTAAATGCCTCCTTTTCTTCTAGCTGGACTCCTGCCTGATCATTGAGACCCCCGAACAGTGCGAGTCAGGGGTCAGTGCTCATGAGGGGTCTAGTAATGCCCTTTGCTCTGTTTGGCCTGATCATTACAGAAACAGACTTCGCTTCAGCGTCCTGAGAACCATGAGATCTGACATCCTGGGCCTCACCCATACACCATGGGCCATAGACAGGGAAGTAAAAAGTATCAGACCATGCAAGAGGGGCTGAAGGAAGAGCACAGTGGGGGGGGGGGCACTTGACTTGCACCAGCCAACCTAGATTCTGTCCCCAGCACCCCATATGGTCCCCTGAGTCCCACCATCAGTGATTCCTGAGCACAAAACCTGGAGTAAGTTCTGAGAACTATCAGATGTGGTTTAAAACTAAAAAGCAAAAACAGGAACCAGAGTGATAGCACAACAGTAAGGCATTTACCTTGTACGTGGGCAACATGGGATGGACCAGGTTTAGTACCTGCATTCCATATGGTCCCCCAAGCCAGGAGCGATTTCTAAGTGCATAGCCGGGAGTAACCCCTGAGCATCACCGGGTATAGCCCCAAAACAAACAAACAAAAAAGAGCAAGAACAGAGCCCGGAGAGATAGCACAGTGGCGTTTGCCTTGCAAGCAGCCAATCCAGGACCAAAGGTGGTTGGTTCGAATCCCGGTGTCCCATATGGTCCCCCGTGCCTGCCAGGAGCTATTTCTGAGCAGACAGCCAGGAGTAACCCCTGAGCACCGCCGGGTGTGGCCCAAAAACCAAAAAAAAAAAAAAAAAAAAGAGCAAGAACAATAGAGGCCAGAGAGAAATGTCTTGCAAGTGGCCGAGCTGGGTTTGATCTCTAGTTCCATGAGAGTTTCATGAGGACCAGGTATAATTCCTGAGTGCAGAGCCAGGAGTAACCCCTGGGCATCGCTGGGTGTGGCCTCAAAACAAAACAAAAAGATAAAAATAAAGAAAAGAAAACACAAAAATGTTCCTGAGCCCCGGCAGGACTTAATTCTGCATTCTGCCAGGCATCAGGGGGTGGGCAGGCACAGAGGTCCTGTGAGTAGTGGGGTACACATGAGTGTGGGGTTCCATGGTGGGAAAGAGCTGTGGTTGTTGGCACAGGCATCTCTGTGGATCTTTATTGCTGCAGAGTTTTACAACGTTGTGACAGGCAGTTTGATGTGCTGATTCTCTGCAATCCTGGAGGCTGCGGGTGAAGAGGAGGCACGAAGTGAGGTGCAGGAATCAGTCAATGGTCCCTTGGGAAGTGTCTGTGAATCACGGTACAACCTGACACCTGACAAGTGGGGTGAGGGGAGCATGGAGCATCCGTTCTTCCGTTCCAGGGAGGCATCAACAGAGTGTCAGAGTAACTCTTTCAGCTAAATCACTTCTCACTTCTCAGAGATCCAGGAAGAGCATTTGCTCATTCTCCCATTACCTACCCAGCCACTTTTCTACTCATCATTCTTCAATAACCTACCCATTCCACCATCATCCATCTATACAGTCCATACATTCATCGACCCACCTATGCACTCACAGTACCCATCCATCACCATCTATCAGAATCCATTTGCCCATTGAGACCAACATTTAGAATCTGTCCCTCCATCCATTCATCTATAATACATCCATTCTTCCACCCATCCATATATTCATCCATATATTCATCCAAATTCATTGACCCATAATCTGTCCACCCATCCACCCATTGTCCATTCAGAATTTATCCACTCACTCATCCATAATTCATCTGTCATATTCCATACATCTATTGATTCTTCCATCATTTATCATCCATCATCCATTCATAATCCACCATCTATTCATTCATCTAACCACCCATTTATCCATCTATTCATAATTCAGCCACTCACCTATCTATCCAATTACTCATCCACCCACCGTCTCTCCATCCCTTCAACCCCTCCACCTATCCATCCCTTCATTCACCAACTATTTCTCCATCCATCCATCCATAGTCCATTCACTTACCCATTCAACCATGTGCTGTTCATTGGATACAGACAGAAGCAAAGGTCCCTATTACCTTAGGGCCACATGGTATCCAGAGGTGGCTGGATGGGGTTCCAGGAGGAGCACTGCTGGAAAAAGCCTATATGGTTCCTTTCAGTGACAGAGCTTTAATTTCATCCATGTTTACAGTCAGAACCAGAGATGGTGCAGTGGATGGATGTCATCCACAGCTGACAGCAAGTCTGTTGAAAGCTAGCCTGGGTCACCATGATGCCTGAAAAAATGTGCTTCTCCAGATAGTGTGGGCCTCAGTTCAGTAAGTGGCAATGAGGGTGTAGGGGGTAAGGCACTTCAGTTTCCCCACACAGTTCTAGGGTGCACGGTCCACTTCCCTCACAAGTGAGAGGGCAGGAAGAGCTGGCCATAGTTGTGCTGACAGTGGAACCTGGAGGGGCTTTGGATGAGGGTGATTTGGACTGTGGGAGGGGGGCTCAAGAACCTGCTATGGGGGTGATCTCCTGTCCTAGTGCCTCTGTCCCCCCTCCCACTGTAGAAAGCCCTTTCCTGGAGGCAGGAACCCTACAAACAGCATCTAAAGATTCATGAACCTGCATGGTTGAACCTTCTCAACCAGGCCCAGAGTCTGGGGTGGAAGGTGAAAGGGACCTGAACCTAAGACCAGGACCAAGGCTGCAGATGATCTGTAAGTGGCCTCAGTGAAGAGCAGCTTGTGCTGGAGCCATTCTCTGCAGCATGAGGTTCCTGGAGCCATTCCCCACAGTGTGGGGGTTCCAGAACAAGGCTATTTAGGCAATAATTGGAGATCTGCCTTTCTTTTTCACAGCGTCTGCCTGGTGATGCTCATGGTTACTCCTGGCTGGGCTTGGTGACCCTATGGTGTGCTAGGGATCAAACCCAGGTCAGGTGCATACAAGGCAAGCACCCTCCCTGCTGCGCTATCTCTCCATCTCTCCAGCCCCCCCCCCTTATTTTGGTCTCCTTGGTTCTGTCGGGGAGCCCTATCCCATGCTGCTGACCTCGGCTCTGCATCCAACACTGACTTGAGCAAAGGAAGTGCAGATGTGGGCCCGGAGAGATAGCACAGCGGCGTTTGCCTTGCAAGCAGCCAATCCAGGACCAAAGGTGGTTGGTTCGAATCCCGGTGTCCCATATGGTCCCCCGTGCCTGCCAGGAGCTATTTCTGAGCAGATAGCCAGGAGTAACCCCTGAGCACCGCTGGGTGTGGCCCAAAAACCAAAAAAAAAAAAAAAAAAAAAAAAGGAAGTGCAGATGTGCCAGCTGTGCTTAGACATAGGACACACCTGGGGCCACAGAGCCACATAGCAGAAGCCACAGTGCCCTCCTACAGCAGCCACAGAGAGGCCACCGTGTGTGTGTGTGTGTGTGTGTGTGTGTGTGTGTATGTGTGTGTGTGTGGTGTGGTGTGGTGTGCAGACGCCCTAAACTTCCAAGCTCATCCAGATCAAATTTGTGAAGGGCAATTACATAGCAGGTTGGCCAGACACAAAAGAAACATTTAAAAAATCAATGTTTTTGTACCCATCAGTATAACCTGATTAGACACATGATAAGAAATCGATTCCACAAGAGGTGTCAGGGAATTCAGCTAAGGCTGGGATGAAGACAGGTCATAGTGAGCCTCAGAAAGATGAGAAGAGACACCCCTGGGCCAGCAACCTGTGTGTTTCGTGTTTATTATTTTTTCTTTTTCTTTTTTCTTTTTTTTTTGGTTTTTGGGCCACACCCGGTAACGCTCAGGGGTTACTCCTGGCTATGCGCTCAGAAGTTGCTCCTGGCTCGGGGGACCATATGGGACACCGGGGGATCGAACCTCCGTCTGTCCAAGGCTAGCGCAGGCAAGGCAGGCGCACCTTACCTTTAGCGCCACCGCCCGGCCCCGTTTTATTATTTTTTCAACCCAAACAAACCCGAAGGACCAAGGACTGTCCCTTGTAGCCCCCAATGGTGAAGACGCTTGTCTTGCACACGGCCAACCTGGATTCGATCCCCAGAATAGCATATGTTCCCCCGAGTCCTGCCAAGAGTGACCTTGGAGCACTGAGTCAGGAGGAACTCTGAGCAAGACTGGGTGTGGCCCCCAAATCACAGAAAGCAGTCAAAGACAACACCCAACATTCTTGTAGTGCTGTAGAGACAGACCCTTGACTGCATGGACAGACATTATGCCTGACCTCACCTGCCGGTATGGACTGGTGTTCTGTGCAGACCCTAGCCCCTAGTGGGGAAAAGGGGATCCTAGACCCAAGCACCCAATGTCCCCAGAACCAACAGGTGACACTGCCCTCCCCAATATGGGGCTTTCTCGGGGGAGCCTGACCCCCATCCATGCTTGTTGCTCCAAAGCCCTGGAAGCGAAGCCTACAAACCTGGAAAGACCCCATTCTTCCTCTAGCCTTGCTCCCGGACCTCCCCTTCCCCCAGGGGTGCTCTGGCCCCTCAGCCCTGCCCCCAGATGTCTCTCCCTCTTCCCAGCTGCTCTATTTTAAAGCTCTGAGTTCTCTAATTAGCCCCTTTCCACAAAAGCATGCTCTCGCTAGCTCTTGCTTCAAGCTTCTCAAGATTCGCTAACCCCTCTTATCTCTCTAAAGATAGTGATTAAGCTCATTTGAAAGTCTCCTTCTGGGGAGGGGAGGGAACTTTCTGAACCCTCCAGGGCACTGGCTGGGCTGAGAACCTGGGGGCGGGCCCTCACCCTTCCCCTCCATATTCTGTGCTTTTCCTGCTTCTCTGTGCTGCCTCCTTGGATGGCTTGGGTCCAATATGGAAGGCAGCAGCAGCCAGGGAGGTAGGGGGGCCCCCCTTGCTCTGGGGGTCCCCTCACTGTCTGGCATACCTCTCTGCTTCAGGGAAAGAACCAGAGCTCCTATCCACGGGGTCCCTGAGCCCCTATAAGGTATCCCCCCCTTCTAGTCATTCTGCCTCTTCCTTCTTCTCCTCCTCTTCCTCCTCCTCCACTTCCTCGTTCTCCTCTTCTTCCTCCTTTTCCTCCCCCATGCCTGTAGAATCCAATCCCCAGGTTGTCTATTTGGGGGCTATACTCGGAGGTACTCAGGTGTGATTCCTGGCTCTGTGCTAGATAATCATTCCTAGCAGGGCTCAGGGGATCAAACCCAGATTGGCAAGCACCCTCCCTGCTGTACTATCACTCTGTCCCCAAGACTCTTGGAGGACAAACAATTCTTAGGTTTTTTTTAAAATAGTTTTTGAAGGGCTGGAAGATTACACAGTGGTAAAGACACTTGTCTTGCACATAGCCAACCTGGATTCAATCCCCAGCACTGCCTATGGTCCCCTGAGCGCTGCCTAGAGTAATCCAGGGGCACAGAGCCAGGAAGAAGCTCTGAGCAAGGTCGGGTGTGGCCCCCAAACCACAAAAAGCAGACAAGGAAAAGACCCAACATTCTTGGAGAGACAGCAATGTAGGGACTGAGCACTTGCTTGGCAGGAAGCCTGTCAGCATGTGGTCCTCTGAGCACTGGATGTGACCCCCCCTAAAATACTTTTTCTGATCTTGGGTGGAATTTAGGGGGGAATGCCTCAGGGGTGCTCACTTCCCCTCTGATGAAAACCCTGTAAGTCCCCCAAGCTCATGTGTGGCTCAAATGGCTCATGTGGCAGCCGTGTTCAAACCTGTCATTTAGGATGACCTTTGGAATCAAGGATGCTTTGATTTAGAAAAGACCAACATGGGGCCGGAGAGATAGCATGGAGGTAAGGCGTTTGCCTTTCATGCAGGAGGTCATCGGTTCGAATCCCGGCGTCCCATATGGTCCCCCGTGCCTGCCAGGAACAATTTCTGAGCCTGGAGCCAGGAATAATCTCTGAGCACTGCCGGGTGTGACCCAAAAACCACAAAAAAAAAAAAAAAAAAAAAAGAAAAGACCAACATGTGTTCGGGGGAGAGGGTGGCTGCAGCTCCCAGTCAGTGTCAACTTCCTCAAGTGCCACTTCCCCTGCAGGACCCCATGGGCCCTGTTATCTAGAGACGGGGAAGGAAGGGTCAAGATGTGGGGTCCAGAAGCGAGTGAGCTGACCTCTCATTCCCCATATAGGCTTCGGCTGCACTCAATCTGCCCTGGGACAGCCGGGAACAGAGGGCTCTGCATCCTGGAATGGGGGGGGGTCCCAGTGGAGGGGGGTTCTAATGCCCTTGGGGGGCAGGAAGTTACCCTGATAACTGCCCAATTAGCCCTGTCACCCCACATCCCGATCAGTCCCACCCACACCATAACCACATCCCTGGTCCAGCATGTTAGCAGCCTCGCATCTCCCATAACCTGATCAGCAGAAGGAAAATCGGATCAGGCCACGGCTCCTGCTGCTGCTGCCAGCGCCTGGGGCAGTGCCTGGGCCGTGTCTGCCCGGTCAAGGCTTTATTGAATTTTCCTTCTGCGTGTGTGGCTGGAGCAGGGCTGGGGCAGCTGGCGGTCCAGTGAAGGCCCCAGGCACAGCCCCTGCGTCAGCATGTCAGACCCTCTGTCCCTGCCACCAACAGTCTCATTCAGGACTGGCCCTGCCACAGGGGCAAAGTCCATCTGAATGGGGTCTTTGAGGCCAGCTTGGGGGGTCTAGGACTGCTTCCACCCAAACTGGGGTTCGGGACATGAGAATCTACCTGTCCTGTGCCAAAGCCCTGGTCTCCTCAAACTCCAAAGCAAGGATGGAGAACTAGCGTGCTTGCAAACCAGGAGGGCATCCTGGTAATAGTGTGGCTTGGTAGTTATTTCAGGACCAGAAAGTACCTCAAGATCCCTCAAGTGTTTACCCTGGGCCAGTCCCCAACTTCTACACTGGAAATCAGAAAACAGAAGCTGGATGTGAGCAGACACATGTAAGCAGGGTGCAGACCCCCACAACTGAGGCAGGCCAGCAAGCAGGCAGTGGGGGCTGCCGCACCTCTCAGAGAATAGCCTCAACACAGTGCAATGAGCTGGGGTCTGGGGCCAGTGCAGTGAGACAAGGTGTCAAGAGGTAAGGTGAGGGGGCCCACTTGAGGAGGATCCAGAGGAGTCAGAGAGGGGGGTCTGGGAGCATGGTGGTTCCTGAGTGGGGGTCATGGGTTGTGGCATGTTGTTATGATATCATGTTGTTATGATATGTTGTTATGATATGGTGTGTTGTGATAGAGGCCTGGGGGACTTGGGGGTAATTTTGGGGGCATATCAGGCAATGCTCAGGGCTTCCTCCTGATTCTGCATTCAGGTATCACACCTGGCTCTCTGCTCAGGGTTCTGCTCAGAGGACCCTATAAAGTTCTGAAGTCAAACTCAAGCCTACTATGTGCAAGGCAAGTACCCTAACCCATGTGCTCTCTCCCCCTTGACTTTGGGTTTTAAATTTCAGGGGGGGTCTCAGCAGCCCATTGCAGATGGTGGCCCCTGGGGCAGGGCAACTGAAAAAATCCCAGTGTATGAAGCCCCTGTCCTGTAAGAGCGGGACTCTTTGAATTAGCCACAATGGAACACTCCTTCCTGCTGCACTAACACTGGCCCTAAGGCCACCTTGAAACAGCTGCCCTGTTGTTGTTGACCAGTCTGGGACAAGGGATTGGCTGACCAGGGGTAAGGGGTACAGGCAGCCTGCCCTACCAGGTCTGGAGGACCCCCCCACCATTGAAGTGCAACAGCATCTGCCTCTACACCTATGGGCTGGGGGCTGGGTCAGGGAGGCTGATGGTGGCATAGATGTGGGGGTCCCTGGTCAGCAGAGACTCGGTGCTGGGGACTGCAGGGGAAGTCTGGTGCACATGGGGTTTATGACCCTAAGGAAGTCCTGGCTGTCTGATCCTGCCCCACATCGTACAGCCCCCACATCTGCACGTGACCTTGCTGGGGCTGAGTTGTCCAGGGTTGTTGGGTTGTTGGATTCCCCTCCGCCCCCGTAAAGCTGTTCCCAGATGTTACCAGATGGGACTCTAGAGCAACTGTTCCAGGAATCCTCCTTGAGGCAAAAGCTTTGGAGATACCTCTCCAGAGATGGGGAGGGACAGCACAAAGAGGGGCGCCATCTCCCCATAATCAGTGGTCACTCATAGACTTGACCTCGGGCCATCCCTCCTCTTTCACAGAGAACTTCAGTTAAAGGAAATTACAGGTCACTTTTATTGCCCACTTGTTGATCCGGATTTATGCTTATTTTCTCCTTGGTATCTCACTCCACCCTGGCTATCCTATGTCTCTGGTCCTGCCACCCTGCATATACCCTAGTTCCTCTGTCCTATGTAAGCATTGCTAGGATGAAATAAAGTTTCTGGTCATCAGCCTGGGACCCTTTCTTTCCTGGTCATCAGCTGGGGGGGGGGTGTCCTATGTCCCCAAACACACTGGGAGGACAGAAGTTTACCTTCACTGGCCAACTGGGTTGATACACAGAGGTTCTGCCGGGTGCTCTGTGGCTGAATATTCTGGAACACCTGGAAAGTCACCCTGTGACTTCATGGCCCTGGGTCTGTGGACCCCAGTAGAAGTAGGAGACTCCTGAGCCCAGTGATGTGGTCCAACTAAACTGGGCGATCCAGGCCACCGAGAGGTGGGTCTCCGAAGTCCTGCCTGGAGGAGATGTATGCGGCAGTGCAACCGGCCAGGTTGGCCCTGCCTGGCTTCCCCCTACCCTACGGCTCTGAGCACCCCAGGAAAAGGCAGGCAGCACATCCGGCCTCACGAAGCAGAGGGGATGGGGGCTCTGCACCACAGTGACAGCACGCAGGGGTGCACTGTGGTAAAGGGGCTTATTAAAATGCCGAAATTGGTTCTGAATGAGGTCAGCCGGCAGTGCCTTGGCGGAAAGCCAGGCCCTGAGCCAACAACTGAGTTTGCTTCCCGGCAGGGTGGGTGACGCCCCAGTGCCCTCCCTGCCCCCAGCATCCAGAGCAGAGTTGGGAGAGGGAACTGTGACTGTATAAGCTTGGTGGGAAGGTACTGGGCATGACCTGCATGCTCAGGCAGAGACCAGGACATAGGTGAGGGAGAACCTGCTGCCCAGCGCTTGCCCCGTAGCTCAGCATCACCTCAACATCTCCTCCTTGACCCCCATGGAATTTTCCTGACCTCAAACCCCTCTCCTAGGCCTGCCCTGAGGCTGTGTGACCCCAGGGCACAGTGTTAATCCTGAAGTGTCTGAGGATGGTCCTGGACAGCTGGTGGACACTGGACCCTTGCATCAGCTTTTCTGCAACTGGGACTGTTTGGGGCAGCTCCTGGAACCAGCCCAGGCCTGAGTGTTCTTGTCCTGCAGGAGCTGAGAGAAAAGTGTCGCTTCGATATTGCTTGTTCCACTACTCTTTTGCACAGAACCCAGTGTTGTGGCAGGGTGGACAGGATGCTGCTCCTTGCTCCCCATTTCAGTGCTACCCTCCCTGGACCTCAAGGGATGAAAGGAGGAATAACCTGGGGGTCCAACTCCTGCCCCAGCGCCAGCACTGAGCAGGACTTCCATCTTTTTTGTTTGTTTGTTTTTTGTTTTTTTTTGGGGGGGTCACACCCGGCAGTGCTCAGGGGTTACTCCTGGCTCTATGCTCAGAAATCACTCCTGGCAGGCTCAGGGGACCATATGGGATGCCGGGATTCCAACCACCATCCTTCTGCATACAAGGCAAACGCCTTACCTCCATGCTATCTCTCCAGCCCCCAGAACTTCCATCTTGACCTGGTTCTTTGAAGGAGCAAGTGGCCACACTTTGTCCCTGGTGCCTCCCTGGTTACGGCTTGGCAACATACAATGTCAGAGGACAGAGGCCTGCCTGCCCATGGGCAGACTGCATGCCCTGGTGGTGGCCACGCCCAGGCAGGCTGAAGGCCTAGGAGTGTCCAAGTGACAAACACCATTTGCTTTTGGCAGTGTGGGGTTCTTTGGGGAACCCCAGAGGGGCTCTCCCAAAGCCTGTTCAAGTGGCCTGGCCTGAAGTGTGATCCCAGGACCTCCATCGGCCACTAGAAGTTGCATCTCAGTCTTCATGTTCATCTCTCGTGGTCCAGCTCAGGCTCCGGCTAGCATTGGGGGCCAACTCAAGTTCCAGGGACACAGCAGCCTGCACTTGGGTGAATGTGTGTGAGTGTGTTAGTGTGAATGAATGTGTGTACATGTGGCAGAGGGCAGCCCCCACCTTTCTCTGCCCTTTAGCCTTGGTAGACCAGCAGCCTCTAGGAGCCACTGCAAGGCTGGGCAGCTCTGGGGTCTCATGTTCCATCTTGGTGCAGAACCAGTCTACTTCCCTGGGTGCAGAGTTCAGAAGCACTACAGAGCCAGCACAGTAGTGGGGACCTACCTGTAGCAGTGGGGCCTTGGTGCCTTAGCATCTATCTGCTCAGGGAGAAATGGAAAGGAAGCAAGACAGAGGGTGGCAGAGGAAGGATATAGCAGAGTCAGCCCAGAGAGTAAGCAAGAAGAACTTCCTGGAGGCAGCAGGCGGGCCAGATCTTGTGTGGCAGTGCATCCCAATCACCATCCCTCCCACAGTGACCCCAAACCTTCACTCTACAGTGACCCAAATCTATCATCTCCCTCTACAGTGTACCCCAATCTTCCAGGGGGGCAGAGCCATTGGACACGTCTGTGGGACCTACAACTTACTGTGAGTTGAGATCTAGCCAGATCCCCAGGGCCCCGCCTGCCTGCCACCGAGCAGCCAGCAGGTTACTGGGCATATCAGGTGGTCAGGTGGGCGGCCATCGGCTCCAATTGTCCCTGATGAGCCCCATGTGTCATGTTGGAGGCAGGAGGCTGAGTGTTGGCCCCAGGGCATGGTTGGTGGGAGGGTCAGGGATAATCGAATCCCCACCAGACAAATGCGATTAGGGAGTTGCCTCCCCAGCGGCCATAAAGGGCCGAGTGGGCGCCCGCCCCATCATACAGTCATGCAGGTGCCCAGCCCCAGTGCACGAGAGGCCGCCTCCATGTATGGCACTGCCGTGGCCGTCTTCCTGGTCATCCTGGTGGCCGCGCTGCAGGGCTCGGAGCCCCCGGACAGTCCCTTCCCCTACCACGTCCCGCTGGATCCCGAGGGTACCCTGGAGTTGTCCTGGAACGTCAGCTACACCCAGGAGACCCTGCATTTCCACCTGCTGGTGCGCCGGCCCCAGGCTGGGGTCCTGTTTGGCATGTCGGATCGTGGGGAGCTGCAGAACGCAGACCTGATAGTGCTCTGGAGTGATGGTGCCCATGCGTACTTTGGGGTGAGTATGCGCACTTCACCCCCAATAGCTACCTTGCACCTCTGAGTCCTGCAAAGGCAGCTCCGGCTGAAGTGTTCTAAGCAGTAGGTGGCAGTTGTGGCAGTCCAGTGTGCACCCTCAGCCCACCTGCATGGTCTGGGGTATCCCCACAGTATGTGGAGACTCTATGTGTCTGGCCAAGCAGATCCCATGTTTGCAGACTCTCCAAATGGGACACAGCCCTGGTCTAGTGGAAATGGATATGATGGGACCCTGACTTTAGTGTTCCCCCATTCCTGCTGAGAAAGAAGGTCTCCCTTCAAACTGGAGTAACCCTGGGGTGATGGTATTCCTGGCCTCCCACACTGATGGGTCTAGGGTAATGCACAGCTCCCCTGAAATTCTTTTTTTTTTTTTTTTTTTTTTTTTTGGTTTTTGGTTTTTGGGCCACACCCTGCAGTGCTCAGGGGTTACTCCTGGCTGTCTGCTCAGAAATAGCTCCAGGCAACTACCTTTGGTCCTGGATCGCTGCTTGCAAGGCAAATGCCGCTGTGCTATCTCTCCGGGCCCTCCCCTGCAATTCTACGGGGTGCAGCATAGACTCTGGTACTGTCTTTGGAACTGGCAGACAGGAGAGTCTAATATGGGGCCCCTCCAGGGACCTGTTTTCTCTGCAGATGGGAGAAAGGCCGTGCAGGGGGTGTTCACAGGAGCTGACAATGTCTATTTCTGTTCTACTCCCCATATTTCTCACAGGCAGGCTGGGCCATCTGCTGGGGGCCCCCCAGGTGGGATGGGGGAGTGCCCAGTTGGGGAATGTGCTGGGCCAGCTAGCTACACCCCCCACACACACCAAAAAAAACTCAGCAGCTTAGGGGTTGTCAGGAAAAGCCTGGTTTTGGGGCCGGAGAGATAGCATGGAGGAAGGCGTTTGCCTTTCATGCAGTAGGAAGGTGGTTCGAATCCCGGCATCCCATATGGTCCTTTGTGCCTGCCAGGAGCGATTTCTGAGCTTAGAGCCAGGAGTAACCCAGAGCACTGCAGGGTGTGACCCAAAAACCAAAAAAAAAAAAAAAACAACAACAACAAGAAAAGCCTGGTTTTGCAGTTCCAGTTCTGGGAACCCCAGAATATTCTCGAGGGAGCACACATATGCACACACGAATACATACATGCACACACTCATACACATATGCACATGAATACACACACATGCACGCACGCACACACAAGCCAGCAGGAGGAGCAGCTTTCCGATCCCCCCATGATACGTGCAGCAGGCCCGGAGCAGGCAGTGCTGCCTTATTTGCCTCCCGCTGCCAAATATTCAACAAACAGACCCTGGAGGCTGCCCCCCCCCCCTTTCAGCTGTGTGAATCTGTCCCCTGCAGGGCCCAGTGGGCGCTTTTCCTTAGGAAACTAGTCACGTCTGTGGGGCTGCTAGAGACAAGAGCATCAGGCCTTTCCCCTGATGGGGTGGGGGAGGGAAAAGCTGCTGGTGCACCCTCATCCCTGCTCCTGACAAGGACAGCCTCACCCAGAGGTTTATAGAAGCCATGGGGGGGGGGGGGACAGGGCAGGGCCCCAGGTACAGCCTAAGAAAATGCAGCTGTGCCAAGCCTCAGTTTACCCTCTCCTGGGTCAATGAGAGGGGTCCAGGTACCCATAGAGCAGAGTGAAATTTCAGTTGGAACCCCAGATGTGACCACAGGGTAAGACCCCAGTGATTGGGTCTGTTCCTGGGAAGCCCCTGAAAGCCACTGGCCTGGCCCCAACATATGGCTTGGCCAGTGCCCGAGCCCCACCTCCACAGGATGCCTGGACAGATTCGGCCGGCCGTCTCCACCTGGATGCCCACCAAGACTACCAGCTACTGCAGGCTCACAACACCCCTGAGGGCCTGGCCCTACTTTTCAAGAGGCCCTTCAGCACTTGCGACCCCAAAGATTACACTGTAGAGGTGGGTGGGGCCCAGCCAGTGTCAGGGAGCAGGGAGAAATTTGGAGGTCCATGAAATAGGGGCTACAGTGGGGAGGGAGTTATGGGGAGGAGGACCAGCTCTGGAGTCATGGGGGCCAGAGGGAGGGATGCAGTGGGGTGGGACCAACTCTGAGGTCATGGGAATGGGGGGGACCCCCAGGTCCTGGCTCCCCTGGCAAGACAGGGCCGCTATCCTCTGGGCCCTGTGCCCAGGGGAAATGAGGTCTCTATAGATCTTGAGATTAGGCCCCTTTAATTCTGGGGTCCAGCATCCTCCACAGCTGGGGTTCCCAGGTGTGGCCACAGGTGAACGGCCACAGGTGAGGGCTCAGGAACTACTTGAGGGCCCATGTGAGGAGCACTCACCAGGTCCTCACAGAGAACGGGGAGGTGTGTCTGAGCCCCTTCCTGAAGGCTGGGACAGGGAGAGACTATGCTCCAGGACACCCCGCATACACCTGAAGTGCCCTCTGCAGACAGCAGCTCCTAGGGCCCCTGAAAAGTCGAGATCAAGGGAGCTGCCCCCACAGATATCACAGCTGCACAGGATGGGTATCTGGGATCAGCCACAGGGCCTCTGGGTCTAGGCAGCCATATACAGGAGCTTAGGGCATAAGTGGGGGCCATGCTGGGGTCCTGGGTTGGCTTCCCACCCTTGGTGCCTTGGGCAGAGTTGCTGCCTCTGTGCTGAACCCAGTGGGCCCAGGTTGGGGGGATGATCCCCAGTGAACCCAGGTCAGGGGGACAGTCCTCAGTGAGTCCAGGCTAGGGGGGTGGTGGTGGTCGTTATACAACCTTGGAATGCAGAGAGGCTGTGACAGACACTGAGGGAATGAAGACAGTATATGCATGGAGGGCCGCAGGCACGGTGTGTGGGTGTGCGGGGGCCTGGGAGTGACCCTTCTAGGCCCTGCCTATCAGCAATGAATAGGTAAGTCCCTCTGTGGTGCTGCTGGCCCATGAGTGCCTGGCGACCTGTCCTGCAGGATGGCACCGTACACCTGGTGTTCGCTGTCCTGGAGCAGCCAGTGAGCACGCTGGAGGCCGTGAACACATCTGGGCTACACACGGGGCTGCAGAGGGTGCAGCTGCTGAAGCCGGAGCTCCCTGTGCCCACCCTGCCACCCGACACCCACAGCCTGGACATCCGAGCGCCCAACGTCCTAGTGCCCAGCCAGGAGACCACGTACTGGTGCTACATCGTGGAGCTCCCCACAGCCTTTGCCAGGCACCACATTGTCATGGTGTGTGCAGGGAGGGGCATTCCCACAGCTTCAGAGATGCCACGTCTGGGACGGGGAGAGCTGCCCACAGTCTGCCAGAGCTTAGACTGGGTTCTCTGAACCCTCACTCCTTGTTCACTCATTCATCCATCTGGCCTCCTTCCCCATTTCATACAGGCAGTTCTAGTCAGTATCCAAATACTCTGAGTCCTAGCCCCTTCGAGGTGTCCCCACTGCCCACTGCCTTGAGGAACCAGGCTGGGCCCATGGGACCTGCCTGTCCTGTCCTCGAACCTGGGGAGGAACCTGAAATCCACTGCCTTGGCACACGGGCAGGCAGGGGCCAGGCAGGCAGGCCCGGGATGAGTGGGTGGGCTACAGCCACAGGTCAGCTCTGGCTCCCTCCCTTGCAGTATGAGCCCCTAGTCACCAAGGGAAATGAGGCACTGGTGCACCACATGGAGGTCTTCCAGTGTGCCCCGCAGTTCGAGAGCGTTCCTAGTTTCAGTGGACCCTGTGACTCCAAGATGAAGCCAGAGCGGCTCAACTACTGCCGCCATGTGCTGGCCGCCTGGGCTCTGGGCGCCAAGGTGTGTGTGCGAGGGTCTGGGAGGAGATGGGGCGTGCACATGGCCGTGGTGTGCTGTGGGCAGTGCCATGGGCATGGGCGGGGGGTGTGAGTGGTCCAAGGAGGGAGCAATGGCGGAAAAGGGCAGGGCGGGGCTGTTGACGGGTTGTGCGGGGTCATGGCAGGATGTAGGCGGGTCCATGGAGCATGTACAAGGTTATGAGTGGTCATGGGAGGGATGTGGGAGTGGCCCCGTGATGGGTCAGAAATGGGGTGGGCCATGAGTGGGGCAGAGCGCCTGCTCCTTCCATGCATCCAGGCTTTAAGTCTGTCTTCGAAACAGACACCCTCTACTGCATGTGGCAGTGGGGCTTAGATCCCTGCTTTGGGACCCTTTGTGCCCACACTTCTGGGCTGGTGGCATGTGGGCATACAAGCCTATACCTCACACCACCTGGCCAAAGTCTCATCAGGATCTCCTGTGCGTGGTCCCGGGATGCCGTTCTGCCAGCCGCTAATGCCAGGCTTCCTCTGCAGGCCTTCTACTACCCCCAGGAAGCTGGCTTGGCTTTCGGGGGCCCAGGGTCCTCCCGGTTCCTGCGCCTGGAAGTCCACTACCACAACCCACTGCTGATCGCAGGTAGGACCAGCTCCCCAGCTGGGCATGACCCCCCTGGGCCCAGCACAGGGGGGAAGTCCCTGAGCCTTCAGTCCTGTGTCCCTGGGTCTCTGCACCCATGTCCTCCTTGGCTGTGGTGGCTTCTTGGCAGCACCCCTGCATGGGCAAAGAGTGTCAGCGCCCCCACATACACTGTCCCCACTTGAGTGCGACTTCTGAAGCCCAAGGTCACCGGACAACAGACTCATGGGCCAGCTGATACTGACCCTGAGTGTGGTGGGCCCCCCCTAGTGGTCTGGGCCTGGAGGAGAGAACACCCTGCCCCGCTCACCCTTTAGGGGCTGCTCTGTGGGGAAATGCTCTTGTTTGGGGACAAATCTATAGTTCAGCTCTGTGGAGGGAGGCCTGACTGTTGTGGGGTCAAGTCCGTGGATGCACATCCTGACTGTCCCTCTTCGGCAGGGCACCTGGGTGCATCATGTATGTGCATATACCTATACCTCACAGGCAGGTTCATCTTGTATACAGATGTATGCTCATGGGTGCACCCATGGACCCATGTTTTCACACATGGAAGCATTTTCCCATGCGCACACACCCTGCATATGGGCACACAATGCATTCCTTCACACATGGAAACATGTTATGCACATGGCACACACTCATGTATGTGGTACACTTGCATATCTGCACACACAGGAACTTTTTCATAAGATGCCTAAGAACTGGCATGGCAGGAAGGCACGAGACTGGGAGAGGTGCTGTAGGGAAAGGGGCATCTGTCCCCATGGCGGCATTCAGAGCCTCTTCACTGGGTATGGGGCACCAGAGATTGCCCACAAGCCCAGAGCACCTATGCACAAACAAGGGCATAGCCAGTAGCAAGGCAGCCCACAGACATGGCTGGGTACAGTTTCCAGACTGGGAAGGGAGCAAGGGAGGACTTCGCTGCTGACCCCTGGGATGCAGGGAATCCAGGGTGGCTGTGGATGGCTAGATCTATAGAGCCTTGCTTGGAGGAGCACTGTCTGCTCCATGACCCATGGAGCCCAGCCCAGAAGGGCACTGTTTGTTCTGTGACCCCTGGAGCCTGGCATGGAAGGTCACTGTCTGCCCGTAGCCACAGTATCTGTACACAAGATGCCATGTAGCTTTCTCCTTCCTTTACCAAGACACAGTTCATGCTTGGACATGAGGGACAGAAATAGCTGGCAAGATGGGAATCTGGGTGCTGGGCAGGTCTTCCAGGTGGCCCCAAGTGGGTACCCACACCCCAGCCACACCTGCCCACTGCCTACAGCTGTTCTGTAGTGCTGCCTGTGGTGTGCCCAGCTGGCTGTGGGCTGGGCTCTTCCAGCAGCAGCTCGCTCCTGTGAGTGGCAGCTCACTGTATGTTCATGCCAGCTTACCCCCTGGGTAACGGGCATGCAGACAGGGGCAAAAGTTGGCATGGCTGAGCCACCCCCAAGAAGTATCGCTCATCTCTGAGACCCCAACCATGACAAACGTCTTTTTCTGATTATTGCTTTATTTTTGGGTCCTTCCCCAGTAAAGGTACCCCCAACACTATGGATCAGGAGGCGGGAAGCTTTTCTATAAATACCCGAACCCACAATTATTTCATTATTTCATCCCCATCTGTGACTAACCAATGGCATCTCCATCTTTATTATTATCCTCGGTGCAGCCGGCACAGATGCTGCATTTGGATGCAAGAGGAGAGAGCAGGGATTCGGGGGGAGCAAGTAGTCAGGGGGAACACAGTCGGGGGATCATGGTGGAGTGAGATTAAACCTGGCTTAATCTCAGAGCAAATACACAGGTGGGTCAGGCCTTGATCACATCCAGGAATGGCTCTGAGCCTGTTTCCTCTTCAGTAAGTTGGGGACACAGATTGTGGAATTTCAGGCTCCTTGCCCGACCCCCAGGCTTTAAGGTACCAGGCAGGTGCAAGATGAAGCAGGGCAGGGCTCCTGGTGATCCCATGGCTGTGTGTGGCTCAACCTCGAGAGATAAAGCCTGGGAGCATCCCACCAGCCCCAGCTGCCAGCTCTCAGGGGTGGAGAGTGCAGTGTCTGCCCTATCTCCAGCAGTCACCAGAACTGGGCCTTGGCACCTCAGCAGGGGATGGGCACATGGCCCTCAGCCACCTGTGCAGTCTTCAATCTGAGCAGACACTGTGGCAGGTGGAGAGCAGAAACACAGAGCAGCTGGCACGGCCTTTCCTGCTCCGCTGCCTGTGCACTGCCGTCTCTGCTGAGTCACCTGCCAGGCACTGTGGTCACTGGCCCTGTCTCTCCCACAGCCTCTGGCAGGCTGTGATCATGGGGGACCCAGGTCATCTTTGCCTCTCCCCTCTCCACCAGGCCGGCGCGACTCCTCAGGCATCCGACTTCACTATACAGCCTCGTTGCGGCCCTTTGATGCAGGTATCATGGAGCTGGGCCTAGTGTACACGCCCGTCATGGCCATCCCTCCACAGGAGAAAAGCTTCGTGCTCACCGGCTACTGTACAGACAAGTGCACCCAGCTGGTGAGGGGGCCCCAGCTGCACCCCTGTGGCCAGAACACAGCCCAGCCCACACTGGCCCTGCCTGAGCAGAGGAGCCTGCCCCAGACTCTCACCACAGCCCTGCCAGCAGACAGGTCTTCACTCATGGAGGAGGATCAATCCACTGAGAGGAGGGGGGCCCTTGGGAGAGGAGGGGTAACCCCACCCAACAGAGAGAGGCCCTCACTCTAAGGGAGGTAGGTCACCCCGCCAAGCAGAGGGTCCCTCACTGGAGGATGTGGGGTCACTTTCTGCCATGCATGGCTAGTCTCCCAGATCTGGACCTTCCTGGAGTCTTGCAGTCCTGGAGGGACCCAAGGCACAGGATTGACTGCTGGTCCAGGAAACTTCCCTAAGCAGAACCCTTGCATGGAGTCAGGGAGAGCTCTCCTTGGGATGGCTTCTCTTCTTCTGAGGGCCCTCATTTCTTTGGTGGAACACTTAGGCCTAAGATGCTGAGGCTATCCCAGGGCCCAGTGATGGGGCAGCAGATATGATACTCATCACCCCCCAGATGGACAAACAGATGGGCAGATAGATCAACAGATGGACAGGCAGGCAGATGAACAGATGGAAAGACAGATGGACAGATGGTTTGACTAACAGATGGAGAGCCAGATGGATGGAAAGATGGACTGATGGATGGACCAGCAGATGGAAAGATGGATAGATGGAAGTAATGACAGATGGACAGCTAGATGGATGGACAGATAGATGGGTATGGTCCACAGAATCAGGACCCTGTGCTGTGGCCACCACCCTGGCTCCCACACAGTGTTCCCCAGGTTATGGAGGGAGTTCTAAAGGCCTTATCGGCCTGGAACTGTCCTTGGGTCCCCTTCTGGCCATGCCTCTCAACGACCCTCCAAGGCTGCCCACCCCCTGCTGGCCTCCTGAGGAGCCTGCTGGCCACTATATGGCCCAGGATACCAATTCTGTGTTGGCCCCATAGCTGAGGGACAACTCCATGGGTCCCTGACTATGCACCCCCACCCCCTCCCACAGGCCCTGCCCCCATCTGGGATCCACATTTTCGCATCGCAGCTACACACACACCTGTCCGGCCGAAAAGTAGAGACAATGCTGGTGCGGGGCGGCCACGAGGTGCAGCTGGTCAACAGGGACCCCCACTACAGCCCCCACTTCCAGGTATGCTACATCCAGGATACTGCCTCAATGTCTTTGGGCTCAAATCCCTTCCCTGTCCTTGCCTGACAGGTGGGAACAAACATACCCTCAAGACTCTCTGAGCCCCCTCTCTGTCCCTAGGAGATTCGGATGCTCAAGAAACTGGTGACTGTGCGTCCTGTAAGTAGAGATGTTCGGGGTGGGGTGCAGTGCTTATTTCCCACTCTAGAGAGTCTGGACAGGATCCCCAGGCCCTTGGTAGTATCCCCGGGTGCCACTATCTAAGAGCCATGATCTATCTGAGAGTGTGCGGGAGGCGCCAGCTGGTCCATACCGCCAGGAGCAGTCAGGGCTGGAGCCACTCTATTCTGGCTTCTCTTCCCAGGGAGACGTGCTGATCACTTCCTGCACTTACAACACGGAGGACAGGACTCAGGCCACCGTGGTGAGTTCTGCCATGCAGATTCAGCTGCCTGCACCACCACTCCCGCAGCCCTGGGGCAGGGCATGCTCCTCCTAGAGTGCTGTCCTTCCGCAGTTCCATCCAGGGCAAAGCAGGATAGAGTGATGGTGCTGATGCCCGCCCCCCACCCCCTCGGCAGGGCGGCTTCGGGATCCTGCAGGAGATGTGCGTGAACTACGTACATTACTACCCGCACACACCACTGGAGCTGTGCAAGAGCGCGGTGCAGGCCGACTTCCTGCAGAGATATTTCCAGCTCATCAGCAGGTAACCACGGGGCATGGCATGACACAGAGGGACACAGACAGCATGGGGGACACACAGTATGAGACACACAAAATGGGCCACACAGCATGGGGCACACTCACAAAAGAGGGGACCCACACAGTCCTGCTTTCATCACTGGCACCGGGGATAACCCAACATGAGGAATACAGGCTGATTGAAGGCTCCCAGCCTCTGCTGTGCCCTGTCTGTGAAGGTAGCATAGGATGTGGACCCCAAATCTCTCCTAACCTGCGGGGAGATGTGGCCTTCAGGTGGGGAGCAGGCTCTGGGGCAGCTGGGGGGTATTCCTTGGTCGTGGGTTAGGGGATAGGAGCAACCCCAACAGCACCTTCCTGTCCCATAGGTTTGGCGGAGAGACTATGTGCAGCTGCCCCAAGGCCCAGGTATCCCAGCAGTTCGACTCAGTGCCCTGGAACTCCTTCACCCGGGACGTGCTCCGTGCCCTCTATGATTTCGCCCCCATTTCCATCAGCTGCAACAAGTCCTCAGCTGTCAGCTTCCCGGTGAGGCCCGGGGCAATAGGGATGCAGGGGGGCAGTCAGGTTAGGACAGGCACTGGGGGCTTCTCCATAGGCAAAAGCCAGGCTGCATGGGAACGGCCAGCTCAAGCCCCAGGTCTACCCATGGGAGCTGTGGGTGGGGAACTTGGGGACTCCATGATGCTGCTTCTCAGCAGAAGTGGCTTCACCGCACTTTAGGCCCTGCGACTTTAGTGTGGTCTCAGCTAAGGGCCCCCAGATCAGTGGGGGAATCGATGAGTGTCTGAGTCTGAGGGGCAGGACAGGGGATGCCCTTGCTTGCCCCAGCCTCAGTTTACCTATTGGTGCCATCCTGCAGGGGGAGTGGGACCTGCAGCCCTTGCCCCAGATCGTCTCCAAACTGGAAGTGACCGAACCCCAGTGCTCCCTTGCCCGTGCCAGCCACAGCCCCGCCAACCCAATCCTGGTGGACCTGAAGAGGGGCAGTGGCTGAGGGGTCTGGTAGCCCCCCCCCCCACTCCTCGGAGAAGGCGCTGCAGCAGGTGCTCCAGGCCCAGCTCCTTCCCGGGGACCCTGCATGGCTAAGAGCCCCCCTGAGAGGTTGGACCCCAGGACGGGTCCCCTGCCTCAGTGGGCAGCCCGGTGCCAGCTCCTGCCCATCTCACTGTGTGCCCGTGGCCGTGGCACGCCTTAAACGAGTCCTGCTCTGTGGGTTGTGTCTGGACTGATCAATGCTCCCACCTTGGCCAAGGCCCCACTGGGCCACCAGGGGCTGAGTCCTCAGAAATATTCACTGGAAAGTGTGGGGTGCTGAGACCCCTGGGGGGCTCAAACTGCAAGTGGGGAACTCATATGTTTCTTAAAGGGCCATGCCCGGGCTACCATTCTTCCCACCACACACATCCTGTTTCCCCATTTGTGAAACAGGCCCCAGGCTGAACCCAATTGAACCAAGAAAACAAAGCCGGCCCACAGCACACACACAGACACACAGGGACACACACAACACAGACAGATAGGCACAGATACAAAGATACAGACACATAGACATAATGGACATACACAAATATAGAGACAGAGACACACACAGACACAATAACAGACATACACATAGACACACAGACATACACAGAGAAACACACAGACAAAAACACAGACATACACATAGACACACAGACACAGACACAGACACAGAGACATATATAGAGACATACACAAACACAAAGACACACACACAGAGACGGGGCACCCTGAAACATGAACCAGACCCAGAGAGACCATTGAGTTGCCCCACATGATCCCATCCCCCCACTGAGTCACTCCCCATTTTGCTTATCTTGGCCCCACGGGAGTGACAGTCCCCCTGTCCACGGGCTCAGTGCAGAGGCCAGGTGACAATGGCCTCCAGCCCCCCACAGCAGCCCTGGACTTCCCTAAGATCTCACAAGTTCCTCACAGCACCCTGGATTATGGTGACTAGCAGCCAGGGTCATCCCACCCTGCCCTTGGCCATTCACAGCTGTCCTTAGGCCCCAGGGGTCAGGGATCATAGAGGCAGCATCTTCAGGTACTAACAGTAACAGGAGCCTCCCAGGACTTTCCACCATCCCCAGTGACATTCCCAGATTCCCTCAGCCTTCAGGCCCCAAGACCCCAAGACTAGCAACTGTAGCCCTGCCCTGTAGCTCCCTGCAGCAGACCATGCAGCACCTTTTCTGCTCCCAGCACAGATAGGGAAACTGAGCCAGAGTTCAGGTAATCAGAGTCTGACTCTACTCCCATGCCTGGGAGGGGCTGTCCAGTCTTCAAGGTCACAGCAAAGACACGGCCAAGTTCTTCCATGATGCACCCTCTACCCCAGCCGTTATGGGAGTACAGGAGTGCAAGGAAATCCCATTCCCAGCCCTGTTGTGTGGATCTGGGCGATGCTGGGCCTCTGAGGAGGGTCAGTTGGGGGCACTAGGCTTGCCAAGGGGACAGTTCCCCCTTGTGACCCTGTGAGAGTCAGCCAGGTCTGACCCTGGAGTCAGATGTGTCACATCGGCCATCTCAAAACCATTGGATGCTGTGGCCTGCTCAGACAGATTGGACACAATTATCCTGAAGGTTCAAGGTGCTGCTGCCTCAGACTGTGTTGCTAGGGGGATCCAGAACACCCTGGACAGAGCCCATAATGAAGGTGCTCGTGAGGCAAGAACTGGACACCCTGCTCAGCACTGCTCCGTCTCCTAGCTCACCCCCAGCACAGGCAAAAAAGTGTGGGTCTGGGTGAGAGCCTGCTTATTGTGCTCATCACCCATGGCAGGGTCCAGCCTCTGACATCCTCCTGCACCAGTTCCTGGAATCCAGCCTTTCTTGACTCTCCATACTGCCACCCACACATTCCATCTGCTCTGTGGAAGGTTCTGGAAGGCTGGGAAGGTTGTGGTGAAGGTTCTGGAAGACCATCAGGGCTGTGTGGAAGGTTCTAGAAGTTCAGGAAGGCTGTGGGGAAGGTTCTAGAAGGCCAGTTGGACTCCCTTCTCAATGTCAGAAGTTGGGTCCGGGGGGCGTGCGCGCGCGCGCGCGCGCGCACGCGCGCACACACACACACACACACAGACACACACACACACACACACACAGTGGCCCTCAAGCTATCACTTTGCTACCCATAGGGTATGAACCAGCATCCCTGAGGCCACTGTTCCAGCCCCTGAGTCCCCAGGGCACCCAACAATGGACAGATGCAGACCCCCAAATCCTCTGACCCATCAGGCCCAGCATGGCTGAAAGGCACAGTGGTTCTGAGGGTGTTTATTGAGCGTCTCTGGACTCTAGCTGCTGGGTGCTGCTGCCCATTCCCCACATCTCTCCAGCACCTCAATATTCGCCCTTTACCCTCTTGTTGTCAGGATCGAAGGGGGACTTGAGGTGGGCGTGGGCAGGGTAGGATACCCCCATCCTTTCCAGAGCGTACTCTCCGCCCCTCACGAAGTCCAGTGAGACCTGTGGGGATAGGGGGCACTCAGTCCTGGTGGCTGACCCCTCCCCTTCCCATCCCTGTGTCTGCCTCAGTGAACCCCACAGCAGGGCCAGCTCATGGGGCCAGTGGGAAGCCTGTACCCAGACAAAGGGCAACCCTCAGGTGAGGCCGGGGAAGGGAGATGGCACCCCTCACCCTGGCCCCACCTGTGGCATGTGGCCTGACAGTTCCACTGTCCCTCTTGGCCCATCTCCACCCAAGGTTCTCTGAGGGGTGTGGGAGAGTGGATGGGTCCAAACAGACACCAGTAAAGGGGTCCAGCTGGGGGGGGGAAGACTCACAGGTCCCCCGCTGGGGTCCCGGATGTAGCCATAGGCGATGGTCTTGTCTATGGTGAAGCCGAAGTCAGCCCTGCGCACATGGCCTACTACTTGGCCATTCCTCCAGATGGCCTCCAGGCCGAACATGGGCACTTTTCTGCAGGCACAGGGGCACAGACCCAGGGGCCATCAGTTCAGGAAGGGACAATGTCTCACTCAACCCCCAATCTATACCCCCAAACCTCAATTGTCCCTTCGATCCCCCAATGTCCCCTTGACCCTATTGTCCCTCTGACCCCCCCCAAACTGTCCCCCAACCCACACTGTCCCTCTGACCCCCACTATCCCCATTCTGTCCCCACCAGTTCTATGACAGCCATTGTTGGAGGCGTGGGGTTCCCCTCCACTCACTCGTCCACAGTGAAACACACAAGGCGTCGCCTCAAGCCCCCTGCCCGCTGCTGCTCCAGTGCCTGGCGGCCCAGGAAGGGGGTGTTGGCTTTGAGCTTGCAGGTGAAGGCAAGGCCGGCCTCCAGGGGGCTGTCATCTGAGCGCAGGTCAGCATGCCAATGGCGGTAGCCTGAGGGGCAGGTTGCTCAGGATCCTGTGGGGGCAGCCTCCACCCCTGTGACCCCACCCGTGTACAGGGCTTGGTTCCAGGCATCCCGGGAAGAGAGGGCGGAGACAAGAAGGCTGAAGAGTGGGAGAAAGCTGGGAGTGTGTGGTACCATGCAGCCCTCCCCCACCATGCACCCCTCCCACTATGCTCCTTACTGCACTTCAGCCTGTGCTCACCCTTCTCAATACTCAGGGAGTCGATAGCCCGGTAGCCAGCATCCACGAGCCCATGGCGGGCGCCTGCGGCCATCAGGGCCCGGTACACAGCCACAGAAGATGCCTTGGGAATGTGAAGCTCCCAGCCCAGCTCTCCCACGAAAGACAGTCTCATGGCTCGCACCTGGGGACAGGCCACTCAGATCTGAGCCCAGGGCACCCAGAGGTCTCCAGAGGGTACAGGGTTTAGGGCAGGAATAAGGGGATGTGCTGCCTCTGGGCAGGTGCAACAGACAGCCATGGGAGACCCACGCGTGGGTGTCTCTCTTGTCTGCCCCATAAGTTTGGTTTTTAGGCCACACCTAGCAGTGCTCAGGGCTTACTCCTGGCTCTGTACTCAGGGATCACACCTGGCAGGCTCTGGGCACCCTATGAGATGCCGAGGTTGGAACTCAGGTAGGCTGAGGCAAGGCAAATACCCTCCCAGCTGTGCTATCACTCTGGCCTCTGGTCTCTCGTCTATTATGGGTCACTTCACCAGTTTGAGTTACCTAAGCATTGATGACCCAGTCTTGGGGACCATATCTCAAAATATGGTCATATCTCATATCTTCTCCGTATCTCAAAAGTAGTGGCCAGAGGCTGTAGGGTGCTCCCTCTTGTGTTGAGCCAATAGCCAGGATTTCTGCTCCCAGCAGGCCTACACACTGCTCTGGACCAGTGAAAAGCTCTGGACTGGGCTGG
This sequence comes from Suncus etruscus, assembly GCF_024139225.1. Taxonomy (NCBI): domain Eukaryota; kingdom Metazoa; phylum Chordata; class Mammalia; order Eulipotyphla; family Soricidae; genus Suncus; species Suncus etruscus. The sequence goes on along the minus strand of NC_064852.1, from coordinate 20,514,321 downwards.
AGAAGGAGCCCGGGTCCCCCACCACTACACGAGCTGTGACAGAGAGAGCTGAGGGGTCCTGCCGCCTCCCCCAATCGGGTCCCACTGTGGTCTTGCTAGTCAGCCACATCATGTTCAGGGGCCCTGACAGATGACAGGCTGTGACTGTGTTTGTGTTTGTGTTTGTGGTCACTGTGGCAAGGCCCCTGACTCCATGGAGTGACCAGGCCAAGCTCCTAGCATGTTCCATGGAACGAGGCCACTACCAAGGGACCACTGCACCCTGGGAAAGGCCAAGGTTCCTACCTCTGTGTGTCATGAGGCCAGTGTGTCCCACACAACCTGCCTGAGCCCAAACACAGCTGAGAGCCCTCTCATTCCCACTGGGGGAGGGGATAGGACCCTCCCCTAGCTGGAGACCAGCTATACCATCTGATTCTGCACTACACCTGTGTGTGTGGCCACTCCAGGAGCCTGTGAGCAGTGAAGCTGAGACCGTCTGTAGTGCCCCTTGGCCTGAGCACTGAACCGATCAACTGCAAATCCCAGTGGACATCCAGCCCCCTGGGAATTGGCAAAACCCAGCTGTGCCCTGTTGCGCCCAGCCGCCCAGGAAACGAAGCCAAAAGGCTTCTAATTTTAGCCTCAGAGGAATTGAGGGTTTGGAGCCAACCTCACTCTGGAGGGAAAATCATTTCCAAAGCTTCACTGGGAGGGGAGAGTGGACCATGGGGGCCTCCATAGCGTCCCTGGCCCCCAAGGTTAAGCCAACGGGCTCCCTTTTACATACTTTTTACATACCCCCTGACCAGTTGCATTATCTTACATCCCCTGACCAGTTGCATTATCTCTATGTGACAGATTGTTGAGGTGCTATTCCCTCACACAGGGGGTCCCCATAGTAAAGTGGAAAGCCAGGAAAGATGGTATATGGAGGGGTACCATATGCCAGGGAGGGGAGTGTGGGCAGGAGAGGGGTATCTGGCCAGGTCTGTGAGCACTGGTGAAGTCACTTTCCTAGAAATGCTGTCCTGGCAACACTCAGAAACCCACAGTGAGGCCCCTCAGCCACTATAAACATACAGGACACCCCCACTACCACGAGCCTACCCCACCTGAAATCCTTGGTCATTAGTAGAAATTGTGACCAAGTTTGTTCCAACCCCTTTCCCACCGAATATCTCCCCCAATTACAGTTGGGGCTAAAATAACCCAAAATAACCAAAAGAATTCAGAGGCAGAGATTGGCGGGAGAAACAGAGGGTCCACACCAGGAAATGAAGGGGCCAAAATGGGGCTGCAGAGGAGCAGAGAAAGAGAGAGAGAGCACAGGGCAGCTGAGAGGCCAGAACAGGGCACTTCGGGTGCCAATGGCCACACCAGTCTTGCTCACTCCCCCGTGTACCCTATGCTCTCTGTACCTGCCCCCCCCATAGCACCCTGGAGGAACAAAAACTTCCTGCAGGAGTTTCAAACTGCATCTTGGGGGAACCAACATCCCAATTTCCAAATCTTGTGAAAACGGAGGACAGAGCAGAGAGGCGGTGAGATCATCTGAACCCCGGACAAGCTGAGATTTGTCCTGCATTGCCTTAGTACTGTGGGTGTTCCGCTTTTCCTGCATGGACACAGAGTTCACTCCAGGGGAGCAGAGGCCACGGGACATGGCCCTAAGCTGTGGTATGCCCACCAGAGCAGAGGGGGACAGGTAGGTGCCCAGGGGCACCTGCAGAGAGAACATTCATTCAGCACTTGTGGGCAATGGAGCTGATGCTGGCAGGGCTAGAACCCCTGACCCATCCATGGATGGGTGGTCATGGTATGTCTGGGAGCACAAGGCCCTGAGTCTGATGCCCAGCACTGCAAGGTTTGAGCATTGCCCAGTGGTAGCCCCCAGAACCAGAACCTGTGTCTGCAGTCAAGCCAGTGAGACCAGAAGCAACCCCCCAACGCTGCTGGAAGTGCCCCCAGGAAAGAAAAGGAACCAAGTTTGGCGCTAAATAGACTAGTGTCCACAGAAGGGCTCGAAGGGGGCAATATAGGAAATCTCAGTGGTCACCATCAGGGATAGACCAGAAGCATCCTGACTCTATCCTGGCCTCTGGGCGGGGGCGACTAAGGGACTGGGGGGCCCAAGAAACTGGGGCAGGGGGAGAGTGAGATCTAGATTCCTGCATGAAGGAGGGTCAGGAGAATCCCCCAGGGAGGAGGGGCCAGTGAAGAATGTGCTGTGGAGTTCCAAGCACTAGCTGGCAGAGTCCCAGGCTGGGCTCTGGTCCACCTTTCTGTGCAGAGAACATGGCCAGCATGGATCCCTGTGACCCCCTTAGTTGGGTCCCCGTGACCCCTGAACCGGTCCAACCCCCATGCTTAGGCACTTTCCTTTCAGACTCTCTTCTGGACACAGTTGAGGAAACTAGATAAGATGGAGTCCAGGCTGGGCTCCCCCTTGGGGCAGAGTCCCTTGCTCAGTCCCTCAGTTAGTGCTAACCAGGCTTCGGCCACCACCCCTGGGATCTTGGACAGCTAATGCTGCTGTGGTGACCCTGGCCCGGCCTAGTCAGAGGTTATCAATGGAACTGCAGCCAAGGCAGGACTGACCCCAGACCAGGAAGAGGCACTGCTGCTGCTAGGGACCCCGCCTCCACCATTAGGATGCCTCTCCCTGACCCAGCATCAGCCCTGATGCCCGACCCCAACTCTAGCTCCAGCACCGACGCACTGTGACCCCTAGACTACCCCCAAGGTCATGCTGCCCCTGTTGGGGTATAGTGACTGCTTGGGCATGAAGGGGGTCCAGGTCAGAGCTGGGTGGGTATAGGGGGCTGGGCACCTCTCAGCACCAGGCAGGCAGATCCTCTAGAGATTTCTGAGCCAGGTAGCAGTCTGCACCCACAGCAGGGCCCCCAATCCCTATAAACACACAGGGCACCTCCACACACACAGGGCATCCCAGCAGCCCCCACCATGTCTTCACCCTACACCTGAGCCAGGCACCCCAAAAGCTACCAACATGTCTGCACTCTACCCTGTACTCTGGAGGGTCCTCCTAGGCATATCTGGTCAGGGTGCAGTCAGCCAGCCAGGGGCAGCAGGAATGGCTGTCTGGAGCTGTGTGTGAGGTACCTTAGGCAGGGCTGAGGGAAGCTCCACCTGTCACCCCCACTGACTCCTCAATATACAAGCAACTGGTATGTTGTCCACCCCACAGTTCATAGCCTCTGCTCCAGATAGGCCAGATGCGGCAGGACAGCTGCCTGATACGCTGTGCTGCTCTTCCTAAGCACCCGCCTCTCTGGTCTGGGCAGGCAGCAGGAAGCTAGTGAGACAGACACCCCCTTCCTGCCCCAGAGGCCTCAGCAGAGCCAGGCCCATAGGCTGTGCAGCTGGATTTGGGTTATCAAGGGACCTCTTGGGAGGCCCGTTTCCTCCATAACAGGCCTAGCCGCCAGACGCTCCCGCCACCTGCAGTGCAGGACCCCTAGATGATCCCATAGGGGACAGAAGAGGGAAGGGGGCCCCACCCCACAGCCTGGCCCATGTCTGCTCTCAGAACAGCCGGACCCCATCCTCACTGCTGTCCCCACCAGGCAGAAACATCCTCAAAAGCACGCACAAGACGCTCCAGAATGTCCAAACCCTGGGAGGGGCCCATTGGGGCCAAGCCCTGAGGCCTGAGTCTTCCCCAGACAGTGGAGGCTGGTGAGGACCCCGGGACTCCCCTTCCACTGTCCACTCCTGGACAACCATAGGCACTGGACAAAAGTCATCGGGCATAGGCTAGTCCAGGCTCTGGGGGACCTGATCTTGGGAGCCCTAACATTACTTATACCTCATACCCCAGATCTGCACAGCCGTGAGTGTGGAGACAAGTCCAGGGCTCCCCCAGTTCCAGTCCCACCCAGTAGCAGTAATTGGTCCCTACCGGGTGTCCGGCAGCCTGGACCAGCTGGTGGGTAGAGAAGGGAAAGGCCTCATTACTCAGGTCTGCGTCCAGCACGTCCTGGAGAATAGCCCGGCTGTGGAAGAAACATTCTCAGGGGCCAGCCAGGGCCACATGGGCCTGCAGGAGGGAACCTGGGCTGGGGCTAGCAGAGGAGCAAACTGGGCTTCATTCATGCACACCGCAGTGGGGTGCTGTAACCACAGTCAGGGTGATGAGAACCTGACGGAGGTACTGTGGGGCTGGGCCTGGCCTCAATGGCAGGAGACTCAGCGTCCACTCAGACTCACTTGGGTCTACTGGCACTGCTGGGACTGACCCTTGGGCACAGGGCCTGGAAGTGTGACACAAGGAGATCAGCCAGGTCAGAGGCCTGCAGGGCCCAGGAGTACCAGGTGTGCCCCTTTATCAGACAGGTAAACTAAGGCATGAGCAACTGCCCACCATTTCTCCTCCTGCAATTGGTCCTACACAGTCACATTCAGCCCCTTGGGCTGTCACCCAAAGGACTCCTGACCCTATTTAACTATTTATTGCTCTTTCATCTGGGCTCAGGTCATACCGCCTTCAGGAAGCCCTCCCCGACTGAGTCTAAGACAGCTGTACCTTGTCTGGGCTTCCTGAGACCTGAGAAGTGCCTCAAACTGTCTGCAGCCCCCATTTCCAAAGCCAAACGGCCCTCACCCCTGTGCAGCCTCAGGAAGCCCCTTTTGTGCACATGATGGCTGCAGCAACCCCTGCCCTCAGGGGTTCCAGGTGCTCCACCCCAGCGCTCCCAGCTATCTCCCACACACCCCAGCTGGCAGCCTGTTCTGGGGATCCTTATATAACAGCCTGCTTTGGGTATTTGCACCCTCAGGGCCATGCCAGACCATGCCTGGCAGAGAAGGAGTTTCATAGGGTTGGGGAGACTTCCAATCCCTGTCAGCATCTGCTCAGAGCCACAGGTCTACCTATATCCTCGATTTTCAGGATCCAGCACTCCCTCCCCAAGGCCCCAGGGTGCCCATGACTGCATGGAACAGGGGAACAGGTCCCCTTATCGGGAGGGAAAAATGTATTCACAAGAGAAAATAGGGTGACTGGAAGAGGGCTCCCAGGAGGGGTTCAGGGAGGGGCTGTCCATCCTTCTCCACCTACCCTGTCACTCCCCACATGCCTGGAGGTGGGGTGCAGGTTCCCCCCTAGCCTCCTCACACTGTGCATAGTACTGAATTTTCTGCCTCCAGCTTCCACTCCCAGCCCTGACACTGTGTCCCCCGATGCTTGACAGCATTGAGCCTCCAACCTCCACCCTGAAATCTCTGCATCCCAGACCCTCCTTTCCTGCCCTTCTGCCCAGCCTGTAGTCCTTGTGCTTCCACTGTTTGACTGCCCCCCCTGCTCAGAGGGGTACCTTCTGTCTGGAGTCCCCCTCTCTCTGCTCTACTGCTCTCGAAGCTGCTCCCAACAGCCCAGGCCCAGGGAGGGTCCCAGGGCTTTGGTTCCTGATTCCCTAGGCCAGGGGCCCCTTCCAGAACACACAGTCCTGTCACCATGCTCTGCTCTGCTAGTGGGTGGTGTTGAGAATGGGACGGTGGACCTGGGAGACAGATTTCCATCCTGGCAGAAACGTGGATTGTGTTTGCCCATGGGACTCTCAGCAAACCAGAGCAACCCCTGGAGATCTAGTCCCCTGGGGAACCACCGAGTCTGGGTGCCCTGGGGAGCCCACGTATGCCTGGTACAAGGGCCCCCAGCTGCTCACCTGGCAGGACCCTGAACGCTGAGCATAGCCAGGTCCTCGGAGCAGTCCAAGAGTTGGCACCGCAGCTTTTGGTCCTGCAGCACCGTTTGGATGTGGCACCAGTTATGCTGGGCGACCGCCCCACCCACTGCCAGGTAATAGCCGTCACCTGCAAGGCAGAGAAGCTAGGCTGAGCCCCGAGCACTGCCTGGGGAGTAATAGAAAGTTATGTTCCCTTCCCCAGAACCCCCACTCCCAAGTAGGAAATGGTAGAAGATCCCAGAACTGGCCAGTCTGGAGTCTGCCCTTGTATTTCAGGGGTGTTAAGACTCAGGGGTCATCAGGGGACAGGGCAGAGCAGCCATATAGGAGTCCACTGGGTACCCACAGTTTCAGGGTCATGCCAGCCAGCTAGGAGGCTGAGTCCCAGCCACTGTCTGTGCCCAAGAAGTGGGGCCCTCCCATGAGGGGGAGAGCAGGTCTGGGAAGCAAAGGCCCAAGATGCTAGGCTGTCCTTCATGCCCACCACCTCTTGCAAGAAGCCTCCCCAGCTCTGCTCAAATGCTTCCCGGGGTCTCATCCTCCTGACTCCCACTCCCTGCCCACACTTCTCTTCCTGCATTCTCCTCCCAGGTTGCCTGGAGGGAGGAATGAATGAATGGATTATGTCCCCCTGAGTCAGCACAGGGCTCAGAAAGCCCTGGGTACCCCCATTTCCATAGCACTGAGTAGGAGGAGGAGAGAGGGGAGGAGCACCATGTTCTGTCCATCCCTGGGATCCTACCTCGTACCCCACCTCATCTCCACATGCCCTGACCTCTCCCCAGCTCTCAGCAGTGATGCCCACAGGCCCCTCCACTGTCCCCGGTGTGACCCTGCCATGTGCCCCTCCTGCTATTCCTGATGCTATCCCCTAAGTACAGCACAGCAGCACAGGCAGGCTGAGGGGGAAGGAGCTGACCTGGTTAACCAATGAGCCACTTGCCTTGCTCCCCTATTACTCACCACTACTCAGGAGGGGGCCCAGGTCCCTTGAGCTCGCAGGAAAGAGGCAAAACTGCTGGAGCACAAAGTCATACCCTAGCCCAAGCTCCTGGGCTTTCTGGAGACGCTGGGACTTTTCCCCAGGGGCACAAGCTGAGCTCCCTTCCCTGCACCCCATTTCTGAGGTGGCAATGCCCCCCAGCAATGAGAACTACCACCCTTCCTTCCTGAGTGAGCCCACCTTGTCTGCAAGAACAAGCAATGAGGCCCCCATCACTGGGGTGCGTTTAAGTGGAAAGAGTGAGGAGGAGGTTGGTAGATGAGCTGGGGCATCAGAATAAGTATCACTGTTCCCCGGACACATTTCTTACCTTCAAAGGCAGGAGTTAACGACGAGTCCTGGGAGCCGGGTGCCAGGCGGCTAACAGTGAGGTCACTTTCCGTGCCCCCACGGTGGTTCAGCATGCAGGTGTATACTGTGGAGCCTGTGAAAGGGGAGAGGGGAGAAGGTTGAGTGAGCGGACAGATGGAGGGGCAGACATAAGAATGGAGGGTGGAGGGAGCAGAGTGGTGGCGCTAAAGGTAAGGCATCTGTCTTGCAAGCGCTAGCCTAGGATGGACCGTGATTTGATTCTCCTGGCATCCCATATGGTTCCCCCAAGCCAGGAGCAATTTCTGAGCGCATAGCCAGGAGTAACTAACCCTGAGCATCAATGGGTGTGGCCCCCCCAAAAAATAAAAAAAAATGAATGAAAGGTGGAGAGACAGAAGGAAGGAAGGAAGGAAGGAAGGAAGGAAGGAAGGAAGGAAGGAAGGAAGGAAGGAAGGAAGGAAGGAAGGAAGGAAGGAAGGAAGGAAGGAAGGAGGGAGGGAGGGAGGGAGGGAGGGAGGGAGGGAAGGAAGGGGGAAATGAAGGGTTGTGGATGGATGAATATATAAACTGATATGTGGACTGATGAACGGATGGGTGGGTGGGTGAGTAGGTGGATGGGTGGAAGGGTGGATGGGGAGATGTTGGCTATAAGGTGAGTCCATAGGTGGATGACAGGTGGATAAATGGTAAATGGGTGTGTGGATGGGTGGATGGATAATGACTGGGTCAATAGATGGATGGGTGGGTGGGTGTGAATGGATCAGTGGGTGAGTATATGGATGGGTGATGGATTATGGAAGTAGGTGAGGATGAGTGGACACAGTCGGGTGAGGAAGAGGACTGGGTGACTTGCAGGAGGAGAGCGGATGGAGGGAGTAAAGATGAAGTCGGGATGGGTCGGGTGCGTTGGTCTGGGGCTAGGAGGGGTGCATAGGGGTGCATGGCACATTTATGAACTAGCTGACTGACAGGTGGTGTGACGTATGGAACTGTCACCTCCAAGATTGTAGGGACCTCACCTAGCCCTGGAATGACTGAATGTGAGCAAGTTTGGAGTCTCTGGAGAAGCAAATAGACCACAGAGAGTCACTGGTGGGGGAGCCTACTCCCCAAGAGGGGAGTCATTGAAGGAAGGGACAGGCCTTGGAACCCTAGAGCAGACATGAGGCACCTCAGTTTAGGGCTGACACCATACAAGCAGCTGAGGTAATTCTGGGCACCATCATGGGGGTGAGTTAGGGCCAGAGTGGTAGCCCCAGAGGAGAAGGGATTTAGGGGAAGAAAGTCAGGTAGGTGCAAAGGTGTGAAGACCCTAGACATTCTCTGGGACAAACAACTAGCCCTCCTCTACCAAAATCCACATTTCACTGCACACAATTCACCCTGAATTGTGAGTGCATCCTGGAAACTAACATGTGGGCCACATTCATGGGGTAGGGTGGGGGGCTTTTGGTCCAGGGGGAGTCACTAATGGCCGGAATATAGTTGGAGGGAGGAGAGGGAACAGAAAGAGAAGCAGGAGAAAGAGCAGGAGGAGGAGAAGCAGCAGAAGGGAGAGAGGTAGGCATTGAGACCTAAACCTTGGCATAGCCCTGAGGGTAGAGAGTGGGCAGAGAAACCAGGATGCCAAGGATCTGCCAAGGGAGCCCCGGGCCCCAGACAGACATCAACCCCATCACTGCCTTGCTGCGCCCAACAGCCTGCACAACAGTGTACCTGGGGGGCGGCTGACGTGTGCAGAGAAGAGCCAGTCTGCGGCCTTGGTGGCATCAGGGCCCAGCAGGTAGAATTTCCCGAAGTATGACATGTCGAACACGGCCGCTGCCCCTCGGCATGCCAGGCACTCCTGCTTAATCTGGAAGGTTCCAGGTGGACAGCCACAATCAGTGACACAGCTGTCCCCAGACATGCAGGTTCAGCTCTGCACACCCATGCCCCATCCACTACAGGAATCTCAGAACCCTGAAAATCTGGAGGCTCAGCTCAGAACCAGAGTCAGAACCTCAGGGGCAGCACTGGGGGGGGGGTCCACTAGAGTGACAGTGACTGAAGCACCTACAGGGCCCCCACCAGGGCTAGCAAGAGAAAGGAGAGTTAGGGGCTGGGGCAGTGCCCTCCTGAGTCAGGAGGGACAGTGGGTGCCATCGATGCATGGGGATGGGCGCCCTCAGAGGCACAGGACCATGTGGGTCTTTTCTGCACCAGTCCTTACTGCTCCCATGCAGAAAAGCCTAGAACAGGCCCCAAGTTAGGCTCCAGGTTCGGGTTCTGAGAAAACTGCCTGGAGGAGACAGCTCCCCCTCCACCCACCCTCAGGACCACCCCCACTCTGCTGATGCCCTGGGCTGAACTCTGTGGCTGGAGTGGGCACTGGGGCTGGCAGACATTGCTGTTCCTCCTCTGACCAGAAGAGGGCACTGTAGTGACACAGGGCAGATACCCTGATCCCTCTCCTGGGCATGGGGATCAATCCCCCATACCTCCAGTCACAGGAGTCCAGGAATGGGCACATGGTCTGAGCCAGGCTGCTGGCTTTCCAGCACCAGAAGGTCTGCCAGTCCTGAGGCCCAGAGCCAGCGCCCTAGCCCTGCCACCCCTCAATGTGGCCTCCTCTCTGCAAGCCCTGATAGCAGAGACCAGCAGGTCCCAGGACAGACAGGGAGGCAGGGGTGCAGCATGCAGATACAGGCTTGTCTCCGCCTGGGACAAGTTGAGTGAGTGTGTGTTGGGTGGGTGGCGATGGCTGAAAGCCCGAAACCAAGTTGGCAACAGGCCCTCCACACCCCGACACGCACCTTCCCCCAGCCCAAGTTCCAGACAACCCTGCGTGGGTGCAGGACAGAAATGCTTCCCAGCTCAGGGAGCACGTGCCCCATACCCCGTTCCACAGCCTCCTCTGCCTCTGCTTATCAGCCTCCCCTTCGGGAACAGGGTGAGGGATCTGGAGTCTGTGGGGTCCCCAGAGGTCCCGCTGAGCCAGCAAAGATGGCGTGCAAGGAGGGAGCAGGGGTGGAAGTCATCACCTACCACGTGGTGGTGGGGTGGGAAGTCGAAGGTGTACTCGGCCCCCAGCAGTTGTTGGTACACGGAGTCCTTGCGGAGTGTCTGCCCATAGGCACCATAGTAGTCATAGTCCTGGACCTGCAGACACAGCATGGGACTCTTCCCTGCTCCTCTGCTCCTCTTCTTGCTCCCAGCCCTGCTTGGCCTCTCTTCCCTCCTCTCCCTCCTATTATCTCTCTACCTTTCCCACTTCATCCCTCCACCCGTCCTTCCCTGCTCTGCCCTTCCTCCCCTCTTTCCCTCTTCTTCTTCATCTCCCTCCCTCTTCCCCCTTCCTCCTCTTTCCCTCTTCCCCCGTGCCTCCTCTGCCTCCTCCTTCCCTCCTCTCTCCCTTCTCCCTGCCTACACACATCAGGATGGGGAATCTCCCTGGAGCACTCAGTAGCCTTCCCTGTCCTTGAAACCCCAGCAAGGACATCCAACCCCAGAGAGACGTTTTTTCGGGACACCTATCATCAGCAGCCCCAGAGCCTCGGGATGATTATGAGGCAATGTCCTGCCAGCAGTCCCCTGGGCTCACGGGGAGCCACTGAGGCTTTTCAGGCTGGCTCCTGCCACCCACCCCTACTAACCAGATCCTGCACCCCAAGTCTCTTAGGACTTATACCCCGAGTCCCACAGGACCTACACCCTGCGCCCTCAGGCCCTGAATCCCTTAAGGGTCCCACTTCTTCCCCTGCTAAAACTGCCATAAAGCCACTCCGAGCTGTGGATGGTGACAGCAGAGATGGGCATGTGGGCCCAGGCATTGCTCCCACCCACGCCAGCCTCTGGGGACCCAGATCCCAACTGCCGCAGGCAATGCCAGGGAGTGTCTGTGAAGCAGCTGAAGGTGGCGTAGGACATGGGCAGGACGGTGAGAGAGAGAGAGACGAAGAATCAGAGACAGAGAGAGACAGAGACAGAGAGCAAATGTGTGTAAAGCTGTGTATTTGAGTGTGTGTGTGCGCGTGTGGTTGAGCGCATGTGTTTGGCTGTGAGAGTGTGTGATTCAATGTGTTTGTGTGTGTGCAGATGAGTATGTGTGATTGTGTGTGACTCAATGTCTATAAATGATTCTGTGTGTATTTGTGTATGTGTGAATATTCCGTGTGTGTGATTGTGTGTGAGTGTAGGGTTCAGTGTGTGTTTGAGTGTGTGAGTATATGTGTGATTGCGTGTAAATGATTCAGCATATGATTGTGTTTGTGTGTGCATGTGAGAGGGTGTGATTGCAAGTGTATAAATGATTCTATATGTGATTGTGTGTGAGTATGAGAAAGTGATTGTGTGTACAGAAGTGTGAGCGTGATTGTGTGTGCATGCGAAAGTACAAGTGTGTGACTATGATTGTGTGTGCGCACACACAGAGGTGGGCACACTCACAGGAGCCGGGCCTTGGGGATTAAACCATCCGGGTCGTTCCCAGCCGTGCCGCTCCTGGAACACGCAGCCTCGAGCCAGAAGCTCCTGAGCAGAGACAAGGATGGGTCAGGCCAGCTGACCCTGGGCAGGGTCCACTCACTGTGGTTGAGTGAGAACTGAGCAACTGGGACCCTGATTCCTGTCAGAGCCCTCCACCTTGGGTCTTCTCTGGGGATAGAGCAGAGTGGGAGGTGAGGTCTGGGGTAGGGGGATGAGGTCATGGGGAGTGAGGTCAGGGGGAATAAGGTAATGGGGCAGGTATGAGGTCATGGGGGAAGAAGTCTAGGGGTCAGGGTAGTAAGGTATGGGGTCAGGGGGTGAGGTCTAGGGTCAAGGGAGTAAGATCTAATGCAGAGGGTCCTGTCGCCAGACCGGGTGACAGTGCCCACGGGTGGGGGCACCTGGTGCAGTGGGTCCTTCCGCATGTTACGCCCGGCCAGTGGCTCGTCATGTGGGAAGACCACTGAATAGTTCTTGGCATAGGACTCGTGGCTGCGCTCTCGGATCCAGCGTGGGTGGTCTGTGAGCGAGTGGTGGAAGCGCCTAGGGGGAGTTGGACGTCACCCCTTTCGACCCTCAAACCCCACTCCTGTGACCAGTAGCCCCCCTGTGCACAGAAGCAGTCACTGACCCTGACAAGGCCTTGCCGCACACCCCAACTCAGGCACGGGGGTACTTGGAAGCCCAAAGGCTCTGCTGAAGCTTGATGTAAGCTGATGCTTAAAACTTGATGCAAAGACCCAGTTTAAGGTGTGAGCTGGTTAACACCTCAGAGCACATGGGGCCCCCAAGTTTCTCAGAGCACATAGGGTCCCCAGAGGATATGTTGTCCCCCATCAGTCCCTGAAGTTCCAGAGCAAAGCTGGCCCTTCATGTTCACCCAGAGTCCAGCTTCTCCTGGGATCAGGGTCTCGATGGCCCTCAGGGGTACAGTTGCCTGTCCCAGCAGCCTGCCCAGGCATGAGGGTTCATGGGGGAATTGGACCCCTGACCACCACATCCAGGTGCCCCTGCCGGAGATCCACAGTAGGGGTATCAGGAGAGCAGACCAAAAAATCACTGCAGCCCTGCACCCCTGCAAATCTCCAGAAAGGAAGAGGCTCACTTGGGGCTGGTCTGTGTGAGCCCATTCACAGCCCCTCCCTGGGACTGTGGAAAGACCACTTGGGCAATCTGAGGTGGGGAGGGGCTGACAGGTCGCACAGTGGGGGTGGGTGATAGGGCACCCCATGTTTCCAAAAGGAGTGATCCTCCTCACCCAGCACTGGGATGCTGGTAAGTGGGGAGATACCCCTGAATCCTTAAAGGAGATCCCACTGTGCCAGCCCCCAGGTGGTCTGTCCAGTTCCCTCATCCAGTGGGGTCCCCCAAGACAGCTCCCCACTGTCTCCCTCTGTGTGAGGGCCCAGAGCAGCAAAGTTTCTGGTGTATGTACTGCAACTGCTGGGGAATGGGGTGTTCTGAGCCTCTAGGCTGGCTGGTTGATCCGAGCATCTGATCAGTTGCCCCTCTCCCAAAGGCATCCCCACCTCCCCATCTAGAGTTTGAAGCAGGCAGGGACTTGCCCTGCAGCTTATTCTTTCTGGAATATTTCACCCCTGGTAGGTGTGTGGAAGGGCCCCCCCCCCCGTGCTTGCACCAAGGACTTGGGGGCCATGTGTGGGGGCCACTCGCCATCTGTGGTAGGTCAGGAAGGTGGCTGAGGTGGGAGAGGTGCATGGGGCTGAGCCAGCTCTACCCCCAGGGAGACCTCAGGGAGACCTGCAGCAAGTCTGGCTGGATACTCACAGCTGCAACCAGTGCCTGCTCCTGACAGCTGGAAGCACTGGGGACAGAGGACTGTGGGACAACTGGCCACACTGTAGCTCTACCCTAGGTGCCCCCCACCTGTTCCAGGCCACCTCAGTACCACCCATGGGTCCTCTGTCTCTGTTAATGCCTCTTCCATGGGCCCTCCAGATTACGGGGAAGACCCCGTGCCCAGTGCTCCGTGGCCTCACCTGATGTCGTAGCCGTACATGTCCTTCTCGGGACGCCCATGCACCACCCAGTGGGCCAGCTCCTGCCCGCAGCCACCGCCCAGCATCATGCCTGCGGGACCAGCCATGAGCTGGGGCCCGGCCTGTGGGCCACCCCTGGGGTGCTCCTGTCTGCAGAGACTCCCCCCCCACCAACTTCCTGACCCACACTCATCCCTGAGTGCTCCTGTCCACAGACTCCCCTGCTCGCCCTCCACTCACTCACCAGCACTGTTGAAGCCACAGCCCAGGAAGAAGCCACGGAGCTCAGGGGCCTCCCCCATCAGGGGCTTGTGGTCAGGGGTGAAGGACTCTGCATGGGGGCGAGAGGGCATGAAGAACTCTTCAGGGAGGGGTGAAGCTGCCTGGCCACACACCATCTGAGGGCAGAAGCTGGAGCACGGGCCTAACTACCCCTCCTCAATACCAGCTTATGCCGCCTCCTCCAGGAAATCTTCTACCTGCTTTTGCATCTGGGGTCTGCTTGTTGGGGACCCCTTCCTCCCTGCACCAGGTTCCAAGGGATTTGGAAGCGATGTGGGGGTTGCAGGGTTAAAGCCCAGGGCACTGGGCAGGTGCAGGGTGTAGGGTGAGCCCCGAGCACCCAGGCTGACCAGGTCGCCCTGCCCACCTGGGCCACAGACAGTGGACTTGATGCCCGTTGTCTCCAGCACAGGCACCCGGTTGATGGCCCCCTCGATGTGCTGCATGAACACGTCCCAGTCCAGGTCGAAAAGGCCAAAGGAAAATTTGTCCGACACCTGTGGCCAGGGGTCAGCGGAGGTCAGCAGGGTCAGCAGGGGTCAGCATGTTCAGAGGGAGTTAGCGAGGAGCATGGGATCAGTGTGGTTCAGCGGAGCCAGTGTGGGTGTGGGGTCAGTGAGGATCAGTGGGGTCAATGCAGGGGTCAGTAAGGAGGGTGGGGTCAGTGGACAGAGTAAGGGGTCCATGTGAGGGGTCTATGTGAGGGGTTAGCATGGAGTTTGTGGACCAGTCAGGAAGGATCTGGCTGGCTCCTCCTGCCCTTTGGGGTCACCCCAAGGAGCCAATGACCCTATGTGCTCCCAGGTAAGGATGGGCTGGGAAGCCCCCCCTTGTCTCCTCTCTAACAGGTCTGGCTGAGAAACAGCCTTCAATTGAGTCTGCTCCTCCTTCACCCATTTTCCTGAGCCTCCGGCAGTCCCAGGACCCCCAAAAGCTGGTGTTACCCTAGACACTGCTGCCAGCCAGGTGTGGACAGGCCACGGTTATAAGAGCGGCACCTATCCTTCCTTTCTCTAGAGAAATATATGGAAGGCTCTGGGCTGAGGCAGGCAGGCTCCTCCCTTCCTCCCCTCACCTGCTTTCACCTCTTCCCATACCTCACTTCCTCTCTCCCCAGTATGACCCTTCCTCCCACCTCACCTCTTCTCCCCCACCTCTCTTCCTCCTTTTCCCTCCCCTCTTCTCCCCTCCTTACCTCCTCCCAGAAGATGGGGTTGTTCTCATAGCCCCCCACGGACAGGGCATCTCCCTGCAGGCGCAGGTAAACTGAGGCATCATGGTCGCGGACGTTGGGCATGTTCTAAAGGTAGAACAGAGGGGTCATGGGTCTTCAGGGGCCCCCCCACTCAACTCTTCCTTACCACACCCATGCAGCAAAGACAGGGTGGGAGAGGAAGGACACAGGGGTAGAGAACTGGGGGGGGGGGGCTCTGGCAGAGGGTGGGTTCTGAGCCAGCATGGAGAATGCAAGGGACACAGAGTGGGGGCAATAACCTGGGCTCAGGACTGAGGGCACTGAACAAGCCTGGCCCTGCCCCTCAAACAGCAAGGCTGCACTGGGGCAACCCCTGGTGCCTTTGTGGTGGGGCAAAGACATATGAGAGCATACACGTGTATGCATAATATAACATAACGTGTGAGAATGTGTGAGTGAAGCCTCATCCCCCACCCATATTTCCTAGGTAACTTGACCTTACCTGCAAGACCCCGCCCATTCCTGGGTGGGGTCTTGGAAAAGGTAGATAAGCCTTTAAGCCAGGGGATTAGGGGTTCTGCCCTGCTGGGCTCTCTGGCTTTTGGGTCTTTGCCTCTTTTGGTCTTTGATCAGCATGGAGGTCAAAGGAAGATGGCTGAAAGGAGTTAAGATGCAGGGCCAAGGGGCCGGGTAGGTGGCGCTGGAGGTAAGGTGTCTGCCTTGCAAGCGCTAGCCAAGGAAGGACCGCGGTTCGATCCCCCGGCGTCCCATATGGTCCCCCCCAAGCCAGGGGCGATTTCTGAGCACATAGCCAGGAGTAACCCCTGAGCGTCAAACGGGTGTGGCCCAAAAACCAAAAAAAAAAAAAAAGATGCAGGGCCAAGAATAACTAGTGCTTGAAAGATTATGATGTAGGCCACACACATGTGGTGGATAGGGTATGAATAAAGCTGATGCTTCCTGATGCCTGCCTGTGAGTGAGTTCAATACCCGTCGATTTCCTGAACCCCAGACCCGCCGGCTGATGGGGGATGAAGCCACGTGGCCGGGGCCTAAGGACAAAGGCATCCATCCTTCACCATCCATCTCCATCCAGATCGATAATTAATTATTTAATACAACATGTGAGCATGCAGGTGTGTGTGAATGTTGGTATGCACATGTCTGTGAGAGTGCACATAAGTGTAAATGTGTATAAAACATGGAGTATATGTGTGCATATGCAAATGTGTGTTCATTATGTGGGCAAATGTGAGTGTGACTATGCATTTGGGAGGGGCTACACCACTGTGCCCAGAAAGATGATGTCACATTACCCTGCATATCATGCAGCCCCTCCTGGCCCACACTGTTGCCCTGAAATCCATCCCCAGCACCACATGGGGTACCCAAGGGATCTGCTATTTCCCCACAGAGACCGTCTTTTCCTGGAAATAATAGTGGTTTGTGGAAGATTCCAGAAACCATTGTCAGGCTCCTTCCAGACAGGAGTTCTTGCTCCCTGACCCAGCAGAGTCTTCCACTATCCCCACACTAGAATGCAGCCCGAAACCCTCCTAATAACCAAGAGTCCACATGCAGGTGGAACAGCGACAGCATGGCCAAGAAAGAGCACTTTCAGACTCCAGAGGGCGGTGATAGGGGTCCTGTGAACTAAGGAGACATGGGCTGGAACCATAACTCAGTCTTAGGCCCACCAGGTCCCAAACCATGCCCCAAAGTGTGAACCCCAGAAACACACTGCCCTCATGACCCCTGAAAGCTGTGTGAGGAGCCCCGCATGTAAGACTGCACTGAAATGAGTCCAGTGGAGGATTCCAGAACAAGAGACTGAGAGACAAAGGAGAGATAGCAGGGCCCGGAGAGATAGCACAGCGGTGTTTGCCTTGCAAGCAGCCGATCCAGGACCAAAGGTGGTTGGTTCGAATCCCGGTGTCCCATATGGTCCCCCGTGCCTGCCAGGAGCTATTTCTGAGCAGACAGCCAGGAGTAACCCCTGAGCATCGCCAGGTGTGGCCCAAAAAACAAAAACAAAAACAAAGGAGAGGTAGCAGGGGCAGGAACGAGGGTTGGAGCTGCTAAGAGACACTGCCAGGTGAACAGAAAGACAGATTCTTGGGTGGAGGGTGGATGGATAGTTATAGATGAAGATAATTAGTAATTGTTGCAAAGAAAACTAAACAATTGGTACAAACTGCTAAAAGCTACAAGAAAACACTCCGAGCATACTTCTTTCAGGGGGGACAGTATTCGAAGCTATCTTCAGACACTGATGCTGAGAACCAAACCAAACTGTATTTTTAGCATTTGGGCCACACACGGCAGTGCCAGGTTAATCTTGGCTCTGCATTCAGGAATAATTCCTGGTGGTACTCAGGGGACCATATAGGTGTGCCAGTAACTGAAACAGAGTCAGCTCTTGCAAGCCAGTGTCCTGCTGTACTATCACTCAGGCCTAAAACCAAACATTTTTTTAGGGAGGGGACCTTTCCTGGTGGTGCTCAGGTGACTTGGGTCATGCAGGTAACCTCGGCCCACAGATTGGCTGTGCAATGTGGGGCCCAGGAAGCAGGTTGGGGTGACCAGCCACTTCCTCAGGATTTGGTGACCCCAGGGCCACATTCTGTGAGCTGAGATAGAACAGGGATCAGCCCTGGGCAATGAAAATGCTTTAGCACTGGTCACTCTCTGGACCCTAATGTCATTGCAAAAGTCAGAGGTGGGAGTCTATGCTTTGGGGGCCCCCAGCACCGGGACCAGCTCCCAACCCTCCTGTCCTCTATGCCCCCATATATAAAATCAGCAATGGGGGACACAGAGCTGAAGGATTGAGGGGGAACCCTTCTCTCTTCCCCACTGACCTCTGCAGGCCAGGGGGATGGATCAGGGGCAGTGCTGGGCTGGGCCCAGACTAGGCTCCTCGCTGCAAAGTGCAGGGCAGTGGTGACCCCTGCTGGCCAGATGGGTGCCTATTTCTGCTAGGCTCTCCATCTCAGCCTGAATCCCACATTTGACAGTCCTCTGGGAGGCCCAGACATTGTGACAACCATCCCCTCTTCCCCCGACTGCCGCTCTGCTCACCTGGATACCCTCGATGCGCTCCGTGACCACGTAGGCATGGTGCATTGCGATCAAGGGCACCTTCACCCCAGCCATCCGACCCACAGCACTGGCCCACACTCCTGCCAACAGAGCAAAGGCTGGGGGGCTTCGCCTTGGTGACAGGCAGAGCACCTGCACCCAGACCCCTCCCTGGAACATCCAGGTTCAGGGGACTCGGGTGGATCTCTTGAAGCAGAAGAACTGGCTCTTACCTGCACAATTAATCACACATGGTGTCTGGATGGTCCCATGCTCTGTCTCCACAGCGGCCACTCGCCGAACCCCAAAGTCGTCTGTGCGTACCTGAATGCCCGTCACTGGACAGTTCTCAATGACCTGCAGGGAGCTGAACTTGGTGGGTGGGAACTCCAAGGATACAGCCACCCCCAGGAGACCTGGGACATCATATCCCCATGCAAGTTTTTGGCGGTACAAGGGAAGGAGACCCAGGTGCTCTCAACTTGCAGAACTGGTCCCCAAAAGGTTGTAAATCACCCTTTCCCATAGAATGACTGAAAATAGATTCATTTAACCAGCCTCAAGACATTTGACCCCATCACCCCTACAGCAAGGGGCACGGGATACCCAAAAAACAAACAGATGTCTCCCCCAAACAATTGGGGCCACAGCAAGTACAGCAGGGAGGGCGCTGGCCTTTCAAGCAGCCAACTTGGGTTCCACAATCCCGCATGGTCCCCCAATGCTGCCAAGATTGATTCCTGAGTGAGAGCCAGGAGTAACCCCTAAGCATCTCCCAATGTGGCCCCCAAACCAAAATAAATAAAAAGCAACTGTGCCAAGCTCTTGTTGTGTACGTTTTCTGCAAAGTGGTGACATTTGAGACAAAGCCCCTTCAAAAGAATTTGGGGTCCTCACCTGTTCTGCAGGGGATCCCAGGGAAGAAGTGGGGGTAGGACCCCGCAGAGGTAGGCAGAAAGGCAAGGGAGTGGGGCAGGCAGTACCTGGGCCCCGCGGGCGGTGGCAGCCCGGGTGAGGGTTGTGCAAGTGCCCGCTGGGTCCATGGTCCCGTCCTGTGGCACATACAGAGTTCCGTAGAGATCGTCCACGTTCATCAGCGGGTACAGGGACTTGGTCTCCGAAGGGCTCAACACATGCGACTCTATGCCATAGGCCTTGCCCAGCTGGGGAGGCATGAGACCGGTCCTGAGTCCCAGAGGGTCCCAGGAACGGTCCCACACCCAAGCCCAAGCTGGTCAGATGCCCACGGGCCCCTTGTCCTTCGAGGCGGCCAGAGAGGCGCTTTGCCAGCCCACACTCACCGCCAGGAGAGCCATGGTCCCTAAAACTAAGCTGGCTAAAACGCTTAGATCAATCCCTGAGGCACATGGACATTTTTTGTTTTGGGACAGGGGACCCCTCACACAGCTGCTCCCAGGGATTACTCCTGGCTCTGAACTCAGAAATTACTCCTGGCAGACTTAGAGGACGTTATGGGATAATGCTGAGTACTGAATCCAGATCTGCTATGTACAAGGCAAAAGTCCTCCCGGCTGTGCTTTTGCTCCAGCTACAAAAGGGCATTTTCTATCAAACAAACTATGAGACCAGACTCTGCTCCTCTGGGCCTGGTTCCAGAAGGACAGGGCTGATGGGGAGACCAAGCCCCCATGCCACAGATTGGTCCAAGAACAGCCAATCCGGCATCCCCAGGATCCACCAAGACAAGCTCCGCCCAGAGGGTGATGAGCTGAGCCAATCAGCTTCTCTGAGAATCTCAAAGCAGAATTGGCAGAGCTGACTCTGCCTCTGTCCTGGGGTTGAGCTGAAAGGTTGGAGTACCAGGAGGCCACCTTCAGAGCATCAAGCCAGGTGAGTGATAAGTGGGGAGAAGTGGGCCAGGCTGTTTCTTCTTCTGGTGGTGGAGCCCCAGAAGCTCCCTTGCACCACCCTTGCAACCACGCACTAAGCTCTGAGACTCTGGCTGCAGTGCTGAGAAGGGTGTCGATGTTGGAGGGATTTTAGAATCTGGGAATCCTTCAAGGAAGACGTCCACATGCCGCTTCCCAAACAGGGTCTCCCCAGGCCTAAATCTGGGGCAGGGAGAAACTCTCTCGCCCTTAATTGCCCCGAAATTGGGGTCTCCTGCAGCAGGAAGCTTGGCCCCAGGGCCATCCCAGGGATGCAGCCATCCCCCACCCACACCCCGCAGGGCTACACCCACCGACATAAGCCGCTTATACTCGTCCAGGCGCTGCTTGTTGGAGGCGATGAAGAGGCCCCCGTTCTGGATCCAGCCCGTGTGCAGGCCCGTCTCCTGCTCCAGCTCGTGGCTCACCACTCGACGTGTATGTGCCAGGAGCTCCACTTCCACGTCACTTGGCCGAAGCTGCCACAGGAGGCCTGGTGGAGGACCCTATTAGTGCGTGCCTGGTGTGGCACCACACCCCAGCACCTGGCCCAAACCTGGGCACAGGCTATCTTTTCCTGAAGGCCTCAGAAACTCGGAGGTTTGGTGGGTGAGAGAGTGTCCGGGCAGCTTAAGGCCGGGCCCCATGGGCACACATGCAGTGGAAATTCAGAGTCTCTGACAGCCTTGATCCAGGGTCTCAGAGCAGATGAGGGTACACCAGGCTGGCCCTTGTCTCGGTTCTACTGTTCAGCTTCTGCTCAAGCCAGTGGCTGTGAATTCAGCTTGGCTCCATGGAGCATAGACCTGTCTATTGCTGTCCCCACATCCTGCCCATCCTGTACCCACTTCCTTCCCACCCTGTCCCCACATCTATACCACAATGTCCCCACATCCTGCCACCCTGTACCCATATCTATCCAACTTGTACTCACTTGTATCTACACCAATAATAATCCCTATATCCACATCCATACCCATCCCTACAATATGTGCCCTAAATCGTATCCATACTCATCACTCCCTCTGTGCACCACTCTGCATCACTGTCCCTTGTCACACTTCCCTCCATGTACCTGCATCTTCATGCCCAGTGTCCCCCGCTCCCTCCACACCCTGATCCCTGGACCTCAGGCACCGCATCCACCCATACCCCCACACCCCATGGCACCCTGCTCCTGGCGTTCCTCTGCATCCCCAACACCTTGCATCCCTACCTGCTGTGTGCCAGGTGGTCCCAGAGGTGAGCCGGTCCCGCTCCAGCAGCACTGCCCCACTCACGCCCAGCTTGGCCAAGTGGTAGAGGGTCTGGCAGCCCAGGCTGCCCCCGCCGATGACCACTACATCGGCTGTGCTGGGCAGGGGCCTGCTGGGGCCATGAGTTGCCTCATCCTCACCCTTCAGGGTCCGCTGGTAGGGGACGTTCTTCTCGGCCCCAGCGCCGGCCACATTGCTCAGTGGACGCAGTCCCAGGCAGCGGGAAGGGCTCCGGGGATGGCCGGCAGCCACGCGCAGGGCTCGGCTCAGTGAGGCCATGGGAATGGGGCTGGGGAGACGGGGTGCCACATAAGAGGGGACCCCAGTATGGGCATGTCCCCACCATGCACGTGATGACAGATGACACGGAGCTCATGAGGGGTCGGGATGAGGACAGAGAAAGAACAGAGAGAAGGCAGAGGGCGGAGGCTGACTGGAGAATAGGATGAGAAGCTGAGGCAGGGGTTCCAGTAGCCCCAAGTAAGGCAGAGTCCCCCATCAGAGGGGGTGACAGACCTGGAGAGATGGGGGATGGGTGTCCCAGAACATGGGGTCAGGGTGAGGCAGCCCAGGGAGAAGCCTGCAGGTCAGGGTCACCCATTTCTGGCTCCATAGCCCAGTGGTTCTGCCCTGCAGCCCTGCTTGGGAAGTAGGGTTTGTAGCTGGGGACCTCCTTTTCCTGCATCGTTTTCTTAGCCCCTGCCCCAGACTGGAAATTCCAACAGGAAAGTAAAGTGAACAGTGGGCAAGGAGTCCTCCTAGGAAGGTTCTTCAGGTTCTGCCCTGGAGAGGGTTCTGCCCACTCAGGGAGAACAGGACCCCCAGAGTCAGTTGGGGGTAGGGGGACCATGCTCCAGCCTGACCAGTGGGGTTACTTGGCATGGCCTTGATTCCTGTCTTGGCCAGGAAGACCCAGGCTGCTGGGCTCATGGGGGTCACTGCAGGGAGATAGGCCTTCGTCTCCTCTCCCCGATTGTCCCCCATACTCCTGGGTTGGGTTTGGAGGGGAGGCCTGACCCTCACAGCTGAGATGCAGCTGGGACAGAGTCTCAGTGCCCAGGTGGCATCTGCCCAGTCTACTGCCTGCTGGTACCCACCTGTACCTTTAGTCCTGGAGGCACCCGGCCGGACCAGAGCCACGGAGAGGGTCTTGCAGAGGACGAGGAGGGAGGATTGAGAGTGTGACCCAAGTCGCGGGTCGCGGACACTCAACCCTGCTCGGCTGCACCAACAGGCTCCACTTCGGACAGCTGCCACGTGCCCTGTGCCCCAGCTGTGGTGCGCTGTGGGCCAGGAAGCAAGTTAATATTAACTGGTTTTGGCCCCTCCGTGGGGAATGTAGGCTCTGTGCAGCCCGGTTCAGTGTGAGGGGCTGGGGTCAGGAGACAGGGGTTCGAGGGAGGTGCTGGCCACAGCCTGCCTGTCACCCACACTCAGGCTGGCTATCCACCCACTAGATGGGGCAGCCAAAGACACTGCGAGACCCCTGCAGGAGGCTGTGCTGTGCCTCTGGGCGCAGCTGCCGAAGAGTCCAGCAAAGGGGCCTCCTTCTCCGGAGCCGGAACTGACCGCCCCGCCCCCAGACACTAGCCAGGCCTGAATCCTCGGCTCTGGCCGACCTGCCCATCTCAGAAGGACCGCCCCAGGACCCGCCCTGGGCCAGCCCCCAAACACTGGCCAGACCCACATGCCTGTCCCTGGTCCACCCCCAACACTGCCCAACCCGGCCCAGGCCACCCGCCCTGCGCACTCCACCCCCGACCCCCTGCAGGCTGCTGGGCCTCTGGCCAGGGCAGATGCCCAAAAGAGTGCAGGAAGCAGCGCCCCTGGCACTGTTCTCCCATCCTCAGCTCCCAACTGGGATTCCGGGTTCTGTGGGTGGACCTGGTAGCCCTGCCTGCCCCTGCCCACACAATGCTACGCAAACAGGGCCCGGGGCCAGGTCCCCCAGTCGAGCTGGCTCTGCCCCAGGAAGGCAGCAAAGTCTGGGGCCTGGGTTGTGGGGGTAGGTGGTGAGGCCCTGGCTCAGGCTTAAGCCCTCCAGGGCTCTGGCCCTGAGCCCCACTTCTCTGTGCCCAGCCCCCATCCTCCACCCCATTTCCAGGGATCCATGACAGGGATTCCAGGGTCCAGAGAGGAAGGAGCTCAGCCACATGGCAAGCCAGCTCAAAACTGGAACAGAGGGGCTGGCGAGGTGGCGCTAGAGGTAAGGTGTCTGCCTTGCAAGCGCTAGCCAAGGAAGGACTTCGATTCGATCCCTCGGCGTCCCATATGGTCCCCCCAAGCCAGGGGCAATTTCTGAGCGCTTAGCCAGGAGTGACCCCTGAGCATTAAACGGGTGTGGTCCGAAAACAAAACAGAACAAAAAACTGGAACAGAACCTGCACACTGGCTGAACTGACTAAGCAAGTCGGGCTTCCTTCATTGGCAACCCAACTGGACTTCTTGGAGAAGGTAGCCTAGGCTCTGGTCTGATTCTGCACTGCCACTTCAATCCTGTCCATGCAGACAGAGGCTCTGCTCACTCCCTGTGCCCAGAGCTGGTCCTTCTTCAGGACGCCCAGGAGGAAGGCACCAGGGGCAGGGTTTCAGGGCAGGAAGAAGCAATCTGAGGCAGGATTGACCCCTGTGCCCCCTGGGAGGACACAGGTCCATGGCCACTGAGATCCAAGCCCGGCCCCTCCTGGGCTGACATAGAGACAGCAGCCAGGGCTGAGTATCACACAGGGCCGGCCTGAGCTAGTCACCATGTAGAATTTGACACCTGCTGGTCCAGGAGCTCCAGCCAGTGCCAGGGTGGCATGATGCCCCTCCTTAGGTGGCCTCCCTAGCAGATCCTCAGTTTCCCCGCCTGGGTCCCAGAGCCCTGCAGTCAGGCTCCAGGGGATAGCCAAGGTTCCAATGTCAGGCCTGGCATGTCTCTGGTATGCAACCCTCTCCCTGTCCTACTCCCTGTCCTACTGCCCTGGGCTGGGCTGGATTCAGGTGGAGCCAGAAAGAGGTGGGAGGAAAGAATATGTCCTAGGCATCGACGGTATGGCACCGACACAATCAAGACCTTGTAGGTGGCCTTGGGCAGCCCCTCCTGGAGCACCCAGTATAAAAAAGAGAAAAGGGAGGCAGGACACAAACAAGCGATGCCAGGCCTGAGCCAGAATGGACCAGGAAAACTTCCAGAACAATTTCCCCCCAGTTGCTGCAAGAGCCACACCTGGTGGTGCCTAGGGTGGTCAGAACTTCAGGACCAGTGTGTGCCCTCACTTCTTACACCCTGAACCTGGAAAGCTTCAGGAGGCAGAATCCACATGGCCAAGATTTTATTTTCCTAATAACAACATTTAAAAAAAAAATCAGCAGGAGCTGGAGTGATAGCACAGCAGGTAGGACATTTGCCTTCATGTGGTCTACTCAGGTTTGAACCCCAGCATCCCATATGGTGCCCCAAATCTGCCAGGAGTAATTTCTGAGCACAGAGCCAGGAGTAAGCCTGAGCACCACTGGGTATGGCCCATCCCCTCTCAAAAAAATCAAAGGGGCTGAAGAAATGGTATAAGGGTTAAGGCACTTCACTCTCACATGATCAGCCAGGGTTCCCTCCCCAGCATCCCAAAGGGGTCCCCTGAGCTTTCTAGGAGTGATCCCTGAGCACAGAGCCAGGAGAAACTGCTGAGCACAGCCAGGAGTGGTTCCTGAGTACAGTTAGGAGTGAGCCTTAAGAATGGCCAGATGTAACCCAACCAGCCACTCCAAAAATTTGCTGCACCCACAGATTCCACCTGAGACTTACCGAGTCCCCACTGGCTATTCTTGACCAAGTTCCAGGGCACAAGGATTCATTCTGGACCTTGAGGTACTAGCAGAGAAGAGGTGGGGTTCTCTTTCTCCACGGGTCTGGCTATTCCTTCCCCAATTCCTGGGGGCTCTGGTCACCCTTGGGCAGGAAACCCCAGAAACCTCAGGTGCTCCCAAAAACCTGCTGACCTTGACACAGACCCTCAGGGTCTGCCCTGCAGCCTGCTTTTCTTCTCCAGTGGGCACTTTTTGGGCTTCCCAATGTTCTAGCTGAATCCCCAACTGCTCCGTTATCAGGAAACCACAGCTGTGGCCAGCCTGGCCCAGCTATGCAGATCTGCAGCAGCCAATCAGTTGGGTTGGGACCCCAGGGGCTGCCCACGTTCAGGTTAGTTCTTCTCTGGCCCGCTGCCCTCCTCCCTGAGAACCCCATTGTCCCCTAGTCCCTCCCTCACTCTGCCCCCATTCTCAGCTCTCTCTGCTCCCTTTCCCCATGAGGACATTCCAACCTGGATGTCCCACTCATATCTCCCTGTTGGGCTGAGCATGTGAATCCCACAGTACGAGAGGGAAGTTGGGAGCAGGCTGGCGTGTGGGTGGATTGGGGACTGGAAAGTCTCAGGGGAGAGAATAGGGGTTACTGACCTAGGGACTGGGTACATGGGTGCCACCAGGCCCTAAGAGCTCAGTGACTCTTGCCCTGTACACGTCAGATTATGGGTGCAACACTGCCTGACCATGAGAACACACAGGGTTCGAGGCTCGAAAAGCACATCAGCTCCCACCCACCTTCCCACCTCCCCACTAATCGCAACTTCATCTAAGAACTACATTTCCCAGCCTCCCTTGCAGCAGGACATCCATGTGGCAAGACACAAACCAATGGGAGAGGATCTGTGTCCTGACAGTAACTCCAGCCCTTTCGGGTCTGTTTTCCAGGGACTGAAACGGGGTTGGGAGCTGGAACTGAAGCCTCATTGAGGAAGTGCAGTAAATTTGGGGGTCAGTCAGGGACCAGAGGGGCCAGGCACCTGGCTCTGAGCTTAACGGGCCGTAGACCAGACAGCCCAGGGGGAATAGAGTGAGGGAACAGAGCTAGGTTTGCTTTGTTGAAGACTGCAGACATGAGTGTGATCTCATGCACCTTGTCCACTTCCTTCTCATCCTTCTGAGAGGCTGCAGCACTGAAAGCTGCTGGGCTGTCCACTCCCTGGCTCAACAGGATCCAGAGGTCTAGCCATCGCTGTTACAGAAACCTCCCCTCAGCACTGGACCCGGGCATCAATGGGCAGTGGACCCTGGCACACCAACCCAGCCAGTACTAAGACTCCTGCTGTGAAATGGCGGTGCCTGATGTGGGTGAGGACCACCCACTCACCAGGCCCCAGTCCAGCCAGGCCAGTGTCCCCTTCCGACTCCCCATAGGCCACAGGTGTGTGGAACTGTGAATGAGCCTCTGCCTAGTCAGCGGGTTCTTCCTGAAAATTTTTGTTTTGTTTTTGTGCCACACCAGGTGGTGTTCAGAGTTTACTACTGGCTCTGCACTCAGGGGTTATTCCTAGAGGTGCTTGGGGGATCCTATAGGATACTCAAGTAGCCACATGGAAGACAATTGCCCTTCCCGTTGTGCTATGGCCTCAGCTCTCTTCTGGAATCATTTCTTCCACTGGTATTCCCTGCCTCAGTGGGTAAAAAAGGGCACCCTTCATTGCCCCCCACCTATTCTGTGACCCTGCTTTTTGCTCCTGGGGTCTGTGCTGGTGGGCAGGAGTGTGTGTGGTCCTGAGATGATCTGCCTTTCTTTTTCTGGCAGGCAGCGTTAGCATGTGCCTGAGTGGACCTGCTCAGCACCAGCTTGCTGCTCCCCAGTCTCCTGTAAACTCCCCTCACTGTAAGAAATGTCAGGAGAAAGTCCTAGGGTCCCCTAGGAGCAAACCTCACACAATGGCCAAGTCTGTTCCAGGATGGGGATACAAGTGGGAACACAACTGCGTGGGGGGCAGCTGCAGGCAGCTCATCCAGGGCTCACAGAGGTGGAGGGCAGTGGTGCAGGCCAGCTTTGCTCCGTGGCCCCGTGGCATGCCCCATTCCAGGAGGGGAGCTTATACATTTCCCAGTTTCTGGGGTGTTTAGGTCTGGGCCAGTCTCTCCCTCACAGGGCAGATGCTACTCCTGTGTGGGGCCCTCCGAGGCCCTCTGCGGGGACAGGCTGGGGCACCCAGGAGGGACATTCCCCTGGCTTCTGCTCCATCTTGCACCTTAGGCCATTACCAGCTGGGCCTGGGGGTGAGCTGTGGCTGGGACCAGGCAGCTGGATCTTCTGGAAGAAGCTTCTGGAACAGGCTGGGAATCGCCAGCACAGCCCCTCTGGCACCCACCCCAAGCCTGTGCTGAAGTGGCAGCCCTTGGCCATTGCTCTCTCCAGAGAGGGCCACACTCTGGGCAGGGCTGTGGATGCTATGGACAGACGAAAGTAGCTGGGAGGGATCTCTTCATAAACTCATTAGCTCAGTGCCTCACTGTGCTTGAGGGTGCAAAAGTGACATCTTGGGTTCAGAACCTGGTTCCTGGTTTGGAACCTGAAGAAACTTGGGCCATACCCTCCCCAATGCCCTTTCCCCAGCTATCTGCTAACCCCCTGGCTGGGAAATGCAAATCTGGTCCCGCATGGTCCCTGGGACTCAGCTAACCAGAGACAACATGCACCCACACCCTTTGTGAGGGTCTCCTCAGGTTTGTAATGCCAGTTGGGTTCTGGGTTCTATTTATAAGGAGATGCAGGTCCAAGTGCTCCCATAAGGTTACACCTGTGTTCCCATAAATCCAGCCCGAGTGCTCCTATGGAACCAGGCCCGAGTAGTCTCAAAAGATTATACTTGAGTACTTCCATGGATCCCAGATCTGAGCACTCCCGTAAGATATCTGAAGATCTAGAGTGATAATAGTGGGAGGGCACTTGCCCTGAACATGGCCATCCGAAGTTTGATCCCTGGCATTCCATATGGCTCCTCGGTCTCACCAGGAGTGATTCCTGAGTGGAGTTAGGAGCCCTGAGCATTACTAGGTGTGACCCCAAAACATAGTATACTCGAAAGCTCTCATGGATCTGACCCTGAGTGCTCCCAAGGATTCAGGCCTGTGAGTGCTCACATGAGATTATACCCAAGTGGTCCCAGGCCGGAGTGCTCTCTGGGACCCTGGCCTATGATTGCCTCACAGCCCAGGCCTGTGAATGCTCCCTAGGACTGGGTTTCCCCATAATCCAGGGGCCCATGAACGATCCCCACAGCCCAGGGCCCATGAGTCCTCCCCACAACCCAAACCTGTGCTTATTGTTCTCCTGATGTCTTTTTTCGTTTGTTTGGGTTTTTTTGGCCACACCCATTTGATGCTCAGGGGTTACTCCTGGCTAAGCGCTCAGAAATCGCACCTGGCTTGGGGGGAATCATATGGGACGCTGGGGGATAGAACCACAGTCCTTCCTTGGCTAGCGCTTGCAAGGCAGACACCTTACCTCTAGTGCCACCTCACCGGCCCCTCCTGATGTCTTTTTTATTTGGAGTGGGGTAGTGGTTTGGGTCACACCTGGCAGCCCTCAGGGGTTACTCCTGGCTCTATGCTCAGAAATCGCCCCCGGCAGGCTCAGGGGACCATATGGGATGCCGGGACTTGAACCACTGTCCTTCTGCATGCAAGGCATGCCTTACCGCTGTGCTGTCTCTCAGGCCCTCTCCTGCTGTCTTAAATCTGGGATAGTGCTTCCCAGAGTGGGCAGGGCCACTACCAAAAGGGCATGCAGTGTCTTGGGTGCTTGGGGGGGGGGCTTCCTGTTTACCTCCAGAATAATATTCCAGGGCACTAGGGGCTTTTTGCCCCCCAAAAAATGTAACAAGCATGGGGCCCTCTGGTTGGGTGACTAAACATAAACCCTCGGCATCCACTTTCCATGTGGACTGGAGCAGATATTCTGACCTATTCAGTGTGACAGGCAACTTAAAAGCCCCAGTGCTCTGTAGGCCTCCACTTCAGCACACGTCTTGATGGCAGGAGCTCCAGCACCCACCTTGGGCCAGGAGATCCTTGACGAAGGCAGCGTATTGAAGGACGAGGGTAGAGCGGGGAGAGAGGGTTTGGAGGTTGCCTTAGATGGAGACCGGCCTAGACCATGACCCTCGCCAGAACCCAGCACCATCCAACCCCGCACCCAAGCTGGCCGTGACAGATACACACAGGACTATGCTCTCCCGGGCGGGCCGGCAGCGACTCCCGCGGTGCAGAACGCAGGTTTATTGGCAGTAAAAACCGGGGTCTGAAAAATCCCATTGGCAAAAGTACAGTTTTGTTCCTTTTGGGCTTGTGGGCCCCCGGATCCCTGACTCGCATGCATCAGGCTCCTGTGTTCACAGCGAATGTCCAGCCCAGGGCCCCCAACCCCCTTCCTAGGGCAGGGCAGGTCCCTCACTGCTCCCCCCACAGGCTTCCAGACAGCAGACATGGAACAGGCGTGCGTGATGTGGGTCCAGGCCCCGCAGACTCCCGGTCTGTTCTGAGAAAAATCTCATCCTTCGTACCCACAGACACATGAAGGGAGCTTTGGAGAGAATGATTCCAAACTTCCTTACCTTACAAAATGAACACGCCAAAGCCCCAGCAACAACAGAAACACAAAACAAAACTTGGCAGACACAGTGACATAGACAGGCTGGTTAGTGCTCAGCGTGTCCCCAACAGCAATGGAGCCTGCTTTCTCAAGGCCCCGAAAGCCCCGCATCATCTTCACAAGCCTCCTCCCACCTGTTCTGGGAGCTTGTGCCCGCCACCTCCCCACACAGGGGACCTCAGCATCTCATAGATGCTCTTGGCTGGGCCACAGACAGCATCACCAGACCCCCATGACACAGACCGAGGAGCAGCAGGATCTGGCTGAGTCAGTGGTCAGGAGGAGTCTGTTGGGAACACGGGTGTGCAGGGGGAGAGGCGCCCCAAGAGCACTTGTTTCCGGGGAGCCCTGAGCCAGCTCATGGTGCAGAAGCCGGCAAGGCCGGGAATGATGCCTCTGGCAGCAGGACAAGGACAGGCACAGGCATGTCCTGGGACTCAGGACAGAGAACAGTACCGTGGGGGGCGCAGTGCCCCAGAGTCTCTATAAGTGCTGGGCACCAAGGTCCCGGGAAGCTGAGGGATCCTGGAGCCGCAGGAAGTGGAGCCCGAGGGCCTGGGGATGGGCCCCACCACACACGAATGGCAGCGCTGGCTCAGGGTTCCAGTAGGGACAGTCCCCTACTATGTACATGTGGGCCCTGGGCAGGCGCTGGGCGAGTGTTCAGAGGCCGGGAAGACACGCAGCTGGTGGCCACCACCCTGAGTCCTGGTGCCAAGCGACACTGGAGAAGAGGCAGGAACTGTCCAGGCTCCCCTCACTGGACAGCGTCCTCTTCCACATATGTAGAAGGGAACCAGCCGATCTGAAACGACAGTGGAGCGAGGAAGATGTGTGTGGATGAGCATGCCTGCCTGTGTATGTCAACACAAGAGTGTGTGAGTGAGCATGCTTCCAGGTATATGTAAGTTGAGCATGCCTCTGTTTTCAGGCCACATCTGGTACTCACAAGTTATTCCCAGCTCTGTGCTCAGAAATTACTCCTGGCAAGCTCAGGGGACCCTATGGGATGCTGGAGATGGAACCTAGGTCAGCCACATGCAAGACAAACACCCTCCCTGCGGTATTCTTGCTCCAGTCCCATACCTCTCCATATGTGTATAGAGAGCAGACCTCCACATTTATGAGTATGCCTCTGTTGTGAATGTAAACATTTCCATGGGATTAATATGTTACTGGTCCTACCCTGATCGGTAATTCTGCCCTACCCTAGGGTGTGACCTGACATTCTGTTCTCACCTTAAGGTGGTACCTGATTCTGCTCCCACCCTAGGATGGTACCTGATTCTCATGTATAAAAGCAAGGGTCTGTGGAAGGTAGGGGCTTTTTCTCTGGCGCTGATTCTGGGGCTTTTGGCTTCAGCCTTATTGATGGAATAAAGCTGATATCTTCTGAAGCCTGACTGCCTGTTAGCTTTATTCCCGCCGCATTCACTTCAGAACCACCGGCTGAACAGGGTGACAGACTGGTTCGAGCTAGAGGAGAAAGACCTCATCCTCCATCCCTCCATCAGTCAACCCCATCAAAGGTTGTTCTGCAACATGCCTCCACATATGTGCGCAAAGATGAGCTCACTTCCAGGTGCACAAAAACATGTGTATATCGGTGAGCACATCTCCAAGAGCATCTTGACTCATATGCAAGTGCACATCCATATGTGCCCTTATGCCCTTATGCCTGCTTCAATATTCAGGGGTGTGGGGGCTGTATGCATCTCTACATCTTTGTACACATCAGCATGAGTTTGCATGTGTTTGTTCACATCTGTGTTCTCAGCGCACACATATAGGTGTAAGCACCGTACCTGTATGTGTGAGCACACGTGACTATAGGTGATCATGTCTGCATATTTAACATGTATATCGGTGTGTGCGCATCTATGTGAGTAGATGCATGTGGAGGCAATGGGAGGCATGGAAGGGAGAAATAAGGAGAGCTTCAGAAGTCTGGAGTTCAATACTTAGCCTCCCCATGGAGGCCAGGAACCATTTGCAAGGCCCTGAGTTACAGCAGCCCTGACAACTTTATGGGTAGGGAGCATACAAAACCCTCTCCGAGGAAGTCCCCCTTCTGCTTCATCAGCAAGTTGAGGCCACCCTCAGAACCAAGCAACAGCATCAGGTTCAACTGGGGCTTCCACAGAAAATGTGACTCAGTCTGTAGGCCTCAAAACAGATGTTCCAGTTAGAGAACAAAGGCAGGACCAGACACTCAACAAGTGGAAATAGGCCAGAGAGATAGCATGGAGGTAGGGTGTTTGTCATGCAAGCAGAAGGACAGTAGTTTGAATCCTGCCATCCCATATGGTCCCCCTGAGCCTGCCAGGAGCAATTTCTGTGTGTAGAACCAGGAATAACCCCTGAGCACAGCCAGGTGTGACCCAAAAAAACAAAAAATAAAAGTGGAAACAATAGTTAACTGCAATGAGGAGTCCAATAGAAGGGCTGACCACTGGGCTGGACACAGAAGGCAGGACAGATACACAGGAAATCAGGACACACAGAAAGATAGGAAATACAGGAGGACAGAACAGACACATAGAAAATCAGGACTTACACTCAGGAAGTCATGCAGGAAGACCGGACACACAAAGAAAGTCAGGGCTGATATACAGGAAGTCAGGGTTGACACACAGGATGTTGGGAATGATACATCGGAAGTCAACTGATAAATAGAAAATCAGGATTGACATGCAGGGAGACAAGATGAATATACAGGAAGTCAGGCTTGAAACACAGGGGCTGACAAAGAGGGCTGACAAAGTCGGGGCTGACAAAGAAGAAGTCAGGGCTGAAATACAGAAAATCGGATCCAAAACGCAGGAAGTCAGGCTGATACACAGGAAGTCAGGACTGATACACAGGAAGTTAGAGCTGATACATAGGAGTCAAGGCTGATAAATACACAGAAATTGGGAATGGGGGGCCAGGAGATAGCACAATCTAGGGCATTTGCCTTGTACACAGCTGATTCGAACAGACAGTGGTTCGAATCCCGGCATCTCATATGGTCCCCCATGACGCCAGGAGTAACCGAGTGCTGCCGAGTGTGACCCCACCCACACACACACAAAAAAAAAAGAAGTTGGGAATGATATACAGGAAGTTGGGACTTCTTGTCCTACATTACTGTATTATCCTAGCAGCAGTCCAGTAGCAGTCATAAAAGGGGTCCGCTCCTTTAGGAAATACCTTAATCAAATATTATTGGCTGGCTAGAGCTAGGAACACATACCCCCAACCCCGACCCCCACCAGTGAGGTTCAACCCTAGGAATGGGACGTGGACAGAACAGATGAGAAATGAGGAGAGAAGGGCCCAAGGAATAAAGGCCGAGAGAAACAAAGTGGGGCGACCAAGCTGGGATATTCACCAAACTCCAACACCACTTCCACCACCGCAGGACTCACTCACCCGTCCATTGGTCTCGCCCTTCCACCAGCCCTGGTCACCACCAACGCGGCTGTAGATCCTCACCAAGTCCCCCTCCCGCAGCGAGAGCTCTCGCATGTCCCGGGCAGCGAAGTTGTACCTGGCCACGGCGGTGCCAACGACGCGGGGCGTGAAAACTGTGGAAGATGGCAGCATTACTTGGAGCCATGCAGGGTGGGTCCCACCCGAGTCCTAAGACCAGGAGCCAGCATTGGGACACCCTGGATTGCTCTGACCCACTCTGCTCCGGGCTCACCTCTTATGAATGCATCTAGTGCCCTATCCCCACCCCATGTCCCCTTATTCTGGAGTTGGAAACCAGTGCAGGACTCCAGCTGGACCTAGACCCCGAGCACAACTGGACAGATGACAATGGCAGTGATAGATGAGGGCAGGGCTGCCGGGAGGGAACTCTGCAGTGGTGGGTGCTGTGCCCCTGTGGGCCGCAACAGGGCAGGGCTAGGGGGCTGGGAGTGCACGAGGGATGCAGGGGTGATTCAGGAGCCAAGACCCAGTGCTGAGTCCACCCCTCCTCCCCCAGGCTGTAGGCTGTGAAAAGGGGCAGGGCCAGCGCCCCCAGGCCGGACGACAGCATTGGTACCTGACCAGAAGGGAGCAGAGGAGCCCTGAGAAGCGAGGCCGAGGCCCTGAGGACTGAGAAAAGAAAAGTTGGAGGAGGCACAGGAAGCTGCAAAGAGGCGAGAGAGACCATGAAAGGGGGCGAGGGAGGGGCCCACAAGGCACAGCACAGCCAGGCCCTGCCCTGCTCCCGCATAGCCCTGTGCCTGTTTTCGCAACCAGAGCCAAGCCCTGTACCCACAACCGCACAAGTCCAGCCACCTGTACCTGCAACCGCACAACCAGGCCCTACTGGGCTCCCCACCTGCTTGCGTACAGCCCAGCCGCTTGTACCCACAAACCAGACAGGCCAGCCACCTATACCAACTCTCTCCTGCACAACCCAGCCACCTGTACCCAAAACTGCAAGACAGGCCTGGTACCCACAATTATACAGTCAAGGCTTCTTGTACCCACACCCTTCTATGCAGCCAGGGCACCTGTAACCCGCTCCCTTTTGCACAACCTGGCTGCCTGTACCGCCCCCCCTCCCACACAGCCAGGCACCCCGGAGTCTAGCCCTGTCCCTCTCCACCTGGCTCTTGGGGATGTTGGTCTCACAGGCCCCATGGATGGGTCACGGGTGCAGCTTGGAGAACAGGGTCACTGGGCTGGGAGCAGGGAACTGAGGAGTGTGTCCCAGGAACACAGAGGGCCAGGGAAAAGGGGGTTTCTGGGTGCTCACGTGGCCCCCACCAGCCTCCAAGCACTCAGCCACCTGTCCAGGCCTGGCATGGTGCAGAACTCACCTGGGGAGCGGCTGGAGGCCCTGGGGGCCGCACGCTCACAGGACTTGTAGGGGTGCTTGAGTGCTGTGTCCAGCTGCTTGAAACTCTCCTTGAGCGAGTGGCACTGGTAGTACTCCACCAGCTCCTACAAAGACGCATGCTGCCACCACTGCTAGGCAGCCCTCCGTTCCCCACCTGCCTTTTCCTGCCCCCCAATATCCGGTCCCAGGCAGCAGGTCAGAAAACCCTTCAAACTAGCTATTTCTCTTCAATCTCTCTATTTCTCAAGGAATCTTTCTGGCTGTGTTCATGAGAGGGTTTTGGGCCTGGATGGGTTCAGTGAGTTTGGCCAATGGCTGGACTTCAAACCCAGAGGAGGAAGCTTACCCTGGGTGACATGAAGAACTGTGGGTGTGGGAGAGACTCACCCCAAAAATTGAGCATTGATTTTAGGGGAGGGAGTCCCATGGCTCTCCTGAGCTCCAGGAGCACATGCCTGACCTGGGGCCCAGATGTGAGGGAGGATGGGGGAGCTGGCCTTCACAGGCAGGGGAGCCCATGGTCACCCACCAGGAGACTCTCAAACTTCTTAGCTTCGGTGATGTGGATCCAGCCGTCCTTCTCCACCACCTTGATGTGCTTCACCTCATCGTTGAACCTGTACATGCACTGCAGTCAGATACCTGCTGTGCACCTGGCATGAGGCCGCAGGCACCCCCAGTCCAGACCCAGGATCTGCTCCCAGACTACTTTTTTTTTTGGTTTGGGTGACACCCGGCGGCACTCAGGTGTTACTCCTGACTCTGTACTCAAAAATAGCTCCTGGCAGGGTTAGGGGACCATATGGGATGCCAGGATTCGAACCACCATCCATCCTGTATTGGCTGCATGCAAGGCAAATGCCCTACCACTATGCTATCTCTCCAGTCCCAACTCCCGGACCATTGATCACAGACCACCCACCTATCTCAGATTTGCCCACCACCTGGACCACCAACCCTACCCAGATCATCTAGCCACCCCCTGGACCATCCACCCACTGACCAGTCCCAAGACCATAATCCCAGACGACCCAGTCACTGACCCCCAGACCACCCTCTGGACCAACCCTGCAGACATCCAGCACTTTTTGAACCATCTACCTTCCCCCTCCTAAACCTCTCCACCCCCCCCCCATCATGCCCTTTTCCTACAGTGCCCCAGGAAAGATGCCAGGAAGTCTGGAGGGCCTAGAGGCCATCAGCCTCAGCTACTATCAGCAGCCTTTATATAGACCTGGCAACACCGCCCTGAAGGCCTAATACTGATTAAACCTCAAGCCCAGAGCAGCCAGACCCCTGGGGGATCCTGCCCAGCAACACCCCAATCACCACCATTAGAACCAGGAGCTCAGACCCAGCCTGTGGTGTGTGCCCGAGGCGGTCTCCTAGCTCTCCAGATCCCTTTCCACTCCCCCCCACCTCAGGTGCCATCAGCAACTACTCTACAGCCGGTGGGCCTGGGGATGTTCCTCTGCAGCATCCAAGCCTTAGCATGAAAAAAATGCACACTCACAAGCACACATGCTAGTACATGTGACACATTTCATACACAGAACACATTAGTGCATACATTCATGCATTCATTTGGGCACACACTGGTGTGCAGTTGTTACACACATTTATACACACACAGGCACACTTTTCCACAATTCCGGGTGCTGTGCCATCGGCCCCTCACTGGGAAAGGCACAGAGAGCTGGGACTAACCTGTCCTGTCCCCCACAGCCACCCTATTCTCCTCCATGAATTCTTGCCTCACACCCCTAATATGTAGGACCCCAGCTCAGGCCTGCCTTTCATGGCTCCAGTCATCTGCCCAGGTCACAGCACACCAGGTCCTCATATTTGGGTCTTGCAGGGGACAGCCCAGGAAAGGCCAGAAGTGGGCAAGCCAGGGCAGGCCAGTGTCTTTTCCAAGGCCACTTGGAGGGCTGTCTGACCCCAGGCATTCTCATCCTCTCACCCAGGGTCCCCTCTTGTGAACCCAGGATCAGGGGCTCCTGACTCCCAGGGGCACATACTTGACGCTGATGGCGAAGCGCTCGGCCTCGGCAGGCCGCTCACGGATGAGGTAGGTGCCGCTGGCCTGGGCCTTGAGTAGGTTGTCTGTCTGCTGCCGCTCCATGCTGCCTGCGAACCTGGGGGTAAAGGGACGTCAGGGCAACCAGCCTCCACCACACACCCTGCTGTGCGCGAACAGTGAGCAAGCCTCCAGGAAGGGGAGAATGGAAGCAAAGATTCCAGATTCGAGGAATTGTGGCACCGGCTTCCCCAGCTCGGCATGCAGATGGGAGGCCTTACTGCTGAAGGAAATTTCTGGCCACCACAGGGGAAACCCCACCTCAGGTGGAGGCGTGGGGCTGTCACTGCAGATCTGCAGCAAGGGGCCTATAACAGCCCCCCAATACTCCTTCAACCCCCTAACATTCCTACAGCTCCCAAAATCCTGCAGCCCCCTAAATTCCTACACCCCAACATTCCTGCAGCCCCCCAATGTTCCTCTAGACCATTGACATCCCTGCAGCCCCCAACATTCTTGCAGCCCTGATTCCCTGAGGTGCTAGCAGCACTTGCACCCTGAGTCTCACCATCCCTGGTGGCCCTCTCAATTCTACTCCCAAGTCAGACACTGATCTAAAGCCCCCCACACCCTGTACTGACTAGGGAAGTGGGGAGCCCCATTACAGGTCACAAACTAAAGGGTTTGACCCCCTGCATGATAGGCAATCTCGGAGAAGGGCACTACAGAGGGGCAGCTGCACTTACCAGGGGTACACAGTGTAGTCTAGCTCTCGAGACGGTGGCCGGTTGACTGGAGGCTGCAGAGACAATGGTGAGAGGGCTCATCACCCTAACTGGGATCCCACTCTGTCTCCTCCTCCCCTGACCCTCTCCATCAGCAAATGGGGGAACCAAGGCCCACACCCCCTTCTCTGCTGTGGGGTCTCTGTGATAGGGTAAAGCTGAGGGCCCCTTGGCTAAGATGGTCCCTGAACAGAAGCAACCCACTTCCTGCTGTGTCTATGGGGAGAACCAGGCTGGGCTTCCAATGCCCTGGAGGTGCCAGCCACCCTGCTAGAGTGCCATAGGGAGACACCACATAGGGACCCCAGACCTGTCTGGGGACAGATCAGAGATGGGAGTCCCCAGTGTAGAGAAAGGTACTGGATGGCCAAACATGTCCAGCAGGAGGCATTCACCTGGGGGACACCCCTGTCCCTACAACTTCACCCGCAGGATGTGGCTCGCCTGAGGGGCTGCTGTTTGAGAAGCTTCCTTGGAGGGACTTACCCGGCCGTCCACAGGGCATGGCTTCACAGATGCGCTGGGGAACCAGCCAGACTTTCGAGTCAGCACCAGGCGCCCCTGGGGGCAGAAAAGGGTCAGTGTGGGATCAGAGCAGGGGTCAGCATCGGGGTCAGGTCACCACAAGGGTCAGTGCAGGGACCAGTGCAGGATGGGGCTGTACTGCTATAGTGGTTACCTCATGGCTGGTGCCCACTGTCACCCCCCCCATGGCCAAGTGACCTTTAGGCAGGTGTTGGCTGTCATTAAGCAGAGGGTCCATGGACCTCATCCCTTGGCAGCTGCCACACCTGGAGATCATAGCAGGGCTACCCTAAACCTGCCAGCTCTGGTCCTGGGTCAGGCCTGATATCTGGGAACTCCAGAAACCATAGAATAAGGGTCCTGGGTAGAGCTGGTGAGCAGAGGGCCCCTCCCAGCAGATCCTGAATGTCAGGGTAGACACAAGTCCCCATAAGGTTGGGATGGGACAGGGTTTGGGGGACAAGAGAATGGGAGGTCTGCTGGACCCAACTGGGCCAGATGTTTGGGTGCTAGGACATCCCTGGCCCATCTCCACCCATGCACTTGGGATCCCTGAACCTACCTCCCACCATGAAGACTCAGGGTCACCCCGCAGTAGCTCGATGACGTCACCCGCCTGGAAGGTAAGCACTGGTTTCCCAGGGGGAGCGGGGCTACCATGGTAATTCTGCACAGCCACCATCCTTGGACCTGCAAAACATGCAGCTGCCTGGGGACCACCGCGGTAACACAACACAGGGGATGGCCAGGACCTGCCCAATAGAAGGATGGGGGAATTCCAGACCCACAGGGAGAGACCATCCACTATGGGAGCAGCAGATGTCCAAGGGTACATCTGGGTGGGGTCAGGACAGAGATGGGTCAGACAGAAATGGGATCCTAGCCAGCTCCCATGGCTACAGGCTTTTGGGGTCAGAGGCAGAGCCTCTGAGGGATCACTCCTCTGACCAGGAAGGCTAGTGTGTCCCAGGAGGACTCAGCACGGCCCAGTAGGGCCCAGGCCTGCCCAACAGAGAAGATCTGAGTGCCCTGTGCCAGCAGCTCTGCTTGCGGCTGTTAGGGCTGTGTCCATCCCAGGCTGTGGGCAGTGGGTCCTGCAGGAGGGAACCAGCCCAGCCTGTTCATGTCATCAGGAGCAGCAGAGGGGTCACAGGGCCTGAGTGGGCCAATCAGAAGGGCCCTGAGATGATTGGCTGGTGGTGACCAGGGCAGGCACCAGTGGAGGCTCACCTGGGCTGGCTCCCATGGCATCCTGTAGATGAGAATGGAGATGAGGGGAGAAGCAGGCACTTGGGACCCCTCAGCTCCGGGTAAGGGACCTGCTGAGGTTCCCCTAGGCTGCAGAACCCCAAAACTCAACACACCTTCCACCACAGGCTGCCATAAAACATGCATCCCCTCTCCCAGCCCCACCTCCAGGAAGCCTGCCCTGAAAAGTTCAGATCTGGCATGGCCTCCTCACTCTGGACTGGGTCTTGCCACCTGGCAACTAGGGGCTGTGCTCCCCACAGGCTTGGGGACCGGCCATTCAAAAGACGGACTCAAGTGCCACCTCAGTCAATTCTCAAAGCAGCAGCTGGAGCCCAGGGCCAGCAGAAGGGGCACCCTACGGGGATGACACCCAGGGACTCACCAGGTCTGCAGGGGAACCTGCAAAAGAAGGGTAGGAACTCAGGAAGGCAGAGCAGGTACACCCACCCTCCCCAACACTGCTGGCTAGGAGTGCTGATCACTGGAGACTGAGAAACTCGTGCAGTCTGCGGACCAAGCTGGCTGCCCTCTCACTTTCGTCCCTTCTCTGTCCTTTTCTCTCCCAGGATTCTTCCCCTGAGCCTCAGAGTCCAGGAACGCTCTTGCTCCTTATCTGTGTGAGGCCATACAAGTCCACCAGGGGGCAGTGTGGGCAAGCAAAGTGGATGAGGAGCCAGGAAGGCGGGGCTCTAGGGAATTGGGGAGGGTGGGGCCCAATGCTTCCATGGCTGCCTCAGGGTTGGGCCAGAGACCACAAAGCTGGGCAGGAAACAATAGACAGAAACACTGCAGCAGGAAGTGCAGAATGCCCAGAGCACTAAGCATTTACTGCAGACAGGCAGGTCTTTGGGGACAGGATCCCAGGACCACAGATTTCTGAATGAGGCCTGGGTCGGGCACCCCACCCCTACTGCAGCCCCTGCCTTTAGCAGCTCTGAAAACTTCCAGAACCAGGGCCAGAGACATAACATAGTGGGAGGGCACCTCCCATGCATACAGCCGGCACCCCATAGGATTCCCGTGCCCACCAAAAGTTACTACTGAGTGCAGAATCAGGAGTGAGCCCTTAGCACCACTGGCTGTGGCCAAAAAACTTTAATAAAATAAAATAGAATAACACCAGGGCCTGAGTGTTTGCCTTGCACCCGGTTGACTCAGGTTCAATCCCCAGCTTCCCATAGGGTCTCCCAAATCTGCTGGGATTGATTCCTGTGCAAAGAGTCAGGAGTAATCTGAGTGCCGCCGAGTGTGATGCAAAACCAAAAAATAATAATAAAATATGGGGCTGGTGAGGTGGCGCTAGAGGTAAGGTGTCTCTGCCTTGCAAGTGCTAGCCAAGGAAAGATCACAACCGCGGTTCGATCCCCGACATCCCATATAGCCCCCCCAAGCCAGGGGCAATTTCTGAGCGCTTAGTCAGGAATAACCCCTGAGCATCAAACGGGTGTGGCCCGAAAAACCAAAATAATAAAATAAAATAAAATAACCTTCTAGAACCTTCCTTAACTGTTCTATGCCTCTCTTTCACTTATCTGGGCAGGGTCCTGCCCATTTCCCCAACCCAGGCCCTGAATACAGGCCAGTCCTGCCTGGTTGGGACTTCCCACTTGCCAAATGAGCCCAAGAAAGGGGCCATCGAGTGCACACATTTGCATGTGCACGTATGTA
Organism: Suncus etruscus; assembly: GCF_024139225.1. Taxonomy (NCBI): domain Eukaryota; kingdom Metazoa; phylum Chordata; class Mammalia; order Eulipotyphla; family Soricidae; genus Suncus; species Suncus etruscus. The sequence goes on along the minus strand of NC_064852.1, from coordinate 20,473,626 downwards.
CATACAGGCATGCACCGATCTCTTCCTGACACACTAGAGCGGGGGGACCAGACATCTCAGGTGTTCCGGTCAAGAGTACCAGGGCCCTCCCAGGACAGGAATTCTAGGAGGAGCACCCAAGAGGCAGAAGAGGTGGGTCCTGAGAGCTGCTGTCAAAAATTAACCCACCCAAACGGGCCTGCTGAAACTGAGTGATGGCGCCACCACCCTACCCACTCTGAGTCTCAGTTTCACTTTCTGGATTGTTGGGGTCACTGAGGCGGAAAGGCCAGGGAGTGTCCAACTGAGTCCCAGGGACTTACCAGTCTTGCAAGGCGGAGTCACCTCCAGACACTCCTTGTGGGCCCCAACGCCACACCGGGCACACAGGTAGCCCTGGTAGAAAGTGCCCCTGTGCAGGGAGGTGGGTTGAGGGGGGCATATTACAGCCCAAGAAACACCCCCGCGAACTGTCCATCCCACGGCCCAGCCCACCTGAGCAGCATGCGGCAGGCGCGGCATGTGGTAGTCCTGGAGAACGTGAACATCTGGAAGCTGTGCTGGTTGGCACCCGCCTTGTCCGGCTTCACGTTCGACCTGTGGGCGGCCAGGCTCAGTGCTGAAGATGCACCAGGTGGTAAAACCCCATCCCCCGGAGTCCCATGGCACAGGGCCCCCCTGACCTGAGGCAGCCTCAGAGAAACTTCCAGACCCTACTCCCAGCTGGACACCCCCTACTCCAGCCCTAGATATCCCATAATCACAGACCATCTTGGTCCTGGACACCCCCATACCTCAGCACGCACATGGCCATCTCAGCCCTGGACACCCCAGCCCCCAGCACCAGACACCCCAGCCCCCAGTCCTGGACACCCGTCCCCCAACACGCACATGGCCATCTCAAATTGCTCCATCCATTTGCGCTTCATGTCCTCCGTCTTGCAGAAGAGCTGGAAGCCCTGCTTGCCTTGCAGGTGGATGAGGTAGAAGCCGTAGGACCACTGCGGGCAGGCACAAGGGGAGGCTGGCACAGGGCACGGGGCACCAGCAGACACACATGCTGACATACGTGTGCAGACAAGGACATATGCTGACACACTGACATGTGCACAAAGACACCGACACACACATGTGCACACATTGGCACACGTTAATGTGAACAAACTGACATACAAAAACTGCCATGAATCCACACATACACTGACACATGCATACATGTGACACCCATGTAGACACCATGTTCTGACAGGCTGACAGACCACAGATGTACTAACTACTTAGGCTGCACAGGGCATGCACAGGTGTACGCTTGTATCCTGGAGATACCTACATGGTTCTTGTGTGCTATACATATGTGTGTGGAACTTGTGACTACAGGCCTACACCAACAGACCCCCCCAAAGGACCACAGCCACCCGCCCAGTCCAACACCTGCACCAGAGACTGAGCCTTCATTGCAGTGAAACAGAGGCAGCAGAAGTGTTGTGAGGCTGCAGGCTTCTGACTCACACCCCACTACCCAGTGACTGCCAGAAAACACTGGAGGAGCTGACACAGGAGTGTGTGGGGGCATCACTGATCCCTCTAATGGGGACCCTATGCTGCACTGCACTGGCTGCCACAGGGGTGGAAGGCCGCTGAGGAGACCCCTAGTGGCCCGTGTCCTCAGAGGCCTGGGGGCCAGGCCAGGAAGGCACCGGTGCTTACCACTTTCCCATGAGACTGGGAAGCATGTGGGGAGGAAGAGGGACACAGATCAGTGAGGGTTAGGCAAGGCCTACTGGGAGGACAAGGTCCCCACTGCTTGTCTGGAACACGATTGGGGTTACGCAGACTGCTCTGCCAGGTCTCCAACTACACATTCTGGACTCCAGGACTGGAGTGTCTGCAAATAGGCTCTTGAGCCCCTGGTTGCACACAATGGCACTCAAGTAGAGATAGAGACCCCGGCAGAAGTGGCAGCCCAAGTTCAGAATCCAGGGGCCATGGCCCCGCCTCCAACAGCCAGAGCTCTGCTCCCAGCTGTCATTCCAACCCCCACCCAGAGACCATGCCATGCCCCCAGCAGCCATAAACAAGCCCTCAGAAGCCACAGCCCCACCCCAGCATCCATGGCTTCGCCCCCAGCGTCCATACCCTGCCTCCAGCAGCCATAAACCCACCCCCAGCAGCATGACCACCTCCTACCCCAGAAGTCACACCACACCCAGCAGCCATGCCCCGCCTCCAGAAGCCATGCCCTGCCCCAGCAGCCACAGGACTGTACCCAGTAACCATGGCCCCAACCAGCAGCCAAGGCCAGCCCCCTCCCCAGGATTCATGCCTATGCCCCACCTCCAGCAGCCAGGACCCCACCTCAGCAACCATAAACCCACTCCAAGCAGCCAGAACCCTGACCTCCAGCCCCACCCCTGCCCCAGGAGACTCCAGTCCTATGTCCTTGGTGGTCTCAGACAAGCCAGTTGCCCTAGGCCCCACCTTCTTGATGTCTTTGTTGTTGGTAGGGTCGTCCGTCATCTTGTGGGAAAGCAGCTCAATAATCTCCTTCAGCTCGTAGGTGTAGCCCCGCCGCTTGCACACGATCACCACCTTGTCAAACAGGAACAGGTACCTGGCCCCGTCATGGGGGCGGTCAGCGCCCTCCCTGCCAGGCAGCCCTGGACCCTTCAGTTGGGGTTCACAGCTGGAGACACTTCCTCGGGGAAGGCCTCCTGTCAGGGTTCAGCCACCTCCAAATTGCCTTCCTCTCACTACCTGTTCTGTTTGCCTGCCCACCCCCAGCCCCATCGGCAACCCAGGAAGCCAGACCCCAGCATGCACATAGGTGAGCGGAGGGAGGGTGTCATTGCTCGGCGATCGCCCACCTGTCCTGCTTGGTGTGGTGGACAATGGAGCGAACCTTGAGCTCCCCATCGATCTTCGGCCGCCCAAACTCCTCCAGCTTCACTTGCTGCAGAGCAAGAGTGAGAGTGAGTGAGTGAGTGAGTGAGTGAGTGAGTGAGGCTATGAGCATGAACCCCACCAAGCCCTTGCAGGTGGACTGCCCTGCCTGGGGGAGCAAAAAACAGCTGCATAGGCCACTCTTCCAGACCCCCTTCACCTTGGGGTCACACACAGGCTGCGTGTGCCAGGAGCCTGGCAGTGAGCAGACCCCCTCATCCATCAGACAGAGCACTGCTGGAGTTCCCCCAAACACAGTAGGAACCACAGTGTTTCCATCTGAGCTCCCTAAACCCTCCAGAAGCTGCCTGACCCTCTGGCTGAAGGGAAGGCACTGCCGGCTTGGAAGTGGGGTCACCCCAGCAGTGCCACTCTGGGCAGCCCTTGAGCTTCTCCTGGGCGTTCCTGACTGAGGATGGGGGATGGGAGAGGTGTAATGGCATGTGGGTACAAGGGGTTACCCCCAGTGTCTGTTTGGATATGATTGTAGCTCAGCAGGAGGAGAGTTCCCTGCAAGGCAAGCACCCCAAGAACTACAGATGCACCTGGTGGGGAGAGCAGAGTGACCAGGGTGTTTACAACAATCCCAACCAGCTCTTCATGTCTGAGGGGAACCCCCCTCCAGCCTCACTGCAGGACCTGGCTGAGGCTACCACCTGAGTGAAAGTGTAGGGAGTTGGGATACAGGATGCTAGGGTGTGGGGTCCTGAGATGTGGGGTACTGGGGTGTAGGTACAGGATATGAGGTGTTGGTGAACTGAGGTGGTTGGCTGTGGGGTGTGGGATGGAGGATGTGGTGCCAGATGCGGGATGCTGGGGTATGGGGTAGGGTTGTGGGGTATGGGATGTGGGGTGCAGGGTGCATGGTACTGAATCAGGTGGGAAGGTCTGGCCACAGGTTCTGGGGCGGCCACCACAGTGTGGGGACTAAGCTGCACCCTCTTGCCCCCCAGCTGGGCCCCATCCCCAGACACGCACCACCCAAGGCCTCACCAGGTTCTCAATGCAGCTCTGGAACTCGGCCACCTTCTTCAGCGTCTCCTTGTCTCTCTTCACCTCGTTTATGTACATGGCCAGGTCCTGAGGGAAGCAGGTCAGCGAGGGCTGGTCCCCCATCCCGCCGGTCCTGCCTCAGTTTCCCATCTACCTGCATAGCTTCCAGCGCTTCCTTCAGCTGCTGCTTCTCGGGCCGATCTGTGGAATGGCTCAGGAGTTCCTGGGGGTGCATAAAAGGGACTGTCTCCACTTGGGCTCTTGGCCTTGGCCACCCAAGCCCAAGCCCAATGGCCCCCTCTGGGAAGAGCATCCCCAGATCTGTGGAGGGGGATGTGGGGATAGCATGAGACGCGCTGAGGGATCTCAGTCAGAGAAGACCCCGGGGGAGCCTGCCCAGCCCTTCTGGCCTTGGCCTGTTTCCTTTCAAGGTTGCCAAAAAAACTGCCCCACTATGTTTATCCCACCTGATGGCCAGCTCTACCCACACCAGGGAGGAGCTGCTGTTGGGAATAAAGAATAGGGCTGGCTAGGGAAGGAGAGAGAGGCAGATGCAGGTAGGATGGATGGAGGGCAGCAGAAAGAAGCTGCTTAAAAAAGCTTGGCTTAGAAGCCATGTGGAGAAATGCACATGGCAGTTAGGGCCTTGAAATAAAGCTGAAACTTCAACTGACTGACTGTGGTTCCTTTCTCCACCATTACCCTGCAAACTACAGACCCACAGGCCGAAGGGGCTACAGGCATTGGGCCGAGCCAAGGGAGGCCTCACCCCCAACCCTAGGACTATATACTTTATATTTAGACAACACCCCACCATGGCCTCGCCCCACCTATCCACGCACCTTGAGGAGCAGGTGGTACTTGAGCACCCTCTGCATGGGCACCACCAGTAGGTCCTGGAGCTTGAACTTCCCATCCTGGACCCGCAGCGTGCACTCCTAGGCATGATGGGCAGCAGTGGGCACCTTGCCAGGGCTGCAGGGCCAGGCCTATTGTTCAGCTTGGCACCCACCGCTTCTCCTGGGCATGGGGCCCTCAACCCTCTAGCTCTGCCAGCTCCAGCTCCCACAGAACATGGCCTGACCATGAAATGGGGCCCCCTCAGGCAGCAGGAAAACAGGGGGTATCAGGCAAGGAAGGGGACAGGTCAGGGGGAGGGTGTCCAGGACGTCCACACAAACCAGTGTCAGGGCCCCACAGCCCCTGACTGAGCAGGATTGGTCATGAGTCCACATCTGGGGGCTGACCCAATCAGATGCTCCCACTAAGACAACCCACAAGCAAAGGGTCAGGACCTCACTTGGTGCAGGGCTGGAAGGGGCCTACCTCCACCTTCTGCCTCACGTCGTCCCGGCTGGCAAGGAGCTGGTTCAGCGTCTTCTGTGCATGCTCCATGCGGCTGCAGTAGTCCCCGTAGATCAGGAGCCTGGAACCCACGGCAGACACATGGATTGAGACAGGAACAGACACACACACACACACACACACACACACACACACACACACACACACACACACACACAAATAGCTTATGGGCTGGGCGTGACCCTGGGCTGTAGCTACAGGATCCCAGTTCAGAGGTCACAGCAGGCTACACAGAGGCTGATCCAAAGGTCTCCCAAGTTAGTATCTCTGATGAATTCCATTTCCCCAGAAGCCTTTCTTTTTCCCCTTTGCTAAACTGCCCCACAGAGGGGCCCAGGCTCCCTGCACTAGGGTTCAGTCCAGATCAGTACTGGGGGGGGAATGGGGAGGTCCAGCCTCAATCCCGTTCACCCTGGGAAGGTACAAGTGGACCCACATTCCTGACCATAGTTGTGCACTTCCTATTAGGGGCACCTGTGTGCACTACTGTGGGGTGCAAAGACCCTATGGCCAGACTCATGGTTTACAGTGGTCCTGCCTAAGCCCAGCACTCCATTGTCTGGGGGCCTGGTTCCAGGACACACACTAAACCTCCCTGCCCAGGGCCCAGTTCAGGGGCACAGGGAGGCCTCAGCCTCGGAGAGAAATATCCTGCGCCTGCCCCCACTCACCGCTCCTTGAAATCCAAGAAGACCTTGGCCAGGGAGCCACCGCCCGCCAACATGGCCAAGTCAATGGCCCGCAGGAAGCTCTGGTGCACCTTCATCAGGTCCTGGGGGGCACATAAGCAGCCAGGGGGCCCCATCTCAGCAGACAAATGGAAAGCAGCCCCTCGCTTCCCACTTCCCTCAGCCTGCCTGTGTCTATGGCGCCACTTGAGGAGAATGAAGTCAGGGTCTAGGTTAGACCCTCAAAAGACCAAGGAATACAGGGCAAGAGCTGGGTCGTCAAAACCTAAGAACTGTGGGCTGAGAATGAACTGACACTGAGTTCACCCCGGCTAGCCCGGTAGCCCTGCCAGACATACAGGGGCAGTGGGAGCGTGTGTACCCCCATAGGATATACCCAGCCGAGCAGTCCCGAGAGAAATGGGTAAGGGGTTCCAGCAAGCAAGGCTCACCTCCAAGTTGATGAAGATGGCGGCCATATCCGCCGGACCCAACAGGGACCGCAAGGGGCTCACGTAGCTCTGACGGGACAGAAGGCAATCAGCCGCTGCCCCCCAACAGGGCTCCCAAGGTGAGGTGCATGGGCTATCACAGGAGCCTCACACCAAGCAGGCTCAGGACTGGTCCAGCATCCCCCAAGATTTAGCAAAGCTGCCTAGCTCACCACAGGGAGGGACACAGGATGGAGAGGCATCCTGGGGGGTGACACCGTCCTCAAGGGCCCTCTTAGCTGGGCGGATCCGAGACAGAACCAGGCCCTGCCTTCCTTGAGAGTCACCCACAGTGGTCACCCTGAGTCCCAGCTTGAGTGACTTCCAGAGGTCACTGAAGGGAGGGCTGGTTCCCCAGATTTTCACATGGGTCAAGTCCATGGGGAGAGATGGGAACTCCTGCAGGGAACACCCTGGATGGGCCACCCAAAGGCTGGCACACACCCATGTGGCCAGGTGCTCCAGGACAGTGAGGCCTGAGGGCCCTGAAGCAGTGCCCCAGCCTTGGTCCTCTGTCCTCATGGGAACAGTTACCGTATTTTCCGGCGTATAAGAGGACTTTTGAAACAAAAAAAAGTTAACCGAAAATTGGGGGTCGTCTTATACACCGAGTATATCCCGAAAAATGTTTCAATATGCCGTTAAATGAAACAAAAAAAAAAATCAGGCTGTAGAGTTTCCAAATCTCTTTCTTGGGGGCTCCCAAACAGTACTCAGGAGATCTGGGGACCACATATGGCAAAACCAGCTAACCGTGTTGGTGGTTCAGTGCTAGGGTTCGAGGATGGGGTGTTGTTTGGTTCATGTAGTGGGGGAGATTAACTGACGCCACCAGGGAATTGCCAGAAAAGGTGCCTATGATAAGGGACCAATCACTGCAAGGCTGCTCGGACTGCCTCTCTAACTCAGCCAATCCAAGCAGGCTTTTGATGCACGCAAATTAGACAATGTTCTGGACCCGAATCTACACTGTCAAAAGCCTGCTCAGATTGGCCAGAGTCAGAGAGGAAGTCTATTACAGTATAACCTTTGAACCTTTGCTTGTTGTGATTGGCTCACTGTGGCACATACAGTTGCAGCACAGGAACATTCTGTCTGACACAGCGAATATAGGCCTAAACCTATGTTTTAACTGCAAAATTAGGGGGACGTCTTACATGCCGGCAAATATGGTACTCCCAGTGTAGCCAGGGCCCTGCCTTTGCAACTCCCTCTACCCTTGCCTCTTTACCCACCCCACTTTCTCATCTTGGGGTCTCTGTGTCCCTCTAGTCAGATCCCCTTCAGCTGAGAGTCCTGTGATGCCCTTTGACCTCCCTGACCCTCCGTGGCCTCCCTGCTGTGCTCTCAGTGTGCCCTCACTCTGCCCTCTCCAAAATTGTCCCCAAAGATGCTCTGGCCTGAGGCCCCCAACGGTCACCTCCTCTAATGCCTGCCCCCTAAGGAGCAAGCCTGGGGCACTGCGCACCCAGGAGAAACAAGGCCAAGGGGATAGGGGATGGGGCTGGAAGAGAGTGTGTTTGGGTCAGGCTGGCAAAGAACATGTGTGGTGAGACTGGCAGAATGGTGCCTGCTGTTAGCAGTGACTGATGAGGGGCAGAAGCAGCTGTAGGAATCGGGCTGCCAGCAGAGGGCAGCATTGTGGTGAGTCATGGCCTGCCAATGTGGCAGAATCCAGAGGCAGTGGACAGGCAGGGCGGCTGCAGAGGTCCAGATACAGGGAGGGAAGGAGCCCCCCAGTGCCCAGGATAGGCGGGTGAAGTTTCTTGGGCAGCACCTTCTCAATGTCCTCCAGCGTGCGGCAGTACTTGGCCTCAGTTTCCTGGATCTCCAGCAGGCAGCGACTTCTTTTGTCATCCTGGCTCATGCCCATTTTCTGCAGGACAGGTGTGAATGGTGAGTGGGAACCAGGAATCAAAAGGACACCTGCCTGACACAGAGGCACAGGGCGGGGATGCCGCCTCAGGTGATATGAGACAGGGAAAAGCCTGAGGGGCCCCTTGACATGCTGGGTAGGGGTGTGCCTACAGCCCAGGGGTTGCTGGCCTCTGCACCCGGGAGAAATAGCCAGCAACCCACACTTGCTGGACAAGCCGGACCCACATCTGTGGCAGTTCCTGGGAGAAGCATGAGCAGCTCTGGGGTGCTATTTTCACACTCTGCAGTCCTAGAAGCATCCCTGGGGTCAAGGCCCAGGCCAGGAGATCTTGGCCAAGCCCTTCCCTGGCCCCTCCACTGCAAAAGTGGCATCGGATGTCTCTATGGAGACGGTGTCCCAAGCCTGCTGCACACTGAGATCCCCAAAGTGGGAAGGAAGGCCGGATCCCCCCCCAGAACTTACCTGCAAGTACCTTATCTGAAAGCATGACAAGAAGTGAATAAGTGAGACACAAATGTCAGAGGTGTGGTTGTGCCATCCCGAGCCACATTTGAAGCACCAGCACCCTCAACAGCCCTAGGGCCTTGCCCTCTGCCCCAGCCTCGCTAGGACCCGCTCACCCTGGCTTGTTTCCTCTATGCCCTGCCCCTGTCCCCTTCTGTCCTCTGCCCCATCTCCATCTTTCTCCAGGATGGGGTACAGCAGGACAGAAGTAAAGGCTGGTGCTGGGTCTCACAGACCCAGTGTCTGAGTGGTGCTGGGTACCAGAGTCTTGAGAAGCAATCAAGACACAGCCTGGTCCAGTGGCCCTGGCAGGCAGTAGCCCTGTAGGCCGTGACAGCACCATGATGTTCAGGGCCAGGGATGGCAGCAGGCATGGGCAGGAGGCACAGACCTAAGCTGAAGAGGCATGGGCCCCACTTTACCCCCAGGTCACCCCATTTGCTGACTTGTGGCAGCTTAGGGGCACACACACAGGGTTCCCCAGCACCCATAGATGAAACATCCAAGGGGCTGCACTGCCCCTTCCGGGTCTGGAGTCATCCCACATCAGGGCCCCTGGTCATTAGGGAAAGAGCAGGGCTCCCCTCACTCTTCTGGGCCCAGAATAGAGATGAAGTGACAGCTCTCAGCACTGGCCTCTGGGCCACCCTGTCCCTGTCTGTTCCCCAGGTAGCACAGAGCTCCCAGGTAAGTACTCGAAGCACCCAGGATGGGTCCCCATATCCCCACCTGGCAAGCAGAAAACCCATTGTGTGGCTGGCTGCTGATGTCAAGGCATGTAAAGCATGAATCCACCAAGAGCAGCTGGATACAGCTGGGAAATTGGGGGCACCCCAACAGATGCCCAGGGGGTTGACAGGGCACCACAGCAGAGACCAGCACAGGCTACCTCAGGAGGGGTATGGATCTGCTCTGTCAGGGAATCTGGGGGATCCTGGGCTCAAAGACCCTCAGGCCCCGCAAGACCAGGGGTATCCTCTGTGTCACAAGAGTGATGCTGGGACAACATCAAGGGTCCAAAGGGGGCACAAACTGTGGGGGTTAGTGGGTCAGAGGCTCAGGAAATCAGAGGCTGAGGTCAGGGGTTAGGTCAGAGGTCAGATGGGTCGGGCCTCACCATGGGCTGCTGGACCTCCACCTTGATGATGTCCTCATACACATCGTCGCCCTCGTCCTCGCAGGGGACGCAGTCATAGATGTCCTCCCCCAGGTCATGCTCACTGTGTGAGGGGAGGAAGTTGGGGGGGTCAGGAGCATTTCTCAGGGTGTAGTCAGGGGTGGGTCCCTCGTGGGAACACTGGCCCACAGATATTCATATCACCCAGAGTGGAAGCCACCCCAGGGCAACCGAGGTCCCATTCCAGCCGTGGCCTGGGAAATACGGGCACAGGCCGAGCTCAGCTGCAAGCTCCAGACCTGTCCTGAAGCTGGCCATACAAGTCCTCAGCCCACCTCCAGGAGTGTGGCATCACCATAGAAGCCCCTAACTGCCTCCCAGTGCCACAAACTGGTGCCCTGGTCACACAGGGCCCCATTACTCAGACAGCTCCTCCAGGGGTGCAGGGTGACACCAATCCTGCAGACACCCTGCCCCCCTTCCTTGGCCCTCCTTACTCGGCCAGCTCCTCCAGGCTTCGGTAGATGTCATCGTCATTTTCCACCGTGTCCTCGGACGGGAAGGGCCTGCAGGGCACACAAACGGGGACAAGCTCAAGGGCTATGGCCTCCACACCAGGGCTAGGCTCTGACACTGTGAAATAGGATCTCATGATCTGGACATGCCCCAGAACCAGCCATCAGGCAGGGGAACAAAAGCAAAGGGGCCCCTGTTCAGACACTGAAGATCCAACACTTGGGGACAAAGAAGGCACAAGGGTGCTCACGTCCCACCTGAAACATTCAGGTGAGTCCCGGCACTCTTTTAGTCAAACATCCCCTACCCCAAGAGGGAGGACAGACACTCAGGGGTCCAACTGAACCAGCACATGGTTGGTGAGTAGAAGAATGGTGATGGATGGAAGGGGCAGAGGAGGACGGATCGGGGAATGGTGGGATGGTGAATGGATAGATGGATGGGTGGGTAGGTGCATAGATGGGTGGGTGGGTGGATGGATAAGTGGATGGATGGATGGGTGGATGGATGGATGAGTGGATGGATGGATGAATGGATGGGTGGATGGATGGATGGATGGATGGGTAGGTAGATGAACGGGTGGGTGGTTGGGTGGATGGATGGATGAATGGTGGATGGATGGTTGATAAATGATGGATGGATAAATGGGTAGATGATGGACAGATGGATGATTGGAAGAATCAGTGGACAGAATGACCGCACAGATGATGAAGTGATATCTATGAGGACACCTGAGAGTGACTGGCTTTGTGAGCTAAGGGACAGGTGATATGAGATGTGGATGCTGGAGGATGAGCAGTGGCCAAGGTAGGTAATGGGTAGGTAGACAGGTGTCCTCCAAAACCTCACATTACAGCTGAAACACTAGTGACATGGACGTGGCCCCGAGCAGAGTCACAGCAGTTGAGACCTCAGGAGACCCCAATGTACAGAGGGTGCTGCCTGTCCCTCAGCAAGGACTCTGCCCTTGCCCATGGCTCATGTGACTCCAGCATAGAGAATCTGAGCTCATCTGTGCCTCAGAGAGGGGGCGTGGAGCCATGGGGCAGGGCACACCAAGGATACATGAGGCCACACATGGCACCAACCCCACAAGGCACTCACCCACGTCCCTGCCCTCCCTCTCCCCTCCTTCACAGGCTTCTGGGAAATGGCTCTACAGTGCCCAGCCAAGAGAAATGGGGATGCCCAGGCAGGAAACAGAGGCTCTGTGTGCCTGGAAACCCCCATAGCCCTGTGCCAGACAGCTCCCATATAGCCACCCTCCTGGGAGACCCCTGAGAGCCACACCCCCAACAGACAGGCAGGACAGTGTGGAGCACCAGCCAGAATTCTGAAAACTGGGTCCTGCAGGGCATCAGCACAATCAGAAAGTGGCACAGTCGCACTACTTAGTTACCCCAAATGCCTCACTGGCCTGGGAAATACAGACAGGCCCTGGGGGAATGAGATCCCACAGCTGGTGCACAGGCTCAGCCCTCTGAGGATGCACATCTGAGGGGAACCAGGGTCAGGATGCCGGAATGAAAGGGAGGACTGGGGGCTCCAAGGGCAGGGACCCTATGCTCGTGGAAATGGGGGCTGGTGCTGGGCCCTGGGGAGGACAGGTCTGACTCAGATTCTAGGGCCTGGTCCTGCGTAGAGATAGTGCAAGGAAGGACCCTGTCTCAGTTTCCTGTTCTGAGCAGCCTCAGAGCATGGGGTGGGGCTCAGGAGAGCCTGGCATGGGATGGACAGCAAGGTGTTAGGTTCGTGCCCTAACACAGGTGGGTGGGACCCAGGGCAGGGGGGACTAGACCTCCCCCAACACAAGAGTCTGACACAGCCGCAGCAGCTTGGCAGGTCAGAAGTACCTCAAGAACTGACTGGGGTCCTCAGAGCAGTAGCACAGTGGTAGGGCATTTGCCTTGCACGAGGCTGACACAGGACAAATGCAGGTTCGATCCCCAGCATCCCATATGGTCCCCCGAGCCAGGAGCAATTTCTGAGTGCAGAGCCAGGAATAACCCTGAGCAATGCCGGTGTGGCCCCTCCCAAAAAACAAAACAAACAAAAAATTAACTGGCAGAGGCCAGAGCAATAGCACAGCAGTAGGGCGTTTGCCTTGCACGTGGCCACCAACTGGGACGGAGCTCAGTTCGATTCCCCGGCATCCCATATGGTTTCCCAAGCATGCCAGGAGCGATTTCTGAGCACAGAGCCAGGAGTGACCCCTGAGCACTGCCAGGTGTGACCCAAAAAACAAACAAGCAAACAAAAAAAGAACTGGCTGGGGGAAGGAACGCTGTCCAATCCAGCCCTTCTGAAAAACAATATGGGAATTCCTCAAAAAGCTGAACACTGAGCTTCCTTATGTTCCATCAATACCACTCCTAGGGATATACCAAGAACACAATACAAAAATGCCCTTTGCATGCCTATGTTCATTGCTGCTCTATTTACAATAGCCAGAATGTGGAAACAACCTAGATGCCTGACAACAGACGAGTGGCTAAAGAAACTGTGGTACATCTACACAATGGAATACTATGCAGCAGTCAGAAAAACAAGTCATAAAATTGTCCTATGCATGGATGGCATGAAAACTATTATGCTGAATGAAATGAGTCAGAGAGAGAGAGAGATAGACACAGAATAGTCTCACTCATCTGTGGGATTTAAGAAAAATAAAAGACAGTATGTTAACAATACCCAGAGACAATAGAGATGCGAGTCGGAAGGACCAGCCCATGATATTAAGCTTACCACAAAGAGTGGTAAGTGTAGTCAGAAAAATAACTACACTAACAACTATCATGACAATGACAGAGAGATAAATACAATACCTGGAAAAAAAAAAGAAAGAAAGAAATACAATACCTGTCTCTAAAACAGGTAGGGGCTGGGGGAGGAGGGAAATGGGGACAATGATGGCGGAAAAGTTGTACTGGTGAGGGGCGTGTGTGCATTTTATGGCTGAAACTCAATTAGGAACATATTTGTAACCATAGCTTTTAAATTTTTTTTTTTTTTTGGTTTTTTGGGCCACACCCGGAGGTGCTCAGGGGTTACTCCTGGCTGTCTGCTCAGAAATAGCTCCTGGCAGGCACGGGGGACCATATGGGACACCCGGATTCGAACCAACCACCTTTGGTCCTAGATCGGCTGCTTGCAAGGCAAACACCGCTGTGCTATCTCTCCGGGCCCCAGCTTTTAAATTTTAAAATTAGATGGAAAGAAGGAAGGAAGGAAGGAAGGGAGGGAGGGAGGGAGGGAGGGAGGGAGGGACGGAGGGAGGGAGGGAGGGACGGAGGGAGGGAGGGAGGGAGGGAGGGAGGGAGGGAGAGAGAGAGAGAGAGAGAGAGAGAGAGAGAGAAAGAGAGAAAGAAAGAAAGAAAGAAAGAAAGAAAGAAAGAAAGAAAGAAAGAAAGAAAAAAGAAAGAAAGAAAGAAGAAAGAAAGAAAAAGAAAGAAAGAAAGAAAGAAAGAAGAAAGAAAGAAAGAAAGAAAAGAAAGAAAGAAAGAAAGAAAGAAAGAAAGAAAGAAAGAAAGAAAGAAAGAAAGAAAGAAAGAAAGAAAGAAAGAAAGAAAAAGAAAGAAAAAGAAAGAACAGGCTGGGTCAGAGCAGGAACACAGCAGGGAGGGTGTTTGCCTTGCATGTAGCTAACCCAGGTTCAATCTCCAGCATCCTATATGGTCCCCTGAGGACTGCCAGAAGTGATTCCTGAGCACAGTGCCAGGAGTCAGCCCTTAAGGCCCAAAAAGCAAAACCAAAACAAAGGAGAAAGAACCAGGCCCAGGGATTCACAGGCTCCTGCAAAGACTTGGTCCCAAAGAGGCCCCATCAATCCTTGTCATTCTGTGATCGGGTTCTACCACCACCACCCTGCTCCACCACTCCCAGCCCACACCTGGTCAGCATCAGAACTGTGGATCCCACCTGTAAGAAAACACAGAATTGGGCCGGGTAGGTGGCGCTGGAGGTAAGGTGTCTGCCTTGCAAGCGCTAGCCAAGGAAGGACCGCGGTTCGATCCCCCGGCGTCCCATATGGTCCCCCCAAGCCAGGGGCGATTTCTGAGCACATAGCCAGGAGTAACCCCTGAGCGTCAAACGGGTGTGGCCCAAAAACCAAAAAAAAAAAAAAAAAAAAGAAAACACAGAACTGACCCCAACATGGCTGACCAGTGAAAGGGACAGAAGCCCCAGCAGTCTCAGGAGAGGGAAAAACGGGAGGACTTCTCACAAGAGGGGACAGGGATGTTGGCTAGGAAAGCAAGTGTAAAGAGGAACTAGAAGCTGAGACTCATGTCTGAGTGCCTGGAGGTGGGTGGGTAGATGGTGAGAGTAGAAGTCGATGTGCTCGTGTCAAGGATCAGGCAGGGGAGGGGCTGGGGACCTGCACAAAACTTAAGTGTGGGGTAAGGAGAGGGGAAGGCACCCATCAGGCTGCCTAAGGAGCCAGAGGGCACCTCTCAGCAGCATACAGAGAGCTCCAGGCCCTTTTAGGAGAGCTGCCAGGATAGGGGGTGGGAACTGTCCTGTTCTCTAAGGCCTCTTCCTAGGGTACTGGCCAGCAGGCCAGGAAGTTGCTTCATTGCAAGGCCCTGCCTGTACAGAGGCCCAGAACACAGCCTGGACTGGGAAGACAACCAGTAAAGGTCCCAAGGCCTGTGGCTGGAGCAAGGGGTTGTACACCATGGGGTGGAGTAAGTCTGGGGGATGGAAAGGACTGCAGGAGAAGAACCCAAGGCCGGGGCAGGGCTGAGGGGAAGGAGCCTGAAGGGGGGTGACTCTTCTGCAAGGGCCCTAAGGGGCTTAGAGGACAAAGGGTCTGTGGCCTTGCACTCACTGTCCAGCACTGGACACAGGAAACTACAGCTCAGGGCAGAGGGTAAAAGCAGGGACGGCCTCTTAGAGTGGGCGCAAAGGGCTCACCTGATGCCTTTGTTCTGGGCGATGCTGTGATGGGAAAGTCTGGACAGAGTGGAGATGACCTGAGGGAGGAAGAGAACATGACATGTCACTTCACGGAACCAGTAGCCAGCACGCCGGCAGGGCCTGTAGCTTCCTCTGCCTGGATGGCACTCAGTACAGACCCAGACCCTCTCCACGGTGACCCCCAGAGGTGGGGCTCACTCCCCCTCAGTCAGAGCCTTCCAGTGCCACTCCCCATCCAACTAGGGGACAGCTGCTCTGGAAGGCACCACAAAGCAGGTGGGATAACTGCTATTTGAGTGAGGGCCAGCCCCTTTCTCAGAGAAAAACTGAGGCCCCAAACATGTGCCATAACAGGGCTGCCCTCAAGCTCTTTCCTTTGAGGGCATCTAAACAGATCCTCTTTTCCAAAGAGTCCAGTACAACCCAGAAACATCACCAGAGAACCCTCCAGAGCACGGCCACTCCACACCCAGACCTGTCAATGGAAGAATGTACAGAGTCTCTGCATGTGAAGGACACACAGCTGCATGCCCACCAGAGTGTGTGCTGTGCTTGAGAGCAGGGGTATGTGCAGGCAGAGTGCACATGTAGTATTCATGGGGACATGTGAGGGACACATATGCAGTTGTGTGCCTGTAGTAAGACTGCACAATAACCATACATGCACATGACGTGTGCCCTGTGTGGTCTCCATGTTATGTGTGTCCATGTGAGACTGGGGACAAGAGTGCAACCATGATGACCATGTGCTTCCTTTCAGGAATGCTGAATGGCTTTCAGGAGGCTCCGTGTGGTGCCCCGCTTGCTCTCTCATGTGCGAGCACATGTACATGCAAGCACACACATAGCACATATACACAGGACATACAGCATAGCACATGCAGAAAATTGGGTGCTCCTGGGTCATGCAGAAATGAACCAAAGGGGCTGGAGCAATAGCACAGCGGTAGGACATTTGCCTTCCACGCGACAGACCCAGGACGGACCCAGGTTCAATCCCTGGCATCTCATATGGTCCTGTGCCTGCCAGGAACAATTTCTGAGCACAGAGCCAGGAGTAATCCCTGAGCACCTCTGGATGTGGCCCAAAAACTAAAATAATAATAATAATAATAAAGAAATGAATGAACCGGGCCCAGAGAGATAGCACAGCGGCGTTTGCCTTGCAAGCAGCCGATCCAGGACCTAAGGTGGTTGGTTCAAATCCCGGTGTCCCATATGGTCCCCCGTGCCTGCCAGGAGCTATTTCCGAGCAGACAGTCAGGAGTAACCCTTGAGCACCGCTGGGTGTGCCCCCCCCCCCAAAAAAAAAGAAAAGAAATGAATGAACCAAAGACAAAAGTGCACAAGGTACACTTCTGAGGAGACAACAGGGCCCAGTGGGGTCCATGCTGGTGCACACTAGAGCCAGGTGAG
This sequence comes from Suncus etruscus, assembly GCF_024139225.1. Taxonomy (NCBI): domain Eukaryota; kingdom Metazoa; phylum Chordata; class Mammalia; order Eulipotyphla; family Soricidae; genus Suncus; species Suncus etruscus. Next base: position 20,456,841 of record NC_064852.1, on the reverse strand, counting down.
CCCCAGCTGTGATGTGCTGAACCCTGCAGGCACTGCAGGACCCCCTCTCCGTGGGTCCACAGACCTTCCTTATCAGCCCCAACCAGATGTGCAGACACAGCAGCCAGGCAATGAGATTAGCAAACTCATTTGCATGAGTCGCTGGAAACCCCCATCTACCAGGAACCCAGGGCCACAGCGAGCAGCGACGCCCCTCCCGGAAACTGCATCCTCCACTCCCAGCTGTGCCTGCTTTTCCCCACTTGGCATGGAGAACAAGGTCTGAGGATCTCGGCGCTGCAGTGACAGGCCGCTGGGAGTGATTCATCATGAAGTGTGTGCAGCTGGGAAACTCCACCGCTCCCCACAGAGGGACTGTCTTTAAGGGGGGAGGCAGACCCCAAGACAACAGAGTGGGACCCCAAGACAGCTGAGCGAGAAAATGAAAAATGCTCTGCTCTGAAGCCGACAATAGCAGCACCACTGGGTGGGCCCACTCGGGAGGAGGGAGCAGCCAGATGGGCAGGGCTGGAGGCCATTGGGAATGAGAAAAATGACAGAGAAGGCAAAGTCCAGGCTCAGCAAGGCAAGGGCCCTGCAACAGTCGCCCATGAGCCCAGGACCATCAACTTGACTACCGTGGGCTGGATCAATGATCAATGTTCGAGTCCCACACAAGATGGAGACGCCGTCTCAAGGGCCAGAGGAACAGCATCCCAAAGGGGTGCCCACAGTCTGTGGGTGCTGCAGTCTCTTACGGATGGGTGGACTGTGGGTGGGTTGGAAGGGATAGATGGTGGGTGGGTATGTGGATGAGTAAACAGAAGGGTAGATGGGGAAAAGGGGGATGGATGGACAGATGGAGGGTAAGTAGGTAGAGAGATGGGAGGTGGATGGATGGGTGGATAGATGAGTGGATGGTAGATGAATAGTGAATGGTGGATAGATGATGGATATATGGTGGATAGATAAGTGGTTGGTGAGTGGATAGTGGATTGTTGTATTAATTATTTATTATAAAGTCCTAGTAGTGAATGGATGAGATGGATGGCAAGGCCTTTCTCAGCCGGTCCGGCACCTGCAGCCCTTATGGCCTGGCGGGTCTGTAGGTTCAGGGTGATGGTGAAGAAATGATCCACAGACAGTCAGATGAAGTTTCAGGAGACATAAAGTTTTATTACAAGGCCCTAACTGCCATGTACATATTCCTCACGTGGCCTCTAAGCAAACCAGCCTATCGGCATCCAATTTGTATTTCTCCTCTATCTGCTGCATCTTCCTTCCTGCTGCTTCTGTCTCACCTCTCCCCCAGGCCACTCTAGTTACCAACCGCAGGCCCCTTCCATCTGTGGGAGGGTCTCCTTTTCCAGGTGAAATAGTCAGGAATTTGGGGAGGGGGTAACAGTGGATAGTGGATGGATGAATAGGTGGGTAGATAAATGGATGGTTGGACAGATGAAAAGGCAGATGGACAGATAACAAATCAAAGGGTCCTTCTGGTCACGCTCCCTGTTGAGTGTGAGAGCAGCTGCAACCCCTGCCTGTAGCCAGCCCCGGCTCAGAGCCCAGCATCCAACAACCCTGTTCTCCATTCACACAGGGTCCTTCTGGCCCTGGACTCCCAACGACCTGGTTGCGGAGAAAACTGAAGCTCAAAGGAACATGGAGAGGCCGGGGAAGGGGCAAGTTGGAAGGACACCAGGGAGCAGGACCAAGAGCATGTCCCAGCTGCCACCAGCACAGGGATGGTGCAGCCTCCCCCACAGCTCCCCGTGCTGGAGCATTTGCCCCAGATCTGTCTAGGGTCCAGGTCGGGAAGCCTGGAGTGGCGGAGCACGGGTTTCTCTCAGAGGTCCCCTCATGGAGGGACCCAGGCAGAAGCCCTAGACACTGCCCAGTGCCAGCACAAGGGTCCCTGAACAGGTTGCTTCCTTGAACCCAGACTCTCCCCAGGTTTGCATCTCCCAAGCTGTCCTGTTCAGTTGTCACTCCGAGAGATGGGAGAAGGGGGCTGAGCTGAAGTCCCTGGCACCTCCCACCACCACCAACACCCACTGTCCTCACCAAGCACCCCAGTCACATTGGAGAGGTCCAGCCTGACCTTCAGGAACCTGACACAGACCAAGGTATGACTATGAGACTTTGGGGTCCCCATCTGGGGGAGATGCTTGGCCGCTGTCCCCACTGGATGACAATCCAGGAAGGTTCAGAGGCATCTCCACAGATGAGAGGTTGGGGGTGGCCTTGTCCCCTGAGTGGAGGAAGCCCACAGGGCAGTGGTACAGTGCTGCGGGCAACAGCAGCTAACCCTACTGTGCCCACAGCAGGCTTCACCAGCTGATCCCAGAGCACATGCCTGGGGAGGGTCTCCTGGATCTGTCAGAAGCGTGACCACGGCTAACTGTGGACTGTGGCAGGATCCTCGGGTCCTGAGTACACAGGATGGGCCGGGACCAGGCAGGAACACAGTCTAGCTGCTCTGAACAGCCTGGCAGGCAGGAAGATGTTTATTTTTTGTTAGTTTGTTTTTTCTGTTTTTGTTTTTGGGCCACACCCTGTGGCACTGAGGGGCTACTCCTGGCTCTGCGCTCAAGAATTACTCCTGGCAAGCTTGGGGGACCATATGGGATGCGGTGATTGAATCCGGGTCTGGCCTAGGTTGTCCGCATACAAGGCAAATGCCCTATCACTGTGCTATCACTCTGGCCCCAGCAGGCAGGAAGATGTAAGGAGCAGTTCAAAAGTGCCAAGAACATCAAGTCCAAATTCTCCCATTTATGGCAGGGAAACTAAAGCCCATCGAGGAAGCCACGAGGGGACGGGCTCAGACCACCTAGCACTCCTGCAGAAGGTAGCTCAATGCCAGGGGGCCTGGGACACAGCTCCCTCACTCGACAGGGAACACTCAAAGACTGGTGCTAAATGCAGGCTAATGCAAGGCCCCAGTTCTGATCCCTTGCATTGCACAATGATAGGGTGACAGCTACATCCCAACAAAACTTTACCTGAGGAACCAGACACCCACAGCTGCCATTTTGGGCCAAAGCTCTGCCAGGTTGTCATCTAACTCCTTCCAGGCCTGGCATTCCTACCCCACGCCCAAATCCTCAAACCCCCACAACCCCTTCTTTTTTTTTTTGGTTTTTGGGTCACACCTGGCGGTGCTCAGGGGTTACTCCTGGCTGTCTGCTCAGAAATAGCTCCTGGCAGGCACGGGGGACCATATGGGACACCGGGATTCGAACCAACCACCTTTGGTTCTGGATAGGCTGCTTGCAAGGCAAACGCCGCTGTGCTATCTCTCCGGGCCTACCCACAACCCCTTCTAAGAACCGAGGTGTTGTACTGCAGATGTCTATACAGCCTATTCTCACCAAGGATTCCTATTCCGGCACTACAGATATCTACACAACTTGTTCCCTCCAAGCCCTGCAAGACAACTTCCTCTGTCCCTCCCTAACAGCTGAATGGAAGCCTGGAGGTCATGACCAAGGCAGGGCAGGGTCAGGCAGGGGCTGTCTGCCTGTGAGACTGCTCAGACAGGCGGGTTCAGTCCTGGGCTGGGCTCCCTCACAGCCCCCACAGGGCAGTTAGTTCTGAGGGCCTGGGGCCTGGGGAGGAGCATTGGGCCTACTCAGCGTCTGTGCATGCTCAGTGTCTGTGCATGCGGCCCACCAGACCCATGCAGGCTGCTCTCCCAGTGGGTAAGGTGTGTCCTGACCAAGGGTGATTTAGTGATTCATGGCCCCCAGGCATCCCAATCCCAGGAGTGGCAAAGCCAGGAGCCCCGCCCAGCCCTGCTGCACCACAGGGATCCACCACTGAGCCCTGAGAGACAGAAAAACACTCCAGGGCCCGGAGAGATAGCACAGCTGTGTTTGCCTTGCAAGCAGCCGATCCAGAACCTAAGGTGGTTGGTTCGAATCCCGGTGTCCCATATGGTCCCCGTGCCTGCCAGGAGATATTTCTGAGCAGACAGTCAGGAGTAACCCCTGAGCACCGCTGGGTGAGACCCAAAAACCAAAAAAAAGAAAGAAAGAAAGAAAAACACTCCAACAGAAGCCAACCTGGGAAACCCACCAGGCAGCACAGCCCAGAGTCCTGCCAGCTTCACGTCTGGTTCCCAGCAGGCCTAGCATTCCCACCACCTTCAGCAACTCCTCAAACCCTCCAGAGCCCCTTCAAAGAACCGTCTACACAGTCTTCTTCCCAGGACCCCTCTCCTGCAGAAGACCCCTGGTCTGCAGGGACCCCTGATTACTGAGGCCTGCCACTCCAACATGGGCCCAACTGAGCGTGACAGCCAGATCCTGGCCCCTGCCCCTCTCCAACTGCATCTCCCGAGATGTCCCTCCTGGTCAGGGGGTGCCCTAGACACTGGTCAGGCCCACCAGGGGGAATGGAGACAGTGAGGCTCTGCCCCCCCCCCACGTGACACTGGACCTCAGTCTTATCCCTGAGCCCCCATTTTTAGCTGGGACCCTGAAACCCAGTGGCTCCTATCCTCCACCCTCTCACCATCCCAGGCTCCATGTTCCCCCCAACCCATGGCGTTCTAACTCCTCAGGATAAGGAAGATCTACCCAGATCTGGGTATGGAAATGGGGGAGTTGGGTGTCTGGTGGGGGTCACACACATCATAGCTGGTGACCCCCTTGGCACCCAGGAAACTGGGAATATTCAAGGCACCTGTGGTGGACACAACAGTTCTGCTCCCTGCCTCATTTTCCCCAGCACTATGCTGAGCAAGAGGACAGAGCCAGCCCGCCCTCTCCCTCACTGTGTCTAATGAGTATACAGCTACCTCTCCCATTGGCACACCCAGAGGAATTATGTTCAATGGGCACATAACAACCTCCCGTGCACGATGCCCAATGAGCGTACAGATACTTCTCCTGCCTCCAAGATAAACAAATAGACTGGAGAGAAAGTACAGTGGGGAGGGTGCTTGCCTATCACACCAGGTTCAATCCCAGGCATCCTATACAGTCCCCAGTGCCCTGCCAGGAGTGATTCCTAAACTAGAGCCAGGCATACGCCCCAAAGCACCACCATGTGGGTCTGAAACAAAACACAAACAAGGAAAAACGATGAAGGCGTCGAGGGCAGAGCTGAGCCCCACTGGGATCTGGATGAGCGGCACAAAGTCTTGGCAAGAACCCTGTTGACCCCACTGACTGTGCTGACCTCCAACAGGCCTGTTTTTTCTAGAAACATAAGGAAGGAGGCAGGGCTTCCATAGCTGGGTGCATGAGGGAGCCCCACCACTGCCCACCAGCATGGCAGTATGCCAGCCCTTAAAGGGTCCATGGCTTCACTGGAAGATGTCCTCCAGCTTAGGTGCATGGTCTGTTTCTGCTCAGCTGGGGACCCCTGACCCGACCATGGTGTGGCTCCACTTTGTTCCAGATCACACAGCAACCATAGGTCTGCCATCTAGGTGGGTGACGGTGCAAAGGCAGAGTCCCAGTCACCAGCCCCATCCTTGCAGGTACCAGCCCCACAGGTTATACCCCAAAAGGGCTGCAAGGGGGGTTCAGGGAAGACCCAGGAGTATCCCAGGATGGGAGCAGCTCTGTGGTGTCCTCAGATGTGACCCAGAAGAAGCATCTTCCTCCCAGACATGGGCCCATATCCTCCATTCCTCCTCCAGGGCCTGATCACTAGGATGGGGATCCCATGTCGGGCCTGCTGCTCTGGGGTCCACACACGCACTGTGAGACTGTCATACACAGTGGCCTTGGGGATGGGCTGGGCCTGGAACCACCAAGAGTGTTATCAGTGTCCAGATAACATGCATTTCTGTCGCCCTCAGCCCTGAGCACCCCCAGAATGAAACATTCGGAAGCACTTTCTGGAACAGTCCTGATCACAAAGTAGGGGCTCCCTTAAACCCAGAATAGGTCTATCTGTCCTGAGGATGGAGATGGACTCCAGGGGCAGGCCCAGGCCTGGGCCCATTTCTCCCCACTTCAGTGTGGCCCTGGCAGCTCAATTCCTGTCTCCTTACCAGATTCTGCCTGGTGCCACACATAAATGCATAGGCACTAACACACAAGCACATGCAAGAATGTAGCATGCACATGCACTAACACATAAGCACACGCACTTACACACAGGCACACACTAATATAACTGCACTCATTCGCTAGTACATACACACAGGCTTACCACCCCACGCACATACATGTATGTGCAAGCATATATACACACCCCTTGGCCAGGGTCCCATAGACCATAACATAACTTGGGGCTTGCAAGGGGGCAACACCCTGTTGTCCCCCAGTCCTTCCAGGGCCTTGCAGTTGAGTTGGGGGTTTGAGTGGTCCTCACACCCAGCCCAGGTGCCATGCCAACCCAGGGCATTGGTTCTGCCATAAGGCGTCAGAGGCCACTGCACAGCCAGTGTCTGAGTCCCACCCGCCAGCCTCTCACAGGACAGAAGAAAAGGGGCTCACTTTGAGGGCTGGGCAATGCAGTCACTCTCAACCCCAAGAAGCCCAGGATTCTACCGGTGTGGAAGCTCAGATGGGAGCTGTTCTGGGAACTAATTAGACATGAGGGTACAACATGCCTTCGGTGTTCATCCCTGCACCCTGATTCAACCAGAGAGGGTCAGGTCACCCTTGACTCCAGTGGGCGTGCTCATGGATGGGAGAAGCAGCGCCACAAACCAGGCAAGACACCCCTGGCGTGAAGTTCACCCTAACATTCTCCCCCACCCCAGTTCCCCCCACGTTTTCTCTCTCCTCTGCATCCCACACTGCTGCCTTCCAGCTCTACGCAGACTGCATCCTAGGGCACTGGCAGGGACAATTAACCAATGAAAATTTAATTAACTGTGGGTGCAGACAGGAAAATGCAGTGCAGGGGAGGGGAAGGAGCCCCAGTGTGGGCACCAGCACACAGTCTGCACAGTATCCGTCCACAGAGGGACACAGTGGCTGGGTGTCATTATCCAGGGAAGCTCGGCTGGCCCTAAGCTCCCCCAGGCTGTTCTGGAAGCCTTCCAGACCGGTTGGAGCAGAAACCTAATATATCTTATTTGCAACCTTCGCCCTGGACCTAAGGGGAAATACCGGGGAGCAGTGGAAAAGGAAATCTCCACCCCACCCTCTCTCCCTGCACCTCCACCCCACCCTATTTCCCTGTCCCAGGGTGAGGGAACCTATGGGGAGAGCTAGCCAGGCCCCAGGGTGCCTGCAGTCCCCATAGACAGCTCGCTCAGGGGCCCATAGCACAGCAGAGCAGGACCTGTCCATAGGGCTGCTGCACATTAAAGACACCCCACTTACAGCTCAGCTGAGGTTTCTCAAGGGTTCCACGTGCCCCAGCAGAGACCCACCCATGGGAGATCACCGCCCAGCACTCTTCTTGGTCAGAAACACTTTCTTTTTTGGGGGGCTGTGTTGGGCCCCATCCAGACATTTTCAGGGCTTATTCCAAACTCTGTACTCAGGAATGCAGTTATCTCAACATTCTTCCTGTCCCCCATCCCAGTTCACCCCTGTTCTTCTGGGGGCACTCTGGGGACCCTATGAAATACTGGGGATCAAACCCAGAGTTGGCTTCATGCAAGGCAAATGCCTTTCCTGCTGTGCTAGCGTATGGAGCCCTGATTCAGGAAACACTGATAAGCAAACCCTCTCTCCTCCTCTCTGCACTGCCCAGGACAGAGCACAGGGCCCACTCAGATCTAGAAATAAATCCTAGCCTGGTAGGTCAACCCCAGAGGGAGAGGAGACCACCCCCAGGAACTCCAAAGGATGTGATCAGCTCCCTGCCAAAGTCTTAGGGAAGGTTCCTGACTCTTGGCTGAGGGGGGCTCCTGCCTGGCCTCCAGAGGAGAGTTCTGGGGCTTTCACTGCCTCACTCCCTTATCCTCCCACTGAGGTATCTATGGAGAAGTCAGGACATGGAAAGGCCATGGACAGATGGATGGATGATGGGGGGGGGGTGGAGGACAGAGGATGTGTGCACCATGCATGGGTGGATGGCTGGAGAGATGGATGAGTCAGTGCATGGACCATGGATGGAGAGACAGATAAGGGGAAAAGGGAGGACAGGTAGATGGATGGTGGGTGGATGGATGGATGGATATGCAGATGGGTGGATGGATGAATATGTAGATGAGTGGATGGATGGATGGATGATGAATGGATGAATGGATGAATGAATGTACAGATAGATGATAGATGGATTGGAAAGTGGATGGAAGATGGATGGCTGGTTGAGGAAATGGCTGGATAAATAAGGGATAATGCATTCACGGTGGCTCATTGATAGGTAAGTGGGTGGATACCCAAGAGGGAGAACAGAGAGATTTGCACTGCAAATCCCTGCCCAACACGGAGAATGGATCCTGGAAAGCACCAACACTACTCTGACCTGGCACAGTACTCCGTGGGCAGCAGAGCATGTACACTCGGGCAGGAAGCAGGCAGCTATCCCCATGGGAACCTTGGCACCCCTAGGCCTACATGCCAGACCTCAGCACTCAGATGGGATGGACAGGACAGTTCCAAAGCCCGCGGGACATGGTGCAAAGCTGCAGGGCTCTGCTGGGCTCCATCTGTCAGGGGTCTCCAGTCCCCGGGCATCAGAGTGGAGGATTAAACAGACTCCCCTATGGGAGCTCCCATGGAAAAAGTGAGAACAGTGTCCCAGCTGTGGCTGCAGAGCTGGCCTGGCACAAGGCAGGCTGGCACATGGCAGAGAGAAAGGCAGGAAGGAAGGAGATGATGCGATCAATGGGCTGGCGAGTGGCACCCACGTGCCCCAGTTTCCAAACTCGGGTACAGATTCTGGCCAGGGACATGAGTGAAACACTTGTGGGGGGCAAGATGACATGAGCCACATGTGCCAGAGGGTACCTGTGCCCCTCACTCTGGCCATGTGAGAAAGACCTGGTAGCCTGGCGTCATCCAGAGCCCAGCAGCCCGGGCACCGTGCCATCTGCTCATGGCCTCCAGCCATGTAGCCCTATCTACATTGCAGCCTCCAGCCCTTGCAGGCATTGCCGACAGCTGGCCCAGCCCAGGATGGGGCCTGAGGGGCTGGGACCTCAGGGGACCTCTGCGTTAGTACCCAGGCCTGACAGGTCCTGACATGCCACAGCTCCCACCCCTCACAGTGACAATGTTTACAGTGTAGATGGGGTCATGCCTGGCTGCCCATGAGACCAGTACACCCCAGAGCTGCTGGCACTGGCTGAGGGTGTGAAGAGCTGGGGTGGGGACGGGACACAGGAGAGTTCAACTCCAATCAAGTGCACCAGTCTTAGCAGACTGAGGGAAGCTATGGGTCTTGAGCCCACCTGCATCAGCCAGACCATGGGCATCAACTACCTGCGGACATTTCTGGGTGGCAAAGTGTGAGCTGTGGGGGCTGTATGAGACACGTGGATTTGCTTTGTGTGTCAGAGAATGAACGTGCGTGAGTAGGCAAGTCTGTGTATGTCTTGTACATGTCTGCGTGGCTGTGTGTGCAGAGTGTACATGAGGAGGTGAGTTTGTTTTTGTTTTTTTTTTGTTTTGGGGCCACACCCAATGTGTGTGTAACATTGTAACACTCACGGGTTACTCCTGGCTCTGCACTCAGAAATCACTCCTGGCAGGCTCGGGGGAACATATGGGATGCCGGAGATCGAACCCGAGTTCGCCCCAGATCAGCAGCATGCAAGGCAAATACTCTACCGCTGTGCTATAGCTCCAGTCCCTATGGGGGTAGGTTTGTGTGTTGAGCACATGTGGGTGTATGTGGGTGCATATATATGTGTGGGGTTGGGGGAGGAATACATGTATAAAAATGGGTGCACACATGTTTGTGTGGTCTATGCACGTCTGGGTGGAGATGTGCGTATACATGTGTGGGTGTGGGTTCCATCACATGATCCTGGAGCAATATAGGACCTCCTCCTGCTCCATGGAAGGTATAAGAGGTGCTTGGAGGGATCGAAGCAAGTAGTAGGGCTTTTGCCTTGCACACGCTAACCAAGGACAAACTATGGTTCGATCCCCCTGCGTCTTATATGGTCTCCCAAGCCAGGAATGATTTCTGAGCACATAGTCAGGAGTAACCCTTAAGCGTCACCAGGTGTGGTCCAAAAACAAAAACAAAAACAAAAAAACAGGTGCCTTGTAGGGAGGTCCCTGGTGCCTGGGAGAGCAGAAGGCCTGTGCTCCACCCAGGCCTGCTCAGGCCCTTGGCCAAGATCCTAGTATGGACACTACACAGCCACAGTGGGACGGAGCAGCCTCTCCCCATGGCCCATTCAGCAGGGGGCAGAGTGGGGGAACCTTGGCCCCAAGTTGCAATGGAGTGTGCAGGGACGGCAGGTGGTATCGTATCCCTGGAGTCAGTCATGTTCCTGGGTCAGGCTGTCCCTGGAGACAGCTCGTGGCAGCTCAGCTCTGGCCCAGCCTCTGTGTCACCAGCACAGCAGTAACCACAGGACACTTTCTGAGGCTATACACTTGCAGACACATCTGCCACACAGGATCCTTATCACCTAGAGTGACAGGGGGCGGCTTAATCCCTGCAACAACACTGCTGAGTACCTGGGGCCTGGCCAGGGACCCTTTCTGGAGGCAGAACAGCACCTCTGAGGGAGCACCCAGGGAGCACACAGAGACAGAGCAGGTCAGTGCTGGCCCAGCTGGGGACTTCACTCACCTTCCCAAAATCCCGGACATCGAAGAGGTCAAAGGGGTCGAAGAGGTCACAGCTACGGAGTCCAAAGACATCATGGCAGACTCGGAGGAACGTGCGGATATTCTTCAGACACAGGAACTGCAGACACAGGTTAGGGGGACAGGTCAGGGGGCAGCTCAGGGGGGCAACTCAGGGCTGCTACCAGCCTGCGCATCCCATGCACACCTAGATTTCACCCACAACCTCGCAGGGGACAAAGCAGGGGAGCTAGAATCAGCACATGTTAGAACATGCATGCATGTAGCACAGGCTCCCATGCAGAGCACCATGAGAGCACATATGCAAGTCTGTGCACATTACATGTGAGGACACATGTGTGCATGGTGCTGCATGTATGGGGGCCCTGAAGTCACGTGCACAGGCATACCTCTCCATAGGCACTTTGCACACGCACATACACTTTACCAGATACTATACAGGTAATGGGGTCCAAAGGACAGCCCACAGGGGCACAAGGGCTCCCTGTGTGACCCTGTCCCGTCCCGCCCCAGGAGAGGCAACTCCCCCATAAGCCCTATGGACTTTGTTCTGTACACGCCACCTTTCCAGCACACACCCAGCCCAGTAGCATGTGGGGTCAGGAAAGGGGATGGAGGGACAGGACTCGGACGGAGGCTGGTTGCTGGCTGAGGACTAGGGGCAACCAGGCCTGCTGCTAGCCTTGAATCAACCACAGTGATGCCCCCAAGCTCCCTGGAATGATATCAGGGTACAGGTGCGGGGGAGTCACATGCTCCTAAAACACTTCATTTCCAGGGCCAGAGTGATAGCGCACAGCAAGGAGGGATCTTTCCTTGCACACAGCCGATCTGAGTTTGATCCCCGGCATCTATAGGGTCCAGGATTCCCTAAGGAGTGATCCCTGAGTGCAGAGCCAGGAGTATCCCTTGAGTGCTACTGGGTGTAGCCCCCAAACCAAAAGCCAGAAACAACAACAACAAAAAAAGCCTTTTCTGATGGTTTCATTCCCTGGATGGACTGTGGTAGTCATGGGAGGCTCAGGAACAAGCCACAGCCCACGCTGGGCTCCCTGTCTAGGCTCCAGACCTCAGGGGCGAGCGTGGCCCAGGGCCAGGAAGGGCCGGGCCACAGTGAAGCCGCCTCAGTGGTTGGGCAGTGTGCTGTGGAGCACTTCAGGGGAGTAGACCAAAGGGGAGCTGGGGGGCAGGGGTGCCCCACCAAACATGGCCTGCAGCTGGAGGCAGGAGAGATTGAGGGACCTGTCAGGCCTCCTAAGCTGCTCAGGGCATATCCGGGTCATAGTCCAGGCGAGAGTTTCCCGTAGCCCACACCCCCTCCCCAGCGCCTCTATTTTCTGCACAACCCAGCTCGTCTCTAATTTCCACCCGCTTGTTTTCCTTCCTCCACCCATCTTAGAGCTAATTACATGGCTTGAAACCATCGTTGCTGGGCTGGGCCAGCCTCCTGCTACAGAGCAACAGCACCCGAGAGGAGGGGCCCTGGCCCTGCGTTGCCCCAAGGAACCCCTCTCTTGCCCCCCCCCCTCAATCTCCCTCTGGCCTCTGAAAATCAGCCACGGATGAGGCTGGGCTTGAGAAGGAGCTGGCATAAGGGGTCTGCTTGCGGCCCCAGGGACTCTCAGTTATGCCCGGCGGTCACTCTCCCTGCAGTTAAGAAAACTAAGACCTAGGAGCCAGAGTGGTGATGTAAGCGGTAGGGCGTTTGCCTTATACACGCTAACCTAGGACGGACCACAGTTTGATCCCCTGGCATCCCATGTGGTCCTCCAAGCCTAGAACGATTTCTGAGCACGTAGCCAGGAGTAACCCGAGTGTCACCGGGTGTGGCCTCCCCCCAAAAAAAAGAAAACTGAGGAAGGGTACAGGACCAAGGCAATCCTCAGCCCTGGCGGAGGTGGGGGGCTCTGGGAGTGAGCCCCAAGGCACGTCTCACCACAACTGAGTGCCTGTGGGCAGGGCCCAGCTCGAAGCTGATTGCATGTCCCATGGGTCTGGGCCAGTGGGCACCCAGCTGTGTCTACAATTCCCAACCAGGCCACACTAGTCTGTGCTGTGACACAGCCTGGCCCTGAGACCGTCCCAGACAGAGGGAGACCACTGAGGGCCCGGGTGTCCTGCCTAATACAGAGTAAAGGAGGCCCCAAGTTTCACAACAGTGGGGAGCATGCCTACAGCTGACTGTGAGGTAAAATCCAGCTAGAAGGGCTGTTCAGGAGTCAGCCCAGGGGCCCAGGAGTGGTATCTGTAAGGACTGAGTGGTCAGCACTCACAAAGGACTGAGTGACAGCATTCATGGAGCACTGAGAGAAAAGCACTCAGAGAACTGAGTGAGAGAGCACTCATGAGGGACTAAAAGACAAGCACTAATAGAAGACTGAGTGAGAAGCACTCAGGAAGCTAAGTGAGAAGCACTCATATGACCAATACTGAGTACTGAGTGATTAAAAACTCAAAGCGAGGGGCCAGAGCAATAAATAGTACAGTGGTAGTACAGTGCATTTGCCTTGCACACAGCCAACCCTGGACAGACTCAGGTTCGATTCCTGGCATCCCGCATGGTCCCCTGAAGGCCTACTAGGAACAACTTCTGAGTGCAGAATCAGGAGCGCCGCAGGCCCCCCCAAAAATCAAAGGGAAGTTCTTCCACCTGAGACAGATGGGAACACAGAGACTCAGAACTGTGCAGGGGAGGAACCACCTCCTGCCCCCATGCTAGGAGCCCCTAAAATCACCCTTTGCCAGCCCCTCACCATGTAGACCCCATAGGCCAATCCATGCCCTGGCCAGGCCAGATGCTATGGACCAGCTGGATAGTGTCCCCCCCCAGCCCAAACAGACCCCCAGGATCCCACAAGGCCCCTTGGCCCACACTCATGTCCCACCCCCACTGCAGTGGTCACTCCGCCTGGGGTAGCAGGACCCTGAAAGGCCCAGTATGGGCAGCCCAACCTGGTGACCCACCACCAGGGCTCCCTGCCTGCTGTCATGGGAGGGAGGAGCCTCATTCAGGGCCATGACAGGGTGGGAGATCAAACAGGAGAGGTACCTGCCTCCCTTCCTGTCACCCCACAGGGTCCCCATCATGAGCTTCCTACCCCAAAAGGAGTGATTCCTTGAGCACAGAGCCAGGACAGGAGGAAGCCCTGAGCACTGCCGGGTGTGGCCCAAATAGAAACAAAAAATTAAAAACACCCCTGAAATCTTTGGGTGAGGCAAGGGACCCCACCCAGGTGCTTTCTTGGGAATGCATAGCCTGCTGAGTCTGCAGCTCGGAATGAGCCTCCATCCACCCCCACCCACCCAGGGGCTGAGGGAATGAATTTCTTCTTCTCTTTATGCCTGTGCCTCCCAACTCGGTCCACAGGGGCCTCATTTCCATGTAAGAGACGCAGCTGCCGAGCTGCAAAGGGGGGCAAGCCTGCAGCCAACAGCTGACAGGAGGGTCGCGCACTCCCCCCCCCATTTCATTTCACAGAGCCTGGCTGAGTCTGGGGGCTGGGAGGTTTCTGTCCACCCCCCACCCTGCTTACCTACTGCAAGGCCACCAGCCAAACAGGCCACAGACCATAAGGGGACAGTTCAAGGGACACTAGGCCCAAGCTTCCTTTGCCTCTTCTCACAGGCACATGCTGGGCCCATTTCTACCCAGGAGAGGGACATGGGCAGACAGGGCGTGTCTCTGCTCTGTGAGAGGGGGTGCAGCTCCAACCACAAAGGCTCAGTGCCTTGTGCCACACTGGGTTGCCCCGAAGCAGTGGACTAGAAGCTGAGACTTCATGGTCTCTGGCCCTCGCTCTGGGGGGATGCAGGAGATGTGGATCCTTCCCCCTTCCCCAGAGGAGACACTGGTGCCATGGGCCATCACACAGACCAGTGACCAGCAGACACCGACATGCTGGACAGGCTCACTTGGCCGTGTACACGCATGCAGGCACATGCACTTAGGCACATGTATGCAGTAAGCAAAGCCTGACTGATAGGCACCGTCAGGCTGGCATCGCTGAGTCCACTACACACACTCACATATATACACATGCACACAGATGCATAGCCACACATGTATGTGTGGCTGCAAATATGTGCAAACAGACATAAACATGTGTGTAAACATGCATACACATGTATACAAGCACAGATTGAACAGAACATGCACACACATCAACAGGCACACACGCAAACCCTCTGACTAGTGCCATGAGGCAGCTAGCAGGAATCACAGTGCTCAGGGATCACACAAGTGGGAAGGCAGAGCCAGATCTGCCAATCAATGGCTGCTTCCCTCGGTTCCCTCTGACTTGGTGCTCACCCTCAGACATAGCCTGGCCCCCTGCTGGTTTATGGCAAATGTGGATTACTATAGTGCTTCCAGCCCAGGCCACATCCCATCCGCCACATCAACGGGGCTGGGTCCCCTCCATTCACAGCACAGGCTACACAGATCTGTCACCCTGGAAGCCCCGGGAGCCATGTCCATACAATGACCAAACTGAGGGTACTGATTGGTCCATTGCCACAGGCCTTCCAGAGGTTCGCCAGGCTATGTGGGCATCACAGTGACTATCTCCAGAGCACTGAGCCAGGAGTGGCCCAAAACTGCTTGCACGGGGCCGGCGAGGTGGCGCTAGAGGTAAGGTGTCTGTCTTGCAAGCACTAGCCATGGAAGGACCGTGGTTCGATCCCCCAGCATCCCATTTGGTCCCCCCAAACCAGGGGAGATTTCTGAACCCTTAGCCAAGATTAACTCCTGAGAATCAAACGGGTGTGGCCCAAAAAAACAAAACAAAAAAAAACAAAAAAAAAACTGTTTGCAGACTCTGGACAAAAACAGACAGAGCAAGGTTCAGGAAGCCCAGGACAGAGGTGGCGCTGGCAGCCCCACTGGGCCCAGGTGTGGGATCTCATGTACGTGAGGGACAACAGAGGAGGTGTGTGAAGGTGAAGTAGTGGTGATGTCTGTGGAGTGCAGGGATATAGGGATGCCATTCAAGACAGATGGTAGGGGAAATTGCCCTCCCCAGCACCCAGGAGCCGCTCCTTCCAGGGCCCACACAACCACCCTGTTGGAACCAGGCTGCTGTCCGACCAAGCCTCAGAGATGCGGAGGGTGTGACCTTCGAGGACCCTGATAACACGTCAGCCTAGGCTCTGGGGCTGAAAGCAGCAAGAACCAGGCTCAGTCCCACACACCATAGCCCAGGGGTCACGCCCCGTGTCCAGCAGTGCGTGAAGGAAAAACCAAATCAGAGGCCCCAGCCTACACCCCACTGGGGAGAAACTGGCCCCCAGAACCGGCTGCAGCTGCTTCACACGGCGCAGACTCGGGGGGAGCTGAACTGTGGGGTGTCAGCAGGATCAACACCCCAACAGGGAGCTCTCGATTTCCCAGAGCACTGACCCTCTGCCCTCTCTGCCCCTCTGCCTCTGACACCTCTCGGCTGTCGCCCGGGAAGTCCCGGGCAGGAAGTTGGACTCTGAGCCGATGCTGGGAATCTCCACACAGCAGTCGCTTCCTTGTTCCAGGGCAGCAGCTGTGCTGCCTAGCCCCCCCCCCAGACTGGGGTCAGGAATGTCCCCCACAGCTGCCGACGAATCCTGGGGTGGGGATGGGTGGGGCAGGACAGGGCAGCAAGGGGTCACAGGGAGCTGGGCGGTCCCCTTGCCCTCTGCCCAGCTCAGGGAGGGGCTGTGTCACCTCGGGCACAAAAACCAGGGGTGGGAACAGAGATGAGTGGACAGATGGGGGACAAAGATGGGGGGATGATAGCGCAGAGATGGGGACAGTATGGATCCTCCCCATCCTTCAACCTCATCTTCGACTACCCACTCCTGGACCCCACTAGGCAGCCCCTAAACTCCCAGAGACACCCCATCTGGTCCATTCCCTCGGGGAGTCGTTATTCCGGCTCCTGGCTGCGCAGAGGTGCTCGGTGCCGGGGTTATTTTGGGGAGTTGAGCAGGGCAGACACGGGAAGTGAGAGGGCAGTGGGGCGGATCCACGGGTCAGAAACCACCCCCTCCTCAGCCCAGCTGCACACGCAGCTTCAGGCCCCAGACCAGAGCAGAGCCCAAGGATGATCCAGAGAAGAGGAGAGAGATGCCTGAGCTCCAGTGAGCTCTTTTCTGGGGCTCTATGCCAGGCTGATACAGAGCGTCCCCCCCAAGACGGGTCAGCAGGAAAAGGAAGCAGAGGGCAGTTTTGGGGTCCCACCAGGGTGAGGAGACCCTAAGGGGTCCCACAGGTACCACAGTGGGAACTCCAGAAACACATGCCCTTGTGGGGTCCTGCCCAGCTGAAGGTTCAGATAGACACTCAGGGATGTGGGGGCCACAACTGTCCCACCAGGAGGGGCCCAAGGCCAGGTCACAGGCAGGACTAGAACCCAGAACCCAGAGACTATAACTTCCTCCCATAGGCACACGGCCGAGGGGGTGCAGACCCAGCACCTGAAGTACTCCCCAAGTGCTCCCTATACTGCATCTCACATGCTCCCATGCTCTATCCCATAGTGTTCCCTAAAGTGAACCTCACAATGCAACCCACAGTCCTCCCCCAAAGTGTCAATGGTGCTTCCCACAGTACTTCCCCACAGTGCACCTCAAAGTGCTCCCCACGCTGATCCAGGAGTCAAAGTGGAACGTGGTGGCATGTGACATGCATATGTCAGACCCCCAGCACATCTGGCAGGGCAGGCACCAGGTCCCACCCCCTGCCCAGCTCAGCAGCCACTAAGCTCAGAGAAACTCCCAAAACTAACAGGAGAGAACCCCAGGAGAAGCAGATAGGAACACCCATACAGGGGTGCTCCAGGTACACTATGTGGGAGAAGAGCCCCGTGAGCTTTCATCCAGGGGACCCCCAACCCAGTGCCAGCCTGATGTAGGTCCATGCAGGGTCAGGATGGGCAAGTCCCCAGCAGCTGTCCTGGGGACCTGAGACATCAAGAGTGTGGAGGGAGGGGAGAGCCCCCAGCACCCCTGGGACCACCATTTTAGGGCCTCTGGACCCTGGAAGCGGCCAGTGCAGTGGCTCTGAACCATCTGTGAGTGCCTCAGAGAAAGCCGGGTCCATCCTTGGGTTCCACACAAAGCTGACTCAGAACTCCAAGGCCCAAATGTGGCACCCCTCCCTATGCTTGCTGCCCACCAGGGCCTCCCCCTAAATCCACCTCTCCCTGCCCCCCATCCTCCATCCTCCACCAGCACACATCTGGGTCTCCCTAGACCCCTCCATGCCCCAGCACCTGGGCCAAGCTTACTGCTCCATCTAGTCTCCTCTTCAGCAAAGGCATCACCTCTGGGCTTACCCCATTTGCACCCCCCCAGAGAGACCCCAGTCTCCCCGAGGGTCAACCACTCCTGGGAAGCAGCTGCTTCATAAATGTTCTGAGAGCCTGCAGGCAGCAGAAAGATAGGAGGAATCCAGAAAGGCTCTCTGGAGGAGAGGGGCCTGAAGAAACTATAGAAAGGTCCTGGAAGCAAGTCAGTCAACAATACAGTGGGGGCCCTGAGGGTGTATGCGCAGGGATGCATTCATGTGTGGGGTGCGGGAATGAGGGGGATCATGGTGTGAACATCACTATCACCACCACCACCACAGCCCAGGTGGCAGGTGGGCTCTAAGGTCTGTGCTCTGCAACCAAGACTCGGGGACCTATTTCTGACCCACCAACATGAGCTGGGATCTGCTGTCCTCAGGGTCTGAGGAAAGGGGACAGAGGCTCCCTCACACCCACCCTAATGAGGACACTCTCCTCCCCACTGAGGGGGTGCGAGGAGGTAGGAGGCACCCCAGGGAAAAAGTAGAGCCCGTGGGGATGAGGGTAGTACTGGGGGGTACAAGGGTCCCCATGCATTGGGCGCAGAAGCCCCTTTCACACATTAGGTGAGAAGGGGTGGGTCTCGCACCTCCAGAATGGGAGGTCCCCCTCAATGTGGGGTCCTCTGGGCAGCCACTGGGAGGAGCAGCGGATATGAGGTCGCCATCCAGGAGGCACAGGGAGGATATCAGGACAGGACCACGGCATGGGACTTCCTGGTGCAGGCAGCCAGGGAGAGGGGCGTGGAAACTGCCAGACTGCTCTGAGCCAGCCCCACACACACATACACCCACTCCTTTCCCCTCAAAAACCCCTTTTGCAGCTCCAAGTGGGATAAGCCAAAGTCAAAGCTGGCTGCTGGCATCTGTCTCTGCCTCTGTCCCTGTCTCAACTGTCTCTTTCTCACTGTTTCTGTGCCTATCTGTCTCTCTGTCTCTGTTTACTGTCTCTGTTTCTTTTGCTCATCTCCATCAAGCACAACCACCCCTGGCCTGAACAGTAGCATGCAGGATGGGTGTTGGGAGCTGACTGTCCCCCAAGCCAGGTCCATGGTCCAGCACTCACCCCAGGAATCCAAACATGTACACAGCTGGGGTCCCTTGCCTCCCCACAACGCAGAGGCACCCTGTGTCCTCTATCCAGCTTCGGGGTGATGGGGCAGCGTCTGAGTCCCACAAGGCACCCATGATCCGCTGAGACAGGGAGGACTGGTTTGGGGCTCGGGGACCACCCCTGCATGCCTGAGTCCCAACACATGTGTCCTGGCTCTGGGGCAGGATGATGACACGCTGGGCAGGGTGGGCAGTGCCCAGCTGGGGTAGGGAGTGATGAGCCTAATTCTTCCCATAGCCCCCCAAGTCTTCCCGAAACCCACACAGGCCTCACCCCTATCAGGGGCCAAGAAAGCAGGGTGCAGGGCCTGGGAATCAACGGTCATCACAGACTGGAGCAACTCACAGCCCACATGCCCAAGGGGGGCCTGGACAGCACCATGGACACTTCTATGCACAGGAGGCAGCGAGAGCTCCAGAGGCAGCCAAGAGACGCCACCACTAGTCCCCCCAGACCTTGTTTCCCTATTCCCACATGAAGCCCAGGAGCTGCAGGTGCAGATGTGGTGTGGACACAGGAGGATGTGAGGGTCCTCTCTGAATGGGGGACATGGTCGGTCACCCAGATGGATAAGGGGTACAGGCGCCTTGATATGAGACACATCCAATATGAATTATTGGACCCCAGAGCAGACTGGGGATGGGGCCTCCAGCCACACACTAAGCTTGGGTGCCAGCCACACACCCATTTCTGTGCTGCTGGGAAGTACCCCTTTCTTATGGCCCTCCAGGGTATCCACCCCAAGAAGGAAATGTTCCCACCTCAGTGCCCACCTGAGCCTTCGCATGGAACCGAACCCTTGGGGTGGGCACCCTGGCACAGGATCCCCGAGTACCTGGCCTACCCGGGGCCAAACAGCAGGAGCAAGCAGCCAACTCTGCCCAGCCAGTGCCACATGGACCCCCACAGCCCAACCAACTGACCCCCATTCCCATCTCTGCCTTTGAACCACATCTGGGCCCCAGACTCCCTACCCAACACCCAAAACCAGAAGGGGCCGGAACATTCTGTGCAAAGAGGAGCCCCCCACTCCCGGTGCGTGGTAGCCCTGACAGTGAGAGGGGTAGCCCTTTACCCCTTACCTTTCACCGGGTTTAAGCTGAAATGATAGCACAGTGTTAAGGTGTTTGTCTAGGATGTGGGCGAACCGGTTTCAATCCTCAGCATCCCATATGGTCTCCCAAACCTGTCAGGAATGATTCCTAAGCACAGACCCAGGAGTAACCCCTGAGCACCGCCAGGTGACCCAAAACAAAAACAAAACTTTTCACCTGGGCCCTGAGAGATAGCACAGCGGCGTTTGCCTTGCAAGCAGCCGATCCAGGATCAAAGGTGGTTGGTTCGAATCCCAGCGTCCCATATGGTCCCCATGCCTGCCAGGAGCTATTTCTGAGCAGACAGCCAGGAGTAACCCCTGAGCACCTCGGTGTGACCCAAAAACAAAAACAAAAAAACTTTTCACCTATGTGTGACAGGAAGCCAGAGACAGAATGTAGGGGACAGAAGAGGGACAAGGGAAGAGGGTGTGTGTCCATATCAGGGTAGATTGTCCAGCTACTATGCTTAGGGCTCAAGGGGTTTAGGGGTGCTGGGGAACAGACCCAGGCAGGCCAAGTATAGGCAGATATTGTCTCTCCAGCCCCCCCAGGGTATTCTGGACACACCTGTGATTCCCTTCATTGGGGGCTGATTCCACCCCTCACCTCTGAACAGGGTGGTAGAGACACTTCCCTGGCCCCCATGTGCCACAATAATGGAGATGGGGGGGGGGGGCAACTCCCACCAATACCATGAGGTGAAGCCATGATTCCCAAGTGATGGAAAGGGATGCAGCTGGGGACCCCAATTCTAGGAAGACTGACAGTACTGGAGGACTGGTTAGAAGGGCCCCAAATCCATCACCCCGAACAGACAAGAAAAGGTCTCAGCCATAACCACATCTGAGTCATCCCAGGAGCAGAGAGAAGCATCTGGGGACAGGTCCAGGACCCAGACAGCTCCCCAATCTGGCTCACCAGACCTAAGGCACCCTGCCTCCCTGCTGTCCCTGCTGAACCCAAAATGAAAGATGCGGAAGGCCCAGGGAACACAGATGCGGGCAAGGGGAATGGGAGGATGCAGGGTGGCTTCCTGGGAGAGGAGACCCCAGACTGCAAAGGGAAGCCCCAGGCTAAAGGTTGTGACTGAAGAGAGGCTGGAGGCGAGTGCATAACCTGCACACAGATGCCCCAGTTTCATTCCCAGCACCCCATCTGGGGCCTGGAGCACTGCCAGGAGGATACCTGAACAAAGAGGAAGTCAGGAGGAAGTCCTGGTCATAGAACCAGAAGTGATCCCTAAGAACAGAGCCAGGAGTAAGCTCTTTGCACAAGGCCAGGAAGAAGTCCTGAGCACAGAGTCAGGATTAAGCCATGAGCACTGCTAGGGGTGATCCCTGAGCACAGAGCCAGGAGTAAATCCTAAGCACCCCCAGGAATGACCCTTGAGCACAGAGCCAGAAGTAAATCCTGAGCATCTGCAGATATGGTCTCAAAAAACAAAAAAAAAACAAGGGTATGTATGGGGGCGGGCGGGTCTTTCCATCTTGGTGCAGACAAGGTATATCCAACCAGCCAAAGTGGGATGGAGACAGGGGACAGTCACTCTGAGGTTTCTTCAGGTGGTGAGGAACAGGGAGGGAGGGAGCAAGCACCCTGAAGGCAGAGCCGACAGCAGGCAGCCAGGCAGTGCCCAGGGATGCCCTGGCTTGGAGCTCCAGGCAGACACACCTCATTAGCATGATGCAGCCCAGGGCATCTCCTGCACTTCCGACAAACAAATCAACGAGCTGCATCCTGGCAGGCCTGGAGAGCCCAACAGGCGCCCCTCGGTCATTAGTGGCAGGTGCCTGGAACCAGGCTGGACTGGCACAGCTAGGAAGGTCCCACAAACGAGTGCCCAGGCCACTATCCCACAGTCCCTGGAAACACCCATCTCCAGGCATAAGGGGCTGCAACTGAGCCCCAGTTTACCCTCTGAGTCTGGGAACCCCACAAGCACCAGGTGTCCCTACCCTCTATGAACTGGGGTGCAGACCTCTCCAGTAGGTGTAGAGAAAGGGGGACTGAGCACGTGGACAAGAAGCTCCCCACATAGTCCTGACAGACTCAGAGATGCTCCCCGGAGCCCCAAGTCTCAAACAGCCAAACCCCTTCCACAGAGCTTCCCAGCGGCACATGGCAGACTACTCCTATTCCCCTACCGAATCCCCCCACAAGCCCTGCATCGACACAGAACAGGGTACTGGGAGGCCGCCCCACCCCCCTGAACCTCACCCACATGGCCAGGAGCCCCTCTGCCCCCTCCTCAACCCCCAACTGGGGGGGAGGGGGCTCATGATGTTAACAAACAGGGAGTCATTGGCCCAGAAGCCCACTCCACCAGACTCCAAACACCCCCGGGGCCAGCACACAGCCCTCTGCCCCCCAACACGTGGCTCCAAGGACCCTGGAAAAGGTTAGTTGGTGTAGGGGCCACGCAGCCACACCTGCCCTCCAACCCACAGCCGGGGAGTGGGGGGCTGGGTCAAGGAGAGGGGGGAGTCACTCTGGTGGTCCTGCTGGATGGGGAGGGCCCAGGGCGCTGTCCCTGGCTGAACCCCCAAATCCTGGGCTGCCGGCACTGCAAAGCCAGGCGGCGCCCCCTCTGCAGGGTAGGCCTTTGTCAGAGACCAGTCCCCCTCGGGGAGGGGGTTGCGCGTCTCCATGGAAACGCAGCAGCAAAGTCAGAGGGCAGAGGCCAGAATGGCAGTGACTCACCAGGCCTCCCCCCATCTGGTTCTGCCCCACACAGAGAATAGCCCTGACCACGCGGACCAGACCGCAGGGGGCCACGGAGAGGGGGTGCGGAGAGATCTAGGCGGACGCGGTGGTGCAGCCTCCCAAGGACAGGGGAGGGGGAATGGGTTGGCTTTTAGGGACCTGAAAGGTCAGTCCACCCCCCCCACCCGCCCCAAAGCGCCTTGCGCAGGACAAAGGCCACACTTGAGGGTCTGAGGGGGCTCTTGAAGTGGGGGGGTCCTGCTGGCATCAACTTGCAAAATCCTGGGGCCCAGCCCGAGCCCTGGAAATGGTGAGACCCCGTCCCCGAGAGCCCCAGATGCTCCTCTATTCCCCCCTCCCTCTAGACACCGAACCGGCGGCCACATGGTCCGGGTGCGCAGGAGTGAGTCAGGGGCGCATGGAACAGGGGGGCGCAGGCAACGGAGTATAAGGGCGACAGCGCGGGGTGCGCTGTGGCACAGCGGCCTAGGGGCGCTCGGGGTCCGGTCAGAACTGGCACCAGCGGCCTAGAGCTCCAGGTTGGGGAGCACTTCGGGCAACTTTGAGCCACCCCCAGAAGTCTCCAATCCTCTCTCCGGCTCAGGCTGTCCCCGCGGTGCGTAATCCGGGAACCCAATCCGGTTGGGTTGCAAGACTCCGGGACACCCCCCCCCCGCCGTGCTCCCCCAAAACCTCACCTGGGACATCTGCGGCCGGAAGTTGATGTCCTTGAGGTCCACGGAGCCCGGGCAGAGCTGGTGCAGCAGCTGGCACAGCAGGACCCCATCGCGCAGCGCCTGCGCCAGGTCGAAGGCCACGGCCGAGGGCCAGACCACACGGTGGTCGTGGGGCAGCACCTGGCACAGGATGAGCCAGCGGCCGCACTGTCTCCATTGCTCCATGGCGCTCAGGGCACGGCGCGGGCCAAAGTGCGGCAGCCGCGGGGCATCCCGCCCGCCCGTCCGCCCGTCCGCGCAGCAGCAGCAGCAGCAGCAGCGCGCGCGGGGCTCGGCACGGCACGGCCGGCCGGGGCGGGGCTTTGTGCGGACGGGCGGGCGGCCCCGGGCTTGGGTCACCCCTCGCCGGCCGCCCTGCGCGTCCCCTCCGGCCCTCCTCCGTCCGGGGCTGCTGCTGCTGCTGCTGCTGCCGCTCCTCCTCCGCCTCAAGCGGCCCCGGCCTCGCTCAGTCGCTCGCGCGCCCCCGGGCCACCACGGGCCGCGCACCCCGGGGTTCCCGCGCGCCTTCCCTGCCGCTGCTGCGCCCCTGCACCCGCCCCGCCGGGCCCCGCATGCTGCGTCCTCCCCGGCGGCTGGGCCCGAGACAAAGGCCCGGCGGGTCCGGGCCCGTCGCTTTGTTCGCCCCAGCCGCGGGCTCCGCGCACCGCGCACCGCGCACCGCGTCCGGGTTCGGCAGCTTTTGCGCGCGAGGGGGCGCGGGGGGCGCGGCCGGGGGCGGGGTCTCCCCGCGCCCCCCCCCAAGCGCCGCCCCGCACCCCCCACTTCCTGCCCCCGCAGCCCCGTAGGCGAAAGTTGCGGCTGGAAGGAGTCCGGGTGCGGTGTGTGTGTGTGTGTGTGTGTGTGTGTGCGCGGGGCCTGCCTTGGGCTCGTGGGCCTGGACCTAGGGCGCACACCCCATGTGCTGGGACTCTGAGGTTCTTTGGGAAAGACGCCCCCCCTCATGCCCCACCCCAGAGGATGAGGCTCCAGGGTTGGAGACACCCACACTCCACACTCCACACCCCACACTCCACACTCGGCCCTTTCCGGTGCTCCCCGCCCGGGTTTCCCCCCGCAGGAAACACCATCAGAGTCACTGGCTCCGGCCTGGACGAGGACGCGCCTCTCTCTTCTCGCGGCCCGCAGCCCTAAGAGTCTAGGTCCTAGGAGAAGCCAACGCACAGCGTGGAGACGGTAGACGCGGGGTCCCTGGCTTCCCCCACATGCTGCCCAGAGCCCCTTTCGGACACTCCAGGACTGCACGCAGGAGGGTACCTCCAGGTAAGGACACCCCCGTGCGCATCCAGGTTCAGGATCTCCCAAGCTCACCACCCTGGCACCCGCGAGATGGGGTCGTTCCAGGAGGCAGAGGGGGTGAATCTGGGAATGGGGTGCTGGACGCGGGTCTGTACTGGCCTCCCGGCAAAGTCCCATCTTCTCCTCTGGCATGGAGAGGTGTTACACTGAGTTGGGCGCACGGGGCTACTCCAGGCTCACTGCTGACCCAGACTCGGCTTCCTTCTTCCCCAAAGTGCGCCCATGGAAGGGGCAAGGAATAGTGACTCCTCAGGATGAGGAGTGGGGAGGGTCAGCCTCTGTGGACATGGGGGTGGGTGCAGGCTCGCGTGCACTCTGGGCACCTTCCCAGGCAGGATTGAACCTACCTTGTTGGTAGAAGAGAACCCTCAGTGGGCTCCCTTAGGCCAGCACTGACCCCCTCCAGAGACCCTCTCTCTGAGTCTCAGTGGATGGACCAGCCGCCCGACCTGGTCTGGACGGGTGTGCACTTGCCTTGAGCAGTGTCTGCAGAAGATTGGGGCTCCCTGCTCGTGGAACCCCCAAGAGGCCTGTGTCTCTGCACAAGGATTCTTCTGTCTGTCCTGCCCTTCCTGCCTGGGCCCAGGACATAATAGTCCCGCTAGTGGTGACCACGCTCGTCTGCTGCCCCCTACTGGGTGAAGGAGACACTGGCGCCCACCATTGGGTGCTGCCCCTCAGCCAGTCACCCACATATGTCCAGAGCTCCAGGCAGCCTGACCAGGATAGAGCAGATATCCTGCAAACCCCCAGACGGTGTGGGTGCATGCAGCAGGGAGAGGGTATTCCAAGCCCTCCCTTCCCTCTCAGATCTGGCTATATGCCGGTTTAGCCCCTTGGGCAAAACACCTTGGGCCCCTAAGTGCGAAGAAAAGGGTTGATGGCAGCTGGAGAAGGAACTCTGGGAAGGGACCCCAGGTTCAACATCTGCCCAAATCCCTAGAGGGGTGGGCTGGGCCACTGGCCCCCACAAGAGGACAGATGGAACTCTGGGCACCAGGAGTGCAGTACCAACTCCGTACCCCCAAAGTCAGGCGGTCACAGCCAACATCTGCTGACCCTGGAGAGCGGATCTGCCCTTCCCAGCCAGCAAGGCTCTATTGAACTGTGGGCTCTGGTCTCCTGCTAGGAGAGCCAAGATCCCCCCCAAAGCCAGGTCTACTCTGCAGTAGACCCAGAAGTTCTCCCTTCCGCTCCTTGATGCTTGGGGCCACCTGCTCCCAGCCTTGTTTTGTTTTTGGGCCACACACAGTGATGCTCAGGGGTTACCCTCTGGATCTGTGCTCAGGAATCATTTCTGGTGGTGTAGTGGGACCCTATGAAATGCAGAGATTGAGCCCAGGTGGGCAGCTTGCAAGGTAAGCGCCCTCCCTGCTGTACTATCTCTCCAGCCCCTATCCCACCTTTTACTTGCCCACGCAAAGTGCAAGCCCAGGTTCTCCATGTACTCCCTCCTTTCACTTCCCACTCCTGTCTACACTGCCAACTCTGTGTTCACAAGGTTCATTGTCCTGACCTCAGCCTATGCCCAGGCACCTTCATGCTGAAGCCTCCATTGGCATGTGAAGGTGCCAGTGAGGCTGCCTGGCCACACAGCCTCCCTCCACCCCATTCTTCTCTCAAGCACCCGAAGTGCCCAATCCCTGCTTGGGCCAGGGGTTCACTTGCAGGCCCTAGGCCTGGTTTACCTAAGGTGGGACCTCGGGGCTGGAGAGATAGTCCTATGTGGAGGGAACTTCCCTTGCACATGGCTGACTTGGATTTGATCGTCGGCATCCCATTTGGTTCCCCCGAGCCTGCTAGGAGTGATTCCTGAGTACAACCAGGAGTAACCCCTGAGCATTGCTGGGTGTGGCCCAGAAAACAAAAAACAAACAAAACCAAGGTGGGGCCCCCAACAGGAACAGAACAACTGCTCCTTGGATGCAGCCCTTCCCCAGGACTGGGCCAACCCCAGTGACTGTCCCCAAGTGACTGTCTCCAGGGCCTGCTGTGCGTCACCAGGCCCCTGATGGCCACCCATTATAGGCCCCACTGCCACCTGTGCGGCCCAAGTTGGAAACCAGCTGAATGAGCTCAGCGAGCCCTGGGAAGAGCACCACCCAAGGGTGATGTGACTTCGGAGTCCTGAACCTCCCAGGCTCACCCATCAGGACACGGGGGACCCCAAAAGGAGGCCCAGGAGAGGTTGTCCAGATCACCTGGAACCAGATGATCCTCTGAGCTTGGCTCTTTCTGCACAAGAATTGGATTCACTGCTGCCAATAAGAAATTGGAGGCTCAGGGAGCTCATGTCACACACACCTACAGCTGAAGTCGGGGTCCACCAGGCAACGCTGTCAGCTGCAAGAACCAGGGCTCACAACTCTGCAGGGGGCCTTCCTGCTGTTCTGGCACCACAAGGACCATGGTGGGGGAAATCTGGCCCTTATCATTCATTTCCAAACAACCCGTGCTCCACATGCCCTCCAGGGCCAAGACCACTAGATCACTCCAGGCAGAGATCCCCTTGCTGCTTCAGAAGTGACCAGCAGGTCATAAATTGGGGTTCAACCTCTGGACTCGGGCATTTGATTTAATTTGTTTGTTTTTGGGACACACTTGGTGGCACTCAGGGGTTACTCCTGGCTCTGTATTCAGAAATCAATCCTGGCAGAAGACCCTGTGGGATGCCTGGATCAAACCCATGTCAGCCACGTGCAAGGCAAGCATTCTACTCATTGTGCTATCGCTCTGGTCCCAAATCTAATTTTAAAAACTGAAGTAGCCACGTTGTATACAGGAGCCCCAGGATTGCAGTTTGGTTCCCAGAATCGCATGGTCCCCTGAGCACCTCTGAGCATAAACCTGGAGTATAGTCAGGGGGAGTCCCTGAGCATGAACACAAGGACCCCAAAACCAAGCATACTCATGGCCTTTCCACTGATGCCTACAACCCAAACACATCTTGTTTGCATTAGGTTTGGGGGTTACCCACTGCTGGTGATCTGTTCCACCAGAGGCCAATCCCAGACGCTTTGAACAATCCCCCATCCCTCCTCTTTGAGACCCTCTGACTCCCCCCATACTAACTTCTCCTTACTCAGGCCCATGATGGGCAGCGCGTGCTCCCCGTGCTCACCTGTCTCACTGAGGTACAGACTCACACCCTGCTACTAAGTCCACCACAATGAAAATAGTCCTCCTACTACAGGTCTGAGGGTTATTGGTTCTGAAAATGGTTGCTGTGCCCAGAAGCAGTTGGTAATGGTGTTTGTCTTGGGGAAGGGGCATAGAAGATTTTAGATGGGCGAGTGCTAGCCACAGTTATGTCTGCAGCTAGTGGTCACACCTTCCTCTATCCATTGTTGCTGCCGTGACCAGCAGTGGCCTGGCCAGCATCCGGTCTGCACTGAGCTAGTGGGGTTGCTGCTAATTTCTGGGTCCTACTCTGCCGCATCACAGTTCTCACTGAGTTTTGGGGTGCATCAGAATCACGGGCACTGAGATTGTAGACAGGAGTGTCCAGGCCAGATTCTTCTTGTGGCCTGAAACACACCCCTAGAAGCTCCCCTTAAATGGGGGGTTGGCAAACTGAAAATCCTGAGCAGAGGTAAGGCACTTTCACACAGCCCACCTGGTTCAATCCTCCTGGCACCGCCAGCTTGGCCCATTTGAACCCTAACACTATGAAATCCGTGCAATTCTGCATCCTTGGGGACTCCAAGAATTGGCCCTGCTGTCCTGGGCCAGTGCTCTGAGCCTCCTGGGAGGCCCCAAAATAATCAAAGGAATAAATGATGACTTCCAACCAGTGAATGTTAAAGTCCAGGCTGTGTCAATGGGTAAAGGGGGAGCTTTTGGTGCCCACAGTACCTGGGAGCCCCTGCCAGGCCCTGCACCCCATTCTCAAGTACCACCTTCACTCCCAGAAACTGCAAGGGAGCCTCCAAGTCAAAGCCCTGAACCCACTACTGCCCCATGCACCCAACGGAGCTTTGGAGGAAGGAGGGACATGACAAGGGCTGTGTGCACTACTGAGTAGGAAGGAGGGTCACAGTGAGAATGGGGGGAGAGGGACCCACCCCCGGGAAAAGGCCAGGGGTGGTTAGGTTAGGATGCAGCAGTAAAGTATAAGGAATTATGTCCACCTGCTACCCCAAAAAAGCAAGGTGCCACCTCAAGGCTCAGAGCCACAGGATGGGACAGGGCACTGGCCTTGTCCAGCTGACCTCGGTTCAAACCCCTGCACCACTGTAAATAACCCTGGTTATGGAGCTAGGAAGAATTAAGCTCTGAGGACCACAGGGTGTGGTGACCACTTCTTGGCCTTCCAGAACCTTCCAACAGGCTTCCCCAGAGAATTTGTGACCTCCCGCACATCTATATCTTCACTACCCATGACCAGGGCATGGTCAGGTGATAAGTTAGAGCATCATACAGTTTCCCTATAGGATGCCCAGGGTGCTGATTGGAGGCCCAGAGCCAGGTGGCCTGAAGCCAGGTCACATGGCCTTGGGAGAAGGCATAGACAGCTGTGGGCACCTAGCTGGGCTCTGACCTGGGTCTGACCAGAGACAACAGTGGCCTGGAGAAGACACTGGCCAGGCCTGCCCTGCCCACAGTGGGGCAGTGGTGTCCCTAGCTCCACCCACAGATGCTCAGACACCAGCCAGCACTACTGATTCCTGCACCCCTGATTCCAGCACCCTGGCCAGAAGCCCATGTCCCCTCTGGGGGTCCCTCCTCTTGTTCCACCCTTTCCTGATCTAGCCCCTTCTCTGAAGTGCCCAGCTGTTTCATCCTGAAGTTACCCCCTGAGGCCCTGGTGGACCCCAGCACAACCTCACCCCAGGCCCACAGGGTTCTGCTGGGGGCATGGATAGCAGACAACCCATACCTGGCCCACCTGCCTGGGGGAGATCCTGGGCCCCTCCTGTCTCAGGATTCTTCAGGGATGAGGTGGCACCCAAAGATGGATTGTTGGGGTGCTGCTAACACACCCAGAAGTGCACACATGCGCTTACCCCACACACACAGCAGGGCACACACGTGCTGACCCTGTACATACAGCAGGACACACACATGCTGATCCAGATTCCCCTTGGGCTTTTCTGAACATGGGTGGGCGCTCACAGACATTCCTGCTCCCTAGCTGTGAAATCAAGCACAGACACCGAGACACAGCTCCACTCCCCATACTGAAGTCAAGGGACTTCCCAAGGCTCTCCTCTGAGTCTAAAAGGTTCAGTTTCTGGGCACCCTGACACTGCCCTTAACCACATGGGAGGGAGGGGGGGTCCTGCAGTGGGAGGGAGAGGGGACCTGCAATGAGCACTGTCTTCCCCCATCCTGTGTGCATTTTATTTTTGGATGGGGGGCCACACCTGTCTGTGCTCAGGGGTTACTCCTGGCTCTGTACTCAGGAATCACTCCTGGTGGTGCTCAGGAGACCTTATGGGATAGAGAGAGGGGAAAAAAGGAAGAGTAATGTGCTCAAGAAAGAGCAGAGATTCCCCCCAAAGGCAGAGAGAGAGAGAGAGAGAGAGAGAGAGAGAGAGAGAGAGAGAGGGAGGGAGAGAGAGAGAGAGAGAGAGAGAGAGAGAGAGAGAGAGAGAGAGAGAGAGAGAGAGAGAGAGAGAGAGAACTCCTGGATTTAGGCACATTTGCTTTCCTCTGATGGGCACTTAAATCCCTAAGTTTCCTATGAAACCCAGTTTTCTTCCGTTTTGTTTTGGAGCCAACCCGGGTGGTGCTCCGGCTCTGTGCTCAGGGGTCGCTCCCAAAGATGCTCAGGATCAGACGCTGAGCAGGGGTTGTCTGCTACCCGTGCCCCCAGCGGAACCCCATGGGCTTGGGAAGAGGTTGTGCTGGGGTCCACCATAGCGTCAGGGGCAAACTTCAGGATAAACCAACCAGATGGACACTCCTACTTCAGAGAAGGGGCAGGCTCTCTGGAAAGGGAGGAACCAGTGGAGGACCCCCCACCCCCAGAGGGGACATGGGCTTCTGGCAAGGGTGCTGGAATCCGAGGGTGCAGAAACCAGTGGTGCTTGGCTGGTGTTTAAGCATCTGTGGGTGGAGCTAGGAACCGTCCCCATGTGGGCAGGGCAGGCTGGCCTGTGTCTGCTCCAGGCCACTGCGTCTCCGACCAGACCCAGATGGGAGTCCAGGACGGCTAAAGACACCCGTGCTGACTCTTGGCACCCTTAACGCACCCAACCAGGGTGCGGTGCCCGCAGCAGCAGGAGGCCCCGCATCCCGCAGCTTCACGCTCCGAAAGTGACCCCTCAACCTGTCGGGAGTGTGTGTGTGGGTGTGTGTAGGGATTGTCCGTGTCCAGCGGCTGCAGGCAGGACCTATCGATGACTCGGTTTGGGTGACCCGGCATCGATGCCTCGGCACTCAGCCGTCACCCTGCGCTGCCATGGCGACCCGGCTCCGCCCCGTGTGCTCGTCTCCAAAGCCCCAGCGCAGGGCCGACCTGCGGGGCCCGGGGCTGCGGGTCTGGATGCGGGAGACTGAGACGCAGCTGGTGCAGGTAACGGAACCAGCAGGGATGGAGCGGGCGGGCCCGGGTTAAAGATGGATGAAGAAAGCGGGGAGGCCAGCTAGGGTCCTGGGGGGACGCTGGCCGGAGATGGGGGCCCTCCGAAGTGCTTCCCCCGCTGACCTGTTTCTTTGCTTCTTTGCAGTCTCGGGAGACCCCTGCTTGGACAGGAAGCTCCCAGCTCTCAGCACAGAGCCCGGAGAGGGACTCCAGCTAGAGTGATCAGCCGGAGAGGCTGCCTAGATAAGCCCCACACTGCTACCAGCTTGGCGTAAGGTCCACCCCAACCGCGGGCATCGATGGAGGCTCTTGGCCACCGGCCCTGGACGCACATCTGCTGTGCGCTGCCAGGGCCTCTGGGCCAGGACCGTGGGCATCTCGCCCAGGTGCCCTCGTGGGCCCAGGACCCAGAGTGAAGCGCTGCCCTCTGGTTGCACGCCTTTCTTCCATGTCGCCTGACGTTTCCCAGCGGCCAGGCAGACACCGAAAGGCTGCAGCCCCCGCGGTCTCCACCTAAACGATCCCTCCCGGGGTCGTGGCCTGGTGAAAAGGGGGTGCCCTACAGCTGGCATGAGCGGCCGCGCGCCTCTGGCCCAGCTCGCTTTGTCCGAAGGCCACGCGCGACTCCGCTACAGGGACACGTCCCTGCTAGTATGGCAACAGCAGCAGCGACAGCTGGAGTCGGGGCCACCCGGGACCTACCTGAGCCGCAGCCGCAGCATGTGGTACTCACAGTTCGGCAACGATGCTGTCTTGGTTCGCGACCGTGAACGGAGCAGAGTGCGCGACACCGGCCGGTCCAAGTTCTGCACCGTGATGTGACTCCTGGGGATCACAACCTGGCCCAGTCTTTCAGCGTCTCTGAGTCGCTCAGACCTGGGTGCCCTGCAGTCTTCGGGCACAGCCGACACAACCCAGCCAACTGAGTTCTTGTCTTTTCCTCCATGAGCATACCTCACCCACTCAGCGGGTAAAAGGGGCCATCAGCAGGTGCCTGGCGCTATGCTCCCAGGGCCTGGAGGGACTACCGAGGTCTCTGAACACAGTGATTCAAACGAAGGTGGTGTCAGCTGCTCCAACACCCCTGCCTTGCTTGGGGTGTCCTTGGTGGCTTCCATGTCTAGGGATCAAGAAACACTTAGCCCTGCACACGGGGAAGGTGTCCGGCCCTGGCTGGTCTGCGCCGTAGCACCACCGGGTAGGATCAGATCCGAGTCTGAGACTTTGCAGGTGCATCTCTGGTTAAACCTCGTTTCTCTTTTCTAAATAAACACCTTCTGGGGTTCCTTCCTCACCAGCTTCTCTTTGCTCCCAGGAGCTAGATCACAAAAGGTTTCCTTTGGCAGCCAAACCCACAGTCCCAGAGTGCTCAAGCCCCAGCCTGCCCCTGAGAGTGTAGGAAGGGGGTTGGGGGAACCTGTCAGCATCATGTATCTAGTGGGCATCGGCCCTCCGAAACCTGACTCCAGAAGCTACATTCCAGCAGGACTCCTAAGATGGGTGCTGCTTCTCAGACTAGGATGCTCTGTGCCTCTGCACCAAGTATTAAAGACATCAGTCTAGGGGCTGGAGCTACAAGCACAGCAGGGAGGGCATTTGCCTTGCACATGGCCAAACCAGGTTCGATCCCTGGCATCCCATAAGGTCCCTCGAGCACTGCCAGGAGTAACCCCTGAGCACTTCCAGATGTAGCCACAAAACAAAAATGACCCCAGTCCAGGGGCCAGAGAGATAGCACAGTGGTAGGGTGTTTGCCTTACACACAGCCAACATGGACAGACCTGGTTTGATTCCCGGCATCCCATATGGACCCCCAAGCCTGCCAAGAGCGATTTTTTGGGGGGGGCTCACCTGGTGACACTCAGGGGTTACCCCTGGCTATGCACTCAGAAATCGCTCCTGGCTTGGGGGACCATATGGGACGCCGGGGGATCAAACTGCCATCCATCCTAGGTTAGCACATGCAAGGCAAACGCCCTACTGCTTGTGCCACCACTCCAGCCCTGTCCAGGAGCAATTTCTGAACGTAGAGACAGGAGTAACCCCTGAGAGCTGCCTGGTATGACCCCAAAACAAAAGACACCAGCTTGGCTGTCCAGGAGCACCTAGCAGGGGGATACTGAGGGTGACACAGCTCAGTTCCTCACTCAGGGGAGCTGGTCACAGGAGCCAGGGGTTTGCCTGTGATGTCTCACTTGGCTGGGGGTCTAGCTGTTCCCAGAGCACCCTCAGACACTTTGGGAGCTGGTCAGCTTTCAGGTAGGATAGCACCAGCTGGTTGATACATAGCTTTGGGGGCCCTCCATGTGCCTCCCTGGAAAAACGACTTTGGACAGCGGGGTTAGAGGGCCGCCTGTGGCTTGGACTCTCAGCACAAATGCTGGGGACAGAGTGTCCAAAGCTTCTACCGAGGAAACCCTGGCCCTGTCCCAAGGGCACATGGCTGAAGAGAACTGAAGCTCCAATTTCCTTAGGCAAAAACATGGGTTCTCAGAACCAGACACAAAACAAGCACTCAGTCCAGGCTGTACCAGTGACTGACAAGCCCCAGTAGCACCGTGTCATTGGGTCACGCTGGCCTGAATGACTCCTGCTTAGGGGGGCCTGGAGGACCCCCAAATGAGGGTTCCTAAGTCACAGAGTCGCCTTATAGACTGAGGGTCACAGCCACGAGGTAGCATGTGGGGTTCTTTAGGGGATCCTCAGCAAATGAGGGGAGGTGTCCCCCCCTCCTCCACATACATTCCACAGGGAAACTGGGGTCTCCACATACCACAGAAAGCCACACAAACACCTCCTTTTTATTTTTTGCATTTTTAGAGAACAGTTGCCCGAGGAGCAGAAACCTCTGTCCCCAACTTTTGTGCTGCTGAAGTTTCCAGACAAGTTGATGGTGCAGGAATATACTATAAACAGCACCAAGAGGGAGGATGGCTTGTGGGGAGCAATGTCGGGGCTAGGAAATAACTGTTACGAAGCAGTAGACCCACTGGTGGGAGGGCCCTCAACTCAGTACAGTCCAACAAAATCCTAAAGAGAAATGGTCTCACAAAGGTAAAGGAGCCCCACAGACCCTCCAGAAGAGGCCAGGGACAGGCCCAGAACTTGGGAAAAGCCGCTTCATATCTGGCTGCAGCCTCCCCAATGTCATAAACTGGTAACATGCATGTGTGAACCCCCAAACTCACAGCACCAGAGCTCAGCTGGGCTAGTATGACCAAACCTCAGCCCTCCAAAGCGAGCAGGTGAGCGTGAGCGGTAGCTCTGCATCCCTTCCCATGGCTCTGGGGTCCCCACTGGTTATCAAGCCTGCTTCAGGCTACCAGGGTCTGCCTTGGTTGCTTTGAGTTGGAGGGGAACATTTTGGAAAGATCATTTTAGAAAACACCTTGAAAAAGAGGGTCACTTAAAAAAAGTTACTTAAGGGGGGACCGGAGCGGTGGCACAGGGTGTAAGATGTCTGCCTTGCACGGGCTAGCCTAGGAAGGACCAGTTTGATTCCCCGGCGTCCCATATGGTCCCCCAAGCCAGAAGCGATTTCCGAGAGCATATCAGGAGTGATCCCTGAGCATCACTAGGTGCAGCCCAAAAACCAAAATAAAATAAAATAAAAGTTACTTAAGAGGCCAGAACAGGGCCCGGAGAGATAGCACAGCGGCGTTTGCCTTGCAAGCAGCCGATCCAGGACCAAAGGTGGTTGGTTCGAATCCCGGTGTCCCATATGGTCCCCTGTGCCTGCCAGGAGCTATTTCTGAGCAGACAGCCAGGAGTAACCCTTGAGCACCGCCGGGTGTGGCCCAAAAAAAAAAAAGAGGCCAGAACAATTGTGCAGTGGTAGGGCATTTGTCTTGCACGCAGCTGACCCGGAACAGACGTGGGTTTGAACTCCCGGCGTCCCATATGGTCCCCCAAGCCAGAAGAAATTTCTGAGTACATAGCCAGGAGTAACCCCTGGGTGTCAATGGGTGTGGCCCAAAATTAAAAAAGAAAAAGTTACTGGGCAGCGGTGATTGGGTGCATGCGTGGGGGACCCTCCCCCCCAAGATTAAGTTTTTTAAACTGTTGGGAGTTTTTTTGTTTGTTTGTTTTTAATTTTGGGTCATACCCAGTGAAGGGGTTATTCCTTTTTTTTTTTTTTTTTTTTGTGGTTTTTGGGTCACACCCGGCAGTGCTCAGGGGTTTTTCCTGGCTCTGTGCTCAGAAATTGCTCCTGGCATGCACAGGGGACCATATGGGACAACGGGATTCGAACTGATGACCTTCTGCATGAAAGGTAAATGCCTTACCTCCATGCTATCTCTCCGGCCCCATGAAGGGGTTATTCCTAGCTCTTCACTCAGGAATCAGCCCAGGCAGGCTCAGGGGTGGGGAGCATATGGGATGCCAAGAATTGAGCCTGGTGTCATCTGTGTGCAAGGCAAACACCTTCCTCAATGTGCTATTACTGTCCTCATACACAAACTTGGGCTTTTAGCTTTTTGTTTGTGTTTTTTTTTTTTTTTTTTTTTTTTTGGTTTTTGGGCCCCACCCTGTGACGCTCAGGGGTTACTCCTGGCTATGCGCTCAGAAGTTGCTCCTGGCTTCTTGGGGGACCATATGGGACGCCAGGGGATCGAACCGCGGTCCGCCCTAGGCTAGCGCAGGCAAGGCAGGCACCTTACCTCCAGCGCCACCGCCCGGCCCCTGTTTGTGTTTTTTGTTTTTGTTTTTTGCTTGTTTGTTTTTGGGCCAAATCTGGTGATGCTCAGGGGTTATTCCTGGCTATGCACTCAGATATCGCTCCCAGCTTGGGGGACCATATGGGACGCCAGGGCATTGAACCGAGGTCTGTCCTAGGTCAGCCGTGTGCAAGGCAAACACCCTACCGCTGCGCCACCGCTCCAGCCCCACGCTTTTAGCTTTGTACATTGGCACTGGGGTACCAACATGAGACCTGGCAGGCAGGAGCTGGGGAATCCTAAGAGCAACACAAGTATGGCTACATAGCAGTGAGGTGGTAGGTGGTGTCTGCTCTCTACCCCAGCACACAGCAGGAAGGAGAGGTCAGCCTCCCTCCCAGGAGGGGTGGGGAATATTCGGCGGTGAGGAGAAAACACACACCTGGGGTCTAGGGTTAGGGTTAGGGTTAGGGCGAGATAAGACACCCCTCATGGTGAGGCTTGGGGCAACCTAGAGATCAAACAAGTGAAGCAAACAGCCTTAATTCGTGGTCAAGTCTGTGTTATTAGGTTTCATTTGTTTTTACAATAGAAAGTTAGAAGCCGCAGCTTCAAATTCTGTACAGTTTTTCCTCTCAGAATACAAAGTTGATACCATAGAACAGGAGTGGGATGGGGTGGGGATGGAAGGGGTCCCTTACACGGGTTTCCAGAAAACAATCCTAAACACCAAGAGTTAAGTAAGAAAGAACAAAATAAAAGCAACGCAGGGCAGCAACCGCCATGTGCACGCACGCACACACATACACACACACCCACTCACGGACACACACCCACTCACGCATGCACACAGAACAGGCAGCGGGGCCCCAGCCAGGTGGGACACAGCGCAGGCTGCAGGGAAGTAGCACCAGCCGGCCAGGACGCCCACTTCAGCCACCGCCTCAATGCATTTCTTTTGTGGGGTTTTTTTTTTGTTTGTTTTTTCTTTTTTAAAAAAATGACCAATGCTGATAATAAATAAAGGCTCCTATGTACAGGATGTCAGGAGGCGGCTCCAGAGCATGGGGTTGTGCGTAGAAAAGTTGTGAACCTTACAAAAAAAAGTCTTTATTTTTTGAATCTTCTTTTTTCTTTTTAAGTTGAGGTAAGAGTTTCAGTGTCTGGAAACCTGTGTGCGACCCTTCCACAAGTGAGAGGGAAGCAGCCCAGGGCTGCCACCCTTGGGTGCCCCTGGACTCCTGCCCAGAGGCCAGCACCTGTCTTTAACCCCACAGGGAGCACTGGGGTGGAGGAGGCCCCTGGGAGGGGTCAAGCCAGTCGTTGGGCCTCTATGCATCGTGCTGCCACCTAGCCGAGTTGAGTGAATTGGGGTCTGAGGGAAAGTAGGGATACAGGGCCCCCACCTTCCATGCAGTCCAGGCACACCAGCAACTGTGGATCTAGCCAGGCGACCCACAGGCAGTGTCACCCGAAGAAAGAGCCTGGCGCCTCCCCCTCCGTGCTGTCTGCCCAGCATCACTCGGAATCGCTGCTGTCGGAGCTGGAGCCACTGGATGTGCTACTGCCGGACTCGGAAGAGCTGCTGCTGCTGAGGCGGGATGGACCACCTGGGGCCCCGGAGCCCGGTTTGTCTGTGGGGATGAGGGCACAGTGAGGGAATGCCTGGGCTCCATCCCCAGGGATGCAGGTACGAGGGGCACAGTGAAGGGCCCAGCGTGGGCCTAATGCCCTTCTGGGGGCCCACAGAAAGGAGGTGGAGGCCAGGGGGACATGGGGAACCCTGCACCCCGACTCTGGGAGAGGCCAGCACTGGGTAGCCCTGAATTCCCAAACTTAGGTGTCAGGGGAGTTCCCATTGAGGTGAATGTAGGAGACAAGTTGGTCCCTATTTATTTGACAGGTGGAGGCACAGAGCTGATGCCAGGCATCATCAGGTCAGAGGAAATCCTGGGTGTGGGTGTGGCGGGGATGTGTTGTGGACCCTGGGCAGCAGCAGGGGATTCATACTGGTAATTGTCTGGCGCATCATAGCCACAGGATAGCACAGGAGTGTAGGGTCCACATTCCTCCCATAACCATGGTCACACACCTCCAACACCTGTCCCTCACACCCACACCTACACCCACCCTCACTTCCATGTTCAGGCTACCCTCTTCATCATGCCTGTCCTGCCCATCACAAGCCCACCTGCAAAGCCCCCATTCACCATTCAGTACCACCTTCAACACTCCCCAGCTGCCCACAGACCCCACCTCACAAAACTACCTAAATGTGGGGTCAAAGGGATAGCACAGGGAGGGTGTTTGCCTTGCATGCAGCCAACCGGGGACCCAGGAGGCAGCAGCCCAAGTGCTCTCTCTGGCCCCCAGCCCTCTGGCCCCAACAGCATCTTCCTAAAAGCAAACCCAGACTCCTCCTCCTTGGGTACCTTTCTTGGGGGTCTTCCTGTTGAGCTGCCCGCTCATGTCCTGTAGCCGCTTCTCCAGCTCCTCCTTCTTGGCCTGGGCCATCTCCTCCTTGGACCGTGCCGCCTGCTTCTTCCCACTTGTGGCTGCGGGAACACAGGCAGCCTGAGTCCTGGGAGTAGGGGGGTGACGTTCCCCTCCATGGACATGGTTCTCAAGGGCCTTTAGTGCCTAGAGCCTGACCCACACAACTAGCCCACATGCCTAGGCAGTGACTCCAGCACCCAGGGATCCACCAGGGGTTGGGGGGCTTTGATGTCCACTTGGACCTCCCATGGCAGTTTTCGGGGGTTTCCTCACACTTCCACCCCCAGCCCAGCACCCACAAGGTGGCCGCCGCTGCTTCCGCTGCAGGCAGGACTTGACATAGCGCTCCAGCTCACGCAGCGTGGTGGGTTTGAGCGTCTCAAAGTCGATCTCGATCTCGTCGGGGTTGGAGTCACGCAGCGAGGGCTCGCGCGCCTGGATGATATGCACCACACGGCCCAGCTTCTCGCCTGGCAGCCGGTTGATATCCAGACTCAGCTGTCGCTTCTCGTCATAGCTCATGGGTAGGTCCTCCTCCTCCTCCGAGGCGGCATATGAGCCAGGAGCCTGCTTGCCGCCTTTCTTAGGCTGCCTAAGGACCGGGCACCACCGTGGCGTGATGGGGCCGCCCACGGCACCTCCACATTCCACACCCCCCACCGCTCATCTCCAACAGTGCATTTGTGGGAATGGGGATTTCCCAAAACCCACTCAACAACGGCAGCAACAGGTGAGGGAGGCTATTCCGTACAAGATCCCAAGCTGGAGTGACAGGCTTCAATCTCCAACATCCCTAAGATACCTTGAGCACCATCAGAAATGATCCCTGAGCCCAAAGCCAGAAATAACCCCTGAACAACACTGGGTGTGTCCCCCAAATAAAAGATCCCAGAAGATCCCAGGAGAGTCCTGAGGAGCAGCAAGTATCAGGCCACAGTCCCCCGCTGCCACATGGCTACTGCCTAGCTGGACAACATGGGTAAAGGAGAAAGTGCAGACTCAGACACAGGGCCCAGCCTGCTCTCTAGGTACTCTCCAAGATGGAGAAGACCCCAAACCTGGGGCCCAGCTTCCTGATCCCATTCCTACCTCCCCAGGTACCTATGGAACAAGAAGAGCCACAGTCTTCCCTCAAGTGAGTCAGCTATGCTCAACCCAAACCAAGCAGTGAAACTCTAACAAGCCAGAGGGGCCTGAGTGACAGGAAGGCAGGCAGGAGGGGTGGGGGGTTGCAGCTGTCTGACCTGGGTTCGATCTCTGAATGCAGAGAAAGGGGGAGCCTCCTGAAGATTTGCTGAGAATGTTTCCAGAATGTTCCCCTCTCACTCAGAGCACCCAAGGGCAGACTGGGGCAGGCTGAAGCAGCCTCAAGGGACAAGGTGCCTTTGGACAGTGAAGACTCCAGAATCACAGGAGGGGCTATGATACAGCTTGCCACTGGGTTTGGGGGAGGCCTGGGGTGTTGTCTAAGAACTGAGGGTCAGGGCCGGAGAGATAGCATGGAGGAAAGGTGTTTGCCTTTCATGCAGAAGGGCAATGCCAGACCCACATGTCCCTGGAAGGTTCTAAAAGAACCTGGATTCCATCACTGCAGCACAGAGACTCAGTCCCACATGGACCCTTTGGCCAGCTTCCAGCCACATGTCATTCCCACACCCCATTCTTTTTTGTTGTTTGTTTTTGTTTATTGGGTCACACCCAGCAGCACTCAGGGGTTACTTCTTGCTCTATGCTCAGAAACCAGC
This sequence comes from Suncus etruscus, assembly GCF_024139225.1. Taxonomy (NCBI): domain Eukaryota; kingdom Metazoa; phylum Chordata; class Mammalia; order Eulipotyphla; family Soricidae; genus Suncus; species Suncus etruscus. Next base: position 20,416,478 of record NC_064852.1, on the reverse strand, counting down.
CCTGGCAGGCTCGGGGGACCATATGGGATGCTGGGATTCGAACCACCGTTCTTCTGCATGCAAGGTAAATGCCCTACCTCCATTCTATCTCTCTAGCTTCCCACACCCCATTCTTTACCATTCCTGAAACCTCCTTGGGGACCTCCACACTGGTGTTGTGCTTGGGGTGCTGACAGGGAATGTGCCACACCCCAACAATTTTGTCATGCTGATGTCTCTACTGACTGCTCTCAGTCCAGTTCCGGCCTGAAAGACCCAAACCTATGACCACCAGGAGCCCTGAGCTCGGCCACATCCAGTCAGACTTAAGAGTAACACCAGCAAGAGGCACCTGCTGGCAACTGTGATCCCAGGACTCACCTGCCAGCTGCTGTGGAACTGCTGGCCTTCTTGGCCGGAGCCTTCTTCTGGGGGGCCGGGCGGGCAGGCGGCACGGGCCGGGCCTTCCTGTCCTCCTCGCTCTTGGCCTTGTGCCGCTCCTTGTCCTTGTCTTTATCCTTCCGCTTCTTCTCCTTCTCCTTCTTCTCCTTCTTCCTCTTTGGCTTGTTCACAGGGGCTTGGGACAGTGCAGCTAGCTGCTCATGCACGGCCTTCAGCTGCGGAGACAGGAGACAGGCTACTCAGCCCACGTGGTCTGGACCCCTGAGTCTTAGTTTCCCCTTACAGGCTCCCGAGGGCAGGGCAAACCCCAAAGAAAAATCAACAAAGCACCAAGGCAGGTGGGTATTACATGGGATCTGTAGCTGGACCCCGCTGCCCTGACCCCACTGCAGACAGCACTAGGACCCCGAGGCAGGGAGGCAGCAGGGGGCACCACAGAACAAGGCCATCTATGGTGGGGTCTCTGGGGGTGCTGGCTTCCTACAGGTTTTCTCACCTGCCTGCCCAGCCTCACCTAGGGTCAAACCTTGGGACCCCCAATAAATATCCACAGCCAATAAATATCCTGTCTAACCACAGCCAGGCCTGGTCTTGCCTGCACATGCTGGTGGGAGGGAGGTGGCCCAGCCGAGTATAGGGAGCCCAACCATAAGGATCTCAGCCATTATGGGGCCCCACCCCAACCTGTCACCTGCTCCTGCAGCTCTGCCAGCCGAGTGGCCCGTTCTTCCTCCGAGTCGGAACTGCCCGAGTCCGATGAGCTCTCCTCGCTGCTATGGCTGCTAGGGGCAGCTTTGTTGCCAGCTGGGGCTGTGGGCGCGGGTATCGTGGGCACCTCCGCAGGCTCATCAGGCATCTTGGCAAAGCGCATCTCAAACACGTCCTGGGGACAGGAAACACCTGAGTGCTGCCTGGCCCTTCCCTGCCTGGCTCCTGGGCACCTGGGGAAGTGGGGAACAGCCCCACCCTGCAGCCGTGATGCCCTTTGTGGGCATGTCAGCATGAGACCTAGCTGCAAACAAGGCCCCAGGTTCAATTCCCAGCCCCACAAAGATCAAGACCAGAGATGGAAGAAACTGGGCACCAGGGGCCGACGGACTGGCCCCACCAGGGCCTGCGTGGGGTAGGGCACCAGGGATCCTAGCAGGAGGACAACGAGTGTGAGTATCCCCTTCCCTTGGTTCCAGCAGTTGGCAATGTTCCCACAGCCCAGCCAGAGGAAGGTGTTACCCAGGATATTCTAGGCTAAGAAGGAAGCAGGGCACTGGTTTGCAGCGGGACTATCCTCTGAAAGCAAAGCCTGAGCGAGAACAGAACGTCCGTGTCTGAACAAGAAGCACCAAGACAAATTCAGGAAGGTTCTCTCTCTAAGGCCCTGAGAGCGTCCAAGGGACACAGTAAAGACAGACATAGATATAGACAAACACACACACACACACACTCTTATTATATTCTTACACACAGACACATTCACATGGACACAAACACTCTTACGGACACACAGATACACAGACACTGACACATGGGCAGACATACAAACACAAGCACATGTGTGTGCATGTATACACCAGGTCCCAAACACATGCCTAAAGCTCTGGAGTACATGTTGGTCTACTCTAAAGCATCTCCAGGATCACCTTGAGGGCCCACATTGCCCACAGCACCTATAGTGCCCAGCACCCAGAGGTCAGCTACATGTCTGTAATCAGCCCTGCGGTTGGCACATCCCCACCAGCCACCATGTCCCAAGGAAGTAGCTCAGGCATGTGAACGTTGAGAGACCCCAGGTGCCTGCCATCTCCCACCCCACCATGTCCCACCAGGCTGGATATACCCACACTCTTCCCTCACCACCTGCCTCCCTGCACCATGCCCCGAAAGCCTGTTACCTGTAGTTTCCTGGCCATGGCCACGACCTCATGGTCAGGGGGATTGTACTTGTAGCAGTTAGAGAACATGAGCCGGATATCGGCTGCAAAGCCCTGGGCATCAGGGTACTCGCGGCCATCCATCTTCTTCTGCAACACAGGGCACAGCCTGGTGAGGGTCACAGCTGCAGGCAGGAGCCCAGGTGGAGGAGCCAGACCAGCCATGCTTCAGCTCCAGCTGGAGGGGGCAGCTCCCAGAGTGGGCTGTGCCTAACTCAAACCTGATGTCCTAACCAAGCTGGCCTGGGGCCCTCAGGGTTTCAAGAAAGGAAGCCAGCTAGGCTAAGACCTTAAACCCCTCCCTGTGGGACATGTGCCAACCTAGCCAATGATTTTTGTGGTGGTTGTTTGTTTTTGGTTTGGGGCCAACCAGGTGGTGCTCAGGGGTTACTCCCTTTTTATTATGGTTTTTGGGCCACTGGGCTGTGCTCAGGGATTACTCCTGGCTCTGCTTTCAGGGGTCATTCCTAGCAGGTTCAGAGATCCATATGGGATGTCAGAAATATATCTCAGGTCAGCCACATGCAAGAAATGCATCCCCACTGTGCTAATACTCCTGGCTCTGTGCTCAGGAATCACTCCTGTAGTGCTCGGGGGACTCTATGGGACGCCAGGCATCAAACTAGAATCAACGGCATGCAAGGCCAGCACCCTTCCTACTGTGCTATGGCTCCAAACCCTCTGCACAGAGCCCAAGAGCTCCACCCCGACCACGTACCTTGACAGTGCTGAGGTCCATTGGGTGCTTGATGATGTCATGGTAGTCGTGGAGCTCGAGTGCAGCAGCATCCACAGGCTTGTAGAAGGGCCAGGCGTAGGCTGCGTGCTTCTTGGACAGCAGCTCCCGGAGGATGTGGTCGCAGTGGCGCAGCTGCTCGGGCAGCTTCCCCTTCTTGCCCGCATGTTGCGGCACCTCACCCTCCTCCAGGTCCTTGCGGGGTGGCTTGATGGGGCGGCCGCCACTCTCCCGCCGGGCCACCACCTTGGCCTGCTTGGGGTCTGACAGCGGTGGGGGCGACTCGCTGCGGCTGGCCGTGATGGCAGCCGTGGTGGGTGTGGTGGTGTCTGCTTTCCGCTTAACACCCTTTTTCTGTAAGCAAGAGAGCGAGTAAGAGTGAGTGAGTGAGCAATAACATCTCATCACCACCTGCCAGGCGCCCAACAGGGGAGGGCAATGCAGGTGGCCACACCCTGAAGTCATAGGGGGATGGGGGGTGCAGGCGGGAAGCCAGGACTACCAATTAGTGGCTCTGCTCTCACTATAGGTGAACAGCATGAGGCACACGTGTAGTCCCCAGCACAGGCCAACACCCCACTAGAAGGCGTCTCCCTAGGGCAGGGGGCCCTGAATACCAAGCAGGACACTGGCTGGCTGGAAGGTGGGTTCCTAGCTCTCACAGTCAGAGCAGAGCTCTCACCCAGCCCTTCCAGCTTGTTGCAGGCATGGGGGATTCCTGAGTCCAACAGTGTAGAGGGACAAAGTGCTGGAGGATGGACAGGAAGGACCTGACTTGCCACAGAGTAGGTCCCAAGAGTCACAGGGCCTTGTGTGCTGTGTTCCCCGATAAGGACAGCTGCACAGGAGTGGATGGCCTCTGGGATCCCGAAGTAGTCAGAGTTTGGCTCTGTCCTACTACCAGCTCAGGCACCACTGGGAGAACTGGACATGCCAAGCCAAAGCTCCGGTGCCCACACACAGTGACAGGGGCATAGCTGAGCCTAGATGCTCACAGAGGGTCGGGGCAGCAGACAGGGCATGTTGGGAACAATGCAGCAGCGTCTCCCAGGGCGAGAACACAGATGTGGCTGATCATCTCGGAGAAATCACTTAACCCTCAGACTGCCTGCTTCCTCCTCTCTAAAGGGGCAAACACTGAGCCCCTGAGGGATGCTTGCTGTGAGGATCAAACTGGAGAAATTATCATAGCCAGCTTGGGGGTAGGGGGACAGCCTCAGCCGGGTCCCAGGAGGGACTCAGGAGGACCCAGGCCCGGCCAGGACAGTCCTGCCCTGAGCATGGAAGGTAGGCAAACCAGTACTCACATAACAGGATGCAGGCCCGGCTCCTCACCACAGCCTACTGCCCACTAATGAAGTTGAGGTGCCCCAGTTTCCCCTGAAGGCTGAACGGTAGCCAGTGCCCACTCCCACCTTGTGCCCAGAAATGCTCACCATTTTTTTTTGTTTGTTTTGGGGGGAGCCACACCTGGCAGTGCTCAGGGGTTACTCCTGGCAGCTTGGAGGATCATATAGGATGCTGGGAATCAAAATCAAATTAGCTGCGTGCAAGGCAAATACATTCCCTGCTGTGCTATTGTTCCGTGCCCCCTAACTCACCTTGATGACGGGTGGTGTGGGCGGGACCACAGGGATGACAGGCGTGGTAGGGGGTGGTGGGGCTGCAGTGGCAGGTGCTGGCACCGGCGTGGCAGTGGCAGTGATGGTTGGCACAGGTGTGGCAGCGATGACAGGTGTCTGGGAGACCGTGGGGGGCACATTCTGAAAGGGTGTCGCTGGGGACACGGAGGGCACAGCGGCCACTTGCTGCGGACCTTGGAAAGAACGTGAGGAATAAACGAACTTTCAGACCACTCCTGCCTGACGCCACAACCTGAGAACAGCCGGGCAGGACCAATCCAGGCAAGGTAGCTCCTGGCAACAAGGCCCCCTTGGGGAACCCAGATGGACCCCAAGCTCTGCCAACTTTCCCTCAGGAAGTGCTTCTACCCTGGCTGGCCCTCTCCCACCCCAATACCCACTCAAGCAAGTCTGAGTTAGGTTCTGGAAGCAGGGTATGTGTTTGTCTAAACACATTAGTGAGAAACATTCTCAAAGCAGGGTATGAATGTGTGTGAAAGCAAGCCAATGAGGAAGGTTCTAGAAACAAGTGTGCGTACATATGCATACACACACATGTGAACCTCTGAGAAATGTTCTAGATGGAGGGTGTGTGTGTGTGCGCTGAGGAAGGTTCTGCAAACAAGGATGTGTGTGTGCCATGAAGGAGGTTCTGGAAACCTGTGTGAGCATATCTGTTGGCAGACTGGCAGGACCATGTGCTCCTCCCTGGAACAGTCATAAAGACCACCATATCCCTGGGGCACCCAGCCCCAACATTGCTACGCAGAAGGGACAGGGCAGGAGGCAGTGGGTGGGCCCATTACCTGTGCTCTGGGGTCCTGCTGCCGCTGCTGCCGCCACCGTCACAGCTGCTGGTTTCCGGCCTTTGCCCTTGGGAGCCGGGGGCAGCAGCTCCACTTCCTCCTGAGGCATTTGGGCCACCTTCTGCAGGAAGATCTTCTCCAGGGCCTGGGCCATCAGCACGATGTCATCTGCGGGCTGAGCTCGGAGAGTGACCGTGATGTTGGGGAGGGAAGTGGGGAGCAGGGTCCACATGGGCACCGAGGGACAGACCCCCAAAGCCACACAATTCCAGTTTCCAGTGGGCCTGAGGGCATGTGCCCCTTCCCACCCCGTAGCGCACCTCCGGGCGCCTCTTCATTCTGCACTGAAACCCCCCACCTCACTCAAGGGGACACGCCGGGTTCTGCCCAGTTGGTGCAAACTGTTCTGTGTCTGTAGTTTGGGGGCCACGTGATGCTGCATTTGGCAGCCCCGAGTCCTCACGCACTGGGCGTAGGCAGCCACTCACCTTGTTATAAATGTAACAGTTGGTGAACATGGTGTTGAAGTCCTGCATGCACTCGCTGGCACTCCAGTAGTAGCTGTTCTCCAGCCTCTTCTTGATGGTGCCCATGTCCATGGGGTTCTTGATTATCTTGTGATAATCCTGGGAGGGCAAAGGTGAGGGTCTGAGCCCGGGTTTCTCTGTGGGAGCCCAAGTTACAGGGGCCAGAGCCCACCAGGCCAAAGCCAACTTTTCTGTTCCCAATGCTGGGGCTCGAACCTGGGGTTTTCACATGTGCCAGGCAGCTGAACTGCTTCTCAGACCTGGGGTACCCGTAGGTGACTGGGGTGGAAGGGTTACTAGGTAAAACACTGCCCTATGGTGGGCTGGAGCAATAGCAAGGTGGATAGAGCATTTGTCTTGCACACGGCTGACCCGGGTTCAATCCCCAGCATCCCATATACCCGAACCCCACCAGGAGTGATTTCTGAGCACAGAGCCAGGAGTAACCCGAGTGCTGCCGGGGTGTAGTCCAAAATAAATAAATTGCCCTGTTAGTCTCCTGGCCCAGCTCTACGTAAAGAAAACACATCAGCCGCATCAGGGAATGCCCCCTCGACCTGCTTCCAGGGGCAGCTGGGTCCCCCTGCTCCTGTCTCCCCAACTGCTCTAGGGCCAGAACCTGGCATTTCTGCCAGGATTCAGGGCCCAGGCACATGCACGCACCGGCAAGTTGAGCTTGACAGCGTCCACGGGCTGGTAGAAGGGCCAGGCAAACTGGTGCTTCCACAGCGTCTTCACCACCACATTCTGCATGTACTGCAGCTGGTTGGTCTTGCGGCCGGGCTTACCGGCGCTACACACCTCAGGTGGTGGTGGGTTGGCAGGGCTGGGGGCGGCCGGCAGGCCCGCTGGGGCAGCCACGGTGGTGGCGGCGGACATTGTCCGGCTGCTCCCTCCTCACTGGCCGTCACGGCAGCAGCTGCTTGGGGGGTGTGGAGCCTTCTCTGAGCTCCCCTCGAACAGGCGGCATCCCATGTCGGGGTTCAACGAGCGGCACCTAGGCAAAGCGGGCAGGCAGGTGGCTGGTACAGTCAGTGGGTCCCTCCCAGGCTGCTGGCTCCAGTGTCTGGGACCAGCACATGTCCACTAGCTATGGCGACTCTGGGGGAATTGTTCCACAAGGCAGATAACTTGGGGCTGCCCCCACCCTTGAGAACAAGCTCCGGTGTATGATGGGGAGGGGAGTTAATTGAGTGGGATGATGGCCACAAGATCCCATTCCCCAACCATTCCTTGCTTAGAGCAGGCTCCAGGCAGCCTGAGAACAGCCTGTGTGTTCTCCACGCACCCACTGAGAGAGCTGAGAGCCTGGGGCGCCTGTCCCAGAGCAACAGAGCATCTGGGTCCCATTTACCAATGGTGACTCAACCCTGGCCCAATGGGTCTCCTCCATCTGCCCAAACACCCACGCAGTCCCACAGCTCCCCTGAACACGAGGACTTAGCTCTGTTAATACCAAAGGCTAACCTAGGGACTCTGGGAGCACTGAGACCGCAAAGGCAGAGATGGGAGCTGGGGGCTGCCCTCAGCCCCCTCTTGCTGGTCCCTGTCCCAAACAACAGTCATACCAGGAAGGGAGCACCACGCCCCTTCCAGCCTTCATGTCAGGACCCACATCAGGGAAGGGCCCAGGGCTAAGTAGATGCTGGCAGGATCAATCTCCTGAATGGACACTCCATGGCTGCAGAGGGGCTCCCAGGAGAGGAAGGACTGAGAGGGTACCTAGCCATCAAGCCCCAAAGCCACCCCAAGTTCTGTCCAAAGGGCACAGTCTGAAGCAATGGTTCCATAAAGGGGGCACCAAACTCAGCTGGAACCCTGACCCAGTTTTCTCAAGGGCCTCCCAGAGGGGCAGAACGTCTACACTGATATATACGGCAGGCTTTCAGATAGGGCTTCTACACTAATACGGTAGCGGTAGCGAATTCCCAGGCAGGAGGCCTCTACACTAGTAAATACGGCTCTTCTACACTGATAAATGCGGGAGTTCTGGACTTTCAGAGCTAGAACAGTCAATGCTCTGGACCCACCCCATGTGCTCACTGGCACAGTCCCCATTCCTGTCTTCACCAGCAGAGGGAAGAAGTGAAAGTGAATCCCTTTCTGGGCACCCAGGATCCTGCACCCAACCCCATCTGACTTCTTCGGGGGACTCCCCTCACCAGGTAGAAAGAAGGACCCAGCATCTGGCAGGGATTCTGGGGGTTCTAGGTGGGGCAAAGTGGGTACCGGGGCTGAAGGGGATGGCAGGAACCCTACATCCAGGGTAGACTCAAAACTGAGGGGCCGGACAGACAAGACAGTGGGGAGGGTGTTTGCCTCGCAAAGGACTCCTGGGGTTCATCTCCCATGCTACATATGAGGGTTCCCCAACACCACCAGAAGTAACCCCTGAGCACTGTGCCCACGTAGGGCCCAACAACCAAAGGAAATAAACAGACTCAAAACAGAGACGACGGGGGTGGGGAGGTGAAAGTGGGGCAAAGTGCAGAGGTCAGAGCAGCACCAGGCTCACTTTCCAGGAGCCCTGCCACAGGGTCTCCCCAACACTCAGGGGAAGTGGAGGGGTGAGAAAGGAGGGTGAGAAGGGGAGGGATGAGAGGAGAGGAGAGAGGAGGGCAGGGGAGGAGAAAGGAGAGAACAGGAGGGGAAAGAAGGGAAGAGAAGTGAGATCTCGCCAGTGGCCACAGCCTGACACAAGTCCCTGGAACTGTCCAGAAACTCTCCGGGGCCAGGGGCACAGGGTCCCCAGCTGCAGTTCCCCCAAAGGGGGCCTCAGCAGAAGTGTCAGAGCTCAGATTCCTGAAGTTTCCAGGCAGAGAAACACTTCCAGGTGGGGCCACCCCTTCCACCTGGTGGTCACCAGGTAGAAAGCCCCCAACACATGCCCACCAGAGAGATTTGGGCCTCAGGGAGATTGCAGGGAGCAGGCACACACTTGCACACACGCACAACACACACGAAGCTCACAAATAGAGCACATGTAAGGATCACATGCAGAGGCACACACAGGGCACATATGTGGAACACACGCTAAGGAAAAAGGAAAAAGAGTGTTTCCAGGCTGGCCCAGCTCCATCAGGCCCCTAATGAGTCGGGGAGGAAACGGGTTTCTGGGCCCCCTTGAGGAGTGACAGGAAGCCTGTCACAACTGCAGGACCTTAGGTCCTATCTAGGAAGGCCCTGGGGGACACAGGCTGAGTGTGTGGTGGGGTATGAGTGAAAGGGTGGGGTGGCTGAAGGAGGAAGAAAGTAAAAGTGGAGACCCCATCAGCACTGAAGGGGCCAGGACCTGGGGGCCACCTCATCCCCTCCCACACTGCTCAGACTGTCCCACTGCAACAGTCTCAGTTCTCAACCAGTGGAGGAGGGAAGGCTGTACCCTGGGGGACCCCACTACAAGGCCCAGCCTGCCCTGGGCTCCAGCCCCATTGGCACATGCAGATAGGTTCAGGGTTGACCAGGCCAAAAGGTAGAGCCGAGGAGCCCGGAGCAAGCAAAGCACAGGGGACCAAGGTTTGATCCCCAGCGACCCAACGGTCCCAGAGCCCCGCCAGGTGACCCCTGAGCACACTGTGTGTGGAACAAAAGCTAAAACCCACCACCAGCAAGACTGGCAGAGCGCAGGCCTGGCACCCCACGGGCAAGGCAGGGTTAAGCCTGCGGTCTGGACCCGCTGACCTACAGGCCCGGAAACCGGATCAGGAGGGCAGAGCAGTGCCAGCTGCTCCCACAGGGCAGAGCAGGGAGGGGCCAGGCCTGCCCCACCCCCACCTCAACTCCACAGCAGCTGCCCCCCAGATCCGCAGCACACCTGCCCTGCCAGCGTCCAGGGAGCAGCTGGGCGCAAACCCACCCCCATCCCTGCACCATCCTGGGCCCAATCTCCCCAGGAAGCCCCCCGAAAGTTCCCACACTGCCCAAATGGATCTCCAGCCAGATCTCAAAAAAACCAACAAAGTGGTCAGACAAATGGACACCAGCAACTGTGAATGGGTAACCTCCACCCCAGTCACTGGGGTCACACACACCCCACAAACACGCACCCTGGACACAACACAAACACGCAAACCAGAAACACCATATACCACAAACACACACACCAGAAACACAAACCACATATACCACAGATACACAAACACACCACAGGTACTTTTTTTTTTTTTTTTTTTTGGTTTTGGGCCACACCCGGCAGTGCTCAGGGGTTACTCCTGGCTGTCTGCTCAGAAATAATAGCTCCTGGCAGGCACGGGGGACCATATGGGACAACGGGATTCGAACCAACCACCTTTGGTCCTGGATCGGCTGCTTGCAAGGCAAACGCCGCTGTGCTATCTCTCCGGGCCCGCACCACAGGTACTTAAACACAAACATGCACAAATGTACACCACAAACACCCTGCATATGCATATGCACCATGAATACACACCCCACACATACAAACATGCACTCTCACTCACACACACACACACACACACACCACATGCATATAGCAGCGCTAGTCCAGCACCTGTAGGCCAGACCCTGGCAGGGCATGAATACCCTGGTGACCCACAGCTCACAGGAGACTGGAAGAATACAGGTCCTGGACTGGTCAATGGTCACTGTCCTCCCCCAAACACTTATGGGCGCCCTCACTTCTCTGGCCTGGTGAGGGGTACCAAGGACCACACCTGTCGTTATCTTCCTCCTCAGGAGCCAGTGTCTACCTGATGCCTACTGGGAACTTCAACTGGGCCAACACCCTCCCATCCCCACCACCCCACAAAAGTAGCTGAGATTGAGGAGTAAGAGCAGGGTCAGGGGCTCCCACGCTGTCCCAGGCCTTTACTAAGCCCCAACACCAGGCAATTGGGGGCTCCTCACTACAAGCGTGACACTCCCTGAGCCCAGCCCACCCACAAGCCCATGGCTGAGCACCCCGCAAACACCCCCAACCTTTACAGGCCCTTCGAGGGCCCCGCACCCAGCCTTGGCAGTCTGGGGAGAGCCCAGAGGGCAGGTCCGGGAGCAGCGCCCAGGACTGGGGCCCAGCTCAAGACTCAGCTGGGCAGAGACAGCCCCAGGACAAAAGGGGACTAGAACATGGCACCCACCCTGCATGGAGTCAACCCCAGGGCCTCCCACCCCCACCCCATTGCACTCCCTGAAATCTCAGGAGGGAGGTGTCCAGGAGCACTGAGTCCTTAAAGATCACTGGCTCCTTGCAGGAAGGAAAAGTCAGCTGTGGCCACATAGAGATTTGGGATTTAGGCATCCTAGTCTGGGGTCATCCTAGTCTCCCAGCACTAACCCTGCAAACACCAATAGCCACCACTTCCCTGGGGGAGTCTAGGGAACTGACCCAGGGGACAGGTGGGTACAGCAAACCAGCACTCCCCAGAGGGACCCACCCCCAGGCAGACAGCATGGCCCTGATGGACACCACTCAAGTCTTCTGCGCAAACTCCAAGTTCTGGGGCTGGAGGGGTCGGTGTTTGTCTGCTCTGTAGCCAACCCAGGTTTGGTACCCCATATAGCCCCCTATCAAACAGTCCAGGACTGATCCCTGAGTCCAAAACCAGGAGCAATCCCTGAACACAGCTGGGCGTGCCCCTCCAAAAGGGAAAAAAAAAAAGCTCAGGGCTCATAGAGTCTGGCAGGAGTGAGGAGGTTCCTAGGACCCCACAGGCTAGCTTCTAGAAGCAAAATGGCTCCAGGTGCCAGCCCCAATCCAGCAGTTTAGAGAGGGGCAAGGAGGCAGGTTTAGGAGTGTGGGGGCCCCCAGGCTGCAAATCCCAGGAAGTGTCCACCACTGCCAGCAGGTCACATCCAAGGCAGTACCCTGTCAGAGCGTGTCCCCAGACCTTTCGACCTCTCCAGACCCTCACCTAGGCTACCTAGAGAATGGGGAAGGGGGAGCGAAGAGAAAACAGCTATGCGGGCACCTTTGGAGAGCACATGGGTCTCTGAGGGGTCATTGTCCAACCTGGAAGGACACAGGGGGCCAGGACAAAGAAAGGGGGAACACAGAGGGGACAGGGCATGAGGGGGGCGCCGCTCCCCATTTACACACACACACACACACACACACACACACACACACACACACACACACACCCATTTTCACTTTCCATACTCCTGGGAAGGCGGGAGCAGTGTTTACTGACGCTGACTTGGCCAGCCCTCCAGCTTCCCACGACGCACGCACGGGTGGAGCAGAGCAGAACTGCTCCGGAGAGGACCACAGACGCCGCCGCGAGGGACTCGGGACCCCCATTTCCACTCCCCCAATCCCTCTCTCAGCACACAGGAGGCAGGAAAGGGCAAACTCACAGCTTTATTTGCAAACCAGACGCCCCCCTGGAGGGAAAGAAGGTCCCTAAGCCGCCCGGGGCACCCAAAACTGTCCAGGCCGGGACTATAGATCCACCCAAAAACCCCACAGAAGCTGCTGGATCCCCCCTCGGCCTGCAACTCGGGGGGCCCTGGGGGCGGAGGGAGGAGGGGGCGGCCTGCACAACTGCAAGAAGCAAAGGCAAACTTTAGCGGCGCGGGGGGGAGGGGTGCGCGCTTTGGCGGACGCGCTGGCCGCGGCGGGGCCCCAGGAATGCGGAGCCCGCGCGCCCCTCCCGCCCTCACCCCTGCGCCAAGACCCGAGAGGCGCCCGCCCGGGGACCCCAGCCACACACCACCGGGGGGCCAGCCAGGGGTGGGGGACGCTCAGGCAGAGCAGAAGCTTGCAAGAGAACTGGGGTCCCTCATCCTTCGCTGCCCCCCCCATTTAATCGCCCCCAAACTGCCCAGCCTGCAAGGCAAAGGAGGGCCCCAACCAAGGCCTGCTTGGCCACCCCAATTGGTCCGGTGGGAAGGGAATAAGGCCGAGCCCTACTGCGCGCGCAGATGGTGGACGTCCATCTGTCCACCACGGTCAGGAGGGCGCACAGAAGATCGATCCTGGGACTCCGAGGAGAGAAGTGGGACGTGTGGGGGGGTGTCGTGCCAATGCCCACCCCGAGTGGGCACGGGCAAAAGGAGGGACGTACCCGCTTCTTTCTTTCGGGGCTCGTTCCTCAATGGGAGGAAGTCTGGGGCTGCAACGCAACGACCCAGCGGAGTCCAAGGGGGTGCTCCGAGTGCGCTCGAGGACCCCCATACACACCCCTAAATCGAAGTGAAGAGGGGGGGAACTGCCCCCCCACGACCCCCAAGGCCTCCACCTCCACGTCGCAGGGTGCTGATGGGGGGGGTGGCCAAGCCCAGCAGGGCCCTGGCACACCCCTTTCCCTCCCTTTCTGCAAGCGCACTAGAGGCCCTCGAAGCCCCCCACCCAGCACGAGCCTCGCGGGGTGGACACGGGGAACCCCGAGCCGGGGAGCCCCCGCGCAACCGTCCCCTCTCCAAGCCCAACCCTGGCCCGCTCGCCCCCCTTTTGGGGAAGGAAGATGGCGGGCCGGGGTAAAAGGGGAGAGAGGAAGGAAGGAAGGAAGGAAAGAAGGCGGGAAGCCGTGCCAAGTCGGGGCGCGCGGCGACGCCCCCCCCCAAAGCTTGGGGCGCGGGCCCCGGGGCAACCGCCGCGCTTTTGTTGGCATCGTGGCCGCGCACAAAGGCGGTGGCGGTGGCTCCCTGGGGCTCCCCCCAAGAACGCGCTCCCCAGCCCGCCCCGGAGGTCCACCCGGCCCCGAAGCAAGAGAAAAGGGCGTACTTGGCCTCGGCGGCTCCGGCGCCGGCGCCCGAACCCTCCCGGCCCGCGCGGCCCAGGCGCCTCCTTTTGGGCTCGCCGAGGCCCCGGCAGCAGAGTCGACGCGCCCGAGCCGAGCAGGAGCGGGAGGGCTCTTGCGCCGCGCACGGGGCGTGTCGGGAGTTGTAGTCCGGAGCCGGGCGCGCGCCGTGGCCACCCAAGGGGAGACGCGGGTGCCCTGCGGACTACAAATCCCAGCCTCGCTCGCGCCGCGCCCCGCCCCTATCCTCGCCCCGCGCGCTCCTCGGACCTCCCCATGGCGAGCTGGCCCGGCCCCGGAGGGCGCGCGCGCGAGGGGGAACCCCTGAGATCCTCCCCGGCCTTTGCTCGCCCCCCACCCTGGGAACCTGGTGGGTTCCCTTCCTGGTGGGGTTCCCCTCAAATCGGACTTGCTCACACTCGCCTGCACCCAGGGGGCGGGCGGCGCGCACCTGCCCCGCGTGCCGTGTTTGTAAACAAACGTTTGCGCGGCTACTGAGGCCCGGTGGAGGCGCGCGCGCTCGCTCGCCTAAGGGGGCCCGCCCGAGCCGGGGAGGAGCCAGCCGCTCAAGGCCGCGCCCCCCCAATCTTACCCCACCACATCCCACCCCCCAAGACTACCCCGCCTCCCGCCTCTGGTTTCCCCCCCCCCCCACTTCTAGACACATCCCAACACCCCCACATGCCACCGCCCGCCTGGCGCTCGGGTCCCCCCACTGGGCTCTCCCCTAAAGAGGAACCCCCTTGTGTCCCCAGAATTGGATAGTAACGGGGACAACTCAGGCTTTGCTCCCCCCACCCAAATTCAGTCTTCAGTCGTTCCCCCATTCCACTCGCTCCCGATAGAGGACCTCTCCCAGTGTCCCCAGAATTGGGTAGTGACTGGCACTCCTTAGCTCTGCCTCCCCCCAAATTTAGTCTTCAGTCGTTCCCCCCACTCCCCTCGCTCCCCTTCAGAGGACTCCCTCCTGTGTCCCCAGAATTGGACAGTGATTGGTACTCCTCGGTTCTGCTCCCCCCAAATTCAGTCTTCAATCGTCCCCTCGCTGGTCAGAGAACTCTTGGAAAGGATCCCAACGGCCCCCCTGGATTTGGCCAGTAGCCAGGCTGAGCGCATCTTATACCGAGTGGCAGTTCCTCGGGTGGCAGTTCCTCGGGGGGCACGACTTTCCCGTTCTGTCCAAGATGCTGGATGTGTGAGACTCCGAGAATAACGTCAAAGACAAAAGTTTTCCTCAAATCAGAAGCAGCTGGGGATGGATAGAGAGACAAGGCTGTACAGTGGTTAGGCGCTTGCCTGCACACAGCTGATTTCCATAGGATCTCTGGCACCCCATAGTGTCCCCCAAGCACTGCCAGGAGCGATCCCTGATTGCAGAGGCTGGAGTAAGTCCTGAGCACGTCAGGCTGTGGCCAAAATAGATATTTTTTATTTTCTTCAGTTCCTGTAAGGTGGTGTTCCCATGTGGAGGACTAAGATTAATTTCTGCTTGAGGAAGGCACCTTCCTGCAGTCTGCATGTCCTTATATAGTTCATTCGCTCTGTAGCTCCGGACTAGGACCTCACAAATGCTGAACAACCAATTGCTCAGACACTGTGCTCATGGTCTTATTTGTAGGACAGTGTCCACATCCAGGGTTGTGTTCAGAGATCCTCCTGGCTCTTCTCGAGATTAACTCTTGGTTCTGTGCTCAGGGCTCGCTCCTGGCTCTGCACTCAGGATTATTCCTGTCAGGGTTCAGGGATCACTGCTAGCTTTGTGCTCAGAGCTTATTCCTGGTTCTGCACTCAGGTCTCACTCCTCGCTCTGCTCAGGGACCATTCCTGGTTTTGCTCAGGGATAACTCCAGGCTCTACTCAGGACTCACTCCTGGCTCTGCTCAGGGATTATTCCTGGCTTTGCACTCAGGGGTGGTCACTGGAGGCTCAGTGTTCAGGGATCATTCCCAGTTCTGTGCTTAGAAATCACTCCAAGCTCTGCACTCAGGGATTACTCCTGGCTCTGCACTCAGGGATCAGCCCTGACCATTTTCTGGGACCATACATGGTACCCAAAATACAAGCAAGGTTAGCTACACCATCCCAAGCACCGGAATCCCTATCTTTCTCTGGGTCATGACTTAATAATTTTCAGGGGCCCATATCTGGCTGTGTTCAGGGTTTACTCCTGGCCTGCACTCAGATATCATTCCTGGCAGGCTTGGGGAACCAAGTAGAATATTGGGGATCGGGCCCGGAGAGATAGCACAGCGGCAATTGCCTTGCAAGCAGCCGATACAGGACCAAAGGTGGTTGGTTTGAATCCAGGTGTCCCATAGGGTTCCCCGTGCCTGCCAGGAGCTATTTCTGAGCAGACAGCCAGGAGTAACCCCTGGGCACCACCGGGTGTGGCCCAAAAACCAAAAACAAACAAACAAACAAAAAAACAAAAAAGAAAAGAAAGAATATTGGGGATCGGGCCCGGAGAGATAGCACAGTGGCATTTGCCTTGCAAGCTGCCGATCCAAGACCAAAGGTGGTTGGTTCGAATCCCGGTGTCCCATATGGTCCCCGTGCCTGCCAGGAGCGATTTCTGAGCAGACAGCCAGGAGTAACCCCTGAGCAATGCCGGGTGTGGCCCAAAAACCAAAAAAAAAAAAAAAAAGAATATTGGGGATCAGTGCCAGAGCGATAGCACAGTGGTAAGGCATTTGCCTTGCACGTGGCCAACACAGGGTGGACCAAGGTTCAAATCCTGGCACCCCATATGGTCCCCTGAGTTTGCCAGGAGCAACTTCTGAGCGCAAAGCCAGGAGTAACCCCTGAACACTGCCGGGTGTGACTCAAAAACAAAAACAAAAAAATATTGGGAGATCAGGGCCAGAGTGATAGCACAGTGATAGGGCATTTGCTCCTGCTGTTGTTGACCATGTGGTCCCAGGTCCCGAAGCTGTCAGATCGTGCTGTTTCACCTTTCTGATTTGTAGGGCAGATCCCAGGTTCGCAGCTTTGGGTGGATTAGGCACTTTTTTGCTGCTTTTCTGCTACAGGGCCGGAATTTCTTGGCTGATTGCAGCTGCCTTTTCTCCCCTCCGGGCGGCACTTTGCAAGCAGGTTCCTCTCGGCCACAGCTTTTTTGCAAGGGGCTTTTGGATGTTCAGAGTTCTAAAAGTCCAGTCCAAAATTTTCAAAGTCGAAATCCAAATTTAAGCCGAAGGTCATTCTCAGAAAATCAGTCCACTTGTAGAAGCTTTTACTTTCTGAACCTTTTCCAATTAAGGCCCTCCATCAGTATCTGAGGAGGCTGAGGTTTTTGGAAAAAGGATTTTCGGCAACAACGTTTCAGTCCTGAGTCTTGGATGGGAGTGATACAAGTTTTCAACTCCCCTGTTTCACTGATATTTTTGCCCCTAGAAGGGGTCGCGGCCATCTTTGAACATGGCTTCACGTGGCCAAACACTTTGGGCTGACTCCATCTGAAAAGAGCCAAAATGAAGCAGAAAAGCAGAAATCTCACCATATTCGCTGTTTTCTTGGGTCCAGGATTCAAATCACAGTTCGAGCGCCAGTTGTAGAATCAAATAATTAAGGATGGATCTGGATGTCCCACATCCCTTCCTAGGCTTGGTTAAAGCAGCCTTTGGCATGGCGGAGGGCTGCCAAATGCCATGCTGGCAGGAACCTCCCGGCTCGGCTCCCAGGAAGGAAAGAGATCAGGAAGGAATTTTTGTATTGTATTTTTATATACAAAATGGAATACTATGCAGCTGTCAGGAGAGATGAAGTCATAAAATTTTCCTATACATGGATGTACATGGAACCTATTATGCTGAGTGAAGTAAGTCAGAGGGAGAGAGAAAGATGCAGAATGGTTTTACTCATCTATGGGTTTTAAGAAAAATGAAACATTTTTAAGAGTATCTCAGAGACAAGAGAGATGAGGGTAGGTAGGTGCAGCTCATGACATGAAGCTCATCACATAGAGTGATGAGTGCAGTTGGAGAGATGACTACACTGAAAATTATCATAACAATGTGAGTGAATGAGGGAAGTAGAAAACCTGTCTCGAGTATAGGTGGGGGGGGTGGGGAGGAGGGAGATCTGGGAAATTGGTGGTGGGAACGTTGTACTGGTGAAGGGGGGTGTTCTTTACATGACTGTAATCATACAACTATAATCATATTTGTAATCACGGTGTTTAAATAAAGATAATTATAAAAAAAATAAAATAAAGACCTCAGATAGAAAATAGAAAAAAAAAAAAAGAAGTTTCCAGAACTGGGCTGGAGTGATAGTACATTGGGGAGGGTGTTTCCTTGTAACAGCTGACCCGGTTTTACTGACCTGGGTCTAATCCCCGGTACCTCTGAATCCACCAGGAGTAACCCTTGAGTGCAGAGCCTGAGCACTGTCTGGTGCTGGTCCCAAAACAAAACATTAAAAAAAAAAAAAAAAAAAAAGAATCTTCCAGAACCAACACCCTCCTCTGCCTCTCCTTTGCTCCCAGACACAATCAAAGGGCCCTCCATTTCCTCTGTGCCACCCACTTCCACAAATAGGCTGGGCATGGAGGAGGTATGCTGATTCCTGAAGGGCTCAAGGTTGTCTCTCAGGAAGATAGCTGCAGGCCAACCTCTGCTGGGGCAGACATAGATGTCATGAAGAGCATGGGAATCTTCAGCAGGTTGCAGACTGGGGTACAGTTTCCAATGCTGTGCCTCCAACCAGACCCCCTCCCCAGCCCTGATTGGGAGGCCAGGGCTTGCACCCCCTGAATTAGTTTATCACCCACCAAAGCCTCCTTTCTACTCCCAGACACTGGTCCCTGGGAGAAAATTCTTAGAATGTGTGTGTTGGGGTGGGGGCTGACTCGTACACCCAGACCCCCACAATCACGAAACTCAGGTGGAAGCTTGTATGGCCTCAGGGCCCCCACACAGTCCTGAGTGGGTCTGTGGGGCTCCAGGGCTGCAGGAGAGAGGAGGCGCAGCTCAATTACAGGCTGGCCAGACCTCCTGCAGCTCTGGGGCCCTGTTTTCCTCACCGGTGAACATCAGCCTTTACACACAAGCTGGTGATGGATGAATGATTCCAAGGCCTTTTTGCAGAGGACAGAGGGAGACAGAGACAGAGACACAGGAGCTATGATATTTGCCTTTTGGGCCTGAAGCGATAACACAGCTGGGGGAGGGTGTTTGCCTTGCTGGCCCCGGGCATCTCATATGGTCCCCCAGCCTGCCAGGAGTAATTTCTGAGTGCAGAGCCAGGAATAAACCCTGGGCACTGCTGAGTGTGGCCCACAAACAAAAAAAGGCATTTGCCTTTTATACAACTGGTGTAGTTCAACCCCCCAGCCCCAGGAGCAAATGATCCTTGAGAGCGAGCGGAGTGAGGCGTAAACCTTGAGCACACCTGGGTGTGATGGTCCTAAATCTATTCTCACTGGCCCAGCTTCATCCTCAGCTGTTTCTCTGCCCCACAGAGGTCTTAGAATTACTTAGCAGGAGGGGTCAGACATGGCCTTCTATACGTTATTATTATTATTATTGTTATTATTATTGGGGTGCAGAGCAATAGCCCAGCGGGAAGGACACTTGCCTTGCATGCTACTGATCTGGGGTTCTATCCCCACCATTCCATAAGGTCCTCCAGCACTGCCTCGCTGGCTCCAAAACAAGCAAATAAAAAGAAGTTATTATTATAACTAATTATTATGTTGATGTTTAGACTACACCCAGTGGTGCTCCGGGCTCTGCACTCAGGGATCCTGCCTGGAGGGGTTGGGGGATCCTATTCAGTGATGGGGATTGAAAACCCAAGTTGCCTTGTGCAAGACCAGTGCCCTCCCGCTGAGTGGTTTTTTTTTTTTTTTTTTTTTTTTTTTTTTTTGTTTTTGGGCCACAGCCAGTTGTGCTCAGGGTGTGGCCTGTGCTATCTCTCCGGCTCCAGAGGCTCCAGAGTGATTTCTAAAGCCCCCCATATTCTTGCCACTCTGGTTGTGCTGCAGGGCACGGGATCCCTCACCAATGTTCCTCTGAGTCCCAGAAGGCACTACACCACCTTTCCGCTCTGATCTATCCCTTCCTGGGATGCTCTCACAGCACCCAAGGGAGCTTCTGGGCAGCAAAGGAGAAAATCAAAGCGAGTCAGAGAAACACAGGAAGGACTGACAGGCTGGGCTGCAGGGAGAACAGGGGGCAGACCTGGAACAGTCTCATTCCTGGGCAGGGCAGGCTGCTGGTGATGCCCCGGGGTTACCCCAGAGTTGGAGGTGGCAACCCAAAACTCCAGGGGGCCTATATGGAAAGGAGGTAAATGAGCCAGGGAAGGAATCTTTGCTTTGTTTCAGAGGAAAAAGAGGGTGATTCTCTGGGGTGGAGAAGTTCTAACCATCTTTAGGCATTTCCTGCCATTGCCATAGCGACTGTAACCTGATGGTGGGTGTGGATTTCTATGCAAATTTATGATAATGAAACTATCTGGAAGCTGGGAGGCCTCAACTGTCACTGGTTCCTACAGGAAAAAGCTTGAATTTGCTTGGCTTCCACTGATCCACTGACTTTTGACCTTATCGTTTTCACCTGTTTTAGGTGCTCAGCAGCCTTAACCCATCAACCTTAACCTTTGGCCAAAGTATAGTAAAGGCTCTAGCATTAGGGGTCAGAACAACAGCATAGCACAGTGGGGAAGGCATTTGCTTGCACACGGCTGACCCGGGTTCAATATCTGGGCAACTCATAGGGTTCCCCAAGCATGCCAGGAATAATTCCTGAGTGCAGAGCCAGGAGTAACCCCTGAGGATCACTGGGTGGCCCCCAAAATTATATAAAAATAAACAAGGTTATTTATTGTACAGGGCTGTGATAATATAAAAAAATGGGGCACTAGTGCTTTCCGCCTTTGATTTTTCCTGAAGGGAGCTCTGGGTCCTACCTGATGGTGCTAAAGGCTTACTCCTGGCTCTGTACTCTGTTCTGGGGGAGGAGAATATGGAGACACCATGGGGGGCCAGGGAGCAAACCTAAGTTGGCCATGTGCAAGGCAAGTGCCTTCCCTACTCTACTTTCTTCCTGGGCCCTCTCCTAGGAAGAATGATGTTTATTTAAGAAAATAATGGGGCCCGGAGAGATAGCACAGCAGCGTTTGCCTTGCAAGCAGCTGATCCAGGACCAAAGTGGTTGGTTCGAATCCCGGGTGTCCCGTATGGTTTCTCGTGCCTGCCAGGAGCTATTTCTGAGCAGACAGCCAGGAGTAACCCCTGAGCACAGCCGGGTGTGACCCAAAAACCAAAAAAAAAAAAAAAAAAAATGGAAATTTCCAGCAGTTAAACTTGGCTAGGGCTAGGTTGGGACCTAGCACAGCAGGAAGGACTCTCACCTTGCATGCAGCTGACTGAGGTTCGATCACCAGCACCACAAAAGGTACACTTAGCCCCACAGGAGTGATTCTTTTTTTTTTTTTTTTGTTTTTGGGCCACACCCATTTGACGCTCAGGGGTTACTCCTGGCTATGTGCTCAGAAATCGCCCCTGGCTTGGGGGGACCATATGGGACGCCGGGGGATCGAACCAGGTGCCAGGCCAGCTCCCTTCCCTTGTCCTAACTTGTAGGCCCCTCTATCAAGTTTTGCCTTTCACCTCCTGGTGAACAAGAGTGTGTTCTTACCACTATGACTTTTTTTTTTTTTTTTTTTTTGATTTTTGGGCCACACCCGGTAACACTCAGGGGTTACTCCTGGCTATGTGCTCAGAAGTTGCTCCTGGCTTGGGGGACCATATGGGACACCGGGGGATCGAACCGCGGTCCGTCCAAGGCTAGCGCAGGCAAGGCAGGCACCTTACCTTTAGCGCCACCGCCCGGCCCCACCACTATGACTTTTCAGAGAAACTTTCATGGTTTCATTGCTCTCATTAGTGGAGCGGAGATACCGCGCCCCCTTCAGGTCCCAGAGAGACCAGCAGGTTAGGGTGCTGTGGAGTCTTAGTACAGGGGAGAGGGCATTTGCCTTGCATGCGGCCTATTTGAGTTCTATTCTCGGCATCCCATATGGTTCCCCCAAGCCTGCCAGGAATGATTCCAGAGTGCAGAACCAGGAGTAACCACTGAGTGCTTCCAAGTGTGGCCCTAGAACAAAACAAAACAAAACAAAAACACAAAATATGCAGGAGCCAGAGTGATAGCACAGTGGAGAGCGCTTGCCTTGTACACAGCTGACTCAAGACCAGTCCCTGGCACCACTAAAGGTCCCCTCAAGCCTTTCCAGGAGAAATCCCTGAGCACAGTTGAATGTGTCCCAAAAAGAAACAAAAAGTAAAAGGTTTTGGGACTGGAGCAATAGTACAAAAAAAGTTAAAAAAGGAAAAAAAGTTAAAGGTGCCTAAGCCACCATCGAAAGAAGCCCAGACACTTAGTCCCCCAGTACACACCTGAGGGAGGAGGCTGGGCTTGTCTTGGCAGGGGTCTGGCCTTCTGCCTCTGGCCTTAGGGGTGCTCCCCTGCATCATAGCCACACAGCACCCAACAGCTCAAAACCAAAACTAATGCATAAAACGCTCAGGAAAGACTGGACAGGGCTAAACTGTGAGCTTCAGAAACCAGCAGGTGGGCCAGAGTGGGAATAGCAGGTAGGAAGGAGCCCACCTTGCATTCAGCCCATCAGATCTAATCCCCAGCACCACATAGGATCCCCTGAGTGCTTCTACAAGAGCAGAGCCAGGAATAAGCCAGAACACTGGTGGGGGTGGACTCCAATCAACAGAAGTCACAAGTACAAACACACACACACACACACACACACACACACACACACACACACACACACACGGGCTTGGTGGGAGCGATAGCACAGTAAGAAGGGCTTTTGCCTTGCAAGCCACCAATCTGGGTTCAATCCACAGCATCCCATATAGTCTCCCAGCAGCCTGGCAGGAGTGATTCCTGAGCATAGAGCCAGAAGTAACCCCTAAGTACTGCCAGGTATGACCCAAAAACCTAAAACAAATAAGCAAATAAAAAAAATCCAGTTATTCTTTTTTTTTTTTTTTTTTTGGTTTTTGGGCCACACCCAGCGTTGCTCAGGGGTTACTCCTGGCTGTCTGCTCAGAAATAGCTCCTGGCAGGCACGGGGGACCATATGGGACATCGGGATTTGAACCAACCACCTTTGGTCCTGGATCGGCTACTTGCAAGGCAAACGCCGCTGTGCTATCTCTCCGGGCCCCCAGTTATTCTTAAGGCATTAGAAGGAGGTACCTTGTCTTGTCCCCAAAGATTAGCTTGAATGTTCTGCAGAACCTGAATGTAGATTTGGGGGTGTGGAGGCTTGAATGTGGGTGAGTGGCTCTAGAAGTCCATCCCAAGCTCCCCGCAGATCCATTTTCCCAGAGGACAGCCCGGCTGTGTTCAGGGACTATTTATCAGGACTTGGGGGTCGTTCCTGGTAGTATTGGGGGACCAGATGTTGGACCCTGGGCCAAACATTGGGGCCTTTTACTTGCTCTGCCAGGAAACCCGAGTTCCACTCCTGTTCTCCCTGAAACCCCTACCCCTTGTCATTATGTAGCAAGATGGCTACATGAACACAGGAGTTTCCCATTTTCTAGCTTGTTAGCTTGATGCCAGTTAAGCAATAAAGGTCTTTCTCAGTCTCTGTCAGTTTCTTCTAGAGGAGCAGTGGAATTAGAATTTTGAGGTTACATGTTTTCCCTCCATCTACTCATTCCCACATTTCTTCACTTATCTACCATCTAACCCTCCCTTGCTCTAGTCATCCATCCACCCACTATATCTATCAACCACTGTCCACCATTCATTCCCATCAGTTCATCCACATTGACTCTTCATCATCTATTATTTATCCATTCATAAATTTCTCCATCTGCCCAATCCATGATCCTTCATTACTCCCACCCTCATGATATATCCATATATTTATCTGTTCATCCATCCACCCATCATCCATCTACCCCAATCCATGACCTTCCATCACCCCTGCATCTATGGTTCATCCATATACTGTCTATCCGTACATCCATTCAGGATTCATTCATCTATCCAGCATCAAGTCATTCATACATGCATTCACCATTCATTCATTCACTACCCATTCACCCATCCACCATTCGTCCACTCATCCATCTACTCAAATCCATGAGCCTCCATAACCCCATACCCATACCCATAATACGTCCATATACCCACCTATCCATCCATCCATCAATCCATTCATCATCCATCATTCATCTATCCTTCCACCTCCATCTATCCACCCATCATCCATCCACCCACCATCAATCCATGCATCCATTCATCTATCCATCCATTCATCCCTCCACCATTCACCCATCCACCCATCTATTCTAACCCATGACCTTCCATCACTTCTTCACCCATGGTATACTCATTTTCTTATCTATTTATCTATCTATCTATCTTTTTATCTATCCATCGATCCATGATCCATCCATCTATCCATCCATTCATCCATCCACCGTTCACCCATCCAACCATCTATTCTAACCCATGACCTTCCATCACTTTTCCACCCATGATATATTCATTTTCTTATCATCTATCTATCTATCTATCTATCTATCTATCTATCTATCTATCTATCTATCTATCTATCTATCTACCCATCCATCCATCCATCCATCATCTACCCATCCATCTACCCATTTATTCATCATCTATCATCCATCCATCCATCCATCCATCCATCCATCCATCCATCCATCCAGCATTCATCATTCATCCATCCAACATCCATCTGTTCATCTACTCCAATCCATGATCCTCTATCATCCCCACATCCATGATATATTTATATACCCATCTATCCATCCATTCACTATCCATGCAATCATCAATCAATCCATTCATCCATCTATCCACCATCCATTATCTATCATCCATATATCCATCCTTCCATCCACCATTCATCCACCTGTTCATCTACTCTAATCCATGACCATCCATCACTCCACACCCATGATACACACATACTCATCTATCCATCCATCCACCCATCCATCCATCCATCCACTCCAATCCATGACCCTCCATCATGCCAATATCCATGATATATCCATGATATATTCCCACCACTGTAGGAATGCCAACCCATTCAGCCCTTTGGGAAAACAAGGCCATTAAATTCCAAAAATTAGAGAACCCACCTCAGGCCCCATACCTCACAGCTTCACAACTAATTTCAATAGATGCTGGGCCAGAGCCAAAGCACAGCAGGGCTCTGTTGCAGCCTACCTGGGTTCAATTCCTTGAATCCCAAGGAACCTTTGAGCACCATCAGGAGTGACTCACTGTCAGCAACAGAACCCAGAGTAACCTCTAAGCATCACTAGGCATGACCCCCCCAACGAATCATCCCACTTCTACAGCTCCTGGAGTATTCAAATTCCTCAAGACTGCTAGCCTGGTGGGAGCAAATTAGATGGGAAAGTAGAATCGCAGCCCATTAAGCTCAATGAGTTAAAAAAGGTGGGTGGGCTGGAGCAATAGGACAGTGGGGAGGGCACCTAGCTCACAGATGGCTGACCTGGGTTCTATCTCTGGCATCCCATATTGTCCCCTAGATACCTCAGGAGTGAGTGATACCTGAGGACTGAGGGTAGGCTTCTCCCCCTCCCCAAAAAAAAAGCAAAAACAATAACAGAAGGCTCAACTAGTACCCAACAGCTTAGTAAAAATCCTCTGGCCTTAATTAACACCATTGTGAGATATAACAATTTTCACGTTTTTCTCTTACTGAACCATTTTTGATCATTCCATTTGCTCTTTTTTGTTTGTTTGTTTGTTTGTTTTTTGGGTCACACCCAGCAGTGCTCAGGGGTTATTCCTAGCTCCAGGCTCAGAAATTGCTCCTGGCAGGCACAGGGGACCATATGGGGTGCCAGGATTCAAACCGATGCATGAAAGACAAACGCCTTACCTCCATGCTATCTCTCCGGCCCCTCCATTTGCTCTTTTATCATAATAAGGAATTTAAAATAAATAAATTATTCTTGAGCACTGCCAGTTATGGCTCCCCCACAAATTATTGTGTCTTTTTTTTTTTTTTTTGGTTTTTGGGCCACACCTGTCGGTGCTCAGGGGTCACTCCTGGCTGTCTGCTCAGAAATAGCTCCTGGCAGGCACGGGGGACCATATGGGACACCGGGATTCGAACCAACCACCTTTGGTCCTGGATTGGCTAGCTTGCAAGGCAAACACTGCTGTGCTATCTCTCTGGGTTATTGTGTCTTCTAAGGGGGACAGGTTTAAGTGTGGGTGGGAAACTGAGGACAAAGGTGGAGGGAAGGTCATACTGGTAGTGGGATTGGTGCTAGAATATTGGATGTCCGAAACAACCATCTTATAAACAATTTTGCAAACTACAGTGTTTAAATAAAGTTAGGGAAAAGAATCTTCCAGAATTGAGCTTCCATAAAACCCGCTCCTTGGAATATACCCCTAAGGATCCCAAAGCATAATGCAGACAAGATCTCTGCGTTCCTATTTGTAGCAGCACTATTTACAAGAACCCAAATCTGGAAACACCCCAAGTGCCTGAGAATAGATGAATGAGTGAAGAAGAAAGTGTGGTATGTCTATACAATGGAATACTATATATCTGTAAGAAAAGATGACATCATGCACTTTTACAGTTTCACGGACGGGTCAGAAGAACAACATGCTGAATGGAATTGGAGGGACAAACAGAACGATCTCTTTCATTTGCAGGGTACAAAGATATGTACTAGGGCAATAACTAATGTTCAAAAGCAAAAGGAAAGAATGCCAGGAGAGCTGGTATCAGTAGGAAGCCCACCACTGGGGTGGAGCTAGGTCAGGGAGGGGAAGACTCAGACCATGGTGCTCTTGAGCACTAGAGACAGGCTGGGGGAAAGCCAGAAGTGGAACTGGGCATGTTGGTGTGGGAAGGAGACACAGGTGAGGGTCTGGGTTTGGAACATTATACACCTGGAACTTAATCATGAATACCTTTGTAGTTTGATAATCCCGGAGATTCAATTATTTAAAAAAAAGATACATCTGGGCAGGGCCAGTATCTTATACCCAGCTAGGATCCCAAAGCAAAGCAGTGGGTTCTGCATTCATAGGATTTGGGAGTCACTACATTGTCCACATATTATTATTTTTTTCATTTTGGGGATACACTCAGAGGTGCTTAGGGGACCAAGAGGTGCTGGGGATTCCTCCTCCAGGGCATGCATAATTTGTGCGCCCGCGTGTGCATCCTCCCAGGGCTGTGGGTTCCAGATTTTGGCACAGGGCAGAAACTCATTCCCTGCCCGGTGCCCAGTGCTGTGCAGCCAGGAAGGCAGGTGCAGGACACAAAACACATATGGGGACACTTACACTCTAATGTGGGTGCTAGGAGGTGCCTCAGGTGTGTGTGTGTGTGTGTGTGTGTGTGTGTGTGAGAGAGAGAGAGAGAGAGAGAGAGAGAGAGAGAGAGAGAGAGAGAGAGAGAGAGAGAGAGAGAGAGAGAGAGAGAGAGAGAGAGAGAGAGAGAGAGAGAGAAGGCACTGGAGAAGGCGTTTGTCTGCCTTGCACCACCAAGAGTGATTCCTGAGTGCAGAGCCAGGAGTAGTAACCCCAGAGCACCCCAAGAGTGATTCCTGAATGCAGAATCAGGAGGAGTAACCAATCTCAGAGCACCCGCCAAGAGTGATTCCTGAGTGCAGAGCTAGGAGGAGGAACCCCAGAGCAACCCCCAAGAGTGATTCCTGAGTGCAGAGCTACGAGGAGTAACTCCAGAACACCCTCGGGTGTAGCCTAAAAAAAAAAAAAAAAAAAAAAACAAAAAGAAAAAGACAGGAAAAGCAGAGCCGGAATCAATCCATTGAAACCTGGCCTGAACGCAGTGAATCCGGGAGCCCGGCACGGTCCCTTTAAGAGTTAGGCGTTCCCGTCCTTTTAGTCCCTCGACTCTCGCCGTAGACGCTGCCAGAGGGGGGCGCGGCAAGCTCTCGCTCCACCCCCGGGACCGCCCGGCTCTCGCGCACGCGCACTGGCGCCACCCCCCCACGCCGCCTCGTCGCGCCTGTCCGGCTCCCGCCCTGGAGGCGGCTCCACCCGGCGCCCCCGCTTTCCACTGCCAGGTAAAGGGGTCCGGGGGTCGGGGCTGGGCCGGCCTCATGCTGCAAGCCTCCAGGGGCGATCCTAGATTCGCTCTCCGCC
This sequence comes from Suncus etruscus, assembly GCF_024139225.1. Lineage (NCBI taxonomy): Eukaryota > Metazoa > Chordata > Mammalia > Eulipotyphla > Soricidae > Suncus > Suncus etruscus. Next base: position 20,388,595 of record NC_064852.1, on the reverse strand, counting down.
TTTCGGGGCTGCTGCAGCCGTGCAGAGGCGCCCAGCAGGTCGACCCCAGCAGGGACCCCCCCCAATTTCCCACTCCTCCTGGGAGGGTCCCCGGGGTGGGGCGTCGCACACCTAAGCGGGGACCCCCCCCCGTCTGATCTGCGAAGGCCATTTGGCCCCCGCGTGTGTCCCCCAACCCAAGAACACGCCTAGGCCCCTCGATCCCTCCCCAGGCCTGGGCTCCACGACTCCCAACCCTGGGGAGCTGGCTGCACCCCCCTTTGTCTGCTCCCCGCTTTCCCACCTTGGCTGCGTGCAGGGTAAAGGGGGGCGCCCCGGGCTGACAAGTCGGGCCCCTGTAGGGGGGTCTTATGGCCACCCCGGAAATGCTTGGGGTGGAGCAGGGCCTAGGAGCCCCAGGTTAAATTGTTCTGCAGAATCACCTGGGGTGGGGGGCGAGCATGGCTTCCTCTCTAGCCCCCCCTCCTCTCTGGGTTTGGGTTGTATCTCACCTTTGTGCCTGCACCTTTGGTATAGGTGGCAAGGCTCCGCCCCTTGCCCCAGCTCGAGGGCCCCAGAACCACCCCCAGTTGCATCTCCTGAGCCCCCACATCTCCATCCTGTGTGCAGGATGGAGCTCCATTAGGCGCCCTCCCCACCCCAGACTACGCCGAAGGTGTGTTTGGCGGTTTGCATCCATCATGCTTACTGGCCAGTAATGGAGCCTGTGGCTCTGAGTTTGGATTTCTGAACCCATCATGGGCTGTTGCCTCCTCATGCATACATATATATGCCCCCACTCACCCTCCCAGGCTGGAATTTCAGAGTCCAGGCTCAGGGGGCTAGCCTTGGAACCTAGTGGGGCTGCCATCTTGCGGTGGGCCCATCTTTTTTGGCTCCCCTGCTTGCTTTGCAACAGGCCTTGGCTTGGGTGCCACCTGGGTACTTTGGAAGATTTGACACCAACTGTGGTGTCCTGGAGCTCTGTCTCAGGCGTTTGATGTCCGTCCCCCACCTTTCTCTCTCGTTTCTAGGGTGGAGGGGAACTCCGGGAAAGTGGGGTCTCATGCCCAGATTCCACTGCCCTTCCTTTAGGGTGGGAGAATCCTCTGGAGGGTCCTTGGCTCTGAAAGGACAGAAGATGTTGGGGTTTTGCTCTAGCGGGGGCTGAGTTCTGGGACTCTTGGAGGCTGAGCCAGCAGCCACCTCTGCTGGGAAATGGAGGGGTAGTCCTGTCCTCAGATGTGCTGTGCCTCATATGCAGACCTGCAGGCTCAGTTAGCTGTCAGGCGACTGGCTGTGACACTCCCTACGTGCCCCAGACATGGCGACAGAGGAGAAGAAGCCAGAGACAGAGGCTGCCCGGGCGCAGCCCACTCCTTCGTCCTCTGCCACGCAGAGCAAGGTGGGGTACCGGGACACATGAGTGGAGGTCCTATCAAGCACCCTGCTGCCATGGGGGTCTTCAGCAGGAAGGGGAGGCTGGTGGTGCCTCTATATGGGGGCTGTTTACATCTGTGTGGGGCTGGGTGGACCCCACGGTGGGAGAGTTCTTAGTGCTCAGTATCCCATAGGGACACTGCCCTCAAGTTCCGGCAGCCCAGAAATGCAAGGGAAAGACCCAAAGCAGGGTCCAGAGAGATAGTACACTGCAGAAGGCATTGTCATTGCACACAGCAAACCCGGGTTTGATCTCCAGCAGCTCAATATTGTCTTCTGAGCCTGCCAGGGGTGATTCCTGAGGACAGAGCCAGGAGTAACCCCTGACCGCTGCTGGGTGTTGCCCAGAAAACAAAAAGCCCCAAAGCAGAAGCAAAGCTCTGGACATCCAGGTGACACCCTCCCCCCACTTTCCAACAGCCGACCCCTGTCAAGCCGAACTACGCACTCAAATTCACGTTGGCCGGGCACACGAAGGCTGTGTCATCTGTGAAGTTTAGCCCCAATGGGGAGTGGCTGGCCAGCTCATGTAGGTCCTTGTGGGATCCCTGTGTCTATCCTTGCTGGTGGGGCTCGAAGGATGCTTCCGGGGCATGGGTAGCACCACTCCACTTCTCCTTCCTTCCTTCCTTCCAGCTGCCGACAAACTCATCAAGATCTGGGGCGCCTATGATGGCAAGTTCGAGAAGACCATATCTGGACACAAGCTGGTATGTTCCTCCAGAGTGTCTCTGACTCCCGAGTACTGGGGTGTTCACCTGCCTTGGGCTGTCATGGAAAACATACAGGGTGGCTGGAGCGATAGCACAGCAGGGTGGGCGTTTGCCTTGCAAGTGACTGATCTGGGTTTGATCCCTGACAACTCATATGGCCCCTTAAGTTTATCAGGAGTGATTCCTGAATGCAGAGCCAGGAGTAACCCACTGAGCGCTGCCAGGTGTGGCCCCAAAATCAAAACCAACCAAAAAAAAAAAAAACGAACAACAAAAACACCTGTATGTTTCCCGCTTCTGCCCCCTCAATCCCTTCAATCTGGGCTCCTGTGATAGTGCCTGCCCAGGTGTTTCTTGGAAAGCAGGTGTTGGGGCCACATTGTGACCCTGAGTGCAGTGACTCTGCTTTCTTCCACACCCTGCAGGGAATATCAGACGTGGCCTGGTCCTCGGACTCCAACCTGCTGGTTTCGGCCTCTGACGACAAGACACTGAAGATCTGGGATGTGAGCTCGGTGAGTTGGGGCAGGGGATGCAGGCAGGTATAGAGCACGATCAGCCTGGTATCCTTTGATCGACTCCAGGGCTCAACTGCTGCCCCTGGTGATTTTGCAGGGCAAGTGCCTGAAGACACTGAAGGGTCACAGCAACTATGTCTTCTGCTGTAACTTTAATCCACAGTCCAACCTCATTGTGTCGGGCTCGGTGAGTGTGGGGTGCAGGGCCAGCTGTGGAGGGGGGCCCGATTGGTGGAGATCCAGGTTGGTCATGGCCTTTACCTTCTGTTACCAGGCCAGGGTGGGGGTGGATTCTGGTGAGGCCTTGATGGGTAGAGAACTGGGGCCGACAAGATTAGGATGGAGGGATCTTGGTGGGGGTTCCTGTGAGTGGGCACGGTGGAAGGTCCCGGTGGGGGTTTTGTGTGAGTAGGCTCAGTCGAGAGTCCTAGTATATTTCCTGTGAGCAGGTCCAGTGCGGGGTGGGGGGTGCTCATGAGTAAGACTGGCCCAGCGCTATAGCCCCCCTGGACTCTGGGCTCTTGTGTACAGTTCGACGAGAGTGTGCGGATCTGGGATGTGAAGACAGGGAAGTGCCTGAAGACTCTGCCTGCTCACTCGGACCCTGTCTCAGCTGTGAGTTGGGGTTGAGGGCATGGGTGGGGGCTGGGAGGTGGCTGAGTCGGATGCTGTCACCTGGAGGAGGGAAGGACTGAGCTAGTGTGAACTGAGTGTGTGCCTGACTGAGTACACCTGGAGAGTTCTTACTCCTCATCTAGGGCTGGTGGAAGATAGTTCAGAGGTCCCAGATCTCGTCCCCCAAGTGCTGCAGTAATAATTCATCTTGGGAGGTCACCTTCCTGCAGGGCTTTAAAATTTGTTGTGTTTGGCTGTGGGGAGGGATTTCAGGCCTGGTAGCCGACACCTGGACTCCTCCTAGACTGCCTCTGATGGGTGGCTTAGTGGTCACAGTTGTAGGATGGCCATCCTCCTTACTTAGCAACCCCCTTTGGGGCAGAGAAGCCTTGCTGGCCTTTCCTGGCCCTTGTTTGCAATTGCTGGGGTTCTTGGCAAGGACAGGGGCATCTGGGGTTGGGGGTGGCAGCCTTTCCTGACTGCCCTGAAGATGTGGGATTCAGGGCCCAGGTAGTCATCAGTCTGTCTGGCCTGGTTTCTGCTTCCTTTGTGGCCTTCTCTTTTTGTTCCTGCTGCCAGGGATGGTACCAGGGACCTTATGTGCCAGCCAGGCTGTGCTGCTGCCTCTGGCCTTTTTGGTGCTTGCGTTTTTCCTTTGGGGGGGGGGGTGGCATACCTAATGCTGCTCAGGGCTTACTCTTGGCTCTGCGCTCAGGGATCCCTCCTGGCAGTGCTTTTGAGACCTTGTGAGATGAGGGAATGAAACCTATGTCAGCCATACGCAGATCGAGTGCCCTCCCTACTGTGCTGTCTCCTTTGCCCTGGATGTTAGTTTCTGATTTGACCTCCTGAGAGGTTTCCCGTGGGCCTCTTCTGGTGGCCTGGGATGGCTGCATGGAGCCAGCAGCTGGGGCGCTCCACAGCCTCTGATGCCATCTTGTTGGGGGGCATAACATTCTGGTGACCATGGGCAGCAAGAAGGACCTGCAGAGCTGGGCCTGGCCGTTTTTGTTCTGGGTCTCCTTTCCTGGCCTCCGGATGGGCCATCAGGGCTTGGGCTGGGTGGGTCCTCTGATGCATGTAGCGGTGCAGATGGGTGCACAGACTGCTGGGTGTTCCAGTGCTGCTGCTCACAGTCCCTTCTGCTTCCTCAGGTCCACTTCAACCGTGACGGCTCCTTGATCGTGTCTAGCAGCTACGATGGACTTTGGTTAGTGACCTTCAGTCCTGTCCAACAGACACTGTCCCAGCAAAAGGCCCCTGGAGCACTGCATCAGGCCCATACCTGTTGCCCATGCCATGGGGGAGAGGCTCCTCAGACACTGATGAGGTGGTGCAGGGAGGACACCGACTAGTTGGGGTGCAGAGCAAGACCAGCCTCTGTCAGTGCTGATTTGTGGGGGAGGAGACACCCTTAGACCTGGGTGGGTATGGGAAAGGGAACATCTTTTCCTGAGTCAGGCACAGCCAGGGACAGGCTGACCGCTCCTCTGAGGGTCATGTGGTTGGCACTGTGGGACTGGGTGGTGGATTGTCTCCCTCTCGGGGATGGACCATTGCAGGTGGTTTGGGGGTGTTCGATAAGGGTGAGTGTTGGGTGTGGATGCTGGCGGGTCCCCAAGGCTGTAAAGGAAGGAGGCCCTGAGGAAGGTACCAAGCTGAACCTGGGAGACTCAGGTGTGGGGTCCTCTGGGAAAAAAGCTGGGCTGAACCAGGAGAGACTCAGTCCCAGGTTCTATTCTCTGCAGCCGCATCTGGGACACAGCTTCTGGCCAGTGCCTGAAGACGCTGATTGGTGAGTGGGGTCTGCTGTATTTGTGGGGGAACCTGTAGGATCCAAGGCTCTCTGTCCTATTAGTGGGGTTCCTTACCAGTCCCATCTCCTGCCTGGTCAGGGTACCTCCCCTTCCTCTGGGTACAGTACTGCACGGGTCCTCCTGGACAACTAGGCCACTGCTGGTCCTTGGGGTGGACCTGGACCAGGAACAGCAGGTGGGTCACCTGCATCCTTCAGGGCTCTGGCCTTCAGGAAAGTGAGGGGTGCCCAGAGGGCTGGAGGTGCTGCTGTTGAAGGCCTGGAGGAGGCCTGTAACGGGACCGGCTGAGGCACAGCAGCCAGTGGTAGGAGGGGACTTGGGCTTTGGAATTGGACCTGTCATTCCATCTGGGACTGGGTCTTTGGGGGCTGCAGAGCTGCCCTGAGATCCCACAGGGCTGGCTGGAGTGAGTGGGAGGAGCTGTGTGTCCCAGCTCAGAACTGCCAGTCCTGCCTCATTACTATTTCAATCCACCTCAGCCACACCACATTACTGCTGTCCCATCCCCATTACCTCCCAGACCCGTCATTGCCCCGCACACCCAGCGCTGTCCCGCCCACTCACATCTATGCCCCTCCCAATCCTGCAACCTCCCCTCACCCATTTCCTGCCCTTTTAGTGTTTTCAAGCGTGTACATGATGGCGAGGCCTCAGGGGCTGGCTCTACCGCTGAGAGGTGGTAATAAAGGGTGGCCAGGCCCACCTGGACTCCACGCTCCCTGTTTCCCCTCACTGGGTTGTGGGAGCATGGCCCGATAGAGCTTTCCTAGGTGTGAGCCCCTCCTTCTGTCCTCTTGACTATCACTGATGTGTCCCCCAGAGGAAGGTGTTGGGGCTTTAGAGGGGGGCCAGGACGGGATAGGCTTTCCTGGTCACTGGTCCCAAAGGTGTCTTCCTTTGTCAAGGAGACTAAGCACCCCCTTGCAAACAGGTCAGTCTTCTCCAGCCCTCACACATCCTCTGGCAGGTGGAGGGACCCCTATGGCCATGGTTTTCCTTCAACACTCTTTTCCCCCCAGATGATGACAACCCACCTGTGTCCTTTGTAAAATTCTCTCCCAACGGCAAGTACATCCTGGCCGCCACCTTGGACAAGTAAGTCTCATGGCCATCAGGGGTTTGGGGTGGCCTCTCCCCCACTGGGACTGTTCCAGGCAACTTTCCCAGTCCCACAGGGAGTGTTGCCTACCCTGGGGTGTCAGCCTGGCCCTGTCCTGACCCTTGTCCCTGCCTTCTAGCACACTCAAGCTTTGGGACTACAGCAAAGGCAAGGTGAGTTTGGGGTATGTTTGGGGCGTGTCTGCCCTGTGATCATCTCCTGGGCTTGGGGCTCCATGCAGGGCCGGATGACATGTCTACTGTGCTCTTGCCTTGCAGTGCCTGAAAACGTACACGGGCCACAAGAACGAAAAGTACTGCATTTTCGCCAACTTCTCCGTCACCGGAGGCAAGGTTTGTCTTCCACACAGCCTACGGGCCTCTGACCCCTGGCCCCTGCTCTGCTCCCATCCCCAGCCTTGGGGCATTTGACCCTGAGACCCTCCAGGTGGGATCAACAAGGAGGGAGGGATAGCAGTCACCTAACATTGGTCAGCAGCAGCAGTGGCATGACTGCCCCGGAGGTCTCTGCCACCTTCATCCTGGGTACCTACAGGAGTCTAGGTCTGAGCTATGGGATTTGGGGAGGTTCATCACGGTGGGTGTAGGGATGAGGTGTGGGAGTTGGGGCTACCTGACACCTACTTGCCCTGTGCAGTGGATTGTATCAGGCTCGGAGGACAACCTGGTTTACATCTGGAACCTGCAGACCAAGGAGATCGTGCAGAAGCTGCAGGGCCACACGGGTGAGCACTGAGAAAACGGGGGCACACAGGGTGGTGCTCAGGGAACTCTGGGATATTGGAGATCTGCTATGTACAAAGGAAGTGCCCTACATAGAGTGGGAACTGTATGCTCAGAGCTTCTGAGATGGGCAGTGGGGCTGGATATACAACCCTGAGGGAGACCTGGGACCCCAAATATATGCAGAGCTGTGTGGGTGCCTCCTGGTCCCAGCAGTGCCAGGGCTATTGGGGCTCCCCTGAGCAGCTCTGCAGGACTAGGTGAGTGAGTGGCCTGCTGCAGGGAACCTTCTGGACTATTGCAGACGTGGTGATCTCCACGGCCTGCCACCCAACCGAGAACATCATCGCGTCAGCCGCACTAGAAAATGACAAGACCATCAAACTGTGGAAGAGCGACTGCTAGGCCGGCCAAGATGTGAGGCAAAGCCTGCTGCCCCAGTGCCCACAGTGGCCAGGACTCCTGGGGCACTGCCCGTGCCTCTGCCCTGTCCGGGACATTTCCTGCTCTGGGCCATTGAGGTCGCAGAGATTTATAATTTTTTATTACAGAGGGTGAGTTCACTTGATCGAGTTGTGTGTTTGTCCCGTGGTACTGTCCTGCCCACCCTCTGCTGAGCCCCAGGGACTTTTTGGAAAGTTCTCTGGAAACCTCTAGGAAAATAACCAGGGTGGCCAGTCCAGAAGGGCCTCCTGAGCAAGGGGAAGAGCTGGGGAGCTTTACTCTCTGTCCCTGAATCCTGTGATAGGCTAGGGCTGGCCCCGGACCCCGGGCTCCTGGCATTCATATGGGGGGTGCAGGTTCTCTGCTCAAGGGGCCCCATCCTGGGGCCTGCTGGCATTGTACCAAGGCCTGCCAGCCCCCCACCATGGTCAGAGCCCAGTGCCAGAACCCCCAGGAAAGGTGGAAGGGGGGGCACTTGAGGTTCTACACAGAGGGGGGAAGGGTGGATGGGGGGGCTCCTGGCCCTAAAGGAAGGGGTTGGTGTGGCTGTCCTGGGGTTCGCCTCAGCATAAGAGGCTTCTGGACTCGTCCCCATGTCTCTGGCAGTGCTGGGTGCTGGGTACTGGGAAAGGCCAGTTGACAGGGTTGGGACTTGCCTAGTATGGCATGGTCTGAGGGAGCCCAGGGGAAGGCTGTGGGGTTCCTGGCTTAGCTGAGCCTGTTTGCCTGTGTCAAGTTCCAGAACCTTCAATAGAGTTTATTTTTTCTACATAGGAACTCTCTGTTGTAGATTTCTGTAAAATTGCATTCTTTTGGAAAATAAAGATTTTCAAGCCTTGTAGTTTTGTCCTGGAGCTGCTTCCTCCATCCCTGCAGGATAAAGTGGATTTGCATTTTTCTCTTTTTTTTTTTTTTTTTTGGGGGGGGGGGGCGGGTCACACCTAGTGGTGCCTGGGTTACTTCTGGCTCTGCGTTCAGGAGTCATCATTCCTGGTGGTGGTCAGGGTACCAATATGGAATGCCAGGTATCAAATCAGGTCAGCTACGTGCTCTGACATCACTCTGGCCCTATATGTGTATATGCAGGCATGTACCAGCTTGTCCATTTACACACGAATGTACAACTCTGCACACATGTGTGACTTGCCTGAGGCTATGTGATGTGAATTGGGCCCAGATGGCTATCCCTGCACAAGGCTGTTCTCAGTGCTTCCTGCTCCTGGTCCACCCTCTTACCCCCATAATCTACTGGTTTCAGGGTGACTGTACGACACATAAAACCCTTGCTGCCTTGCCCATCTTTCACTGGAATGGGATTCAGCAAATGACTATCCTGAGTCTGCCTGGCACTGGGAACTGCACAGTGGCTGGAGCCGCCTCTGCTGGGTGCTGAAGGCTGCGGGAGCTCCCTGAGGATCTGGGCCTGGCTCTTAAGGGCCCTTGAGCACTCCTTCTTACAAGCCTGCACCACCATAAAAACACGATGAAAGGGGCTGGAGCAATAGCACAGCAAGTAGGGCATTTGCCGTGCATGCAGCTGACCCAGGTTTGATCCTGAGCCTGCCAGGTGTGACTCCAAAACAATAAAAGATGAACATTTAGAAAAGAAACAAGGGGGCCCGGAGAGATAGCACAGCGGCGTTTGCCTTGCAAGCAGCCGATCCAGGACCAAAGGTGGTTGGTTCGAATCCCGGTGTCCCATATGGTCCCCCGTGCCTGCCAGGAGCTATTTCTGAGCAGACAGCCAGGAGTAACCCCTGAGCACCGCCGGGTGTGACCCAAAAACCAAAAAAAAAAAAAAAAAGAAAAGAAACAAGGGGAGGGGCCGGGAAGGTGGCGCTAGAGGTACGGTACGCTAGCTACCACAGTTTGATACCCCAGCGTCCCATATGGTCCCCCCAAGCCAGGAGCGATTTCTGAGCGTATAGCCAGGTGTAACCCCTGAGCGTCAAACAGATGTGGCCCAAAAACCAAAAAAAAAAAGAAACGAGGGGCCTGAGTGATAGCACAGCAATAGGTAGTTTGCCTTGCATGTGGCCCAGCCGGGACTGACCTGGGTTTGATCCCTAGCATTCCATATGGTCCCCTGATCCTTCCAGGAATGATTTCTGAGCGCAGAGCCAGGAGTAATAACCCCTGAATGCCACCGGGTGTGACCCCAAAACAAAGCAAAATAAAGTGAGCTGGGTGAGGTAGAATCAGCAAAGTGGGAAGGGCCTTTGCCTTATACGTGGCTGACCCAAGGTCATCTCCAGCAGCCCATATGGTGCCCCTTGAGTGCTACTGCCAGGAATAATTCTTGTGTGTGGCCCAAAAACAACAAACTAAAGAAAATTTCCCTATGATTTTTTTTTTTTTTTTTTTTGGTTTTTGGGCCACACCCGGTGACGCTCAGGGGTTACTCCTGGCTATGCGCTCAGAAGTTGCTCCTGGCTTCTTGGGGGACCATATGGGACGCCGGGGGATCGAACCGCGGTCCGTCCTAGGCTAGCGCAGGCAAGGCAGGCACCTTACCTCCAGCGCCACCGCCCGGCCCCGATTTATTATTTTTTTATTATTTCTTTATTTATTTTTGGTTTTTGGGCCACACCCGGCAGTGCTCAGGGATCACTCCTGGCTGTCTGCTCAGAAATAGCTCCTGGCAGGCACGGGGGACCATATGGGACACCGGGATCCGAACCAACCACCTTTGGTCCTGGATCGGCTGCTTGCAAGGCAAACGCCGCTGTGCTATCTCTCTGGGCCCCTATGATTTATTCTTTACCTATAGAGAAAGGCCTTTGACCCTTTTGGCCTGTGGCCTTACCTGTGTGTGGAGGGGATGCCTTGGTTAGCATTGCTTTTAGGGTAAGGGCATGGTCCAGGCTGGTAGGGCACCTGTTGGTGTGGAGGAAGCACTTGTGGCCCTTAGTACTGCCAGGTGTGGCTTCCAAACACCTTGAGCTGAGGCTTTTTCTGGGCTAGAGTCTAGCTGCAGCTACTCTCTGGGTACTCCAGCTACTTTGCTGGAGGGAGTGGGGAGGCCTCAGTAAGGCCGTGGGGGATGTAAAGCTTGCAGTTGGCTTGGGGCGCAGTGGAAGGACTGCCCAGCTGCTCCAGGACTTTCCTCTAACTGCCCTCCAGCCCAGAGCCTAGTTCTTTTACTACCCTCAGACCGGTTCTTCCCTGTGACCTTGGATTCTGCCAGAATGACCCTGATTACTTGTATGAGCCAGAGGGATATGGAACTGTTTGCTGAGTGCCTGAGACCACCAGGCTGTCCCCTCACTTGGTCCCATCTCCACACAGTAGCACTGTGTCATGCCTTCCCTGCCATCGGGATCTCTGGCCTTGTCACGCGGAGACCAGGCCCTGCTTCTGCACCTCAGACCTGAGAGAGGGAAAAGCATGGAAGAGACTCAGGATTTTTGGTTTGAAACTGAAAGGGAAAGTAGATTAAGACTGGTTCCTAAGGCTGCAGGCTTGGGGATGATGGGATGTTCCAGTGCCAACCCTGGCACCTGGTCTCATGCCCTCCCTCCCTGGTCTCCTGGGGGACAGCTCCACCGCAGCAGGGCCCTATAACTGAGTAATTAGGGGACACCTGCCCTACGGTGGAAAATCACTCCCCACGATAAAATGTCTGGCTGCAAAGAAGGTGGGGACAAAGTAACACAGGCCTAACACTCTCAAGGCACACTCAAGCCCTCACAGTTGTCTCTTGACTATTGTCATTTCTGCCCGAGAGACTGAGAGGAACACTATTGTCATTTCCATCTGCCTAGACCTTGATTAATTCCAAAATACTCTTACAGAATAGGTAAGTTAGGGGCTGGAGAGATCTAGCACAGCAGTAAGGTGTTTATTAACTTTGCATGTGGCTGACCTGGGTTAGGACTCAGGTTTGATTTCGGCATCCCATATGGTTTCCCCACCTACTCTCCCAGCCTGCCAGGAGCGATTTCTGAGCACAGAACCAGGAGTAACCAACCCCTGTGCTTTTCCGGGTGTGGCCCAAAAACCATTAAAGAAGAAAGAAATCAGAATTTTCTGTATCTAGCAGAAAAACATTGGTTAGATGCCACAAAGTAGGTGGCAGTGCCTTAACCGTATGCGTGTTGCAGGCCAAAGCCTCTTCCATCCTTGTCAAGGGGAGTGCTAACCTTCTCTCCTTTCATACAACACAGTGCAACTGCCTCTCCTTCTACTATTTAAGGACCATTGCTTTGCACACTTCACACTTATGGTAATTGATGGAAATATGTCTCAGACACACTAAGCTATCAAACACACTAGGATGATATCAACCGGGCAGCAAATGCCTTCCTTTGTCAATTCCTTTTACCAAAGAGTGTGAATTTAATCGGGAAAATAATCACTCCTGGGTGGGTGGGTCATGTTTTAATATATTCAACAAAGCAGCCAATGAGAGGCCGAGAGGAACACCGGAAGTTACCCCGCCCCGACCACCCACCCCGGAAACAAAACAGGGAGCGCACTTCCGGCAGCGACACGCCTCAAGCTCCAGGGCGGGCGCTTGGGGCCACTTTAGAAACCTACTCCGGAAATAAAGCCACTCTCACCAATCAGAGGGCAAGACGTCAGAGCCGCTGCGACACCGGAGTGGGGCTGAGAGCACGGTGTGCGCATGCTCCGTACTAGGCGGTCCGCGTTCACGCATGCTCCATGTGGGCACTCTGCGTTTGCGCATGCTCTGTTCCGCTGTCATGGCGGCTGGTTGTGTTTCTGGCCTCCCTGTGCCCTTGCGGGGCGGCGCTTCCTACCTCGATGCGGGTCGAGTCTTAGTGGTTCTTCCTTTGGCTTCTCCCTCCCGTCTGCTTCTCTTGAATTCGGATATTTGGATTCTGATCGCCTTGCTGTGTTGACGTTCTTCCCGCCGCCTCCCCTGCTCCTGCCCCACTGGGAGCCGGGCCTAGGAGATCCTCGAAGGCCCCAGGCTCTGTGCACCTTGGAAATCGACTGCACCTCTGCCTTGTGCATTGGTGTATTATTGAGCACGGCGGTTTGCACGTGTTTCTGTACACCGTATTGGTGCTTGTGTGCTTGCGTGCCTATTCATGTAGTGTGCTAGTGTCTGTGCATGCCTGGTCTGGGCATGTCTCCTGTTCAATACGCGTGGACGCCTGGTTATTGTGTCTCCGGTGACCTCCACAGTTCGTGCCCGCACCTACACGTTCACACGGGCCTCCAGAAACACGCACACCTAGGAAGACCGCGAGCAGCGCCGTGCGGACCCTGGCAGGCTGTAGCTGTCAGTGGCCCTGCGGCTTCCTCTGCAATGGTTGTGCTGTGAAAAATGCAGTGATTTAATTTTTTTTTCATTTAATTCTACATTAAAGATAAAAAAAAAAAAAACAGGGATTTAAATTTTTCTAGTTAACTCTCCCCCCACCACAATCCAAGAAGGTTAAGAAGGCCACATCGGGCGGTACTCAGGGATTACTCCTGGTGGGTTCTGGGGGATCCTATGGAATGCCGGGTATCGAATCCGGGTTGGCCACGCACAAGGGAAACTTTACCTGATGTGCTATCGCTTCTGCCCGAGAAGAGATGGGTGGGCAGAAAAGCAAATGCTCACCTTGGCAGAGCACCTACATGAGAGGCAGGGGTGGGTAGTATCGTGGAGGGGGCGAGCAGGCTTGACTGCCTGGAGGAGGTGAAGTTTGGGTTTCACGGGGGCTGGACGTGGCTGGGTCTGCCGGTGTCCTTGGCGAGATCCTTTTCTGCCCGGTCCACTGTCCCCAGGCACAATATGAGGCTTGTTGTCCAGCCGGCCTCTGAGCCCCAACCATCTTACATGTGGGGGCGCTGCTTCCTCCCAAAGAAGTATCTCTGGGCCCGGAGAGATAGCACAGCAGTGTTTGCCTTGCTAGCAGCCGATCCAGGATCAAAAGTGGTTGGTTCGAATCCAGGTGTCCCATATGGTCCCCCGTGCCTGCCAGGAGCTATTTCTGAGCAGACAGCCAGGAGTAACCCCTGAGCAATGCCGGGTGTGGCCCAAAAACCAAAAAAAAAAAAAACAAAAAAAAAAAACAAAAAAACTTCTTAGATATCTTTCCTTGGGCTCGGAGAGATAGCACAGCGGGCGTTTGCCTTGCAAGCAGCCAATCCAGGACCAAAGGTGGTTGGTTCGAATCCCGGAGTCTCATATGGTCCCCCGTGCCTACCAGGAGCTATTTCTGAGCAGACAGCCAGGAGTAACCCCTGAGCACCGCCGGGTGTGACCCAAAAAACAAAAACAAAAAAAGAAGTGTCTCGTCCAAATGTGACCCCAACCCTCTGGAGCTCTGTTCTCTTTTACCTGAGAGTCTGGTGCTCCATCTTCCACTTGAGTGTTTTCCCCTCACAGTGGCCTTAAGTCTCATCTCTGTGGGTGCCTCTTGCTACCCTGGCTGGTAGGCCCCCTCAGAGTGGGTGCAGGGTGGGGCTGTGCATCTTCTTCCCATTACCTTCCTTTTCGGGTCTGCAAGTTCCTGTGCCAAGATAGAGAGTTCCCCAGGAGGTCCAGCTCTAGTTGCTCTGCTTTGCACGAAATGGACCACCCATAGCACCCTAGGCTGCCCTGTACTCCGGCCGGGATGCTGCCCTGCAGGGTTACCATGGCCTCTGGGCAGAGCTTGGTGACCTTCCTTTCCAATTCATGCCAGATACTGGCTGAAGTGACTGACTGACCATTACAGGGTGATGGGATTGGTGATATGTGTCCCAGGATGGGGGAGGTCTAGAAACTGAGGATTTGAGTGTCTACCTGTTCTTGGATGTCCTGGAACCAGAACCATAACCATAATGAACTCCTGGTCCTCATGAGGAACCTGCCTCCAGCCCTGGCTCTGGTTCTCAAGCATGGTCCCCAGACATCATGGGGCTGACTCCTATCATGCAGATGCTCACAGTGCATATACAATGCATGATCATAACACACCTACGCGTGCGCACATGCATACATGCCAAAGTGGTTCCACCAGGCCTGGTACCTGCCCTCACCTTGCCAGGAATGAGCTTTTCAGGACTTCACATCTCCCTTCCTGGAAGCTTCCTGAAGGCCTGTGCCTGAAATTGGTGGGCAGTTTGCAACTAGAGAAAGTTTCAGAAAAGAGGGATCTGGAGAGATAGCATGGAGGCAGGGCGTTTGTCTTGCATGCAGAAGGACGGTGGTTTGAATCCTGACGTTCCATATGGGCCCCCAAGCCTGCCAGGAGCGATTTCTGTGCATAGAGCCAGGAGGGGTCCTAAGAGACTGGAGTGGTGGAGTGAAGATGATTCCCCTAGAGGTAGGATATGGGTGGGCTCCTTTCAGCAGCCACTCTGAGAGGGCACTCCTGGGAAGCAATGAAGCAGGAACTGGACTTATGTTATAGCTGGGAGTGCTGTGTCAGACCAACCCCCTAGACCACCCCCCTTCCTGTCCCATTGAGGAAGAGACTGAAACCGTCAACTTGTGATTCTCCAAAGCAGTGCTCAGAAGGCTGGGACCCCTCTGGTCAACTGAGCAGGTGATTTGTCAGGATGACAGAGGCTGTGGGTTGCTGAGTCACCTGGCCCTGGCAGTGCTGTGGGGGCCTCCAGGGCTGCACTTGAAGTGCTGAGGACTGTGAAGTATAGAGAGGTCTCTATAATATTTTGTATCTGTTCTCTTTGCCTGCTTCCCCCCCACCCCCTTTTAGGGGTGCTGTGTGGATCTGAATAAATAGAGGCGAGGCTTAGAGGAGGGGCCTTTTGCAGTAGGTTGACTAACTCTGGATTTGAGCAGCTGGCTGACTGGTAAACAGCTTGTGTTTGAATTTCTTGTCTCTTTTACCCTCATGTCTGTGTAGATTGTTTACTGCAGATCTATACGACTGGAATTGCTCCCCCTGTCCTTGCTGGATAGGGGAATGGGAATTCCCTTTTCCTTCTGGGAACTAAGGAATAACCAAACCTCAACCCAACTCCCAGGAAATGACTCTTTACAGAGGACCAAGCCGGGGTGGGCAGCCACGTGCCAGGCCAGGGCCTCAACCTCTCTGATCTCTCCTGCTCCCAACGGTGAATTATTTATTTATTTATTTATTTTGTTTTTTTTTGGGTCACACCCGGCAGTGCTCAGGGGTTACTCCTGGCTGTCTGCTCAGAAATAGCTCCTTGCAGGCACGGGGGACCATATGGGACACCGGGATTCGAACCAACCAACCACCTTTGGTCCTGGATCGGCTGCTTGCAAGGCAAACGCCGCTGTGCTATCTCTCCGGGCCACCAACAGTGAATTAATGGTCCCTTAGCACTAAGACTGTAACCCACCCTTCTGAAAAAGTGCTTCCCCCATGCAAAGGCACATGGCTTTTAGGACATTGAGTCCCAGCCCTAAGAAAATCTGTTTCTCATGCATAGGGCAGAAGTGTGGCTCAGGTGTTGATGCAATTCTATGCAGCCTGCATCTGTCTTGGCATGGCTTAGCATCTGAGTGACTTGCTTTAACAAAGGGGCTTCTTCTTGACTCTTATTCCTGTGCTCCTGGTTGTTGCAGTGTCCTCTGGCCATTGGCCTTGAAGGAAGCTTTTTCCAGAAGCTCAGCCACTGTGGTTTCTCGAAGAAGCCCCTCAGAGGTATGAAGGGCTTCGATGGTCAGGTCCATGGAGTACAATTATGGGGTTCTTGGGGATGGAGAGATAGCATGGAGGTAGGGTGCTTGTCTTGCATTCAGAAGGAACGGTGGTTCAAATCCCGGCATCCCATATGGTCCCCCTCACCCCTGAGCCTGCCAGGAGCGATTTCTGAGAATACAGCCAGGAGTAACCCATGAGCCCTGCTGGGTGTGACCCAAAAACCCAAAAACCAAAAATAACAACAACAACAACAAAGCATTATGGGGTTCTCCTGAGAAGAACTGCCTGGGTGATAGAGCTTGTGTAGACAAGCTGGGGTTGAGGTAGGAATGGACAGACATCTATTTTGGATAAAGATGAGGGGGTAAGAGCTAGAACTGTGTTCTAGAGAGGAAATGAGTCTAGAAAGGAAGGGGACCTGGGGAGGGGAGAGAATGGGAGGGTGGGGATGGGAAGAGTACTTTGGGTCCCACACGTCACCCTTCTGGTGGCAGCCCCTGGCCAGAGTTCTGAGAAGTGGTTTCCCCACTAGCTAGGTTCACTTTTTCTCCTCCTCTTTCTCTTCCTCCTCCTCACACTGCAGCCCCTTGCTTGCTGCCAGGTGCTGTTCGGGCACAACACTGGTTTCTGCCCAGTAACAAATCTCTGTGCTCTGGTGACACGAGAGATCTTGGACTGTCCCCATTTCAGGTGGAATGTCCTCTTTGGGCCCTAGAAATGTCCCTGTCCAGAGTCAGGAAGCAGGGCCCAGAGCCCAGTGGCATGGAGGGGCCATGGGAGAGCTAGAAGCTGAGGACCCGTGGACTGGGCCCCTCACCTTCACCACCTGCAGAATGGGGGTGGGGTTTTCTGGAAACATGCAGTAGTGCCTCCCCAAACCCAGATCGTCAAAGCCTGAGGCCTAATTAGCCCCAAAGGCTCTTGGAGCTGCCCCAAGCAGCCCACTGGGAGGCAGGGAGGAGTCACATTCTCAGGAAGAACCAGAGGCTCCAAGGACCCAGGGTCTTTTGGAGCGGAAGACTGGGGTCACACAGGCCCAGAGGGTCAGCTACGGCTACTGCCAAGGTCACACAGGATGGGCCCCCCCCACCCCATGCTGTGTTCTGGCCTTGAGGACCCTCCCACGGGTCCTGCCCTGGGCAGCGCTGCCATTTTCAGAGGCTCCAGCAGGGGGCAAGCTGGTCCCTCTGGGCGCAAGCATTTGGCCAGGCAGTGCTGTCTGGGCAGAGCCACTTTCTTCTCTGTGTGGGGGTAAGGGAGGGGGGCAGGGAGGTTCCCCTCTGTGCTCAGTGCTAGTGGCGCCTCAGAGCCACCTGGATGGTGCTCAGGGGCCATGTGGTGACCGGGATTGAGTCGGGGCCTCAGATAGGTGCCCAGGCAGTCTCCATGTTCTTAGCTTCACTGACCCCTTGAACCACATCCCAGCCTAAGCCCACTCTGTTCACTCTTTTTCGCTCATGCTCTATTTCTTGGGGGTCTGGGGGAACCTGGCACTGTCTTTCCTCCCACTGGGAATCTGGTGCTCAGGCCCAGTGGGTCGGGGTACATAGGCAGCTCCACTACCCCAGCTCTGAAAGGGAGCTCGGTGCCTTTACAGACATGCCAGAGAGACAACCCCATAGCAGTGTCTGGAGCCAGGGCTCTGTGTGTGTGGGGCACTGCAGAGAACCCCCCCCCCCAGATATGCAGTATGTGTGTATGTGTGTGTGTGTGTGCGCTTGTGAGAGAGACTTGTGTGCAGATGCATGCACAGTATCTGAGATGTGCATGTGGCACACGGCAGGCATGTATATGTGAGGCGTGCATGCAGCATGCATGAACATGCATGTGACATGTGCAGCATGTGTGTGAGGCGTGTGTGTGGCCTCTTTGAGGCATGCATGCAGTGTGGGTGGTGGTTGTGCTCCCGGGAGTGGCAGGAAGTGTCCCAAGAGCAAAGTTCTGATCTGTGCATGGGACACCCTTGCTGAGCCCTCTCTGAGCACGCATCTTCTCTGGTGCTCAGAGATCCTCTGTGGGTCTTGCGGGTGAGCAGTACTGTTCTTATGTGTGTCCATGGGTGATGGTCACCGTGGCAGCTGGTGTCCACAGCCTCACTGGCCCATTCTGATGGTCTTGGAGGCCCAGTGCCCAGGGAGGGCCCGGAAGCACCAGCCCTGAGGTCCCTCCCTGGGTCCTCCTCGTGTCCCTTGAGGGGCGCGCTTGGTCACCAGGCCCAGCCTCAGCAAGGGGATGATGTGGGGGCAGGCCTCTATTAATAAAGTGACTGCTGACCCCGGGCCATGAGCAGGCTGGGAGGGGACAGCGTTCCCAGGGCTGGGGATTCTCTGGGGCTAGGGACCCCCCCCCCTTTTGTCCTGTCTCCGGAAGCATTGCCTAGCCTTTGTTCTGGCTGCTGACACTGGGTATCACAGTCAGAGTGCAGGCATGTAGGCCCACCCTGCTGCTTGCCTTCCAGAACCTGTAGCTGCTTTCTGGCTCCCCCTTCAGCCTGGCACAGATGTGGTTTGGGACAGAGATTTGATCCTCTAGCCTTCCTGGCTGGGCACCATGCAGAACTTCTCCAGTTGACTCTGGGCCTGTGTGTGGTGATTGGTGCCCAGGACAAGGGACAAATGCTCACAGGATCAGCCAGGCCACATGGGAACCCCAACATTGGCCGCACCTGGGAGGCTGGGCTTGGAGCTGGTTGTAACCCTGGAGAGGTAGCATGGAAGGAGGGAGTGGGGGGCAAGGCTGGCCATGCCCGGCTGTACCCAACCACCACTGTGCTGATCCTGTGATTGTCTGACTCCCCCACTTTGTTCTCATGGGTAGGGGTACCCTCCTTTGGTGGCTACGAGGGTGGTTCCCAGAGGAACCCATGAGCTCCCTGCGTAGACACAACTGTGCCCAGAAGGAGGCACAGTGTGGGGGTCAAATCTGCTCACCTGTCCCAGCTTTGTGGGCTCAGTGACACCACCCTAGGGCGGGGTGGGTGGGAGCTGGGGTACTCCCGAGCACTCCCATCTCCTTCCTGCAATGCTTATTTCCAGTGCTGGCCTCCTCACATCTTCCTTCCTGCAGGCCCTCCAGCATGCTCTAGGGGTTTCTGAGCCCCCTCAAGCTCTGGGAGCCTGCAGTTGAGTAGGTAAATGAGGAGGTCTATTTTGAGGGGCCAGAGCTTCTTGAGGGGGTGTTGTTTGGGGGGGTCCCATCCATGGGACATATTCTTATTTGTTTGGGGGGCTTGGGGGTGTGAGTAGAGCCCCTTACTCCCTTCCTGTCTCAGCCCCCAGCTCTGCTCCTGGGGCCAGTGGGGGATGCCTAGTGATGCCCCTTCCTGGCCACCATTCCTGGGGCTTGACATGTTCCAGCACCTAGCTCCCTTTTGGCCCCCCATTCTTGGGTTCCAATCAGGGCCATCTCAAGCCCTTTGCAGAGGCCTTTCTCATGGCTCACCCACTCCTGGACAGGGGCTCTAACATGACCCTCACTTCCCACACTCCCATTATTGGAGTGGACCTGAGCATATAGCTGGGTCTCCCTGACCCATACCAGGTTGTGTCCCCGATGGACAGCCTGGTTTGTTGCCCTGGGCTGGGGCACCCCAGAACCCCTTCTGCTCCCCCTCCTCTCCCAGGGAAAGTATCTAGAAGGTTCAGGGAGAGACAGAAAAGCCCCAATTGGATGTTCCAGAAGCATCCTTTGTCCTTCATGCAAACACTCCAGGTCCCCCCCCCCTTTTTTTTTTTTTACCAAGAATCCAGGTTCATCTGGGGTTTAAAATCAGCCATGAGCATCTCAACAGGCCCAGAATGAGATCTGGAGGTGCCATAGCCCCCCTCAGGGACTCTCTTTCCACATCCTCTCTGGGTCCTGGCACTCCATACCTGCACTTGCTGGCTCCCCACAGCCCGCTTTCTCCTCTCAGACCCCCCACTGCCCTCTCCCTCTCCCCAGAGACCCAGCTGGATGGTGTGCAGCTACCACACCATCACCCCCTCCTCCCAGTTCTCCCTCAGACTCCCCCTAAGGACTGATCTTCCTGGCCTTTGCCCTCCCAGAGCCCTTTTGTCCTCTCTGGCCCTGCTTCCGCTGGGAGATTCTCTTTCATTCTAGGCCATTTGCTGTGGGTTGCCAGGACTCATGGACAAGCCTGGTTCCCTCAACTCTTGGAAGATAGGGTTATAGACCTATGGGACTGTCAGCCCTCCCAGGGAAAAATGCTGGTTTTACCTGCTCAGACCTGCCCACATCTGGGAAGGGAAGGGTCTATGGAAGGGAACAAAAGGGTTGCCTCAGGGGTGTAAGGGATTGAGAGGAAGCAAGAAATGGCTGGAGGAATAGGCAGCATGGACAGATGAGAGAAACAGGTTTAAATTCAGGGTGGCTTATGGAGCCTGTTTAAAAGGTTAGCTTAATTATGAATAAAGCTAAAAAAATAATAAATAAAGCTGATGTCTCCTGAACCTGATTGCCTGCGGATCATTTCCTCGCTGCTACCCTGAACATCGCCGACTGGAAGGGGTTGCAGGCACCTGGCCCAGGCTGGCCGAGAAAGGCCTCGCCATCCATCTACCTTCATCCAGCACCATCCAGGTCTCTATAATTAATATGTATTTCTACATGGGACCAGCAGGTGATTTTTGGGGAGATGCC
Source organism: Suncus etruscus (assembly GCF_024139225.1). NCBI lineage: Eukaryota > Metazoa > Chordata > Mammalia > Eulipotyphla > Soricidae > Suncus > Suncus etruscus. The sequence goes on along the minus strand of NC_064852.1, from coordinate 20,368,004 downwards.
TGGGCTCCTGGGACAGTGGGACACAATGGAACCAGGGGCACTGGAAAAGGGATGGCAGGGGAAGAAGGTTCAGGTTGGTGGGTCCTTTTAGAAGGAGTAGATGGACAATGACAGCAACAGGGCCTGGGTTGGTGGAGTCATTGTGGGGGGGCTCATCAAGTGTGGGGCTCTGTTATGAATCAGGGCTCTGTCAGTGCCCCTGAGCAGACATAGCAACTGCCAGATGATTGAGTGCAGGCAGGACAGCCAATGCCCTCTGCTCACCCCATCTTACTCGGGCACTGGGGATTCTCCCTGTCTATACAGTCTCCCTGTCTACATGGCTATCCATCTACATGGCCCTCCCTGTCTATACACCTCTCTCACATCTACACAGCTCACTTTGGTGCTTGCCTATACTTTTCCTCATGTGGTAACATTGCTGCTGCGGATCCTGGGAAGACTCTGGTGATGCTAAGATCCTCCCTGGCTGGAGCAGTTGGCACATTGTGTTGAGGCCTCCTGGCAAGTAGAACCCCAGGCAATATGTATGCACACTTGTGTGGTGCTGTGTGCATTTGTGTGTACATGAGTGTGTGTGTGTGCTGGTGTGTGCCCGAGTGGATGTGTGTGTGGGCAGGGGAGTAGGGACATTGGTATGGGGTTTGAGGCGCCAGCTGTGCCCAAGGTGCTGGTCCCTTCCCCTTCTCCCTCATTCCGGGCTGACCAAAGTGCTCATCCGCTCCCAGGATAGCTTGTGAGGAACACTGTATATGATGGTGCCCATTAGGTGTGCTCCTGGCTGTGTTACACCTGGGGAGGACGCCCCCTCCTGCCCCCTCCTCCCTCCCCTGCATGCCTTCGGGCGCCCACATTCCTCAGAGGCCACTGAGCTTGTCTGGAATCTGCTTCTTGTCTTGCTGTTCTAGAGTCAAGTTGTTTTCTCTGGGGGGGGGGGTGATGGTGGTGGTCTGTCTGTGTGTATGGAGGGGCAGCCCCAGTCCCATGTGTGGCCAGGCGGGGTCCTTCCGGTCGAGGCGACCGACCCCACGTTGCCATCAGAGTCTTCCTGGAAATCGCCTTGTGGGGGGACACCGGGGTCGCTCCTTCTCTAAACAGGACGTGGTGTGCTAGGGGCCCGTGGCGTCTGGCGGCCACAGTGCTGGGAGCAAGCGTGCGAGCAAGTGTGGGAAAGGGGGTGGGGTGGCACACCCAATTAGCAGTTAAAAAAAGTTGTTGTCTCTCCTCAAAAAAAAAAAACAAAACAAAACCACATTTCCTTTCAGGCCAGAGCCCTGGGGAGGCCATGTTCTCCCCTCCACACACACTCAACTCAGTTCCTTCACTGTCCCTCTTGACAGACGGATGGGGTATACTAGCCCCAGGATAGTGGACTTGGGGCCCTTATTGTGTGAGTACTTGGCCCAGAGTCCTCCCTCTGCAGCTCTGAGCTCCCTATAGGATGGGAAGATGAAGGAAGATCCCGGAACATTCTGGAACATCATTGGTGGCATTGCAGCCTTGACTGTTGTGCTCCAATCTGCTAGTGGACAAGGAGGAGAGGCATTTTGCTGGGAATGGTGCCATGGTTTTGTTAAGACCCATTGGACAGATGGGAAAGCTGAGGTAGGCCTGAAACCTCAGATCAGTGAGGGCCTGGTAGGATGGACTCCTCAGTTCCTGGGGCATCTGTGGGCCTGGCTGGTTCCTCACTGGACTCTGACCCATGAATTGGGGATACACTTCCAGAGTTCACAGAGAGGAATCAAGGGTTCCACTTATGTGAGGAGGGAACTGTGTGTCCATGCAATGACACTCACTGCACCCCTGACCCTACCGAGGGAGCAGCTATACCCTGGGTTTCTAACAAGAGCAAGATTCCCCAAAACACATACCACCCCCCATGCTGTGACACGATGCACCTGGGGCTCTGTTCCTTGGATTCGGAGCTAGAGCTTCAACAAAGCCTCCAGTGTGGGAGGCCAATTTCCGTTCTAGCAGGATCCCTCACATTTTCCAATGTGCGTAGATACACAGCCTGGACCCCTGGACACAGTCCCCCACTGAATCTGAGTTGCTCAGAGTAGTCGCCCTGTAGCCCCAGCACCAGGCTGGGGTGCCTGGCACATGGCTATGGGCACTAACCTCATGGCCATAGCCCACCTTGGCACTCTGGTCCACATGGGATGCTAGGGCAGAGACCAGAGGAAGAGAAAGGAAGGACAAGTTGGGCTGAACTGGGCCGGACTGGGCCAGAGCTGGGCTAGCCTCCTGGGCTGACTGCTTGCCCAGGGCCCAGGACTGAGGCCCAAGCTTTTGAGGGCTGAACTGCCCTCTGCAGGCAGCAGGAAGGTGGGATGCATGTCCTATTTAACTTCTGGGAGGTCACCCTAGAGTCCCATGGGAAAGTTGGGCAGCCCCTGACCTGCTGTCCAGAGACACCCTCCCACGGGGCTCTGGGCACTCAGGGGGGAAGCCAGGATCCCTCTCCTGCGCTTTCAGACCTTTGGAGTGTTTAATTTCTTCGCTGGGTCTCTGATTCCTCACGGGAGAGACGTACTTTGTGGGCTTCCAGCCCACAAACCTGACAAGCACAAACATGAGTTACCTGGGCTCACAGCTCTGGTGCAAATGGAATTACTGCTGTGAGCTGTCCCCAGAAAGGCAGGGGACATGGCCGGGCTGTTGTGGGGAGACCCAGTATGGACAGGAGCCAGGGAGGGGAGAAAGACAGCCTGAGGGGGGTCAGCAGCTGGCAGGATGCAATGTGGAAATAGGGGTGAAGGTTTGAGGGCAGCCACAGGATCTGGCGGAAGGGGCTCCTCTGTATGTTTGGGGGCTGTGTGCTGGACACATATCAGGGTGTGCCTTGGACTCTGGGGTCTCCCAAGTTTCATCCACTGCAGATTGGGCCTGGGAGGAGGGCACAGACCTCAGGTTCATCCAGGTGAATCCCAGAATTCATATGAGTCACAAAAACAACCTGGAAATTTCTAGACTTTGCCTGAAACAGTGATCAGGGCCTGGAGAGAGTGCAGAGGTACGGTCACAGTGTGGTCCCCAGAGAAGGGCAGGATCCAGCGCTGGGTGTCTTTACACTGCCAGGGGATTCGGGGACTCTGGCCTCAGCGCATCCTGAGTTTTCACCTGAGCCCTAGGCTAATTGGCCGAGAATACTGGGGGCCCTCAAGCCTCCTGAGCACAAAAGGAGACCCTCTCCACACTGAAAAAGTGAACAGAACTGAAGAATCACCCCACATCCCAGTACCACATGCAATGCTGTGACCTGTAAGGGGAGGACCTGCAGGGGTCCTGAGCTCTCCTCTGCTCTGATGCCACCCACCTGTGATGAGGCCCTGAAGGCCTACATGTGATGGAGACTGTGGGGAGGGGGACACAGGCCTGGACAGTGCAGATGCCTCCTTGCCTCCTTCCTTCCTTCCTTCCTTCCTTCCTTCCTTCCTTCCTTCCTTCCTTCCTTCCTTCCTTCCTTCCTTCCTTCCTTCCTTCCTTCCTTCCTTCCTTCCTTCCTTCCTTCCTTCCTTCCTTCCTTCCTCCCCCACTTCACTGTCTTGTCTTTCTCTCTTACCAAGGATGGAATTTAGGGCTTTACTCATGAAAGCAAATGCTCTACTATCATGCCTCATCTCTACATTCAAAGTGTTTTTTTTTAACTTGTGTGCAAACAAAGGCACTACATATAAATTCTGGGTACTTCAGGGAAAATAAAGTCTCAATACAATATTCAACACAATATTGAATAATTATATGAAATAAGAAAACCAAATTGCACTTTAAGAATCAGGGTTGAGGGGCCGGAGAGATAGCATGGAGGTAAGGCGTTTGCCTTTCATGCAGGAGGTCATTGGTTCGAATCCTGGCGTCCCATATGGTCCCCCGTGCCTGCCAGGAGCAATTTCTGAACCTGGAGCCAGGAATAACTCCTGAGCACTGCCGGGTGTGACCCAAAAACCACAAAAAGAAAAAAAAAAAGAAAAGAATCAGGGCTGACTCCTGGTGGTGCTTGGAGGACTCTATATGGTGCCAGGGATCGAAGCTGATTCAGTCAAGTATAAGAGAAATGCTTTCACCCCTGTACTAGCTCTACAGTCCCCCAATTTCAAATGTGAATTGAAAGACCTAGACCTAAAAAAGATGCTTTCAGGTCACACAGCTGATCAGATGTTTGTGTCTGGATATGGCAGGTGGGCCAGAGCCGGGGCTCAGAGGGTTTGAGAGCATTTGCCCTAGATGTCAGCTCTGCCAACAGCTCTGTCAACAAAAACAAAACAAGCGCTGGCATAGAGAGCAAATGACATTCAATGCAAAGTGAGAGAAGAAGGTAAAGGGCTGGAGGGACCACACAGGCCACACAGGACCTTCCTTGCATGTGGCTGATCTCGGTTTGATCCCAGGCACCACATCGGGTACCCTGAGCCCCAGAAGTCAAGAGCCAGCCAAGAGTCTCAATGGGTGGGGCCCAAACCTCCACAACTAGACAAAATCAGTGACCCGATGTCTCTGCCTGAGGGATGGTGGTCTGGGAAGCCTCAGATCAGAGCTACTTCTGTGGAAAAGTGATCCAGATGGGTACTTCTCTGTTCAGACCCAGAAGAGGAGCCAGGACTCACCTTGGGGACAGGAACTCAGTGCCTAAGGTGCTCATTGCTAGTCGTACATGTCCTGAAAAGGATATCAGGGCAGTGTCTGCAATGTGATCTGGATTGTGTCCGTGAGGCACTACATGGCCACCCCAGGAGGTGCACAGCTTGTCTTTGAGATGCAAGATGGAACAGTGAAAAGAGATAAAAGGGCTGCAGCCTGTGAAAGAGCCTCTAGCACCAACCAACAACATACTGAATTGGCTCTTTTGGCAAAGTCTCACCAGCCCCATGGTGCTTCCAGACAAACAGAACCCAAGGTGCTGCCTGTCTCCTTTGGGCCAGGGTTGTCTTGGGGCAAAGTGGCTGCTGCCAGCCCTTGCCAAGCAGTCAGGCAGAGAAGGGGCCCCTAGCCTTGGCTATGCACCCCCTAGCAGCCTGTACTCCATCTGGGGTACTGCACAGTGATCACCTGAAAGTAGAGGATTCCCAGGGTCTAGTGCAGTCTGAGAGGGTGAAATAGTGTAAATAGTCTTTCAGGGAACTCAGCGAGGTCTATGTAAGTTGCATAGTCACATGGGGAGATTCCACACCTATTTTCCACAAATACTGATCCTAAAAAGTATGAAAATGGGGTGGGGAGGATACTTACCTTTCACATGGCTGACCAGGGTACAATCCCTGGCATCACACAGAGTTTCCAGAGTATCACCAGGAATTACTTCTGAGCACAGAGACAAGAGTGAGCCCTGAGCACTACTGGGTGTAGCCTCAAAATGAAAACAAAGCACAAAACAAAATTTTAAATGTTCTATGGGGGAGTCAACAGGAGAACCTCCCAGTTGACCAGAGGGTTGAGACCCTCTGAGTTGAGACCAGAGGGTTCAATTGTTAGGTTCTGAGGTGATAGGACTGCTTAGGTTTTTAAAATGTTTATTCGCTTTGATTTTTCTTGAGTTTTTTCAATGTTTTCATAATTCATTTACAATTTTTAAATGTATTTTTGTCATTATTGGCAGTGTTTTGGGTTTACTCCTGGCTTTGTGCTCAGGAATCACTCCTGGCAGTGCTTTAGGAGACTGTAGCAAGTCAGCCCCTGAAGAGGTTGACTGATGGTGGGATGGAGGATGAGGCCTTTTTCTTCCAGCTCGGAGCACGCATCTGCCACCCTGTCTAGCCCACGGTTCTGAGGTGAAATGGCGGGTAAACAGCTCGCAGACAGTCAGGCTCGTTGAAATATTCGCTTTATTTGGAGGACAAAACTGAAGTCCAAAGACTCAGCTTCAGTTCCAGCAAAAAAGCCCCGGCCTTCCACAGACCTTGTTTTTATACCCCAGAGTCAGGTACCACCCAATGGTGGGATCAGATACCAACCAATGGTGGAAGCAGAATCAGGTCCTACCCTAGGGTGGGGGCAGAATGCCAGGTCACACCCTAGGGTAGGGCACAATCACCAATCAGTTTAGGGTGAGTAACATAGTAATCCCGGGGCCGGGCGGTGGCGCTGGAGGTAAGGTGCCTGCCTTACCTGCGCTAGCCTAGGAGACGGACCGCGGTTCGATCCCCCGGCGTCCCATATGGTCCCCCAAGCCAGGAGCGACTTCTGAGCGCATAGCCAGGAGTAACCCCTGAGCGTTACCGGGTGTGGCCCAAAAACAAAAAAAAAACAAAAAACAAAAAAAAACATAGTAATCCCCCCAAATATTTACATACACAACAGGAGACCATATGGGATGCAAGAGATTGAATTCTGATGGGCTTCAAGCAAAGCAAGGCCCTACATGCTGTGCTATTGATCCATCCCCAATGATTCATTTATTTTCAAAATTTATGTCTTTTGTTTGTTTGGGGAGGGGTCACATCCACAGTGCTGAATATCCACTGTGGCTCTGTTGTTGGGGGTCCCTCCCTGAGGTGCTTGGGGGATTGAGCTCAGCCCTACATACACAGCCTTTACTCAGCCCATCAGCTCTTGGGCCCTTAGTGACTCACTTCATTGATAATTCTTTTTTGGTTTTGTTTTGGGTCATACCCGGCAGTGCTCAGGGGTTACTCCTGGCTCTGTGCTCAGAAGTTGCTCCTTTATGGGATCCTGGGAATCTAACTAGAGCCCTTTTGGAGTTGGCTGCGTGCAAGGCAAACGCCTTACAACTGTGCTATTGCTCCTGCCCCTCATTGATAACTCTTAAAGCTTGTCCGTCTCTCCGTTGCAGAGGGTTGAGGTCATGCAGTGCTGAGGGCCTCTCTTCACATTTCTCTGACCTACAATCTGGCATGCTCGGGGTCACTTTGGAGCACAGAATTGCCTCATTCCTTCCCGCCCCCCCAAGTCTTTGCCCTCTTTTCCTATTTTCTTTATTTTCTCTGGAGGTGGTGGTGGTTTAGGCCATACCCGGCAACTGTTGGGGATTACTCCTGGCTGTGCTCAGAAATCACTCCTGGAGGGCCCGGAGAGATAGCACAGCGGCGTTTGCCTTGCAAGCAGCTGATCCAGGACCAAAGGTGGTTGGTTCGAATCCCGGTGTCCCATATGGTCTTCCGTGCCTGCCAGGAGCTATTTCTGAGCAGACAGCCAGGAGTAACCCCTGAGCACCACCGGGTGTGACCCAAAAACCAAAAACCAAAAAAAAAAAAAAAAAAGAAATCACTCCTGGCAAGCTTAGAAGGACCATATGGGATGCTGGGAATTGTCCATCCTGGGTCTATCCTAGGTCAGCCTATTGCAAGGCAAATGCCCTGCCACTGTGCTACCTCTTCGGCCCCACTTTTCCTATTTTCTTTTTTTTTTTTTTTTTTTTTTTTTGGTTTTTGGGCCACACCCTGTGATGCTCAGGGGTTACTCCTGGCTATGCGCTCAGAAGTTGCTCCTGGCTTCTTGGGGGACCATATGGGACGCCGGGGGATCGAACCGTGGTCCGTCCTAGGCTAGCGCAGGCACCTTACCTCCAGCGCCACCGCCCGGCCCCCACTTTTCCTATTTTCATGGATTTCTAGAATATTTGTGTCTCTTGCTCATTTTATTTTATTTTATTTTATTTTTTGGTTTTTGGGTCACACCCAGTGGCACTCAGGAATTACTCCACTCTGCTCTCAGAAGTTACTCCTGGGGACGGAGAGATAGCATGGAGGTGAGGCGTTTGCCTTTCATGCAGGAGGTCATCGGTTTGAATCCTGGCGCCCCATATGGTCCCCCGTGCCTGCCAGGAGCAATTTCTGAGCCTGGAGCCAGGAAGCCAGGAATAACCCCTGAGCACTGCCGGGTGTGACCCAAAAACCACAAAAAAAAAAAAAAAAAAAAAAAAAAAAAGAAGTTACTCCTGGCAGTCTCAAGAGACCATATGGGATGCTGGGATTCAAACTGGGGTCCGTCCTGTGTTAGCCGCATGCAAGGCGAACGCCTTACTGCTGTGCTATCACTCCAGCCTCCTCTTACTCCTTTTATATAACTTTTTTTGTTGTTATTTAGACCACTCCCTGCAACACTCAGGTTACTCCTGACTCTGCGCTCAGGAATCATTCCTGGCAAGTTAGGGAAACCCTATGGGATGCCGGGATCTAACCCGAGTCAACCACTTTTAAGGCAAACGCTGTCCCCTATCGCTCTTCCTCATTCCTGACACTGTGTCCCATCGCGGGGATATAGGGACTGTGTGGGGCAGTATTTAGAGAAGAGAACACCCCAGCATATGACCAGGATTGTACTTGCTCACTAGGCTGTGGGTTTCCTGGGCAAAACTACACCTCTAAGCCTCTCCATTGTTTTTTGGGAGCAGGATGAGGACCCCACTGCCCTGGTGGTCAGCTTTGGTCTTCTCTCTCTCTCTCTCTCTCTCTCTCTCTCTCTCTCTCTCTCTCTCTCTCTCTCTCTCTCTCTCTCTCTCCCCCCCCCCCTTTGGTTTTTAGGTCACACCCAGCAGTGCTCAGGGGTTACTCCTGGCTCCACACTCAGAAATCTCTCCTGGCAGGCTCGGGGGACCATGTGGGATGCCGGGATTCAAACCAATGACCTTCTGCATGAAAGGCAAATGCCTTACCTCCATGCTACCTCTCCGGCCCCAAGTCTTCTTTCTCTTGCCTTCCCTCACCTCCCACCCCCAGGCTCTGAGACTTTCAGTGCAATTGTGGCTCTCTTGGAGATATTGGGACACCCTGTTGCCCAGACACCCCTTCCCCGCTGTGTGGTGGTGCCTGGGGCCTGTATGTATGTGCCTTGTTGGCCTGGAAGGTTGGCCGGAAGCTGAGGGCCATGTCCCCCGAGGCCCTGCCTTGCTGGATCTGACCCCCCTTTCCCAGCGGGGCATCTGTCCCCCTCCCAGGGCTTGTTCATGCTGGGCGGGGGCGGCTGCTGGCCTGGCCTCTGGGCCTCCCTGGGGGGAAAGAAATTTGGAATGTGCAGGCTGCGAGGTCCAAGTGAGGTCCCCCAGTCACCAGCCTGACTTCCTGTTTGAAGATGATTCCACATGGAATTCCAGAAACGCTGTTAATGCTGGGCCCAAGTCACCTCTAACCCCCCTCCCCCTGACATCCTGTCACAGGAAGTGGGACTCGCCCCTCCCACGTGGGGGGGGCCCAACAAGCTCCCTCCTCCTTCTGGAAAGTTCTGAGCCCTGGTCTCTGGAGGGAGCCAAGGAGGGTGGGACATGTATGCTGGGCCTGGGTGGGCGCACAGCCATGTCCCGGTGGGCCCCGAGACCCAGCACTGGCAGAGTGGCCGTGGGGTGCCCATGGGGGGCTCAGTTGTTGGGGGTGCAGAGGCCTTCAGTCTCAGAGTCTTATTTACCTTGCACTACTGAGTGAAGGAGGCACATTATTTAGGAACTAGAATAAAAAGCCATTTACTTTGCTTCAATTGACCATTTAGTTCAATCTGTGTGTTCCTGCAGGTAATTACTCCAGTAATAGGCGCCAGGCCGGGCATGCGTGGGGGCTGCGGGGAAAGGGGGGGGGTGCGTGTGCTAATTACCCGGAGTTGCCATGGTGATTTTCCGGGGACGCTGTGGAAACGTAAAGCCTTCTCAGCTTTTGAATGAAATCTTTGTGCTCTCCGCCAGCTCAAAGTGGCGTTTCCCATCAAATAATCATGACTCAGATGAGATCATGCGGCGGCAGCCGTGCCAGGGTGCGGTGGAGAGGGGCTGCGGAGCCCGACTCTGCCCGCCTCGCCCAAACGGGGTGCGGTTGCCCAGCAACCTTGTGGCATCCTCACATTGATGTCTGTTTATGGTGCGGCTGCTCCGAGTGCTCTAGACCTAGTCAGCCCTTCCAGGCCAAGGGCAGGCAACATGGATGGGCGGATGGGCAGGAGGGGTGGTGGGGAGGCATGGCTAGCTTTGGAGGGCAAAGGGAGGCCTAGGGTAGCACCCAGGGCATGGTGTGAGGTCTGTGCATATCCAGTGAGAGACTTCCTTGCACCTGCTTCTCACACTAAGGGGACACTAAGGGGGCACTAAGGGGCAGGGTCAGTGGACAAGGTCTGTGAGGGGGTGCAGGTCCACTCCGTCTACCCAGACTACCTCAGCAGGCATCTCTGTGTCTGGTGCAGCTGCAGGAAGGGCCAGAGCTGGTGTGGTGGTGGCCAGGCTCCCATGGGCATCAGGGACAAGGTCCCTGAGCAATTCAAGGGGTATTCTGGCCCCTGGGCAGAAGATCTGAGTTGGAGGGTCTGAGTGTGAACAGCCTGGTGGGACTTGGAGCTGCGTCCTGGGGCTGTGGGAGGTCTGGGGGCCCTGGGAATAGGAGTGCAAAAGGGGTTCAGGGCACCCTCTGGTCTCTGTGTTCTGGTCTTCGAGGACCCCTGAATGGTCCTGCAGGCTCTTGCCTGGATGCGTCTGAGCCTCTGAGCTCAGGCTGAGCGGGCCTGACAGCGGGTAGAGAAGCAGCAAAACAGGACTTCGGGAGGGATTCCCTGCCTGCCTCCCTAGAGTCCCTTCAGGCCTCTACTCCCCTCCAGTAGGTCCAGGGGCTGCTTCTGACTGGGCCACTGGATGCTCTCCCGTTTCTCTCAGGGCTCAAGGCCTCACCTGGAACTGGCCCAGCCCAGAGGCCAGGTGTGCCTGGGGGGATCCCCTTGCAGGTGCCCCTGATGATGGGTTCCCCGTGAGCATATCCTGATGCGCTCCTGTGCTTCCCAACGATTGCCTAGTCTCCGTGTTTGGGTTTGTTGTCTTCCAAGTTGGACCCTGGGCCAGGCCTCAGTAAGGGGAAACTTGGGGGAAAACTAGGCCCTGTGGCCTACAAGCAGACAGAGCCAGGAGTCTCCTGGGCTGCCAGAATGGTGTGATCCCAGAGTTTGGGCCTAAGGGGTCCCTACCCTGTCTCCTGTTTTCAGGAAACAGGGCCTCTGATGATTGTCCTGCAGGAGCCAGTCAGGGGGGGTGCCAGGGACCTGGCTATACCCCCACTTTCTGCTGTGACTGGGCAAGAAGAGGGAGACCTGGAGAGGAGAAGGGGAGGATGGGGAAGGAAGAGACTGGGGTTGGGGGAAGAGAAGGTAGATGTGAAGGGGGTGCAGAAGGGGACTTGGGAGGGGCCTGCTTTTGTGCTCAGGGATCTGGGAGTCTTGGAGCACAATCCCAGGGAACAGAATGGGGGAGGCCAGCTGGAGAGGTGCAGGGCTACCTGTTGTGGCCTGGGGGATTCTGGGAGAAGTGGCAAGTCCCACCACCCCCACAGGGCTCTGCTCCCCTGCCCCTTTCCCGACCCCATTGTGGTCCTCCAGTGACCAGGCCCAGTGGCCTCTAGCAAAGAGCCTGAATGGCCCCAAGTCTCAGAGGGCCCCTGGGGGTGGGGAATGTGCTAACTCTGGACAGACAGGAACCTGGGGACACTTGTGTTCAGCTGCCTCAGAGTCTGCAGCGTCCAGGACCAGCCTCATAGGCACCCCTGCCTGGGTTAGCAGCTGGTGTGGCTATCTAGGGGTGCCTGCTCTGTGCTGAGGCCACATCCATACCCTCTACCATGTGTCCTTTGACCCTTTGCCCTCTGACCCCATGCCAGATCCAACCTCTGACCTGTTTCAGTTCTCTGTATGGGAACTCAAACCTTCTGACTCAGCTCTGGAGGGCCCAGGAGGGGGGTCGCAGTTCAGCTGGGCATGAAGCACTGTCCTTGCTGTCCCCACTTTTCCATTTCCTCGCTATTACAACTGTCCCCACTGTCCCTGCCACCTCAAGGATGGGACCTGGGGTCTCTGAGCCCTCTCAAGCACCCAGAAGATCTGCACATTATTACCAGCTGCCCGTACTGTGCCCGGAAGTGGAGGGTATTTCTGGGGATGTTGGTGTTAGGTGGAGGGACATGACCTGAACAGGACCCCCAGCAGGGCCTGGGTCTGGGGCCTCCTGACTCCATGTTCCCAGCAGGATACCTCCCCAACCCCCACAGTTTCTACAGAACAGGGCCTGGGCTAGGCACATTTTTTTTTTTTGTTTTTTTTTTTTTTTGGTAGTTTTTGGGTCACACCCGGCAGTGCTCAGGGGTTACTCCTGGCTTCATGCTCAGAAATTGCTCCTGGCAGGCACGGGGGACCATATGGGACGCTGGGATTCGAACCGATGACCTCCTGCATGAAAGGCAAACGCCTTACCTCCATGCTATCTCTCCAGCCCCGGGCTAGGCACATTTTTAAGCTCTACATCCTGGCCTGCCCTGGAGCCACCTGGAGTTGGGGGCTCCCAGCTCTGAGCCCCACAGAAGGTTGTGTCCTGCTGACCTGGCTCAGAGAGTGGACACCAACTGGTTCCCAGGGTCCACAGCGCCCCACCCCACGAGTGTCCTTCTGAGACTGTCCATGGGTCAGGGTAAGGGATGGTCCTAGTCCCACTACTGGCCCCATCAATACTGCAGGTGCTGGTGTGGCCTTACCTTGCTCTGTGCTCTCAGAGGCTGGCTGCAGGGACCCCCTACCCAACCCTGTGTGGGTAGAGACACTGATGGATTCTGGGCAGTCTGCACAGCTGCTGGGTGTGTACTGGCACCAACCTGGTCTGGTCCCTCACATGTGTTCCTCAGTGCTCTGGCTTTGTTTCTGTTTCAGGCCACACTTGAGGTGCTTGGAGCTGCTCTGAGCATAGTGCTCAAGGTTTAGTACCCAAGGAGCGGAACTGGGTACCTGAGTGCAGAGCTTGTCTCAGTCCTTCAGGCACCTCCCAGATCCCCAACTTTATTTAAAAAAATAAATCATGGAGGGGGTGGAGAAATAGCATGGAGGAAGGGTGTTTGCCTTGCAAGCAGAAGGATGGTGGTTAGAATCCCAGCATCTCATATGGTCCCCCCGAACCTGCCAGGAGCGATTTCTGAGCAAAGAGCCAGGAGTAACACCTGAGCGCTGTCGAGTGTAACATAAAAAACAAAATAAATAGATAAATAAATAAATCGTGGAGGGCTGGAGCAACAGCACAGTAGGAAGGGCCTTGTATGTGGTTGATTTGGTTTCAGTCCCCGGCATCCAATAGGGTCCCCTGAGCCTGCCAGGAGTGATTCCTGATTGCAGAGCCAGGGGTAACACTGAGTGCCACTGGATGTGGACCAAAAACCAGAAACCAAAAGAAATAAAAACAAAAAAATATATACTTAGGGGTTTGGGCCATGTCAGTTGGTGCTCAGGGCTCACTCCTGGAAGGGCTTGGGGGACCATGTGTGGTGCTGGGACCCGTGGGCAGGATGCAGGTGGGCGCTTCAACCACCGTGCTGTATCGCCAGTCCCCAGGACTTGCCTGACTGAATTCTGTTCGAAGCCTGAAGTGGCTGCCAGTAGGGAGGGGGCTGTTGAGTGGGTACACCCAAGGCAGCCTTCAGTGGGCAGTGGCTGGCGGCCCCTCCTCCTCTCTCCCTGGACCTCCTAGGCTGGCTCATGCCTTAGCATCCCTCAATCACAGGAGTTTCCCCTAAGCATAGAACAGAGTATACCCTGAGCACCTCTGGCTGTGGCCCCAAATAGAACAAAACAAAATGGGATGAATGAATGACAGCCTGAGGCCACAGTGGGGGGCAGGAGGGTCCTGCTAAGAACAGGGGGGCTAACAAGTGGGGACCACAGAGTCAGGGTGTGCCTGGCCCTCCATAGGTATAAGGTCCCATCAGACTTCTGTTGGCATTTGTCGCCTGCAGTTCCCCAGCCTGTATTGGGACAGATGGACCAGGGGGAGCACGGCCCCACCCCAAGGATCCTTGCTTGTTATTTTTCATTCAAACCATAGCCCAAGGTCATGGCGACCTGCGTTGATCGTTGACTAGTAACTGGCTCAAACACTCCAATTCCCACCTGGGAATTGGAATCCCGCCTGGGATTCTGTGGTACTGAGTGATCTGAGGGTAGTGGGGGACCTGGCTTCCCTGGAAACAGGTCGCTGTCCACTTCTTCCCCTGGTCAATGGGGGCCACAGTGGGGGGGCATATGGCCCTAGGGCCTAGGCAGTGTATGGGGGTTAATCAGGTGTACATGTTGGGGTGCCCAGGTGGGGGGTGATCTCAGGTGAGCCGGGGTAGACTGTCCCACCTGGAGAACCTTCCCAGTGCTAGAAGCTTACAGCTTTTCCTGGGAATGAAGGTGGCAGAGGCAGCCTTCCCCTGCCCCCTCCACGTCACCAGGGGGTGCCTGGCGCCTCGTAATCTGTCTGTCTGAGTCTCCAGCGTGGTCCTCACCGGTCTTTATTGCATTTCACGCCGAGTTGCTGGGATTTACTGGGTTATTGGCTCATTTTTTATTTTGCATCTGTAGTCACCAGACTTGGAAACGAAGCACATTCACCCAGGAGCACAGAGACCCTGCACTGAGACTGCAGGGGAGGGGGAATTGGGGGTCTGCGTGTGTATGTGGGGTGTGTGCTGGAGGGAGCTGGCTCACAGATCCCCCTTTGCCCCACAACCTGGGAAGTGTCTGTCCCAGCGTGGGCCGTGCCTGAGGGCGGCATGGCCGTCTTTTCTCTCTGAAGAAACAGAAGCACTTAATGGGGGTGAGTGCATCCTGGAAGGCTGGCCAGGGCATTCCTGGGTTAGGGCTTTGCCTCTGACTGTGTCTTGCTGTGCTGAGACACAGGATCGGTACTAGGGTACTGGGGATCAGGAGAGCAGGGGTGCAGGGATGTAGCATTGGTCTCTTGTGTCCCACATTGATCCTACACCCACTTTCCACTGTCCATCCCCCTCTGGGCCCCTCGGGCACAGGACATGCAGCAGGACATGTGGTAGGTCACAGAGAGGCTGAGAGAGGGGACAGTGGTTATGTCTGCAGGCCGGGCTAGAGCTCTGTAGGGTGGTCGTGGGGAGGCAGCTGGGAGGTAAGGCCACTTCGAGGCCCCCTGCCCAGCCTCTCTTGGCTATCTGAGCTTTGTGGAGGAGGTTCAGGGGAGTGGAGCTGGGGGAACCCGAGTCTTGGAGGAGAACTATATACCTGAGCAGGCCCCTGTTTCCTAAAGGCCCCCATCCCTCAGGAGGGCCTGACCCTAGCCAGCAGTGTTGGGATGCCAAGATTTTCTGGTTTCCCAGCTGAGGTGTGAGTTTAGGGGTTGACAGAGACTCCAGGGTTGAAGCTGCTCCCCCAGGCAAGAGACAAGGGGTTCACATCCTCAGCATGGTTCTCCCCCACCCGGTCAGGGGGCTGCCCTGTTCACTTGCCCACATTGCCCATGGAACTCTCGAGTACCCATGTACCTCATTGGGGTTCTATGGCTCAGGGCCCACCTCATCTCCTGAAACACCCTCATTCCCAGGCAGCT
Organism: Suncus etruscus; assembly: GCF_024139225.1. Lineage (NCBI taxonomy): Eukaryota > Metazoa > Chordata > Mammalia > Eulipotyphla > Soricidae > Suncus > Suncus etruscus. The sequence goes on along the minus strand of NC_064852.1, from coordinate 20,352,709 downwards.
TCAGCACTGCTCCCTTTCTGCCCCCTCTCCTGTCTTCCAAGCATTCTGTACATTCTGGCTCTAAGGATTCACTTAGCCACACACTGTGAGAGCAATCAGACAGACACTCATCCAGTCACAGCTGACTCAGGGCTTTCTTTTCTTTCTTTCTTTCTTTCTTTCTTTCTTTCTTTCTTTCTTTCTTTCTTTCTTTCTTTCTTTCTTTCTTTCTTTCTTTCTTTCTTTCTTTCTTTCTTTCTTTCTTTCTTTCTTTCTTTCTTTCTTTCTTTCTTTCTTTCTTTCTTTCTTTCTTTCTTTCTTTCTTTCTTTCTTTCTTTCTTCTTCTTTCTTTCTTTCTTTCTTCTTTCTTCTTCTCTCTCTCTCTCTCTCTTCTCTCTCTCTCTCTCTCTCCTCCCTCCCCTCCCTCCCTCCCTCCCTCCCTCCCTCCCTCCCTCCCCTCCCTCCCTTCCTTCCTTCCTTCCTTCCTTCCTTCCTTCCTTCCTTCCTTCCTTCCTTCCTTCCTTCCTTCCTTCCTTCCTTCCTTCCTTCCTTCCTTTCTCTTTCTCCCTCCCTTCTTTTTTTTCCACTTGGAGCCATACTCGGCAGTGCTCAGGGGTTATTCCTAGCTCTGTGCTCACGGATCACTTCTGGCCGGAGCCAGGGAGTCCTATGTGGTGCTGTAGATAGAACCTCAGTCGGCCTCATGCAAGATCAGTGCCCTCTCCACTGAGCTGTGGCTCCAGTCCTGACTTGTAAAATAAATCTCAACATTGTGAAATCACCCCCACACAGTATTTCCACCTTTAGGCAAACAGGTCTGAAGAATACAGCTGTGAAGGATTAATAAACCAAGCCAGTCAGGATACTCATGGAGTCAGTATGCTTCTTGCCTCATGGACTCATCGCACACCAAACCTAACTGACCTTTCTTTATTCTCCCAATATAAGATCCACCAGGCAGGGGAGGGTTGAGAGATCCAGGTGGGCTTTTACACATCAAAGGGATAGGTTTAAAGGAAAGAGGAAGATGGGGAAACACCTTTGTTTTGGGTTGATAGCTGGGTGTCATCTTATACTGTCTCATGGCTTCAGACAGAAATTTCTTTTTTCTTTTTTTCTTTTTGGTTTTTGGTTTTTGATGACACACAAAGGGGTTACTTCTAGTTCTGCACTCAGAAATCGCCCCTGGCAGGTTCAGGGGATCATATGGGATGCCAGAAATTGAATCACTGTCAGTCCTGGGTTAGCCACGTGCAAGGCAAATGCTCTACTGCTGTGCTATCTCTTCGACCCCTCAGACAGGAATTTAATTTTTTTGGGATGAACAGAATTTCAATATGTGTGCCCTCACATTCCAATCTCCTTCCATAACTCACCCACCATCCATCTACCATCCACCATCCACCCACATATCATCCATCTTCCATCCATTCACTATCCATCACCCACCATCCATCCATCCATCCATCCATCCATCCATCCATCCATCCATCCACCCATCTGCTGTGGGGAGGAATGGACAGCTCTTGCAGGGAAGGACCTGTTTGCAGTTCTCTGAGTGTGCATATGTGTGTGCAGGTGCATGTATGTGTGTATATGGGCTTATGTGCATGTGGGAGCAGAATCACAGCATATAGAAGAACATTTAGTTCGTGGTGGAAGCTTGGGTTCTTCTACCTTTGGGCTGGGCCCCTCCTGACAGCCCGGAGAATATTCTTCATATTTTCCACTAGTGATGAAGCTGTTGTAATGCAAAAAAGTCCCGTTTGTTGGAAGTTTTCCTTTTTGGTGATAATTTGTCCCTGTTTCCATGGGAGCAGAGCGTGCTGCCACCATCAGGGCACAGCTGTGTCCCCGAACCCGCACGTGCAGTGGGTCCCTTTGTCCCGGTCCCCTCTGCAGCACTCCCCCTCAAACCCCCTGCTTCTGGTAACCACTAATTGGTCTGAGAGTCCAGAAGAGCTTTATTGTTTTATTTAGTTCATCTGTTTGTTTGCTTTTTAAAAAAACATGCTGGAGGCCCACATACTTCCCTTCCCTGTCCTTCCGTTGCCCTGATCACTCAGGGAGGAGGGGGGACGACCAGTTCCCCCTGGCAGGGCTGAACTCGGTCCTGGACCCCGCTCCTCCCTCCCTTCACCTCCTCCTCCTTGAGGCCCTCCGGGAGCTGCCTTTGCCCAGAGCTGGCCAGCTGGGGGCAGCATGGGAGGCTCTGTTGCTTCTGGAAGCTTCCTGCTGCTCACAGATATGTGCCCTGTTGCTTTGAGGTCCCAGGGACCAGGCAGACCTTGGTGGAGCCCCTTAACAGGAAGGGGAGGCAGAATCTTGACCCCTAGAGCTGCTGCTATTGGGGGCTCCCTGGGTGGTGGGGTCCTTCTAAGCTGGTTTTTGGCTCACAGGAGAACCTTCGCGTGTGGGAGCCCTTAAAGCCCCAGGGATGGAGCCCCACAACACACTGCCCCCAGCTGAGCAGATGGTAACTTGTCAGTGAGTTGTGCTGGGGATGGCTGCGAGCTCATGGATCCCATGGTGGGGCTGAGCAATTGCTGATTCCAACCCAGACTATAAAAAAAGTTCATGAGGGGGGCCCGGAGAGATAGCACAGTAGCGTTTGCCTTGCAAGCAGCCGATCCAGGACCAAAGGTGGTTGGTTCGAATCCCAGTGTCCCATATGGTCCCCCGTGCCTGCCAGGAGCTATTTCTGAGCAGACAGCCAGGAGTAACCCCTGACCATCGCCGGGTGTGGCCCAAAAAAAAAAAAGGTTCATGAGGGGCCGGAGAGATAGCATGGAATTAGGGCATTTGCCTTGCATGCAGAAGGACAGTGGCTCGAATCCTGGCATCCCATAAGGTCCCCGAGCCTGCCAGGAGTGATTTCTGAGCATAAAGTCAAAGTAGCCCCTGAGCGCTGCTGGGTGTGACCCACTCCCCTCCCCAAAGCTAATGAGATGTTAAGTTGTCCTAACCCTGCTCTAACATACAAACTCGAGCCCTGTGTGTCCTGGTGATCCAGGAAAAGTGGGTCACTGCAGGAGAACTTTTATCGCTTTCCCGCCTTTTCCTGCTTGGGTCTGGTAGTAAAACCTCAAGTCCTTTGGGGTCCAGTGGGGTCACACACTGGGGAAAGCATTTATTAACCTTGCATGCAGCTGGCCTGATTCGATTCCCAGCATTCCATAGGGTCCTCTGAGCACTGCCAGGAGTAATTTCTGAATGCAGAGCCAGGAATAACCCCTGAGCACTGCCAGGTATGGCCCAAATCCTCCCCCACCCCCAAAATTCAAGTCTATCCTGTTGCTTTGGGCTCACCTTGCTGCAGAGAGGCCAGTGGCAGTGATGGGCACTGGTTAGAGCTGGAATGGGAGCTTCTTGAAGGTTTCATAGCCACGAGGTGCTTGTGCTGAGGAGCTGCTTCTGGTGGGGGTGGGCTAGAGCTTAGCTTGGTTGATGGGGACCAGGGGGAATTGTTCTGGTGTCTGTGCCTGCTTGATCCCTCCCTGGCCCTGGCAGAATCACTGAGATGGAACAGGGAGGGGATATTGGGCAGAGGGGAGGAGGGAATAGTTGCAAGGGTGCTGGACAGAGCTGGGTGCCAGGCTCGTCTTTAGGGGCACCAGCCTGGCCTTTCCTGATTTCCATACTCCTGCCCCCATGCCCACTGCTCCCCTCTGCCATGTATGCATTAGACTCTGCCTCTGCAATTGGCCCTTGTGACCTGGGGTCCAGGTATCTTCTCGTGCCCAGCTCTCCTACCGGGTCTCACCAGGCAGGCAGCTCTCAGCCCATCTCTGGGCTCCTCAGCTGCACCTGGGTTAGGCAGGAAACTTGGGATGTCACCCTACGCCTCTCCTAAGGGACACCCCTGTTGCTCAGTGCAGGAACCAGGGACACCCAGTTCCCATCCTGTGGGGTGATGTGGTGTGGGCATTGTCCTGGGGCTCAGCTGTGCCTGTGGGTGCTGGGTGCCCTACAAGCCTTTCTCACCCATCGGTTCCATGCTCAAGGAACCTCCTAGGCCTGTCCTCCTTTCCTGCTCACCTGTATTTTCATACTTCAGCCCCAAGGAGTGGAGTCCTTCTTGGGGGGGATTTGTCAATTCCCCCCTGAGTCTGTGGGCAGAATCTAGGCCCTGAGAAAACTGGGGTACCCTCTGAGATTCTCAGTGTTCAGAATCCTGACCTAGCCAGAACCCTTCAGCTGGAGGTCTGGGGGCCACTCTAGGTCCCTCCTGCACCCCTGCCCTGAATGCTTCATATCCTACTTGGCCAAAGTCCTGGGGTAGCTTCCCAGGGAGCCTCTCAAAGCATGGGAGATAGGGGACTCCAGGGAGACCCTTACAGCATGGGGGATGGGTAATGGGGGACCCCAGGGAGTCCCTTACAGCCTGTCCACTCCTGACTGGGTCCATGCCTGGTGTTTTTGTCACTTCTCTGAATATGGGAGAGGGCGCCCGACTGAATAGACCTCTCAGGTCAGTACCCCAAAACCTGCACGTCAAACCATTTGTTTGGGTCATCTGGAGAAGCAGGCATGGGGGTATTAGGGACTCTGGGCTTGGCCCTCGGGTTGGGGATACCAGGGACTCAGGGGTGGCCAGCTGGCAGCTGTGGCATTGGTTGGTGCCTGGCCCGCCCCGCTGTTTATTTCCCAAACAGGCCTCCTGGCCTGGTGCCATGGGGACACTGCCAGGCTGAGAGGATGGAGCCCACAGGAGCCGGGCCTCCCTACACCTCTGCCCCACCCCACAGAATATGTGAGTCCCCTGCCCTGTCTCCACTGTACCCCCACTCTGGCTGCTGTGATCCATACTCCTGCACCCAGCACCCAGCAGGCTCCCACAGATCTCTGCCCTTGCTCCTGGTACCGCCCAGCCCTTGGGCTTCAGGCCATAGCCTGGCACCCGCCTGTCCCGGCCACACTGGCCTGTCTCAGGGCCTCTGGCATGGTGCCTCTCAGTACCCAGGGCAGGGGCCAGGCCAAGGTTCCTGCATGCTAGGGAGTAATGATCAGGGGTGAGTCTATTAGAATAAAACCCAGCTCTAAGGGTATCCTGGACCTGCATCCTAGCCCCCCAGACTATGTTCTAAGCACCCTGCCCAGCTCTGTTCTGCCCTGTTGACCTGGCCCAGTTCATGGGAGTCCCAACACAGGAGGGCCCTTGGACTAGAGCCTCCCCCTGTGCCTACCCAAGGACAGAGCATGTGTCTACGAATCCCTCATCAGGTTTGTCCATCCCCGACGTGCGGCACAGGCTGGTGCGGGTGTACCCAGGAGCAGGCGGCATGGGGGTGGGCCCAGTGCCCTCCCGGCCCTGGCAGTGACCTGGCCCAGCTTGCACAACCCTGGCTGTTTACTGGCTGGGCAAGAGCAGTCGGTCTCCGCCTCACAGCAGTGCTGAGCCAACTGAGGGTCTGAATTCTAGAAGGCCCTGGCTCCTCACTGGGTTTGCGGGGTGCTGGAGAAGTGGGCCCCCTGAAATGAAGGGTCCATCTTAGGAGTCTGAGCCAGTGAGGGGACCCAGAGGTCCCTGCCCCTTCTCACACCTCCCAACCTTGAGTTGGGGAGATGCCAGGTGCCCCCTGTATTTCTGTGCCTTTCCTTCCTTCCTGGCATCTGGACAGGGTCCTGAGAGCCCCACTGTTCCCAGCCAGGCTGCCCCCATGGGGCATGTCCAGCTGCTGCAGAGGTGCTGGGTTTCTGGGAGACTTACACTGGGGTGCCTGGCCTGGCCTGAGAGAGCCGCAGAGATGGGGCTCCTCCCTGTTGGCGCCTCTTCACAGCTGACACTGGGTCTTGTCCTTGCTGTGGCCTCTCGGAGCCCTTGTCCTGCTCAGACCCCCTTGCACAACCTCTGACATCCTGCACCCCCACTTGGCCTCCACTTGACCCTGTTCTCCAACCCCTCTGCCATGCTCAGCTTTGTTGGCAGGAACTTTAGGAAATGATAGTCTCGGGGTTCAAGGTTTGGGGCCCACTCCTGAAGGCTCCCCATTCCTGAGGGGACACACTCCTGAGGTTAGGGTAGTGCTGGACCCCAGGACTGGACACTGTGGCGCTTTGCCACTGCCTGACTCATCCCCAGACCAGGGCTCACTTCCTGTCTGGACCACACCCTATTCGGCACACTCCAGGACATGTAGGGGGTCAGGGAGCAGGAAGTATGGGTCCTCCTGAAACTGACTTGGGTCCCTGGGACTCAGTTTTCAGTTGGCACCCAGAGGACAAGAGCATGGCCCAAAAAAAAGGGTGTGGAGCTGGGCCCAGATACTGGCTCTGAGTCTCCCCAGTGCCTCAGTCCCACATCCAGGGAGCAGCCACCAAATGCTCCAGAGTAGGCTGAATCCCTGGACCTGGGGCAGAACTGCCCCCCAGCACTCAGACTCCCACAGCGTGTCTGTGTACTAGTCTGTGCTGCAGGGTTGGGGGCAGAGCAGAGCTAAGGGACCTGAGGCAGAAGAAGAAGGATTCATGGCCAGCCTGCAGGGGTGCAGTAGGCAGCCAGAAATAAGCATGCTCTGCATGTGAAAATGGAGAAACTGAGTCAAAATCACTTGGTATTATGGGGTTCATGGGGCTCATAGGAGTCTGCTGGGGGCTGGTGAAGGACTCACAGGACTGCAGGAGTAGAGCAACCCAGGAATTGCCCAGTGGGGAGAAATTGGCCCCTGAGGGAGGGGTCAGGCTGGGTTCAGCTCTTTGTTCCTCCATTGTTCCTGAACTCCAGGTGTTCAGGGCGACCTTGCTGTGGGGGGAAGAGCACCTGAGGAATGCTGGGTCCCCATGATGAGTGCCCACCCTCAAGTTGCAGGCCAGCTCCTCAACACTCCCCTTCCACTTCCCTTCCTGCTGAGCGGCCTGGGACCTGGGGCTTTAGGGTCAAATGTCTGGGGAGCAGAGCCTGGATCTTCCAAATAAATAAAGCTCTGTGAGCAGGGCCAGGGCAGGAGGCGTTGCTCGCTTGGGATCTAATTGTAATTTTATTTTATTTTGGTTTTTGGACCACATCTGGTGATGCTCAGGGGTTACTCCTGGCTATGTGCTCAGAAATCGCTCCTGGCTTGGGGGACCATAAGGGACGCCGAGGGATTGAACCGTGGTTCATCCTAGGTTAGTACATGCAAGGTGAACGCCCTACTGCTTGCACCACCACTAGGAAACCCCTCTATTGTAATTTTAGTTGGAAACTTGCTTCACCATCATCACTACTGCCCCCATCCACCGTGTGTGGTGGGCTTCTAGGCTGGCACTATATGAGGTCAGTGCCAAAGCCTGCCCAGGGGGTCTGTGGGGTACTGGGGGACTCATTGCGGCCACCTCTCCACAGCCCTGACCCCCAGTTTTCTCCTATCCCGTGGGGGCCCTGCCATCCCTAGCAGGCCTGTGGGGGCCCATGGTTGTCCAGGGCGGGCCCATGGTTGTCCAGGGCACTCCCCTTGAGACCCTGGGCTCTGAGGCCCACACTGTGGGGCGGGGCCTTTGCTGCCCACAAAGCTAAGGCTGGGTGGGGTGCAGGGTATGGCAAAGTTGGGGAGTCTCTGCTGCTGCCTTCAGCCAGTGGGGAGAAGGTACCTCTCATTTGGAAGCCCAGAGTTGGGGCCTTGAGTGTTGCATGTTGCATCAGGGGTATCTCTACCTGAGTAAGACCTAGTTACGGGGTTCCCATCGCTAGGCTAGATACTGCTGCAGGTGGGGCAGTCCCATAGCTACAGGGAGCACCCCTGGAGCTAAAGGGTTCCTAGAGTTCAGGTGACAGAAGAGAAGTTGGCCTCCGGGGACAGCATGGCCGCATCCATGTGTCTTCAGCAAAGCGCTTCATGAAGGGCTGGAATGGAAATCGATTCTTTCAAGTGGAAATCAATAACAATAACCGATATTAATCCTGATCACGCCTCCATCCTGCGCTCTGCAGTTGGGGTGAGATGTCTGTCAGCAGCTGCTCAGGTGATCACAATGCAGTGGGGGTGGGCCGGCTTCCTGCATCCCACAACACCAGCCCTCAGCACACAAACCAGACCAGAGCAGACTAGAAGGGGAGGACTCACGAGGGGGTTACTTGTTCCGAGGTGGGGCAGTCCTGCCTGGGAGCCCTGGGAGGAAGGAAGGGGGGTCTCAGAATGGGACTTTGTCCCCTGGCCCTCTGACAGGGCTGTCATGGTGCTCAGGCTTATCTGTATCCCTGCAGGAGAGGCCCTCCCCCCTAAGAACCAGCCTCACTCCCTTTCAGCTGCACAGCTATACTTCAGCAGGGGCTCACCAGGAGCAAGGGGGTCCAGGCACTGGGCCTCACCTAGGTCTCTCCCTCTACTTCAGCCTTTGGAGTACAAAAAAGGAGACAGTACTAAGCAGGGATGTGGTGTATAAGGGTGGGGTGTACACAAGGGTGCACTGGGGTGGAATGCACAGAGGAGTAAGGTGTGTAGAGTTCAGAGGGTGAAGCACATGTGTAGGGGTGAGGTGTGTCCAGGGGTGAGGTGTGTAGGGGGATGAAGCGTGTAGAGGAGCGAGGTGTGCATAGGGACACTCTATATGCAGGGATGACATGTATTCAGGGTTAAGGGGTGCACTTGGGTAAGGCAAGCCAAGGGGTGCAGTAAGGCATGCAGAAGGGTGCTGCATGCACAGGGGGGAGTTGCGTAGAGGAGTGAGGTGTACAGAGGACTGAGGCCTGCAGAGGGGTACCATGTGCAGAGTGAGGTGCGTAAAGTGGTGCTATGCGTAAGGGCGAGAAATGGAGCAGGGTGCCTTGTGTACAGGGGTGAGTATGCATGGGGTGCCATATGCACAGGAAGGGTGCCATGTGCAGCGGTGAGGTGTGCAGAGTGTGGCGGTGTATAGGGTTTGAGGCATGCAGCAGGTCCCATGTATGCAGGGGTGAGGTGTGTAGAGGGCTGCCGTGTGCACAGGCAGGGGTGAGGCATGCACAGGCTTGCGAAATCTCCCTATCGTTTCCCATAAGGGCTGGACTAGATCGCATTCCCGCCAGCAGTGAACGAGAGTTCCTTTCTTCCCACATCCCTGCCGGCACCGATTGTTCTTGTTCTTTGTGATGTGTGCCCAGTCTCTGTGGCGTGAGATGCGACCTCATGGTTACTTTGTGCACGGTGTTTCTTTGCGCAAGGGTGAAGCACGCAGTGGGGTGCCATGTGTATAGGGATGAGGGGTGTAGAGGGATGCCATATGCAGGACTGAGACATGAAGAGGGGTTCTCCGTGTGCAGGAGCGAGGCATACAGAGGGGGTGCTGTGTACAAGGGTGAGGCGTGTACTTCTGAGGGCTGTTCTCTGGTCTTCTTGAAAGAGGGGCCAGGGCCTGGGGGAACCAGTAACAGCTGACATGAGTCACTTTGGTTCTTGTCTTGGGGTCATACCCCAAGATGGTGCTCAGGAGTAACTCCTGACTCTGCACCCCAGAATCACCCCCTGGTGGTGCCGAGAGACCTCACGGGCTGCTGGGGATGGGGCCTGGGCCTACTCCACACAAGACAACACTGAGAACGGCTCCACCCCACCGTGAGCCCCTTTCTTTCTGCCCAGGACTCCAGGGAGCCCCTTGCAGATGGTGCTGTGCTGATGGTTTGCCCTGCCCTATCCTTCTTCCTAACACTGACTTCCTATGTTCTGTGGCCACCCCCAGCGTCTGTCCCTGTCCCCTTCTTTTTTTTTTTTTTTGGGTTTTTGGGCCACACCCGGCATTGCTCAGGGGTTACTCCTGGCTGTCTGCTCAGAAATAGCTCCTGGCAGGCACGGGGGACCATATGGGACACCGGGATTTGAACCAACTACCTTTGGTCCTGGATCGGCTGCTTGCAAGGCAAACGCTGCTGTGCTATCTCTCCGGGCCCCCTGTACCCTTCTGACAACAGCTGTGTCTGCTGGGCCCCTGTGCACCCCCACTGCCTGGTCCTGAGCCTGGCACAGGAGTGCCTGGCAGCTTACACGTGCTCATGCTGCATGGGTAAGGGGTCCGAGGCAGTGACAGGAGCAGCCTGAATATGTGAGCACACACGCATGTTTGCCTGTATGCATGTGCAACTTCATGCAACTATATGAGCTGTGTGCTCAGAAGCCGTTCTCTGCATGCAGTATATGTTTGTGCATAGCATGTCTTTGAAGACATGTGGGCCAGCCTCGGGCTGCCTGCAGAGTCTAAAGGCACCTCTGGGAGTTATTTCTTACTCTTCAGGTGCTCATGGCTCGCTGAGACGGTGTCTGTGCGTCAGCTGGGGCCCCCTGGGAGAGGCGGAGGGGCCCAGGAGCACCTGGAGTGGCTGCACCGGCGGAGGAGAGTGGGGAGCACGGCGGCCATGACCTTCTGTCTATGAACTTCCACCCACCCCCGTCTTTTCTGAGAGAGATGAAGGCTTTCGTGTGTATGTGGAGGGGGTTCCCTTTTCCCTGTGGAGTCAGGGGCTCAGACAAAGTCCCCTCTGGACACCTGCCTGGATCCTCAGGGAAGATACTGATGGAGCTTGGGAGATGGTTGTCCTAGGGTGTGCGTCAGCCAGGACCCTCGGGTGTCCTTTTGGGCATACACACAATGGAAGTACACGGGAGGTTCTCGCCATCAAGAGTCTGTCTTGCTGGCCTGCATCCCGGGGAGGGGGGAATCTGGTGGCCGAGCTGGGCCTGATGAAAGGTGAGGACCCCAAGGCTCTTGTAAACACTGCTGGGGGTATGAGGAGACCTTGACCTCTGGGAGACCAACCTCTTTCTCTCTACCCTCTACCAGCCATCATACCACTCACTCCACATCGAGGGAGGGCCCAGAGAGGGAGAATGGAGCACCCGCTTCTGACGTGTGCCCCAGCACCCCTGGGAATTGGAAGGGCTCAGAGCAAAAACTGGGGAGAACCAGGCTGGGGGGAGGAGGAACCCCATGCTCAGCAGGGTAGCCTGTCACCAGGAGGCAGACACCTGGGGTGACAGGATCAGCTCTGAGGCCCCCTCTAGATGGGGGTGCCAGAGCACCTGTCTCTTCCCTCCTGCCATGCTGGCCCTGCGCCCAGTTGTGTCCCCTTTTGGCCTCACCTCCAGCGTTTACCTGCCTGGGCCACGGCCTTGGCCTGGCAAACATGCCAAGGTCAGGGGGGTGGGGTGGAGGGAGGGGGGAGGCCAGGAGAGAGGGAGCAAAGGTGAAGGTTCCTCGCTACTCTGTCTACACTGTCCTTGTCTGTCTCCCCCAAAACCCCTGGCACATCTGGGGGCTCTCTAGATGCCAGATTCTGGGGGGGGTCTCTGATGAGACTGGTGCAGGGATGCCATGGAGACATATGGAGGAGGCTCCCCCAGAGAAGGGGAGACATTACGGGGGGGGGGGGACTCTCCAAGAGGAGAGACATCCAGAGATTCCTTTGTCTTTCCGCAGAGGGCACAGAACCCCACTGTAGTGAGGCTGACATTTACCTGTATATGCACAAGCGTGCCTGTGTGTGCGTGACTGTTCTAGTATATGATTGTGCCTTGTATATAAGTGTACCCTATGCATGTATGAATGTATTTGTGTGAATGAGTGTGTCCATGTGTGTATGAATGTGTCCTTGTGTGCATACAATTCCCATGTGTGCGGGAGTGTGTCCCATGAGCGTAAGTATGCATGTATGAATGTGACCCGATGTGTGTTCTGTGTATGTTTATATATGTGTGCATGTGTGTATTTCTAGGGCATGCACGTGCCTTCAGCCCACACCCCACACACACACTCAGCAGCCATTGGAGACACGGGTAGGTCTTTGGCTGGTTTGAATTTCAATCTCTGTCCCTACAATGCCATTTAATTAGTGTTTTGAAGGCAAATGAAAGGAAATTAGACTGTTCGGAGAAAATGCCTCCACGTGCCGGCTGGTGCTCCTGCTGGTTCTGCATCCAGGGCCAGTCGGGCAAGGGGGGGGGCAGGACTGAGGGGGGAGGCGAAGGAAAATAGAGGAAAGAGAGAGAGGAGAGGAGAGGGAGGAGGGTGTAAATGTGGACGAGGGGGGAGAGCGGAGGGATGGCGAAGAAAGGAAGAGGGACGGGAAGAGGGAGAGGGTGGGATGGAAAGGAGGGGATAGAAGGGAGGAGGGTGGGGAAGAGGGGGAGGAGGAGGTGGTGCAACCCCACCAGACTGTCTGGAGCTGTGGGAAGTGAGTCCTGGCTCCCCTGCTCACTGACTGTCCTAGCCCCATGGGGATATGCCAAGGGCTGCCCAGTGCCCAGTGGGAGATGTGCCAGATTTAGGGGTATCTGAGGAGCCCCCAGTCTCTAGAAGGGCACTTCCGCCTCTGCTCTGACCCCCTCATAAGCCAGTGAAGGACCAGGGGAGATCCCCCCACATGTGGAGGTGAGGAATAAGGTTGGGCATGAGGTGCTGGCACTGTGGTGACTAGGTGGGTGCAGGTCCCAGGCACCTCTGCCTGGCCCTGCCTGGAGTGGGTGGCCGTGTGCCCAGGACTCCTGCTAGGGGCTCCAACTCTGTCCCGCACATTCAGGCTTGCGGCGCTGAAGTGCCCTCCCGCCTAGTCTTGCTGCTCCCCGCCCACCTGCACAGTGGCTTTGCCAAGTGCGTGTGCCCACGGCGTGCACAGCTGCGCGGGCTGCTGGCACGGCCGCTCCCATTGTCAGCACTGGGTGGGTGCCAGGGCGGGGAACAAGGCTCAGACCGTGGGCGCTGCCGCCTGTACTGCTTTAGACTCCTGACTCAGGCACCCTGTGAGGTCCGGTCTGGGAGTCCATCATTGACATTGGTGGCTTCAGGGGGCTGAGGGCCTGATCCTCATCAGAGATGTGACCATGGTCAGCCAGAAGAGCCATACAGACTCTTGGACCACTGTACCCTTCCTTGTTCCCCCCAGAAAGCTCGGATGACACTTTGATGGATGGGTGTTCCCACTCCACCACACCCAGCCAGCCTGATGGGGTCATCCAGACTACCCCTCTGCCAGGCTCAGGCCCCATAACAGGACCTGAGACTGCAGAAACACAGGCTTCTACTACTCCTCTGGCCTCGGCACAGGAAGTTGAGCAAGAGGGGCATGATGGATGGGTGGATGAGTGAGCAGATTGGACAAATGTTTGAATGAATAGATGGATGGATGGACAGACAGAAGGATGATAGGCAACCGGATGGATGGCTGAACCGACAGATAGATGGAATAGGTGGGCAGATGGATGGACAGATGAATGTATAAACAGATGGATGGATGGATAGGTAGATTTATGGATGAACAGACAGATGAATAGACACATACGGACAGGTGAAGAGCAGATGGCAGACACAGACCAAGAGAAGCACCTTAGTGGGTTATAGGGTCTGTCTCCCATGGGGGTGTCCCTGGGACAGGAAGAGATACACCCCTTATCCCACCATGGTTGCAGGGTTGTCAGAGGTCTCATCTGGGTTCAGCCCTGACAGTTCAGGCTGCTGCTTGCCTGCTCTCTGTGCTCACTCTGGTGCCACCTCTTATGAGGTTGGGTCACCTCATGTCCCCAGGCCAGGCACTTATGGGAGAGCTGTCTGTCCTGCCAGGCCCTGACTGCCTGGCCATCAGCTGGGGGTCCTGGCTCTCACTCTGCCTCTTGCTACTTGGGGCCATGGGAACCCCTGACCCAAGCCTGTACCTGCCTTGGGGTGGTTGGTGAGGGGAGCAGCAGGATGCGGTGTGCACCGAGGCTCCCCCATGCTAGGAGCGAGAGAGGGTTTGAGAGGGACTAGGGACTGAGACTACTATGCTGGGTGAAGCCAGAGAAACCTGCAGGGAGCCGACAGAATACAGCACCCACAGCCCCACCCACGCTGGGTTCTGCTAGCCTTTGTGGGTACCTACACACTACCACCACACCTATCTCCTGGCCACATGCAGCCCGGCTGTCCCTTTGAGTCAACAGGCCCATTTTAGCTATAGAAAAGTAGGGAAGTGTCAACACGCCCCCAGGCCTTTGGATGCTGCCCTCTTCCAGAGCCTTCCAGAGCTTTGCGGGACCTTTACATCTACCCAGAGTCCTGGTCTGCACCTGGTACCCAGAACTCCACCCCCAAACCACTCACCATCCTGTTAGCATGTGCACATGGAGAAACTGAGACTCATGGAGGCATAGAGGGGTTAGGGTTAGGTAAACCATGGTCCCATCTTGGATACTTAGCTACCAGGAAGCAGGAGAAAGAATCTTGGGGAGCAGAGGAGACACCCAAGAGACTACAGATTTGATGCTGCACCAGCGTAATTTGGAGCTGGAAGCTTGGGGGTCCCAGGGTGACCCCAGAAGCTGCATTGGGAGAGTGCTCCAGTGGGCGTCTGAGACATGGCAGGGCCCCATATCCATCAGTCCCCCCCTTTCCTGCTCCCGCTCCCTTGTGTGCGAGGGGCTGCTTGCAGGTGAACATTCCAGAGAAAAATGAGTTCATTATCACCCTCAGCGGCGGCTCTCCGGCTCCCCCCAGCCTCGCAGCTGGGACCCCCTTCCGGGCAGGCCTGACCGAGATGGATCAGTGGCTGGGGTGGGGGGTCGGATTATGATAACGGATCCCCCCACTGATTGGAGTGTAATTACAGCCCCTCCGTCTTGTTGACAGGTGCACCTGGGCCCAGGCAGGCTGTGGGGCTTGGCCTCGGGATGCAAGAAGCTGCCCCCTACCCCCAGGGAGGTCTCTGGGAGACAAAGGCGCCTCCTGCCTGGGGGGCTGGGAGGGGTGGGGGGTGGTAGTGGCTGCCCAGTATGGCCTGTAAGCCCAGGAGATGCATGCAGCTGGTCTAGCAAGACCAGGGCTGAAGGGCTGTGCTGGTCTAATCCAAGATGGGGTGTTGGGGGGTGACTGGGGGTGTGGCAGTGGGTTCAGGGGGGCACAATCCAGGGAAGCCTAAAACTGCCTAAGCTAGCTCTCCAGCCCAGCAGGGCCCTGTAAATCAGTTGGATCCAGCTTTGGTCTCAGATGTTTGTTTTCAGGGGTTGGTGGGATCCCTGTATTCAAGGGAGCCCACAGTCCTTTTCCAGATGTGGGTCCCAGATCTGAGTAGGGACTGTGGATAACTGGGGGCCTAATGGAGGCAGAGGTGCTGGGGCTTGGGGGAATTGGGTTTCCCACAGGGATGTTGGCAGAGGTGGAGACAGGCATGGTCTGGGGGCCCTAGGGCAGTGGTGTAGGGCAAAGGGGGACATACCCAAGGTGCCCCTGGTAGTGACAGGGGTGGGACCTGGTGTCCTGTCAGCCGTGCCCTCCCCTTACATTGGCACCAACCTGGGGAGGGCAAGGGTGAAGGGCTTGTCTGACCCCTGCATGCTGCTCTCTGCAGTTTGGGGTGGGGTTTGTCCCTCAGCAACCCTGAGGCCCCCACTCTGGCTCTCCTGATGCTCTGGGCCCTGTCAGGGTGAGTCATTGAAGGCTCCCTTGCTCCCACCAGGACCCAGGTGACCCTGCCTGGGGGTGGCTATTTGATATGAGTACGCAGGTGCACATGTGCTGAGGGTGTATGGAGTATGTGTGTTAGTCTGAGGGTGTCCTGAATGTGTGGCGTACACTGCTAGTCTGAGGATGTTCCCACAGGTGGACTGTGTCCATGGGCACCCCAGGCCAGTGAGAATGACCCCTGTGGCTCCTCATCACAGTTCTGGAGGTCATACGGAAGACAGACTGATGGCTCATGTCCAGGACAGACTGGCAGAGCAGGACCAAGAAGTGGTGGGGAGCCCTGGGTCTGCCATTTGTCCTAACCAAGCCCCGGTTGTCCTCTCAAGCGGGAGCCACCTCATGAAGGTGGTGTCATACGTGTGCACACATGTTTGCATGAGCTAGGGGCTCATGAAAAAAATGGAACGAACAGAGTGTGTTCATGTGTCCATGTGTCCATGTGTGTGAACTAGGGGCTTACAAAGAAAAGCAACCAATTGTGTATGTATGTGTGTGTCCATGTCTACATGTGAATGAATTAGGGACTCATGGAGAAACTGCCAACAATGATGTATAGATGAACGTGTAAGTCTTGAGTACGAACATGCATGTATAAAAGTGTGTCTGAATGCCAAATCAGGGCCTGATGTATGGGATGACGGGTTGAGAGGCACCAGCCTGAGGTTTGGGCTTGTGGGCCTTCTGTGAATCTGTCACCACGCTGTGCCTCAGTTTGCCCACCATTGCCTCAGAGGCCTGGGGGGGGGGTGGGGCACAATCATAGTGTGAGCACAGGACACACGGGTGGTCTGCCGGGACAGGTTCCCGCTCTGGGGGACTTGCAGACACCAGCATTGTCCTTGCACTGGGCTGTGCAGAGGGATGGGGGAAAAGTCCTTCTGGAGTCCTGGAGGCCCCTGGATCCCGGATCTGCAGAGCCCAGGCTGCTCTTCCATATCCAGCTGCTGCTCAATGGGTCTTGATAGTCTTGGGCCCACCAGCCACTCAGACTCCATGCAGGGAGGACAGATGCTCCTGACCCTCGCGCTCGGGTCCAGCTCTGGGGACACAGGAGTGACAAAGGCCCGGGCGGGGAGCGGGAACTATCCCTGTCAACAGACAGTGGCTCCTGGGGGCAGGATCTGTGAAGGGATGGGGTCTATGTGGAGCTGGGGTGAGTCTTTTGTAGGATGGGGTCTGTGGGGGCACAAGGTAGGGGGCTCGCACTAGCCACAGCACCCTTTGGTGTGAGGTTGGTGAGTGATGCCCAAGATTGGTGGGTGACATCCTTCCTCCCTGTCCATGGCAGGATTCGTGGCCAGCACAGGGGGAGTGAGACCCTGCAGTGACCCTGTCGGGGAGATGGTGGGGGCCTCGTTGGCTTGGGGTCACCTCCTGGCCAGACCGTTACTTGTCACCTGGCTGACATCCAACCGGGCATCAAGAATGGGGCGTGGAGACACGACTCACGTTTCCAGGGCTCCCTCCTGGTTGCCCGCAGCCCACCTTACAGGACCCCTCTGTATACCTGCTGCCCCCTGACAGTGTGAGAGGAAGAGGTCAGGGCTGAGGTGGCCTTGTTGCCCCCCAGCTGCAGGAACAGGGGGAGAGACCGGAGGTACCAGGGCGAGAGCTCCAGTGTGAGGTGTCCATGGAGACTAGGGTGCAGGGAACCTTAGCTGGGTGCAGAGGCGCCACTTGCATTCTCCAGGATAGTTTTCAGACACCTGAGCAGGCGGGGGCGGGGTTGACAGTCTCTTGAGACCACAACCGGGGGTGACCCTGTGGGTGTGGGGTGTAGTTCCCTGTCTGCTGTGGCGTGGACTATTAAGCCTGCTCCTGTCCTGTCACTGTGGAGGTCTTGGGACAGGGGACAGAGGGACCCCAACACCTCTGCCTAGTGATGACAGACCCCCCCTCCCATTGCCATCTACCTTTGCCCCCTCCCTCCTGTCCACATGCATGAAATTTGCTAGTGCCAAGACCCTGTTTGTTGTGGACCGTGGCCTCAGGGTTGGGGGACAGGTCCAAGCAACTTGGTCCTCACAGAGGCCTACTGCATCCAGGGGATCTGTGCTGCTCACGTCTGGGGATGCAGCTCCAAGAGGATTTGCTGGCCCTGGGCCTACAGCTGGGCATGGAGTCTGGGCCAGCCCATCCATGGTTTGTCCATGTGGTCAGGTGGATGGAGGACATTGCCCAGTGACTCCCACCGGAGCGCTGTTGAAGCTCCACAGCTGTGCTGAGTCGCTGCCCTTGCCACGCCCTATTCACAGAATCACCAACAGGCTGGTCATCCTTGTGGGTGGGCCAAGCACAGGGCAAGGAGGCCTGGACAAATTTAGGGTCCTAGATGGGGGTGCTGATAGGGATTGATGAGGTGGTATTGGTGGTA
This sequence comes from Suncus etruscus, assembly GCF_024139225.1. NCBI lineage: Eukaryota > Metazoa > Chordata > Mammalia > Eulipotyphla > Soricidae > Suncus > Suncus etruscus. Next base: position 20,334,978 of record NC_064852.1, on the reverse strand, counting down.
GTGGTGATGAAGGTGATGATGGTATCCCTGGTAATAAAGAAGAAGGTGGTGGGAGGGTGCTGTCACCAATGGTAAAGAAAAGAAGGTGTGGGGCCGGGCGGTGGCGCTGGAGGTAAGGTGCCTGCCTTACCTGCGCTAGCCTAGGAGACGGACCGCGGTTCGATCCCCCGGCGTCCCATATGGTCCCCCAAGCCAGGAGCGACTTCTGAGCGCATAGCCAGGAGTAACCCCTGAGCGTTACCGGGTGTGGCCCAAAAACCAAAAAAAAAAAAAAAAGAAAAGAAGGTGTAGGGGCCAAGCCATGGTGCAGTGGGGAGGGTGTTTATCTTGTATGCAGCGGACCCGGGTTAGACCCCTGGCATCCAATATGGTCTCCCAAGCACACCAGGAGTAATTCCTGAGCGCAGAGTCAGTATTAAGCCCTGAGCACTGCTGGGTGTGGCTCAAAAACCAAAAGGAAAAAAAGAGAAAAGGTGTTCGCAGTGGTGGTGGTGATGGTAATAATGATGGTGAAGATCTGATGGTCAGGGTGGTGGTAGTGATGGGGGTGCTTATGGTCGGTCCCTCCATGAACCCGCCCTCTGAGTGTCTCCCTTCTATGGATATGCCCTCTAGGGGCCCCCCTACTATGGACCCTTGCACTGTGGCTAGCCCACCAGTTCTCTCTACTGGTCCCAGAGCTCGTGCCAGGCCCCCTTGTGGGGTCTGGAGGAGGAGCGGCGTGTATAGGGCCTACACCAGGCCCGAGCCACACTGACTCATTGCCAGCACCGGGGTCTGGGCAACAGTTTCTCCAAGAAGACCTCCTGAAACTCTCTGGATGCATGGCCAGGGTTTTGGTGTGCAGATGTATGAAGTGCTCAAGAAAATACCACTTTCCTCAACTTGATGGGTCCTGGTGTGTCCCACCACCTGATAGGAAGTCCTGGTGGCTGCAGTGGTGTGGGGCAGGCAGCCTGTCTCCTTGCTCTAGGAGCTGTAGGTCTGTGGAGTCCTGTATCTCTCTGTGAGTAATGATCAGCCATACAGGGGGGCCTTATCAGTATTGCTTTATCTCTGGAGTGTCAGGTCAGGCCTATGTCTCGTGCCCATTTGTAAATGCAATGAGCTATCTTCTTTCTCGTTTTTTTTTTTTTTTTTATTGCATGTCCATGATTCATGACTTTATTTTTGATTTTTGGGTCACACCCAGCAGTGCTCAGGCTCTACACTCAGAAATCGCTCCTGGCAGGCTCGGGGGACCATATGGGATACCGGGATTCAAACCACCTTTCTTCTGCATGCAAGGCAAACACATTACCTCCATGCTATCTCTCCAGTCCCATTATGAAATTCTTTTTTTTTTTTGGTTTTTGGGCCACACCCGGCGGTGCTCAGGGGTTGCTCAGGGGTTACTCCTGGCTGTCTGCTCAGAAATAGCTCCTAGCAGGCACGGGGGACCATATGGGACACTGGGATTCGAACCAACCACCTTTGGTCCTGGATTGGCTGCTTGCAAGGCAAACACCGCTGTGCTATCTCTCCGGGCACCCATTATGAAATTCTTTTTTTTTTTTTTTTTTGGTTTTTGGGCCACACCCGGCATTGCTCAGGGGTTACTCCTGGCCGTCTGCTCAGAAATAGCTCCTGGCAGGCATGGGGGACCATATGGGACACCGGGATTCGAACCAACAACCTTTGGTCCTGGATCGGCTGCTTGCAAGGCAAACACCGCTGTGCTATCTCCCCGGGCCCCATTATGAAATTCTTAATACAGTTGTCCCAGGCATTCAATGTTCCGGCACCAATCCTACCACCTGTAGGACTCCCCTCCAACATTGCCCCTTATTTCCCACACATTCACCCTCAAGCCTGCCCCTTTAGCAGGCATGAACGAATTTACTTTATATTACTTGTTACTATAACGTAAAGGCAAATGGAATTATCAAGAAATAGATCAATAAAAGTTGATTTATGATTATCATCATATCTCCCTAAATAGTGTCACTAAAGTCATTGTCTGAGGATTTACTGAGCTGATTGCTGCTCGTCAAACTTTCTGTATTAATGTTTTTCATTCATTAAACTTGGTGAGTTTCTACGTAACTTTCCTATCAAATTTGCTGTGCTCTTGCTGGGTTGTCAAAACTGTGAAATTGGGAGGTGTTGCATGGCCATGTGTGATGGACTTGGGACAGCTTGATGAGGTTCAGGTGTAATGGTGCTGGACAATTTCTATGCTGGAGGGTGTCCAGTGTGGGTGTGGATTTCCCATCTTTCAGGGGAAAAGGGAATAGATTTGCCCCGATTCTGAGAAGGCTTCAGAGTTCGCAGCCCAAGACTCGTTCTACCTGGGGGGATTTAGTGGCTTGGCTTTCTGTTCCTTATGTGGGTATTTGAGCTGGAACCCAGGGCTTCTCCATCCCTGAACTGTTCTGATAAATGTAGTTTAGGAAAACAGTTTGATGTCAGGAGCTAAATGCTCCAACTTAGTTCTTCTGCTCTAATTTTGCTTTCTTCAGGCTTAAGTGTTTGTATCATCTCCATCAAAATGGTCAATTCTCATCCCTAAATGTGAATGTGCCATGGATTCATGGATTCAGTCATTGGCACTAGTTGGGGGAAGTTGTGCCTATCCAAGCCATGGAGCTTGCCTGTTTTCCGGGACCTTCCTCTCTGTGCTGTCCTGTGCTTCTTATCACAGACTGGCCCAGTTTGGATGGACCTGATCCTTGCCATGTTACTGTGTCTGCACATTTACTTCAGATTCTAAGGCCTGGTTTTGTTGCCAGAGGAGTCTGTGCTTAGTGGTTCTGGCTCTCTATCCTTTGTGTTTGCTAAGTTCCTTTCCCAGTTCAGACTGTTGTTATCCATGTAAGCAAATCTATCATCTATGATTGGGACAGACACTGACACTTTTTTTCTGATCTGGTCTTTAATTTTAAAAAATTTATTTTTTGCTTTTGGGTCACACAACAGTGCTCAAGATTTATTTTTGACTCTCTGCTCAGAAATTACTCCTGTCAGGTTCAGGGGACCATATGGGATGTCAGGGATCGAACCCAGGTTGTTCTATGTGCAAGGCAAACGTGCTTTGCTATCACTGTGCAATGGCTCCAGCCCCTATATTTTTAAAGCTTCTTTTGGGGGGTCGGAGAGATGACACAGGTATAGGGTGTTTGCCTTACCTGCAGAAGGATGGTGGTTCAAATCCCGCATCCCATATGGTCCCCTGAGCCTGCCAGGGGCGATTTCTGAGTGCAGAGCCAGGAGGAACCCCTGAGCAAAGCTGGGTGTGACTCAACCCCCCCCCCCCAAAAAAAAAGCTTTTTTTGGGTCATACTCAGCAATGCTTAGGGGTTACTCCTAGATCTACATTCAGGATTTATTCATGAGGGTGCTCAGGAGACCATATGGGTTTCTGGGGATAGATCCTGGATTGGTTGTGTGCTAGGCTAGTGCCCTCTCTGCTGTGCTATTGTTCCCTTCCCTGGTCTTTTTTTGTTTTTGTTTTTGTATGGAGGGGCCACACCTGACTGTGTTGAGGCCTAGGCCCCTTCCCCATGATGATAGGGGTACATAAGGTGCAAAATATTAAATCCAGGGCTTTGCTTGCCCAGGAATGTGCCCTATCACTCAAGCCAGGTCCCTCTGTGGAACTGATCTGATCCTGTTCCTCTGCTTGGGTCCCTTATCAGGGACAGGCAGGCTGATTGATGCCGGCTATTCCATGGGGTGTTCTGTGGGGGTGCCCAGATTCCAGCCACATCTCCTCTTCAGGGAGTCTGCATCAGCATCGGGCACTGGACTGGCCAGATGTACTTTCTGAATCTTTCCAAAGTTTTGCAAGCACAATCAGGGCCTTTGCTAAACATGCAGACCTGGAGGGAGGCAGGGAAGGGCTGTGGCTGGTTTGCACGCTTTGGTCTGTGCAGGGAAGGTTAGTCCTGCTCTTATGTGCTCCCATGGGCACATTCTGGGGGCACCTGTAGGACTCTGCTCCTAAGGGACCTTACAGATATAGTGGACGGGCTAGCCCTGGGTCTATTGGGCACCTTTCTCCTTCTCCATCTGCCCAAGAAACGTAGCCTGGGCAAGCATGACCAGACAGGAATTGTATTTGGAATGTGATGAATTTGGGGACAACTCTCCCATGGCTGATCATTCGAAACCTTTCCTGTGGCCATGCTTTTGTACAACTGCCCATATTCTGGGTCCTTTATCCCTGGTTTTTCATCAGCCATACAGAGAAAGCAGAAGGCCTGTGGAACAACTCGTTCTTCCCATGGCCACTCTGGGCTCCTGTAGGGCAGAAATAGGTGCAGGTGCCAGGCCATGCCAGGCAGTATAGTATAGAGGGCATTGATGGATGGATGGGTGGAGACCTGGAAGTCATTACTATGAAACACATGGATAGAGAGGGGAACCAGTGAAACCAGCCTGGCAGTCCCTGGTGGATAAGCTCCAATCCTGCCAGCCCAAAGCATAGGGAAACTGAGGTACAACGATGCCTTCTGGGTTCCTCTGTGAGGGGTGGCAGGGAAAGGGCTTGTGGGATGATGGATTAGCACTGGGGCTCACAGACTGGGCTCCCAACCCAGGTCTGCACAGCACCAGCAAACCTAGCACGCAGATGTGTGGGTGATTCTGAGAGGATAGGGCTTTCCCTACCCAGGGATCCTTGGGGGCTGGGCTTGGGGATGGCAGCAGTTGCACCCTGAAGTAGAACGATGGCCCTGGAGTGTCTACATCTGGCACCGCCCTTCACCTGGCTGGGATGGTGGTGGGGGAGCAGGATCTCAGGATCTGGGCTGGATGGTCGTTGGTGGGTGGAGCTGGTGCAGGACTTAATACTGAATGGTGTGATCTCAGGGAAATGGGCACTGACCCCCAGAACTGATCCCCGGGACTGACCCACAGGACCTGGGATTGACCCCAGGACTTATTTGTGGAATTGGACCCTGGGACATCTTACTGATCCTTGGGGTCAGCAGGACCTCACCCATGGGATGTGGACACACGAATCAGTGTCCTTAGCAGGGACTCAGTGGGGGTTGGGTAAGTTAGGGGTTGCGGTCCAGTGGACACAGGGGCTCTGAGCAAGACGGGTGCAATAGAGATCATGGTGTGTGTGGGATGAGGCCTAGGAGACCCCATGCTGGGCAGGGCTGGGAGCAGGGGTGCTAGAGAGTGGGGAAAATAGAGCTTGGAGTTCCCTGTACTTCGTGGGGTCACTCTCCTGGTAGCAGAGAATAGATAAGGGGTGGCAAGGCCCAGAGCTCTTCGGCTGCACTCTACTGAGCACTCTCAGCTGAGTCCAGGTCACCTCAGGGGCTCCTGTGAGCACTCTCATTCGAGTCAGGGTTATCCAGAGACTCCTATAAGCACTCCCAGCTGAATCTCTCATGAGCATTCTCAGCGGGAGTCTTCGATGAGCAATCTTACCTGAGTCCAGGTCAGCTAAGGGACTCTGGTGCTGTCAGACCTCTTAGGGCAGAGCACAGGGGTGGAGGAGACTCCCTCATCTTCCCACAGCCCCTGCACATGTTTCTAGGTCCCAGCCTGCTGAGGGCAGCTGCCTTGGTTTCCAGCCTGGTTCACTTTCTGCAGCCATGAGCAGACACAGGGAAAAGGTTCTAGAATCTCAGCAATGGGCTAGAAGAGGAAATGGAATCTGAGGAGGAAGGCCTTCTTGAGAGATAGTGGTGACGGGGTGCTCCACAGACTAGACTGCATGTACTCTGTGATTGTGCTCCCCTTCACCTCATGTCACTGAACTCCACAACGGAGACACCAACAGCCGTGCAGACCTGTTCTGAGCTTGTGGGTAGCTGGGCCACCCCATTGGGGTGACAGCCCTAAGTCCCAGCCCTGAGGGGGTGATGGCCCTCTGGCCCCTTCACCCTACCCCTACCAAAGATGAATGCCTGAGTCCCTATATGCAGCTGGGCAGGGCTCACACCACACTCAGACCTGCATGCCCACTTGGCCTGGGACCACAGTGGGCGACCCCGTAAGTCCCTGTCTTCACTAGGGCTATGTAGGGGACATCAGATGGGCATCAGCAACCCGGAAATTTCTGGGCACTACAGGGCCTGGGGGTGTTGGCGCAGGCTTGTCCTCAGAACACTCCAGCACCATTCAATTCTCTGCTCAGTCTGGGTCACCTGGGGGTGGTGACTCATCCCCCTGACTCCCTTCACCAGGGGCCACAGAGGCCAGGGCTATGCCTGCAGTGGAAAAGGTGAGGCTGTGGGGTGTGCGGGACACCCCAGAACCCTAGACCCCACCCTCCTGTCCTAGAATAGTGTGTAACTGGAAACACCCAAGAGAAAGTTCTTCCCCCTCCTCCCGCTTGTCCCAGCACCCCTGAGCCACAGGAAAACCCAACTCAGGACTGAGGACATGGGTGTGTGGCTGGATCCGTGTGCAGGCAACGACCCTTAGCTGTACTGGGGACCAAGCCATGGGTGCAGGTGAATCCGTGCAAGCCAGGCAGCTGAACCCAGAACTGAGGTTTGTGGGAGCCATGAATCCTGGGAGCCTGAGGCCAGGGGTTGGGCTCCCAGCAGTGAACACCCTGTGTCGTGTCTTATCTGTCAAGTGAATGTTATTAATCATTTCTCCTTATCTTTATAGGGTCTGGGCAGGCAGGCGTGCGCAGGTGAGATCTCCTGCCTCTCTCCACATTCCCATTCTGTCCCCCAAGTCTCCATGCTGGGCCTCTTGCTCCCTGTAGGAGAGACTGGGGTTCAGAACCAGAGGCCATAGGTCATGCCAGGCTGCATCTCCCCCACTGCCTGCATCTCCCCAGTACCCAGTTTACCAGACACATCTCCCTGGACTCCAGTCTTGGTAACTTCCCTGCACTGTGTGTGTGTGTGTGTGTGTGTGTGTGTGTGTGTGTGTGTGAAGGAGGGGAGATGATCAGCCTCAGGTCAGCAGCAATCTAGGGGTGGCTGCCCTGGGGTCCCCATTGCTGTCCCCAAGAGAGTCTGAGAGCAGAGGGTGGAACATTGTCTGCTAAGAGTCTGAGTGCAGGGTTGAAGCACTGTGTGCTGCAGGTAGCTTTGCTCCCAGAGACCCAGGTCCCCATCTGTGATGGGTGCAGGAGTGAATCCTGAGGGACAGCCCTGTTCTCCCAGGACTATCCCCCCACATCTGGAGCTTCTTCTGGGAACCCTGGGGTTAGGGGCTATCCCAAAGCCTGGCCCTTCCCCACACACCAGCCCCTGCCTGTGGGTCCAGCTCAGGTCTGCTTTGCATAGACCAGCCCCACTTCCCTGGGGCTTCCCCAAAGTTCCTCCAGATGGACAGACCTGTGAGTACCTGTACCAACCCTTCTGCTTGCCTTGGTGCCCCCTGGGAGGAGACACCTGGCTCCTCTCTCCTCCTCTCTCCCCTGCCCCTTCTTTTCTGCCCTCTCCTCTCCACTCCCCCTGTACTCTTTTTTTTTTTTTTTTTTTTTTGTGGTTTTTGGGTCACACCCGGCAGTGCTCAGGGGTTACTCCTGGCTCCATGCTCAGAAATTGCTCCTGGCAGGCACGGGGGACCATATGGGACGCTGGGATTCGAACAGATGACCTCCTGCATGAGAGGCAAACGCCTTACCTCCATGCTATCTCTCAGCCCCCCACCCCCACCCCCTGTACTCTTTTTTTTGTTTTGTTTTGTTTTGTTTTTGGCTCACACCTGGCAGTGCTCAGGGGTTACTCCTGGCTCTGTGCTCAGAAATCGCTCCTGGCAGGCTCGGGGGACCATATGTGATGCGGGGATTCGAACCACCATCCTTCTGCGTCTAAAGCAAAGGCCTTACCGCTATGCTATCTCTCCGGCTCCCTCCCTGTACTTCTTGCCTCCTCTTCCTCTCCCCTCCCCTCTCTCTTGCCCCCCTTCCCCTGCTCCTCCCCTCCTGCCCAGCCCTAGGCTGAGTGGGTGGGGGACTTGTGGCCGGGCTTCTGTTGTCTCAGACCCTGGGCAGTGTGGACACGCCTAGGGCAGAGCTGCCCCGCCTGGCTGCAAGCGGCCTCTCGGGGCACTTGGCCCTGGAGCCCACAGAGACTCAGAGGCTGTGGACAGGGCCCCCAGCAGCTGCATGTGGACACCAGGCCAGGCTACCAGCCTGCCTCTGGCTTAGCCCTGGCCCCGCCTGCAGCACAGGGGTCCCTGGCCCCCGAGAGGTCCAGCAGAGAGGCGTCACGTGGGCCCTCCTTGGGGAAGGTTCTGGAAACAGCTGAGTGTCCTTTGGCCCAGGCAGCCGGGCCTAGAGCAGTGGCTGCCAACAGGCCTCCCTGGTGATGCAGCTCCTGGCTCCTGGGCGGCTCCTGGGCCCAAATGCCGCAGCCTCGGTGAGCGCCTAGCCTCAGTGAGCGCCGTGGGCCGGAGCCAGAGCTGGAGCCGGAGACACACAGCTAGTGTGGGCAGCAAGATGGGGCCACAGCTGAACTGTGTGTGGCTCTGCCCCGGAGAACTAGGGTAGCCAGACACAGGCATAGGGGTACCTATACCTCTCTGGTACCACGGGGTCCCCATTTGTGGGTTCCCGAGTGTGGGGTATGTCTGGGTTTTCCCTGGAAGTGAGGTATCCCATGCTTTTGGAGGACTCAGCCGCCTTTCAGAATCAACCCTCCCCATACCTGGTGTCTCCCCTGCCCTCCTGGAACAAAAACTTTCTCCCTCAGACCCAGCAGCAGTGCTCAAGATACCAGAGGGCAGAGGTGGCCTTGGGGCTGCCCTGTCTATCAGGCTGCCACCAGGGTCCCTATGAGTGTGTCATATCCCCTGGGGGTCTGCAGGGCCCCCATCCTGGGCTCCTAATAACTGTCATAAGAGCATGGTAAGTGCCACTTAGGGTCCCTCCTTCCCCCTCTTATCTCCCCACCTGTCCTGAGTCTTGCCAGGATGGAGGGTGTGGAGGGAAACTAAGGCCGCACTGGCCAGTGTCCAGGCCTGTCCACTGGGAGGGGCATCCATGTAGGCTGGCTCGGGTCATCCCCTCAGGCTTCCTTCCCAGGGTCCGGAGCGCCAGGCTGAGGCCCTGTTTGGAACCACACGCAGCCTGGCTGTCAGAGGAAGAGGAGGGTCCAGGGTCTGGGCTGGTCTCTAGGTCAGCGTGCTCAAGGGCCTGTGGGGGATCTGATCTTACCAGCAGAGGGGCGAGGCTGGAGAGACTCCCCTATGTCCCAGTTAAATGCACCAGGGGCCAGACAGACAGTGCCGCGGAGACAGTGCCGATGCCCAGGGCCTGTGGGTGCCCTCATCGGCTCCTGCTTGTCTGTACATGCCCAGTGTCTCCTGGGCAGGACATCTGAAAAGAGGTGGTGGTACTGGCCAAAGGGAAGCAATAACCATGGGTGGATCTGGGTTTGGGGTACTGAACTCTTGTGGGGGCCAGAGCTGGCCAGGGGCTTTCTGGAGCAGGGTCTACCAAGGTATGAAACAGAACCATCGAGGTGTGACCTAGCTGGGGGCGTGTGTGGGGAGGGAACAGGCCTCCCCAGTCTCTGACTGCTCTGCCCCCAAGTCCTACTGGTTGGGTATGGGCAGAAAGGAGAGGGTCCTAAGCTGGGGTGTGGGTGTGCCTTCCTGCCTAGGGAAGTCAGTCTGTCCTTCCTCGGGTCAGCAGTGGTGGTTCAGGGGGCTTCCCAGCCCACCCCAGCTCCAGGACTCTGGGGGCAGTTCAGCTCTTCTTCCCTGGGCTTTAGGAGAAACTGATCCCTGGTGCCAGAGGTTGCTAGGGTCGGGGCAGAGAAGTCAGCAGCACACACGTTTACATACACACACACATATGCAGAGTCAGGGCCCAAACTCTGAGAGGCAGCGAGATCAGGGACCGCTGGGTGGGTGGGTGGGGGGAACCCCTTTCCCCAGTCTCGTGGGCCCCACGCGCAAGGGTGCCCAGCGGCCTGTTTCCTCTTTGGCCTGGAAATGCATTTGCGTGGGTGGACCAACCCGGGAGAGCTGCCGCAGAGCAGAGGAGACCCCCCAACTGGGAGTCCCGCCTCAGGGTGTCTTTGCCACTAGGGCCGGCCTCAGTTTCCCTGTGTGCCTGGGGAGCACCGCTGGCCGCTTTGTGTGGCCGCACAGACAATGGCCAGGCCGCTCTTGGGCCTTCCTCCCCCTCCCTCTCCTCCTCCCCAACTCCTCCTGCTCCTCCCCATCTCCTCCTCCTGCTCCCCGCTTCCTCCTTCCCCTCCTCCCCATCTCCTCCTGCTCCTCCTCCTCCCTGCGCGGGTTTTGGCAGGCGGGGAGGGACTCGCGCCCCGCCCGCCGCCTCCCACGCCGCCTCCGCGCGGCTCCCGGGACCCCCTGGCGGAGGCAAAGTTGCAAGTTTGTCGGGCGCGCGCCCGGCGGGAGCGGGGCGGGGCGGGGCGGGGCGCCGGGCGCGCGCCCGAGCGTCCGAGCGGCGGGGCGGGGCCTTGGCGGGGGCGTGGCCTTAGGCGCGAGGCTGGGGGCGTGGCCGGGCCGGGCCGGGCCTGAGGGGGCGTGGCCTTCCAGGGGTGGGTGGCGCTGCGCCGAGTCGAGTCTGCGAACGCCCGTCGCGGGGCCCCCACCGGCCCCCTCCACCCGCAGGGGCGGGCACCGCGGCGGCCACTCGGAGCGCAGCGGAGCGGAGCGCCGTGGGCGCGTGCGCGTGCGGCGCGGGGGGCGCGGACGCGGACGCGCGCGGCGCGGCGGCGCGCGGGCACAAGTAGTTTACATTGTTGCGCGACTTTTGCAACAACTCGCCGCGCCGCGGCCTCCGCGCGCCGCCGCCGCCGCCGCCGCCGCCGGCTCCCGCCGCACGGGCCCGGCCGGCCGCGCCGGGGGCCGCCGCGCTTTTTGCAGCCGCCATGGACACCAAGCATTTCCTGCCGCTCGGTGAGTGTCCGGCCGGGGCACGGGACTTGGAGCGCGGGGCGCGTGCCCGGCCCGATCGGGCCCGACCCGGCCCGGCCCGGGAGGCCCCGCGCCCCCTTGGCTCGGCTGCCGTGCGACTTGGGGCAGCCGGGCCGCGCGGGGCGGGGGGCGCCGGGGCAACTTTTCCGAGGCGCGGCGGGCCCGGCCTCCTCCTGCTCCTGCTCCTCCTCCTCCCGGGGCTTCGCTCCTCGGCCTGGCAGCGGCCCCGGGTCCCGGGCGTCCCCCGATCGCGCCGGCGGGGCCGCCCCAGCAACTTGTGCACTCGGGGGCCCGGGGCTGCCGCTGTCCCCCTTGCACAAGGCCGGACCTTCCTCCGGTTGCCCAGCACCGGAGCGCTCGGGCCCGGCCCGGCCCGCTGCCCCGAGGGGCCGACGCCTCCCGGGACTGGCACACCGACCGGCCAGGCCCCGGACGCTGGCCCAGTCCTGGGGCCAGCTGCTGCTGCTCCCCGAAGCTTTCAGGATGTGTGTGTGTCCGACCCGGCACTTGGGGGGATCCCTGGGGTCCGCGGCCCGCTCCTGCCCACCTCCCGTCCGCTGCCCCCCAGTGCCCAGAGCCCCGCCAACTCCAGGCCCGCACCCACTGCGGTGTCCACCCCGCTCCCGGGGGCTCTGGGAGCCGCTGCGAGCCGGCCCCGGGGAGAGGAGGGGGGCGTCCGACTTTATAAATGAGCGCCTGCCCGGGAAGGGTATTCATTTGGCGGCCGAGCCGAGCCGGCAGGCAGCCCGGCTGGCTGGCTGGCTGTCAGGACTGGGTGAAGGATTTGTGCCCTCGTGGAAATTAAAGCAGCTGGTGATGAATGAAGCCCCCCACCACCACTCATTCCCCATTGCCCCCAGCCCCTCCCTGCAAAACGCAGCCTGGGGTGCGTGCAGCTCAGATACCCCGCTTGGTGGTGGGCACACCACTGGTGAAGTTGCAGGTAGGTAGGCTCGTTTGGTTTGCGGGTGTCCACTCACCCCCCAGTCTGTGGGAGGCGGACCAAGTTGGCTGCATCTCGAGGCCTGCCACTGTGTTGAAGCCCCTTGGCTCAGAGCAACCCCACACCCTGGACACCCACTTCACAGATAGGAAAACTGAGCAAGGCTTGGGTCAGAGGGTCCCAGAGTTGGGTTATAGGGCTGAGACTTCTGGCCTCGATATTAGAGTTCGGCTAGGCTCCTTCCTGCCCCTTTGGAGCTCACCCCTCTGTCCACTTACTAAGGCCCTCTGGGGGGGGGGGGAGAAAGACCTGATGGAGCGGTGCTGAGAGGGTGCTGGGAATTGGTTCCCTGAGGGCCCGGCTGTTGTTGGGTGCTTGTGCGAGTTCTCCTAGCGAGGGGCCCAATTCCAGGAGGACTTGTCCAGACTGTCCTGCTGTCTCGGGTCTGCCCACGCCCAGGCCCTGAGCACAGAGTACCGAGTCCCGTGCTGATTGCATACATTTTATTTTATTTTCTGAGCTTGTGACCAGCGAGTTGAAGGTCCACTCAAGTGGCTGTTTGGCCCCAGCCTTTTGTCAACACAGACCTAATCCTTGGGGCGTGGGGGCCAGGTCAGTCTGGACTCGTCCAGACTGGGTGGTCCCTCTCCATGGGGGTGGGGGGTCTGGCCACCCTCAGTGGTAGTAGTGGGGGGTACCCTTAGGCTGTTTCTTCTTCCCTGCATCCTGGCCCTGGAGTCTGGCACGCCTGGCCCAAGACCTGGCCTCACCTGCCCAGTGGCCCTGCCACTGTCACCCAGTGAAGGGCAGGACTGGCCCCGGTCCCCCAGAACCACTATGAGGCTGCAGCTTTCAGCCCAGCACGAAGGGGGCAAGGTGGGCCAGCCGGGAGGCCCAACCTGTGGGAAGCCCCCCACTTCTGGCCAGCTAGCCCCTCACCACGAGGCCATGTGCTTGGAGGGAGGGTGGGCAGGTGAGCGAATGCAGGGGCCTCGCGGGCATGGACATCCCCTTGAGCATGCTGGGGGGGGGGTCCCCCGTGAAACGAGGGTCAGGACTCTCAGGACCCAAAATAGAGCAGGTCCCGGGGCCTCCCGAAATAACAGGGTCACGTGGTTCCCGGGAGGCCAGTCTGGAGGCGCTTGCCCGCAGCTCCAAGTCCTGGACCTGGCACTGAGGCTGTGGGGTGTTTGTTTGGGGAAAGGCGGGGGTGGGGTGGGGGACGTGCTGTTGACCAGTTGACCAGGGACTCGCCTGGGCCGGGAAAACAGCCCCCAGAGGCGGCCTTGGCCTGCCTGCCTGTTACCTGCGCAGACGCCGGGCTTGGTCCCTGACCCGTGCTGGCTGGACTTGGGGAGGGGGTGGAGCTGTGGCCACCAGCTCATCCAGCTGTTTTCATCCTTCAGGGCCACACCTTCAGGGATGGCTTTGGGGGGACTCCTGTATTGGGGAGGGAACTGTGTTCCTTCTGTGTGGTTATGCAGATGGAGGGGGGGGACAGAGAGGAGTTTTGGGGTCATCTGCTTCTGCCCATGCAGGGGGGGAGTAGCTGGGCCGGGCCTGGCTGGGTTGGTGGTATTGCCCGCCACCTGGCTGCTCTGGGTTCCCGCGGGCAGGTTCCAGGCTGCAGGGCCGAGACCCACAAGTTGGGACCTGCCCTGTGTGCACCCTTAGGAGCTTGTCTGGGAGGCGCTGGCTGGCCGGCCTGGCTGGGCCCAGACGTTTCTTCCCGCCAGGGTCTGGGTTTGTGGGGTGGACAGGGACAGGACCAGGGGTAAACGCTGGCATCCATAGAAGCAGGTCAATGTAGGGGTTGCTCCTGGGGGCGTGGGAGGGTCACCAGCCTCTCTTCGCCCCTGGCCCTTTCTCGTTTTCTCATTCTCTTGTCCCCCAGTGAGACCTCCTCAGTCACTTGCTCCCCCGTATTCTCTGTGATGGCTTCTGGGGACTCTGTGACTGACTCCCTCCTGACGGTGTCTCCTTTCCTGGGTCCCAGCTAGGGTCGCGGGGGTCAAGGTCAATCTCAGGGCCCTGCTGCTGGGGCCTGTGTCCCCCCGACCTCGGATGCGAGAAACACACAGAGCGCCCGATGTTCTGAGCAGTTGTGCCCAGCACTGCCCAGACAGGGAAATTGCACCCTAGAGTTACAAAGCAATTGTCTGGCTCGGCAGCCGAACGGGCGTGAAATGGAGCAGAAAGCAGGCCGGCAGTGTGGGGCTGGCCGCGGGCTCTGGCCGCTGTGCTCAGGGCCCTGTTCCACTCACTGCCACCTCCCTGTGCCCCTGCTCCTGTGTCTCTGGGTCCCTGCGTCCCCGCTTGCCTGGGTATGCGAATAGGGTGGAGGGCCATGGAGGCTGCTCACCTGGCTTCCTCCTGGGCTTCGGACCCTGCCTGCCCAGTTTCTCTTTTCCCTCCTGGCTGCTCCAGTGGGGAGGTCACTAGGCTGGCCGCTGGGCACCTGCTCTGGCCCCAGTCTGACCTTCCAGCACCCGGGAGCGGCCCTTGGGGGACTGTCCCTTGCTCCTGCCCTGGCTATTCCAGTCTGGGCCAGAATCAGGCTCCAGGTGGGGGCTGTCCTCTCTCCCTGCGTCCCTTTGATTCTCACAACTGCTTTGGAAACTCTCACTGGGCCCCCTGGAGTGGCCATGGTTCCGTGCAGCTGTGGACGGGAGTGGAGACCCCTGACCCCTTGCCCAGGCTGCCCCATGGGCGGGCGGCAGAGGCGGCTGCCCCGAGTGGGGCGAGGCGTGTCCGAGGGCACCACCCTGGGCCTCGGGGCAGGGCGTGCTCAGGCATGAGCACTGGGGATCACACACGTCTCTCAGGCACACGTGATTGTGCCGCATGGGCTCACGTGTCCATACGTGTCCACACATGCATGCATGACATGGAGCACATGCACACAAACAGATGCCTCACGCGCAGACACATGGGCCCGCAGGGTGTTCAGACATAACAAATGCTTGCGCACACTGATGAACATGTGGGTTTCTACACGGACACTCATACACAGGAATACACGTGTGCTCAAATGCACACGCAGACACAGGTGAATGTACTGACACATGCAAATACACATGCTCATCTGAACACACATACACTCACACGCATAAAGACCACAAAACACGCTCTTACACACATTCAGATATCCTCACATGGACAGACAGGCTCACGCTCTCCCTCCAGGCCTGCTTGGTTGGGCTCGCTGCCTGTGGGGTACCACTGGGGTCCTCGAAGGTGGGCGGAGGCACTGGACACTGTCGTTCAGCCCCAGAGCCAGAGTGTGTCTGGAAGCTCCCAGACCAGGGTTATCTCCTGGCCCACGGGTGCACCCCCGAGCTGGGCTGTGTATGGGCTGGGGGCGAGCAAGGGCCTTAGTGTAGCTGTCCTTAGTTCCTGTGTGGACATTTCCAGGCTGGCTGTGGGGGTGCTCCACCTGCCCAGGTCCTGGCTCGTGTGTTAGGAGAGGGGTTCATCCAAGATCCCCTGCTAGTGGGGGGTAGAGGGAGAGCTCTAGGGTCTGCACTGCCCTGGGTCTCTGGGACCTGGGGACGCTCACCCTGCTCATGGCCCTGAGCGCCAGCTATGAGTCTATGGGCTGGACACCTACTCCTGGGCCCACTTTGAGGTATCAGCCCTTTCCTGGCTGTGGCTTTCCCAGTCTCTTCCTGCCCTTTTCACCGCTTCAGAACCTCAGCACCACAGAAGGCGCTATGTGCAGGGGATAGACCCTGGGTGGGACCTGTGTCCCCAGCACTACATGCGGGAGGACAGCAAGGTCCAGCCAGCCATGACCCAGAGCTGGGCAAGTCCCTCCTGCCCAGACCTGCCGGGTGTAGCGGCCAAATCTGTGCTCAGATCCGGGACCCGCAGCTTCCCGGTTCTACCCTTAGACCTCACTGGTGTGGCCAGGCAGTGAGTGCTGTCTCTGGGCAGGGGCTATGGCTACGGGGCCTCTTGTCCAGGCCCCGGTCTGTGTCATGTGGAAACGGGACGTCAGTGGCGCTGCCGAGAGCTGCTGGGGCCTTGGTGGACTCTGGCCTCTAAGGGGTTTTGGGGGACAAATAGGAGTTGGTTTTGGGCTGCTGATGGATTGGAATCCGAAGTCTAAGGAGGCAAAGGGTGCAGGAGGCAGCCCAGGTGGGCTTGTGGGGGGGGGGTTTGAGGGTGGCCCGCTAGTTTCTGGCAGGGGGCCAGGCCCCTGTGCTCACAGAGTCCCCAAGAGGATCCGCTCAGTGAGGCTGAGCCTGGGACCCTTAGGGCCTGTTTCCCATGGACTCAGGACCCTGACCTTGGCCTGCCAGGCCTGGGGTGTTCACCTCCCCCTGCACCCCTTAATTCATTCAGGCCCTGGGGTACATGGCCTTCCTTGGGTCTGTCACTGGGTGGGGCAGTGGGGGTCCCTTCCCCAGCATGTCTGTGTCTCCCCATGTCCCTCCCTGCCTCTAAGGGGCCCCTTCAGCCTGGCTGGGGAAAAAAGTTCTGAGGCCGGGCTGGGCCAGGCCAGAGTCCACAGGGGGTGCGACGGCCGCCCCACCCTGCGCCTGGACTTTCGGCTCTTGCCCGGCCGGCCGGGGCCAAGGTCTGCAGGGCGGGGCAGACCGGGCACTAGGTGGGCAGGGGGCAGTTGTTTCAGTCTCAGCCCTCCACAGTGCTGGAACCCAAAGCCGGGGGACCCTCCCCCCCAGTCCCCTAGTGTGACTGAGGAGGTGGCATCAGGGAGCACCGGGTTCAGGCTGGGGGTGGGCATGCCAGCTGCAGAAAAGGGACATCATGAGAAATTCTAGAGGCTGAGGAGCTGGAGCACCCCAGCCCTGGTCCCTCCTTTCTTTTTTTTTTTTTTTTTTGGTTTTTGGGCCACACCCGGTGACGCTCAGGGGTTACTCCTGGCTATGCGCTCAGAAGTTGCTCCTGGCTTGGGGGACCATATGGGATGCCGGGGGATCGAACCGCGGTCCGTCGTAGGCTAGCGCAGGCAAGGCAGGCACCTTACCTCTTGCACCACCGCCCGGCCCCTGGTCCCTCCTTTCAAGCCCTGCTGTGGTTTCTTTTCTTTGTTTTGGTTTTGGGGCCACACCTGGCAGTGCCCAGCAGTTATTCCTGGCTCTGTGCTCAGAAATCACTGAGGCCATATGGGATGCCGGGGATTAAACCCAGGTCAGTCGTGTGCAAGCCCTCCAGGCTGTCGCTCCAGCCCTGCCGTAGTCTGTTTCACCGGTAACCCTGGAGTGGTGCCATCTGTGTTCAGGCGGGTGCAATCCTGGGGCCCCCAGCTTTCTGCTTTACTTGTTGCCCAGATGAGCCAGTGCCACTGTGCACTTGTGGCCAGATGTGTGGTCTGAGCCCTGTGCTGGCCTGGCTCCTCTGTTGAGCCATAGTGGGGCGGAGGGCAGAGGTCAGGGGTCAGAGGGCAAGCATGACTTCATGGTTCCCAGCAGGCTGCCCATCCACCACTGTTCTCTGTCCGTCTAGCCATGAGACGCTTATTAGCCAGCAACACTGTTGGGTGCTGGGTTTAGGGTGCTGGTCCGAAGGAATGGGGGTGCTTCAGTGGTGTCTCCTAGGCCTGCTGGATCTTCCCTCAGTTTGGTCATCATCAGAAGGGGGCCAATTGTGTGGTTTGTAGCTAGCGTGGATGGGGCAGGCTGTCCACCCCTGCCCTAGCTTGGGGTGAGGAAGGGGGCACAGGAGGAAGAGGAGGTGGGAGGAGGAGGGAGTAGGAGGAAACGGTACTAGTGGATCTTGGGCAGGATCTTGGTCACTCTGCAGTGGGTTCTGAGGGCTGCATAGGAGTTCGAAAGGCATGTCAGTGCTGCTGCCTTCTTCCTGCTTGTAGTTTCTTCTTAGTATTGGGTTCCACGCCCAAAGGTGCTTGGGGCTGAAACTTGGGGTGACTCACCTGCAGGATTACCTAAAGGGCTTCTTCAGAGCCCCCCTCATGACAGCCCCTGACCTGTGGTACCCAGAACTCAGGCCATGCCCTGGACTGCCCGGGCAGGGAGGATGTGAGAGCAGAGGCAGAAGGATGACAGAGGTTGGGCAGGAGGCGAGAGGTGGGCACCCTATGGCAGGCTAAGGGACTTGCCCGCAGTACAGGCTTGGGAAGGGGGCCAGATCTGGTACCACTGGGGAGGGGGCAGGGCATGACTGTGGCCCAGGGATGGTGCCAGAGCCGGTAGCCAGGAGTGGTGGTGACACTGGGTACGGTTCAGGCACATGCTCCCAGGGGCGCATCAGGACCGGCTCACTTATGCCTCATCCCTGTGGCTCTGCCCAGTCACGCTAGATCAGGGGTCTCAAACTCAATTTACCTGCGGGCCGCAGGAGGCAAAGTCGGGGTGATCCTTGAGTGCAAAGTCAGTTGTAAGCCTTGAACATTGGGGGGTGTGACCCAAACAACTAAAACAAAACAAAACAAAAAAGATTCCTCAAGGGCAGGGCCACAAAACGTTGTACGGAGGGCTGTCTGTGGTCCTCGGGCCGTGAGTTTGAGACCCCTGCGCTAGATGCTTCAGCCGGACCCCCAGATCTGCCCAGAGCACGTGCTGGGGCCATGCTGAGCTGGGCCTTGGGGCCCTGTAGGTGCCCTTGGGTGAGACCTGGGCACTGGGTATCTGTGGCTCTGTTGGCCACTGGACATTGGGCTCCTTTCCCCGTGCTGACAGGATGGGGTTCTAGGTTGGAATGCCCCCTTCTGGGCTAGGACCTGCAGCTGGGGGAATGGGGGTCCTGGGCTGTCCTGACCTATAGCTGAGAGGTGTCAGGGGCTGCACCCCTCCCCATTAGAGATTATTTTCCCAGCACCCCATGTGCAGCAGGGGTGTCTCCATGGGGAGCTCATTTGCTTCCTGCAGCAGCCACCTGCACTCCCTGCTGCTCCTCTTCCTCACATAAGTGTGAGCTTGTGTGTGAAGGTGCAAATGAGTGAGCGTGTGTGTATGTCTGAGCGCACGAGCATGTGTGAGCATGTGTGCAAAAGTCGGAGCCCGTGTGTGTGTGTGTTTATGCACAGATTTGAGTGAGTGTCCAGATGTTTATGCAGGAGCGTACATGAGTTTGAGCATGTGCGTATGAATGCGAGATACATACACGTATATGACTTGGAGCATCTGTGCATGAGTGTGCACGAGCCAGTGTCTATGTGTGAAGGCATGAGATGATCATGAGTGTGAGCATGTGCGCAAGAGTGAGTATACATACACGAGTACATATGACTATGCGTGTGTGTGTGTGTGTGTGTGCGTGCGCGCACACGCACAGGTCTGCCTGCCTGTGGGTGCTGGGTGCTCTGCATTCCCAGGCGGTAGTTGGCAGAGGCAGGGGCTGCTACAGAGCAAGTGGGTGAGTGGGTGGCAGGGGGTGGTGAAGGTTGAGTCTGAGCCTTTGTGGGACGCGGGTCCTAGAAGTCCTCGAAGTCGGAAGGAAGCCCACAGGAGCTCCGCATGCAGACTGACTGCCCGCTGGAGGTAGGGACGCTGGGCACAGCCAAGGTGCTCTGGCCACTCATCCCGTGCCTTCTGGTTGTCCCTCCCTGGGCCACTGCACACGCTGGGGGCCGCCTGGGAAGGGGCAGGAAGGACGGAAGCCGTTTCCTTCGATTGTGCGCGTGGGTGGGGGGTGGGGGCACCGCTTGGGCCCTGTGGGTTCCAGGCTCTGCTGTCCTGAAGGGTCTGGGGGGGGTGCGAGTGGCAGTGGGGCTGATGGGAGGGGGTGCTGGCCCGGTACTGGGTGAGGGGGCCGATCATCGGGCTTGTTGGCTCTGGGCACTGGGCTCAGGTGGATCTGGACAGGGCAGCTCTGGGCTCAGGGCTCTCTCTGTTGGATTTGGGCTCCTTTGGCTCTGGTGGGTCCTGGGTGCATCCTATCCAGGAATCACCCAGCTAGCGGCCAGGACTCCCACACTCCCACACGGAGCTGAGCCGTCCAGCCGATGAGAGGCCCGTTTCCGACCCCGGCAGCCAGGCTGGAGCGATCTAATTTTTATTTCCTATTTTTACTTCCCCGTTGGCTCCTTTTAGCAACCCAGGGAGGGAGGCCTCCGCCCTCCAGTCTCCATGGGCTTCCTGGCAGGGTGTGTGTGGGGGGGCCAGAACCCATGTGGCTTCCCAGGGTCTGTCCACTGCATCATGCCTGGCTGGTGGTGGAGGATGAGGGACTGGAGGTGGGAAGGGCCTGGATCAGGCTAAGAAGACCTGCTCAGGGTGGGGAGTACAGGCTGGTGAGAGGCAGGCACTATGGTGCATTTGGGAGTGAGAGGTCCCAGTGTCTTTGGGGGCAGTCAGGGTTAGCGCCTAGTATGGGCAGTGGGTTTTGTGTGTCCTGGGAGACTCACACTTGGTGCCGGACCCCCGGGGGTAGCGTCTTACAGACAAGGAATGCAGGGTACTGTGGGGTCTCAGTCTAGCCCCACAGGGATCCTCTGGGTGTTAGATAGTGGGGAGTCCATTGGTACAGGGGCAGTGCAGAGAAAAGTGCTCTTAGTGGACTCACTTCTGTGCACTCGACTCTCCCTCTGTGCCGCTGCCACTTGGGGGCCCGCCCGGGGTTGTGGCTTTGGAGCCAAGTGGGGTGGGCACAGCCCAAGAAACCAGGCCCACTGGGGAGCCTGGGGTAGATTCTGGGCCTAGGGGAGCTGGTGGCAGTGAGGGACCGCTGAAACCTCCACAGGCCCCAGCTTTGCTCCAAAGGCCACCCAGTCCTGGCCACAGTCTGGCCTCCTCCCTGTGAGTGTTCTGGGGACACTGGGGGGCACGTGGGCCCCCAGGCAGTTGCTGATCCCAGATGAGAGCCCGGACCGCAGCCCCCGAGGTTGGGGGGCTATTCCTGGAGGCGCCCTGGGATGGCCCTCACCTTCCATCCATCGAGGCTGGGCCATGCTGGCCCTCCCTGCGCTAGTCACAGGGAGCCTGCTGGGCGGGCGGGGTCTCCTCACTGGGCACTGAGCTGCAGAAGGGTGGGGGCAGTCCAGCCTCATGGCTGCTTTGGTCCGAGGCCTGGGCGGGGCCTGATATCCAGGTGGGTCGGTCCTTGCTGGGGGCCTCTTGTGACTCCTGTCAGCCCCTAACAGCCCAGCCCAGCCATGAGTGATGTTGTCTGCACTTGCCTCAGCCTTTGGAACTGTGGGAAAGGGCATCCACTGCCCACTTCCTCCCAGAGCCCATGAGCACCTGACAGGCTGCTGTCCACCTCCCTGACACCTGCCCTGGGCAATTTGGGGGAGTCCCACAGAATCCCTGATCATTTCTTCATGTCAAGGGGGTCTGGGTGGGGACGGGTCCTAGGTGGGGTTCTTGGGACTGACTGGGCACCTGACTCAGCTACAGCGAGGATATTTGTAGCTTTCTCCACAAACCCCTGATTTCTCACGAGGTGGAAGCGGTACTTGCCCACTGGGCTCTGGGGTCACTTGTGCCCAGTGGCCTCTCGGACTTTATCAGTTGCTTTCATGAAACCTCCTTCAGGCAGCTCTCCTGGGTTAGTCCTCAGCTGCCCAGCTCTGAGGACAGTGCTTGCTGTCCTATTGTCACCAGGTCAGTGAGGATGGGGACTCAGGGCCCTCCTCACCATTGGGCTAATCCCCCCACCCCCACCCCGACTTGAATTGATGAGCAGTAGGCGGAGCGAGGTGGGCATGACTGCTGGGCCAGCCTGAAGACGGGGATCAGCTGCAGCATTTTGGGTTCAGGCATTAGGCACACTGGGCTTTGTCTAGGGGGTGCGGCATTCCTACTAGGGACACTGGGACCCATTTCAGCTTGGGCACATGGTGAGCTCAGGCAGATGAGGGGACTGTCCTGAGCCTTTGTTGAGGAGAAACTGAGGCGGGGTGCACGGCCTTGGGACAGACTTGGGGGCTTCCGCTCCAGCTATACCTGCATAGAACCCTAAGAAGGGTTCCAGCCACAGGAAAGATCCCAGGAGCTCACTAGAAATGAAGATGGTGGGGGTCCCTCAGAGGTTGGTGATTTTCTGCATTTCCCGGTAGCTGTGTAAGTGGTGGTGGGACCCCGTGTTACCCTTCCCCATCACTCCCCTTACCCCTTAGGACCTGGGCATAGTGGTCAGTCTTGGGGGGGGGCGCTGGAGCTGAGGGATCAGAGTAGCCTGGGAAGTGGGGGGAGTGCCTGTGGAAAGACTGAGGCCAATAGGGGACCAGGGTTTCTGGGGCTGTCTAGAGGCATTTGGAGGCTGAGGGGACAGGGTGGGGATGGCACCTGGGTGGCGAGGCTGTGGGGGGCCTGCAGGTGTGGGAAAGGGGCACAGGGCCTCTGGGAGTGGGCTGAGGTTGGGCTAAGGCTGAATGTTTTGTGTGCAGGAGTTCCTGGGTGGGGTGGATAGGAGTAGTGTGTGTGGATGAGGGTAGTGGGCCCCTGTGGACAAGCAGAACTGGCCCTGGCCTGGCCTGACAATGCCCTTCCTTCCTTAGAATCCCTTCCTGTACTTTGGGGGGGCTAGTTCTGCACCCCCAAATTCATTAGATCTGGCTTGGCCCGAGGGAGGCCAGCCAGGGTGCTTGGTACTGACTGGCGGCTGGAGTAGGAGGCTGCAGGAGCTGGCAGGGGTGGGGAGTGGAGACGTGGAGGTGGAGGGTCCCAGGCATGCCCACTGCCCCCAATTCTTGGAGACCCTTCTGCTGCCTGCTGGGCACCTTCTGCAGGGACCCCTGTTTAGGGGCTGGTTGGGCCATTGCTGCCAGCCCCCGCTGGGCCCTTGGGGGTGACGGTGGAGGAGAGTAGGGGTGCCTGCCAGACCCTGGGACTGTGTTCCACCTCCTTCCTGCCTTCAGGTCTGGAGGTCTGTCCCAGCTGTGGCTTCGCTGCATCATGCCCCCGAATCTCAGGCCATGTGAGGTACCTGGGAACGAGCCTCTGGACAAGGCTGTGTGACCGGTGGGGTCACACCCACTGTTCCTCTGCTCTATGTTCTGCCCCCTCAGGCTCTGTGCATAGGCAGTGTGTGAAGCAGAAGCGTAGCAGGCCCCACTGGGCTTCTGGGTCTCAGTTTCTCAGTGCGGGTGGCCCAAGGGATATGTGTGCTCAGGGCTGCTCCCTGGGGGCCATGGGAGCACCTGGAGTGGTGTATGGCCCCCAGCCCAGGGTCACCCTGCAGGCTTGAGGCCCCCACCATGCACTCTGCCGTGTTGAGGGGACCTTGGCAGAGTAGGTGGGAGGAGGTGGGGGAGCATGGGGCAGCTGTGTGTGGACATTTTCCTGCTGTGGGGGGTCCGTGAGTGAGGTCGGTGCCCCCACTTTGTACTCTGTCATCTCGTTCTGGCTCTGGGACTCAGAGGTGCTTCCTTCCTACAGCCCGACCCACCACCCGCAGTGAATATTTCATCAGTGAAACTCTAGCAGTCTAATAGGTCAGGGTGGGGGAGCCTGTTATGTCCTGCAGGGGTGCGGGAGCCGTCCTGCAGGGGTGAGTGAGGACGTCTTTGCTATCCTGCAGGGCTAGGTGAGGGCACCTGCTCTGTCCTGAAGTAGTGAGGGTGCCTGCTCCATTCTGCAGGGGTGAAAGCACTTGTTTGTCCTGCAGGGGTGAGTAAGGGCTCCGATTCCATCCTGTAGCGGTGGGTGTGGGCATTTGGTCTGTCCTGCCGGGGTGAGTGAAGGTGCTTGTTCTGTCCTGCAGGTGTGGGGTGCTTTGTGGTATCTGCCTGCACTTGGGAGTAGTGCTTCCCCCCAGCTGGGTGGGAGCCGGGCGGGAGCAGGGGTGCATCCATCTGGGCTTGTGGCCTGTGTCATTGCTGGTGCCCTCTCTAGGTGTGCTGGGGTGTGGGGATGCAGAGGGCCCGGGAGTCCCACCTGAGGCTCAGGCTTAGCTGTGCTGCCTGACCCCCTCTTCAGCCCGGCCTGTCTGTCTCTCCCCTCAGCGCTGCCTGTTTCTCCTCATCTCTTCCTCTCCTTAGACCTGCTGGCCAGTGTTGGACGGTATGAGGCCCAGTGTGGAGCCCACCATTTCAGCTCCCACAGGTCCCCAAGAGGGGCTCTATTCAGTGCTGTCCCGCAAGGCGCCTTCCCCAGGAAGCTGAGTCAGGCGGGCATCTGATTGGGGACGTGGTTTTCACAGTGTCTTAGGCTCAGGGCCCGGGATAGCTCATCTCCTCTCCTGGGTGCCCCTGGGGTGTGAGCCCAATCCTGAGTAGCTCTGCGGCTTCTGTGGGCCACCTGGGGGTTGACTTGTGGTCTGGACCTGGCTGGGCCCTGAGGGGAGGAGTGGGGAGAGGTGAGGTAGGGTCAGTGAGCTTCCCTCAAACCTTCAGGGGGACGGGTGGCTGCTTGGTGGGGTGTTGGGAGGTCCCACCCACCCACCCCAAGGAGCTACAGAAGGTCCTGTATGCACGTGTGTGAGCATCTGTGTGCATGACAGGGGGCGAAACCTATCATGCATATCGGGCGTGTGCTTGTGTTTGTGTAGTATGAGGCACGTGTGTGCTGGTGTGTCATTGCTCGTGTGTGTGTGTGAGCACGCGTGTTGCATGCGCGTGTCTATATCCAGCCCTTCCTCACTCGCTGACTCATGGCCGGAGCCTGTGGTCGGGCCGGGACCCGCCCCCCACGGTCAGCAGGTTTGCCTGTGTGGCTCCACCTGGGTGCTGGGTGCTGGGTGCGGGGGCTCGAGCCCTGCAGGGCTGTGGGCCTGGGCCGGGGCATGAGTCAGCGCCAGGCCGGCTGCACCTGTTGGGTGAGCCCGGCCACCTGTGGCCCCAGATTCCTGCTCTGCCTGGGGCTGCCTGCTACGCGCTCGCTGATGGGGGGGAGCAGTGCCTAAGCTTCGCTGTGTACCCCCCCAGGGATGGGGGAGAGAGCCTGTAGGACCTGTGGGGTCCCAGTGACCCTGAGCGAAGAGCTGGGCCCATGCCTAAGCCCCGTTCCTCCTGGTCTCCCCTCCTTTATCTAATGAGTGTCTCCCCCTCTCCCAGCAGCCAGTGAGACCCAGGAGACTGTCTTCTATGTTTTTCCTGGGTGTGGGGCCACGTGCGCCCCATCCTGGAGTGTCTCCAGGGCCCTGCTCCCCCGTCCTGCTGTCCACCTTTGTGGACACCGCCTTTGTGTCCGTGGTGGTGGTGGGGAGCCGTGTGCCTCAGTTTCCCCTCCTGTGCCCAAGCGAGGCAGGGGCAGTGCTCACCTGCTTGCAGGTACCTTTGGACATGGGACTCCTGCTGTCTTGCTTGGACCTCACTGTGGGTGAATCTGTGGGCGCAGGCCTCTGGGGGTGGCCTCTGGTTCTCAGAGCTGCGGGTCCCAGGGGTGGGAGTCAACCCCACTCCCACCCCACCCCTGTGGAGATGTGGGGCTCAGCCCGCCCTGATTTTCCAGCCTGGAGGCACCGGGTGCTTGCAACATGGCAGGCAGGTGGGGTGGATGGGAACAACCCCATGCTTGGCACCCCTCATGCCTGCCCACTTGAAACCGCGCCAGTGTGTGTGACAAACACGCTCCCTGCTGGCCCCCCTGCACTGCACAGACTGGGTCTCAGTGGTGGAGGTGATTCAGGTCTGCTGGAGGGAGCAACCCCACCATCTCCCTTTCCCCTGGAGTGATGCCTGAGCCCCAGGCCCTTGCACCCCCAAGAAGGGGGGTGCCGGAAACACCTTCAGGGTAAAAAACCAAAACAAACCCAAAGCAGCTGTCCTGCCCTGCCCCTTTATCAGACACTGGTGGCTGCACGGAGTGGAGCGGAGCAGAGCGGAGCAAGTGAGCTAATGAGGGAGCAAGCACCCTGCACCCAGCACCCAGTGCAAGCTGGTTGGGAAATTCACTGATGTAGCAGATAGGCCCAGCCTCAGGGCTGTCGGACAGGTTTGGTTCCTGTGGGGTGTGGCTGGCTCAGGTCAGGGCTCCCCCACACTGCCACCCCACCCTGGGGGCCTCCAATGGGGGGCTTTGCAGTGCAGGGGAACTGCACAAGAGGAGGGGAGTATGTCTAGCACTTTCCCCAGAGCTGAGCTCAGACACATTTCCAGGTCTCAGTTTCCCCACCAGCCCTTGAGTTGGGGTGCTGAGAGGTCTGTTGTGGGGATTTGTTTGTGTAAATTGGGTTAGGCAAGGTCCAGAGCACACTCCTGGTAGGGACCCTTGGCCACCAGCTGGAGCCTTCCAGACAGATCCTTCCAGAATTTTCCTAAACTCTCCCTGGGAGAAGAAAGAAACCAGCTGAAAGAAAGAGCCACTCTTGGGTCAGTCCCCATGTTCGTAGAAAACTAGGTGTTCTGTGGACACCTCTGGCTTGTCTTAGAGGCCAAGTGTTAGGAAAGGTCCCCCTGGGGGGCAGCAGGGAGTGTTGGGCCTCCGTGGAGGTAGCTGATGGCCAGGGTGGGGAGCGGCTGCACCCTGGAGACACGGAATGTGGGGCGCCCTGCAGGGGAGGCCAGTGTGACTGCAGACAGACATGCCCACCCATGTCCCCTGGGGAGGCCATGGCTGAACCCAAGGGTACATTGGACGTGACTGGGGGCAGGGAAGGGGATAGTCAGAGAGGAAGAATGAGGTGACCAGAGCAGGCACAGCCAGGTACCAGCTGCTCAGCCCCACCTGTGTGGGAACTGGGCTGTGGGTCAGGGGCTGAGCCAAACAGCCTGGGTAAAAGATGGGGGGCAGCAGGTTGGGGTGAGGCTGGGCATGGCCTGTGTGGCAGCTGTGTTCCCTGAGGCAAGAGTCGCTGCTTACACCTGGATTCAGAGTAACTGGTGTGCGGGCGAGCCTGGGGCCTCTCCCACAGTCAGTACTACACCCCGTGGCCCACACAGCTCCTTAGGATTCCCCCCAGCAGAGCTGGTGCTGAGGGAGGGAGTGGAGGGGGCTCTTTGCTGTTTCCGGGGTGGGGTGGATGGAAGATTCTGGGCCTGAGGTCCCAGTACCTCCTGAGGGGGGAACTTCAATCTGTTCTCAGATGCTGCAGTTTCCTCTTGGCGCCCCTCAGTGATGGGTGCATGAAGACCCCCAGAATTCCCAGGGCATGGGGGCCAGAGAGATAGCGTGGCGGTAAGACATTTGCTTTGTGTGCAGAAGATCGGTGGTTCCCCCAAACCTGCCAGGAGCGATTTCTGAGCATAGAGCCAGGAGTAACCCCTGAGAGCTGCTGGGTGTGACCCAAAAACAAAAAACAAAAAAACAAATAACAGGGCCCGGAGAGATAGCACAGCGGCATTTGCCTTGCAAGCAGCTGATCCAGGACCTAAGGCGGTTGGTTCGAATCCTGGCGTCCCATATGGTCCCCTGTGCCTGCCAGGAGCTGTTTCTGAGCAGATAGCCAGGAGTAACCCCTGAGCACCGCCAGGTGTGGCCCCAAAACAAAAAAAAAAAAACAAAAACAAAAAACGAAAACAGAATTCCCAGGGCCTGGCCTGAGCCCAGGATTGGTGTCCCCCCACCTCATTATCTGGCTGTACTCCGTACCCTCACTTGCTGCCACACTTCGAGTGGGGTGGCAGCAAGCGACTGTTTACACCTGTGACATGGCAGGCCTGGTATGCTGTGACCCTGGCCCCCCATTCTCTTCAGACCCAGGATGTTCTTTGACCAATTCTCCTCAGGTCTGGGTGTGCTGTAACACTGCCCCCCTCTCACCCCGTCTTTGAAGATTTGACTCCCAAGTTTAAAGTTCTGGATCCCGCACCCAGACCTCACCCTGCCTCAGCTTCCTTTAGGGGTCCCTGGTGAGGCCAGATCTGTCTGATGTAGTCGTGGTTTTCCTGGGGACCCTCCCAAGCTCTGCTGTCATGGGGGAGGGGATGGGGGGGACTGAGGCTGTCTCAGCAGAGCTGGGTATCATCTATCCTGCCCACAGCTCCCAGGGACTCAGAGCCTTGAGCTTGGAGGGCTCAGGAACAGCAGGGAGGAGAAAGAAGGTTCTGGAATGCAGCTCAGGGCCCGAGTCCTTGGGGTCTTCTCACTTAAGTTCTCAACTGTCCCTGTCTTAGATAGGGCAGCCACAGATGGCGGGGTGGTCACCCCAGCCCTGAACTTGTGCCCTTCCGAGCCCTTGACCCTCTGGCCCTTCATTTCTCTGTCCTCTCTCCCTCTGTCCTTCTGTCTCTCTCTCCTTCTGTCCTGGCGTCTAAAGGGGATACTGTGCAGGTCACAGGATGCTGCCCCGCAAAAGATACCCAGTGACCAGCACATATTTGAAGTTTCAGGGCCGGAGCGATAGCACAGCGGAGTAGGGCATTTGCCTTGCATGCAGCCACTCCGGTACAATCTCTGGCATCACATACAGTCGTCCCCTGAGCCTTCCAGGAGTAATTCCTGAGCTGAGTCAGGAGTAACCCAAGCATAGCTGGGTGTGGCCCTAAAATAAAAACAAACAAAAAGATGTATTTGAGGTTCTTTAGACAAGGGGTAAGAGGATCTCTCAGACATTCCGAGTTTGGGGTTCGCCTGGATGTGCTGAGTCAGGGAGTCCCTGGTGTGCAGAGTGAAGATGAGAGGGTCATCCACTCTCTCCTCGCCGGGCCTGTGGATTTCTGAGCATGTATGTTGAGTCAGGTGCAGGGAGGTCCTGGCTGGGCAGGGAGGCCCTGTGGATAGGGAGGTGGTATATGGACAGGCCTGGTTTCCTGTGCACAGCCTTGGGGAGATTCGGGGTCTGGGCCAGGCTCTGTAGCGTTGTGACCCAGTGCAGTGGCTGCTCCAGGGGTGCTGGCCATGGGACACAGTCCCTGTTACAGCAGCCGCTTCATCTCGGAGCCAACTCTGGGTTCACAGGAGGGGGTTGTCCCGCTTCTCAGTGAAGTCAGGAAGCTCTGGGGCGCCCAGCCCCTTTCACGCCCACTCCCCACCGTGTCTGTGGGGGCCACAGGTGGTGCCTGTATGGCTGTGCCCTATGCCAGGAGTAGGTGTAACAGTGACACTGGTGCTGTTCCCACAGGCCCTGTCTTACTGGGACAGCCAGAATTCCTGCTGAGGAGCTGCCATGCCCCCAGACACTGAGCTCTTGACTCAGTGCACCAGGGGTTGCGAGCCTCTGACTTAGAGTCCGCATCCCCCTTGCAGGCTCGTGGCATGGGCAGGTCCCCGGTGCAGGCTGTAGTGTGGGGTACAGACCACTTTCTAGAGGGCCCCTGACTGCCCCGGCCCACACTCTGCTGTCTGCTCACTTTAGGCTTTGAGGAGACAGAGACAGTGCATGGAGGGTCCCCCTGTACCTCCTCCTTCTAGGCCTTATCCATCCCAGGTCTAGCTGGTTCAGTCACGCCCCCCCACCCCACCCTAAGCTGCATGTCTGGCAGGGGAGGTGTAAAGGGAGTCAGGGACAAAGGCCCTGATACTGCTCGCTGTGCCTTCTGTAGTATGCCCAGTCCTGCCTGGGGGGTCCTGAAGGAACCAATAAAGTCCCTTTTCTGGAACCCTGCTGCTGCTGCTGGCTTGAGCAGTTGGGTGGTGTAGACATAGGGGTCTGTGTCCTGACCTCCGAGCCAGTTTTCGTCTTATCTTGGTGAGTAGGGGTCTGGACCAGTCAAGGGGGTTGCAGGGAGGGGCCCCCAATCTTCACAGGTCACTGTGTTCAGGACTTGACTGACTCCGAGAAGGGTTGGGCGGCTGGTGTGGTGCACAGGGTGACCGACCCCCTGTGGGAAGTGTTCTGGGCACTTCTCCTAGTGGCTCCATCGGAGAGGGCTGGGCTGGCGGCGGGTGAACTCCAGCCTGGTCTGGGGGTTGCTCCGAGGAACCACCTGGGTGGTCTCTGTTGTGTGCAGCCCCTCAGAGTCTGCCCACATCTGGGACTTATGATATCTACATCTGGGACTCAGGGTGCCAACATCTGGAGCACAGGGTCTCCACATCTGGGACGCATTACTTTCTGTGGGGCTCATTCGGACTCGGGCTGGGTGGGAGCCGCCCCTCCTTAGCTGGACCCTGAGCCTCCTGAGCTGGAAGATCACTGTGGAAATCAGTGTCACGTAGTCCTTGACGCCTACAGGGGCCTGACCCAAGGGACTTTTGGAAAACTGGGGTCTTTGATGGGGCAGCACAGGGGACCCTCTGGGGTCTGGTCAGGCCTCTAGCCCTTTGGGTGCCCTAGGATACGTTGCTGGGGGCTGGTGTGGTTGCTCCAGGCGTGTGGGCAGTGGCGCTGAGACACACCCCTGCCCTGTGATGTACTAGGCAGGGGCCTGTATCTCCCCACTGGGGCCAGGAGCTGCGAGTGTGTGACCGATGCCTTCAGTCTAGCTAGGTGCAGGCTCATGCCCAGTGCCCCACATAGTCTGGGCCATGGTGGCTCCCCAGGAGCCTCTCAGGCAGGTGGGTACTAGCCTCAGGTGTCAAGGGGCTGTCACCCCCCACATGTTCCTCCAAGATGAAGTTTAGGGTCCTTGTGCTCCCATGGCCCCATTGGGCAGGTTTGCCCAGATCTGTGGGTACGTGGGTGCTGCGGGGGTGGTTCAGTGGTGAGGGGTACAGCCCTGGACTGGACACACGCAGGGAGCTCTATGCCTATGGGGAGTCTCTTTTAGGATTGGGTGTGTGAGGCCGGGTGGGCTTGGGCAGGGATGGGCAGGGACTGGGCTGGGGGTGCTTCCTGAGCTTGGCTCTCTCCTGCGTCCCCCCAACTGGGCTGGTTGCCCCACGGGGAACCTGCCTGCACGGGGACCCCTGGCCGGTCCCCGAGGCCTCAGTATTGCTCGCGGCGGCATGATGGCTGCATGTCGTAACTGATGTGACTCGGCGCGTGTCGAAATGGGGCTGCGCGTTTCCCAACTTCCTGCCGCCGCCTGCGGGGCCTGGTCTCTGGGGACCAGGACAGGGACAGAGCCGTGTGTGGGGTCACCCCTGCCCTGGGGCCCTGGGAGGGGCTGGGGAAGGGACCAGGGTCTCTGTGCTAGAGGCTGCAGGGGTGGGGAGCCCCTCATGCCAGCACCCCCGGGCTCCACCCCAAAGCCCTGCTGGAAAGAGGTTGTGCAGCCCACTGCTGAGTGGATGGGGCTGCCCGAGTGCCTGTTGGGCTCAAGGGTTCTCTGTGGGCGCTGGAGTAAGTTGCTCTGACTCTCCATACAAGGTCCCGTGGATGGATCAGGGCAGGGCCGAGCTGTGGCCACATTTGAACTGAGATCTCGGCTCTGTGCCCACCCTCGCCCCCTGCTGCCCCTGGGTTGCCCCTGGCTGTAGCAGTTCCAGGCACCTTCTTGAGTCTCCCTGGTGGTGCCTTAGGAAGGTCTCTTCCCCCACGGGGCGGATCAGGGCGACTTCCCGGAGCAGGTGGCGCGGGAACTGGTCGGAGTGGCCTGGGGAGTTTTGGGCCCAGAACAGCACGTCTGAGCCCACGGGCAGGAGCAGGGGCCGCTGTTCCCGGAAGTGCTGGACGCCCAGGGGTGCGGCTGAGGCCAGGCGGATGAACACCCTAGGAACTCATCTGACTGCAGCCTCGAAGGGCCAGGCCTGGGATTTTGGGGCAAGTGGAGCGGCTTAGGGATCCCAGTCACCTCTGGGTCAGGAGCCCTTGGGAGACTGGTGTGAGTAAGGGGTATGGGGCTGCTGGGCTGTGGGGGTGCTGGGTGGGTCTGGAGAAGGGAGTGGTCAGCTTAGAGCCTGCTCAGGGGACTGGGACGAGGCAGAACAGGGGTGCTAGGCGAGCCTCAAGCACCGTCCCTGAGGGCATCTGGGTCCCCTGGGCTGAGTGGGGGTGGTAGAAGGGCTGCTTTGTCGCCCCCATGAGGCACGGGGAGGCCGCATGGTACTGGCTGAAGTCTGTCGTGGGGGCTGAAGTCTTTGTGCCAGGGCTTGGCTGAGGGACCTTACTCTCATGGCCTTGCCCACCCCCCTGCTTGTTCCTGCCCTGCTTATGGGCCTTCTGCCTCCATCCCTGAAGTCTAGGGTCGAGTGGCGTCCTGAGGGTATGATGTCCAGGGATGTCGATCCGGGGTGTATCTCTGGGGTTCTAACTGTTACCTCTGTCTGGTATCTTGACAGACTTTAGTCTGGAACTCTTTGGGTAACCATCGGGTCACCTCTCTGGGATTACCTACTGTCCAATCTGGTTTGTCCTGGTGGGTGGGATAGGACAGCTGGGCAATCTGTGAGCTGGGATTGGGTGTCTGATGTGAGGAGCAGGGCCTGGCCCCAGGCAGACTTCCCTGCTCTGCCAGGCAGAGATCTTCCTGGGGGAGGTGTTGTGCTGGTATGGACCCACTGAGGTGAGGGTGGTGTGGTGAACTAGGGGTGACTGAGGAGCTGCCAGGTGAATGTGGGGTGTTACCTGCCTGTGGGCTGCTGTGAGAGGTAGGCTCTACACCAACCCAATGTCCTGTGGGGCCGAGACCTGCTTGACTTGACCAGCCCTGACCCCCCGGGGTCTGTGCCTGTCTTGGGCAGCCCTGGGGGGGGTGTCTTAGCGCTATACTCCAGGCTGTGAGGTGTGCAGGATGTACACATGTCCCTAGGGTATGTGAGGGACAACCTGGCAGGAGCCCACAGCCCATGATGGGGTGCTGCATAGGACTAGCAAACTGACCCTCTCTTGCCCTGAGCCTGGTGCTGTGACTGTCGCTTGATCTGACTTCAGGGTGCTGGCTGAGAGGGTGGGGGCCACGGGTCTCCTAGGGTGGGAGCTGCCTGCAGAGACCATGCTGCTGTGAATAGAGCCCTGGGGTTGGACAGAACAGTGGACAAGGGTCATGTGTATAGGAGCAGGTGGGGCTGGGTGCGGCTGAAGGGCCCTTGGGCTGGGCCTACTTCATGTTGGGTTTTCTGTTTGGGTCTACACCTGGCGATGCTCAGGGGTTATTCCTGGCTCTGCACTTAAGAATCACTCCCCATTTGGGAGCTCAGGGGACCCTGTGGGATGTCAGGTATGGAACCCAGGTCAGCAGTGTGCAAGGTGTGCGCCCTCTCTACTGTGCTATTGTTCATCCAGCCCTGGTGTCTCAGCCATGAGAATCCCAGGGCCTGTTGCCTCCTTGATTGTGCTGGATCCTGAGAGACGTTCTGACTGTGCCCCCCTCCAGCCCTTGGCTCTGTGTCTCTGGGATGTCCCTTTCCCTCCATCATTGCCCTGAACCCTACTGCACCCTCTCAGCAGCCTGCCCTAGGAGTTAGCATGAGGTGGGCAGGAGACGGCCAGGACCATGACTTTCCAAAGAGTGCAGGACTGCTCAGAGTTGCTCCTGCTGCCTCGTGGTTCTGAGAATCTGCACCCCCCCAACCCCCATGGTATTGGGAGTGCTGTTGTAGTCTGGCTTTCTCCTTGCACACCTGGTTTCCTGCTTGTATCCCTGGCCATCCCCTGCACACCTGACCTCTCACCTGCACGCCTTGCTTCCCTCCTGCATACCCGGTCTCTCCCTTGCAGGCTTGGCCTCTCCCCTGCACGCCCACCTTCCTGCTATGTCCTCCCCGCAGGCCAGACCTCCCCACTAAGCTGGCCAGTGGTCCCCACACCCAGCCATCATTCTGTGTGGGGGTCACGCTGTCCCTACATGTCTGGGTTTTCTCCTAGGCCGCTCCTAGGCCTGGACCACATGTCTGACTGAGGCCCAGCCCACCTGGGCACATGCCAAGCCACCCCGCAGGCCACCACCTGCTGGGCCGGCGCCGGGATTGAGGAAACGGCCTGTGGTGGGCCCTGTCCTCTTCCAAGCAATCAGGGTTTCGGCCAATGGGAGCTGTTGGTGCCCAGGTGCTTGAGCGGGTGGTGGCCTGGGAAAGGGGAACTCGGCCAGTGCCCGCCACTGGCACAGACGCCCATGTGGACCCGTCTACTTCTGGTGCCTGCTGAGCCACCATGCTGCATCGCCCAGGGCCATGGGGCCCTGAGCCAGCTAGTCGGGGACTGCTGGGGTCTCCACCATGGTGGGCCACCCCTCCCGCCCTCACCATGAAGCTTCATCTATTGACCTCCTTGCCGGGGGGCAGCCTAGCCTGGTCCCTGGGGGGCCGCAGGTGGTGGGCAGGTAAGTGGGCTAGGCGGGGTGGAGCGGGCAGAGGAATAGTTCCAGCTGGTCATGGAGTCTGAGCCATGAACAAGCTCAGGACATGGTCACTCTGGCCTGGTCCAGCCCCTTCCCCTGAGGATCTCTGCTGACTGACCATGTGGGGGTCAGTGGAGGGGTGTAGACCCCAGGAGGCCAAAAGCTGGGACAAGACCGAAACCCCAACACTGACCTTGCGTGGGATCACCTGCCTCCTTCTGCATCCTGCTTTGGCCTCCTGGACCCGTTGTCCCCCCTGTGTCCTTAGGCCCGGCTTCCTGCCCTGGACCTTCATCTTGGATGATGTTGAGACGTGAGGGGTGCCTGGGTGTTCAGCTGGACTGGGGCATGGGTATCTGAGGTGGGTCATGGGGCTGAGGTCCCCAGATGTGTGGGGGGCTCCGTCTTGGTTTCTGGCGTCTCCCTGTTCCCTGAGAGGCTGCCATACACCAGGATACGAGACATGGGACAAGGGTCTCTGCAGAAATCGCCTGAGTCTCCCAGGGTTGCATGTCACCATCTGCTATAGGTTCCGAGCTGCCCCTAGACTGTTGCCGGGCCTTCCCTTAGTGCCACTGTGTGCTAGGAGGCTTGGGGTTCCCCTGACTCGTCAACACATTTCTGCCCCTGCCCTTTCTTGCCATGTTCCTCTGGCCTGGAGCTGGACCTGACAGGGCAAGGAGGCCACTTGGAGGACTGTGCCTGGGTTTGGGGAACCATGGGATAGACTCAGCGCCTTGGAAAGGTTTTGGGTTCCTCTGATTCCTGCACTATGGCTATCTGCCATGTCCTCCACCCTGCCTTCTCTGTCACCCCACTGGCTGCAGCTTCAGGGGGCCCTAGAGTAACCTTGCCCCAGGGCTGCCCAGCAAGCCCACAGTTCCCTTTTCCTCATCCCCACGACTGCCTCCAGGGCTTGTAGGTGCAGGACTCCCTGCCTGCCTGGCCTGGTCCCAGAGTGGAAAAGTGGGCATTGTGTAGTCCTTTGGGAGGGCAGATGTGGCCTTTCTGCCTCATGACCTGAGGGCTTGATATAGGGAGGGCAGGGTGGGTAGCAGTGCCACAGTGGGATGCTCCAGAGCTGCCGAAGGGGGTCACCTGTGTCTGCCTGAGGGGCCTTGGTCCTTTTCTACACCTTGGGGTGTCGGGAACTTGGGACATGCTCTGAGAGATGACGTGACAAGAGGTGCTAAGACATGCTAAGATGGGGTATCAGGACATGGGGAGGTGCTGAGATGGAGTATCAGAGGACTTGGGGTGCAAAGTCTTCTCTGGAGGGAGCTTGGGGGATACCCCAGGGGAGGTTAAGCTGAGTGGGGAGAATCCCTCTCAGCATTTTGTCTGTATGTGGATCCCTGCTGCTCTGGGGTGTGGGGGCTAAGCACTGAAGGGGCACTCTTGGGGAGAGTTTCAGCAGTCTGTGCCTAGGTGAGTGGGGGCTGGCCCCAGCAGCCAAGGACGATGCAAAGCGCCAGACGGGGAAACCACATTCTCTCTCGTTCTGTGTCACAGTCCCTGTGGCAGGGCCTCAGGAGTGTGGGGCATCCCCTACAGCCAACCACACCCTGGGGATTCTGGGATTCTCTGGGTTTCCCTCCATAGCCCCGGATCAAGAATGCTGGTGGGTCAGGTGAGGAATAGAGATCATGGTGAGGGTGAGGTAGGCAGCAGAGCATATCTTATTCCTGTTGTAGAGAACCCACCTTGGGTGCCCACAGCTCTGCCTGGCTGGAAGAGGCGCCTAAGGACTGTCACGGGAACTCCCTGTTCTGACACCTCTCTCTGTCTGGGGTACCCCTAGGTGCTGGGGGTAGCCTGCGGCTGCAGAGGGGAGTGCTCAGCTCTCTGGACAGATGCCAGGCCCTGTCATCTCTCCTCAGACTAGCACCTGGGCACATGCCACCTGTTGATGCATATGAGCCTCGACACGCTCCTGGTACCTTGGCTTCTGGGGACACCACGCCCATCTCCTCCCTCTGCCTTTGCCTCCTTTGGGGGGCCCAGGATTGAGAACCAGCTCTGGGCCGCTCGGGGTGCTTGTTGGGATAGAAACCCACCCCTGCTGGGAGACCCATGCAGGATTGTCGGGGCACATCTGGGTTTCTCTAGGGCATCTAGTTCCCACATCCTGGGCCAACTGCTGTGAAGGTCGGGGACACACTACCATAGGCAGTTACCTCACTCAGGACCAGTCACCCCAGATGGTACCACATTATTGAGGCATCACAGCTATTGGAGTACTGCATCTTTGGGGTGCGAGATCAGCACCATTGGGGTGCTGGATCATAGGGGTGTCACAGCTCTTGGGGTACTGCATCACTTGGGGGTCCCACATAATCAGGGTGCTACATGTGTTTGGGTGCCCTCATGTTGAGGTTTCAGCACCTGGGCTGGTGACAGGTGCCTGTAGGAATCTGGTTGAGGCTGCAGAGGAATCTGGGTGATCCTTAGCTGGGCCTGTGCTGAGGGGCCTCTTCATTGTGGGCTCTGGGGGAATCCCCACAAGGCCCTGGTCTCGAGGCCCAACCTGGGCTGCTTGTCATAGCAAACCTCCCTGGCCACTCCTTCCTCCCTGCCTGCTCCCCACTTCCTCACAGCGGCTGGGCTCCCGCCACCACCAGCCCCGCCACAGGGCCCCCACGTGTGGGTAGGGAGGGTGGGTAGGTGGATGGCCAGGGGCACCAGCCTGCACTCTGCCTCCGGCTTTAGGCACATCCCCAGGATCTGGGAGTGCTGGGCTTACGGGTCAGGGGGATGTGGGTGATGACAGAATGCAGATAGGGGGTGCAGGTAGAAAGGGAGATCCTTCTGGCATTGGTCGGTCCTGAGCCTTGGGGGGGGGTCTCTGTGTGGGGTCCTCACTAGGCACTGTGCAGGGGGTGCTGTGACTGCTCTCTGTCTCTCCCACCGTTTTTCATCCTCCAACCTGGTCTCTGTCCTTCCCTGTCCCTCTTCAGCCCTCCCTGCTGGTCTCTGAATCCTGCCCCCCCCCATTTCTGTACTATCCCTGAGGGTTGGGTAGAGGGCACTAGGAAGTGGAGCTCAGTTTTAGGGGTATCAGGGTGAAGGAGATGCTGCCTTGTGGTGGTGGGTACACTGGCCCAGAAGTCTCTGGGGGTCCCCAGGCACCCCAAGGGGTCCTACTCATTCTGTGTCCCCACAGGCCAGAGATGTGGACCCGGCAAGGCAAAGACCCCTGAGGAGCCGAGGTTTTAGCCTGAGACCCCAGATGTGGTGGGGCTCTAGGGGGTTTCCCCTAGTTGCAGCAGGGACCACACACAGTGCAGCAGCAGTGAGCACTTCCTTTCTCCTCCTGATGTGCCAGTGGCCCCCCACTCTTCCTCCCCAAGCAGCTGGGGTGACACCCCCACAGGACATGAGCACATCAGGAACCCTGATAGCTCCTCCGTTCCTTGGTTCCAGGGGGCAGCCCTGGGATATGGGCACGACTCAGTGCCCCCTTCTCGCTGGATTTCCCCCAGCCCCTTCTCTCCTCCATGCCCCTCCTTGAAGCACCCACTGGCCCCAGTCTGGGGTCCCCCACCCACCTCTGTAGGTTCAGAAGGGCCTGGGCACCCTGTACACCACTTTCCTGGCTCAGGGCCCCCACTGATAGGGAAGCTGCACTTTCTACCTTTCTCCTGCTGGACAGGCAGGGGAACAGGACATGGGATGTCCCCCACTTTTTGCTGGGCCCTCATGCTATTCAGAAAAGACCACCTGGTGGGATTGTCCTTTCCCTCCCCTATAGGGATCACTTGCTGACATGGGAGCTTGTGTTTGGAGACATGGCTGCCCTCCTGCTCTGGGACCACCCCAGCCCCTGCTAGCTTCCCTGGTATTCCCTGGTATTCCAGGAATACCTGAGTGCCCATGTTGCCAACCATCTACCCTCATGCACACAGCCTCTCCCTGCCTCCCGTGACACATAGCCTCCCCCCACCCCCTGACTTGCTGGCCACTAACCTTCCTCTATGGGACATTTACCCAGAGGCGACTTCACTGCTGGTTCCATATCCCCCACTGAGGTCAGGGCCTCTAAACCCCCTTCTCACAGGCTGGGCATGTGTGGGGGTGCTCCCAGATGCTGTGGTGGGGTGTGACGTGGCCCAGCTTTTGCTTTTGTGGTGTGCAATAGAACAGGATCAGATAAGGGGGTGCTGGCCTCAGAGCAAATCCTAGGAGGCCTGGGGGTCCTTATTGAGACTGGGGTGACCGAGAGGCCGGAGGATATGCAGGAGTTTCTCTCTGCACACCCCCTCCTGGCCAGACTCCAGGGTTCAGAAACCACATGTCTTCGTCCATTGTCCGGGAGCCATTGTCGCCCTCCTGGGCATGCTCTGTAAACAGAGTTGTAAACAGGAAGTCCCTGGGGGATGCGGGGACAGGGAGGGGGCAGGGGGGACTGTGGGGCTGTCAGGGCTACGGGTGCTGCCAGCACTGTTAGGGGTGCAGGGTACTGTAGAGGTGAAAGGCACTGTTGGAACTCTTGGGCACTTGGGATTTGGGATGCTGTTGGGTTACAGGCACAGTCGAATTTTGGGGACTTCTGGGACTCATGGGCATGGTTGGGGTGCTGGCTGCTGTTGGGGCTCATGGATACTGTTGGGGTGCAGGCACTGTTGGGTTTGGGGTGCTGTTGAAACTCTTGGATACTGTTGGGGTGCAGGTACTAAGGGGTTTGGGGCACTGTTGGAGAACAGTTGGTCCTTTGTTGGTGTTCCATTGTTGGTGTTCCTGGTACAGTTCAGGTTAGTCCTGGGGGCCATGTAGGCACTATGGAGGTGGCCCTGGGGCTTCCTTCATATGTTTGGGTGCTAGGGTGGATGGGCAGGTGCAGACTGGGGCATGTGTCCTGTGAAGCAGCCTGCTTTCCGATTTGAGGGTACTGGATACCCTGCATCCTGTCTTTCTGAAAGGTTTCGATGGGCTGGGTAGTGCCTTGTGCAGGAAACTGCAGGGGTAGAGCCTAGTTCTTGGATTTTCTGGTGATCTGCCCCCCCCCCCCAGCACTGTGAGACCCCTTTATCGCCCCGTGTCTACCAACAACCCTGAGGAGCCTAAGTCCCACCACTACCTGTCGGGTCACTGCGAGAGTGAGGCAGGTTGTTGGAATGTAAAATCTGGGAATCCTGGTCATGGGACATGGACATCCCTGATGTACCTGTGGTTGGTGTGGGACATGGGGTATCTCAGAGGAGGTTGCAGGGATCCAGCAGGGGTGGTGGTGGTCAGCTGTGGACCTTTTCCTGCTGCCTCTGACCAGCCCTTAGTTGTTCCCTCCCTGCCTCCTGGGAGGGAGGCTCTTCCTGGGGGACCTGGGAGGGACCCAAGAGGTATCAGATGCCCAGGGCATGTCTGCAGTTTTGTTTTTTGTTTTGTTTTTTGTTTGTTTGTTTTTGGTCACACCCGGCAGCACTCGGGTTACTCCTGGCTCTACGCTCAGAAATCACTTTTGGCAGGCTCGGGGGACCATATGGGATGCCGGGATTTGAACCACCGCCCATCTGCATGCAAGGCAAACACCCTATCCCATGCTATCTCTCTGGCCCATGTCTGCAGTTTTGACCCCTGCCTATAGGTGTCACTGTGGGAGGAGTTAGGCTGGCATCCCACCCAGGGCCGTGGACCATGGATTCCCAGGTGCTGTTGGCAAGTGGGTGGATGGAGGCAGGTGTGGGCAGCCAGGTGTGCCTCCTGGATTTGTTGAGTGGGTGCTGGTCCTAACATGGCTGGGCGCTGGAGTTCCATGTTGGAACATGATTGTGGGGGAGGGGGGTTTCCTAGACTATTTGCACAATTTCCCAGGAAAAAGCAGCTGAGGGGTGCAGTGTGTTTGTATGTGGGGAGGCTTAGATCCCTTAACAGGTGGAAGTGGGGGGCATAACTGCTGCTTGTGTCTCTCGGGGTGGGGTAGGAGCCTAACGAGCGTGGTCTGGGGTTGAAGGCACCGAGATGAAAGGGCCGTGTGGGAGGTCCCAGCGCCCCATGGCTTCTGCGGGCGGCTGCCCGTCTGCCTGGCACACCTGAAGACCCACCGGAAGCTCCCTGCCCTCCCCGCCTGCTTGCCTCTCCCGTCTCTTCAGCCCTGAATAGGAGCTGCTGGAGGTCCGGGGGTGGACAGTGTAGCAGCATGTAGACGTGGGAAGGGGTTCCCCCAGTCAAGCAGCTGTGAGGACACAGCCTCATGCTGGCTTCTGACTCCCCAAGTCAGGCCGAGTACATGGGGCATTTCTGCTCCTTGAGGCCGCTCCGGCATCAGGAATTTTCACTCCTGCATGGCCCCATTCCTCATGTGGCTAGATCATCTGGCTGGGGCAGGCAGCTTTCTGTTGGGTCTCTGCTCCAATGGTGGGACCCAGAAGCCTAGAGCACAGTGGCGGGTGCCTTTTGAGAGCTGTGATTCTGGGGTCTGACTTAGTTTCAGGGGTGGGGGCACTGGGCAGCAGAGCAGATTCCTGACTCACTGTCCATTGGGTTCTTGTCTTTCAGACTTCTCCACCCAGGTCAACTCTTCCTCTCTCAACTCCCCAACAGGCCGGGGCTCCATGGCCGCACCCTCTCTGCATCCATCTCTGGGGTCTGCCATTGGCCCCTCGCTGGGTTCCCCTGGACAGCTGCACTCACCCATCAGCACACTGAGCTCCCCCATCAATGGCATGGGCCCGCCCTTCTCCGTCATCAGCTCCCCCATGGGCCCCCACTCCATGTCGGTGCCCACCACACCCACCCTGGGCTTCGGCACTGGCAGCCCTCAGGTAAGTGCAGGGGTGGGGCCTGACTCAGGCAGTAGATGGGGTCTGGACCAGGGACCTGGGGTACATGCAGTGAGGACCCATTGGGGCCATGTGCATAGTCATACTGTCCCCACTTCTGGGGCTTCAGTCAGGTTGTCCTGCATCTATATGTTCCTCCACCTCAACCCTGTCTCTCCTGGGTGCTCCTCTTCAGGTGCTCCTGGCCACTCCACCACCTCCAGAGCCCCAGCTGTGATCCTCCAGTCTCCCCATGCCCAGCTTAGGGATTTCCTGCACAGGATGCAGTGCTAAAGAGACACCATGTCTGGGCACAGATGTGCCTCTGCACAGCTGGCTGGCCCTGGGCCCTTGCTGCCAATGGCTGTTCACACCCACTCTTTGAGCTGCATTCTGGGCTTTCACAGGGACCTGGATCAGCCTCAGCCCCTCTTATTTTACATGGGTTCCTGGTTCCAGCCTGGGTTGAGGGGCTTCAGGCCCAGCTGGGCCTCAGTGTCTCCCTGCCGAACTCCCAGGCTTTTGCCTTTTCTCTTAGGTAACCTGGGGCCCTGCATGCACACAGCTGGCCTTGACATGGTTGGGCCCCACATGGGTGCTCAGAAAGCTTCTCTGGAGGTGATCTTGGGATTTGGTCTCATGAGAGCTTCAGGACAGGGGAGTTGGTCAGCCATGCATTTGCTGAACCCTACCTGCCCATCGAGGACCCCATACCCCACAGGCAGAGAGGCTCTGTGTGGCCTCCTGATCAATGTTCTTCTGATTGGGCAGA
Source organism: Suncus etruscus (assembly GCF_024139225.1). Classification (NCBI taxonomy): domain Eukaryota; kingdom Metazoa; phylum Chordata; class Mammalia; order Eulipotyphla; family Soricidae; genus Suncus; species Suncus etruscus. The sequence goes on along the minus strand of NC_064852.1, from coordinate 20,293,744 downwards.
GGGCTATGGCTCTTAAGTAGGTTGGGGCCCGGTATCTGTATCCTCGCCTGCAGCTGTTCTGTTTTTAGCAATCTCTGAGTCCCTTGCTGTTGTCTCAGGCCACCTTCCTCGAGGAACAGGACTGGCCACCTCCAGCCTCACAAAAGTCTTGGCCAGACTCAGTCCTACTCTGCTGGCTCGGGAGCCTGTCAGGGCAGGTGGACATGCTGGGCCCAGGGATCCATGCTTGAGGTTGGCGACCCTCATGGGGCCTGCAGAATTAAGGGTGGCTATAAGACCCCCCATTCTGCTAGTGAGACACCATCTGTCCACCCATCAGCTGCTGGGGGGCAGAAAACGGGGGGGCTGAGCCTTGTGTTGGTCTCTGCAACACCCCCCCTCCCCCGCCTACCCCGCTCAGGAACTGAGGTCAGCTTTGGGGGTTCAGCGGTTTGTCTTGGAAACCCGGGGTTCCCCATATTCCTGGGACTGTGGGTGGAACGGAGGAGGATGCGCCCCCACCCTCTGCCCCAAACCACAACCGCGAAGTCAGAGTGTCCGGAACCTGCTGTCTCTGGCCTCTTTTGGGGGCGGGGGTTGCTGGCATGTTGCCCAGTACCCAGACCTTCCCCATCCAGACCATTTTGCTCCTGTGGGCAGCGCCATGCTGGTACCTATGTCCTGGCCAGCGGATGGGTCCCAGGGTGCCCCTGTCTTGCCAGGCTGCATGTGAGGCCACCCCCCCAAGCAGGAAGGGCGCGGTGGGTGTAGACAGGGCTGAGCCAAGAGCCCAAGTGGTAGGAAGATGCAGGAAGTGAAATGAATCCTGAGGCTGCAAAAGGGGAAACAGAGGCCCGAGTGCCGCTCCCCCAGGCCTGGCACCCGCCTGCTCTGCACAGGCACAGGGTTGGGGGCAGGGTGGGGTGCCCAGGCAGGGGGCAGAAGGATTCTGACCCTGCGGGGGCTTGGCACCCCCTGTTCCTGCACATTCTCCTGAAGAGACCCAGAGCTCAGGGCTGAGGGCCTGAATGAGAATCGGAACATTTTACTATGCAGCCCTAAGGAGCCTGCAACTGCTTCCTGCAGGGCCTCTGCCTCAGTTTACCCTGGGCCTTTGAGACAGGCAGGTGCCCCCATCCTGTGGTTTGGGGCCACCGGAGAGGAAACTTCAGAGGAAATGCCCCAGTTCCTCCATTGGCCGAGCGGGTGCGGCAGCGAGGTACCCAGACCCTCACAGGAAGCTGCACCCTGAGAGTTTGTGTGGCGGGTGGGGGCCCCCACAACCCATACCTCATACTAGCCCATGCCCACACCCAGCCCACAAGACCTCATCCCCCTGGGTGCTGCTTCCGACATCCTTCTACCTTCCTGGATCAGATATGGGCCCTGACATCAAGACTGCCCTCAGGGGAGTACTCGGTCCTCGAGACCCCTTTCATGTTGGGGTGTGAGGGACAGAAGCAGAATTGGGGACCCTTTGGGGAGCCTGGGAATGTCTTATACCTTAGGGCTGGGTGCCAGGGACCCTAGAAAGCTTATCCTCATGCCTTTGTTTCTCTGCTGCAGCAGGGTCTCCTGAGACTCCAGGTTCCTTCTCTGGGGAATTGCCGCCCACCCCCCTACTGCCCAGGGACTCTCCCCTAGGGCAGCTCTGGCCTGTGCCCACTCAGCAGATTTTGATGTTTGGTTCCCTAGTCAAGGGAACCCCTGGTATCCTAGTGTTTGGGGACTAGGAGGGGACAGAGTCCCACAAGCCACCCTCTCCTGACCCTCCTCTTGTGCTCTGAGGCAGGTCAGCAACACCTAGTAGCTGCATTCTTGAGGGCTAAGGTGGGGGAGGATCCTGAGGGCTGAGAGTCAGTTAGACTCTTTCTTTTATTTTTATTTATTTATTTATTGGCCACACCCGGCTGTGCTCAGGGGTTACTCCTGGATATGTGCTCAGAAATTGCTCCTGGCTTGGGGGACCATATGGGATGCCAGGGGATCGAACTGCAGTCCGCCCTAGGCTAGTGCCGGCAAGGCAGGCACCTTACTGCTCTTTGCCACCGCTTTGGCCCTGAGTTGGGCTCTCTGTCCGGAAGAGAGGGGGAGCAAATACGAGGCTGGGGAAGGAAGGACAGAGGTTCCCACAGCTGGAACCAGCCAAGGCAGGGAAGGGGGTAGTACAGTGGGATAGGGGGCCCTGTGGCCCGGGTGTTGGGCCTTGGAGAACAGGAAATGCTGTGCTGGGTGATTGGGGTGGGGGGACCCCCACAGGGAACCAAAAGTGCTGTGTCATAGGTAACTTTCCCATGCTTGTCGCCTCAGCTCCGTGGCCAGCACCCCTTTCTCTGCGACCCCACCCCTCTTGGTCTCCGCCTCCACAGAGCAGGTGTTAGAGCTGTATCTGTGGTCTGAGGAAAGGTCCCCAAAGCCCCTGCCCTGAACCTGTGCTGGTGGCCGAGTCCAGACTGGGAACCCTTGTTCTCTCAGGGATCACCTGGGCTGGCTGCTTGCCCCAGTTTCTCCTCAGTGACCCCCGTATGCCCTCCTCAGCTCAGCTCACCCATGAACCCAGTCAGCAGCAGTAGCAATGAGGACATCAAGCCACCACTGGGCCTCAACGGGGTGCTCAAGGTCCCGGCCCACCCGTCGGGGAACATGGCCTCCTTCACCAAGCACATTTGTGCTATCTGCGGAGACCGCTCCTCAGGTAGGGGCCCGCACAACAGGGCCAGGGGCAAGGCAGGGTAGGGCACTGTGTGTGTGTGTGTGTGTGTGTGTGCGCGTGTGCCTGTTTTCCCTGTTCACCCCACCTCCATCTGCCACAGGCAAGCACTATGGGGTGTATAGCTGTGAGGGCTGCAAAGGCTTCTTCAAGCGGACAGTTCGCAAGGACCTGACCTACACATGCCGGGACAATAAGGACTGCCTGATCGACAAGCGCCAGCGCAACCGGTGCCAGTACTGCCGCTACCAGAAGTGCCTGGCCATGGGCATGAAGCGGGAGGGTAGGCTGGCATGGGGGGACAGGGCAGGCACTCTTGGTGGGGCCAACATAAGGTGAGACCTGCACGGGGCCAGCATCTGGAGGGGCAGGGCAGACGAGGGGTGGGGCCAAGAGGGGGCAGGGCTGGCACAGGGCAGGGCCTGCTGGCTTTGCTGTGGGGCATGTGTTTATCCAGTGCACCCCAGGGAAGCTCAGGCTCCGACTATGCATTTTGTCCCAAGACCGCAGTGTCTCCAGGCTGAATCCCGGCCTCCAGCACCAGTTAGTTTTGGTGGGAACACAGGAGGGACCTGGTGGGGTGTTTGGTGGTATATACCTGTCTTATAGCTGGTCGCAGGTGGGAGTGGGTGCTAGACTTGGAGCCCTGCCTGCAGTTGGGTTCCCTTTCCCAGGCTGCATTACCCCGGCCCTAGAGTCCTGAGATGTGTCCATTGAGGGGCCAGATGTGTATGGGGGAGGGGCAGGTGTGAGCAGCTGCGTTTGACCTGCTGACCCTCCAGGGCTCACAGTCTGACCCCTCCACTGTGACAAAGGCAGCTCAGGCTCCCCCTTCACCTACTCATGCTGACCCCTCACCTGGTCAGTGCCGGGGGCAGCTGTGTGTCGGGCTCTTGTAGATGACCTTGACACTGTCCCCACACTCACAAAGGAGTGGAGTATAGAGGTGGCACTGGGGACTCAGGGACAGCTGGATCTGTTATTTGGTAGTATGGGTCTTTTGTGGGCTCTCTTGGCCCAAGGCCTCATAGGGGTCTTTTGGGGGTTCCTCTGCTACACAGCCTTACCATGTGTCTTATGGCCCAGCTCCCTGGCCCATCCCACAACAGGACGGCCCAGGGGTGGGAAGGTTTGCGCCTGACTGGGGATTCTTCTCTGTGACCCAGCTTTGTGGGTCACCTGAGTGGTGTACTAACTGCACCCCTCATCAATGGATAGGGGGTGTTCTGGCCCTTGCCCAGACTGTCGCTCCCTCAGATTCCCCAGGCTGGGAGCACAAGGCATCACCCGGCGGGGACTGGGGGTGCGATGGCATCTGTGTTGGCCTTGGTTAGGCCTGCACAGGCAGATGAGCAGGCAGACTCGTTCTACGGCATTCCGGGGTGGGGGGCCCAGCCGGGAGGTGCTTGGGTGTTGCCTGCAGCAGGCTGGGCCCAGGCCTGTCCGCTGGGCACGTGGTGGCAGGGCCTCCCTTTCCCCTCCTCAGAGTTCACCTGCTAGGAGAGACCAGGCCCCTTCTGGGGTGCCCTGACGGCTGGGGGGAATCTCTCTGCCTGGTTTCTCCTCCAGGAAGTTCTGTCTGTTTCTTTCCTCCCGCCTCATTTCCTTCCTGCACATCCCTTTCCCCTGTCATGCTGAGTCTGGAGAAAGAATTTGGCAGCAGAGACCACCCAGTTGGTGCTGGGCATGGGACTGGGTTTCTCTGAGCCTCAGTTTCCCTATTTGCATTGTCCCCAGGGCAGCAGGCTGTCTGGGTGGAAGAGGCAGCCGTAGTGGGGATGTGCATGACTGCATGCCTGTGTCATAGGTGCAGGTATGTGTGAGGACAATCACGTGCATGCTGGGTGCGTGAGGGCAGTCATGTCCATGCTTGTGTGAGCAATTGAGTCTATTGTACGAGTACATGCGTGCACCCGTATACGATTACATATGAGTGCATGTAAGCACATGTGATGTGAGTTTGTTGTGAGTACGCATGTCTTGTGAGACTACATGTCTGAGTGTATTATGAGCAGTCACTATGTGTGCTGTGTATGGGTACATGTGACAGCCTATGTACATGTGCCCATGAAGCATGAGTAAATGCATGTATGTGAATGCGTGTGAGAGGCACCTGTGAGTGAAACCTAGAGGAAGAGGAAGCTGCTTGCTGAGTAGGAGAACCAGGCCCATGAGAGCTGGATTCAGACCCGTGTCCTGGCTTCCATCATGCCTGCTTTAGGGGACAGCCCGGAGTGTTGGGGAGACTATTTTCCTGTTGGGGGAGGATCCATCCCACTCTGGAAGGCACCTGTGGGGCTTGGGGGGTCCCAGCACCAAAGGCATGGGTATTTTCTCACCTTCCACCGTGTGCCCCATGGGAGGTGGTGTGTGGCCCAGCACCAGGCCTAGAGTGTGGGTTTGGGGTCCCAAGCTCATCCTTGTGTGACCAACACTACCCCAAGTTGCCCCATCTCGGGCACCTTAGAGGGCCAGGGCCTCTGCCCAGCGAGGGGTTGCCTGGGGGGTGAAGGAGAACAGCTCAAAGGGTGGCTGGGGCCTGGCCCCGAATCAGGACAGGTTGAGGGCTCAGGGCTTCCCTCAGGAGAGACACACAGGCACCCTTCCACCCCACCTGTTGCCTTCTGCCCTGGGGCTGCAGGACCTTGCCCCCCCCCCAAACCCTGACCCTTATGCTGGCCCTTGGGGTCCTAGCAGTCTTAGGGTGGCCTTCCTGCAGCTGGAAGAATCTCTAGCAGGGACCCAGGCACAGGAGCCCGGTGATGGCTGACTATGCTGTGTCCTGCTTACCCCAGCGGTGCAGGAGGAACGGCAACGCGGGAAGGACCGGAATGAGAACGAGGTGGAGTCAACGAGCAGTGCTAATGAGGACATGCCTGTGGAGAAGATCCTGGAGGCCGAGTTGGCCGTGGAGCCCAAGACTGAGACGTACGTGGAGGCAAACATGGGGCTGAACCCCAACTCGGTGAGTTTCTTGCCTGGGCCCCAGCTCTTTGGCCATGGAATGCTCGGGCCCAAGACCTGGCCGGCTGGTGTGAGCCTGGGCCTGGGTCAGCTCCTTTCTGAGGCTCATTGTCTGTGGCACTACCCTGGGGTCTCCCCTATCTAGACGATGGCATTTCTAGGCCCCCCAATATGTTTCTGTTGGGCACCGGAGGGGGGCAGGTGTGGGCTATGCCCTCGGCCTGTGCCCACCAGGTCCCTTTCCCCAGCCCAATGACCCTGTCACCAACATCTGCCAAGCGGCGGACAAGCAGCTTTTCACACTGGTGGAGTGGGCCAAGCGTGTCCCCCACTTCTCCGAGCTGCCCCTGGACGACCAGGTCATCCTGCTAAGAGCAGGTGAGTTTCTGGGCTGGGGGGGGGGGTAGGGGACCCAGGTGCTGCTAGGTCAGAGGAGGAGGGGGTTTGGGATGGGTGCCCCCTCAGCTTTTCTGACTCTCTGGTCCTGGCCAGTCAGAAATGCACCCCTGTGGGCCCGGAGAGATAGCACAGCAGCGTTTGCCTTGCAAGCAGCCTATCCAGGACCAAAGGTGGTTGGTTCAAATTCCGGTGTCCCATATGGTCCCCCGTGCCTGCCAGGAGCTATTTCTGAGCAGACAGCCAGGAGTAACTCCTGAGCAATGCCGGGTGTGGCCCCAAAACAAAACAAAACAAAAAAGAAATGCACCCCTGTGACTTAGACCCCAGCTGGGAACTAGGTTGCTCACTCTGCCCTCTGGGCCTCAGTTTCTCTCTGTGGGAGCTGCAGTGGGTGTTTGGATGCAACCACCTGCAGGTCCTCGGTGACTCCCCTTTGTTCCCCACCCCAAGCATTAGAATTGGGGTTCAGCTGCACCCTGGCAACAGCTGTACGGTGATAAAGGATAGTCGCAGAGCACCCGCTCTACCCACGGATGGCCTGGCATGTGGGCTTGCGGTGTTGGGCAGCGAGCAGGAGAAGGGACAGCTGCGGGGCCCCACTTGGTGAGGGAGAGTTCCGCAGGGGTTGGCAGCTGTGTCACTAGCCCTGCCACTGTCCCCTGTTCCCCAGGCTGGAACGAGCTGCTCATCGCTTCCTTCTCGCACCGCTCCATCGCTGTCAAAGACGGGATCCTGCTGGCCACCGGGCTGCACGTGCACCGCAACAGCGCCCACAGTGCAGGGGTGGGCGCCATCTTTGACAGGTTTGCCCTGTGCTCCATGCCCTGCTTCCCACTCTACATCTGGCCTGACTGCTTCCCCCAGCTACCCAGTACCCAGAGCAGTTATGCATGAGCCCTTGGGATGTGCATGTACGCTTGGGGTTCTGGAGATGACTCTTGTGTGGTCCGGACATTGACACCCCTGCCCCTGCCACTGTGCTGGTGTGTACTTGTCTAAGTCATAAGGGATATAGAAGGTCAGTGACAAGGAATAGGAGAATCCAGGGGAAGGTGTCTGTGAGCCCCCCAACTGTCACCCCCCTTGGTGCATAGCTTTCCGGTACAACTTCCACACAGCTGGGACACAGGTGTGGAGAGGCCACGGTATTCGCCACTGTTGGTTGTCTTGGCGCCCCCAGCAGGGCGCATCCCAACTGACCCTCCTGGTCCCTCACAGGGTTCTTACTGAGCTAGTATCCAAGATGCGGGACATGCAGATGGACAAGACGGAGTTGGGCTGCCTGCGTGCCATCGTCCTCTTCAATCCCGGTACTTCCCCGATTACTGTGGGCCCTGGGGGTCAGGAGATACCTGCTCTCTTGTTGTCAGGAGCTTGGTGCCTGCCCACTTGCCCCCTCTCCTGCCCTGCAGTGCAGCTTCCTGCCCAGCTGTTCCTGGCTCCTAAAGCCATGGGCCTGGTGCTTCCTGCAGAGGGTTTGGTTTAACATTTTATTGGGGTCGAGGAACACAGACCAAGGTCCAGAAAGATCCATGAACTGACCGTGTGTCCTGGGACTGTGGTGCCCAGGGATGAGACCCCAGGCTGGCTTCACTTCACAAAACGTGTCTGTCCAAGATCTAGACCCTGAACTGAGTGCTCAGCTGCACGTGGCCAGCCCGACGGGACCTGGTCTGCACTCCCCACCCTGACTGTGGCTTCTTCTTGTCCCGTACAGATTCCAAAGGACTGTCAAACCCCGCTGAGGTGGAGGCGCTGAGGGAGAAGGTGTATGCCTCTCTAGAGGCTTACTGCAAACACAAGTACCCAGAGCAGCCCGGGAGGTCAGCCCTGCCCCTGCCCACGCATCCTGCCCCATTTGGCCCCGCGCACTCCACCAGGCTGGTCCTGCCCACCAGTCCCTGGTGGTCTCGCCCACCACCAGCTGGCCCCACCCACTCAGTTTTGCCCCACCAGCCCTAGCTACCTGACTCCACCCACCCAGTCTCACTGGCTCCGCCCACACACCCCTGCTGGCCTCTCACCCATTTGCCCCACCATCAGCTCCATTTGGCTCTGCCCAGTCTTACTGACTCCGCCCACCTCATCCCTATTACCAGAGCCAGCTAGCCCCTCCCACCCCATCTTACTGGCTTCTCCGGCCCATCTGCCCTCCATTGATCCCGCCCACACCATCTTTCTGGCCCCACCCACCAGCTCCAGCAGCTGGCTCTGCCCACCTGCCTTATCCTGTCCAGATGTGGAGCTATGGAGGTGTGGGACCATGGCCTTCAAGAGCAGATTCAGGCCCCTGGCACACACTTCTTTTTTTTTTTTTTTTTTTTTTTTTTTTTTTTTGGTTTTTGGGCCACACCCGTTTGACGCTCAGGGGTTACTCCTGGCTATGTGCTCAGAAATCGCCCCTGGCTTGGGGGGACCATATGGGACGCCGGGGGATCGAACCGCGGTCCTTCCTTGGCTAGCGCTTGCAAGGCAGACACCTTACCTCCAGCGCCACCTACCCGGCCCCTGGCACACACTTCTGTGGCCCTACTGGCAGGGCTGGCTCTGGTGCAGTAGGTGCTGTGCTTGTCTGTAGGGCCAGAAAAATCTCATCATTTGGGGCCGGAGTGGTCGTAGAAGCGGTAAGGTGTCTGCCTTGCACATGCAAGCCTAGAACTGGACTGCAGTTCTTTTTTTTTTGTTTGTTTTTTGGGCCACACCCGGCGGTGCTCAGGGGTTACTCCTGGCTGTCTGCTCAGAAATAGCTCCTGGCAGGCACGGGGGACCATATGGGACACCGGGATTTGAACCAACCACCTTTGGTCCTGGATCGGCTGCTTGCAAGGCAAACGCCACTGTGCTATCTCTCCGGGCCCTGGACTGCAGTTCTATCCCCCGGCTTCCCATATGGTCCCCCAAGCCAGGGGCGACTTCTGAGCACATAGCCAGGAGCAATCCTGAGCATCACTGGGTGGGGCCCATAAAACAAACAAACAAACAAACAAACAAAAGAAATCCAGTCATCCTCCACTACCCACCCCCAGAAGGGTAAGGCCAGTAGGAGCTTCACATGCACAGCAGGTTCGGGGTAGATGGACCATGTTCTGAAAGAGCACATACCTCAGACCCTCCAGAAAAGTAAAGCTCAGGCCCCCCACCCCTGATGTGTCTCCGTGCAGGTTGCTCCATGGGCATCCAGGAGCTGAGATTGAGCGCTTGGTGGCCACTCGGGGCCTCCTCTGCGCCTTCGCCTGGCACCCACATGGTTAATCGCCTGCTTCTCGCTCTGCTCATCTGGCTTGGGTTAGAGGCGGGCAGACCGCCTGTTTTTTCTGGCTTCCCGCCGCAGCCATCCCGCCAGCTCAGCAGAAAGAGGCTCCTTCCCTGGCCCCCTTCCAGCCTCCAGGCCCTGCCGCTGCCCCTGCCGGGGACACAACTGCAGTGGCCAAGCCTGGACGGAGCCGCCTGGAACAGAGAAGCTGTTCAAGGCGCGGGCCACTGCCTCTTCCCCTGGGTGTAGGGACGTGGGCGGGGGCTGGTAGCACGTGGCCAGGAGTTGCTGGGGGCTGTGGACAGTTCCATCCCTTGCCCTGTGCCCTCCCCCAAACTCCGGGGGGGTGTCCCCTCTTTAGGCTCAGGTGCCGCCCACAGTGCCAGGATGTGGAGGTTTTATGAGACGGGCTTGTCCCGGCACTGACTCTCTCGCCGGTCCTGGGGAGGCCCCATCCCACCGCCCTGCCCCCAGCACTCCGCCCGCCCTGCCAGCCTTTCCGTGGGCACCCAGCAGCCTGCGCAGCCAGGCCCAGACTTGCCATGGCGCCCTGCGGCCCTGCCTGCCCGCCTTGCTCCACCCCATCATTCCCCCCTGCCTGTGCTTGCTCCTCTCCCTCACTCAGCCCCTCTGCCCACCCCATCTCTCTTCCACTCAGCCCTTCCTCCACTCTACCCTCCCATGCCCACTAAGCTTTCCCTCATCCTACTCCGCTTAGCCCCTATCCTCCCCTCAGCTCCATCTCCCTGCTCAGCTCTGCCCCTTTCCACTCAGCTCGGCCCCTCTGACCCTTCAGCCCTGCCCCACCCTGCCCTGCTCGGCCCCACCCCATCTCTCCCTCCCTGTGCTGCTACTACCCCGCCATTCAGCCCCTCCATTCTGCTCAGCCCTGCCCCATCTCCACTCACCCCTGCCCCTCCTCTACTCAGCCCTACCCTCCTCTACTCACCCCTGTCCTTCCTCCACTCACCCCTGCCCACCCCACTCTGCCCATCTCTACTCACCCTTGTCCCTCCTCCACTCACTCCTGCCCACCCCACTCTGCCCATCTCATTTCCACTCTTGTCCCTCCTCTACTCAGCCCTGTCCCTCCTCCACTCAGCCCTGTCCCTCCTCTACTCACCCCTGCCCCATCTCCACTCACCCCTGCCCCTCCTCTATTCACCCCTGTCTCTCCTCCACTCACCCCTGTCTCTCCTCCACTCACCCCTGCCCACCCCACTCTGCCCATCTCACCTCCACTCAACCCTGCCCCTCACTACTTAGCCCCGCCCCTCTATTCTCAGCCCCGCCTCTTCCATCGGCCCTGCCCCCTCTAAGCAGCCCCCACCCCACCCTAGAGGGTCTCTCTGCCCCTGACTTTTGGGGCACAGGTCTGCCATACCCTGACGCTCCTTCCCGCAGGTTCGCCAAGTTGCTGCTGCGTCTGCCGGCCCTGCGCTCCATTGGCCTCAAGTGCCTGGAGCACCTGTTCTTCTTCAAGCTCATCGGGGACACGCCCATAGACACCTTCCTCATGGAGATGCTGGAGGCGCCCCACCAGATGACCTAGGCCCCCCCTCACCTGCCGGGTCTGGATGGACGGGGCCCCGCAGATGTGCATCCCACGTTGATTAATACTACTTGTCTTTGGATGGGCCATTGGTCTCGGTGGGCCTCGGAGACACCAGAAAGGAGTGGGGGTCAGACCCCCAGCCTCTGACTTCCTGCGGGGGGAGCACCGAGGCTCTCGGCCTCTGCCTGCCTGGGAGAACTCTAGGAGGCGTATCCTGTTTGCCGGGACCTACCAGTGGGGGACCCTGTGTTCCCTGCATACGGCCCCAGACACGAGAGGTGCCTCGGTGTGGGGAGCAATCACCCCTTTTTCCAAAGATGACTTGGATCTCTGCAGGTGTGGGGGCACCGAGGCACCCCACCTTTGGCTTCAGCTCCGTCCTGCCTTTGCCTCACCCTGGGAACCTGGGCTTCCCCGAGCCCCAGCCCCAGGGAGCAGGGGGCCCTTCCTGGGTGGGGGGCCCCCCACTGGTAAACCTCCAGGGTCCTCCAGGTCCTGCTCAAGGTGGAAAGGCCCTGGAGAAGCAGCAGTAGGGCCCTGGCCAGCGGTTCTGGAAGGTTCTTGGAATCCAAAAGGCCATGCACGTTGTCCTCAACAGGGCTGGACGCCCCTTTCAAGGTCCCAGTTCCTGAGTGAGCAAGCCTGACACTTGCCTGGCCCTGCCCAAGGGCACAGGGTGTGGGTCCCTCCCCCCAGGCACCCATTTGCACTGACAGCTTCTCTGTCCCCTAACCAAGAGCCCAGGGGCACACCCTCCTGTCTCCAGCTGGACAGGGACACCTCGGGTTCCAGGGTTACAGAAGGTTACCCCTCCTTCCCCTCAGGCCACCTAGGCTTTGGGGTGCCCTTCCTCCAGCAGGGCCTGCTGGACTCCCCCAGCCATACCATGCTCTTGGAACCTGTCGGGACCCCCCAGCTGTGGAGTTGCTTGGACAGCTTTTCCCTTCGCCCTCCAATCCCCGGTGCCTTCCACATACCCAGGACCTGCCCAGTGGTCACCTCTGGGCTCTGCAGGAACATGGGGACCCCGGTAGAGAGGAACTCTCAGTTGGGGGGTCGGCCGCTTCCGGGAAGCTGGTCCTCAGCCCAGAGAGCTTGGAGGCCTCAGCCCCAATGGAAACCCTGGGCTGATGAGATACCACCGCACCCCACTTCTGCAGAGCTGTAGCTGGGCCTGGCTGGCCTCTTCCATCTTTGTCATCGTCCTCTTCATCGTCGTTCTGCTTGCTGGGACATCTTTAATTTTCTAAAGATAGTTACTAATAACATCAGCTCTGGAGACGTGCAGTGGGGAACCAGTTGATAGTTCCATCCGAGTTTGGGTGCGGCCCGCTGTCCCCCAGCCTCAGCGCCTGGGTGCCACACGGGGCCCCACAGAGCCGGCAGAGCCGTGCCCAGTCACCATGTTTGTTTTCAATCAAGACTGTTCTTGTTTTGTTTTTTTTTTCACCCCCATTTTCCTATAAATTTGCTTCTTGTAAGCAAGTTCCTAAGCGCCCCTCCTTTGGTGAGACCCAGGTCCGGTCCCCGTGACTCTCAGGCCAGGAGCCGCATCTATTTTCAGATGTTCTCAGCGGGCACGCCGAAGGGTACACATGGGGGTAGAGGCTAGGGGGGCCCCGAGGCATCGGGAAAGGTAGAAAATCTATTTTTGTACAAATGTAATTTTATCCTCCTGTATGCTTGGATGTGGTGGGAGGGTGGGGCTTGGCGCTGGGGGCCCTCTTGAGGGATCCGTTCTCTTCTCCTTCCTGCCCCCCCCCCCGTTTCCAGCCTTGCTCCTTCGCTCAGGCCCGGCCAGGGGGCTCTGCTAGGCCCCGAGGAGCCCGTGTGGTCAGCTCGGGCCAGCGGGTGGCCCGCAAGGACAAACAAAGACGAGCGTTTCACAACCCGGTGGCCCTGATTTTATTTGTCCACCGTTCACGAAGTTGGGGAGGGGTTGTGTCTGTCATCCGGGCAGGCGGGGAGGTGCTGAGTCCATGGGCAGGGTGACGGGTTGGGGAACACGTTGGGCAGCAGAGACTGGGGCATGGGTCCCAGGGACCCCTACCATCACAGTTATGGAGTCACAAGGGCCAGAAATAATTTCCACATGACTGATGTACCTGGGCCCCCTGTGGGCAGTGCCCATTTCCAGGCCTGTATGTGACCTCTGCTGAGCTCCCATTTATGAGATCTGTAGTCCCTTATGGTACCTCCGTGCTTGCCTTTGCCATCTGGGCAGTCTCCTCCCTCCCAGTTCACCTTTAGGTGTGGTCACTAGACCAAGGTAATGGCGTCAGAAGAGGAAAACCTGAGGCAATACCCTGGGAATTGTGGTGTCCTCTGCACCGAACCCTCTTTCCACTCCATGTTTGACCCTTGCCTCCCCTATGACCTGTCCCTGAGTCACACTGACAACTGTTACTCCCTGTGGACAACTGTTACTCCCTGTGGGTGGGGGATGGACTCACTCAGTAACCCCCAAAACTTGTCTCCCAGAGGCCAGAGTGATAGCACAGTGGGTAAAGCGCAGTAGCTTGACCCAGATTTGATCTCCAGCACCCCATGTGGTCCTCTGAGCCTGCCAGGAGTGATTTCTGAGTGCAGAGCCTGGGGCAAGCTCTAAGCATTGTCTGGTGTGGCCCCAAAACATCACTTGCACTCCCTCAGCCCAACCTCATAGGGCCTTGTCACTTGCCTGGTCATCCCTGGGTAGCAGGCCATGGGGGACCTCGACCATGGTCCTGGGGACCCCTCCCATCACGGGGACCTCCCCACCAGGGTTCTGGGGTTCCCCTATGGAACTAAGACCCCTCTTGCCGCAGTCCTGGGGAACCCTCCCATGGTTCATCTTGCAGAGAATGGGCAGTTTGTGAGCTCAGCCGCTTGCCTGGGGTTGTGGGCAAATGAGGATCCCTTGGGCTTCTCAGGCCACCCAGAACTAGGCTGCTCCTTCAGGGCCCCACTGTCCCCAGAAGGTGAGGGGTTTGGGACACCCCTCTACCACCATCCCAGGCCTGTCATCTAGGTGGACCACAGCAGTGTCTAGCTCTGTGCTGAGGGACAGGTTCTCTCGGGACAGTGCCAGGGAACCACCTGTCATGTACTGTTGTGGGCACCATAGGCAACTACCCTAAAAACTAAAAGCATCCAGGTGGACACAGGACAGGAGTGGCCTGCAATAAGTATGGTCCCAGTGGACGGGATCCTGGGCTGTGTGACTAGGAAAGTGTAGCAGGATGTGGGCACCATGGTGTATCCATGGTTCCTGGGATGAGAGGACCCGAGTGGTGGCTGCAGGCTTAAAGGCCAGAGCCAAGGCAGCCAGAGAGGGCCTTGAGAGCCCTGGGGTCTCCAGGCTGGTGACTCCCAGCTCAGCTGTCCCCAAACTCAGTCCTGGCACATTGTGGAGCCTTTGCATCCCTGTGTGTCTCAGTGGGTGGGGGGCTGCCCTCCATTGCTGACGTTTTGTCTCAGGGCTGGGGACATTCCCCCGGAGGCAGCCTTCTCCAACCAGTCTCTAGCAAGCAGCTGTGCCCAGAGAAGATGAGGGTTGGACAGCCTCCCCACCTGAAGCCAGCGGAGCTGGGGGGCATGGGGTTCCACATCAGGAAGGCACAGCTCCAGTCTGAATCTCCGGTCCCTTGGAAAAGGACCCTGTGTTGCTCTCCCTCAGGATAGCCTGGAGCCAGCGCCCAGGGCCCAGCGTGCAGAGTAGCACCGCCCCCTGGTGGCAGCTCGGGGCAGAGCCACAGTCCTTTATGCCTTTGCTGCAGGCCACCCTCACCCCCCCCTCCGCCAACACCAGCTTTATATAGGCGCCCACTGTATGCCTCTTACCCCAGGCCTCTCTGAGCCTGTTTCCCTGTCTGCAGCAAACAAGTAGTTATGAGGAAGGAGGGCACAGGCCTTGGTCACTCCAGGAACTGAAGGCACTGCTCTCCTAAGAGGGGTCGGGACCTGAGTATGGAGCGTGAAATCCCCACTGTTGCAGCCAGCTCCTACATTGGAAGGTGGCCCGAAGGGGGACCCAAAAGTCAGGCATCGTTGGAAGGTGAAATATCCAAGGGCAGGTCTGAAGCTGAGTTTGGGGTAGGGGCTGCATCCAGGGTCCTGGGGATGGTGGAAAGGAACTCATTCATTCATTCACTCATTAGTTCACTCATTGACTCACCGTCACCGTCATTCATTCACTGGCTAGTATCCATTGGCCTGCCTTTAAGCGGGGGCCTCCCCAGACAAGATCAGGGCACCCTGGCACCACAATCCCTTCCTTACCCCCATGTGCCAGGGTCCCTCTGACTGCAGGGCAGACTGAACCTGGCCTTGCCACTCCCTGGAGCCTGCAGAGTAGAGTCAGCACTCTGAGGGGCAGAGTTGGCCCCTGCTAGCACCCCTAGGAGGGTGGCTGTGTGCTGGCCTGGGATGCATTTTGGGTTGGGTACACTACCAGTGTGTCTGTCGGCCTCCTCTGCCCTTCTGCCTGGTGTCCCTGTTGGTGGGGTGGGGTCCAACTGTCACCCTGACTCAGTCTTTGGTTGCCCGTGGCAGTGGAGCAATGTACCCTGGCCCCAGGTGGCATCCCATTTCCTGGCTCAGAACAGGGTGAGGGTACCTGGCAGGGGAGTACAGTTGCTCTGATTGTGGGGGAGACCACAGGTGAGATGAGCCTCCCCTTTCTGCTGCCATGCAGACTCCCTGGGGTCCCCAAAGCCTTCCCACGTCACTGGAGAGCCCACTTGAGTCTGTGTGTGGGTGGGGCCAATCCCATCATTGGGGTTCCTGCAAGCTCTGACCCCTCGGAGAGAATGTAGGGTGGGGGTTACAAAGCTGGACACCCTGCACCCCAGCAGGACAACTTAGAACCCTCACTGAATACACTGCACCCCTGCTGGACAGCACAGAACCCTTACTAGACACCTCATCCTCTGTACACCCCACACCCTTGCTGGTCACACCCAGGACCCTCGCTGAACACCCTGCACCCTTGCTTCCAGTTGGGCCCCCAGCAGACCACTCCCAGGGCCTTTCAGTGTGGAGCTCCCATGGGGAGGACTAGGATCCAGTGCCTGGAAACTGGGCACTAACTGGCGGGAACCACAGGTGCTGGCACAGGGGCATGCCACTCAAGTCCCCAAACCAGACTGGGTAAGGACAGGACGGGGTGCCCTGCTCCCCCCAGGGAGGGGCCACGCAGACACGTCCCCTCTGGCTACTGTTACGACGGGGAGCAGGGGCATCCCTTTACCCACTGGGAGTTTCTCCAAGACTCAGCCCACATGGCCATGGTCCCCAAGACACAGTGACAGCGGTAGGTGGAAGGATATCCAGGAATGGGATGGAGACTTGCAGGGTACAGCGCTGTGAGGTGTCATGGAGGTGCTGGGGTGATTCAGCCACCCTACACCCTGGGTCCCTTTGCCTCTGGGACCCATCCTGGTGCAGCAGAGGCAGGCATCTCCTCAGGGGAAGCAGGGCTGGACTGGGTCTTTGGGCTATCAGTGAGAATTGTAGTCTACCTAGGTGCAAGGAGGGGCTTCCAGGCTCAGAGCAGGTGAAGTGGGGTGGACGCATTGGGTGGGACTTACAGTGGGTTGGACTTGTGATGGATGGGTTCCTCAATGGATGGGGTGTGGATGGGCGGGCATTGCAGGGGTGAGGCCAATCAAATTGAATAGGACTTACGATGGGCGGGATTGGGCAGGGCTCCTAGGGTCTGAGTACAGGGAAGGGGCTTAGTGATGGGTGGGGCTTCCAGGATTTGAGTAGGGGAGGTCACTCGGTGGGGCAGGGCTTGGGGATGGGGCAGGTGGCATCCCCCATGGGCATCTCAGACATTGTGGCACCAAGTTAGGTCCTCTCCACCGGCCCCTGAGTAGGGCCCGTGTCTTACGCTTCATCCTGGATCTCCACAGGAGACCTGGGTCCATGTCTTACGCTCCATCCTGGGTCGCACAAGGAGTTCAGGGTTTACGTCCTGGTGATGGACTGTGAATGGCTCGTTCCCTGGGGCCTTAGGTGTGCCATTTCAAAGGGGCAGTCCAGTGGGGGCAGCCCCTCAAGTGCCTGGCCTCAAGGCTCCATGGCTTTTTTTCACTAGGGTCCTTTCTCAGGGTATTGGAGTGGGGTCCCACCAGACTACCACGTGGTCAGCACCTGGCCTGGGCCCAGGAGGCGGGCCCAGGGCAGAGTATTTGGAAATGGTCCCAGGTATCTTACCCTGAGGTCTAGGAAAGCCCCACTGGGATCATGTTGGCAGGAACCATTCTGGGAATTTGCCAGGAAACTTAGGGTGCAAGAAAGATGCCAGGTGATTGGAGAAGAGCTCTTGACAAAAAAAGCAGGTGAGTAAGGAGCCCTGAAATCCACGGGTATATATGGCATGGATCTGGGAGTCAGTTTCCAGGACCTGCTTGTGCCTCCCTCCGAGCTCCTCTTCATGTTCAGTTGCAGACATCCAGGACTCGTCTGAGCCTGGCCTCGTTCGGCCAGATCTGGGACTTGCTGGTTTTGTTCTGCCGGTCAGTTGGAACCTCTTAGCCCCCTCGCAGTAGACAGAGGCTGTGATGATGATTTGTAGAGTTGGGGCCTGGAGATATAGCACAGTGGTAGGGCATTTGCCTTGCACGCAGCCGATCCAGGACAGACGATAGTTCAAATCCCGGCATCCCACAAGGTCTCCCATACCTGCCAGGAGCAATTTCTAAGTACAGAGCCAGGAGTAACCCCTGAGCACCGCTGGGTGTGACCCCTCCCCAAAATCCAGGACAGATAATTTGTAGTTAGTTGCAATTCTTTGTGTGGACAGCGGATGGCACTTTCCAAGAAGCCCCAAAAGGGAGTCCCTCAAAATTGCCCTTTTTTGGATTGACAAACCCCAAGAGGCCCTGTGAGTTGGACCCAGCTTGGCAGAGCTCAGGCTCAGCCTGGTCAAGGGATCCCTGTGGTCTGGGGAAGGGGACAAGGATAGGCGGAGACAGACACGGTCTCGCGTCAGGGACCGCAGAGGCGAGTGACCAGGGGACACATCAGAGCCCCCCCCCCCCCCGTGGACACTGCACCTCCACCACCAGAGGGCAGCCTTGCCCTGCTGAATCGGCGCCCATTGATTGGGCCCGGTGTCTCCTAGCAAACCACTGTGCCCAGGGCTACCGTCAGGGAAGGATGTGCAACCAGCTGCTAATGCACCTGGGCCCTCAGTGGACCCGCCAGAGTTTTTGGTGTCTTGGGTGTCTTGTCCACAGTGTCCCACCCACATCCTGCTCCAGAGGCAGAGCAAAGCATGGACACACGGTGCACACACACACAAAAGAGTGCACATGAGACACATGGATGAACACAGGGCAGGGCGCAAGAGGCACATGGGGGCACAAAAGGGTACATGTGGGCATGTGGTGCATACATGAGGGTGCACACTGGGCATGAGGCACACACGGGGACCATGGAGTACACATAAGGACACGCACAAGGGCACGTGGGACACACATGAGAGCACAGCAGGGCCCATAGGGCACACACAAGGGTACATGGGGGCACACCCAGAACCTGAGCCCCAGGCCAAGCTGTATCTCTGCCTGGTGGCATCAAATGGCAGTGTCCATCTGATTCATGATGTTCCTTAGTTCTAGGCAGAGGCTGATCTACCAGCCCCTCCCTGGACCCCGTAAGGCCCATAACAGTCCCTTCAATCTCTACAACCTCCCAAAGCCCACACATAGCCCCACATAGCCCCTCACAGTCTCCCAACATCCCTTTTAGTCCCCATAATCCCCATGGTCCTCACAATTTTAGGAACCAGCCTGTTTCATAGGAAGTTCAGCCCTGAATTAGCTGAAGTGGGAACTGGATCTGGGGGACCCCTAGGAACCTACAGGAAGAAGGAAGGAATATAAGGTCAGGGTACAGTGAATTCTTGACTCTGTGTGTGCCCGATACATGCCTGTGCGTGCCCCATGTGCCTCGTGGCGTGTACCCCATATGTACCCCATCTGTGCCTGTTGTATTAATTATTCATTAAAAAGTCCTAGTGTGAGGGGCCGGAGCGGTGGCGCCGCTATCTCTCTGGCCCCCAAATGCTAATCTTACCTGGATGGCCAGACCCTCCCACAGCTGGAAGCCTCAGCAAGGAAGCCGCAGGACAGAGAGATGAGAGACAAGATAGATGCAGGAGCAGTAAAGAGGCTGCTTAGCTTAGAAGCCATATGAAATATGCACATGGCAGTTAGGACCCTATTAATAAACCTTTAAGTCTTCTAAAACTTCATCTGACTGTCAGTGGATCATTTACTTGCTGTTACCCTGATACCTACAGACCCGCCAGGCTGGAGGGGCTGCAGGAGCTGAGCTGGGCCAAGACAGGCCTCATCCATCCAATCCCATGCACCACTAAGACTTTATAATTAATATTTAATACAACAGGAGGGGGCATCTCACAGTGCATGAGCCAGGGCCCAGAGATCACAGAGCTACTGCAGCCATTGCTGCTCAGAAAGGGGGAGCCTTCCCCCAGGGTCCAGGTCCTTTGCAGGAGCCCACTCAGAACCCACTGAGGTACTCAACCACGGGACCCAGGGATCTTGGGTCCATCCACAGACCCTCCCAGGGGATCCACCTAGGGGATATAAGTACAGACCTACCCAGGCGATCCACCCAGAGACATCCCAGACCTCCCCCAGGGCCTGAAAGGCAGAGTCTGCTCTTTGCAGGGCTGAGGCCTAAGCAGAGATGGGACTCAGCCCATTATCTTGGGGACCCATAACCAGGAGGCCTAGTTAGCCTTGCTCTCCTGGTCTGGTCTGAGAGCAGCCCACCATGTACCCCAGAGAAAAGAACCCTGGGTTTGGAGGTGCCCGTGGGGGCTGCAGGGACAGGGTGGAGGGACCCTGTGTCTGTTAGTGACTGAGACACAGCTGGCCTTGGGGGGCTGAAGGCATTTTTTCCATGCAAAGTCGCTGTTGGCACCGCACTGTGGCTGCACACCCGCCTCCAGCTGGGGTGGGGCTGCTAGGGGGCTGCAGACAGGGCAGGGTGAGAGGGCAGTGCTGCCCACACCAGTGCACCCCTTTTATGTGGGGGGACAGAACAGGTCCAGCCCTGGCACAATGCAACATGGACCTTTGAGTCTAATCTGGGGCTACTGACAGCACCCCATAACCTCCCTTGAAGCCCAGCCATGCCTCAGGTCACCCCTTCACTCTCAGGTACCCAGTGTGAAGAGGTCAGGACCCTGCCCTCTAGGGTGCTAGGAGACAGTGAGCTCACGATCTGTGGTGGTGACCCTGGGCACCGGAAGACTTGGTCTGCCCTCAGTGAGGGATGTCAGGGAGCTGGAAGTGGGTCCCTGGGGGGCTCCACCACCCTGACCACACTATTGCCCTGCCCTGGCTTATCCCTTTGGGCCTCAGTTTCCCCCAGAGGGTCACACCCGCTTGGCTTCCTGTGCAGGGCTCGAGGCCCAGCCCTAGACTCAGACAGGATCAGCTGAGGTGTGTTTTGGCCTCAAAACGGCCCGTTTGCGTGTCTGGCTGGGAGGAGACAAGTCGGGCCAAGCCAGGAGCAGGCGCTGCTGGGAGCCCGTGGGGAGTCCAGCCTGGCCCTGCCGCCCGCCAGCTTGTTCTGTCGCGGACAGAGCCACCGCCGTTGCCAAAACAATGTTCCAAACATCTGGGAAAATGTGGTGCATTCGCCCATGCCAGCTGGGGGGGCGCCGGGGACCTGAGCAAAACAGGACAGACTGCAAAGACTGAAGCCTGAGGCCCGCCCTAGGCTCTCCTCTCTACCCTCCTCTCCACCTTCCTCCCCAAACCTCTTCTCCCCAAATCCTCCCCACTCTCCTCCCCAAATCTCCTCACCCTCCTCCCTACACTTCTCACCCTCCTCATCACCCTCCCTTTTTCCCTTCACATCCTTTTCTCCCTCATGTCCACCCTCCTTCCAACCCTAGCCTGTACCCCTTTTCTGAATTCCTCTTTACCCCTCCTCCCTGAACCTCCTCCTTACCTCTTCCCTTTACCCCTCCTCCCTGCCCCTCTTCAACATACTTGCATTACAGCTGGAGGGTTCTGTGCCCCCACCTCCCCAGGCTGTTCAGTTCACTCCTCAGAGGGCAGCCAGGCTTGGGGTACAGTTGACGGGCTTCCCTGCCTCCCACCTCCTAGGGAACCCGTCCTTCCCACCCAGTCCACAGGGACCTGCTCCTGGGTGTCAGGACTGACTGGAACCCAATGTCTGAGCAAAAACTAGTTCCTGGGACCCCTCCAGCCTGTCCTGGGAGATCTGGGGGTTGAAGTTGGGGGGCTGCCTCTTTGCTCTCCTTGCTTCTTCATCTCTCCCTCCTCTGCAGGGGGTGCTGACACTGAGTATCTGCCTGCAGGGCCAGGTGCCCCTCCTTGTACCTGTGCCAGTTGTCTGGGGACAGATGGGCTGCTGAGGAGGGTAGGTCCCTCCAGAGGACAGGAACCAAGTCCCCCCCCCCCCCCCACCTAGTGAGTCTCAGTGCTCCGGATCCCTAGTGTGAGCAAGCTGGGGAGACTGAGTCAGGTTCCTCCCCACTAGCCCCTGAGAAAGCTGCACCCCAAGGCTGCCACCTTGGAATCCCAAAATCTAGGTGGTGAGTGAATTTGCTGGGGTCCTGCATTCAGGGTGAAGTCAGAGACAGCTTTCCCCAAGGCCTCCAAACATTCGCTCTCCAACTTATTCAGCCTACATACTACAGTCTCATCTGAACCCCAGACACCCAGCTGCTTCCTGCCAGCAGAGAAGAGGGGTACAGGAGGGCTTGGCACAACCTAGAAAAGAGTGCCCTTGCCCCAGCCTCAATTTCCCTGTCTGTGAAGGTGAAGTGGGAATCTAGGGGACTGCCCCCTGAATGGTCAGTCTGGGAATGGTGGATGAGGAATTGTCTCCTGCTCTGAGCTGGTCGCCCTTTCGCTCCCTGAGCTGATCCCACTGGGGTCTCTGCTAAGAGTTGGGAAACCGGGAAGTGGGCTAACCCTAGCATCATGTGGGTGGGATTGACTGTGTTTGTGCTAGGAGGGGGGTGACAACCTTTCTGTTTCCCTCAGGGGACCAGGTGGTGGCCCAAGGGCTATGCCTTCCTGGGCACAGGACAGGCCTTTTGGAGGAAGGACTCTGAGGATGGGGATGTGGGGTTAGGAATGGTAGAACAGGGCTAGTCCTTGTCCTTAAAGCCGGGCCTGCCATCCCTTCTCAGCCCACAAGCTGAGTCCTGGCTCCTCCATCGTGACTGCACACCTGGTCTTGCCTCAGGGCATATCCCACCTGCGCCCCGATTTCCAGGTCCCCTCAGGCCCCTCTCCCTGAAATCAGACTGACTGATGGAACCTGTTCAAGCCCAGCATCCAGGGAGGAGGTGTCAGACCTCGATGGTCCAGGTGGGCTGCAATTGTGCCAGCCTCTTCACACAGACTCTCCCCACTGGGGTTCTGGTCCCTAACCAGTCAGTGCCCAGTGCCTCTGGGCCTTGGTTCCAAGCATTTAGTGGCTCTTGCCTGCTGGCCTTGGGCCACATCTGGTTCTGAGCTTGTGACAAGCCCCAGCTTGTCTCCAGCCCCGTCTCCATCTTTCCAGCTATTCACCCACATCTTCCAGGTCAAAGTTTGTCTGGATCAAAGGATTACAGGGTTGGCCCCAGAGCAGCTCCTGTGGGATTCCCCCAAGTCAGGCCTTTTTGGACCCTATGGAATTATGGCTCAGCTGGAGTTGGTGTGAGACCCTTGTGTGTGTGAGGGGTTCTGGTAGGTGTGAGGGACCCTGATGTATTGGATAGATCCCAGCATGTCTGGGGTAACTGCTGAGGTCACTGTGGCTTGTACTGGTGCGGGTGTGTGAAATCAGTCTCCACAGTAGGGGTGCTGGGGTAGTCAGACAAGGTTGGGGTGACCAAGCTGGGCCCCCACCTCTAGCCTGAGCTGCCAGGTGAGGTTCTGCTGGCGCTCTGGGCACCCTCTGTAATTGTGTGCCAGATGTGTATGCCGTAGGCTGCAATCTGCCCAGTCATCTGAGGTGCCCTGAGCTTACCCGATTCTCATCTTTCTCTTTCCAGACTCCTGGTGGAACTTTGTCCCCTCCCCAGCCCTGCCATTTCTGGTGAGTAGATGGGGACCCTCTGGGGACTTTATCTGTGCTGTTCTCACGAGGCTCAGAGATGGGGATAAGTGTAATGGTGGCTGTTTGCTGATGGGTAGTGTAGACAGACCCACCCCCACCTCATCTCACAGTACCGAGAACCTCACAGGCCTCTGCACATCCAGGGCTCCCCCCAGCCTCCCCAGTTCTGAGGACACTGGGGACCACCGAGTGCTGATTGCTGGGCAGAAAGGGAGACATCACCATGGAGCCCCATAGCCCTCCTATCTGTGATTTGTGTCTAGGGGCATAGAGCTGGCTGGGCAGCTCCCTCCCATCTGCCCTCTGTATCCTTTCTGTTCCTCTCTATCCCTGTCCCTCATCTGCTCCTATCTGCTTTTTGGGCCACACCCAGTGACACTCAGGGGTTACTCCTAGCTATGCACTCAGAAATCGCTCTGGCTTGGGAGACCATATGGGACACCAGTAGATTGAACTGCATGCAAGGCAAATGCCCTACTACTTGCGCCACCACTTCGGTCATCTCTCCTCTTTCTATCTCCCCCATATGTCTTCCTCTCTTTCCCTCCTCTGTCCCCCTCTGTTTCCCTCTCTGTCCCTCTGTCCCCTGCCCTGTGCCCCACTCCTTTGCTTCTCCCCACCACCCCTGCTGTTGCTGTAAGTGCTGGTGATGGGCCAAGGAACCAGGGGAAGCCCAGGCCTCAGGTAACTCTCTCTCTCTCTCTCTCTCTCTCTCTCTTTGTCTCTCTGTCTCTCTGTCTCTCTCTCTGTCTCTCTGTCTCTGTCTCTCTCTGTCTCTCTTTCTCTCTCTCTCTCTCTCTCTCTCTCTCTCTCTCTCTCTCTCTCTCTCTCTCTCTCTCATGAGAACCCTCTGGACAGAAAGCAGTGGTCATGAAAGGTGCCAGAAAGGTGGGAGGTGGGATTGGGACTGGAGAGTAGCTCAGGGCAATAAACCCCTCACTTTGCATATTGCCAACCCGTCTTTAGCCCTGGCACCCCATAGGTTTCCCCCAGCAATGCAAGGCCGGAGTGATCTCTGAGTGTACCACCAGCCCTTAGTTTCAGATGTGGCCCTAAAACCAGAACTAAAAAGAAAACAATCCCCAAAGCAAACTCAAACAAGGTTCCTAAAGTAACCAGAAAGGTGAGGTTTGGGTTTTGTTTAAGGCCAGTGGAGGTGGAGGTGACAGGCGCCGCTTGGGTCATGGGTAGGAGCTGAGGTCGGGGACCAGCCCGTGAGCCTTAGGGCCCTGGAACGGCAGACTTTCCACCAGCGCTGCAGAACAGCCGCAGCTGCACATCTGCTCCCCATTAGGGCCATGAGCTCACCGGCCCAGCCCCAGGCCTGCCAGGAGCTGCTGGAGCAACGCGGCCTAGGGCGGTGGCTTTGCACAACCCTAGCAGATAAGAGAGCACTTGGCCCAGATCGGTGACCGGCGCTGCCACGGTCAGCGGACTGTGTGGCTCTCCACTGTGGCCAGGTGAGAGCTGGCACTGGGCTGGATGAACACCAGGGCATTTTCTTCCCCTAATGTATCTGGGCTGCTGACATCTGGTCTGACCCAGCTTGCTCCCTGCAGTGCTCTGGGAGGTACCACAAGCCCAGTTGTTTCTGCCTCAGGAAACAGTTGTGTGGCAGCAAGAGGCCACTTTCTTTTTGTTTTATTTTGTTTTGTTTTGTTTTGGGTCACACCCGGCTCAGGAGTTACTCCTGGCTCTACGATCAGAAATTGCTCCTGGCAGGCACGGGGGACCATATGGGATGCCAGGATTTGAACCACCATCCTTCTGCGTCAAAGGCAAATGCCTTACCTCTATGCTATCTCTTCGGTCCCAAGAGACCACTTTCTGACCCTGGTTTGGGCAATCAGCAGGGTAAGATGAGTTGAGTAGGCAGGGGTGTAGCCGTAGGGGAAGAACTTGGAGAGGCTGGAGCAGTGGCGCAGGGTGTAAGGCATTTGCCTTGCATGCACTAGCCTAGGACGGACTGTGGTTTGATCCCCTGGCATCCCATATGGTCCCCTAAGCCAGGACTGATTTCTGAGTTCATAGCCAAGAATAACCCCTGAGCGTCACTGGGTGTGGCCCCCCAAAAAAGAACTTGTCTTGGAGTCTGCAGAGGGCTTCCCGGAAGTGGTGGGATTTGTGTCCAGTTTGATAGATAAGTAGGAGTTGGTGAGGCAGAGAGATGTTCCAGGTACCATCCCTGGCAGAGGGCACAGCCTCGCTCTGAAGGCAGGGGGCAGAGAGGGTGGAGTGGGCTCCAGCGGGCTAGGGACTGGCCATAGGATAGTTCATATGCCAGCCTCAGTTCTCAGCAGGGACACATGGGAGGGTGGTGAGGACATGGGACATGCTGGCCTGGAGCATACAGAAAATGGGTAGGAGATGTAGGGCCTGGGTTTGGGGGACCCCTGGCATGGTCTGATGGCCCCTTCTCAGTATAGGCTGACAATGCTGGGCATCTGGGGGTGGCCCAGGGGCACTGGGAGTGAACATAACTGGGCCTGCCCATGGGGATGTCTTTTGGGGGGGTCCGGCTCAGTGCCACTGAATTCTCCATCTCTGTACCCCGAACCGACCTGGGACCAAGTGCTCTGAGCAGCATGTTACTGAGAGGTGACCCCAGAACTTGGCTGGGGATAGTGGAAGGAGGAGCCAAGCCTAGAGGCCTTTGCAACCCCATAGTGGAAGTTGCTCAGGGTACAAAAGCCAGGCTGAGAGATGGGCGGTCAGCAGCACAGTTGGGTGCCCCCTAGGGGTACCCTCTGGGGATGTAGTTAGTGCAGCTGGGTTCTCAGGCACTCCCACAGTGCAGGAATCCCTGCTCAGCTCTGGAGGTGAGGTGGGACACCCTACTTTTTAGTGGGGGACTCTTGCTGGCTTGTACAGTCAGGTTTCACCTTCAGTACCCACTAATCATGCAGGGCTCTGCTACCAGGGGGACCACAAAAACCTGGAGAGTGTCATGGCAGGTCCTGGGATGTTTACTTATGCTCTGGTGAAGAGCCTGAGTGAGTTGGTGTCCAGCACATGGTCCCCATGGTCCCTCCTTCTTGGCTCAGGGGTCCCAGGGACTTGTTGAGGCACCATGAACAGAGTGGCAAAGCATACCTCCACTGTAGGGAGGCCCTGCTCCTGCGCTAGGCTGGGCTGCTCAATCCCAGTGCCCTATAAAAGTCTCCAGAGGGATGGGAAAGACTTAGGCGCTGTGGAACATTTTGAGAATTGTGTGATGGGTGTGTAAAGTTGGGGGAGATGCAGGGCTGCAGGCTCAGTGAGTGCCTGGTCTGGAGGTGGCAGGGGAGGCTGCCCCAGGCAGTGTATTTTTTGTTTGTTTGTTTGTTTGTTTGTTTTTTGGGTCACACCCGGCAGCACTCAGGAGTTACTCCTGGCTCTATGCTCAGAAATCGCTCCTGGCAGGCTCAGGGGACCATATGGGATGCTGGGATTCGAACCACCGTCCTTCTGCATGCAAGGCAAACACCCTACCTCCATGCTATCTCTCCGGCCCCCAGCATGTTTTTTTTATTGTTGTTTTGTTTTGTTTTGTTTGGGGGGCCATGCCCGGCAGTGCTCAGGGATTACTCCTGGCTCTGCACTCAGGAATCAATCCTGGTAGATTTGGGGCATCCAGTGGGATGCTGTGGATAAAACTGGGTCAGCCATATGCAAGACAAATGCCCTCCCCACTGTGCAATTGCTCAGGCCACTGGGCAGCATGTTTATGAGTATGGACAGGGACAAACCTGAGTGAGTGGAGGGAGCAACTGAGACAGCCTCAGAAGGGCCCCATGTGCTCCACCCTTGAGAGAGCAGACACCCTAATACCTCCTGGGAAATTCTAGGCTGAAGAAGGGCACAAGATGGGGGGCGGAGCCAAATGCTGATGGACCAAAGGGCTCCAGTGGGACCCTGTATCCCATGCTTAGGCTGCATCTCATCAAAACTAGTGCCCTGAGGGATGGTCTCTTACAGTAGTCCCTGCATCCATCAGCTCTAGGGGAGTGCACCAGGCCTCCCCACACATGCCCTAGACCCGTGGGGCAGACATGGTCATGTGGGAAGGAAAGTGACCCTGGTCTTGTGGACCCTCGGTCACCCCCATATGGGATCAGGGTACACAGGAGCAGGGGTGGGAGCCCAGGCTCAGAATCCAGCTCTTCTTCTCTTGCCCCCTGTCACATGCAGGGACATGTTTGCCCCCATTTTAGGGACCTATATCCTCATAACCCCTTCCCTGTGCTGGGATCCTACTGCCTCCCACACCCTCAAACCTTTGTTCCCTGTTGGAGTCCTCTAGACAGCGGGCTGGTGGAATCTAAGAACCTGTCCTGGGCCCCCCCAGCACATGCCCTAGAACCTGGGCCTTTCCTGGGCAGGTGTCTCTGTGTCACTTAGAGCTGCTGTTCTTCTAGCTGGGCTATCAGGGTTTGCAGAGGGCCCACCCTCTGGCCAGATTCTTCTCCTTCCTGAAGGCAGCTTGGGGAACACCTGGGGAATATTAGGAAGGTCTGTGGAGTCTTCAGGGGGCTGATCTACTCTTTTTAGCATCAGTCTCCTGCCCAGCACAGCAGGAGGGCACTTGCAGCCAATAGGGATCAATCCCCAGCATCCCATAGGGTCCCCAGAGCACCATCAGGAGTGATCCCTGAGTACAGAGACAGGATTATGCCCTGAGCATTGCCAAATATAGCCTGAAACCCTCCCCCCCAAAACCCCAGGCGACAGCTCCAGGAGGGTCCCCTCCAAGCAAGGACCCTGGCATCTGACTCTCGGTGCAGTTGGAAGTAGGGTCCCAGAGACACTGGCTGGGGCCCTCCTCAGGCTCTGCACTCTCTTCTATTGTCTCTTACAGGACCACCTTGGGCTGTCTCTATGCTCAGATCTGGGGGTGACAGCAGGAGCTAGATGCTGTGGGTGCGAAGGGGCTGGAGGTTTGGGAGAGGAACTCCAGGGTTAGGGGGGGTGGGGGATGGGTCCCTGGGCCTGCAAAACCTCCCCCTTCCCTTCTTTTATTTTTTGTCCCCAACTTCTTTGTGGTAGAGGGGCTGCTTGGGATAGGACCTTCCCATCTTTTCCCTGCCCTGCTGAGTTTGAGCTGCCCTGGGTTCTGTCAGGGCGGACATGGGGACGTGGCGACTTGGCCACGTGGCGCGCAGCCGGGCTGGCTGGCTTGGGCTCGGTGGGAGGCCCTGCTGACTCATCCGTGGGGGGTGCAGCTGCTGCTGGACAGGGAAGGGGCCTACTGGCTCTCTGGGGCCCTGCTCTAGGCCTAAGCCTACCCTCTCTCCCCGGTCTAGGACTGCAGGGAACATCTAGGCCAGTCCTCCTGAAATAGCAGGGGTGTCTGTGCATTCTGATATGGCAGCGGGGTGGGGAAATCAAGGCATACACACATCAGAAGTTGGCTGGGCTATGGGTGGCTCTTGCACAGAGAGTTCTGTGCAGTCTGGGGGCCCTGTGGTTCTCATCTCCAGGAGGAGGCCAGTCATCATTCCCAGTCAGTCAGTGGCCCAGGGTCAAGCCAGTCTCTCTGGGGGTGGGGGCATTCTCAGGGCAATGTGCGTTCCCCATACACCACATGTGAGGCCACCCCACCTCAGACCTACCAGTTCCTCCCTGGCATGCTCAAGGATCCCTTCTTCCAGTCTGCTCCGCTTCACCTCTGCCATGATTGCCTCTCCAAACTCGTGGGTTCACCCTCTTTTGGTGATCTGGTGCTCAGGGGCCCCTCACTGTGTTCTTTTATTTTTTTTCTTTTTTGGTTTTTGGGCCACACCCGGCGGTGCTCAGGGGTTACTCCTGGCTGTCTGCTCAGAAATAGCTCCTGGCAGGAACGGGGGACCATATGGGACACCGGGATTCGAACCAACCACCTTTGGTCTTGGATTGGCTGCTTGCAAGGCAAACACCGCTGTGCTATCTCTCCGGGCCCTCACTGTGTTCTTATCTCTGTCCTTAACTCGCCTCATCAGAGAAGACCTGATATTCTAGTGTCATGTCCTGGGCTCTGGGTGGACAGACCCTAGCCCACTAGTGCCCAAGTGAGGTACAGTTGGCCAGACACACCTCCACCATAATGTTCCGCCCAGGACATGCCCACACAACAATCACACCCACCAAGCCATGCCCATTGTACTCGCCCCACTCCAGATACACCCACAGCCACAGCCCACAACCTGCCCACAGCTCTGTCTGCCTTCCCTGTGCCCTGTGATTCCCTGTCTCAGTTGCACACTCTGTGCTTTTGCATCTCTTGTGTTCTGTCCACCCCATCTCTGCTTACGCCCCAGCCCCAGGCTCCTGCACCTTTGGCCCCAGGTCCTCCCTCAAAACAGACCTCAGAGGCCCACACAGGAGCCTGTAGCCAGGCCTCGGCTCCAGGGTTCCAGCCCGTCCTGCCCGCCTGGAACCAGCATGTCCTGCCAGCACGAAAGGGCAGGGCAGCGCTCCGGCTTCTGTCTCCACTCCCTGGTGGGACTGCCAAGCCTCTCCTGGCTCCTCACGCTTGCTCTGTCCAGCCTTGTGGAGATGGGGCTTATTGCAGCTTCCTGGGAGGTGGCTGGTATGGTTCCATGCTATCTGATACGGGCTCACAGGGTTGGGGTGCTGGGATGAGACCTATCCTGGTCACAGACGTAATTTCTCTTGCTCTCTCTCCTGGTCCATCAACCTGGCTCCTGTCTCTGCTGAGCTATCTGGCCGCCTGTCTGGCCATCTGTCTGTCTGTCTGCCTGTTGTTATTTCTCCAGTGAGGAAAACAAGAAGTCCAATGCATGCACTTAACCCTGAGAGTCTGTTTCTTTGCTTTCCAGCACTTTCCACCACATCGTTTTCCTGAATGTTATTCCCTTTACCCTTGTTGGGTTGGGGCCTCTTTACCTTCTTCCTTATCCCTCCTCCACCTTCTTGCCCTTGCTCTTGGGTGGGATCTCTGTGGGCTGTGTCAGGAAACTAGCTTGGTGCCCACTAAGGCCATGGTCAGTGTGGCCTCTTGGGGAATCATGCCCAGTGTTCCTTGCACTGATCTGCCATGGAGGCTTTGAGGAGTAACTGGGAGCTGTTACTCCCCTTCTGTGTCCTGAGGGGCTCCCCACTTTGTGGGAAGGGTGGGGTGGTCCTGCTGTAAGTCTGTCCTGCAGCCTCCTAGAACCCAGGTCTGTGCTGTTTGCCTGTAGGCTCGTCCCCACTTATCTCTCACAACTCTTCTGTTCCCAACAGTTGGGAGCAGCTATCTACTCCTGAGAAGGGTTTGGGGGGTTTGGGGTGCTGGGTGGAGGACCACCTTGGCAGGCTGTCCTATTGAGGCACCCCAAGTCACCCACCATCCTCTCTTCCCAAAGCCTTCCAAACACTCGTGTCCCATATACTCAGGTTGCTTGTTTGTTTGGGGGCTTACTCTATAGTGCTCAGGGACTACTCCTGGTTCTGTGCTCAGGGATCACTCACTTCTGGCAGAACTTACAAGACCATTTGGGATGCAGGGTAAGGCTGGCTGAGGGTGAGTGGGGCAGGATGGGGGTGAACCAGAGGCTGCAGGGTACAGAGCTGCCTCTTAGCCCTACCTTAACACTCAGCCTCAGCGTAGCAGAATTTGAGAGCTGGGTGGGCCTGGCTGTGGACAGGCTGTGCTGGGTGGGGTTCTGGCCATGACCTTAGTTTGAGCAGGGACTTATCGGGAGAGCATGGGGACAGGCAGGCTGGGTCCCTGGGCAACTGGCAGAGCTGTCTCCTGGGTTCCATGAAGAATGCATCTAGACTAATGAGAGCTAGGTAGGTCTGAGTGGGCAGCTCATCCCATGTCTCAGTCCCTGGATGGGTAGTGCAGGCCCAGACACTCTGAGTCTCTGTCTCCTGTAGGGACACACACCCTCTGGCTCTCACCAACTCTCCACCACCTGCTCTTCCAGGCCAATGCTTCATTCCATGGACTGACACAGACCGAACAGGTGCCTGGGCCCAGGAACTTGAAGGGCATTCATGCTTCTGGCTCCATGAGATTGTACTCCTGGATCTTGCTCCTCACTGAAGAGAGGGGGGGAAACTGAGGTAGACAGCACTTTCTACTATAGGTCAGAGCCTTCTCCCGAGTTGGCTACTCGGGGTGTGTGAGCTGGGCCTGATCCCTGCTGAAGCCGGGGACCCCAGTCTGGAACCTGGGAGGAAGTGGAAGGGGGCAGATTTATCATCAGGTCCTCCCTGCCAGGTAGGAGCCAGGCCTGGGCTCTTCTCATACAGTGTCAATCATGCTCAACCCAGCTGTGGGGGTGGTCTGGCCCCAATCCAGCGCCCAGATGCTGAAGCTGTGTTCAGTGGAGGATCCCAGGGTGAATGGGGAGGCGGGGGGGCTAGTCTGTCCTCACCCTTGCAGGTTCACCATAATCAGCCCCACATTCTTGGTATGTTGGAAATGTTGTATTCATATCTATGCAGGTGTTGAGCCATGTCAGACCAGGTGTGTACTGGGGACATGGCAGCCTCTCCCTGGAGGGCCCATTTGAGGAAGGTATGAACTTATTGCGCAGGGGGCCTGGGACAGCTGTGTAGGTGGGATCCTATAGGTGAGACAGTGTGTGTGGGGGACAGTGTGTGTGCAGGAGACATTATGTGAGCAGGGCAGTGTGGAGGGGTAGTGAGGGGCAGGGCATTGTGTTGGCAGGGTGCCAGCTCAGAGGTCCCCTTCCCCATCTGTGGAAACCCCCCTGTATCAGGAATCCAGAGCCTCCTTTTTAAGAAGCTGCTGTTGGGGTGAGCTCTATGAAGAAATCTAAAGGGGGTCCTGGTCCCTCCCTTGCAGTTCACCCTGGCCAGCCTCACAGGTGAGTTGGGAGGCAGTCCTTTTCTCACACAGCACTCACATTCTTGGGAGATACCCACAGTGAGGGTCTTCCTCTCTGATTTAGGGGCCCCGATGCCAGAATTCCACAGCTAAACTGTGGGGTGAGCCTTTCCTGAATGGTCCCACCAATCCCGGCCACTACTTCCCAGGAGTGAATGAATTTCTAGATACTCCTCTGTTAGAAGGGGCTAAGGGTCTGGGAGTCCCATGGGCATTGGGAGCGGATGTGAGGAGCACTCCACGGCCCTGCTGGCCACTTGTGCTGTGTCTGGGGCTTTGGAGAGTGTGAACCAGCTCGGGCTGAGGGCACAGCTGAAACCAGCCCAATATGTGCCCCAGCCAGTGATGGTGCCCCAGTGGCCAGGCCAGTGGGTGGCAGCCAAGCTCTGGGCCGACAGTCCCAAGGCTGCCCAGCCGCATGTCCCCCTGGCCAATGCAGGAGGAAGAAGGTATTTCCCAGCGCCGTGGCTCATAGATGGGAGCTCATAGATGGGAATCAGATATTTATCATTCAGAGCCAAGTTCCATTTGGAGCAGAAAACACTGAAGAAAGGATGTGGGGGCAGCAGGGGTTTAGGCGGCAGCTGCTGGCCAGCTGTGGCCGGGGGAGGTGGGGCAGCCACTGGCTTTGGGCTTAGCTGGATCTGGACTCCCCAGGAATGCCCTGCTCCCAGCCCTTAGTCCCTTCCTAGGAGATGCCCCCACCTGTACCCCCAAAAATCCCTGAACTTTTCTTCTTCCCTGTCCCTCTCCTAGAGCCACTACGAGTACACAGCCAGGAATCAGTCAGGAGCAGCGAGAATCCTGTACCAGTGAGGCATCGTGTTGGGAAACTGAGGCTCCAGGGAATCTCCCCTGGCTGAACCCTCATGCTTTATGTCACTTTGAGGGGGTCTGGTGTGGACAGTCTTGGGGTGGCAAAAGGATGTTTCTAGATGGTCAGTTCTTTAGGGGCCAGGAGGGCTTCCTGTTCCAGCCTGTTCCTCAAAAGCACCACATTCATGGGGGCCCAACAGAGCTGGGAGCCCATCCCAAAAGGTTTGAGATGGCAGCTCTGTGGAGGTTCTTGGAATCCTCTGGGCTAAAGTCCCTAGGAACCCCAATTCTGCCCTCATGAGGTGCTGAGGTGGGGCAGGGAACCAAGGGCATGTGTGTGCCAGCGTGGGTGGGACAGGCTGAAACCAGCCCCATGTGGCCCCCCAGTGGCTGTCTGTGACCCTGGATTCCCCAGTTCATTCGTAGGACAAAGCCCTATTCATGCTTCACTTCAGCGAATGGAGAAGCCCCCTGGGGTTCTGCCGAGGCTGTGGGGGTGGTCTGGCCCCAATCCAGCGCCCAGCACTGCCTAGCAGAGTACTTCCTGAAAGTGGCCGTGTGCAGCTGGCCCATCTGGCCAGGGGGAGCGAGTTCCACGCAGGCCACGGGGTCATGCACATCGGCCAAGTGGATAGGGTCTCTGTGGGATCCAGGGGCTGCATCTGGCTGAGGAAGGGAGGCCTGTGGCCAGCGTGAGGTGTGTGGGCCAAGTCTGGGGTCTGTAGGGCACAGGTTTAGTCACTGACAGGAACCATCAATAGGCACCCCTTGTCCCCAATGGACCCCAGGACTAGCACAAATAGGCTGAAAGCCACATGCACTGGCCAGAGCCCTATCCCCTCCTGCTGGGGCCCTGAGTGGGCTCAGACCCTAACTGGGCCTTGCATCCTGGTCTCTCTGCTCCTGAGGGACACAGGCACCTGCCTTGTTGGTAGTGCCTGAGGGTGTATGACCTTCCCCTCTCAGGGATCTCGTCCTTTGGAGGATGGCGGACACCTATGAAGTTCCATGCCTGCTGTTAGAGTGTGTTTCCAGGTAGGGGGCTGCCCTTCCTGTGGCATAGCCAGAGTCTTGGGCAAGCTTGGTGGGTTGAGGCTCATCAGATTACAGAGAGTTTCTGCATTCTTTTCTGTGACTTCCCCTCCCGGCCAGGACAGATTCAGCTTATGGAGCCAGCCTGAGCCTGAAGCAGCTCATTTTTGCCAGATTATCTTGGTATTTGAAAACATGGGTGAGATAATGACATGTGCAGGTACACACGTATCCTATGTCTCCATCTGTGCATATAGACCTATACGTGAGCCATAATCATACTTGAAAACAGAACCACACATGAAACAAACATGCATACCCGACTACACACTTCCATGTGGAGCACATGCACACAGCTACACACGGAATACACATGAACACACTCCCTATATATGGAACACCCGTGCATACCTGAACACACACCTACATATGGAACACACCTACATGCACGAACATACATCACACATGAACACAGCCCTTCACAGGAAACACAATTGCACACATGACACCACCCCTTCAATGGAACATATCTATACACACGAGCACACCCTTTTACATGGACACATGCATATGGAAGACATCTACATACATGAATAAATACCTCTATAAATGGAACACATATACATATGGAACAGACCTACATACAGGAACACAACCTACATATGGAAGATATTTACATGCATGGACACATCTACAGTGGAAGACACCTACACACATGAACACACCTACACATGGAACATGCCATGCCTATACACAAAACACATATACACATAAAAACGCACCCTAGGTTTATAAATACACACTGTGACTATAAATGGAGCACATCTACATGGAGGAATACATCCCTACATGGGGAGTTCAACATGCACACACCAATCCTGTACATGAAACACATGGTCACACAAAAACTGACACATGGAGCATAACATGTACACACAACGCACCCACATACCCACATATATGAAACACACTACCCATATGGACACACAACACACACAAATCAAACACAGATTTACACGCAATATGCATGGAAACAGAAGCATAAACACCATGCATGAAACATGCATGTGTATACACGGCATGTCCATATTGCACAATCACACCTATGGAATGCACTACATGTCTATTCAACAGACACACAAGGATCATATATCTACACACCCATACATGCATGAATGCACAGGCATTAAAACCCACATGCAATACAAGGCATGTGAACTGCACACAATGCATGTCTACAATATGCACACAAGACACGTGCATAAAATATATGCACACAGCACCTGTACATGGGACACACCTCTACATGTAAAAATAGAGAACTTATTTATGGAGCAACCTACACATAGGCGCTCAGCAACTATACATGAACTATTTGTACACATAGGTGTAAGATGACATCATATAACAAAGGCATTCCCCCATCTTCTTCTTTCGTTTAAACCTATCTCTCTGATATGTGAGAACCCATCTGGATCTCACTCGACCCTCCCCTACCTGGGTGAATTGGGACCAGGTCAGTTTGGCTTGGCACGTAGAGAGACTGCGAGGCGAGAAACCGCTGACTCCGTGACTCTCTCCTGACTGGCTTGGTTTATTAATTCTTTGCAGCTACCTGCTTCTTCAGACCCGTTTACCGGGGGGTTGGAAATATGGGTGTGGATGTGATTTCACAACAAGGAGATTTATTTTACATAGCACACACACTTGCACACTGTATCTATACACCAAACACACTTGTATACATGCTCATGGACATGTGTACTGTGTGCTGTGAATACTGCATATGCTGTGTTGCTGTATGTTCAGTGTGTGTTGTGTAGAACCTGCCCATTTCCACCACCCAATTTAAAGTCCCCTGAATGTTTTGTGGAGCACTGAATGTCTCTAGGTTTCCTGGCTGTGGCTTCTTGTCCTGTGTCTGCTTCCTCCACCGTTTGTGTGGCCCCCATTTATTTACATGGCTTTCTGGGCCCCTCTTGGGACATCCTGATGACTCGTGGCCCTTCTGGTGCAACCTATCATTGCCACCAGCTTTCATCTCATGTGACTCGATTTCCTCTACACTTGAGGCGGGTCGGGGGGCACCAGCTCTTCCTCCTGTGTTTCCCTGCTTAGAGGGACACTGGGCCACTCTAGGAGAGGACAGACCCCTCCTTAGCAGCCTAATATCCTAACAGGGGTGTTTGTCGCACCATGGATGTTTGGATCGGGGATGGAGCCGCTACCCCCAGCCTGGTGACCCACGGTGGTTAGTGGGTTCTTCCTGGGGTGGCCTCTGAGTGTTTTGAAGTTGCTCTCATTTCTGGCCTGGCTTGAGAATCTGATCTTGCTGCACATGGCAAGTGTCTGCTCCTCCCTTCCCGCCTCAGCTCCCCTGGGATGGCTGGGACAGCTGGCAGTGGGAGGAAGCGCCGCCTTTGGGGTCACACTGCCACACCCCAGGACTGAGCATTTCAGCTCCATCTCTTCCATCTCTGCCTTCTCTGAAGGGTTCAGGTCCAAGAGGGATCCCTTCCCCACCAGACAGTGCTTCCTGTCTGCAGAGCACTTGCTGGGGTATCTGTGCTCTTGAAGGAAGGGGATTGAAGGCTGTCCTGTGGTCCCAGACCAGTTTTTTTTTTTCAGGGTCATCACAGCTGTGGAAGGTGTTGGGGGCTCTGTAAATGGTGCAGGGAGACATTGAACATGGGTCTGGAGGAGTTGACTCTGTCCTTCAGCAGGGCAGTGCCCTGAGTTACCCTGGGGTGTTCTGTGCCCTGGTCCCCAGAGGCCTGCCTAGGAGTAGGTTCCCCCACCAATCTGCAGCAAACTTGTCTTTTTCCTCTTTTCCTTCCTGAAACAGGGTCCAGCCACCAAGGATCCTCTGTGGGGATGGAGGCAGCAGGTTCTGTGCCACCTCTTGGGGGGCAGTGATCAGTGGGGAAGGGCATGGGGAAGTGTCTGGATAGGCTGTCGGGTCCCTGAGAACCTCTGCTGCTCACACCAGCCCCTTCTAGCCTCAGCACTACAGCCCCCGTGCTCTTTCCAGGTGCATGGTTCCAGATGTGTCTAGGGAAGCATCTGGATTTCCAGACAGTGCTCAGAGAAGCCTCAGTAGGTCTAGAGAGCCTCAAGTGGCCCTCCCACACCCCCACCCACTATAGTGCCCCCCGACTGCTGAGATGTTTCTTTTTCTTTGCTCTTCTTTTTTTTTTTTCCCCACACCTGGTGGTGCTCAGGGATTCCTCCTGGCTCTGCGTCCAGGAATCACTCTATATGGGATGCTGGGGATTGAACCCAAGTCAGTCCAGTGCAAGGCAAGTGCTCTCCCCACTGTGCTCTTAATCTGGCCCTGCCAGGGTATTTTTTAGCTTTGAAAAGTCCCTTAAGATGATTTTTTTGTAAGGGAAATTCGTCTTCTCTTCTAAGTGCACCTTGTGTTGTGAGGGGGCCTATTTGAACCCCAGAGGCTGAGCCGAGGGGGTCCCAGGCAGAGGTTGGGGCCCAAGTTATGCTCCCATGGCCCCCATCACTCAGTTTTGGTTTCATTGTCATGTGGAGGAGTGGATCTGGGTGGTTTGGCCTGGTCACAGCCTCCAGGCTGTGGGAGCCCCTTCCATTTCCAGGAGGTTTGAGCATAGGGCTCCCCCTTTTGTATGTGGAGTGCCTCAGCTCTGTGGTCCGCTCCTGGCGGTTGTGGTGGCTTCGGGAGCTGCCCCTGGTGGGCTGGCATTCCTTCCGAGTGAGGTACAGAGACGTGCGGCCTGGCCTTCCCATAAACACAGCCATCTAGTGGTGTGTGTGTGTGTGTGTGTGTGTGTGTGTGTGTGTGTGTGTGTGTGTGTGTGTGATGCAGCCCTGCTTGCAAGGAGGTTGCCATGGTGACACTCCTCCCACGGGTGCTGGGCGGTCCCCATGGGCTGCAACGGGGCCCTACGAGTACCTCTTGCACCAAGGTGCAGATGCCAGGGAGAGGGCAGCATGTCAAGGCCCACAGGGATGTGGGGTGAGCCAGCCAGGCCAAGATGGGTACTGGCAGCCCTGTGTGTCCCTGCTTGAGACTCTGGGTTCTGAGAGGAGTGCCTGTGTCTGTTAACTGTCTCCTGTATACCTGGCACATGGTGACAGGACACCCTGATTCTGCAGGTCCCAGACATGGCTCAAGCCTGATTCACCCCACTTTCTGCTGCTCAGCATACCTCAGCGTGTCACTGAGAACTCGGTGCTTTGCTGCTGTCAGGACTAGCTCTACTGGGCCTGGGCCTCCCCATGCCACACACCCCATATCCCAGTCCCCACACCCTGGGGCTACGTGCGGGAGACTGTACTGGGGGCCCCCGCAAGGCGCTGGGCAGACAGTCAGCTCCCAGCTCTTCAAACAGCTAATTGAAAGCACGCCTGCCACGTACACGCACACACACACACACACACACACACACACACACACACACACACACACACACATGCATACATACACGTGCGAGTGAGCCAAGTCAGCCACGTAGCCAGGATTTGGGGGCCCTTCCTAGGAATTTTCACAGCTGAGGAAGTGGGGGATCTCAGTACTCGGCCTAGCCCAGGCAGCTGGTCTGAGGTTCTGGGGTGTGTCCCCCCATATCCCACCACCCGCAGTGCCCCAGGTCCAGGCTGAAGTGAGAAGGGGGAAAAAGGCTCTAAGCTCCAGGGTTAGGGGTAGCAGGTCCCTATCCCTGAAGTGTCACTTGATCTGGATTCTTGGGTATGGATGTGGGGGAAGCCAGGTCCCCAGCCCCACAGCTTCCTGTAGCTTCCTGGCCCCAATCCCTGCAGCCCCCACCCCCCCAGTCTCCAGGCACCCAGCTCTGTAGCCTCCTAACCCCAGTTCCCTGGCCCCCAGCTCACTCTGCTTTCTTTATTTTTATTTTTTTTTATTTTTTTTGTGGTTTTTGGGTCACACCCGGCAGTGCTCAGAGGTTATTCCTGGCTCCAGGCTCAGAAATTGCTCCTGGCAGGCACAGGGAACCATATGGGACGCCGGGATTTGAACTGATGACCTCCTGCACGAAAGGCAAACGCCTTACCTCCATGCTATCTCTCCGGCCCCTCACTCAGCTTTCTTATCTCTCAGGGTTCTTGCAGTTCTCTGCAAGCTATCTGGAGTGCTGGCCGGTGTGTTTTGCCCACCTTCATTGCTGATGGACATTTGGCTGATCTGAGCATTGCCACATTCTGGCCTGTCTGAAGGAGGGTCTGTTCTTGCATCTCTGTCATAGGCTCTTCCAGACCCCCCCTGCAGTGGGGGGGAACACATGGGGCAGCTGCTTCCAGAGGCCTTGATGTGCCCTGGCTCTGGGGGATGGTCAGGGGGGTTCCTGGACTCTGCTCTGTCCAGTCAGCTGCTGTTGGGCACTGTGGTCTGGACAGGGAGGGCACTGCGGACATCCAGGCAAGGAGGCTTCGGACATCCACCTTCCGTGGAGCTGAAAGTGCCACATTGCTTCAGGCGTCCTGCCATTTGTCTGCTGCTGCCCACACTGGGGTCCCTAAGGGAGCATCCCTGACATTAAGTCTTCCTCCCTGAAACAACCCCCCCTGGGTGCCCATAGCTGCTTGTCCTTTGTGGGGGTAGGGGGGACCTATGGAGATTGACACTGTCTCCTCAGCCCTGGCTGGACACTTTCTGTCTCCTTCCTGATGCTCTGGTATTGCAGCCCCCAGACTCCAGCTTCTAACTTCCCTTTCTGGAGCATGGAGGGGAGAAATATGTGGCCTTGTTCACCTGCACCTCAGAGGTGCTTAGGCAGGGAAGGTCTAGCCAGAACTTGGCATGGTGTGGGATACACATGGGCGGGTGGGGTGGGGGACCTGTTACCGGCCAGCATCATTTCTGTGGGTATATTACCACTGTGGGCACCTTACCCCCATGGGTACATCATCCCCATGGACACATCACCCTGTGGGCACTTTACCCTGTGAGCATGTCATCCCTTTGGCAGATCACCCAATGGAAACATCGTCACCAGATAGGCAGTTCCCCCAGGAAAACGTGATACACAAGGGCCCAGGCCAAGAGGCAGGGGAAGAGGACCAGGAGAGGTGTACCAGCACAGTAGCCTCATCTTGGGGCCAGTCGGCACCTCCAGAGTTTTCTGAACCTGTCCCCTGTGCAAAGACACCCCAGAATTTAGGTATTGCCAGGTCAAGGTCCCATCATGGCCCCAACTGGTGCACTGGATCACATCCCCTAGCACTGGGGATGTGAAGCTGTGTCCCTTCCAGGTTTCCCTGAAGATCAGCCTCGGGGTACTACATGCAGCACCTCAGCTTCCCCCTCACTTGACGCCTTTCTCCCTGTAGCCATAGTACAGTGAGGAGGACGCTTGTCTTGCTCCTGGCTAGTCTGGGTTTGATCCCTGGTATCCTGCAGGGTCCCCTGAGCACCACCAGGAGTGATTCCTGAGCACAGAGCCAGGAGTAACCCCTGAGCACTGCTGGGTGTGGCCCAAAAAGAAGTCAGGGTGCTGCTAGGCGGGATGTGCTCCCTGGAGCCCTGCAACCCAACCCTGACCTCGGGAGTCTGCTCAGAGGTTCTCCAGTACCGCCTCCTCCGGGGTGATTAAAAACTCTCTATTAATAGCTGACTCACGATCTAAAAATGTGTTCGTGGCAGAGCCGCCGGCCACTGGGCCTGGTGTGGGGTGCCGGCGGAACCTTGTACAGCTGGCCTTGCCCCGATTACTCCTTCCCTCCTCAGCACCCTGTCCTGTCCACCCTCCACCTGTGACCTGGGCTGAGAGAGGGGTGAGGGTGGTCCTGAGTTAAGCTGGAATAGAAAGTTGTTGATGATTTCAGGCAAAGTGTCCAGAGGGGGCACTGATCAGCAGAAGAGGGTTGGTGGGTCCTGCTATTGGGTCAGGCCTTGTTCCCAGGGGTGTGGGGGCCTGTGGACAGGACCTAGGTTCCCTGTTTCCAGTTCCTGGCCCTGGGATCATTAATGCATGCGTCACACAGGGTTCTGCAAGTGGGGGACCTTGGGCTGAGTGTGGCTGGTGTGGCTGATATGGGGTCTAGCTATCTTCGAATGCTAGGGGTCCTGAGAAGTTGGAACAGTTGCTTGAACTAAACGAAGGCAGGCTGAGCTCATCCACTGCTGGACAGGGCTGGGCCAACTTCCAGAGCAGGCCCAGAGCAGGGAGTGGCCAGAAAACTAGGCACTCGGGCATGTCCGAGGAGCAGGCAGGAGACCATGGGGCTAGCTCCAGCCCTGCTGGGACCCTGGACAGCTCGCTCACCCTCTGTCCCTTGTTTCTATTTGGGCTGTGCCTGTGGTGGTCCCTGCCATGGGCCTGCTGTCTGCAGGGCTGCAGCTATGATGGTCAGAGGGAACCGTGCAGGGACTAGGATGTGAGTGTGAAGTCAGGAGGCCGCAATAGAGAGGGATCCCCGGTTCTTGACAGCACGTAGTGCAAGGGGCTCCAGAAGAAAGCTGGTTACTCTTCATACCCCAGTTTTGCTACTTCCCAGCAGAGAGTCCATGTGTGTCTGAGACCCTTGCTCAGCACCCACCCCAGACCAGACCTGCATTGGCTCCAAGACCTTTATGCCTTTCTTCCTGGGGCTCCGCATATTTCCTGAAGAGCTTCCAGGGCTTGAAACATTCTGGTCCCTCTATTGTGGGCACTGTCTGTGCCTCTCAGGGCACGGTCCTTTCCTGTCTGGGGCTACATTGGGTCTTTTGAGGCTGGCAGCTTCCTGAGTCCTGAGGAGTTCGTTCTCTATTTTGTGTGGGGCATTTGTTCAAGTCAGGGTTTGTGCTGCTCAGAGCAAGGCTGGGTGCTCAGAATCACATAAACATGTGCATGTCTGCACACTCATATGTGAACACAATGCACAAACATACATCATAGGACATGTGTATACACAGCACACAAGTACACACACACTGTGATGGGGTCCAGATTCTCTCTCTGAAAAAGCCCCTTACTGGTAGCCAAGTTGTAGTTGGTGCCTGGGCATGGAGACTGGGGGATGCAGGGCACTGCGTGTCCCTTTGATCCCGGGTGCACAGCTGGCCTGCAGGTGCCCTGCCAAGGCCCCCAGCACTGAGGGAGGCGGGGCATGGAGTTCTGTGGTGTTAATAAGTTGATGCTACAATTGGCTGGTGAGGTTCTGCAGCGAGCTTTAAGGGGACCCTCTGTTCCCTGGTCTCCTCCCCTGCAGCTGGTCCTGCGTGGAGGCACATGAGGGCTCCAAGGGGTATACTCGGTGGGACAGGCTGGTGCCAGGCAGCCAAAGCCCAGCTCACAGGTGCTGTTGCACCTCTGCCCTCTGTGGGCACCAGGCCCATAGCCTCCCTATAGATAAGCCCAGACAGGCTCCCTTGGCAATCCTGTGGATGCAGAAGCTGGCGGCATGGAGAGAGCAAGTGTCCCCAGAGCCCCAATAAACACAATGAGGGGTGTCCCACACCCCCAGGGGACATCCATCTCTGGCACAGTTCACCTTGGTTGTGCCTCAGATGGGCCATTTGTCACATGCATGAAAGTGACACATTCAGGGCCCGGAGAGATAGCACAGTGGCGTTTGCCTTGCAAGCAGCAGATCCAGGACCAAAGGTGGTTGGTTTGAATCCCGGTGTCCCATATGGTCCCCCGTGCCTGCCGGGAGCTATTTCTGAGCAGACAGCCAGGAGTAACCCCTGAGCAATGCCGGGTGTGGCCCAAAAACCAAAAATAAATAAATAAAAAGAAAGTGACACATCCTATTGTGTGTGTCTCAACCATGTGCCATGAACACACACACCAGCCCTCTGTCTCTCTCACACACATAAATAAATGGACATACATGTACCTGCTCCTCCCCAACTTATTTCAGTTAAACCCCTAGAATGTGCAGGATATCTCCTGGATCCTGGAGAATGAGAGGAGCATCCGGGAAGGTCTCAGCATTGGAGAGAAGACAAGGTGTCTTGGATCCCAACATCTCATGGGAAGGACACATTCCAGAGACACTTCCCAGAGATCTGAGCCTTGGCTAAGGAAGGGGGTAGAAACAGTCCCTCCATGGTGGGAGGGAAGATCCTCTGAATAACCAGCTCTCCATGGGGGCTACACCTGACTCCTAGCTCTGTACTAGAAATTATTCCTGGCGGGCTTGGGGGACCCAGTGTGCTCCTGGGGACTGAACTTGGGTTGGCTGTCTCCCCTCTGTGCTATAGCTCTGGCTCCAGGATGTGGGGTTTTGAGGACAAGAAGTCCTCTGTCTTCTCAAGTGGCTGAACCCATAGTAAACTTGCTTTTTCTCACACAAACTCTTGGTCTGTATATGGATTTGTGGTTAGAGGGTGCAATGTTCCAAGCTCAGAACATGTGACTGGTACCTCCTCTTCTCC
This sequence comes from Suncus etruscus, assembly GCF_024139225.1. Classification (NCBI taxonomy): domain Eukaryota; kingdom Metazoa; phylum Chordata; class Mammalia; order Eulipotyphla; family Soricidae; genus Suncus; species Suncus etruscus. The sequence continues at coordinate 20,250,752 of NC_064852.1, read as the reverse complement.
AGAGAAGAGGGAAAGACAGGTTCCACCTGGGCACAAGCCTGTCACAGCCTTGACCTCCAGGTCACTCAGCTGTGCAGCTACATCCCACTCTGGACCCCATGTTCTAAGACAGGGCCACTCCCCACTTGGATTTGTTGCTGTGAAGATGAGATTGGATGACACTGACGATGCCCGTTCTTGGGGCTGGCTTCTGGCATCTCAACTTTTCTGTGATGATCCAGAAAAATTTCCAAACTATTTGCATCCCAAGTGCCTTTTCAAAAAGCCATGTGTCTGTTTGGGGGACTCTGTTTCTGGGTCTGTTTCCAGGACTGTTCGGGGGACCTTGTCGCCAGGTCTGTTTGGGAGGCTCTGTCTCTGTGTCTGTTCAGGGGACCCCATTTATGAGACCCCATTCTCTCTCATTTGCTGATCTCTGAGTTTCTCCTTCATTTCTTCTTCAAGTTCCTGGGCCAGTGTGTGTGGGTGGGTGGTTGGGGGTGGCTGGTTTTAGGAATCTGAGTGTCTGAGGGTAGGGGAAATTGTTTTGGGGTCCTGGAATGTTTGCTGGGTGAGAATTGGGTTCCTGAACACACAGGGTGCCTAAGGCAGGCCTCACATTGCAGACCCAATGGAGGACTGTGCCCAGTCCACCTTTGCTGTGTTATCTCAGCCCTCTCACTTGCTGTCTCTGGGCCTTTCACTTTTTTTTTTTTTTTTTTGGTTTTTGGGCCACACCCGGCAGTGCTCAGGGGTTACTCCTGGCTGTCTGCTCAGAAATAGCTCCTGGCAGGCACGGGGGACCATATGGGACACCGGGATTCGAACCAACCACCTTTGGTCCTGGATCGGCTGCTTGCAAGGCAAATGCTGCTGTGCTATCTCTCCGGGCCCTGGGCCTTTCACTTTTGCCTGCTGAAAGACAGCAAGGCTGTGCCATCAGTTGTGGGCTTCTGCTGCCCTCTCTGTGGTGGCTCATGGGCTGTAGGCTGGCCTGGGAGCAGAGCCAAAAGCCTCTTTTATACAGGGTCCCTCTTGGGCCCTGCCTCTGACCCTGATGGGTGGGCTGGGGCAGCAGGCAAGATCAGGGGTTGCTGAGTGCCCCCAAGGCCAGCCTTTGCTTTCTTCCCATGGCCATGTCAGTCAGGGAGCGGAACCCCTCAGAATGAGGGGCCACAGGGAGTCTCACTTGCACTCTGGCCCTTGGGGAGACACAGAGATGCCACGAGGTGCACGCATGCACTTGGGTAAGGCACCCAGGCAGTGCTGGGTGGGGGACTCTGTAGGAGGAAGACGCCCACATACCCCAGAAGCTGAGCTCCGGGAGGGGGCATGAGGCCTGCAGAATGCTCGGAGAAAAACCGGTCAGTGCAGTGTATGATATCCCCAAGTACTCGAGGAAGCCAGAAATGACCCCCAGGGACCCTCACTCTCACGAACAAAGAATTTCCAGGAAAAGCTTACACACGCTCCAGAACATAATCTGGATGGAGGGAAAAAAAACCCAGATCTGCAAGGGGAGGCTTCTTGATGGCTCCATTTAAATCCCAGGGACCCAGACTGTGTGCATTAGATGATTAGTGCTGTGTGATTAAACTGTAAGGAGACTGAGGGAGGGGGACCCCAGAGTCAGGCAAGGGCAGGACCTGGCAGGGTGAGGGCGGGGCTAGATAGAGAATGGGGCAGGACCAGATGGAAACTGAGGGTGGGCGGGGCCAAGTCTGGGAATGGGGCGGGGCTCAGACATCTCCCTTGCCTGGTGTGAGTCCATGTACAGACAGATGCCTTGTAATAACTTGGGCGTTTTTCTGTATGACACTTTTCAGAATTAGAATGCTTTTTATTTCTGTTTTGGCTTGGGGGGCCACACCCAGCAGTTCTCAGGGATCACTCCTGGCAGGCGTGGGGGAATCGTATGGGGTGCCAGGAATCTAATTTTGGTCAGTTGTGTGCAAGGCAAGGACCTTACTTACTGTACAATCTTTCCCAACCCCCAAGAATTAGAATAATTTTCCGAATTCAGATATATGGAAGAGGGAATGGCATTTGAAAGCTCTGGTAAAGCTGTTCTACAAGATAAATGCTGGAGTCTTTCAGAGTGTCTCCTCAGGACTCAGGGGGGTCTCCTTGGGGTTCAGAGGGCCTTCTCAGGATTCAGGGTATCTCCTCAGGGCTCAGGGTGTCTCAGAGTGTCTCCTCAGGGCTCAAGGGATGAACCTCTTCAGGAGCTGGGGTAAGGGAGGGCCCTGGGGTTGGGGTGAGGCCCCCAGTGGCTGGGCTGTGGTGTCTGGAGTCCTCTCTGAGCCAGGGACCCAGAAGGACCTAGAAAAATGGGATTGTGGGGGTCAGGTCTCTCAGGGGGTCCTCCCGGAGCTGTGAGGCAGGGATGGTACATCCCCTTAGGAAGCCAAGGCTGACATGGCTGTAAGCATGGACTGGTGTGTGGGTAGGACAGGGCCCGTGATTTCTGGCTCAGGAGGTGGAGGGAACAGGGCCTGAGGACAGGGACAGACACCCACAAGGAGGGAGGGAATATGGCAGGGGCCTCGCTAAGGTGGGGAAGGTCTTCTCTTGGTTCTGCCTTCAGGTCCCCTGGTGTTTCCTGGTGCGAGCAGAGATCTGAGAACTCCCCAGAAGGCCGTGGGGGGACTCTACACTCAGTCCTGGGGGTACCTAAAAGTACAGGGAGGGCCATGTGCTAGAGCTGTCTGTATCATGGGCACTGTCCTTGGGCAAATGCTATATCTGTGCTCTGTGGGTCCCACCCCCCAGAATTCTCAGCTGGGAGTCCTGGCCCTTCTAGGAGAGGAGCTGGTCTGGGAAACAGCAGACACCCTCTCCTCAGGTGACCGGCTACCCTTTCTCCTGTCCTAGTGTCTCCCTACCTGCACCCAGGGCTGGGCTGGGTGCCCCTTGCAACCAGCCTGTGGGTCAACCAGGCAGCTGCCATGTCCCCCTGGGGAAAACTCAGGGCACATTCTACCACGTGCTCCATGGTACCCTGCCTGCCAGACCTGGGAGGCACCTTTTAGACACTGTTTTGACTGTCACCTCTATAAAGTCTTTCAGAGGAGATGCAAGAAGTGAGGGGAGAAGGACCCCAACTGCATCCCACTGGGCGTGCCTCCTCAGAGTGGTTCCCACAGTACAGGCCGCTTCATTCATGTTCTGGCTATGTGGCTCTTCCCAGCCTAACCCACCCCTCCAACCCTACTAGCACCCCATCTGGGCTTTCCCCAGAGCCACTTAGAGACTCTTTCCTGCTTTTTATCCAGAGTCTTTGGGCCAAAAATATGCCCCAGGATAATGAAGAAATCTATTGACAGTAGCCGGGCAGCCTCTGCCTTCTGGAACAAATTAGCCCCAGAATCTCTGAAAAATTTTTTTCTAGCCTAAAACTAGAGCAGGCTTTGAGGGTGCTGGTTCTTCCCCCCCCCCCCCGTCTCTCTCTCTCTCTCTCTCTCTCTCTCTCTCTCTCTCTCTCTCTCTCTCCTTCCCTCCCTCTCTCTCTCCCTCTTCCCTCTCTTGTCTCTCTCTCTCCTCTCTTTCTCTGGCCTCTGTGTATCGCCCACGCCTAGGAGCTGCTGCCCAGCCCCCCTCAGACCGTCCTGAAGGAGCCCACAAAGTATAGGGCTGCCTGTCACCCTCCTCCAGGAGATTCCCTATCTCAGGCTGCACCCCCACACTCCCAAAGGCAGCTTCTGGGTCCTTTTGTGTCCCCAGAGGGACCCCCTTCTGAAAGACAGTTATTGATCTCTGCTCCCCAAGGCAGGCCCAGCTGGCCGCACCCAGTCAGTCAGGCCTCCTCTGCAGCCGCCTGGACTTGGGCGCAGGGAATTTGGAGAAAGAAACAGAATGTTCTTCTTCTTTCTGACAGTCGCAGTCTGATCTGGCTGCTGGCCACCCAAGGGCCTTCCTGAGGCTTTTGTCTGGGGGGCCCTCCTCCTAGGACCCCTCCTCTGTCTGGGGCCTGCCGCTCACATCTGTGGTGACTCAGCCTACAGGCATGCCCCTCTCCCTGCCGCCGCGCCCCCACACTGCCACGTGGCGGGAGCCCCCAGAACCTCAGTCAGCTTCTCTGATCCAGTGGGGCTGGTGGGGGCGGGTCTGTGGGCGGTACTCAAGTTCTTACTTGGGGGGATGTCAGTGGAGGAAGCCATGCTGGGAAGGCCAGTTGGTCCCCAGGAGGGAGGGGAGAGAGACCCACCTCCCTCACCCTCCCCACTGCCTGGGCCTGGGCTCCTGGGCAGTTTCTTGCCTGCACCCCCAAAGCCAGGCAGCCCTGCCATGCAGGACTCCTCCACATCGTCCTTCCTCCTCCTCCTCCTCTTCATTGTCCTCCTCTTCCTCATCATCCTTCCTCCTTCCCTTCTGCTCTTGATTCTTGGCTTGGGTCTAATCCTATCTCCAAAAGTCACCCTGTCTATTGGGGGCAAGCGGCAGCCCCCCAGTTTGGGTCTCAGGGTCCCAGGGGCCTGGGTGGGGGGCTCCTGCTCACTGAAACTCCAAACACAATAGGGTGATGCTGCCTCTGCTGGGGTGCTGGTGTGATGGGCTAAGTTCGTTTTCTCAGGGCCTTGTCTCCCACATGGGGGTCTCTGCTGGCTCAGCATCTGAGTATCCTGGTGGCTCGCAGAGAGGCCCCAGGGAAAGCTTCCCCCACAAAATGGAGCTGTCTCAGCCCATTGGGTCATGTGGATCATGGACGGAGCCTGTGGCCGGCGGTCCCGCCAACAAATGGCTGGTTGGGAAAAGCCGTACTCAGCCCTGGCCCCAGCCCAGGCCACGTCCTGCCACGAGGCACGGGGACAGGAACTCCAGTGGTTGCCACTGGGTCCCTCGGGGAATCACAAGGGACCCCCACACCATGGCATGGCCCCATGTCCCAGGGTTCCCAGCAGCCCTGAGACCCCATGCCTGGTTCTACCCTGGACAGGGCGTTGCCCCCTCTGGGTTCTCTGGCCTCCAGGGACACCTGGGTGGGCACCCAGGGGTCCGCAGCTTTGTGCCAGGAGGGTGAACTCCCACATGAGGCTTGTTTGGTTTTGTTGCCCGAGAGAGAAAGCGGGTGTGGCCCTTCCCAACCACCTCAAACATGTGGATTCCTCAGGCTTACAAGCTGGCTGGAGGAACTGAGTGACTTCATAGGGCTGTCGCCTGGCAGAGAGAGAGAGAGAGAGAGAGAGAGAGAGAGAGAGAGAGAGAGAGAGAGAGAGAGAGAGAGAGAGAGAGAGAGAGAGAGAGAGAGAGAGAAAACAGAGAGAGAGAAAACAGAGAGAGAGAAAACAGAGAGAGAACAGAGAGAGAACAGAGAGAGAGCATGAGCTAGACAGTGATGAGGAAAGGGGCGGGAGGGAGAGAAAGGGAGGAAGGGAGAAAGTTTTAGCAAAGCAGTGAGGGAGAGAGGGAGAGAGGAAGGGAGGGGAGCAGAGAGAGGGACAGATAGAGGGAGAGAAAAGAGAGGGGGACAGAGGGAGGGAGGGACAGAGGGCAGAGAGGGGACAGAGGGCGGGACAGAGGGAGAGGGGGCAAGAGTGGAGAAGCGGAGGTAGAGGGAAAGGGTGACAGGCAGATGTGGCTGCTCTCAGTGGTTCCCCATCTCACATCTCAACAGATGGGAGATGGGGATGTACCAAGGCCCTTTGGAGCAGAGGTTCCTCCTTCCCTCTCTCCCTTCTTTCACTACCTCTTTCCCTCAGCACCTTTGTCTCCCTGTGAATGTGGGTCAGGTCAGGAGAGGATCCATTTGGGCTGTGGCAGTGTGGCATAAAGAATATGGCACAGGGCCCGGAGAGATAGCACAGCGGTGTTTGCCTTGCAAGCAGCTGATCCAGGACCAAAGGTGGTTGGTTCAAATCCCGGTGTCCCATATGGTCCCCCGTGCCTGCCAGGAGCTATTTCTGAGCAGACAGCCAGGAGTAACCCCTGAGCATCGCCGGGTGTGGCCCAAAAACCAAAAAAAAAAAAAAAAAAAAAAAAAAAAAAAAAAAAAAGAATATGGCACAGGAGGGACTTGTCCCTCACTGAAGAAAGGACATGACCTCCATGTCACCAACCACAGATGACAAAGTCTGAGGGCACAGATCAGGCTGGGGGACCCTAGTGAGTCCTTCTCTGCCTGGCACCACATGGGAGGAACTAAATATATTAATGTGGGGGGTCCTTAGGACTAGTCCTGGGGTCTCCATTTGTGTCCCCCAGGAGGTCTGAGCACAGAGTGTACTTAAGAGGGTCTCATCCTGGGGCTGTGGCTGCGGGTCCTTTTAGAAAGACCCCTCAGGGCAGACACAGCCATGTACCTGAGAGGGGACAGAGAGTGGCCCCTGAGGGCCTGAGTATTTGGTAAAAAAAAAAAAGGGAAGAAGTTGCATCAGCCATGGAAATTTCTAGAGTGTTTATGGAACATGATCTGTGTGGCTGAAGCTCTGGATTCCCGCTCTGCCTCAGTTTCCCTGTTACAGAGAGGAGGGATCCCCTGGCCTGGTGGAGTCCCAGCTGCCCCTGACTGCTTGATAAGGTTCTGAGTTCTCCTGGGGTTTGGGCTGAAGTGTTTTATCCAAGGGTCTCTTTCATCAGGGCCTGGGGATAACTCCGACAATCCGGGAACAGAGTCGACATGCCTGAGGTTTGAGGCCTGTCGGGGAGGGGCACAGGTTTCCGGGAAAGCTGAGTCCTGTCCACAGCAGTGAGGGGCTGCCGGCCCCTGCACCCCCTTGGGGAGGCCCCAGACCTCCTTCAGCTTTGATGCTGCACTTTTTCCAAACCCGGAGCATGAGTCACGTCCAGACCCAGGGGGGAATTTCTGGAATGAGGGCTGAGGGCTGGCTGGTCTGCAGAAGGGGAGGCTGGGGGCGGGGGGAGGGGAGATGTATCCCCCATCCCAGGGGCTGGAGCTCATCCTGACCCCACAGCACCCACTACTTGTCCTTCCCTGGTGGAGTTGGAGGTGCAGATGGGGGTAGGTGGCTTCGGTCTGATGCCACAGACAATGGCTTCTGGCCATCTCTGCCTGCTGGGGAGGTTCCGGTGGGGTCTACGAGGGGGGCCAGACAGTGGAGGGTCCCTTCCAAGGCAGTTGTTGGCCCTGCTCACCCCAGTTGGGACAGGCACAGCGCCAGCTTCTACAGACCTAGCGTGATCACTTCCTTTCTGCTTCTGGCAGGACCAAGGGGTTGGGGCCAAGACTATAGCCCCAGAGGGGACCCTGACATCTATGGGAGAGGGTTCGGCGATGCTGGCTACAGAGGGGCAGGCAGGGGTGAGAAGGAGCAGGAAGGAATAGGGGACAAATGTCACTCTCCCTTCTCCCTTCTCTAGGCTCCTGCTTCTACATCTGGCTTCCCCAGCTTGCTTCAGACTTGGGAGGGGTGGGGTGTCTCTGAATCGGCCTGAAACCCTCTGAAATATAAAAAAAAAAGTTCCCAGAATTTTGGAGCTGGGCCATCACTCAAAATCTAGGTGCCCCTTACACCTCCTCACTGCACTTCTGAGAGCCTGCTTGCAGGGAGAGATTCAGGCCAGTGCAGACCAGACCAGCACAGCCTGGGGGCCAGAAGTGGGCCTGGTTTGTGGGGGCTTAAGCTAGCTTCCTGGCTTCCTCCATGCAGCTTCCTCCATGAACTTCATTCTCCAGCTTTCTCTCTTACACTCACACACACGCGCACACACGCACACATATGCAAATGCACCATGCACACACATTCGGAGTCCCCGTGCCCATGTGTGATATAGTTTATTTGTGTTACAGTCTTTTTTGCAGGGACTGAAGAGGTCTTAGGTGGGAAGTTTCCCTCCACATTGTCAGTTGATGAAACTTTTCTTTTAGAGGTTTCTGGTCCCAGAAGAATTATGAGAAGTGCAGGCGTTTTCCACGTGCTCTCCATTACCAGCCCCTCCAAATATGCAGTGCCTGTGTCTGTGGGACACACCAGGATCCCTGTTCACCCCCACAATTCCACTGGCAGTGGTGGCACTTCTCCAGGTATGGACTGGTCACCGGACAGGTCAACCTTGTCCCCTCACCCCACTCCATGGTCAGCGTTCAGTGGCCCTAGCTCCGCACCCCAAATGACACTGTCTCTCTTTTTTTTTTTTTTTGCATATTTTTTTTTTATTTAAACACCTTGATTACATACATGATTGTGTTTGGGTTTCAGTCATAAAAGGAACACCACCCATCACCAGTGCAACATTCCCATCACCCAAGTCCCAAATCTCCCTCCTCCCCACCCAACCCCTGCCTGTACCCTAAACAGGCTCTACATTTCCCTCGTACATTCTCAATGTTAGGACAGTTCAAAATGTAGTTATTTCTCTAACTAAACTCATCACTCTTTGTGGTGAGCTTCCTGAGGTGAGCTGGAACTTCCAACTCTTTTCTCTTTTGATGACACTGTCTCTTAATGGACAGAGAGTGTTTCCATAGCAATCAAGTGACCCAACTTCTCTGGCCCAGACACTCAGATCCCCAACCTTGAATTAGGAGGGGACAGAGCTGGGCTGGCTCACCATCATTCCCCCTACTCAAACACCTTGATTCCTTCTGATTTTGTTCTGGAAATGTTGTGTTGACGTAAATGTCCCAAGAAGAAGGGGTTCTCGAGAGCACAGGGGATAGTTCCTCTGGGGCTTGTTCGAAAGTGGGCCCAGGTCCACCCCCAGACCCAAGCTCCTGTGTTCATGACCAGACTAGGTCAACCCCACGTCTCACCAGTACTGTGGACGTCACAGTGGAACGAGCAGGCACGCCTCACTTCCTACACGCAGCAACAGAGGAATGTGGGGGACTGAGTATGTCTGAGCCACAGAACCATACTGCCCACACAGATTTGGGAGCCAGCCCAGGAGAATCCCTAAAATTGAAAATGTAGTTATAATTTTTCCTTTTTTGGGGGGAGTGGCTACACCCGTATGTGCTCAGGAGCTTCTCTTGGTTCTTTGTTTAGGGGGTTGCTCCTGGCTGTTCTTGGGGGAACCATTGTGGTGCTAAAATTGAACCAGGTCAGCCACGTCATTATCTTCCAGCTCCCCTGAAAACCCTTATGAATCCAGCAAAACTCAGAGGACAGGCTTAGCCCTGACTGGACACTGTTGGAGAATTAGTCAGCTTATGGGGAGACTACTGGGGGGGGGGCAAAGGTTCTAGAAGTTATTTTGACAGAACAGAGATAGGAAAGATGGGGAAGAGCAGGATTCTGGGGGGTGTCCGGAAGAAGGAAATCTGTGATGACCCAAACAGTGAATTTGGGAGTGAGACTAGACCTGTCTGTCAGTTCTGAGAATTTGTTACAAGACCAACCACATATTCCTCAAGCCCAGAAAGTTTCAAGCAGGATAAACATTAATGAGCCTCTGAACCTTCTGAATGCACAACCCCAGAGTATGTGAGGTCTCCAAAGTGCCAAGGAGGAAAGACTCCACTTTATGACTTCAATGGTGGGTCATGATCTTGAATGGGGGACACAAAAAAATCTGATCATAGTCCAACCTGCGCCAACAGCTATAAACCAACTCAACAGGGGTTGGAGAGATAGCACAGCGGTAAAGCATTTGCCTTGCCTGCTAGGAGTGATTTCAGAGCCAGGAGTAACCCCTGAGCACCACCAGGTGTGATCCCCATCCCCCCCACCAAAAAACAAACACAAACCAACAAAATTAAAATACCAATTTAACAGCAGCCACAGCCCGAATCCCATGTTTCTGGCCCCACTTCCCTGGGGTCTCACTTGTGAGGCATGAAGGGGTGAACAAAGTTTAAGTAGCTCAGCCTAGATGAGTGACTGCTTTGATAAGAGCTGAGGAGGCAGCAGACAGACAGAACATTCTGACTTTCTTTTCTTTATTTGGGGGCGGGGAGGTTTGGTCCACATCCAGTGGTGCTCAGGGGTTAATCCTGGCTCTCTCAGGGCCGGGGATTGGGGGGGGGTGGAAGTTCTGGGATGCCAGGGATGGAACCTGGGTTAGCTGCCTGCAAGGCAATCTACCTCCCCACTGTGCTATTGTTTTGGCATCCTGACTCACATAATGCAGTTTATGGACACACTGCAGTGGACACAGACAATGCAATAGATACACAGAGTGCATTGTGCCAGTGTATCAGAGCACACAGCATGGTTTGCCCGTGTGATAAGCTGCACAGAGCATGTGAAGTCGCATATGGAGGGTGCTTACATGGAGAAGTCTGGCCTTAGCAGGCCACTGTGGAGTCGGGCTGACTCCCAATGCACCTGGGCCTGGGAGTTCAGTGAAATATTCAGATGTTGCGGCGACTGTTGCTGGTAGTTGAAAGAGTGCCGAGAACTATGAAGGGGAACTGGTGATAGGAGAGATCATTGACTGGTAGGGGCGGCTCCATAGAAGATCTGGAATCCTGGGGTCTGACCCTGGCTCCACTCACCATGTTCTAGTTGTCCAGGTGTTCCCAGCAGGGAAACCTCCCCTGGCCTCCAGGCTCTGATCCTCCACTTTCCAGACAAGGACTGGCAGCCACAATCTGCAACTGAGAACCCAGGCCCAACCCTCAGGCATCGCATACTTTCCTGCATTTTTATGGGAAATGGGGGCAGGTGTAAAGTCAAGGGTCACTAACAGGGAGAAAGACCCCTACTTTGCTGTGCCCCATGATCAGACATTCATTGGAGAGGGTCAAATCCAGTCCGGAGAGGTGACCAGGGAAGCACACAAAGATAGCAGGGGGAGGTCAGAGCAATAGCACAGTGGGGAGAGCTTTTGCCTTGCATGCAGCCAACCTGGATTTGATTCCCAGGTATTCCATATGGTCCCCCCCACCCTAGCTGCCAGGAGTGATTCCTGAACATAGAGCCAGGAGTAACTCCTGAATGCCACCGGGTATGGCCCCCAAACTAATAAACTAAGATGGTGGGGAGGTAGGAAAGGGAGAGGCTGCCCAGTCCTAGTGATGCTGGGAGTGATGGAGGAGACAAGGAAGTGGAGCACTCATATGTGCCTGGGACTACACACAAAAGACAGAGCAGAGCACACATCATGTGACTGGGCTACCAGACCCCACAGCTTGGGGTTCAGGCGTGAAAGTGACTTGAAAGAAAGAGGGTGATATGGATGAAAGACACTCTCACAACTCTTCCATCTTGGTGGCAGGAACCCTGCATCATGTTGGGGAGAACACAAGACAAATAGGGGTGCAATACTGCCAAGAGAGGAGCCCCAGAGAATGGATCGGAGGATGAGTCTCAGTGGCCCTGAACTGTAATGTCTCCCCTGGCCCCTCCTGGGATGGGACTGGAAGGAAGGAGCTGGCTCCAGGACCAAAGACAGAAAGGCCAGTGCTCCCCCCCCACCAAGTGACCAGCCCATCATGGCTCCAGGAAGGCAAGATGGAACCTTCTTTTTATTTTTGCTCTTGTTTTTTGTTTTTGGGCCACACCCTGCTGTGTTCAGGAGTCACTCCCGGTTCTGCACTCAGGAGTTGGGGGACCATATGGGATACTGTGGATCTAGCCCAGATAGTCCATGTGCAAGGCAAATGCTATGCTATTGTTACCCCTCCCTCAACTTTCTATCTTACCTGGATGGGAGGGGTCTGGTTGGTAACAAAGGGGTTGCCTCAGGGGTGAGAAGAAGAGGCCCAGTAAAAAAGACGCAGGAGATGGAGATGAGAGACAGGTTAGGTGCAGAGGCTGTTTGCTTAGAAACCACTCATGGTGGTTCAAACCTTACAATAAAGCTGCATGTCTCCTGACTTCACCTGACTGCTGTGGGTCATCTCTTCTCTGTCACCCTCTGCAGGGTTGCAGGTACCATCCATCCAACTCCTTATGCACCACCAAGGACTCTATAATTAATAATTAATACAACAAATTGGCTCTCAGATATGAACTTGAACTCTGGATCTTAGAAGACAACGATGATGGTGAGATTCCTGATCTTGTGGTTAGTTTTGGCTCTATTCAGCTGGAGTGAATCCAAAGGTGGGACCTCATGGCGCCTTTTCTAAACAAGGTGGAGATCCCCACTGGAGGCATAAGGGGCAATGAAGGAGGGGAGCTGAAAGCTTGGAGTACCCCCCTCAGAGCCTAGAACTGCGACTTTTCTACAAAAGGTCCTTTTTCCGAGGACGTTGGCCTCCCAATTGGCAGAAGCTTATAGAGGCCACTGATTGGAAAAAAGATGAGAAAAAAAAACTTCATTGATGGTGAACTGACATTTGGATGACAACCTACAGCCCCCGACATGGATTCCAGCCTCGGAACTAACAGATTTTCAGGTTAAGACCACCTTGCTTTAAATTCCCAGATGCCCGGCTGCAGTGACCAAGACCTGCCTCCTTGCAGCCAAGCACTGTGCTTCAATATAAGCTAGCTGAGCTGCAAGGCAGTGGCAGCAGCTCCCGAGTTGGCAAGAGGTGGTACCTGCGACTTCAGCCTGGGACCTCCTGAGACCACCTGTGGGGCTTGGGTTTCAAGAAGCTAAAGCCATGTGGCGAGCCCACACATCTTGGGGAGAAGCCCATAGCTTATCCGAGTCTGGACAATTTGGTGATGGTATAAAAGGAGAAAAGTAGATGGAGAACAGAAGGCCAGCAAAGTCCAACTGAAAAGCTAATTTTTGATACCTCCTGCATCTTAACTTTGTTTTAGGTGTATCTCTTAATCCATTGCATCATTGTCTTGTTGGTTTAAATGTGTTACAGTTTTTCTTAATTAATATTTTCCCTGATTGCTATAATGTTTTATGGTGTATTTTAATGTAGTAGCCTGTTTTCTTTTCTTTTCTTTCTTTCTTTTCTTTTTTCTTTTTTCTTTTTTTTGTTTTTTTGGGCCACACCCAGCGATGCTCAGGGGTTACTCCTGGCTATCTGCTCAGAAATAGCTCCTGGCAGGCATGGGGGAATATGGGACACCAGGATTCAAACCAACCACCTTTGGTCCTGGATCGGCTGCTTGCAAGGCAAATGCTGCTGTGCTCTCTCCGGGTCCATAGTAGCCTGTTTTCAAACTGTATTTTCTGTATAAATGTTCTTGTAATTTTGTTTAGGGAAGTTTAATGAAAGGAACTAAGGATGTTCCAGTATAAAAGTGCTTGGTTAAATAGCATTAAGAATTTTAAACTACAAGTGTATTTTGCAGAAAAGTTCTGTTTATGGAAAGGGCTGATATTTTAATTTTACACTTTGGACTTTATGCTTTGGGGAATATTAGGTTCCTGCCTTTGGCTGGCGGAGGTCAGGACAACAAAAGTTTTGTAACCTTGTCTTTATTTTTCCAAACAATAAAACCCAGAGATGTTACCCCTCTCCTAACTTTCTGTCTATCTTACCTGGATGTGAGAGGTCTGGTTGGTACAAAAGGGGTTACCTCTGGATGAGAAGAAGAGGCTCAGCTAGAAAGACACAGGAGATGGAGATGAGAGACAGGTTGGGTTCAGAGAGGCTGTTTAGCTTAGAAGCCACTCATGGTGGTTAGGGCCTTATAATAAAGCTTCATTTTTCCTGAAATCTGACTGCTGTGGATAATTTCCTCACCATTATCCTAAATATTCAGGATATCGCTTGCCTAGAGGGGCTACAGGCACGATCCATCCATCCACTCCATGCAACATCAAGGACTTTATACTTAATATTTAATTCAACACGCTATCATTCTGGTCCCACTTTTTTCCTTTGGTTTACAGATGGAAACTTCTGGATGCTGGAAGTGGTGCACAACAGAGGGGGCAGATCTGTGGAGACACGTTCACCTTATTTGGTGGCGCTGGGTACCAGCTGTCTACACTGGACACCCTGATGTCACGATTGTAGTGGCCCATGTGAGATAGGAGTGAGGCTTGGGACTTCCTGGAACTATAGACAAGGGTCAAGTCAATCCTGAAAATGAGGGTGTTTGGTCAGGTCACATGCACTTTTGTTCCCAAGGACCACTCTGTACCTTGAACCCAGAGAGATGTATGTTGGCCAGGCAGTTACATGCGTTGTATATTTAGGGTGTGTGTAGGCTGTGTGGCTGGTGTAATATGTGGTGTGTGACTGAGCTGTGTGTTATATGTGTGTTATGGTGACATGTGTGTGTGTTGTGTGTGTGTTGTGTGTGTGTGATGTCTGCTGGGCAGGACATTGGCAGTGGAGGAGTGTGAGTATATGTGTGTGTGTGTGATGTGTGGTTTGCATTATGAAAAGGATCATGACTGAATATTAAAGTAGAAGATCCAGGGATCATACATTCCCAAGGGGGGGAGAGGAAAAGGAACCACATTGTGGAGGAATTTGTCTCTATAGAGCTCAGGCAGGATTTCGAAATGCAGGCAGTTAAGGCTGCCCTGTCTTGGGAAAACAGATGTGGGATGGGACAGAGTCGAGACGGCACGAACAGGCCCGTGGGTTTGTGGAAAGTGGATTTGGGGGTGAAGATGGGGGTGGGAGAAGAGGGGGAAGGAACATTCTCAAAAGGTGCTGAGCTCTCAGGGCAAAACCAAGTGTGACATTCTTGCTCTTCACATGGGCCAAGAGACGAACATGGGCTCATTGGGGGACAGGAAGGAGCTGGGGGTGGGTGGGAAGTGTGTGCAGAATCTGTGTTGGGGTGTGCTCGGGGGTGCCTGTCCCTGGCAGCTCCCAGCTCCGGGACTCCTGTGGGCAGAGCTGGAGAAACAGCCCCCCACTAAGAAGCAGTGTCTGGAACCGTCGGACCAAAAATGGCTCGAGTGCCTGAAACTTATTTATTTTTCTCTTTGACGCTCTCTCTCCGCTGACTGCGTTTTACTGCTGCGTTCCAGGCGTTTCCAAGGCGATCTCTATTACCAGGCCTCTGGCTTCAGGGGTCACAGACTCTGGGCTGCCAGTGGGGAGTCCTGGTGTGAGAGGGAGCAAAACTTTTTTTTTTAAATTAACTTTATTTAAACACCATGATTACAAATATGATTGTAGTTGTATGATAACAGTCATGTAAAGAACCCCCCCTTCACCAGGTCAAGATTCCCACCACCAGTTTCCCAGATCTCCCTCCTCCCCACTCCACCCATACCTGTACTCAAGATAAGCTTTCTATTACCCTCATTCATTCACATTGTTATGATAGTTTTCAGTGTAGTTATTTCTCTAACTGCACTCATCACTCTATGTGGTGAGCTTCATGTCATGAGCTGCACCTAGATGGGGAAAATAAGGGTTGGGACTGAGGCAGTAAAAGATTAGAAATGAGCTTTGTAAGGGCAGTATCAAGGTCACAATGAAAGATGGATATTATGCATATATAAACTATATGCATACAATACTATCAATAGGAGACCAAGGAGAAAAAATTTCCAGTGACTGTCCCAACATAAATCAGTGCTAGAATGACCCGCCCTCCTCCCAAAGTGCATTCTCATCACTGTAGGGAGAGGTAGGGGGAAAGCCTGATGACCCCTATAGAGCCCACCTGGACCAGTGCCCAGGGAAGGCCTGGAGTCCAGGGGAAAAAGAGAGGGATGAATGAGGGCCTGCCAAGCATCCCAGCACTCCCCAGGCTAGGGAGAAGGCCTCCGGCATGGGGACTCTTCAAACCCCATACCTGGCAAGAGCTGGCTTCCAGAATCAAAGAGGAAATTGGAAGCCAGATATCTGCCTGACCTCCTCCCCATGCACCTCCCCCCTGGAGTACAGAGGGAGGGGGGAAGCCTGAGGACCCCTAAGAGTCCACCTGAACCCACTTCTGGCCATCTGAGCTGGCACCCAGGGAAGGCCTGGAGTCCAGGGGAAAAAGAAAAGGACAGCTGGGGGCCTGCCAAACCTCCCAGCACTCCCCAGGCTAGGGAGAAGGCCTCCAGCATGGGGCCTCCCCAAACTCCATACTTGGCAAGAGCTGGCCTCCAGAATCAAAGAGGAAATCGGAAGCTAGATATCTGGCCACCCTCCTCCCCATGCAACTCCCCCCTGGAGTACAGAGGAAGGGGGGGAAGCCTGAGGATCCCTAAGAATCCACCTGAACCCACTTCTGGCCATCTGAGCTGGCACCCAGGGAAGGCCTGGAGTCAGGGGAAAAAGACAAGGATGGCTGGGTGCCTGCCAAGCCTCACAGCACTCCCCAGGCTAGGGAGAAGGCCTCCGGCATGGGGCCTCCCTAAACCCCATACCTGGCAAGAGCTGGCCTCCAGAATCAAAGAGGAAATCGGAAGCCAGATATCTGGCCACCCTCCTCCCCATGCACCTCCCCCCTGGAGTACAGAGAAGCCTGAGGACCCCTAAGAGGGAGCAAAACTTTCTCAGGTCATGGTGCCCCAAAGAGCAGCAACCTCCAAACTCAGGTGTGGGAGTCAAGAACATACTGGAAATGGTCCTCACAAGAGGGAAAGAGTCTAAAGACTTGAAATGGGCACCGAGCAAGAAGCAGATGAGCCAATGAACAGGGGTCCTAGTCTCTAGCAAAGAGGAAAACACAAGAGGCCAGATTACTGGCATAGGTGGGAAGGGTATTTACCTCGCATGCAGCCTACCCAGATTCGATCCCTGGCATCCCATAGGGTCCCCAAGCACTGCCAGGAGTGATTTCTAAGTGCAGAGTGAGGAGAAACCCCTGAGCACTACCCAATGTGGCCCAAACACCAAAAAGCCAAAATCAAAATAAGAAGCTCAGAACCTGCTCCCAGAGTGGCCTGTGAGCAAGTGAGCATAGTGTGACTCTGGTTTGAGAGACAGAAAGTAGGATCACACTCCATGTGGAGGTGAATTGGACTCCATGGTCAGGGTGTGTGTCTGTGTGCCCAACGGGCTGAGGTTGGCTGATGCCTGCAAGTACCGGGAAGAACCTTCATAGCAGTGAATCCTAAAAATTTCACCCCTCTGGACACCTCCTCCCTGCTTGCCACCCAAGCTGGTGTCCTGAATGCATCGCTGAACCCTCAACTGCTTGGAGCCAAAGACAGACTTTAGCAGCAGCTTGTTGGGGGAATATAGGGAAAGGACACAAGAGAAGGGCTGCACATACATTGCCTGCCTGCCAGACTGGGAGTTTGGGGCAGAAACAGAGTTGGGACCCATTCCACTCTGCCCTACCCACCGCCCTGGCCTCATTCACAAGCTGCCTGCAGGGTTGCCACTGCCCTGTGGGAGAGAACATGGGGTCCCTGCAGTGACCAGCTTGTCAGGACACTGCACCTCAGAACCCAGGGCTGTAAGAGGGTGTAAGGAGACCTCCCCACACATAGTGTGGACAGTCAGGAGGTGTTTCCTGCACCCCAACACCAGTGGGCATGTAAGATGCAAGGTAAGCTGGGCTGCCTCTTCCTGGGGGATTAGTGGGGACTGGTGGGGTTTCCATGAGCCCATCTCTGTGGGGCTCTTGTGGGACCCCTGTTCTGCTCCCAGGTCTCCACTTCTTGTTGGGGTAATTCTGGATGGGAATAGGGCAGGGGGTGGCAATATTTTGAGGAGTCGTAGAATGTCCATTCTAGTTGCCCCTGACAGGGGGCAGAGGGACCCTAAATAGCACCCCAGTTGGGTGTGACTCTGTCCATCTCCTGGCAGCGTGGTTGAGTGCTCCTGACCTAAACCTCTCTAGTGTTGGGGTACTCGTCCACTGTGCTGCCTGATGCCTTTACCTCTGCCCTGCCCATCAGGCACCTGGAGTGGCCATGAGGGGTGGGAGGGTGTTGGTTTGTGGTACTCTGGTGCCAACACTTGGCTGCACTGTCTGACTGTCATAGGGCCACAGGACAGTGGGGACATGCCATGACCCTGTCCATTGCCTTATCCTACCCTTGGATGGAGCCCAAGTGGCCACATGCAGGAACCCGCACAGGCTGCGGTCCTGTCCAAGTATAGATGCCTACAACTGGGGATCTTGGCCCCCCAATTCTGAATGAGAGTCACTGATCAAGGGAACCCTTCTGTGCTGGGATTGAACTGTCTTGGCCCTACACCCGCCTGCACCACTCTGCCCTGCAAGGCTTTGGGTAGCAAAGTGGGTTCTGAGCAGCTGAGGGAGAATCTCTCCCCCAGGAATGAGTCTTAGTGATTTCTGAGGTGTAGACCCCCCCCAAATGGAGTAGAGATGTCTAAGCCACAGGGCTGTGCCTGTTGGATCAGTGCTACAAGTTTCAGGGGTGGAGGCTACAGTTGTAGGACTTGGCAGCCAAGTCACTAATGCCCCACTCGTGGCTGGGTGGCTGAGAGGCTGCAGTCCATCCCCAACATAGATGGTGTTGGATAGTTGTGGCAGAAGCAGCTGGCAAAAGCCACTTGATGTGTCTGAGAGGAGCCAGCACACGGGCTGTGTGGTCTGGTTAGCTGGCACAGCCTCACCCGGGCTAGCTTGTGCCCACGCCCACCCAGGGAGCAATGCTCACAGACTGGGTACAGCCTAGATCCTCCCTCTCACCTTTTCCTAAAAGCTCCTTGTGGGGGGCCAGGTTCAGACGGACCCTCAGATTAAGGGCCGAATGGGACACAATGGGACTGGGGTGACTGTGAGGCCCCATCAGCCCTAGAACCTGAATCAGACCTGGCAGTACCATCCACTACATGGGACACAGGCTGGTTTGCTGTGAACTGGAGGGTGGTGGTGGCTAAACCCAGAGCACCGGGAGGCAGTGGGGAAATAGCTCAGTAGCTGACTGCCAGTAGGGTGCAGGCAGAAAGGAGGGGTCAGCTCCCAGCCTGGCTCTCGACTGCGGTTAGACACCCCAGCCACAGTAAACCCCTGCAGCTAGGCCAGGCAGTGGGAGGAAGGAGCAGAATTGTCCTGACAGAGCCTTTGGGGACTGGGGGCTCCATCCGCTGCAGCCCACCTTTCCAGCCCCTCCTTCTATCTCAAACCTCAGCAACCTTCCTCCCAGGGCTACTGCAGAGATTTTCAGCTCAGACCATGTAAGAACTCCACTCCCTCCCAGCCTCACTTTCCTCCCTCGGCCTCCTTCTTCTCTCCCTTCCTTCTACTCTCCCCCTTCTCACTCCTCCCTATTCCCCTTCTTTCTTCTCTCCTCCTTTTCACTCCTCCCATTTTCTCCTATTCCTCCTTCCTTTCCCTTTTCCCTTCTCCCTCTCCCTTCTCCCTCTCTCCTTCCTTCTCCATTCCACTTGCATTCTCTCCCTCTCCTTCCTCTCTCTACCATCCTCTTCTTTTCCTTCCTCCTTCTTGCCTTCTCCTTTTCCCTCCTCCCTCTCCCTCTTCCTTCCAACTCTCCTTCCTTCCCTCCCTCCTTTCTTCTTCCCTCCCTTCTTTCTCCTTCTCTCCTTCACTTTCTCCCTCCTTCCCTCCCTTTCTCTCCCTTTTTCCTCTTTTCTCTCCTTCCTACCCTCCCTCTTCTTCTCCCTCCCTCTCCCTCCCTCTTCTTTCTTTCCCTTGTTCCCTCCCATGCCCTCCCTCCTTTCCCTCCCTTAGTCCTGTCTCTCCTAAGCACACCCCTGGGATTGGGCCCCCCCATGCTGCAGTAACTGCTGGCCATCCCCCTGCAGCTGTGCATTGTGCCCCCTGCGGTGCCAGTACCAGCTGCAGCTCAGGCCAGAGGACACTACTGTGGCCACTGCAGGAGGGGCCGGGCCAGGCCGTCCAGCTCCTGCGGGCCCAGCATCCGGTGGCAGTGATGGGGCCTACAAGGGGGCCGTCATGGGGGAAGGGCAGGTCTCTCTGCTGCTCTGAGTCACTCTGATGAGTTTTGCAGCAGGAGCGATCGAGGGGCAGGCCAGGCGGCCTGGCTGAATGGACAGAGGGGCCAGACATCCGCTCACACTCCCTGATTCATTCTCAAGAGCTGCTTCCTGCCGGAAAGCTCTTCATTGAGAATGTTCTTGAGCCTGGGGCTTCCTTGAGCTGAGCCTGCTGGGACCTTGGGGACTCACTATGGGTACCTAAATGGCATGGATAGATCTGGAGCCCCACAGTTACTATGGTCTGAGGGCATACAATGTGAGGCCAATACCAATCTCTCATAGGGTCTCATCAGTTCCCCTCTGTCTGCTTCCTGCAGAGCTGGTCTGTGCCAGGATTGCTCAGACGCTTCTGGAACCTATAAACGAGGGGTCCCATCTCCCCAGGAGCCCCAAGGGTACTCCTCCCTGGCTCCTGGTCAAAGCCACTTGCTTCCAGGGCCATGATTTGTGTAGTGGGAGCCCCAAGGGGCCTGATGGAGGTAGCTTGGGTCTCACCTGTCTGTGCCTATCATGTTTAGTGTCTGCAGAAGCCCCAGTGTGGCTGCAGCCATGGTCCAAGGCCGTAGTATAAAATAATAAAAAAGGCCCTTCGGATGGGCTTGGATGGTGGTGGATGGAGATGGAGACCTTTCTCTGCCGTCCCAGGCCATGTGGTTCCAATCTCCTCCAGCTGGCGAATATCTGGGTTCAGGAAAGCAGCAGGTAGATAACTCACTCACAGGCTTCTTCAGGAAATAACGTCTTTATTTGCCCTGGCCAACATGTGTGGCCTATCATAACCATTTACACATGCTATCCTCAGCTTGCCCTGTGTCTTAGCTATTTTCAGCCATCTCTCCTCCTGCTACTTCTCTATCCAGGCAAATCCCCTTTTGCCCCTGAGGCCAAACCTTTTGCAACCTTCCCAAGACCCCTCCCAGAAATGGGAGAGTCTTTCTTGTAGATAAGGTTACACGAAGAATTTGGGGTGGGGTTACACAAGGCACCATGGCACTGTGGTCCATATTTTTCAGCCTATAGCAGCTTGTCCACCTCGGAGGGTTCAGGTGAGGTATCACAGAGTCCTCACCTGTGGGTGAGGGCAGTGATTCTACTCCTGCCCACTGGGGAGCTGGAGTAGTTGGGGGGGTTTCCATCTTTCCTCCTAGTCCAGAGCTGCCAGGATTCTAGTGGAAGTTGCTTCACCTATCTCTGGAGCCTTTACAAGTTATGCAGGAGCACTGACTTTCTCCAGCACATCAGATCCCCAGGGCAGAGGAGAGGCCTGGTTGTCATCTACATCTAGACTGTTCCAGCAGTCAGCCCCATACCTCCAACCCCAGGCTCCTTGGGGGCAGGTTTGGTCTTCTGGGCAGTCTCCATAGCTGGGGCTCTGTGGGTTGGGTTCTGGCACTTAGCCTATGTCCTGAACCCTAGCCCTTTACCCCACCCCTGTACCCCAGCCTTGCATCCCAGCCCTTGGGTGGGAGGTGTCCTGAGTCCCACAGACACTGGGCCATCACTGAGAGCCTAGGAGGGGTCAGGGGAGGTCTTCAGCTTCCACGCTGGCACATCGGCTCACGGCTGGGGGTGACCAAAACTTTCCTGCCATTTGGGACATGTGAGTGTGTCACTCCAGGGGGAGGGAAAGTGGGTCATGTAGGAACACCCAGAATCCTGCCCACAGAGAACCTTCCTAGGGGCCCTACATCCCATCACTCAAGCCTCACACCACTGCTGCCATCTCCCTCATCGCACTGCCACCAGGACTCAGCCTCCAGTCTGGCCAGGGCATCAGACAGGCACCCTGAGTCACACATTGTTCATTGTGTGTGTGGGAGGGGGGCATGCTGCCCTTTTGGCACTGGAGAGACAGTGCTCCTGTGGGGGGCAGGTACCCATAGTCTCATAATGCTGACCTTCTCGGACCAGCTGCACACAGTGCCTTGGCATCTGCAGCTGGTTTTTAATTTGGGGGATACTTCCATTGGTACTGGAAGGGGGCTGTGCAGTGCTGAGAGGTATCTAGCATTTTTTCAGACTCAGGGAACTGGGTCTGCACCTCCATCCTGCCCCACACACCTCCTTTCTCCCCCTAGAGCATCTCTGGTGAAAGGGATGAGCTTGGTCAGAAGTGGGGTATAGTGGAAGAACCCACTTAGGGGCTTAACACCTGCTGGTCCTCATCCTGGACACACATGGGTAACCAGGAAAAGGGGACCTGCCCCTAAAGACCAGGTGGGCTTAGGGCCTGTGTGCTGGGGGATTGAGCTTAGTTGGGAAGTTGGAGGGTCTGGGGGTCTGGCTTCTCCCAAGACCCCAGAGGGGGCCCGGAGAGATAGCACAGTGGCGTTTGCCTTGCAAGCACCCGATCCAGGACCAAAGGTGGTTGGTTCAAATCCTGGTGTCCCATATGGTCCCCCGTGCCTGCCAGGACCTATTTCTGAGCAGACAGCCAGGAGTAACCCCTGAGCAAAGCCGGTGTGGCCCAAAAACCAAAAAAAAAAAAAAAAGACCCCAGAGGGCAGAAATGGGAGCTCAGCTTTCCAGGGGACCCAGGAGTCTGAGAGGATTCAGTATGTGAGGCCTGGGGCCTTTTCTGGACAGTGCTGTGGTGTCCCCATTACAGGTGACAGGATGTGCCTCTGGCAAAGGAGCTCTGTGATTCCATCCACTGGCTCTATCCATGGCCCTTCTTGCCTCATGGCCACTGGGACTCAGATGCTGCCTGGTTTCCTCTACCCACCCTGTCACCCAATCTCTCATGTCAGCCTGTTCTGAGTGCCTGTCTTTATTATTAATATTTTTGTTTTGGTTTTGGGGCCACATATAGCAGTGCTCAGGGGTTACTCCTGGCTCTGCACTCAAGGATCACTCCTGGCAGGTTTGAGGAACCATATGCGATGCCAAGGAGCAAATATGGGTTGGCAGTGTGCAAGGCAAACAGCCTAACTTCTGTGCTATCTCTAAGGCCCCTATTAATTTTTTGATTTTTGAGCCATACTTGGTGATGCTCAGTGCGTGCATCCTGGGCATGCACTCAAGGCTTCTTCCTGGCAACACTTGGGGGACCACATGGGGTGCTGGGGATGGGACCCGGGTCAATGCACACAAGGCCTAGGTCCTATGATTGCTCTGTCTCTCCTCTGTGAGAAACTGGGGGAGCTTAAGGACCTTTCAGTCAGCCAAGAGCTCTTTCTTAGGTATCAGCCAAGATTTTGAGGCTGTAGCAGGGGCCCCTTCAGACTCCAGGGGCCCAAACTGGGGACCCCACAGTTGGACAGGATAGGGGAGTCCTGGCTACATGCCCTGGGCCCCTTCCTGTTCCTGCTGTGAGCCCAAATGCTCACCTGCCAGCACCTAGTCCAGAGGCACTGCAGATGCAGGGGTCATACTGTGGGTCCCCAGGGCCCTGCCTGCCTGCTCAGAGGGCTCCCAGAGTCACCTGTTATGCCCACCGCCAATGTGGCTCCAAGGCTCTGACACAAGGAACTCATTGGGTTTCTGGCCGAACTCACTGGGTTTTAAATTCTATATTTCTCTTTATTTCCTCTTACGGAAGAAAGTCTAATCTGGGAGCTATTTCCTTGGAAAACACTGGTTTAATATGAACAATGAAAACAAATGGAAGTTGGACTGCTGGAAAGATCAGCCCAGGCAGGGCTTGGCATAGGAGCCCTGGGCTCTGTCACGAAGGGGACCTTGCACTGGGCCCAGTGACCAGCAAGGAGCTAGTCCTGGGCGGAACAGCAGCAGTGCAGCTCTCGTGCTGGTATCTGGGGCCACATGGCTGACACACCCCAAAAGGCAGTGGACAGAGGGGCCCCACAGCTGGTTTGTGTCCTAAGGCAGGACTTTATGGCAGGAATGGAGCTCAGGACACAACTGCACCGTGTTTTCTGTGGGTGCCCCCAACATCAGGACAGGCATCCTTGTGATACGGACAGGGCAGCTGCAGAATGGACCCTGAGGAGCAGCCGTAACAGAGCAGAGACAGGGTGTTGGGAACCCAGGATATGAGGGAGCTGGAGAGGAGTCTCCCATGCGGTACTGGGTGGGATGCAGCTACCACCTGGGGACCCAGGAGAATGTATCCATGCAGGCCTGGGACACTCACATTTGTCTTCTGGGGTCTTGATGCCACTGGATCATGGCGGGACCTATAGGGGATGGGGTGGACATCCCACGTCCTGTGTCCCTGGAAAAACAGATCGTTGCAGTTAATATGAGTTTGCTTTTAGCATGCTGCAAATATGCAATACTCTATAGAGGTGACCCGATCACCACAGCTAGTGTTTGGCTGATGACCCCCAGTAGGGTCCCTCTGACCTACCAGCCCTCAGGGTCATAGTCCCTGAGAATTGAGAAAGGCCTAAAGTCCTGCCCAGATGGGCCAGGCAGGGCCATTGTGGGAGTGGGCACAGGGGCCCTCTGGGATGCAGAACATAGATATGGCATCCAGAGTCCCATATCCGTGGGGAGTGAGGACCTGTGCAGACACAACATCATATGGTTGGGTCTAGAGGGAGATGGTCCTGGTTCCCAGCCGGACACCCAAGAACCTCAGCCTAGTCCCTCCTGAGCAATGGGTGCACTGCAGACAGTTTTCTAGAACTTCACCTGGCCTGCCTGTTGTATCTTTGAAGGGACTCTCTTTCTGGGCTCGCCATCTTCTCTCCATCCAGCTTCCTACACTCCAGTGCACCCCATATGTGCTACCCCAGGCCTGTGTGGCTCCTGGAAAAACAAGAGCCCCATCCTGTTTCACCCATCAGGAGACCAACACACCCCTGTTGCCCCTACTCCCCCATCCTCATTACTTCCAGGAGCACTCAAGGGCCAGGTTCTGGGTCTTGTTGCTGCCATCTGTAGGGGGAGAAGGGGTCTGAGCTTCCAGAGATCCATGCCAGGGTGTGGGGGGACAGGCCTGACCAGCCCTGAAGAGAATCCTTAGAATCACCCTGTGCCCAAGTGAAGGGCAGGGCCCAGCCCCCTGTCTAGTGGGCAGGTGCCTCTCAGCTGCCTGAGAAACTCTCCCAGGGCTTGTACTAATGGATGAGAGATATGGGGTCACAGTGGGACTGGGCTGGAAGGTGGGGGTGCTGCCTGCCAGGGACCCTCAAACCCATTCAGCAGGGAACTCTGCTGTACCTCACCTTTCCAGTGAAGCATCTCCTAAGCCTAGTCAAGAGAGGGGATCCCTGTCCTGCCCACAGCTGGGCAGCAGCTGGACAAAATCCTCTCCTGACTCCAGGGCCTCTGGCCTGCCCAGTCCCAGATTTGGCAAAGGGCGTGCAGGGTGGGGAGACATGGCTGTGAATTCTGCAGTGCAGTCACCGTGGGCTTTGCCCCCACTTTCTCTGACCACATGTCTGCCCCCCCCCCTTTACCTGGAAGACTGGAATGAAGTGGAGTCTGGTTGGAGATGCCACCTACGGGACTGGGGGTACAGGGACACTGGCCTGGAGTGTGGGTCTGGGGTTGACGCCTCCTTGGCAGGACCCTAGGAGTGGATCATGGGGGTACAGAGGCCCTGCCCTTCTAGAGATGGGTGTAATGGATGACACATATCTTTGAACCCTAAGTACCCTGAGTCTCGATGTTGTGTATGTAAACATTTAAATGGGATTATTAAGTTACTGACCCTACCCTGATCGGTGATTGTGCCCTTCCCTAGGGTGTGACCTGGCATTCTGCTCCCACCCTAGGGTGGTACCTGATTCTGCTCCCACCATTGGATGGTACCTGATCCCACCATTGGGTGGTACCTGATTCGAGTACCATAAAAGCAAGGGTCTGTGGAAGGCGAGAGGCTTGTTTCCTGGGGCCTATTCTTAGGCCTTTTGGCTTCGGCCACTTCACGGAATAAAGAGCTGTTTTCTTCAGAAGCCTGATTGCCTATTGGCTTTCTTTCTGCTGCATTCACCTCAGAACGGCCGACTGAACAGGATAACAGACGTGTGGTCTGAGCTGGAGGAGAAAGGCCTCGTCCTTCATCCCTCCATCAGTCAACCTCTTCAGGGGCTGACTTGCAACATCTGGCCAGAAACCCAATGAATTCCTGTGTTAGAGCCTTGGTGCCACAAGGGTGGTGGGCATAGCAAGTGACTCCATGAGCCCTCAGAGCAGGCAGGCAGGACCCTGGGGACCCACAGTATGGCCCCCATATCTGCATTATCTCTGAACTTGGTGCTGGCAGGTGAGCATTTGGGCTTACAACAGGGTCAGGAAGGGGCCCAGGGCATGTAGCCAGGACTCCACCTATCTTGCTGTCCAACTTTGGGGTCCCTGGGGTCTAAAGAGGCCACTGCTGCAGCCCCAAAATCTTGGCTGATACAGAAGAAAGGGCTCTTGGCTGACTTAAAGGTCCTTAAGTACTCCCAGTTCCTCACAGAGGAGAGACAGAGGATTCATGCCTGGCCTTGCACGCATTGACCTGGGTCCCATCCCCAGCACTCCATGTGCTCACCTAAGCATTGCTAGGAGGAAGCCTTGAGTGCACACCCAGAATGCACACCCTGAGCATCACCAGATATAGCTCAAAAATTAAAAAAATTAAATAGGGACCTTAGAGATAGCACAGAAGTTAGGGCCCCAAATCAAGGCTGCTAGTCTTACCATCTCTTGCTTGCCCTCTGAGATTCTTGTAAATCAAGACCCAGCAGGAACATGTAGAGGTAGAGGAATCCACTCATGAAAGCATAGTCTTGGGCAGCTACATCTTGGACCCATCACAGGTCACCCCGAGGCATCCCAGAGCCCAGAGTTCAGCTCTCCCTGCTCCTCTTTGCAAATGGAGCTGCGATGGGGCTGGAGAGATACCACAGCGGTAAGGCATTTGCCTTGCATGTGGCTGACCCGGGACAGATCCGGTTTGATTCCTGGCATCTCATATGGTCCCCTGAACTTGCCAGGAGCAATTTCTGAGCATAGAGCCAGGAGTAACTCCTCAGCACTGCAGGGTGTGGCCCAAAATTTAACCAATTCATAAATAAATTAATAAACTGCTAAAAAAAAAGATCTGTGAGGTCTGGGGTGAGGGATTCCTAGCAGCCAGCCTTAGCCCCCAACTCCACAAAGAAGAAAACTGAGGCTCTATGGCTATGGGTCCTGCCCCCGGGCTCCCTGTGGGGGCTGGAGCCATTGAAGTGTGGGTGCCTCCAGATCACTGACTTACTGGCTGCCGCTGTGGGGTGTCCAGGGCATGAGCTCAGTGAGTCTAGCAGGTCCTAAATCAGGGAGGGGGAGGAAGGACCAGTTCCCCCACCCTGGGACAGCACTGTCCTGGGGAGTGTGATGCCCTGCGGTGGAATGTGGCATCAGCTTTCAAGGGCAAGGATGTGATATGGAATTTGAATCTCTCCCCAGTGGCTGTGGATGGAATGAGGTCCAGGGCACCATGATACCCCCTCTGCGGGGCACTGGGAGACAGGCTAGGGGTGCTGCCAGCTCTCTCCATAGTGACCCCAGATTGATCTAACAGAGCCAGAGCTGAGGGTCCAGCTGCCCCAGGGTACCTTTCTCTGAGCTCCTGCTTTCCATCTGGATCTTGGAGGACCAGGATACAACCTGGCTTCAGCTTTGAGGGACCCACTGAGACCCATGGGGGGGGGGCTGGTGGACATGCCCAAGGGGCTGTGACTGGTGAAGGGGCCCAGAGACCTCGGTTACCACAATCCCCCAAGCAACCAAAATTTTCTTGTGACCAGGCTACCTAGAAGAGGTTGGGGAACTGGGGGCCCAAGGAGTCTTTGCACCAAAGGCTTCTGCTTAGCTCCTGACACATACCCCTCCCTCACACAGGTACTCCTCATAAGGCATCCCTCACATATCCCTCACACATGTACCCCTCACACATACACATATCACACACACCCCTCTACACACATGTTCACACATGTACCCCTAAAATGTGCTCCTCAGCCACATAACCCTCACACACACTTTTTTTTTCTTTTCTTTTCTTTTATTTAAACACCTTGATTACATACATGATTGTGTTTGGGTTTCACTCATGTAAAGAACACCACCCATCACCAGTGCAACATTCCCATCACCAATGTCCCAAGTCTCCCTCCTCCCCACCCCACCCCTGCCTGTACTCTAAACAGGCTCTTCATTTCCCTCATACATTCTCATTATTAGGACAGTTCAAAATGTAGTTATTTCTCTAACTAAACTCATCACTCTTTGTGGTGAGCTTCCTGAGGTGAGCTGGAACTTCCAGCTCTTTTCTCTTTTGTGTCTGAAAATTATTATTGCAAGAATGTCTTTCATTTTTCTTAAAACCCCTAGATGAGTGAGACCATTTTGCGTTTTTCTCTCTCTCTCTGACTTATTTCACTCAGCATAATAGATTTCGTGTACATCCATGTATAGGAAAATTTCATGACTTCATCTCTTCTGACAGCTGCATAATATTCCATTGTGTATATGTACCACAGTTTCTTTAGCCATTCGTCTGTTGAAGGGCATCTTGGTTGTTTCCATAGTCTTGCTACCTCACACACACTTTTATATACATACACTTACACATGCATCCCTCAAACACACTCTATGCATCCTCAACATGCAGTCTCACATGTTCACACCCTCACACCTGCACATGTCCACACACATGAACCCATCACACAAGTACATGCTTACAACCCTATCCACGCATGTTCCTCGCATAATGCTCTCACAATGCACCCCTCCCACATGCACCTGCCCACATCCCCCACATATACACATACCTATACCTCATATACATGCTCATAGGCACACATGGGTCACATATCCACTCGAACGCATGCATCCCACACACATGCTCACGCTGCACACGCACATGGGTGTCACATGCTCTCACAGACACATCCTCACACATATACTCACATGCAGATGTGTTAATCACCTGCAGACTAACGCAATGCTCGCTGACATTCCTCACACATTTACATGCTTAAACACCCTCACATCTTCACATGTGTGCATCCCATGCATGGTACAGGCACACAACATATAATCTCACAGTGCACCCTCATAATACACACAATGCACACATCAGACACTCTTGTGCACGCATGTTTATGCCACACAAAAATGCTTGCTCGCTACACAAACATGCTCTCATGTGAAGCCTCATCCCTCCTTTCTTCCTAGGTAACTTGACCTTACCTGCAAGACCTTTTGCCCATTCCTGGGAGGGGTCTTGGAAAAGATAGATAAGGCCTTTGACCCAAGGGATTAGGGGGGCGCTATTTTGGTCTTTGGCCAGCATGGAGGTCAAAGGGAAGATGGCTGAAAGGAGTTAAGATGCAGGGCTAGCTAAGAATGACTGATTGCTTAAAAGGTTATGATAGAGGCCACACCTGTGGTGGACAGGGCATGAATAAAGTTGATGCTTCCTGATGTCTGTCTCTGGATGAGTCTGATTCCACTGTTCACTTAAACCTGGGACCCACCAGCTGAATGGGGATTGCGGAGCTACGTGGCCTGGGATGGCAGAGAAAAATCCATCCACCTCCATCCTTCACCATCCACCACCATTCTTAATTATTAAATGCAACACTCATACATTGGTGGGTCATACATGCTCACACATATATGTCTACCACATGTATGCTCAAGTGAAGCCTCATCCCCCACCCATATTTCCTAGGTAACTTGACCTTACCTGCAAGACCCCGCCCATTCCTGGGAGGGGTCTTGAAAAGGGTAGATAAGGACTTTGACCCAGGGGATTAGGGCTCTCTGCGGGGCTTTGCCCTTTTGGTTTTTGGCCAGCATGGAGGTGAAAGGGAAGATGGCTGAAAGGAGTTAAGATGCAGGGCTAGCGAAGAATGGCTGTGCTTGAAAGGTTATGATATAGGCCACACACATGTGGTGAATAGGGCATGAATAAAGATGATGCTTCCTGATGCCTGTCTCTGGATGAGTCTGATTCCGCCGTTCACCTAAGCCTGGGACCCGCCAGCTGAATGGGGATAGAGGAGCCACGTGGCCTGGGATGGCAGAGAAAGATCCCATATCCATCCTTCACCATCCAGCCCCATATTTAATTATTTAATGCTACACTCAAGTACATCAACAATTTCACCTATGCGCAAGTATGTCACACTCATGCTTTCATGCATGAGTATCACACACACATGCTTCCATGCATATACACACATGGCATACATACACTTTCACATGGCACATTATACCATACCGTACATCATATGCACACACTCACACATGCATGTGAATTTTACGCAATGTTCGCATACATACTATATGGTCTCAAATCTCATACATGTCACCTATTGGATGCTCGAGCACAATACATGACCGTCACGATGCACATCACACACAACCCTCTCGTACAAGCATGCATGGTCTCACAAGACACATATATACATATACCACCTATGCTCATGCGCATGAGCCATATACACACACTCTCACAAGGAATACCCATATATCACACGCCCTCTTACACATGCATATATCAACACAATAGTGCTCTCATGCTCATACGTACTCACCCCCTCCTACACTTACGGCGCATTCACGTGTATGGCAATACACACACGCACATGTATGCCACACACTTATGCATAGAGCACACATAACACAGCTCTCACACATACAAAGTACACAAGCACACGTATGTCAGTCCTCTCACACCCACACACAACACGTACAGCCACTACCACACACCCAGGCCCTAGCCCTCAAAGCACATGAATGGTGGGAAAAGCAAATGGAAAAAAGGAGGAATCTTCGCTTTGCTCAGCCTGGTTCCCCTTTGCCGTCTCTCCAGCTGTCCTTGGCCTTCAGCCTATCCCTCCTGGAGTTTCCTGAGAGAGTTGGGAGTTAGGGCTTTTGGTGGGGGAGCTTTACAACCTTCTGTAAAGGGTTTTGGGGTGCTGAGTTCCCAACCCATTCTGCAGCCAGAATGTCTGAGTCCAAGGGGGTGGGGCCACAGTATTTGCAAAGCGCACAGAAGTCACTCTGATGACCAGCACCCCCAAAAGGGAATGAAGGACTGCCTCCATGACCTGGTCTGGGAAGCCCCCAACGAAGACACTGCCAGCGCCATCTCCCTGGCCTGTGTGTCTGTAGCCCCTTCTTCTGTCCCCTACTACCGAGGGGGTCCCTAGGAAGATCAGAGCTGGAAGGTCTGAATCATTTGTTCAGAGCCTTTGGGGTACGTGTATGGGGGTGTCTTGGCCAGTGTCACCCTAATGTGGGCTCCGGAAGCCCTTGCAAAGGCCGCCCAGCCCAGCCCAGGGCAGGGTCTGGCTGGTTCTGGGCTCCACATCTGGCTGCTCAGACTCCACCCAGCCAGCCACTTCTCCAACCAAGTCCAGAACCGAGCTCTGGGGGGGGAGCCCAGCTGCGCCTCCGCCCTAGCCCGAACGAGCAAGCGAGCGAGCAAGCGCTCGGACCCGAGCTCGGCCCCAGGGCTGCTCGGGGCCGTCTAGGCGCCGCCTCCGCCCCACGTCGGCCAGGCCGCGCCCGGCCACGCCCCCTGCTAAGGTCCCGCCCCTTAGCCCGAGGCGGCCAATGGAAGGCGGGGCCGGGCCCAGCGGTGCGAGCTGATTGGCTGCCGGCTCCTGGAGTCCCGCCCCCTCGAGGGTGCTCCCCGGCCCCAGGGCGGGAGAGGCGCGGGGGAAAAGTGTGCGGCGCCCCGGACCGAGCCCCGCAGTCCTCGGCCCCGCGGCAGGCGATCGGCTCGGCTCCCCGAAGAGAAACTCCGGACTGCAGCGGCTGCAAAGTGCACACGCCATCGGGGTCCCCCCACGCTTCCCTTCTTCCTGCGGGCCGGCTCGAACCCCCAACTTTCCCGCCCGTGGGCGCCCTTGCAAGCCCGCAGAGCCGCCGCCAGCAAGATCCAGGGATCCCCCATGACTTCCTAGAGCCGCACAGGCCCCGCCGAGACCTCGCCCCCGCACCCCACCTCACCCCACGCACCCCGCCGGCATGGACGTCCACACTCGCTGGAAAGCGTGCAGCACCCCGTTGCACCCCAGTACCCCGCGGCTGTCCTCACCGCTGCTGCTGTTCCTGCTGCTTCTTGGGGTACCCCTGCCCAGCCGCGCAGGTAAGCGCGGGGTGCATGAAAAGGACTGCCTGTCACTCGGGCGCTGTCGCAGCTCCTACGCGTGGAATGCACCGGGCCTGGACCCTCGGCTCGGGGGGGGGGACCTGTAATGGGAGGCCAAGTTTGGGGGATCCCCCGGAGTGCCCGCCTGCCTGCCTGCCCCAACCCAGCGAGCTGGCCTAGGGCCCCTGCAGCTGAGCTGATGAGCGGGGCAAGTTAACTTTTGACCCCCCCAAACTTGGTCTCCCCTAGAGAACACAGTCTGCAATTCTGGGCGGGGTCCTCATTTCCCCTGCTGGGGCAATTCCAGAAGTGGGAACCCCCTCCCCTGGCCCTGCACACCCCCCTGTGGTTCTCTCTATCTGCAACAGGCTGGCATCCTGATCCCTGGATCGGGGTCTCCCCCAGATCCGCTACTATGGGGTTGAGAGGGCACCCCAGGGCGGGAACCCTGTTTCTCCATCCCCCTTCCCAATGCCCTGGGTGAATGCCAAGAGGTGACATTCCTTGAGCAAAGGCAAGTGGGCCTGGGGATTCCCAGAAGGCATGTAGGTAGGGGTTGGCTGTCTCTGGAGTGCCTGGTGCCCCCCCCCCCTAGGGACTCCCCGCACCAGGCTTGAGTTTTCTCAGCCCATCCTGGAACGTTAGAACTCCCTTGGCAGGTGGGGATACTGCAGGGTGGAGGCAGAGGGTTTGATGCAACATGGACCCGCCAGCTGTTGGGAGGCTGGGGCTTCCGGTTTTACAGTCCCCCCTTCTCTGTCCAAGGATATGAGCACTGGAAGGGAACTCCTTCCTTCTTCCCTCTCCTGTCTTCAGAGGGAACGGATGCTGGGTGGTCCACACCGGGTTAAGGCTCTGGGCTCTCTCTGGCACATGGTCAGTGCAGGCAGGGGACAATGGGGGGCTTCCGGACAAGAGGTATGGTTGGGGAGGTGTCTTGTGGTCTGACCACTCAGCCATCACCTCCATACTTAGCCCTGTCCTGGCTCCACTGATAACTTGGAGACTTGGGAGGGAACCCTTTGTGGGGGTTGCCACTGTCCCCCAAGAACTGGAGAGTGTAGTTGTGGGACTGGGGCTGAGCAGTTGTATGCAGCCCCCTCCCTTTACTCCCCCCATGGACTCCCTGCTGTGGGGGCCCTTGGAGGAGGAGGGTGGGGATTGGGGCATTGAACAGTGCAGGGTTAGGGGAGAGGCCAGTTTCTGGGTGGTTTTTCCTGCAGCCCCTTGGGCCAGGATTGGGAGCGCCTCATTGTCCTTGCCATGGCTGGGGGCGGGCGGAGGGGTCCTGGGCCAGACTCTCCGCCACCCCCCCCACCCGGCTCCTCCTCTCCCCCGGAGTTGCCAGATGTTTTCAGAGTTTGCTCCGAACATGCGAACATGCTGCTCGCCTACCTTCCCCAGGCCAAGTGTGTGAAGGAATGAAAAGGAATATTGCATTTGGGGCCGATTACTGCTGTAACGGGCAAAGCCGACTATGGGAACTGAAATATGACCCCAATATTTGGAAATTGAGGTCATCTCCTCGGCGCCTTGTTGGCCAGTTCTGGTCACGTGGCCCTTCTTGCACAGATTTTGTGGGAAGCCTCGTCCAAGTTTGGTGGGGCTGCCCGACCTCCAATGGTTAAGTTTCCTCTGACTCAATCATGTTGGCTGCAAACGGGCCTTTCCATCCTCGTCCCCTTCCTCCGCCTCCTGGAACAGCGGCCGGGCAGGAGGGGCCCCCCAACCCATAGCCTCGGGGGTCTGGTCCAGGCTTGGGTGGTGGCAGGGCCATGGTGATGGGTCAGGGCAGTGCTGAGTGCTGGACCCAAGTTCCTTCTGGGGGTGTCTTCCATTTAGGGCAGTTCTAGGGGTGCTGGCCAGAGCTGACACCCCACCCTGTACTGCCGAATCCTGAGCCAGCACTGTGGCGCCCTGGCCAGCCCCTGTGTCTGCTCTGGAGGGGGGCTGCAGAGCCCCAGTGAAAAGGGGTCACTTGGAGCCCCGAGTGTCTCCTGCGGGTGCTGCTGCTGTGTGGCCCTGTGTAGTGTGGCCCAGTACGTGGCTTGCACCCTTAGTCTCCCCTGACCACACAGAGGCTGGTCAGTGCAGGGTGGGGCACTCCCGTGGAAGGACCCAGAATCTGGAGCAGGGACTTGGGCTGTGGATCTGATCTCAGCCCGGGCCTTGTGTGAGCAGCATCCCTTTGCAACCTCGTGTGAGTCCTCGGCAACCTGGGAGAGTCGCGGCCCACACAGGACAGAGATGCCCCAGACAGACTGATGTGGCCTGGACCTGGACCTCACCCTCCTCCCATCCTGCTTTCTCCCTCTATCCTCTCTCCCTTCATCCTTCCTTCCTTCCTTCCTTCCTTCCTTCCTTCCTTCCTTCCTTCCTTCCTTCCTTCCTTCCTTCCTTCCTTCCTTCCTTCCTTCCTTCCTTCCTTCCTTCCTTCCTTCCTTCCTTCCTTCCTCCCTCTCTTCCTTCCTCCCTCCCTTCCTCCCTCTCTCCCTTCCTCCTTCCCTCTCTCCCTTCTTCCTTCCTCCCTCCCTCTCTCCCTCCCTTTTTCCCTCCCTCCCTCTCTCCCTCCCTTTTTCCCTCCCTCCCTCTCTCCCTCCCTTTTTCCCTCCCTCCCTCCCTCTCTCCCTTCTTCCTTCCTTCCTCCCTCCCTTTCTTCCTCCCTCCCTCCCTCTCTCCCTCCCTTCTTCCTTCCTTCCTCCCTCCCTTTCTTCCTCCCTCCCTCCCTTCCTTCCTCCCTCTCTTCCTCCCTTCCTCCCTCTCTCTCCCTCCCTTCCTCCCTCCCTCTCTCCCTCCCTTCTTCCTTCCTTCCTTCCTTCCTTCCTTCCTTCCTCCCTTCCTTCCTTCCTTCCTTCCTTCCTTCCTTCCTCTCTCCCTCCCACCCTCCTTCACTTCCCTCCCTCCCTTCCCACTTCCTTCCTTCCTTCCTTCCTTCCTTCCTTCCTTCCTTCCTTCCTTCCTTCCTTCCTTCCTTCCTTCCTTCCTTCCTTCCTTCCTTCCTTCCTTCCTTCCTTCCTTCTTTCCTTCCTTCCTTTCCTCTCGCCCTCTTCCCTTTCCCCTACTCTTCCAGCGCCCACCAGCCCCCTGCCTCTATCCCCTGCTGCTGTCTGTATTGCCTTTGGCAGCCTGGGGTATTGGGTAGAGGTGCCCGAGAGGCCCATATGAATGTGGATAGACCTGGCACAGGTTGACCAGTAGGCTCTGGATAGCCCCAGGAAACTTCTCAGAGGTGTTGACAGTCCTACTTTTCTTCCCTTCCTGTCAGTCTATCCGTCCTTCCTCCTAACTGCCCATTGCTGGCCGGCCCCAGTGGCCTGAAAGCCTCTTCTGGGCATGGGAGGAGCACCAGGCCACACTGGCCCTGGAAGTCTTGGGGCTTGTTTTGGCTTTTCTGTCCCTGCTGTGCAGCCAAGTGCCCCGATGGGAGTGTTGGAGGGCTGGTTTTCACACAGAGGAAACCATTAAGGAAAAGTTTCCTTTATGTTCCCCAGCCAGTGCACTCTTTGGCCTGGGGTGGCAACCTGGGACAGACCCATCAGATTGCCCCAGGACAGGTACCTCTTGCAGAATGGAGAAGGGATGTGTGTGACCGTGTGTGGGGGCTGGGTGTGTGTGTCTGTGTATCCATGCATGTGTGTATCTGTGTGTGGGTAGGTGAGTATGAGTCTGTGTGTGTGTGGGCCGGGTGCGTGCTTCCATCTATTCATGTGTGTGGGCTGAGTGCATGCATACATCCATGTGTGCGGGCGGGGTACGTGCGAGTGTCTGCTTGTAGGCCCGGTGCATGTGCGCGCGTGTGTGTGTGTGTGTGTGTGTGTGTGTGTATGTGTGTGGCTATGTGTGAGTGTCCGCATGCATGCAGGCAGGGTGCACTGTGTATTCGTGCATATGTGCGTCTGAGAGTGTGAGCAGGGTGGGTGTGCTTTGTGCCTATGATTGTGCAGGTAGGGTATACCTGAGCAGGCAGGGCATGCGTGACTTTGCCTTCCCATGACTCCCACAACACCAGTTGTCCCAGAGAAGCTGGGGAATGACCAGAGGTGGCAGTGGGCAGTAGGACGCCTGCAAACCCGTGTGTCCCACCTTATTCCGTGGCACTGCTGAGCTCTCAGCTGCAGAACAGCCCGCTTTAGGAGTGCGTCTGTGCTGGGTGAGTCAGACCCGAGACAAACCGCAGTCTGACCCACTTCCCTGGGCCGCCGTGCTCCTGCCCTGCCCTGCCCTGCCTGGGTACTCGGTGCTCTTTCGGGGAAACTGCAGCGTCCTTACAATGCTTGCAGTCCACATAAAAATGCATTGAGGGTACATATAGCTGCTGGGTATGTGGCCTCGTGGCGCTGTGGCCTCAGGGCACGCTGGCCTGGCCTCTGTGATTCTGCCATTCTGGGATTCTGAGATTCTGTGATTCTGTGCTTGCAGCATGAAAGCATGAGCAGGCTCAAACCTGTGCGGGGCCCAGGGAAGGTCTTGAGCCTCACCAGAACCCTGGAGTCAGAGTCAGACACATGAATGTAGATTGTACCCAGGAAAGGCCAGTTGGCAGTAGGACACCAGCCAATCAGAGAGAGGCAGCGTCCAGCTAGTGGGACATCAGCCAATCAGAGAGGGGCAACACCCATCCCAGTGGGACACCAGCCAATCAGAGAGGGGCAATGCCCAGCTTAGTGGGACACCAGCCAATCAGAAAGAGGCAAGCACATTCCAAGGAGGTAATAACCAATCAGAGATAAACCTGCTTTAATCCCTGAAGTTTATTGAGGTCTATTCTGGGGAGAGACCTCGGCGACCCATGGGTGTTTCCTGTGTGTCCCTTCCTGGCTCTGCAGACCTGGGGGCAGGTCCCAGTGAGCCTCACTGGAGCCCTGGGCCAGGATGGCCACTTTCGGCAGATGTGCTGGGATCTGGCTGGGCCTGGCACACCTCACTAAGGTGTTGGTCACCCTATACAGTCAGGGACGGGCTGAGTGCAAGGGTCCCATAGGCCTCAGGGGCTTTGGGAGAGATCCCCAGTCCTGATGGCAGGTGAGGGGACAGTTATGTATTTGTAGGCCCACAGGGGCTGACTTTAGGGGTCAGTGACAAGCTACTGGGCCCCACCCAGGCTCTTGCTCAGTGGATGTCACAGTCTGGGCCTTGCCCTCAGTCTGATTCGGAGGGCCGAATTGTGAGGTCACGGGGCACCTTTGGGAGAGATGGTTCTCAGCCCCATGGGCCGCCATGTTTCCTTTCTGCACCTGCTTTTTCTTTCCTATGGGGCAGCCCTACACCTCTGGAGGGAAGGAGTCTTGGGTGCATTTTCCGGCTGATGCTGCTCATCCTTCTCCCAGGAGAGGCATGGGACATGGCTCTGTCAAAGAGCGGTCATTGTCCCCTCAGCTGGGCTCTGTACCCCAGAATCCGGGAGGCCTTGCCCTTTTGGGTCAGTTTCCAGGGTACCACAGGGCCATGCTCAGGTGCCAAGTTTAAACGCAGCTGCTTCTTTCCAGGGTACCACTGTCCTTGGAAGCCCCTGTCAGGTCTCAGGCATGCTAGGCTCGTCTTGGAGGATTGAGGCTTCAGGATGCAGAAGCCAGAATATTTGGGGGTTGGGGTCTCTGTGTGCACACGGCCTGAGAACACCTCCTCATTTGAAATGGGGGACCAAAGAGGAGTGGTGTGGGCATCACGGAAGGTATAGGGGTGTTGCCTGCGGGCACTAAACTACCTCAGAGCTCTTCATTGACAGTGCTGGGGTGAGAGATTGGGGCACGGGAAAGGGCTGGCACTCCCAGGCTCAGGGCCTCCTCTGTCCATGCAGAACTCTGGCTTCCCCGGGCTCCTCTTTGCAGCCCTGAAAGATGCACAAGGGACCAGAGAGGGAGATGCTAGGAACCCCTGAAAGCCACTTACAGTATCCTGGGAGGGAAACTGCTTTTCTGGCAAGTGCTTTGAGTGAGGGGACACTGTGGGTGGGGGTTCTAGAGGTGAGTTCGGCTCAGGGCCGGTGGACCAGGGGATGGACAGGTGGTTACTATTTCATCTCCAGGGGCCTGGGTAGCTCTGCTCCATGACTCTGTTTCCCCTCTGTGACACAGGCATGGAAGCCCGGGAGGTGTTATGGTACAGAGCCCAAGACAGTGTAGCCATGGGATCTGTCTTGTGTGCTGAGTTGGCCTTAGCCTGTGCTCAATCTAGGGGCACCAAGGGTGCCCATCCTGAAACCCTGGCATCAGGGCACTGCTGGGGCATCAGGTGCCAAATGGGAGAGCCCTTCCTGTGTCTCATGGTCCTCATCTCAGGCCTAGACACCTAATGGGCTACCCCACAGCCCCTAACTGCCAGGTATGGGGCTGGGTGGTGTGACCCAGCCTGGATTTCCTGCACACAGCTTCACGAAAACCTCACTTTTGGGACACTCAACACCCAGCTGTGCTGGGGGCCTCTCGCTTGGACCTGGAGCTGGGCCTAGCCCAGCCAAGTGGGGGGTGCAGGTCCAGTTTCCTGCCCAAAAGGGCTATAAGAATCTTAACAGGGATCTAAACCTAAGAGTCTAAAGATGTTGTATTCGGTCCCTCAAAAATCGTGGAACTCAGGCACTGGCTCTGAGGCCTGCAGTGGACACTGGGGGGTGGGGTGGGAACTCCTTGAACCAGAGGTACTTGGAGCAATAGTCACCCCTGGCCTTGTATTTAGGGCTGGGCCTGGTGCTCATCCCTTTGACTTGGGAAAGGCAGATCAGGGGGCGTGGGGCCCCTGAATCAGTCTTCTTCATGGTCCATAGGACCGTCCAGAGATGTGCACCAAATTGGAAGCCTAAGCAGCTGTGGGGGACTCAGTGGCAGTGTGTGAGCAGAGGAAGGTCACCCCTGGTTCAGGCTAGTGCTGGCCATATACAGTGGGCCCTCACCCAACCTCCAAAGAGGTTGAGGGACTGTGGGCATCGGGGTAGGGTGTGCACAGGGAATGTGCAGTGGGGATTGGCTAGCCTGGCATCACAGAGCACCCAGAAGCTGCTGCCAGTGCCCTGCTCTGCCCTGTCCCAGACACGCTTTGGAAGTGCCGGGCCCAGGCAGGATGGACTTGGCCGGGCTGCGCTTGGGGGCTGTTTTGTGACAAGCACCGTGGCCTAGATATTTTGGGATTCCTGGGGTCTCAGCTACTGAGAGGTGAATTGGGAGATGGGTAATCCCAGTGACTGCAGCAGGGAGGGGTGGTTAGAAAGCTGCAATTTAAAACTTTTTTCTTCTTTAGTTTTTTGAGCTAAACCCAGTTGCACTTAGGGGTTACTTACTCCTGGCTCTGTGCTCAGGAATCACTCCTGGCAGGCTCGGGGGACCCAATGGGATGCTGGGGACCGAACACAGGCTGGCCACATACAGGACAGATGCCCAGCTCACTGTGCTATCACTCTGCTCTGCAAGCTTCATTATGTTATTTTGGGGTGCAGGGGATGGAAACCTGGGTCTTATACCTACCAGGCCTCCTCTGCTGTTCCCCAAACTCGGAAAACTTCCTGTTGGAAGCCAAAGCACCAACAGGCTCTCGCTCTCTCTTCACACCCTCGCCCTACGGGCCCGCCCTGGAGGAGCTGGGCCCAGCTAGGTCCCCTGTGGGTCCTTGGGAAGCTCCTGTCCTCACACGCCCCTGGGCCCCCCTGCGTGCAGCCTCTGCTCCCCTCCCGATTGCAAACAGCTGCCTGGCCCGAGCGGGATCCCTGGATACCAGGGCCGGACTGCAGGCAGGGCGTGGGGGCAGGGGCAGGCTGGGTGACAGCCCGGAGGAGGAGGTCCCACTGCCTCTCCTGAGCTAAAGCCCTAGAATGAGAGTGAGGGGGGTCAAAAGGTCAATTGTGGGGGAACAGGAGGGGGTGGCGACCGCTTGGGAAATTTCTGGAAGGTCAGCAGATTCTCAGAGTTTTTCTTCCTTCCCTTTGTGCTATCTTCTGTGGGGGTCCAGGGAGCAGGCTGTGCCAGTGGCCTGGGTCTTGGTGCTCCTTGGATCTGGTTCTCATCTCTTCCGGACAGGGAGGAGGGTAAGGGGTTCTCCATGTGTTTTGGGGCCCATGGGAGGAGGAGTAGCCTCTGCAGCCTGATTTCAGGCCTCCCTGCACTGTGCAGCCGGGAGTGCGCTGTGCTTTGCGCTACGGCAGAGGCCAACTGCTTTCTGATTCTGAGTCATTTTTTCCATGTTCGTGGAAGGGCTGAGGGCTGCAGGCAAATCAGGGCCAGGTAAGTACTGGCTGTTTCCTACCAGCAGTCCAGGGCTGAGCGGCCAGAGGAGCCAGAGGGATGGGTTCGGGAGATAAGGGTGGGGGTCCACTCCTGGCCCCTGGCCCCTCGCCCCTCCACTCTGAGGCCTGAGAGGTTCCAGGAGTTGGGCTGCAGGCCCTTTTGTGTCAGGGCAGAAGACTGGGCTGAATTCCAGTGTAAAGAGGAGCAGCATTGCAGAACAGGAGCAGCTGGAGGCCTGCAGGCCCTAGCCCAGGATCTACCCTGGTTTTCTCTTAAAATGTGTCCTGAAGGGCTGGAGCAGGGGTCCTCAAACTTTTTAAACAGGGGGCCAATTCACTGTCCTTCAGACTGTTGGAGGGCCAGATTATAGTAAAAACAAAAATTATGAACAAATTTCTATGCACACTACATATATCTTATTTAGAAGTGAAGAAACAAAATGGGAATAAATACAATATGTGGCCCGCGGGCCATCGTTTGAAGACCCCTGGGCTGGAGCAAGCGATAGCACAGTGGGGAGGGCATTTGCCTTCTTGCATGCATTGGACCCAGGCTCGATCCTGGCATCTCATAGGTTCCATGAGCCTTCCAGGTGTGATTCCTGAGTGCAGAGCCTGGAGTAATCCCTGAGTGCCACTGGGTGTGGCCCATGGCCAAAAACCAACAAAAAAAGAAAAATGCGTCCTGAGTTCTGGAGACGTGTCAAACTCCCTGGGAAGTGGCTTCTCAGGATGCCTGCCCATCCTCTTGCATGGCACCCTCTGAAAAAAGGAAGAACCTCCCTTTCCAGGGGCTGCTTCCCTGTCTGTCCCCCAGCCTGGTGGAGGAGGGCCCACAGCAGGACCAGGAGGATCAGCCAGTTCAGTGCCTCTGGAGGCTAAGTGAAGTACTGCACCCACTGCTGCTGGTTCAGTGGGACATGATGCGTGTTTTGGGGTGTGTGTGTGTGACATAATAAGACCCCCATCTCAGGGGCTGGAGTGATAGCACAGGAGCAGGGCGTATGCCTTGCATGTGGCCGACCCAGGACAGACCTGGATTCGATCCCTGGTGTCCTATATGGTCCCCCGAGCCAGGAGCAATTTCTGAGCGTATAGCCAGGAGTAACCCTTGAGGGTCACTCACTGGGTGTGGCCCCAACACAAATCAAAAGACTCCAACCTCAGTTCCTGCACGTGTTAAGTTGAGGTGCTGGCCTCAGGTGCGTGTTGGAGAGGGTGTGAGGACAGTTTAGCGTAGCCAATAAGCCCAGTAGTGCTTGCACTGCGCCCTGGGACTTGTTCCCATCTCCCCTATGGTTCTTTGAGAAAAGGGTTGTAGTCTGTCTCCTGGGGAGACTGAGGGGACACTGAGATACAGAGGGGGCTCTGTATCTGGGTAGGGAGGGGCGACTGGCCCATGGGCCTGCTGGATGGAGCCTGGAGCTCCCTGGAGGGTTTAGGGTGTCAGTACTTAGCAACATGGCAACAGCCCACACCCCCAGATCTTCCCAGGGTGCCCCTGCAACTGTACACCTGCCTGGGTTAGTGTCTCTGTGTATACCCATGCATGCACATGATACCGTGTATATGAACCCCACAAGTATTTGCGCTCGTATCTGTGTTTGTACGTCTTACCAGTGTTCGTAGGCATGCATATGTCTGCATATATAGGCTTACATACATGTATGCAAACATACACTTGCATGTAAGGCACCACATGTACTTATATATGATGGTGCTGGTATCTATGTAGTTTCTGTGTTCACGCCAGCACACACATGCATGTGTGTGTTTGCATGTATATGAGTGTTTGAGTGAATGGGTGCATCTATTTCAGCTCAACCTCCTGTCTCTCTGGCTCTTTGTCTCTGGCTGTGTATCCCATGAGCACACGTGAGAGCTGCTTGCTCCAGACCCCGGGTTCTGCTCCCTGCAGCCCCCTCCCCAGCCATGAGAAACTGTCCTGTGACACATGCGCCGGGGACCAGACCTGACATCTGGGGGGGGCTCTGGATGTCTCTCCCACCCCCTACCCAACTCGGCCTGTCAGCCCGCTCCTCACATCTGGCTCTCGGATGAGCCTTCTCAGGCTTTGCAGTCCCCGCACTCTCATTCCAGGCTCAACCCTAATACCCTATCAGGGTGTCCTGAAGTGTCTGTGCCTTGTTATGGAATTCTTGTCATTCCGTTGGCTCCTGCGCCTCGTCTTCACCGGTCCTGCATTCATGTTGGAGCCCAGCCATGCCTTGCTCTGATCTCAAGGATGGGGGTGGGGTGGGGGCTGCACATCCTGGATGTGAGATGCTCAGTTCCAAACCTCTTCTGTGCTGGCCTTGGGGCGCTGGACTGAATCTCCCAGGGCCCGGAGACAAGGGTGATGTGAACCCTGGCTCTGCTTTTCCCATCAGCTTTCATTTCCGGTCAATTTCTTGCCCCTCAAGTGCCCACCTAAAGTGGGGGTTCAGATGCTCCCCTCATTTTTTTTGCTGTGTTCCAGTAGCCAGGCAGCTTCCTGTTTAGGGCTCCCCACTTCCTCTCTGGCCATGCAGCTCCCCATTAGTGCCTTTCTCAGTTTCAGTAACCATGCTCTCCTGCTTCACTGCTGCCTTTCTGCTCAGAAAACACCAAAACACATGGGTGTCACTAGTACCCCACCCTGAGGATCTCAGGTGCTAGGGCTCTGTGGCTTCCCCTGGTGTCTCACTGTGTCCCTACTACAAGGTCCCTATTGCCAAGTGAGCTTTGCCCCTGCCAGTCACTGTTGTCATCCCTGCTGGGGTCCTGGGCTGCTCTGTGAGGAGGTGAGGAGGTGTGGGGCGGGGTTCAAGGGCACACTGGGCACAAGGGTAGTTGTTTTTGGCACCAAAAGTGAAGAGTTGGGAGCCCCTGGGCTCTTGGGTTTTTGTCCTGGGGATGGTCATGGCATAGGCTTTATGGTGAGAGCATTAGGACCTATTTTTGGCTCAGGTGGTTGGAAGCTACATGCCAGTGTTGGACCTGTAGATAACCTGAGCGAGCACCAGATAGCAGGTGGCAGATGTGGGCATTTGATGGGGAGTGTCTGAACCATGGTGCCCAACATTGGATTGGGGTTGGGGAACAGGTCTTTTCTTTTACCTACATCATTCATTCATTCATTCACCTACTCATCTATGCCAGCTATTCCCATTCATATCTCTATCCTATGTATCATCCCTCTACATGATCACCCATCCACCATCTATTTATCCATGTACCCATCTATCCAGTCATCCATTTGTCAACCCATAATTATCCATCCATCCACATACCCATCCATCCTTCCATTTAACATCCATCCTCACACTCATCTACCCACCTAAAAATCCATCTGTCCATTATCCATGTACACATTCATGAGCCACCCATCTACCCACCTATCCATCATCCACCCACCATCTGTCTACTCACTTATCTTTCCTTTATCTTTCCACTACTTGTGCCCTAGCCACCCCATTCTTTCCCCTAGCTGGTTGCTTCCTGTCCCCCAACCTACTCTCAAGGGTATGGACACCCCACTCAGCTACAGGCAGTGTGAATGGCTGGTGCTGAAATGTCTGGGGTGTTCATAAGACAGGGTTGGGTGTGGGCGCAGATTCAGGGACCGCACATCTGGGGCAGGGTGTGTAGCTGGAGTGGGTACATGTGGGGAGGAGGGCAGCTGTGAGGGAGAAAGATGGCAGCTATGGGGGTGCAGGGGGCTGTGTGAGGGGCCTTTTCCTGAATCCCAGCAGTCCTCATCATGTTTTCAGCAGGTGGAAGATCCAGGGACTCTGTGGGGTGGGGGAAATTTTACAATCTGAGTCTGGGGACATACTTGTTTAGACCCTTTCCCCTCTGCGTGACTGTCCCAGACACCTGCAGGCATAGGGGTGTTAGACTGCCATACACTGCCTCTTGGACGAATCCATGCAGCTGCTTTCCTGGGGTCCTGGCCTGCTTCTGGTTGCTGGTGCTGGACATTGATGGATACTTTAGGGGTATCCTGTATGCCGTCTGGGGATCCCCTTCTGGAAGGACCCTTGGATGCTTGCTCAGCCTCAATCCTTTCCATGTGGTAACTTTCTGCCTGGCCTTGTCCATCACCCCTGGAGTCTCAATGTACATTGACCGAGCGGATCCCTTACCCCTACTGGGATCCCCAGTGTCTGCTTAGACAGGCTGTTCAGTGCCTGGGCTTAAGGCCTTTATGGGCTGGGCCCTTTGCTCCCTCATACTTGGACAGCCTCCATGAGTTGGGATGATGGATCACAGCAGCCCCAAACTCAGTCCCCAGCATAACTCTCTTTTCTCATGGGGTGGTGTCTCTGACTTCGAGGTCCAGCTGATTGAAAGGTGCCCCCCTCCCGTAGGCTGTCACATTACCAATTGGGCATGTGAGGGGTCAGCCCTGGGATCAGGGTAGGGTATGTGGAGCCAGTGATGCTGGACTGAGGGGTGATAGGGGCTCTCCCAGGCAGAGAAGGGGAACTGTATCCACTGTTTCCTCCATGTGCCCAGGAGGTCAGGCCCAGGTCTCTGCATCTGTGACTAGAGC
The DNA here is from genome assembly GCF_024139225.1 of Suncus etruscus. Lineage (NCBI taxonomy): Eukaryota > Metazoa > Chordata > Mammalia > Eulipotyphla > Soricidae > Suncus > Suncus etruscus. The sequence goes on along the minus strand of NC_064852.1, from coordinate 20,206,375 downwards.
CATCATGCTGCACCCACTCAGTGAGCATGTGGGGGTCCACCAGGGTGAGGATTCAGGCCTGGAGGATGGCAGAGGTCAGGCCTGAGGCTTGCAGCTGGGCTAAGGCTGCGGTGTTCAGACTGTGCACTTTGTATATGCTTGGTCCAGTTGGGGACTGTGGCACTTTCTTTTTTGGGGGGTGGGGCACACCCTGTGATGCTCAAGGGTTACTCCTGGCTATACACTCAGAAATTGCTCCTGGCTTGGGGGACCACATGGGATGCCGGAGATTGAACCCAGGTTTGTCCTGGGCATTTATGTGCAAGGCAAATGCCCTACCACTATGCTATCTATTGTTCTGGCCCCTGGACTGTGGCATTTTCACCAGCATTGAACAGCACATTATAGAATGATCCACTGGGGCAGGAGCGATAGCACAGCAGGTAGGGCATTTGACTTGGGCGTGGCTGACCTTAGTTTGATCCCCAGCATCCCATACAGTCCCCTGAGCCCACCAGGAATAATTCCTGAGCACAGAGCCAGGAGTAACCCCTGAGAAGAGAAGAGTGGGAGCTGTGAACAGGGCCCTCTGGGGACCAGGAGACCCCTGCTTTCTCCCAGAACAGGGTCATCCTTCTAGGGCAGCTCAGCCCTGAGAGTGACTCTGGACATGTGGTATGCCTGTAGACACTGGGGTTTGTTCCACGCCTCCATTGGCACCGCCATGGCTCAGTGACATCCGAGAGATGTGCAGCCGTCTCTTGGGCCCAATTCCCATTCATTTCTAGAAGCTTTTCTCAGGCGAGAATGTCCAGGGAAGAGCCAGTGGGTGTGGGGAGGGCTGCCGGGCAGCATCACACTGGCCTTGGCCTACGCTCAGCCCAAAGGGGGCTGGCCCAAGCTGTACTCTCCCCTGCAGATGTCAGGTCTGGCGTTGGGGGCTTTCCTGGGCAACCCCAAGGGTTTGTTCGAAGGCTGTGGAAGGCTGCTCTGGAGGCAGAGAGGCAGAGCCTGAGGGACTGGGAAGCATCCTATGAGCTGCGGTGTGCCTGGAGGGAGGACACTTAGGAAAGAGAGCATTTATTTCTGTGCTGCTGGTTGGCACCTATTGGTCCATGAATTTGTTTGTTTGTTTTGTTTTTGGGCCACACCCGGCAGCACTCAGGAATTTCTCCTGGCTCTGTGATCAGAAACTGCTCCTGGCAGGCTTGGGGGATTGAACCCGGTCTGTCCTGGATTGGCAGCATGCAAGGCAAATGCCCTACCGCTGTGTTATCACCCCAGCCCCTGGTCCATGAGTTCTTTTTTTTTTTTTTTTTTATTTTTATTTTTTTTTTTTATGTTTTTTGGTTTTTTGGGCCACACCCGTTTGACGCTCAGGGGTTACTCCTGGCTATGAGCTCAGAAATCGCCCCTGGCTTGGGGAGACCATATGGAAAGCCGGGGGATCGAACCGAGGTCCGTCCTACGCTAGCGCTTGTAAGGCAGACACCTTACCTCTAGCGCCACCTTCCCGGCCCCTGGTCCATGAGTTCTTAACTGGGCAGGACCAGCAAAGTCCTGGGCAAGACAAAAGCTACTAGGAAGGAAGTGGCGGCTAGGGGTAGTGTGGAGATGTGGTTTTGGGTTGGAGTCCTGATTTCTGACTGGAGGGCAGGGAGGGACGGAGAGATGGAGTGGTCCCTTTGGACTGAGTACAGGTTTTGCATGGGGTGGGTGGGGTGCTGGCCAGCTCCACCTGGGCCTGTAGGCTCCCGGAAGTCTAGAGAAGAGAATGGAAACTGATCATGGCCCCTATTGAAACTGTGATGTGACCAAGTTGAGGGTGCTTCTGTTTGGGGGCACTAGTAAGTGACCAGGTGGGTATTTTAAGGTGTTTGTTTTCCAGGGTTGCTCCAGGTCTTTCTTTTCAGAGCCGGGGTTCCACGTTGCATTGCAGTAGTTTTAACTCTAAGCCCCTCCTTGCTGGGTCTCCTAGAGAGGATGTGAACTCTTCCCACTCCAGACCATGTATGTGGCAGGGCCTCCAGGCCGGCTCCATAAGAATTCCCCCATTGCCCTTTAGTTTTTGGGTGCAAAGAGGAGGCTGCATCCTCTGTGTGGTGTTGGGGTTCCCTCTGATTCTCGAGTAACCTCATCCCCTATCTTGGGCTCTGGCACACGTGTTGATAGGTACCCACAGTACAAGCTGTCCTCTGGGACCCCTCTGGGACAGGTCCTCAGGGGCTGAGAGCCGTGTGGCTGGGTCCACTCTTCAGTGAGAAACTGAGCTGCTCTTGCTCCTGGACTCCCATTGTCTGTGAAGGTGAGGTTTCCCCTGAGTCTGGGTGTTTGGGAGACTCCTGAGCCTCAGGGCTGGGGAACCTGCATTCGGGGGAAGGCTGTGGGGCCTGAATAGAGGGTCCCTGCCTGTGTGGTTGTAGCTGCCGTGGCTGCCACTCTGCTGCTGGGCCTCCTGGGGCCACTCAACAGCTATGTACATGCAGACCCCCAGGGCCCATGTACACAGCAGCCCCTACCTGGACCAGTGCTCATAGCTGTCCCACCTGGCTCCATTCACACAGCGGCATCTGTCAGTCCCTCAGCCTGGTGCTGTGTACACAGTTCCCCCTTTCTTGTCCTCTGCCCCCCTCTCCTTCTCCCAGGACAGACAACTGATTCCCTCGAGGAAACATGAATCCTCTAGCTTTTAATCGGCCAACGTGCCCGTTCCTGGCATGGCTCCAGCTGGCAATGCTGCACAAGCCTCCTGCCCTGGGCATCTTGGCAGCCACTTTCAGGGGTGAGGCCGGACCCTGCTCTGCTTTGAAGGACTGACTGACTGACTAGCAGGACTCGGGTCCTGGGGCGGCCAAGGTGGTAGCAGGTGCCCAAGGAACAGTGAGGGTGGCCCATGCCCTGGGGGCTCCCTTCCTATTTCTGGGGATCCTAGCGGTTCTGAGCCCCATCATCTGTGCCCAGCTACCCTGTGGGACCCTGATACTCATGTTCTTGCAAGTGGCCCCCAGGGCTTCCCCCTTCCTGTGATTCCTCCTTAGAGCCCCGCCCTGCTTGCCTGCTCCGGTGCCTTTCTGTCTCCTGGTGCCAGGCATTCTGAGAAGCTGTGTGTTTCTCATGTCACATGCCAACACACACATGTGTGTACATATAGCCCCACCACGTGCTAGCGCATACATGAATATATGCCATGGGGGTGCACATGTTAATGTGCATATATACATGTATGCTACACATGGGTCCCGTGTAGTAAGCCAGTGCATGTCCATACACCATGGACCATATGTAATATGTCCCAAGGTGAGCATTGACATGTGATGTCTGTGTACATGTGTATTTAATATGTGCATATGGCTCATGCCCATGTGTAATGGTTACCATGTTCACTGTCACGTAATATCTATACATCACATGTCAGCATACGTGTGCTCCTTGCATTGCACGTAGCAGACATGAATGCATGCCACACATCACATATTACATACGGCCTGTTCCCTGCAGCACATGTTCCTGCATGCATGGACCTGTGTGCAGGGGCGCCTGGGTGACTGCTTCTGCGCACAAGTGTCCTGGCTCTCAGCTCAGAGCTCTGCCTCCTTCACCTGGCTGTGACCTGGGCTCTGTGGTCTCCCCGAGATGTCAGGGCACCCCCTGGTGGCCCTGGAGGCTGCCCACCTGCTGCTGTTCTGTGCCCCCTAAGACCAGGACTTTGTGGGGGGTGGACAGCCGTGGACTTTGGGGTCAGAGCCTGCTTGCCTCTGCTGGAACGGGGCTCTGAAGCCCCTCAAAACCTGTCTGAGGGTCACCCAGTCTATGTGGGCAAAGCTGACTTGACCCTCACTGTCTTCCCACCTGTGGGGTGCTAGGAGGCCGGCAGCCATCTGCTCAAGAGTCAGTGGTGCAGAGGGGATGTCCTCAGGGGGGCCTGCTGCAGACAAGGGTACCTGGCTGGCTGACTGCAGGGCTGTGGGAGCCCTCCTGTGTGGGCGCCAGGCTCCCCATCCAGTGCCATGGGGGACTCCAGCTGTCTCCTGAGGAACCATCAAGGTGGTGGGTGGAGCCCCCATTGGCAGTGTGGACAATGGGGCTTGTTTGGAGAACACCCACATGTCCTTTCTTCAGAGCCGGGCTGCTTCCTGGAACACAGTCATTCCAGCCAGGGAACCACAGACTGTTCTGGAAGCTGCATTTGGACCCCCAACCCTCTGTGCCCTGCCTGTCACCGCTCTGGGTCCTTCTGCTGTGTGGATGCAGCTCTGGCTTCAGGAAGGCTAACCTGGGAGGGCTGTGGCTGATTGTCTTATGGTTGGTGCTGGGTCTGGGAAACCACTCATGTCATCGAGGAAGCAGCTTTTGCAGCCGCGCCTGGGAAGCGCATCAGTGCCTGGGAGAGGCCTGGGCCAGCGCCTTGGATCCTCTCCTGGCTGTGCCACTGGGCAGGCAGCCGGACCTTGCTCTGGGCCAGGGCTGGCATGGCCGGCTGGCACGACCACTTCTCACGCTGTGGGCAGGCAGGGTGTCCCCACACTTTGGCCCAGTGGGCAAGTGTCCAGCAAGGGTTTTGGAGAGCTGGGCAAGGGACTTCATGCTGGAGGAACCCCACTGTAAGCTAACCAGGCCTCAGGGCACTCAACAGTCATCTGAGCCACCTGCCTCTGGCTCTTTCCCCCCCAAACCCCCCAGGTAGAGTGTCACATCACCCCTGTCTCTGGATGTTGGAGAGTGACCAAGGGGTACTCTGGACCTCCAGTTGGGCACATACTATCCTGCAAAGTTAGGGTGTCTGCAGGTTCCCAGAACCTACTGCAGCACCTGCTTCCTTTCACACCCCTCTCTGAGGCAAGCCGTAAGCTAAGCTGCTCTGGCTGGGGACATACTGGACACCTTCTGTGTCCCCCAACTCAGGACCAATGGCCTCCTACCACCTCCCGCTGACTCAGAGTCAGGCTGGTCTCAGGGGCTTTGGGAGTCTCAGGAGACAATCTTCTTACCCAGCACCCCTAATTCTGCGTTTGGGAGGATGGAAGGAAGTTGGTGATTGGCTCACTGGGCAGTGGGTGAGGGCCTTTCTTCTATTGCAACCCCAGTAGATATGGATAGGCCACTGGGGGTAGGGCAGAGTCCAGCACCCCTCACTTGCCAGAGGTCACCTAATAGCTTGTACTGATGCTCCTTTAAGCACAGTTAGATACAGGAGCCCCAGGGGAGCTAGTGGGGAAGCCTGTCCCCTCTCCCAGGTGGTCTCCCCACACCCCAGAGACAGTGGCCTCTGTTCAGGCTCATTCCAGCCCTGGGGTCAGCATAGCTGATAGGGTTTCCTTTTCCCTGGGGGTGGGGGATCGGAGCTGCCTAGTTAGCAGGTTTGGCTCCTGTGAGCCCTGATGGCTGCAGGGATTGGGATGTTGGCCAGCTCACGGCAGGGGCTCATGGCCACAGCTGAGGGACCACGTGTGATCACTGGGCCCTCAGGACAGGGTCCGGCTGCAGCTCTGTGCATAGATCTCAGGCTGTTTTCCCTTTTCTAGATGTGGTGATTCTGATGGAGTTGGGGGGCTCTCTCTGTAGCATTTTGGGGTACACTGTTGGACATGGAGGTTTCTTATTGGACAATGAGGGGCTATGGTGGAGTTGGGGGCTGTGATAAAGTTGGGTACTCTCATGAATTGGGGGGTTCTTATGGAGTTGGGTTTTGTGTTGGAGTTGGGTGCTCTGATGGAGTTTGGGGGCCTATGTTGGAGTTGGGGGCTATTAGAGTTGGGTGCTTTGCAGCATTGGGGGCACTGTTGGATGGGGATTTCTGGCTATGATGCCATGAGGCAGGCCTGTATCCGAGCCTTCTGCTTCAGGCCAGCCAGTGCCCATCACAGTGAGCCTGGGGCTGGGGTGCCATGAAGGTCACAAATCTCAGTAGCTGCAGTGGGGGGGGGCAGCTGTTTCTGCTTGGCCCCCATGCTGGCCCCCATATTTTCTGAATGGGCCACAGGCCTCTTTCTGGTGAGTGGGCCACACTGTTGGGTGTTAGGGCTCATCTACCTGCCAGTATCGTGGGAGGTTCTCTAGAGGTTATCAGATGGTTTCCCCAGGACCACAGGGAGGGGAGCTTAGGGACCCAGGGTGGGGTAGGGGGCACTGATGCCCCTGTGGAGGTTGTGGATGCTGCAGGAACAATCTCAGCTGTCTTGTGTGGTGCCCCACCCTGATGCTCAACAGACAGGCCCCTCAGAGTAAAAAGGGGACCCTGTGCTTGGACCCTCAGCGGTCACCCTGCCCAATCTACTCACCCCTTCCACACTCAGTCCACCACAGTCACACCCTCCACACTCTCTTCCTCTGCACTCACCCCACCTGTCTCTCACCCCTTCTCTTTACCTTGTGTTGCAGCTCTGCAGGCCGATCTCCTGAAGGTTCTAGACTTCCACAACTTGCCGGAAGGAATCTCCAAGACCACTGGCTTCTGCCCTACTCGGCGGTCATCCACTGGCCCGGATGTGGCCTACCGGGTGACCAAGGATGCCCAACTCAGCGCACCCACGAAACAACTGTACCCCAGTAAGAGGCACTGCATGCTGGGCCCTGTGAGAACCCTTGTTCCCTAGCAGTTATCTCCCTAGCTGCTTTGCGGACAAGGTCACAGCAACCCAGGGGCCTGGGACAGGGCTGAGAGTTGTTTCCCTGGGCTGGGTGATACCAGTACTGTGAATCAGGGGGGTGTTGACCTCTCAGAAGACTCATCACGGGCTGGCAGCTCCTCTAGGCTGCCATGTGTCTGCCTATCTGTCCCATCTGCCTCATCTGGATCAATGGACAGGGGTCAGTTCCCACTCTAGGTCACTGCAGGGACCTTCTCAGACACTAGTCCAGCCCAGGGCTGATATCCCAGCTGTCTCTGATGTGCAGCCCAGAACCAGGCTTTTTTCACAAATAACTGAGTCTGAGTTGTACAAGCCCTGCACCCCAAGGCCCCTCCCACAGTCCCAGGCCTCTCTGGGCACCACAGCTCTCCAGAATCTCTGCCCCTGATGTCATCTTAGGGTGAGACTGCCTGGACACTGCACTTGATGGGCCTGGTCCCCACATGTCCCGAGGCGCAAGGCCTCCAAGTTCACTTAAGACTCTCAGTTCTGGGGGACACCTCATGGCTATGGGTGTTACCGTCTGGGTGTCTCTGAAGTCTTAGGAGCTTCTGACATGGGGCTCACTGGTGGCTGGTTGTCTTCTTCAGTGATGGCTGGGCCAGCCTCAGGGTGTTACCTGTACCCTCAGAAGGAGACAGGGTCCTGTACTCAATCTGGCCCTGAGGCTCTGCATAGGGTTAACAGTGGCCGGGCTGCTGGCTCTGTAGGGTACACCCACATACTGGAAGGGCTGTGGCTGACCTCTCAGGGTCCCCTTCTCCCCCATGTAGCCCATAGTGGCCCCTCGGTGATGTAGCCCACCCTTCTCCCACCTAGATGAGGGTCTTCCTCATATTGCCCTCCCTCTGGGAACCCTGTGGCTGGCATCACTCTTCTGAAACCCCTCCAAGTTCAAGGTCAGAGAGCTGGCACACAGGCACTATTAGTCTCTTTTTCCACCGGTTATTGCTGCTTTTGGAGGATTGTTCATGGTAGCGACCATGGTTACAGGCCGGCTGTGTGGTATGTTCAGGGCACAACTCGGAGTTTTCTCCATTCAATGATCCACCAATGCAGCTGGTACCGGCATGCATCAGTACCTTTTGGCTGCCCCAGGAGAGAGATTATTCAAGACTATTCAGGGGCGCGAGCTCAGCCCCCCACTATCCACTAGGGTCCTAGGCCCAGCCCTGCTGTGTCCACGACGCCACAGAGGCTCTGGACATGGGCAGTGAGAGAGGGACCTTGTTCTGGCCTGGTAGGAACAAGGAGTTCCTGAGCGGCATGCCTGTGTGTCTCCTGAATTGGGGCTGCAGGGCTTGTTCCCCATTATCCCTGGGGGACAACAGATTTATTTCCCCCAGTCTAGGCTCCCCTCACATCCCTGTAGTGAGGGCAGTGGGGTGTTGATGGTGGTAGGGCCAGCTCTGCACCCCTAACCCTGGAGAGGGCCACAGTGGCAGGAAGTGCCCCCACTTCCAGAGTCTAGGACACCTTCAGGAAGGAGACTTGCAGTGCCCTCCGTTATCCCCTAAACGCAGAAAGAGGGGCTGCTGGTCAGCAGAGGGCGCCATTGGACAGAGCCTGGGGCTCAGTGAAGCTGCTGAGCTGGGCCTGAGGGTGGTTCTCCCACAGGTGGATGAGAGCCTGCCGCCCTCAGCCCTGAGAAACAGAGGGCAGAGCCCCCATCCCACTTCTTCCTGCTTCCCTCCCTCTCTCCCTCTTCTCTCACTCCCTCTTGCCTGTTTTCCTTCCTTCCTTCCTTCCTTCCTTCCTTCCTTCCTTCCTTCCTTCCTTCCTTCCTTCCTTCCTTCCTTCCTTCCTTCCTTCCTTCCTTCCTTCCTTCCTTCCTTCCTTCCTTCCTCCCTCCCTCCCTTCCTCCCTTCCTCCCTCCCTCCCTCCCTCCCTTCCTTCCTTCCTTTCTTCTCCTGGGTTCCTTTTTTGCTTCCAATGAGGCACCAAGATGCCTCAGAAAGGATCCTGTTCTGAGGAAGCCTTTTACTCCAGAAGGTTCTGAGTGGATTTGAGACAGGGATGTTAGAAAGTATTAAAGTGAGGGGCCCGAGAGTTAGCATGGAGTTAGGGCATTTGCCTTGTATGCAAAAGGACAGTAGTTCGAATTTCATATGGTCTCCTGAGCTTGCCAGGAGTGATTTCTGAGCATAGACTCAGGAGTAACTCCTGAGCACTGACCCAAAACAAACAAACAAAAAAGGAAAGTGTCAAAGTGAGAAGCTGGCTTTGGAGCCTAGTACCTGAGGAACCAAATGAGTTTGCATTTGGTCTGAGTCGTGAAGGGGCTGTATTTAGCCACATGATGCCAGGAAGGGCTCCAGGAGGAGTGGTCAAGGTGCAGGCAAATGTGACCAGCAGGGCCCTTCAGCACCTACACTGTGTCTCATCTCTGTGCTCTCTTGCAGACTCTCCATTCCCCGAGGATTTCTCCATTCTCACCACTGTGAAAGCCAAGAAGGGCAGCCAGGCCTTCCTGGTCTCCCTGTACAATGAGCAGGGCATCCAGCAGCTGGGCCTGGAGCTGGGCCGCTCTCCCATCTTCCTCTACGAGGACCATACGGGGAAGCCGGGGCCCGAGGGCTATCCACTCTTCCCGGGCATCAACCTGTCTGATGGCAAGTGAGTGGACACCGGCCCGGCCCAACCCCTCCTGTCGTCTCCTGTCCCGTCCTGTCCCATCCTGTCCCATCCCCTCCTCTCCTGTCCTCAGGTGGGACCCGGCCAGGGCAGCAGAGCTGAGCTCCTGGTGTCAACCCAATCTTTCTAGCTCTTGTTTGTTTGCTTTGGGGCCACACTGACAGTGCTCAGGGTTGACTCCTGGCTCTGTGTTCAGGAATCATTCCTGGTAGACTCAAGAGACCAGATGGGGTGCCAGGGATCAAACTGCATGTGAGGCTAGTGTCCTGCCCACTGTACTATGTCTCCAAACCCAGGGGCTCCTCAGAAAGAAATTCAGGGTCAATGGAGCATCAGGATGGCTGGACCTCACTGACTGCTCCAGAAAATTTCCTGGCTCTCCTCTGGGCTCAGGCATATCAACATGGATGTGTTGGGCCTTGGCCACTTGTGTGTGCCTTGGTCCCAGGCTTCTGCTGCCCTGGAGGCTTAGACTAGAATTCCGAGCCCACATTTTAGGGCCGTGTGAGCTCTGGGCTGGGCGGGAGTGTTCCTGAGAGGCCACAGTCTCCCCAGCCTGTGTGTGTCTGTAGGTGGCACCGCGTGGCCATCAGCGTGCATAAGAAGAACGTCACCCTGATACTGGACTGCGAGAAGAAGGCCACCAAGTATCTTGGGCGCAGCGACCACCCACTCATTGACACTAACGGCATCATTGTCTTCGGCACCCGCATCCTGGACGTGGAAGTGTTTGAGGTACGCTGGGGTCTCCTTGGTGAGGTCTTGAGGGGACACACAGGAGGAGATGGACATATGGGACTGTCCACCAGGGCAGGTCTGAGCAACCACTCTCAGCTCTATGTGGGCAGCACTGGAATTCCAGAAGGCTGTTTGGCTGTAAAATGAGCGTATGTGTACTACTTCCCCAGAAGGCCCAAGGTCATGGCAGCTAAGGCCCAGCCCAAGGCCACCTGGACACAGAACATTGGGGAATGAGGGAGTTCTCTGGGGGTTTTGTGCTCTAACCAGATGGGGCCCAGGTGTGAGGGTTCTATGTACTATTCCCATAGCAGAGTCTTGCCAGCAAGCAGGAGGAGCCCCTCTGAAGCTCTGGTGTTGCCTGTTGTGTGACACTGTGTGACATTGGTCTTGTGATGAGCCAGCTGGAGCTCTCCCAAAGGGGCACAGAGACACTGTAGTCATCCTCACAACCCTCACACAGCTGGGTCCATCACATAGCTGGGAAAGAGTTTGGTGCAGTTAGCAAAAGTACCACAGAATGACTGTGTCTGCCAGGGAGCGAGGGTGGTGGTGGTGGTGGGGACAGGCTGGCAGTGATGGCGGAGGCACTTAGGATGGAGGTGATGGATAGTGAAGCTTGGGGAGGTGTAAGTAAGGATGGAGGTAATTACGTGGAGTAATGGTAACAGTTCTGGAGGCGTTGATAGTAGTAGTCCTGGTGGTGGAGGTGCTGGTGCTGGTGGTCCTGGTGTTGCTGTTGAGGTGGTGATGGTGGAGGTGATGTTGGTGATGGAAGTGATTCTGGAGGTGATGATGAAATGCTAATGGGGTGGTGACGGTGAGGAGGTGATGATGCTTCTGGTGGAGGTGATGTTTGTTGGTGCTGATGATGTGAATGACGTTAAGATGATGTTGAGGAAAGAGGCAACACTAGTGATGATGTGACGGAGGATATGGTGGTGGTGGAGGCTCTGCGGTGGTGATGGCAGTGATGGTGGAGGGCATGGAGAGGCTGTGCCACATCAGGACTCTGTCTGGACAGGCTGCTTTTGGCCAGATCACATCTGTGACCACAATTGGGGTGAGGGATGGTGCAAGGATCAGAGACGTGAAGGGAGAGAAGGGAAGGAAAGGAAAAAAAGGGATAGGAGGGGAAGAGAGCAGGGAGCAGAGGGGAGGAGATGAGAGGGGAGGAGGAATGGGAAAGGAGAAGGGAGGAAGGAGGAACAATGCGTCTTTGTTTATTTTGGGGGAGCAGACATTTGCTGCCCTCCACCTGTTCCCGTCCCCGGAACCTGAAGCCTCTGTTGGATGCCTGCGGCTGCCTTCCCAGTGGACATGACTAAGGAAGGGCTCTGCATAGGCAGGAGTCCTGGAGTGTGGTCCTTGTGCTTGGCCTGAAGGTTCCTGGATGCCTTGTGGGGAGCTACATTCACCAGGCCTGGCCTCTGTGTCAGGGCCCTACTGAGCTGAGGGGACTGAAGCTGTGAGTTGGGGGGCCAGGGAAGCGCCCCAGCAGGTGCTTCTTGGGAGCATGCACATTTAGTTATCCCATGACTGGGGTCGTGAAGATGCCCCTGAAACCACAATCTTGCCAGTCTGGGCTGTGATACTGGCATCTTGTGATCAGGAAAGTCGACTGCTCAGCAGAATGTGGGTCAAGGACACAAGACCCTGCTGGCCACCATGGGACTGGGGCTGGGGGGGGCACAGGATGAACTGAAGTGGGTGGAGTGGAGAACAGAGATGGGGGCTAAGGGTGGTGCTGCTCTTGGGGACCGGCATCCGGTAGTGCTAGCCAAGCACTCAGGAGGTGGTTGCAGCATAGGGGAAGGCCCTGAGGAACCAGACAGAAATGGCTACAGGCCTTGTGGACCTGAGGACTTGGGACCCACAGTGGGCTGAGCTCAGGGCATTCCCCCCAAGTCCTTGAATCCAGGGACCATCATGATAGGCTTCCTGACCCAGGTTCCTTCCCATGTGCCTGACATAGCTCCTGCTCTGAGGACACATGCCTGGGTGCTAGGGGACCTCAAGGTGCACCCTCTGGATAGCTGCCCTGCTCTCTGGGCCCCTGGGTGTGTGTCTGAGTACAGCCAGGTCCTTGTTAACTAAGAGAGCCAGGCCTGGCCTGTTAGGGGCCCTGCCACAGGGCAGTCCCTCCTGCCTCTCACTGTTCCTGAGCAGGAGGGGACAGAGCTGTGTAGGGTGATGGGATCCCGGGGACTGGGGGCGGGGGGGGGGGGAGGCGTGCTCATTTGAGCTCTCACCTCTTCCCTGCACCTAGCCTGGTATCCAGGTCTTGCCTTTGAGGAACTGGCCCCAGGGCACATGGCTGTGAGGCCCCAGGACCCACTTCTATGGCAGGGGGGAAACCCATGGTGGTGAGGGACACTGCTCCACCTGCATGGCTCAGGGGAGTAGTCCCTGGAAACAGTGACATTAGGTAGGGACAACACTTACCTCCTTCGCACTTACATGGGCATCTGTTTGGATGACATTTTATAGGTGCTGATGGTGGCTGGTCAGTGGGCATCATATGATGGGGAGGTGGGTGGGTGATGGAAAACCAGGTGGATTTTGTGTATCCATGGATGGCGGGTACCAGGTGGATGGTGGGATGGTGGGCTCTGCATAGATGGAGGGTACTGGGCGGGTGATAGGTAGTAGGGAGTGGCAGGTATGTGATGGGTACTGGGTAGATGGGGGTACTGGGTACTGGGTAGGGGAAGGAACCCCTGGTAGGGGTCCCTAGGACAGTGGCCCCGAGGCTTTTCTCCTGGGGTTGGAGCCTGCCTGCTCATGACTCGCTGCTTGTCCAGGGCCTCATCCAGCAGCTGCTCCTGGTGTCGGACCCACATGCTGCCTATGACTACTGCAAACACTACAGCCCCGACTGCGACACGGCAGTGCCCGACACGCCCCAGTCTCAGGACCCCAACCCTGATGAATATGTGAGTGAGCTTGTGGGAGTGGAGGGGGCTGGGCTGCACCCACCCCAAACCTGGTAGAGCCCTGGGGATTTTTGCTGGGGCTTCTGTCTCGTGCCCTTTTTACTGGTGAATCTCAGAGGAAGTAGGGGCGGGGTGGCCTAAGGATACTGAGGGATCTGAGGAAGGATTGGGCTATCTGGGATAGACCCTTGCCCAATGGTCCTGGCAGCACCCGCAGTTGAGTGTGAGGACACTAAAGGGTGCTGAGGGGCTCTTCAGGGCACTGTGGAGCACAGACCGTCCGTCCATCTTGCTCAGGCTGTTCATGGCTCAAGTGCTCTGAGAAGCCAGGTCCCTATAGGCACAGCTCTGGCATGCAGTGGGCAAGGCCCCTCATAGCCCTTCCTTTCAGTACCCCGAAGGAGACGGTGAAGGGGACACCTACTACTACGAGTATCCTTACTACGAAGATACAGATGACACTAAGGAATCCACCCCCACCAAGGAGCCTGTGGAAGCTGCAAGGGAGACCACAGAGATAGCAGAGGTGGGGCACTGACAGCGGGTGTGAGGCCATGAATTTAGGGCCCCAGGGACACAGGCATTGGGATGCTGGATGGGCCACAGAGATGGGGGCCCAGGGGGCCACAGAATAGAGTGTGGGGGCCACGGAGATGGGACAGGGCCTATGACTCACGGTGCTTTGCACACATATGCAGTGTTGGGTGTCAAGAGGTTCCCGTGGGTGTCATAACCCAGGTCAAGGGAGGGGCCCTCTCCAGAACGAGCCTAATGCCTCCACCTCACTGGGTCAGATGGTGTTGGGTGAGGCTGTGGGCCACCCATGCTCCTGGTGTGGAGCTAGTGTGTCCTGGGGGTCGGGCTCTGGGCTGTCTGTACGCCCCATTCTCGTAAGGACTCCAGTGTCAGGTGAGCCTATGCTGGAGTCTCGGGACTCCTGGTCAGCCACAGGCCTGGCTGTTCCCCCACCCCCTACCCTCTGATGGTCTGTCTTTGCTGGGACTCCCAGGAGCAGACCCAGCCCCCCACGGACATCCCAGCCATGCCCAATCCCACTGAGGGCCCCGGGAAGGACGAAGACCTGGGTTTGGGGGAGTACGATTACGTGCCCGTGGATGATTACTACACGCCGCCCCCCTATGAGGACAGCTATGGCGAGGGCCCCGATCAGGCCCCTAATCCAGAGGCACCCACCAGCACTCTGCCACCCTCCAATGCCTCCAACGTGAGTACCCACTTCTCTGCCCTGCTGGCCATGTGGGACCCTCATCACTTGGCCTGTCAGGGGCCCCTATCTCTTGGGCTTCCTGGGAGATAGGGTGAGGTCAGCCTGTTTGCAGACTGTGACTGGGAGGATGGGGACCTCATAGGGTGCTGCCTGTCCTGGCAGGCTCTTTTCTCTGTGGTCTGGGGGGGTGTTACTATGGTGTCGGTCTTGTTCTAGTCCCCCACTGTCAGCTGCACAGGCAGGGGGCTGCCCCTCTGTGGCCAGCTCCAGGGCTGTGAGCAGATTTAGGGTGACAGAGAGTGTGTGGCAGGGGAGTCCAGGGTGCTGAGGTTGGCATCCCTGAAAGGAGGATGTTGTGCTCTGGGGTGACCCTGCCTGCCTCCCCCTTCCCCCCGCAGCCAGCTCCAGGGGAAGGGAAGGATGGAATGGATGGGGACTTCACTGAAGAGACCATTCGGGGGCTGGACGAGAACTACTACGACACCTACTATGACCCCACCATGTCCCCATCAGAGGTGGGGCCGGGCATGCCGGCCAACCAGGACACCATCTACGAGGGGGTGAGCTAGGGCAGGTGTGTGGGTTCTAGGGTGGGCCCGGAGAGACTCCTCAGTGTCTGACAGCTTTCTCCCTTCATCTGGCTCCTGCACCCCAGATTGGAGGACCACGGGGCGAGAAGGGCCAAAAGGGCGAGCCAGCTATCATCGAGCCGGTAAGGGACCCTCTCAGCAGCTGGGGGCTCATGGGGGTAACCTCAGGAACCTACACCCTGGTCTCACGACACCTTCAGGAGGAATCACAGTGAGGTGGTGTCCAGAGGGCCTTGGCTGGATTTGTCACCGCATCATTTTTTCCTGCAGACAAGGAGGCGTGGGGCTTCCCAGGAGAGACCCAGGGACAGCCCAGCGATAGCCAGAGATAGCCTGGACCTGCATGGTTGTGGCAGCAGTGGGTTGTGGTGCCTCATCACCCTGCTCTGGGCTGTTCCTAGAGGGGGACCCAGTGGGAGGGAGCCATGCCTGGGGACGGGGCTGGGGGAGCTGACCTGGATCTATGTGCCCAGGGCAAAAAGTGAGACACATAGTGGCCACTGGGTGGCTCTCAGTCCCCAGATGCCAGGGGCCAGGGCAGGCCGTGGAGGCCACACACTTAAACACACACTCACACATATATACCCATTCACACACTTACATACATTCACATTCACTCATTCGCACACATACTCCATGCAAATTCTGTCACACTTGTGCGCATTTATACTCACACACACCTTGAACATATGCATGCAGATAATGAAGCAGTCACATGTGTAGTCACACACATATGCATGCCACACACAAACTCACATATACAGCCACACACATGTACCACCATACACACTCACATACATGGTCACATGCATATGTGTGGCTAGACATATACATATGCAGTTGTACACACATACACACACACACATATATATATATATTTTTTTTTTGTTTGTTTGTTTTTGTTTTTGTTTTTGGGCCACACCCGGCATTGCTCAGGAGTTACTCCTGGCTGTCTGCTCAGAAATAGCTCGTGGCAGGCACGGGGGACCATATGGGACACCGGGATTCGAACCAACCACCTTTGGTCCTGGATCGGCTGCTTGCAAGGCAAACGCTATCTCTCCGGGCCCTACACATATATATTTTTTACTATTTTCCATGTATAAATCTAGCATGCCTTTGTTAAATTGATTCTTTCTTTAAATAATATTTTATTTGAACACCTTGATTACAAACATGATTGTGGTTGGGTTTCAGTCATGTAAGAGGACACCTCCCATCACCAGTGCAACATTCCCATCACCAATGTCCCAAATTTCCCTCCTCCCCACCCCGCCCCCACCTATACTCTAGACAGGCTTTCTATTCCCCTCATATATTCTCATTGTTAGGATAGTTCGTAATGTAGTTATTTCTCTAACTAAACTCATCACTCTTTTGTGGTGAGGTTCATGAAGTGAGCTGTAACTTCCAGCCCTTCTCTCTTTTGTCTCTGAAAATTTTTTGCAAGAATGCCCTTCATTTTTCTTAAAACCCATTGGGCCCGGAGAAATAGCACAGCCGCATTTGCCTTGCAAGCAGCCTATCCAGGACCAAAGGTGGTTGGTTCGAATCCCGGTGTCCCATATGGTCCTCCGTGCCTGCCAGGAGCTATTTCTGAGCAGACAGCCAGGAGTAACCCCTGAGCACCGCCGGGTGTGGCCCAAAAACCAAAAAACAAACAAACAAAAAACCATAGAAGAGTGAGACCATTCTGCGTCTCTCTCTCTCTTCTCTCTGACTTATTTCATTCAGCATAATAGATTCCATGTATTCCATGTATAGGAAAATTCCATGACTTCATCTCTCCTGACGGCTGCATGATACGTCATTGACACACATATATTTACATATACATCCACTCACAGATACATTCCTACATCACACACCAACATACATTACAGTCACACACACATATATTTACATACCATGCACACAGTAAAATATGGACACACTCACAGTCATACAGTCCTATGCACAAGGTAGTTAGTCACCTACTCAGTCACATACATTATGTGATGTATACACATCCACTTATATGTGCACACCCAAGGCACCCATTCACACACATGTAGTCAGTCACACACATTTACATAGACATGCACGCATTGTCATACATATTTACCTATGTGCACATGAAGACACAATACAAGACATTAACATACCACTAAACACATTAACACACTAATATGCACACTCTAGTATGCACACACATGAACACACATGCACTCACACACAAGTCTCCCGGGGGTGTGACAGATGCCAGTGTCCGTCCAGTCCTGGGCCACCCTTGGGTCCAGCAGCAGGGAAGTGGCTAGGACAACTTGTTGGGGCTCCTGGGACCCACTCATCCAAGGGTCCTGAGACAGAGACGGGTGGTCTATGCATCTGGGAAGCCCCTAGCAGGGCAGGGCGGAAGGATGAGCCCAACTTGAGGCTCCCAGCGGGGAAAGGGCAGCCAAGTGTCCAGGCTTGGCTAAGCTCCTGGTTTGCGGAAGCTTCTAGATGCCTGCACAGGCGTTTGGGTGGATCTGAGCTCTCTCCTGGTCTGTGGTGTTAGCTGTGGTGTATGGAAGACACTGACATAATTTCCGGGCTTCGTGATCCCGTCCCCTCAGGGGCTGGTGGGGACATGACTGCCTGAGGGTTGGGGGGTGTGAGGGGTCCCCAGGCATGGGCTATGAGACCTTGGGGCACCCGAATCCCAAAGATTCTGGAGCGACAGGCTATGTGTGGCTGTGGGTGTCAAAGGGGGTGCTGCACTGTGGCAGAGCCAGGAACTCGACTGGGTTGGGGGGCTAGAGCCAAGGTGAATGCTGTGGGCCGGAGGCACGTAGGCTGTTTCAGGTGCTCAGCAGCACACTAGGGGGTCCCAGAGGGGACTTGTGTGCCGTGAGAAGGACACAGGTGCCAGTCCCTGGGTGGAGGGACCTTCCCTGTGGATTGAGGTTCTGGGGGTCCTCAGCTGTAGACAGGGTTTGGAGGTCTCAATTGTGGAAGGGGACTTTGGGGGCCTTAGCAGTGGGTAGGGATTTGGGAGGCCTTGGCTGTGGTTGGGACTCTGGAGGCCAAAGCCACAAGCTGTCCTTGTGTCCCCACAGAGCAGTGCATTGGGGTGTAGGCAAGACTAGGCCCCCTCAGCAGGCTTCCCTGGGAAGTGGGTGGACCCCCCGGGGCCAGGATGGGTGCAGGGAACTGAGGGAACTACATCTGGACGTAGTTAGAGTGCCCGCCCTTGGCTGCCTCGCCTGCTCCCTGCCCCCCCTCCCCGAAGCTGTGTAAACACTTGGAGTGTCTCTGCAGGGGCCGTGGCCAGCTGGGCTGCAGCCTCAGCAGCCCTCGAGCAGATGGTTGGTCCCCGGAGATGCGCCTCACATCCACATGAGGGTGGTCGCTCCTTCTTCCCCCAGCACTCCCAGTCTCCCTGGAGATGAGTCTCAGTCCAGCTCTGGAAACTGTCCTGTCCCTCATTATTTGCCCCATGACCCCCCACTCAGATCCACACCTTCAGTCATTTCAGCAGGCTGGACCCCCCTAAAGACAGGAAGCCACTCAGCTGGGAGGGCCAACTGAACCCGAGGACCTGGTTGTGCTGCTCTGGGGTGTCCAGCAGGCTCAGGGCACTGACCCCCTCCCCCCAGACCTAGGCTTTAACACCAGCCTCTGCCACAGATATGCGGGTGGCTGGTCAGGCTGGAGTTGTCCTGGAGTCTAGCCTGGGGAGTGGGCTGCTGTGCCTATGGGGCTCCCTTTGCAGGAACCCCCTCCAGTCAGAAACAGGCCCCCTGAATTTCTGAGCCATTCCTGGGGCTGAGGCTGCCTTTATCCAAAGGGGAAGTGGATAGTTCCAGCATGCACACAAGTAACCATGTGCAAATACCATGCTCGATCAACTTCTCTGGGGGCCTCTGTGGGTGGGAAGCCTCTCTACTGTGGTAGGGAGAGATGAGGAGCCCTGGAAGGTGAGAGGTCATGAAGGTGAGTGGTCCGGGGAAGAGAGGGGCACTAGCGTTCCCCTATGGGGAATCCTGTCAGGTTGTGGTACACTTCTGTGAGGGTGCATCATGTAGTTGATTCTCCTAGCTTGAGGTGGTGGGTGCTCTAGACCCATAGGCAGCTGCTGTCCTGACCCCTATCCTGGGGTCCTCCTCTCCCTCCCTGGTTCTGTCACCCAGCACTTGGTGTTGGGGATGTGGGATGCAGATGTTGGGTTAGAATGCCTGTGGGTTGGTGTGGAGGGTCCTCACATACTGTCTCTCCCACAGGGCATGCTCATTGAGGGTCCCCCAGGCCCTGAGGGCCCTGCGGTGAGTACCTCCCCACTTCTGGGCTGTGTGGAACACGCTTGGTGCTCCCTGGAAGTCCTGATGGAGAAGATGACGTGCTGGCTAGAGCCCCCAAGCCTAGCACCTGCCTTCCAGACTGTGTGGCCCTGACTTTGGGGAATCAAGGCACCCCGACTCTCTCTTGACTTTGCTTTTCCTTCAGGGTCTCCCAGGACCTCCAGGAACGACGGGTCCCACTGGCCAAGTGGGAGATCCTGGAGAGCGGGTAAGGGCCACCCTGCAGTCTGGGGTCATGGGTGGTGAGCTGTGTGCCCCATGTCCCACCCTGAGGGGTTCCCACTCACTAAGTGCAGGGCCTGTGGTACAGGAGATAGATGATTATGGAAGGGGACCCTAGATGAGCCAGAAGCGACGCCCCCCCAGGGTTGCCCAGTGCCCTGAAGTCATGGGGCCTGAGTGATGGTGCAGTTGGCAGTAACATGGGGTTCCTGTTCTGTGCCCCTCCTTCCTCACTGATTGGGGTCTGACCATTGGGCTACACCCCAGTAGAGCCAGGAAGAACTGACCCAGGACTGTCCAGCCTTACATGGCCTCATTTCTGTTGAGGCTGGATTCTCCCCCATCTCCAGCTTAACTCCCTCAGGCCACCCTTGGCTGCACCCTCCCCCCCACAGCTGTACTGGCCGGAAGGAGCGATGCATCTGGATGCTGCCTCATCGTGTCCCTCTGCTTCCCTGCACCTCCCAGAGCCCCCCTCAGAGTCCATAAACCTTTAGCCCTGGGATTGTGTTCTGGAACATTCCCTGTGTCTGGCTATGATGTTGCCTATGTCTTTCCGGATCTGAGGCTCCATCCCTGCTACAGAGCCGGTGCTGACCTTCTCTCCCCCGACCTTTGTAGGGCCCCCCTGGACGTCCAGGCCTCCCAGGGGCTGATGGGCTGCCTGGGCCCCCCGGAACAATGCTCATGCTTCCTGTGAGTTTCTCTGTGGATCATGGGGTCTGGGAGCTCAGGGGGTGGGGAGGTGGGCTCAGCATCTCCTTTCCAGGGGACCATAGTCTCTGGGACTTGGAAGCTGAGGGCATATGCTGACTTTGTGGGACTCCCCCATCTACCCCCCCATTCTGGGCCAGACCAGGCCAGATGTTCCTTTGGCCCTGGGGTCCAACAACCCTCCAGATCCCCCTAGGTGACCCCTTGTCTTCCTCCTGCAGTTCCGGTTTGGGGGTGGCGGCGACTCGGGCTCTAAAGGCCCCATGGTGTCAGCGCAGGAGTCCCAGGCCCAAGCCATTCTCCAGCAGGCCCGGGTGAGTGAATCCTAGCGGGGCAGGACCGGGGGTGAGCAGGGGGCCAGGCAGTGAGTCCTGGGGACCCCCTAGATTGTGCTGAGCCCTGGTCCAGGACTGGTGCACTCTGGTGCCTCCTGTACCCATCTCTCCCCCTTGGGAGGGAAGCCCAAGTCCAGGGGGGAAAACTGGGGACCGAGATGTGCTTTTATTCCTTCCAGGAGTGGCTCAGGACTGGGGTGGGGGGTGGGCAGAAGGGAGCTGGAGTCCTTTCCTGAGGACGCAGGACACCCCCGGGGCCTGGCTGTCCCCTCATGTTCTCTGATTTCCTCTTCCCGCTCTGGGGAACCCGCGGTTTTAATTGCTCAGGCTGCGCCCCGTTGATTGCCGGCGCCCGCGCCATCCCTTGTTGGGGTGATATTGATGTGGCTGCGGCTAACGAGCAAAGGCTGGTAATTAGGGCCCTTCAACCTTGAGCTGTTTCCGGGAACCAAGTGCAGGATGCGCCTGAGGGCCGGATCCTGCCTGCACCCCCTACTGGCCGCCCAGGAAATGACCGTGTTTCCCAGGAAGACACCCCACCTTCCCCTGCTCCCCAAGGGGCTGTGGTTAGGGGTGTGCAGGGCCAAGCCCCCCCCAAGAGGACAGAGCTCCACCCGAGGCAGCTAATGGAGGTTCTGGGCTCTCACTGACCCGCACTTAGCATCAAGATAACATCCCAGGGGCCAGAGAGATAATACAGCGATAAGGTGTTTGCCTTGAAAGCAGCCGATCCAGGATGGATGGTGGTTCGAATCCCAGCATCCCATATGGTCCCCCGAGCCTGCCAGGAGCGATTTCTGAGTACAGAGTCAGGAATAATCCCTGTGTCCGTCCGGGTGTGACCCCAAAACCAAAATAAATAAACAAATAAATAAACAAATAACATTCTGTGTCTGTTCCCTTGCAGCTGGCCTTGCGTGGGCCTGCCGGCCCCATGGGGCTCACAGGGAGGCCTGGCCCTGTGGTGAGTGGACAGCTTGGGGGCTGGTGAGAGGGAGAATTGGGGACCTGATGCCCTGGGCTTCCTATGGGTAACCATAGTTAACACTCTTCACACCTCTGGGGCCTTGGTCCAGGGAACACCCACACCGCAGTGGTTACTTTTGCCAGTGACCCCAAAGATCCCAGCCTCTTTGGGGGGGGTTCCTTGTAAGTTACAAGCCCTGTGACCAGCAGGGTCCCTCAGCTTTATCCTCATTCTTCCTGGGTTCCCCACATGAACCTTTCTGAATCTCTGTCCTCCTACCTGTGCTTTGTGCTCATCCTACTCAGGGTGCTCAGGCCTAGGGAGTTGTGGGTGCTCCTCACCTGCTACCCAACCCCACCCTGTCTTCCTAGGGTCCCCCAGGGAGTGGCGGTTTGAAGGGCGAGCCCGGAGACATGGGGCCTCAGGTACGTGGGCCCCAACTTTGTCCCTCAGGAGAGGCGGTGACTCTGGAGTGGGGGGCCCTAAAACTGGATATCTCTAGAAGGGATGACAGTGGGCACTGCTTTTCTTGTGGATATGGTTCACACTGGTGCCTTCTATACCCATTTCTCCCCCTTGGAGGGCAGCCCAAGTCCAGGGGGAAGCTGGGGACTGGGATGTGCTTTTTCCTTGGGAAAACATGAGCCCAACACTGAAGCTTTGTCTTGTGACTCTGGACAGGGTCCCCGCGGTGTGCAGGGTCCTCCTGGCCCCACAGGAAAGCCCGGCAGAAGGGTGAGTGTCAGCAGGGAAGGGTGTCCATAGCAGCCATGCATAGGGGCTGCCCCTCCAGTGCTACACCTGACCCAAGCTCATACACCAGGCTTGGTTGTCCATTGCCCACTAGTTCCTGCCCATCTCTGGCTCATGTGATTCCCACCTGGCCAACCCCCCCTTGCAGAGTTCACAGCTGGCACATCTGGCCCTCCAAGGCCACACCCACATGCCCCTTCCAGTTCAGGCACCCCATGCACTGCTCACATGCTCTGCCTACTCCAAGCACCACCTTTCTCAAGCTCCGCCCACTCCAGGCCCCACCCACACCCTGCCTACTCCTGGCACCACCCCAACAAACTTTGCCCCCATCAGGTACTGCCCCAACAAGATCCATCCACTTTAGGCATCATCCACTCCAGACACAGACACAGCCCTCCTATAGCCCCGCCCACATACCCTACCTATATTTTCTGAGAACTTGGGCTTCTGTGTTACTGGTTCTGAGGAATAGTGACCATCGAGATCCTCTTCCAAGACCCTGTCTGCAGGCACTAAGTAGACTCAGGTTGGGGCCTGGCCATCTTGCAACCCTTCGTGTCCCCAGGGCCTGAACCCTCTGTTTGCTATATCACGGTGGCAGACTGAGCCAATGCTCTGAATTTGTGGGCCCCACAGGCTCAGGTGCATGCTCCTGCAACATTCACTGTGTTTGCTGGGTGTGAATGGGTGCTGCACACAGGGGCTCCTCTCTTGACCACCCCCAAGAAGTTATTGGGGACCACCTTTGTGGTGCCATCCACCGCCTCTTTTCCAGGGCCGGGCTGGGAGTGACGGAGCCAGGGGGATGCCTGGCCAGACGGGCCCCAAGGTAGGTCCCTGCTGAGCATGCCTAGTGTGACAGATTGACTGACAGGGTCTGGGCGATGGGATGGGAAAGGTGTCCTGGGTGCTTCTGGGCCCCCTGTGTTTCCTCCAGAAGCCTGAAGATGTCCCTTGGTCTTGCCCTACCCATGTCCTCCTGCAAGGGGCGGAAAAGGGATTTGGAAGCAGGCTGGTTCATGTCAGATGAGTACCCTCAGACACTGCACACCCCAAATTTAACATTCCTGATACAGCACTGGAACCTCAGGCTTGGGGTCCCATGATGAAGCCTTATTATTTGCAGCTAGAGTTAGTACTGGGCTGAGGGGTTGGGAGCTGGGCCCAGGTGTGAGCAAGTGTAGAGGTTTTAAGGGTAGGCTCAGAACCATCCTCTCTTTTCCAACAGGGTGACCGAGGTTTCGACGGCCTGGCTGGGATTCCTGGGGAGAAGGGCCACCGGGTAAGTGAACCCCTGACAGTCCCGGGAACTGGTGCCCCCTCTGACACACATGCTTGCAGAATCCGGCTGCAAGCCCTGGGACTCGCTCCTGGTGTGTTGCCTGCTCCTGGCCGATAGGGACTAGAGACTGCTGTCCACCAGGGCCGCCCTGTATGGAGGAGCAAACTCGGGGCCAAAGGGGCCCAGAGTCAAGCAGCAGTGCTCCTGGCACAGCGGTGGCCACTTGCAGGGGGCAGTGCAATGTTGCAGTGAGGCCTTGAGGGTAGATGAGGCCCCCAGCATCGGGTCCCCTGCTTTCCCTGCTAACTGCAGTCAGCATGTACCCTTCAGCTTACAGACATTCTCGAAGATCTGTGACTCAGGGACACCTTTGGGTCAGGGTTTGGGATGATGAGGTTTGAGATGGGGACCTGAGGCAGTGATGCACCCCCTTGATGACTCACTTTCCTGTCACTTCCTAGGGTGACCCTGGTCCTTCTGGGCCTCCGGGCTCTCCGGGAGATGATGGAGATCGGGTACGTAACTGCACCCCAGCCCCTCCACTTTCTCAGGGGCAGAAGTACTTGTCAGGGATCCCAGGGTTGGGAGACATGCTTGGTGTCCAAGACTCCTCTCCCTAAGATTAGGGGTGTCCAGAAAGTGAGGTCTGGGTTCTGGGGCTCTGTCAGGGGTTTGGGGGACATGCAGGCCATTTATGCCTTGACTCTTGACCACAGGAGTGGGACTACTTGGAGTTTGTGTCCTCCCTCACTGTTTTGGGGGTGCTAGAGAGCCTTATCACTCTGTGTACCTGTTATTTATGACCTCTTCTCACCTTTTATCCATTATTTTTCTGCCTTCTCATATGTCTATCCTGCTTCACCTTCCTAGCTTTTATCTATCACATACCAATTTATATAATCACGAATCTATCAGTCTTGACTTTATCAACATCTGTTCATCCATGACATCATCCACCGTTTATCAGCTACCATTCACTAGCCATGCATCTCTCTATCATTTCTCCATCTATCCATATAGATATTCATCCATTATCCATCGTCTACCATCCATCGTCCTTCCATTCACTATCCACCCATCCAACATCCATCCATCATTCACCCATTTGTCTACCATTCACCCATAACCAAATCATCATAGATCCACCACCCAATATTCATGCAACCATCATCTAGTCATACATTCTCATTCTTCTTCCATCATCCATAGATCCACATCCATCCACCCATTACTCACCCATCATTCATCTATCATCTGTCAACCATTTATCATCCATCCATCCACCATCTATCATCCACCCACCCATCCATCCATCAACCCATCATCTTTCTATCCATCCATCCATCCATTCATCCATTTATCATCCATCCTCCATCCAACCATTACCCATCCATCATAGATCCACTACTCAACATCTATGCAACCATCCTCTTTCCTTCATACACATATATCATATATAAATATTATTTATCATCCATTATCCATTCATCATTCATAGAACCACATCCATCCACCCATTATCCACCCATCATTCACCCATCATCTGTCATCCATTTATCCATCCATCATCCATCCTTCACCCATCCTCTACTCACCATCCATCATCCATTATCATCCGTCATCTCTGTACCCATCCCCACCCTCTATCCCTCCATAGGCCCATCTGCCATTCCTCCCTCAAGTCCCCCCCTGCACATCCTTTCACCTGCTACCTTTGCTCACTCCATGTATCATTCTGTCATTCATCCCAGTCAGTGCCCAGATCCTTGGTCCCTCAGTTCTCCTCAGAACTATGGCCTGTACAGTGCTGAGCCCCGAATCACCTGTCACTTTCACCTGTCATTTCTGCAGCCTCTAGTTCCCTGCAAGCAGGGCTGTTCTGGGCCTTTCTGGTCAGTACTAGATATGGAAACGGGTCCATGCTGGTCTGCTGCAGAGCCTCTCTGTTGCTAATGGGTGGTCCTTGACTGTCCCTGGCTCTCCCTGACTGTCTTTGACTGTTCTTGGCTGTCTCTAACCCTTGTATCTCCTCCATAGGGTGATGATGGAGAAGTCGGCCCCCGGGGTCTGCCTGGGGAACCTGTAAGTGTGCTGACTGGGGGGGGGGCTTCCATTTCTTTAACAAGCAATTATGGGAGGAGAGTACCAGAGTACCCTCAACACACCTTTCAGCAGGCTCAGATAGAGGACCCCTGAGAGACAGAATCTAGGAGAGACTGATTCTGAGGGGTAGATCTGTGTCTTTCATGACGTGAAATCTTTCATGATTTCTCCTGCCCTTACTGGTTTATGCTGGGGGCACAGGGTGCATGCAGGGTGTTGGGGTCAATCCTGGGGGTACAAGGTATGTGGTGGGTACACAGGTCCATTTGGGAGGGTGCATGCTGGGTAACAGGGTTCCAGGTCTGTGATGGAGGGTCCTGCCAGCAGCAGGGAGCCCTATCCCCAAAGGTCACTACCCCATCTAGACCGAAGCAAGCTTTCTTGCGGGACAATGGACCCCATCCCTCCCTTTCCGCTGACGCATCTCTGGCTCATTTTGTTACCTCCGCACGATGCCTTCGCATCTGGCAGCGTTAATTGGGGAGAAAAATTGGCAGCACTGTGGGAGGAGACCGGGTCGGGCTGGCAGGCTCATTTGGGAAGAAATTAGACCCTGGATGCCTGATCTGCCCCTGGGGACTCGTCAGCACGCCCTGAGCCTAAGCACTGCTGTCTGGGCTATTAGCGGGTGTTAGCGAGTCCTGAACCAGCTGGGCCAGGCCCTGCAGTGGGGTGGCTGAGTGTAGCTGTGGATTTGTCCCTCCCATGATAGATGTGACCAGTGGGGCTGTGACCAGTGACCTACATGTGCTGTCACTGCCCGCAGAGGGAGGGACCCTGCTCAGGTTCTCCCTCTTGGGAGTGATGGTGCTCCCTCTAGGGTTCAGGGTTCTCCCTCTTGGGTGACAATGCTCAAGGTGATGATGCTTCCTCTCAAGGTGAGAATGCTTCCTCTTAGGGTGACAGTGCTTCCTCAGAGCCTTTGGCCAAGACCAGCCACATAAACATACCCCCAGCTGACTTCAGTTAGAGATTCAGGCCCAAGCTAAGTCCCATGCACATGATAGTTGGTGGGTCCCATCTCAGCGGTGGAAAGGGCCCCACAGTGAGGAAGGCTCCCTGACCCCACAGGCACCTTTCAGCCTCCTCTGAGCTCCAGGATCATGTGGGCACCCCAGCTGAGCCGGAGAAGTGGGACACTTAAAGGAGCAAAGTGAAGTCAGGGAGCTGGCCCTGAACCCCTACCAGGCTCTATGGCAGTGGGGGCCTTGGGGATGCAGGTTGTGCTATATGTGCCTTTCTCATTTTTCTCTCATACAGGGTCCACGTGGTCTTCTGGGGCCCAAGGGTCCCCCAGGCCCTCCAGGCCCACCTGTAAGTACTGAGTCCTCCATCCTTGTCTATCCCCGCAACTACCCACCTACTGCCCACCCGCACTATTCTTGCTTCCTGTGTGATGTGGCAGTTACCTGGCATCCCTGATGGTCTCTGCCTGAAAATGTTTCTAGCAGCTTCTGGAACATTCTGGTTGAGGCACCTACTCACCTCTGGATTCGATGGGGTTCCGTCCTTTAAAACTGTGCTTAGTTAGCCCCACCACTGTCGGGGCCCTAGTTGGCCTTCCCATCTAGTGTCAGGCACAGAACTGGGCTAGAGTGAGTGTCCTGGCCCCGGCCTGGGTGTCCCGCATTCCTGCACTCTCTGCTTGCTTCCCGCCACTCAGCCGCTTCATCTCTGCAGGGTGTGACAGGCATGGACGGCCAGACAGGTCCCAAAGGCAGCGTGGTGAGTCTCAGGGTCCCTGGGTCTTGCCTCATAACCCTGCATCCAGGGTGGGATGCTCCAGGCCAGGGGGGACCTGACTTGTTGGCAGGGCAGGATGTGGGTGGCCCTGGGCCCTTGTTTGTGGAAAGTCACAAGAGTGTCCAGGAACAGGCCATGTCCCCACTTTCCCAACTCCAGTACCCAGTCAGAGACTGTGACTGACATACACGGAGACTTTCTCCCCAGGAGCTTGGTTTCTGTCTGTCTTTGTGCTCCGCAGAGGCAGGGGTGCTCCCAATATGGGCAGTGACTCTGTTCCCAGGGAGGGAGCTGGTCAGTGGGAAGCCTTCTGGGGTCCCTCCAGTGCCTTTCTCTGTCTCCTGCAGGGCCCCCAGGGAGAGCCTGGCCCCCCGGGTCAACAGGGTAACCCTGGTGCTCAGGTGAGTGATTGGAAGGTAGGGTGTGGGAGATAGAAAGTGCACTCAGTGCGCTCACCCATTCCATCCTGTTCCCTTTCTAGGGCCTGCCAGGACCCCAAGGTGCCATCGGTCCTCCAGGGGACAAGGTAGGTGGGGGCTGGTACCTACACCCTCCTCTCTGACCCCTGAGAAGCTCAGCCCTGTGTTTGGAAAGTCTCAGGGGTGCCTCACAGCTGCCCTTGCTCTATCCTGCACCCGGTGGGTGCTGTTCTTTATGGAAGGGCTGTCAGTTCAACAGGGTGATACGTAGAACTGTTGGCCTGAAATGCAGATCTTGGAGGGGCGTCTTGCACTGGGCGGCTTGTTTCTGTCCAGCTTTTGCTAAATCTGGGAACTCTTAAGTTTTTCCTTCTGAGTACTCAATGTGCAGGGGCTGGCTTTCCCTGAACCCCGGGTACCTAACAGCTCCTAGCATTGAGATTGGGACCCAGAGAGCAACTGACCAGGGGAGTCTCTGGACACTGCCCCAGATTCCTGGGTGCTGCACAGGGATGAGCCCTTGGCTCAGGCATCACTGCTTTGTTCTAGGGTCCCCTGGGAAAACCAGGCCTTCCAGGAATGCCCGGCGCTGACGGACCCCCGGTGAGTGCCCTGCCCACCTCAACCCTTCACATGCAGTCAGTCATACTCATGTAACACATATGTGCATGCTCACACAAGCTATACATGGTCACACCATGTTCACATACATGAAAACATTTACATGTGCTTTATATATATATGCCACACACACTTATTCACACATCTCACAGATGTGCAACCTGTTTAGTCATGCCTACACGCACATGCCCACGCATGTACATTTTATATATTGTATATATGCGTATACAGTGTGTATTAGTGCACTCACATGCTTACCCACTGAGACCTATGTATACACACATACATACATATCACACACATTCTCACAGAGACACCTATACACTCTCACTCTCTCACACACACATGTCCCTGGTGCCCAGAATGGCAGCCACATGTGTATGGCCCCCATTTCTCCTTCTGGGGGATCAATGAGACTGGTGGTGCTGGGTGCTTGCGCTTCAGGTCTTTAGTTCGGGTGGGGGGAGTGACCCCAGTCTGTCTGGGTAGAATCGTCTGGCCTGGCTCCAACCGTCACGCGGTCCCCAATTGCGAACGAAGGGAGGCGACACGTGCCCAGAGCGTATTTTTATCCACCCAAGGAGGGAGGGTGATTAGCAAATGTGTCTGCAGCATGAGCACACAGCTGTGGGCCCAAATTAGACACCCCCCGAAATAGCAAGTGGTGGATCCGGTGTGGGGCCGAGCGGAGGCAGGAGAGAGCAGGGCAGGCTCCTGGCCAGGGCACGTGTGTGCGCATGTGTGTGTGTGTGTGTGTGTGTGTAGATGAGTAAGCACTGTGTGATGAGGCATGTAAGTGCTGGTGTTGCATGTATATAAACGTGCTGTGTAAGCAATTGTATATACATGAGTTTGTGTAAGCATATGTGGGGACCCATCTGTGTGGGCATGTTTCAGTGGTGTGTGTCTGACTTTTGCCTGATGTCTATAAGTGGGATATGTGCACAGGTGTGGAACGCATGATAAATGTGAACATGTGCAGGTGTGTGGCTCATGGGGGTATGTATTCAGTGCATGTAAATGTGTGCGTGTGTGTGATGGAGGCATGGAGGAGTATTTATTGTGCCTGTGGGCATGTGCGCAAGAGCATTAGGGTGTGTGTGCACATGTGATGGAGGTGCATGGTTGTGTGTTACGTATGTAAGTATGGGCATGCAGAGGGAGAGCCTCGCCAGCTCCGTGCACTCACTAGAAGCCGCTGCAGGTTGAGCCGTTGCTGTTTTCTAGAACATTCAGTGGCGGCTGCAGCGGGGTTGGGACAGGAAGCCAGAACTGCTGAGTGAGGGATTTTAGGCCATGGATATTTGTTTTAATAACCCCATTACAAATTGAGCAAGGCAATTAGCAGGTGACCGGCAGACACCCACCGTTGGCTTTGCAGCAGGTCCTGGTTGCCGGGTCATGGCCAGCCAGCCCCTGCCAGTCTCCTGGCTTTATGGAGCCCAGCTGTGAAACACTGAGTGTTTAGCACAATGCCATCCTTGCCTTGAACCCACGTGGACACAGAATTGCACTAATTAGAAGGAACTCCACAGGAAACAGAACAGTAGTGGAAAAGGCCGGTTTGGGCATCCAGCAAGGCTTTGGCAACCAGAGGGTAATGCCGCCCCAGCCTGGTCCATCTTGAGTGTCCTGTGTGGTGACATTGCACAGAGCTGGGCACTGGGGCGATGTCTACACTAGTTCCACCCTGGAGTCCCCTCCCTGCATTGAAATGGGACCCCCCCAAGTCATAGGAGCTGACCCAGTTCTAGGGTGCTCAGGGCCTCGGGGCTCCTACATCTGCTCTTGCCTCCCTGTCCTCTCCAGCCTTGTCAAACTTGAAAATCTGGAGTCTGAGTGCTGGCTGAGGGTGCGGGCTTCAAAGCCAGAGACCAGAGTACCAGGGACCTGGAATGCCAGGAGCATATGAGGAGTAGTGCTTGGGAGCGGGAAGTGGGTACCGAGACTTACCTGGGGTGCACAGAAAGAGGGCATTGGGGCAGGCATGGGGGACTAATGCACCTTCACTAGCCTCAGGGGGACTGCCCTGAGGTTTCAAGTCGGGGATAACAGCTGTGAATCTCTGATGTTTCTTGTGTTGGAAATCACCTTGGATGGGACAGATGCCAGCACTGGAGGTGGGAGCGTGGTGTCCATCGCCTACTTCTGGCTCCTCTGCTTTCTTGCTTAGATTCTCCTGCGTGACTTTTTCATCCCCACTGTCCCAGCCCCCTACAATGTGATAATTTTGGAAATATCATGAAGGGGTATAAGGCAGGGATGGGTTTTAGGAACTGAGGTACAGTAAGTGTCAAATGTGGTGACTCCCATAAGTCCCTCTTCTCCCACACCCTCGTCTCCCACAAGAGTAACACCTGTTACTCTTGCTGTATGAACTCAGGGGTGCCCAAAACCCCATGATGTTCCCTGTATCCTATGGCTGGACATTGCAGGGATGAGTCACCTTCATGGCTCAGATAGCCTTTGACCAGTGGCTTCTCTCCTGCAGGGACATCCCGGCAAAGAAGGGCCTCCCGGCGAGAAAGGCGGCCAGGTGGGTCTCTGCCCCTCAGCCCGGGCTTACCCCTTTGTGCTGGACACCCTATCATCTGCACTGGACTCAGGTTTCTCCTGCCTGATGCTCCGGCACCCCTAAATCCAGGACTGAATCACTGACTATGTATGTGTTGGGGGGACTCAACCATGGGGACTCACTGTACAGGGTGGGAATGAGATCCACTGGGCATGCCTGTTCTGTCCAGGCTGGAGAGTACAGACCCTGGGATGCGGTTGGGTACATTCCCCAGGTGTGGCATTCCATGGAATTGGGGGGGGTTCTACCCACCCCCTTTATCCCACCTGCTTCTCAGGGCTCCATTGCCGAGGGGGGGGCTGTGAGCACCCCAAAGTCCCGAGTGTTAGGGAGCTCCCCGAGGCCAGATTCACTTTGGGGAAAAAAGAAGGGACACCCCATTCCTATATTGTGCCCCTCAGGTTCTTAGCTGTGCTGTGCTGGGTGTATCTGATGTGACCTTCATATCATCCTTTCTTCTCTTTCAGGGTCCCCCTGGGCCCCAGGGCACACTTGGCTACCCTGGTCCTCGGGGAGTGAAGGTGAGTCTGGATTCCTAGAGCTCAGCATTAGCACGTGGGGTACAGGGTTGAGGAGTGCAGAGCTGAAAGGTACAGGGCTGAGGGGTATAGGATGCAGGTCTGAGGGGTGCAGGGCAGCACCTGTGGGCAGCTTCCCCCTCTAGTCCAGAGGGTCACCCCCTTGCATATCTTGGGTGGCCTGAACAGGGCAGGGAGTGACCCCGTGTGTCCACCCAGGCAGTGGGCAGGTGTGAGCAGTTTCAGTGACTGGTGGGCTCAGGCACCCAGCCAGCCAAAGGGCAGGATGCTCCAAGTTCCAAACTCCTTGTGGACAGTGTGTCTGGATCCTGGTGCAGATCTGGAATATATCCTCCTACCAACCCTGTGCTCTGAGGGAGGAGCTGGCTCTCCTATTGGAAGCTTCCAAAATCCTGCTCTTCTGACACGACATGGTCTCTGATTCAGGGCCCAAGCCTGGGCCATTTCCCCCTTTTACCCCCGCCAGGGAGGCACGGAGTTCTGCCCAGACCACACCCCTCCATATCTGTTAAGTCCTTCCAGTCAGTCTCTCAGGGTTCCCAGCATAGGCCCTGCAGCTCTGGCCACCAGAGGTCGCTGCAGCCCTGAGGTCTGGACAGGGCTCCTTGGCCTCAACTTCGGGTTGAATCTCAACTGAATCTTTGGGTGGTGTCCTGAGGTTGCAGGGGTAGGGGGCGTGGTGGCCTTGCCCACTGGGACCGGGCAGAAGCCAGGCCTTAAGCTTTCTGGGAGTGCTCCCACTTCCTGGGAGGGTTATCGCTGGTGCCCATCAGTGAGCAAGGGGCCTGTCATCCCTGATTCTTAGTGAGACAATTCCTGAGGTACTCGGGTACCCAAGATGCTGTCCCTGTCCCTTGTCCCTCTAGAATCCTGGGATTCAGGGCTGCAGTCTAGATGTACTGTTTAGGAAACACCATTGTACTCTGAATTCTGTGCCCACTCCTTCCCACCCTGCAGCCACCAGGTGACTGGAATCTGGGCCAAAGTTAGAGTGGGTCAGTGCTATTCCCAAGCCTGAGAGAGGGCAAGGAAGGTTCCAGAAGGCCAGGAAAATGGGCAGGGGGAGTGCTAGGGTGGGTTTGAGGCTCTGTTGGCTGATGAAGTCCTGAGACCCTCACCCCGCCCTTCTCTGTTCGCAGGGGGCAGATGGTATCCGAGGCCTGAAGGGTACCAAAGGCGAGAAGGTGGGTTCTCTTCTGGCAGGTACTGGGCAATCCTGGGCAGAGCCACTGGGAACTAGGACATCCGCCCCATGCTCAGCCACACTGGCTATGCTTCCTGCCTCCTGGGAGCTTGGGGTACAGGACTGAGTGTCCTGAGTCCTAGGGCTTCTCAGTCACTAGTCCTGGAACTTTCCAGAATCTGACCCAGCAAGTCAGTCTGACATAGCTTCTGATAACCCCTAAGCCAGGTGCTCAGCACATACTCCCTCTTCCCTAGCACCTCCAGATCCTGAATTCTTTCTTTTTGGGGGATTTCTTGGCCCCCACGACATACCTTGTTCTTCTTGCCTTTGTCCAAGCCCAGGGACAGCTGCTGGATACCCTATTGACGGGGTGTTGGGTGGCTCTGGGCCTGCAAGATGACAGAAGAGGGGTGGGACCATCTTTGCATATGGCAGTGGGGGTATCTGCAGACTGAAAGGGAAGGTTCCAGAAAGCCCCATCCCATGACAGAGTGGCCAGTGAGTTTGTGGCTGTCTGGTCCCAGGAAGGCCCATGCATGCATCTTCTCTCTCCAAGGGCCTGGAAAAGGGGGGAAACGTCCCTTGGGATTTCTCCCTAGCTGGGCCCCTTGAGTTGTCACCTCATGGGTCTCCCTGCTGCAGCGCTCCTCATCCTTCATGCTGTGTTCCCCACCATCCTTGCCATGCTCCCACCGTCCTTGCTGTGCTCCCACCATCCCTGATGGGCCTCAATGCAGGAAACTTCAAGCATGAGTGTGTGTGGGTTCTAGGGACATGCGTGCCCCCTAGGAAGTGGGAATGGGTTAGGGTGCTCCACATCCCCCCAGCACCCTGTGGCTGGGGGGTCTTCATCCAAACTAGGGCTCTCTGCTCCCCTCAGGGTGAAGATGGCTTCCCTGGCTTCAAGGGAGACATGGGCATCAAAGGTGACCGGGTGAGTATGGCGACATGTGGGGTGGGGTGCAGAGAGCCCAGGGTGGCCTCTGAGGCATCAAGGCTGTGACTGCCCCAGACGCCTGTCCTGGGGGACAGGGTCAGGGAATTCTGCAGCCTGCTCTCTGGCCAGGATGCCCCATGAAGGGGTGCCAGGAAGGTGATGCAGTACAGGCTTGGGGTGCATGGGCATCTCCCTCCCTTGAACATGTCCCTGACCCCATTGGAGTTCCTTTATCTCTTCTCCAACTTGCAGGGGGAGATCGGCCCACCTGGACCCCGAGGTGAAGATGGCCCTGAGGGTCCAAAGGGTCGTGGGGGCCCCAACGGCGACCCTGGCCCTCTGGGCCCCACTGGGGAGAAGGTAGGGGACAGGGGAAGAGGGGGTACAGCTTTGTGTTCATCTGGCTGAGCTCCCCTAAGGGCTAACCTATTGCTCCTAACCCCCCCACCTGGGGACATTTTGGGGCAAGTGTGTGTATGGTGTTCTTCCTGGGTGCCCCAGCTTGCTAATCAGGAGATCGGGGGCCAGGCCTAACTATGAGATTAGGGATCTGAGTCCCGCAGATCATGAGATTGGGGGTCTGAGTTCCATAGTCCATGTCCTTGGTCCTCACAGGCTCCTGCTATGTCAGAACTCACCATGTAGTTAGGGATAGTGGCTGATACTGAGCTATAGATGGGGTAGCCACAATTACTCTGTTGTAGACAGGGGTAGAGGCTGGTTCAGGGGTTTAGATGTGGTAGTAGCTGATACTGGGCTCTAGACAGAGCTAGTGCCTGGGACTGGGGTATAGACGGGATAGTGACTGATACTGGGGTGTAGATAGAGGTTGTGGTTTAGATACTCAGGGTCCCACCCCTGCTGCAGAGTTTGACCCTCCTGCCCCTTGAGGCCTATCTTGTGGGGGTCCTGGGGTGCCTGAGCCCATGTCCTCTCCTCAGCCCGAGTCTCTTCTTGTTCTCATGGGCCCTTGCAGCAGTCTGCAGCCCCTCACTCTCAGGGGGCCACCCCGTCCCTAAATCACACTGGGATACATGGGAAAATAGGGGTCTCAGATGCCATCTGGGGGCTACCTGCTCCACCCTGCTCTAGGAAACGGAGAAGCGGCTGGGCCCTGAGTGTGGACCATCTCTCTGTCTCTCTGCAGGGCAAACTCGGCGTGCCAGGACTTCCAGGCTACCCTGGCAGGCAGGGACCGAAGGTGAGTGACCAAGTGGCCATGGGTGCATGACAGGCTGCCTCTGTTCATCCACCTATGGTTTCCAGGAGCAGGTATTGGTGTTATCAAGCAGGCAGTGTATGGACATGATGTGGCTGCTCACCAAGGCCCCACAGGTTGGCAGAAGTGAGGCTGGAGGCTGGGTCACAGCTCCCCACTTTTGTGTCCTGGGGAGGAACCAGGACAGGACAGGACAGGACACGAGCTTTGCTAGGACCACAGGAAAAGGATAGGTTGGGGGCCTGAAACAGGTGGTGAGGCAGGGCCCCTCCTCAGGGAGGTACCTCAACTCTGGGCACAGCCTCGAAAGCTGCCCCGTTCAGAGATGTGCCCCTTCTTTATGGGCTGAGCAGAATCCACAGAAGGCCTGATACCACACAGAGGGCAGAAACCTCCTAAGATACTCAGCTTCTTCAGGGGTGTGGCTCAGCTGCCCACCGGGGCGTGCATTCTCTCCATGTTTGAGTAAACACGACCCTCTGCTCTGTGGGCACCATGGATCTCCACAGGGAGCTGGTTTATAGCAGTTGGCACCTGCATTTACATTTATTTACAACTGTGTGGGGTGCCCGGATTTCGGGAGACATTTGGGAGTGTCACGAAGTGTTTATAAAATGCAGCAAATAAAATGATGTCGTGAGCGTGGCAGTCAGGCCCAGCCCCCACCCCACATCTCAGCAGCATGCCTTCTCTCCACTCCCCAAATATCAGGGGGTGCGAGCAGAGGGGCAGAAGGGAACATGTAATGACTCAACTTTGGGTTTGTGATTTGGAATCTGTGAAATGCTCAGAAAATATTTATTGAGCAGATGGTGCTTGGATGGAGAGGAGGTGGGTGTTAGATGGTGGTTGTGGGGTAGAGGAGAGGGAGTGTTAGAATGGATGATGGTGGATGGATAGATATAGGGATATGAATGGGTGGATGGATGGACAGTGATGATGGATCGTGGATGGATATTGGATGGTGGGTGGATAGACAGTGGAAGGTAGATGGGCAGATGGGTGGATGGTGGATAGATGGATGATAGATGGATGAATGGATGGATGGTGGATGGGTGGGTGGGTGAATGCTGGATGGATAGATAGTGGTTGGTGGATGTATGGTAGATGGATAGTGGATGGATTGGTGGATGGGTGGATGAATGATAGATGATGCATGGTGTATGGATGGATGGGTGCATAAATGATGAATGAGTGGATGATATATGAGTATTTGGGTTGGTGAAAGGGTGGAAGGATAGATGGTAGATGGGTGGGTGGGTAGACGGATGGGTGGTGGATGGATGGATGGATGAATGGGTGAATGGGTGAGTAGATAATGGATGGATGGTAGGTAGATGGTGGGTGATGGGTGGATGATGGGTGATGGGCAGATAAATTATGTATGAATGGTGGGTCGTGTGTGTGTGTGTGTGTGTGTGTGTGTGTGTGTGTGTGTAAACAGACTTTAGGTGTTTCTGGATGTTGTGGTTTTAAGGCCTTGCATGCCCTTCTGGTCCAGCTCTCACACTCCTTCCCGGGCCCTCTCTCTTTCAGGGTTCAATCGGATTCCCTGGATTTCCTGGTGCCAATGGAGAGAAAGGGGGCAGGGTAAGGATGACAGTTTGGCTCCACCACCCTCTCCCTAGCAGCTGGTCCCTGTGGGGCTGTTTCCTTCTCACCCTCTGCTAGCAGAGTTTTCCAGAAAGCTGACCTGGGATGGGGGTAGCCACCAGTGTCTCATTGGTGGGCACTCCCAGCACCAGGTAGGGGGCATTGTGGGGATTGGCCCCAGGTTTCCAAAATGTTCCCTGGATGCACTCCAGGCCAGAGCTGTGGGCCTGGTGAATTCTGACGAGAGGAAGAGATATCTGCACTGGAGGGGCAGGTAGCCAGGCTGGGGCAGAGAGTCAAGAGAGGGCATTCAGAAGAGCCTGGACCACTCTATCCAGATGCCCAAAGCCTGCTGATGGCAGAGATCCTGGAGGACCCCGCTGTGTGGCCAAAGCATCCAGACAGGAACATTGGCAGGAGTGGCCTCTGGAGGGTATTAGAGAGTGGGTCAGGGCAGGGAGCTGGGCCAGAAGCTTGATTTCTGGAGGCAGATACATGAGAAGTATAGAGATTCCTCAGGTGACCTGGGTGGCCTGTTTGTCCTGGCTCTGCATCGTCCACTGTCCCCAGCTCTCCCGTACTTGCTTCCCCTACCCATCTGGCCCTGGGATCTGGGGCCAGAGGTGGACACCCCACAGGTCCTTTCAGAGCAGTGCCTGGAGGTGGAGCCACTGTTTGCTGCAGTTTGGAAAATGCAAACAACCTCCAGGAAAAAAGGAGCCTCAATTCTATTAAAGGAGAAGCCAGTGCCACGCGATGATTTATGTATTAAATCGCAGCTTTCCTCACGGGCGCAGCCTGCTGAAAATTTAATAGCTAATATTCTTACAGTAGCAAAAGTGAATTATGTATGAAAGGGTTGGGCCGGGTGCTCTTTTCTTGCAATAATGATCCCCCACTAGGAAGGAGAAGGAGCAGGAGGGAGTATGGGGTGGGGCGGTCACCACAGTACGTGGAGTGCCATGCAGCCTGGCTGGGAGAGTCTGACAGGTGGTCAGTGCTGGGTGCACCTAAAACTAATTCACCACCCCTGTCTTCTTTGGCTCTAGGGCACGCCAGGCAAGCCAGGACCACGTGGGCAACGGGGACCTACGGTAACGTCCCTGGGATTGAGACTGACTTCCAGAGTTGGGAGCTTGTTCCATGGGGGTGTATAAGGGTTTCTAGGGTCTCCAGGCTTTGAGCCAACCGATCTTCTCTCCTATCTGTCCAGGGTCCAAGGGGCGAGAGAGGACCCCGGGGCATCACTGGGAAACCAGGCCCCAAGGTAGGTTTGTGTTTCCGGAGCAGCTGAGATGGGGAAGAACTCAGGATTCAGAAGGTGCTGCCTCCTGCCCCCGATATCCTGGTGATGATATGGGCCCCTACATGCTCCCCAGCCTGCAGAAGACAACTCTTGGGATCTCTCTGGTGCTATCAGGGCCCATCTGGGCCTCTCTGGCCCTTTCTGGCTTTTTCTGGCTCTTTCTGGTCCAGGACTCAGTCCTCAGTGAGCGGTATTGCATGACCCCCAGAACTGCCATGCAACCCTTGGTGGCAGATCCCAGAGGATGTGCCCAGAGCACATGTGTGTGAGAGGAGCCCAGACTGTCTCTGCAGGGGACCATTCGCGGGGACTTTCCTGGCTACTGTGGACAGGCCTGGCTGGGGCTCTGCTGAGTCACCGCAGGGTCTAGGGCCTGGCTACAGCTGCCCAGTCGACTGGGCAATTCTCACCACTCCCTCCTTCTGTCCTAGGGCAACTCTGGTGGGGACGGCCCAGCTGGCCCTCCGGGGGAACGGGTGAGTGTGGTCATAGCTCCTCTGGGACCTCTGTTATTCCTCCCGGGCATGGTAGGCCCCCCTTACCTCTGAGGTGGTCTAGACTTGGTGCCCTTATGGTCTTTGGGGTTGGGGAGCCTGAGCTGGGTTCTGTGACCTGCATCCCCATGGTCCCAGCACCCCGGCCTAAGCTTCCTCTTGCAGCTGGGATTAGCAAGGCCTCATTGTGATGAGCTCCAGCAGCGATGTAGACAGCTGGTGTAGATAGGACATCTGTCTCCTGCCAACTGGCCACTTTCTGTCCCTAGGGACCCAATGGACCCCAAGGACCCACAGGCTTCCCAGGAATCAAAGGCCCCCCTGTAAGTAATGTACCTCGTTTCTTCCTGGAAGTATCAAGCTGCTAATGGTTGTGGGGGTTAAGGGCAGTCTGAGTGCATCCTCTGCACCCCTGCCTTGTGTCTCTGTGACTGTTCAGGCTGGTAGGGTTCTTCCGTGCATTCCTTTCTCTGCTCCCAGGAAAGCCTTGTGTGACCCCAGAATATCTGTGTGTGAGACAGGCCTAGTCATGTGGTCCCAGGGTTCTGAGGCTCATTCGCAGACATGTGGGTGTGAAGTGGAGGAAGAAGGGGGGTCCCAAATGTCAACATGGGAGGCTGGTTCTTCGGCAGTTTTGGGATCAGGCTGCCCAATTCTTCTGGCAGGGTTGGGAGTGCTGGACACCCCTTTTTCAGTCACATGACTTGTCCCCACACTCTTGACCTCTTCATAAAAGATGCCAGTTCAGGCGAGGCTATGTGTCCACACCAGGCCCTACCTTGCTCCAAGCACCCTAGGGGTGCTAGGTTCCCCAAGACACCTAGAGGTGTCCCCCACTTGAAGTCAAGCCACATCCTGCTTGGGGACTCCAAGCCACTCTCACAGCCCAAGGGCATGGCTGCCCCATCCGTTCTCTGAGGCCCAGATCAGAGGTTTCAACCGGAGCGTAGGAGGTAGGGGTGTCTGATGATGGGGGCACACTTGGCACCCTGTGGCATGGATTCTCTCCATGGTAGATCTGGCTTGTCTCCAAAGGAATGTGCTGGGGGTGGGGGAGGCCCAGTCTGGGCTGCCCACTGGGCCTGCCACAGCACTCATATCCCTCTGTCCCTGTCTTCCTAGGGCCCCCCAGGCAAGGACGGGCTCCCCGGACACCCAGGACAGAGAGGAGAGACTGTGAGTATTGGTGCTGGGGTACAACCAGGGGTCTTCCCAAGTCAGGCTCGTGTGGCTCCCAGACCATGTGGAAACGAGTTGTTTGTGCCAGGTTTGCTAAGCAATGGTGGTTTTGTCACCAAGTATCTGCAAAGGTCCCGGGTGTCGGCTCATTTACCAGCCTGTTGGGGATTTCTGGGGGAGCCTCTTCTGGTCAGGAAGCTTCTGCCCTTGTGGGCCTATTATGCTGACCTGAAGAACCCGAGAGTGGCAGGAAAATCCTCCACGGTGGCGACTGCTCAGCCGGGTATGATGCAGCGTGCACGGGACCTGGGGCCTGCATGTCACCTTGGAGTCTCCTTTGACTTTGCATATGACCCTGAACCACCATATGACCTTGGGCTTCCTTATGACCTTGAACTTGCCCTCTTCTGGGACCTTGAGCTCATCTGTGACCTCCAAGCTCCCAGATTAGACACTAGGCTTTAAAGTCCCTGGAGGTGGCCGGGCTGGCCCAGAGCAGAGTTGGGATTTGGTCAGTGCGTGTCTTCTCCTGCACTGAGAAGGGAAGGAAGGTGCAGCTATGACTGTGCCAGCGTTGACAGATGGGGGTTTTGTTGGGAGAAGAGAATGGGGCCACCATGGGCGACTGGTTCCCCCTCATGCTTCTATGACTCCAGCTCCCCTCCCTCCTGCTGCTGCATCCTGCAAAGTGGAGATTGATGTTCTCTGAGTCACTGGGCCTGTGTCTCTAGGGTCCAGTCTCTGAGGGACTTTGGGGCACCCCTGAGAGAGCCATACACACGGGGCTTTCCTCTTCCCAGAGTGCATCACTTCTTAGCTAGGACACCAGGCCCACACTGCCCCGGGCAGTAGGTAACTCCCACCTTGGTGAAGGGGCATTTTCCCCACTGCTTCCCTCCCTCCATGTCTTCCCAATGATGCCCAACTGGCTGCCCCTGACTCCCTGACTGACCTGAGTGCAGTAGCCCTCAATCCTGCCTGCCCTAGAGTGTCTCCAGGAGGCTGAGTGACCCTGGTTTGCTCCATGGGCTCTCCTGGTGTGGCAGGTACCCTTCTCTGAGGGGTATGTGGGTGCCAAGGTTGGGGTATGACCAGGCTGGCAGGCTACATCCCCACGGGGGCTCCCGTGGGTGCCTGTCCCAGGCATGAGCGCATACTCCATGGGGGCGCCAACGCTTGTTCAGGTCTGGCTGCAGGAGCTGAGGACCAGTGATGCTGAGGATCAAGGATGCAGTCACTTTCAGGGTTCTGGGAGTTGTCAGCATGGCACTTGGCCAGGCACAGTGGGGAGCAGGCTCCACCCCACTCGTCTCCCAAGTCAGCACAGCAGGATGAGGGAGCATGAGCTTCTGGAACACAGTCTGTGGAGGGGTTCAGCGGGGATGCTGCACAGAACCCTAAGGAGGACATGGGGGTGCAGGGCCATCCTCATCACTTCCCTTTCTCCACAGGGTTTCCAAGGCAAGACGGGTCCCCCAGGACCCCCCGGTGTGGTGGGGCCTCAGGTGAGTAAATTCTGATCCTGGTTTGCATAGATGGGGTCCCAGGTGGTCTGTGGGCCCAGAGGTGCAGAAGAAGCTCAGGGAGATGCGCCCACAGAGCAGGATGGGTACAGAAAAGGGGTCCCGTGGGCAGAGCCAGCCATGCCCTCCTTCCAGTGTCCACAACTGTTGCCCTGTTCATGGCCATGTGGTTCAGCCCTGTGGGAGCTCAGCTGACCAAGGGCCCATGTCTTGTTTTGGGTTTGATGTCATGGCCAGTGAATGACCAGACCCCTCCTGCCTCCCTCCTTGCCACATTCCCTGTCACATCTGCCCGGAGGAGCACAGGAGTTTGGGCAGTGGAGCTTTTGAGACCCAGAGGGTTATTTGTGGGTTTGGGCTAGGGTGGCCACCCCCTCATCCCAATTGTGGTTACTACAGACAGTCCAGACAATGTGGCGGTTTCCTGCAGGCCACTGAATCCTGACTCACACTGTTCTTTTTGCAGGGCCCCACTGGAGAGACGGGTCCGATGGGTGAGCGTGGCCACCCTGGGCCCCCAGGGCCCCCAGGTGAACAGGGGCTCCCAGGCATGACGGGAAAAGAAGGGACGAAGGTGAGTCTCCAGGCCCTCTCCCAAGGCCACACTCCCAAGGGGCCATTTCAGTGCTGGGGCATTTGCTTTCGCTCTGAGCCCCACCCTTCAACCATTTGCCCAAAGCCAATTCACCAGAGCTGGGGGCTGGGGCCATGGACAGGGAACACGGGATAGCTGGAGGATCTTGCCCTGCTACTGTCCACTCTGCCTCACCCCAAAATGGATTAGTCCTTGGAGCAGAAGGGGCCACTCATAGGTGCTTAGCAATAGGGACACGAGTAACAATCGAAGCTCCCACTCGTCCACGCAGCTGGCTCTACCCCTGCAGTCCAAGGGAGAATCCTGGCCCCAGGCAGCCAGTGGGCACTGCCTGTGAGCAGCAGACACTGAGTCACTGTCTCTTCATTTTCCTCTGAGGGGCTTATGGGCATTCGTATGCCCACACAGAGAAGAGCGACTTGAAAATAGCAAAGAAAGCAAAAAGAAGTCCTGAGAAAGTGCCCATATTTACTGACATGTGTTTATCCAAGTCACTGCATGATACATGAAAAAATAGACATGTGTGTGCATATATGTAGGTGTGCATGTGTGGGCAAATTAGCAGGATAGGCACTGATGGAGTTCTCTGTGCAGTTCTGGGGTGCATGTGGATATGGGGATAGGCAGCAGGGATGTCTGGATCTATTTGAATTTAGATGCCAGTGTAGGGGTACAGGTGCATTATGTGGGGACAAGTTTAGAGGAGACACAGGGGACATAAGTACAGGCTCAGGCAGGTACAGATACAGCCAGAGACACAGGACCTCAATGAAGGTAGAGAGAAACAGTTGATATACAGATGGGGATGTAAATGCTGATATGGATAGAGAACCATCCAGAGAGATGTAGTGCAGAGAGATGCAGGCACATCCAGAGCTGCAGATTAGTCAGAACCTTTGGTCATGGATGAAGCTCTCAGAATCTGGGGAGTCAGCCAGGACTGGGTGTGTTTGCAGACCCCATGTTCACACACTCGGTCACACCAGGTTGTGTGGCTCCATGGAGCAGTGTGCGTCACAGGTGCTGGCCATCCTGAACCACAAACAGCCGGCCTGTGTATGCCTCCCCCCTCATTGGGAGTACTTACCCGTGGGAGCTTGCTCTGTTCCTAGAACTTGGAGGTGCCTCTCTGTGATCAAAGCTATGCTCCGTGGGATTTCAAAGTCGTGCTCCCAGGGAAGTTGTAGGGTGCTTTTCATGCGAGCTAGGCTATGCTCCTTTGTATGATGAGCTGTGTTCTCCATGTGGTCTGGATGATGCTCCCTGTATGGGCTGGATGGCGCTCCCCAGGTGAGCTGGCTTGTGCTCCTGTGTAAACTAGACCGTGCTCTCGTGAGCTGGACGGTGCTCCCCACATGATCCAGGTGGAGGTCCATGGGCAGAGTTGCCAAACTGAAATGCCTCCTAAAGCTAGTGAACCCTATGGGGGAAAACCCCATGTGAGCAGCCCCCAATCCATCTCCCAGATCCCTTCTCTGAGGTGTTGCTCAGAACCATGGGAATGGAATGCTGAGCTTGATGGATCTGTTCACCTGGGACTCTGATTTCAGGGAGACCCAGGTCCTGCTGGCATCCCCGGGAAAGATGGCCCCCCAGGATTACGTGGCTTCCCAGGGGATCGAGGCCTCCCTGGTCCGGTGGTAAGTGGGGCAGGCCATGGGAGTGAGTAAGCAGATGGTGCTGGGCCCTTCCCTTGAGCTTCATTGTGAGCTTTTTATTCCACAGGGAGCACTAGGACTCAAGGGCAATGAGGGACCTCCTGGACCCCCTGGCCCTGCGGTGAGTACATCGGCCCCCACAGGCCTCAAGCCTTCTTCTTTCTTCACCACATGGATAACAGAACTGTGGGAACTGTGAGACTCTCAGGGCCTCCCCAATTCTAGGAGTCGACTCATCTGCTTCCCCCAAGACCTGTCTGACATCCCTGACTGTATCTGGGGGTCCCCTGAAATAACCCTTGGTTAAGAGTCGGCAGGGTGTGAAGCAGGAAGCAGGAACCTGGCATCTGGGATGAGGCAGAGACCCTCGTACCCATAAAGTGTGCAGCTGGGAGCAGGGTAGGGGGAGTGTATATGTGGGCAGCCAGAACCAGGCATGTTCTTAGCAATTTGGACATGTGATAGGACTTCAGGAAGGGGAAGGGCTGGGCAGGGGAGGGAGAGAGTTTCTGGTGCATGGACTTTTTAATTGGTGCTCAGGAATCTGAGTGACTATGGTTAGGGCAGGGTGTGGGGGACCCACAGAAGCTGTGCCTGGGCCCAGGCAAGCTGAGCTTTGCCAACAGCCAGTCTCTCTTTCCTGCAGGGTTCCCCAGGTGAAAGAGGACCAGCTGGGGCTGCAGGGCCCATAGGGATCCCAGGGAGACCAGGACCACAGGGTCCTCCAGGGCCTGCTGGAGAGAAGGGTGCGCCGGTGAGTACATCCGGCCTGTTGCAGGCACTGGGGGAGCTGGGCAAGATTGCTACCCTTCCTGTTTCACTGCACCCCAGTCTCCCCTCGTGGGGCAACGTGGCAGGAAGGAAGAGGGAGAATCCTTTCCTAGGTCCCCGATGCTAAGCTTGGGTGTGTCCCAGAGGTGGGAGCCAATAGCTGAGTCGGCTCCATCCTGGACCCCTGAATGAGGCTCTGCACTGAGCACTTTTAGGGGTACCTGGGGTGTCATTTCCAGCATCACTGCCTGCCTCATACCCCACCATATCTGCAACTGGTGTTTGTTTTGCCAACACCCTATAAGAGCAGCCCTACCTCTGACTCAGTGAAGAACAGAAAGTGGGCCAGCTTGGTCACCCTCTATTCCCCCAGCTAAAATATATCAGTACTGTGGTGATGGTCATTCAAGGAGCACTGACTTCCTGTTTCTGGGGCTTTTCTGTCGTGGTTTCTTCCTGTGTATTACTTCCTGTCTGTGAGTCTTTCCTGTCCATGGACCCTTCCTCTTTGTGGGTACTCCCTGTCCTTGGGCCTTTCTCTGTGGGTAGTTCCTATCTGTGTTACTTCCTGTCTATGGACCCTTCCACTCTGTGGGTATTTCCTATCTATGAATATTTCCTATATATGGCCCTTCCTCTCTGTCGGTACTTCCTGTCCATGACCCTTTGCTGTCTGTGGGTACTTCCTGACCATGGCTTTTCCTGTCTTTGGGTACTTCCTGTCCATGGTCCTTCCTGTCTGTGTATCTTTGCTGTCCATGGGCCTTTCCTG
The DNA here is from genome assembly GCF_024139225.1 of Suncus etruscus. Classification (NCBI taxonomy): domain Eukaryota; kingdom Metazoa; phylum Chordata; class Mammalia; order Eulipotyphla; family Soricidae; genus Suncus; species Suncus etruscus. The sequence goes on along the minus strand of NC_064852.1, from coordinate 20,161,810 downwards.
CCCCTCAGCCCTTCCTTGCAGCACCCCACAAAGGGCCTGTATTCACTAGGATCTTTCTTCCTCTTCAGGGCGAGAAAGGGCCTGCGGGCCCTGCAGGCCGAGATGGTCTCCAGGGTCCCGTGGGGCTGCCAGGTCCTGCTGGCCCCGTGGGTCCCCCTGGGGAAGATGGAGACAAGGTGAGCAGCCGTGGTATTGGGGCTAGAGGGGCTATAGGCTATGCTGAGTTTAGCGGAGAACCTGTGGGGGGCGCTTTCCAGGGAGCAGTGACAGTATGGGGTAGGCTCATATCTACCTCTCCGCTGTGAGCGCACAGAGCAGAGAAAGGCTGGTCAGGGTCTCTGTTCCCGCATTCCCCACATCACCAGCACTGCGCAAGTGCAGGTAAGGCTCTGCTCCCAGCCCTAGGTGACAACCTTGGGTGACAGCTCTGCCTCTGTCCTCTTCGTGCTGTGTGGGTGAGGCCTGGAAGCTCCCTGGAAGCAGAGTGACTGGGGTGTCTGTTCCTCTGCCGGCCCATCCCATCTGTTACTCTGACGCAGAGTAAATATTTTCACACCTGCCACAGACCAGTGATGGTCAGTTAGATGAAGTCTTTCCCTGGGTCTCTGCGAGAGAAATGAAATGAGTAGACAGGAACATGTGTGTGTGGGAAGGTTAAAGGGCCAGGCCAGGAGCCTACAGGGCTGGGGAGCAGTGTATTCTGGCTTACCAAGACCTTCCACGTGTCCCACAGGGAGAAATTGGGGAGCCTGGACAGAAGGGGAGCAAAGGGGACAAAGGCGACCAGGTAGGTGCCCGTGTGTGATGCACAAATGCAGAGGGACTCCGGCCCTTTGCCAGGTTGTACCTGGAGGATGATCAGTGTGCACATTTGTGGGGTACATGTTTTTCATGTGCGGGTGCATGCTTGGTGTGTGGACATCTGGGGGAAATATGTACTGGTGGCATGTATGTCAGTGTGTATGTGTGTGCGTATCTGTGGAGATACATGAGCATGATTGGGGTACCTTTATGTATGTGAGTCCTGTATCCTATAGGTGAGTCTCTATGTGTTTAGTGTGTATGTGTGTGGAATGTCTTGTGTCTGTGTATGCATATCTGTGTCTGTCTGTCTCTATGTGTCTATGTGTGTGTGGTGAGAGGTGGCACTCGGTGCCCTTTGCCCTCGATGGCAGCGGCTCCACTGTGGGCCTGGGATCTTGGTGTGGGTGCTTCTCTCTCCAGGATGTGGTGGGGCCCGAGGCTGCCCGTGACCTACCCTTGGACCCCGAGGATGAGTGTCCATACCTCCCTGGCCTGTTCAACTACCCACCCACTCTGTCTTTTTCCCCACAGGGTCCCCCTGGTCCCACTGGTCCACAAGGTCCCATCGGGCAGCCAGGCCCATCGGTAAGTGAGGGACCACCCTAAGGGGCTCTGAACCCCAAGAGTGGTGGGGCGTTAGGAATGGTCTCACCCCATGTGATTATCTGCAGGGAGCTGATGGTGAGCCAGGGCCACGTGGCCAGCAAGGCCTTTTCGGGCAGAAAGGTGACGAAGGACCTCGAGGCTTCCCAGGACCCCCCGGGCCTGTGGGGCTGCAGGTACCTGCTTGACTCCTGGGAGGGTGCTTTGGGGGAGCACCCTCGATCTCCTGTGCTGGGTCCCCACAGTGCCCTGTGTCCCTCTCCCCCCACCCACTTTTTGGGCCTAGAGCTCGCAACCATGGTGTGGCCACGTACATGGTTCCCCCTGCTCATGTCCCAGGGGGCACCTCAGGGGGCCCACTTGGGAGGTCTGTGGAGTCGGAAGTGGGGCAGGGGCTCCCACCAGGGTCTCAGCCTCACTCTGTTTTCCTAGGGTCTGCCGGGACCCCCAGGCGAGAAGGGCGAGACTGGAGACGTGGGTCAGATGGTGAGTGGCCCGGCTGGGGTGTTAGGGGTCAGTTGGCTTGTGCTGTGCTCAAGTTCCCTTTGCTCAAACTCATGCTCCCTTTGTTCCACCAGGGCCCTCCAGGTCCTCCTGGCCCCCGAGGACCTTCTGGATCACCAGGTGCTGATGGGCCCCAAGGTCCTCCTGGAGGCATAGGCAACCCTGGAGCTGTGGGAGAAAAGGTAATGGTCGGGGGGGGGGGGCGGGGTGTCCACAGAGTCCAGGGAAGGCCTGAGCCTACTGGGTCCTGCCAGGGCCTGGGGCATGAGGTTCCATTAGACAAAGTACCTGTGTCCTTCTGTGTCTGCTTCTAAGGCCCAGGGCCTCTGAGATGCTCCCCCAATCCCCAGTCAATGACAGTGTCCAACTCCAAGGCCACTGGATGAACCCAGTTGATTCAGGGTGCCCTATGTGCCCCATGCATGTACAGGCACTTGTATGTACATGAGTACATATGTGTGGTGCCTGTGATGGGCCCAGCTCGGACCCTTACCATGCCCATGGTGCCCAATCTTAAAGCCTTTGTCCTTTTTCAGACTGTGCACAAGGGTTGCTGCACGTTGAAACTTTATGGAATGTTCTGACTGTGCCCCATGAAAGGGACCAAGTTCCTGTCCCTGCTTTTTCTGATTAAACTCAGGAAGCTTGTTGGGCAGCTGGGGGTCTCCTGTCCTCAAATGTGTATCCTCCAACTTTACCTGCACAACCCACACTGATCCCAACTGAGCACCCAGGGGCCCTTTCATCCCTTTCACCCACCTCCTTTCATCCCAAGTGTGACCAGAGGACACGGCCATCACTGCCCCTCCTTGATGTGGGAAGACTGGGGTGTGGGGCACCTCCTTGCCCCTGGGTGACTTCATGAGGTCTCTCTTTAGGGTGAGCCTGGTGAAGCTGGAGACCCTGGCCTTCCCGGAGAAGGGGGCCCCCCGGTGAGTTCTCCCAGCTCCTCCCTTTCTGAAGCCAGCTCCATCCCTTATGTGCTGGGAACAAAGAACCCCTGTAAAAAAAAAAAAAGGGACTGCGTGTCTGTGCATGCCTCTCCGTGTGCCTCTCCATGTTCATGTGTGTCCATGCATGTCTCTCCATGTACACACATGACTGTGCATGCCTCTTCATGTACTCGTGTGTGCCTGTGCACACAATTCTTCAGATACATCCATGTCTGTGTGCCTCTCCATGTTTGAGATGTCTATGCACAACTTTCCATGTACATACATGTCTGTTTGCATGCTGACCCATGTTCATATGTGTATTTTCATGCTTCTCCTTGTGTATGTGTGCATCTGTGTTTGAGGGCACACTTTCCCATGTGTGTGTGCTCATAGAGACTTGCGCATGTTATCAGCACCCCTGCATGCCTCTGTTTATGCATGTCAGGTATTAGTGAAATCTATGACCCCTGGTACTATCCCACTGGCTGGTACTATCCCACTGTTGGGCTCCAGGCCCCTCTGAGCCACCTTAGATGTCAGGATCATGGACACCCACCTTTCCCATCGGGTGCTCTGGTCCTGCCGCCACTACACTGGCTTGACTAGGCTGGCTCTGTCCCAGGCAAGTGTGGGTGACAGTGGGACAGCCGCCACAGCTTCAGTGCTGGGTCTCTTGGCCTGTGTATGAATGTGTGTGTGTGTGTGTGTGTGTGTGTGTGTGTGTGTGTGTGTGTGTGTGTGTGTATGAGAGAGAAAGAGAGAGAGGGAGAGAGAGAGAGTCAGGGGGTCACTGGGTTAAGTCACTGCCACCAAGGCCCAGGACCCCCCACCCTCTGTCCTTTGGGGTTGGGTGCTGTGAGCTCAGCCCAGAGACACCTCTTCCATCCTCCCTCTCCCTCTAGGGACCCAAAGGGGAAAGGGGAGAGAAGGGCGAATCAGGCCCTTCTGGTGCTGCTGGGCCGCCTGGACCCAAAGGGCCCCCTGGAGACGACGGGCCGAAGGGCAGCCCGGTGAGTGGGGACACACCAGGGTGCCCTGTCCCCCATGATGCGAGTAACCCCAAATTTTGGAGCTGTCCCAGGTCTTCTGAGCAGAGAAGTGGGTGGAGTGGGGGTGGGGTGCCCACCAAGGTCAGCGCCATGTGTTGTGCCTCTGTGTCAGGCTGACACCTGACCCTCTCCCCAGATATTGCTTCCAGAAGGCATATGGGAACATTCTGGAAGCAGCAGCTGGTTCAGTCTGATCCTTGTGTGCAGGGAAAAGCACCTCAGTGGGTGCAAGGAGGGGGATAGCCTGCCCCTTGAGCTAGGGAATGTTCTGGAAGCTGCCATGGGTCGGTGGACATGACACTTTCTCCTTTGCAGGGCCCCGTGGGTTTTCCTGGTGACCCTGGTCCCCCTGGAGAGCCTGGGCCTGCGGTAAGTGTTTGGGCAGACTCCCTTCTCTCTCGGGTCATTACGGCGCAGAGCGCCGCCTTTCTCTGATCACCCTCAGTCCTGCCTCCCATGTGTCCTTCTCCTCCCATCCTGAGATCTGGGGTGCAGTCCTAAACATGGCCTGGAGTCCTGTGTAGCTTTCAAGCACCCACTTTCTCCTCACAGGGTCAGGATGGCCCGCCTGGTGACAAAGGAGACGACGGGGAACCAGGGCAAACGGTGAGTCCCATCCCTGGATTGGGTGTGGAGGGAGGTCAATTGGGGGGAGGCATTGGGCCTGAACCCAGGATTGCAGCCGGGCAGTGCCTACTCAGGACCCTCCCTGCATCAGCCCTTCTACTCAGGGATCACCTGGATATGACCTCTGACCCAACTTGGGTTTCTGGCAGCCCAGGGAGTTTTGGGCCTGGGTGGGGCTCTCTGTGTGAATAAACCAGACATCCAGCAGCCCCCCGACCTGATCCTGCACCCCAGTGTTGCTGGACATGCTGGTTTAGGGGGTCTGGAGGCAGGAAGTACACCCAGTCCCCTGGCTCAGACCCGTGATAACAGCCCTCTGAGCCTTGGGGTACATTTCTGTGGAAGGGGCACCTCCTCTACTGCCTTTAACCGGCTCTGCGAATGTGGGTGCACCTGGCAGAGTGGGGGCTGCCCTGCTGCAGGCATGTTAGGCCAGAGCCACGCCAAGACCTACCAAACCCCAGAGCATCTGGTCCTTCTGAGCAGGACAGGAGGGTGGATGATGTGGGTTCACAGGGCAGCCCCTAACCCTCCTAACCTGTCCCCTTATCTTTCCCCCTCTCTTCTCTCTCAGGGTTCCCCTGGCCCCACTGGGGAACCAGGTCCCTCTGGGCCTCCAGGAAAGAGGGTGAGTGTCCTTCCGGCTGCCTACCACTTTCCTGCCCTTCCCCTGTGTGAGCCAGTGCTCAGTCTCTAGTGCTCTTACCCATGCTCACTCCTCAGTGCTCAGACTCAGGAACTGAGCATCTCTAGCACCGAGCAAAGATTTAGGGGCACTTCTGGGCCTGTCATGTCTGTCAGCAAACCTCACTTTGGCCTCCTTTCGGAGACTTGATTCGTCCACTCTGCCCACCTGGGAGAAAGCCCCACCGTGCTAAAACTCCCTATTTATGGCCAGGACACTGTCCTGGCTGTCCAGCTGACTGGTACTGCAGGGGCGGAGGTGTCCCACATGCCTATGAGGGACCCTGTATTGGAGCAGGAGTCTGGGGCCCTCTACTCTACAGTGCATCTCACCGCATACTTTCCCTATGCAGGGTCCCCCTGGCCCAGCAGGGCCCGAAGGCAGACAGGGGGAGAAAGGAGCCAAGGTAACTTTCAGTCTGCATCTGGGGCTTCCAGGGATGGAGTGGCCAGGAAGGCGGGAGGAAGCGGGTGACTTTTGGTGGCCCAGGTCTCCCCAGGGTGCGGGTCCCTGTTTCCCCATCTCCCTCAAGTTGCATGGACTGCTGTAGGGCTGTGCAGCAGGGGATCTTCCCATGGCACCTTGAGGGGTGCAAATGGGGGAACCTCCAGCCTACCTGCTGCCTCCTGGAGATGCCCTATCTCTCCAAGTCCCCTGAGGAAGAGAAACAGCTACCCTAAGCCACATTCAACCACATTTAGGCCCTTCAGTTGGGCTGTTGGGAGTTCCAGGGACTGGGCCCAGCCATACCCTCTGAGAATGACTGGTCCCCAATTCCCTACAGGGAGAAGCTGGCCTGGAAGGTCCTCCTGGGAAGACTGGCCCCATCGGCCCCCAGGGTGCTCCCGGGAAACCGGGCCCCGATGGCCTGCGGGGGATCCCTGGTCCTGTGGTGAGGGGGTTGTGGGGTTTCTGGGACAGGGCTATGGGGGTGATGGGTTGTGCAGGGGAGGGGGCTCACTCTATGTGGGTGGGGATTTCACTGGGAGGGGGACTCACAGAGCTCTGCTATGTCTCAGGGTGAACAAGGCCTCCCAGGATCTCCTGGCCCTGATGGGCCCCCTGGCCCCATGGTGAGTTCAGGAATAGGTGGCAACGTGTAAGTGTTAGGGGAATGGGCAGAACTGGTGAGAGTGGGCATGGGTAGGCAAGGGTGGGAACAGGCGAGAGTGTGCAGCCCTCTGGGGGTGGCCTTGGGTTTGGCTCTGCGCAGTCTGATGCTTGCTTTCATGCAGGGTCCTCCAGGACTCCCTGGCCTCAAAGGAGACTCTGGCCCCAAAGGGGAAAAGGTGAGGAGACCCCACAACAGTTGAGGTCCAGCCCCAAGGCAGTGCTATTCCCTGTCCATCTTCCCAGCTCACAGAAGACAAGCCCCCCACTGCCCCCACCTGGGGTCCCCTCAGGGTCTAGGAGTGCCAGCACATGTCTGCTGAAGACCAGTGGGCAGTACCCCGGGAACCCACACAGTGTCCCAGCTTCCTTCTCTGTCTTGAGGCCCGTCTTCCTCCTCCCCCCTCAGAGTTTCTGGTCCTATGTCCACGTGGGGGAGCTAAATACCCAAGGAACCCCCAACCCCATGCTTGTTCCCACAGGGGCACCCAGGCTTGATTGGACTCATCGGACCCCCAGGAGAACAGGGAGAAAAGGGCGACCGAGGACTCCCAGGCCCCCAGGGCTCCTCAGGCCCCAAGGGAGAGCAGGTACGTGGGGGTACAGGCTGGATTGGCTGGAGTGTTGGATGGTAAGGCGCAGGGAGGCCACAGGATGGCAGGAGAGACGGTCTTCCCACCTGGCTGCCCCAGGCAATCTTCTCCCGGGACACCATATGTAAAGGAATCATTGGAACGAAGCCCCTGGACTTTGTGGGTGCTGGAAGGTCCTGAATTTGGGGGCCAGCCTAGGCTGGGTGTCACACCTACTCACGTGAGATCCTGGCCGAGACAGGCCACAGGAAGGTGGGCATTCGCTGATCCCCCAGTAGCTCCCCTGTCCCTGACCTGTTCCCTCTCCTTCTAGGGCATTACTGGGCCATCTGGCCCCCTCGGCCCTCCAGGACCTCCTGGCATACCGGTGCGTATGTGAGGGATGGCGTGGGAGTGTAGAAGGGTGGGGATGAGACAGGGCCTGGATCCAAGCACAGCTAGGTGACAGGAAAGTGTTTGACACTGACATTGGGAGGTTAGGGGGGTACTTGGGAGATTGAGGGTACATTGGGAGATTGGGATAAATTGGTACATTGGAGATTGGGGTGCACTGGGAGAGATGAGGTTGGGAAATCTGACCTGAGGGTCATTTATGGAGGTTCCATCTCAGGTTCCAGCCCAGACCTTGGAAGGGGTTGGGCCACTTGCCCTGGGATTGGGGGTCTGGGGCTGTGGATGCCTCTGTCCCATGTGGTCCTGCAGGGCCTGTCCAAGATAAGGGAAAGGGACATCTGCTAACCCCCCCTCTGTTTCCTACAGGGTCTTCCTGGTCCCAAAGGCACCAAGGGCTCCTCGGTAAGTGCCAGGGTCTGGTGGGCACAACCATGGGGTGACCCTCTCCACAAACATGGGGTGACCCTCCCCACAGCCTTGGGGTGACCCCTCCACATGGATGACCCCTCTTAAAACCCTGGGGTGACCTCTCCTCCCGGCCACAGTGTCCCATCTCTGTAACCATGTATGTCTCCTTTTCCTCTTTCTCTTTGTCCTCAGGGTCCAACTGGCCCCAAGGGTGAGGCAGGTCACCCAGGCCCACCAGGCCCGCCGGTGAGTGACTGAGCACTGGAGGGAGGGCGTCCCCAACCTAGATGGAGGGTGAGGCCTTGCTGGGGGGTTGGGTGGGGCCCTCTTAGGAAGGTGAGTTGGCTCAGGGGAACACATGTGCAGGCAAGTGAGTATGCAGTGAGAACATGTGTGCATATATCACGTGTGTTTGCACACATACTGGTACATGTGTGTACAAGTGCCTGCAAACATCTGTAACATGTTTTGCACATGTAGCTGTCTGTGCATCTCTCTCTTTAGTGTTTACATGCATGCCTATATGCCTACATGTATGTTTTTGTGTCATCACCATCTTGCACACATGTATATGCTCGTATGTGATCAGGCATGTCTGCATATGTGTACGGCTGGACCATGGCAGCCTGTATATGCTGGTAGAGGTCCCACTGCATGGTCCTGAAAGCCGGGCTGAGAGGTGGGACCTGGGTTGGGTCAGGGTGTCTGTGGGGAGCAAACACCATGGGAGAGAGAGAACAGACTCTGGTAAATGCACTGGTCGCCCTGCAGGGCCCTCCAGGCGAGGTCATCCAGCCACTGCCCATGCATGCATCACGCGCCCGGCGGAGCATCGATGCCAGCCAGCTGCTGGACGATGCAGAGGGCGACAGCTACACCGACTACGCTGACGGCATGGAGGAGGTGTTCGGCTCGCTCAACTCCCTCAAGGTGGAGATCGAGCAGATGAAGCGGCCGCTGGGCACCCAGCAGAACCCGGCCCGCAGCTGCAAGGACCTGCAACTGTGCCACCCCGACTTCCCAGATGGTAGGGGACTGCTATGGATGTGGGGGGTCCTGGGAAAGGTGGGGGCCATTGTGGTGCCCCAGACCTTCCTCTGCTCGGGGAGCCTGGGGGAGTGTTAGCTGTACCCACTCTGCCCTCTTCTCCGTGTCTGGTTGGAGATACTGGACAGGTCCCCCTCACTGCTCCCTACTACAGAGGGTCCTCCTGGGCAGCAGGCTGAGCTCCTCAGAGGAGGGGAGGCAGCCCCAGGCACTGCGAGTATTTCTGTGGCTCTGGGGTCTTAGCCCCTGTCTTGGGCTGGGGCTCTTTGTGCTCTGGCTGCCATGAGGCTGACCCCTCTCCCCATCTCCGCAGGTGAATACTGGGTGGACCCCAACCAAGGCTGCTCTGGAGACTCCTTCAAAGTCTACTGCAACTTCACAGGAGGAGGAGCCACCTGTGTGTTCCCCGACAAGAAGTCTGAGGGGGTGAGTGTGGGTGCCCCCCCAGACCAACACCCTGACAGACTGGTGTCACCATCTCAGTCCCATCCTGCAGGGGCTTGGGAGTGCTGACAAGGTGGAGACACGGGCACCTCAGGGCTGGGGTGCAACTTCTGGGCTCTAGTGTGAGCCAAGGCCCATCCCTCCCAGCACCCCTGAGACTGAGTGGTCACTGGGGCAGGGGTTGATCTGAGTGAGTGTGGGGTTTGGGGTACGAAGGGTGGTGTAGAAGGGCCTGGTGCATGGGCAGGTGAGCATGGCCTGGGGGATGAGGGTGGATGTCTGTGGGTGCAAGTGTGGCTGGGATGTGAGGTGACTGTGGAGACTGGAGAGTCCTCAATAGTCTCTGCTGGCCTGGGGGCACCCAGCATGCCCACTGCAGTGCTGTGCAGGGACCATCCTTCGAGCTGACAGACCTTCCTCCACTCACCATCTGGGAGTGGCCCAGTTGTCATGTCCCCACTGCTCTCCAAAGCCCATCTGCATGCCTGGGACAAGGGACACAGAGCTGGCCCTGAGTACTGGATTTCTGCCCAACCCACCAAAACCACAGGCCTCGATCCTGCTTCCTCATCCTGCCTCCTCCCACACAGCCTTAGGCCTCCCGGAGGAGGTGTCCTTCCTCATGCAGTCATTCATCCACACTCACTTGTTCATTCCACAGCTCTCCTGGCCTCAAGGTCACTCCAGGGGGAGTCCCACCTCCAAAGAGGGCTCTGACACTCCTGATGGCATGTCTTCTGAGGGAGGCACACTGAGCCGCTCAGGGGTCCATGGCAAGCAACATCACATCCACCCGTGCTGAGCTACACAGCACACACAGAGATGGGAGATACAGCCATACAACACATCACAAGCACACAACTATATACATATCCCATTCTAACACAGTAACACACACAATCACACACAGTCACACACTAACCCATACATAATCATCCCCCTTAGACACACACACACACCTATACACACATCTCATGCAGTGACACACAAAACCCACACACAGTCATACTTCCCACATAGCCTGAACTCACTGAACATTCACACACTTGCACATGCACCCCTTATCTTCCAAAGTCCCCACAATCACACTCTTGCCCCACCTGCTGGCCTTGATCTGGGGCCTGAAGTCACTTGCACCCTGGTGCTCCAGACCTGCTGGAAGGATGGAGGGGTCTGGCAGGGCAGGCAGTGACCCTGCTATTTCTCTCTCTATGTGTGTGTCTCTGTCTGTCCCCCTGCTGGCTCCACTCCGCTCTGGCCCTCCCAGGCCAGAATCACTTCTTGGCCCAAAGAAACCCCGGGTTCCTGGTTCAGTGAGTTCAAGCGTGGGAAACTGGTAAGGCGGCCGAGTTCACGGCCCTCTCCTATCTTCCAGAGTAAGCTGGCGCGCTGGCCCAAAGAGCGCCCGTCCACCTGGTATAGTCAGTTCAAGCGTGGGTCCCTGGTAAGTGGCCTTGGCTGCTCCGCTCTGCATGGACCAGCCCTGCACCCTCGGAACTTCTATTAGCCGGCAAGGCCTGGCTTTCCCTTTCCTGTCTAAGGCCCAGGCTGTCCAGAGCTCCTGGTGCCATCAGGAGTGGAGGGCTGAAGAGTGGGGTGTTCTGTGCTCAGGACCCCCTCAGGCTCAGGCCCTGCTGTGTGGAGCCTCTAGCCAGGCTCCCTCTGTTTCCCCCATCTCATTCCACCCGCCCCACCGTGGGACTCCTGAGCCATAATCAGACATGAGAAGGCCTGTGCGCATTGTGCTCCAAGATCTTCTCCCTGAACATGTGGGTGCTTTTCCCTGGGTGCTCCTGTGTCTCCTCTTAGCCAGTAAGAGGACCAGGAGGAGTGGGGAGACACCCTAGTTCACCTGGACTCACATCTTGGGATGTCTGTCCCTCTGCTTAAATATTCACGGCTGCCACAGTCCCCCACACTCCCGCCCACGGCCACACATGCCACTGCTTTGCCACACGCACCTCAGCCCAGGCACCCCTGTATGTCTCGCTGTGTCTGCACTCACACCCCTCTGTGCTCTCCACAATAATGACCAACACACAGAAGGACCTGACTCAGAGGGATGGCAGAGGAGATGGCATGTAGATGGGGTGTGGAGGTTGGAGAGATGTGGCCACCCAGACCCTTCTCTGGGGAAATAGTCCCAGGATTCCATTTTTGGTCTCCAGCCCGAAGAACCTGCCTATTCTGGTTCCGCTGGATTGTGGGGCTGGTGCAGGCTATGGCGAACTGGTCTAGAATGTTCTATGCTTGCGTTCTATGGAAAGGCTGGAAGCTGTAAGGTGCTTTTTGACAGATTCCATTAAGTTGAGTCACAGGAGAGACAGAGGGACCGGGGTCAAGTCAATTACCTGAGCGCTGCCCAACACAGCTTTGGTCCTACAGGTATCTGATTTCAGAGCCAGCAGCCAGTGACCCTGGAGCAGAGCCAGGAATAGTCCCCAGGTCCCATAGAGATAAGTTGCACCCCTGGAGATTATCACAAGGGACTCTGAGTGACAGGCAGGGCTCAGTATGGGGTTCAGGTCCTTCTGTGTCCAGGTTCCCCCCCCCCCCCCCCCCCGCACCCTGCATGCCTCCCAAGTCAGTCACAGTCCGAGAAGCAGCCAACAGTGGAACCGGTAGGTATGGTCTCCGGAGTGGGGCTCAGTACTGTGTGAGGCTGGGGCTCCGTGTAGCTGTGGGGGATTCTGGGCTGTCTAGGCCCCAGCACAGCAGGAGTGGCTGAATCAGGCCCAAGCAGGGTTACCAGGGAGGATGGTGAGCATGGTCAGCTGGGCCTCTGGGGGAGGAGACTGGCACAGGGCACAGGGCAAGTTGGGGTACCCCCATGGTGCTCAAAATCCCCCAGGGTCCCCGGCACTCAAGATTCATCCTGAGCATTGAGGTTGCCAGCCATGCTGTGCTGCCCACCCCCCAGCACCCCTCTCCCCCTATAGACTGACACCTCTGTCCTGTTGGGCTCCTGTGCTAAGTCGTCTCCCTATTCCCTGGCCCCACTGTGCCCACTGTAACGTAAGACCCCAGCCACACATAACTGACCCAAAGCACAGCTCCTGGGCTCTACTCATAGGGCCCCTGTTCCATTCAGGGCCACTGGTTCGAGTACCTGTGCTGTGGGGCATTGAGATCCCCCTTCTCCCCCTATGCTCAGCACCATCCTCAGGGCATACATTTTAGGGAAGGATGCCAGACAGGTGGCAGGGCAGCGCTGGTCTGCAGGGACTGGTGGCCTGGTTGGGAAGCCAGACATGGAGCCTGATAGGCATCCTGGAGGAGGGGGTATGGATTCAGGCAGGCTCCCTGGCAGAAGGGGGTGTGGATACAGAGAGACTTCCTGGAGGCAGGGGGAGGGCCAGCAGAAGGAGCAGAACAGGTGGATTCCTGGGGTCCTTGAAAGATGTGAGCCTGGTTCCCAATGCCAGCTCCCCTGAGTTGGGGGGTCCTGGACAGGTGAGGGGCTATGGGATTACATTTCTGGGGGTGCCCATGGAGTGTCCCTGCTGGGCCATGCTGAGCACCTGCATGCCCACAGCTCTCATACGTGGATGCCGAGGGCACCCCAGTGGGTGTGGTACAGATGACGTTCCTGCGGCTGCTGAGTGCATCTGCGCGCCAGAATATCACCTACAACTGCTACCAGTCAGTGGCCTGGCAGGATGCAGCCACAGGCAGCTATGACAAGGCCATCCGTGTGTTGGGCTCCAACGACGAGGAGATCTCCTACGACAATAGCCCCTACATCCATGCGCTGGTCGACGGCTGTGCTGTGAGTGAGCTGGGGAGTCAGTGCCTTGTGGGTCCCCTCTTCCCAGAGATGCCCCTGGACCCCTGAGGGCATTGGGTCTGCCACGCCAGATGGGCTGCAGGGTCCCCGCAGGAATCTTCATGGCTGGGTGGACCCTTAGCTCTGGGACGCTTCCATCCCTCCTTCCTTCTCTCAAAAGGCTCAGCTGTAAGTGCCCAGGGTGACTTAAGGTTCAGTGAGCACAGATGGTGTGTGAGAGCAGGTGCTGGCTCCCTCCTCTATGTCCTCGTTCCCATGAGCTTGTGACTCACTTTTAATCCCTAGCACCACATAAGGTCCCCCAAGGCCATCAGGACTGGTCCCTGCACATAGAGTAGGAATATGCCCTGAGTACCACCAGGAGTGTGGGGACCAAATACAACAACAGAGTCACACTTGGTGGCTGGTTCTGGACTAGACCTTTTCCACCTATGGGGCCAGAGAATTTCTGCTTTGAGTGATGTGTGTGTACATGTAGTGTGTGCTGTGTGTGAGGTATGTGAGTGGTGTGTTGCACCTATAGGTACATGAATGTGTTTGTATTGTGTACATTTTTTGGTGTTTTGGGGGCCACACCTGGCATTGCTCAAGGGTTACTCCTGCACTCAGGAATCACTGCTGGCTCAGGAGACCCTATGGGAGCTGGAGATTGAATCTGGATTGGCTACATGCCTGGCCAGCACCCTCCCCACTGTGCTGGCTCCAGCCCATATATGTATTGTTATGCCCGAGTTTAGCCTGACTCAGCAAGCAGCCAGGACACAGAAGTGGGTAGATAGGACAGCTTATGTAATCATGATGGGCCATGGGCCTCTTAATCTATTTGACCAACGATTTTATACTACGGGGGTATTTCTATTCTAAAGCAACATTCCAGAGAGACATGTAACACAAGATTCACTTTGAGCTGCATTGTCTATAGTTAATACAAACATTTTAGGGGGCCTAGTGATTGCCCAGTGGGGAGAGTGTTTTCCTTGCATACAATGATCCTGATTTGGTCTTGAGCAACTCATTTGGTTCTCCCAAGCCCTCTAGGGGTGACCCCTGAGTACAGAGCCAATTTTCTTCCTTCCTTCCTTCCTTCCTTCCTTCCTTCCTTCCTTCCTTCCTTCCTTCCTTCCTTCCTTCCTTCCTTCCTTCCTTCCTTCCTTCTTTCTTTTTTCCTCCCCTTTCTCTTTCTTTTTTTGGGGGCCATACATGCTGGTGTTCAGGCATTACTCCTGGCTCTACACTCAGAAATCACACATGGCAGGCTCGGGCAGCTATGGGGTGCTGGGGATGGAACCCAAGTCAGCCACATACAAGGCAAGTATCCTCCCCGCTGTGCTATTGCTCAGTGGCCCTGTTGTTCAATCAGAACTTCATGAAGCAAGGAGAATCTTGAAGCTGTGGCTTTAACCACAAGGCTGCTGCTTTAACAATATAATATTACAGCCAGAACTTCATGAAGCACAGAGAATCTTGAAGCTTGTAGCTTTAACCACGAGGCTCCTGCTTTAACAATATAATATTACAGCACTTATAGCACGTCTCAATGCAGTGACTGTAACAACTGCTAATGATATGAGTGGAATATGTATGCTTGCACATGTGTGTGGTATGCATGACTGGGGTGGTTGCATGTATGTGCATGTATGGGGAGATATTACTGATGGACTGGACACAGAGATAGTCTTGGGGAACTTGAGAGAACTCAGCTCTCCCGAGCCTGGCAAAAAGAGAAGTTCAGTGCCCAGCCCCCTAATGGGGGACAAGGTGCCCCCATAGGGCAGTGGCAGTAGGAGAGGCTGCCCCTGGCATGCGTGTGAACAGTAATGAGGGCCCAGGACTCTGCCCTGCCTGCCAAGCCCCCTCGTTGTCTGAGGTGTGTGTGAGCACTAGCTGGACAGGGAGCTCAAGGAGCCACCCCTTAAATCCCCCGTTCTGCACATCCCCTGCACATCTCAGGGGGCCATTGCTGTCTCCTAATGGTTGCTTAGGGCTCCTGGATAAGGGGGTATCCGGGCTGCCATGCTGCAGCCTGCCCTAAATACGCCCTCTCCACGCTGTGTAATTGGAGCGCTGGGCCCCATAAATCCCGGAAATTGTTGTGCCGGCTCAGCACGGCTGGCTCCTGGACAGGAAAAGCCTCTCCAAGCCCTCGACCCTGCACTGACCCTCAGCTGCCCCAGCACCAGGAGCTAGGGTCCAGGCAGGAGGCAGAACCAGATGCACGGGCGTGGTTATTGGGGGGGGCATTGCAGACGAGGTGCTGATAGCCGGGGTCACATAAGGGGTGGAACTGGGACTGAAGGGGGTTGGAGGGGATAGAGACAGGGACAGGTCTTTTGGGCAGTGGCCAGAAACAGCCCCTCCACCCACCTTGGACCCAGTACAGACTCTCCCCTGAACAGCTCTTACCTCTCTGGGCCTGGGCCAACCCCCTGTACCACACCAGATACTCGAACCCTGGTTCTGCTGGCTGTCTGCTGGCCTCGCTGCCCAGTTCTTCATGTTCAGACTAGGCCCTGCTGGTCCTGGCAGGGCTGAGCCGGGGCACATCTCTGTGAGGTGGGCTGAAACGGAAGAGGGGCCCACGACCCCTGACCCTCCCATCTCTTCCCAGACCAAGAAAGGCTACCAGAAGACGGTGCTGGAGCTGGACACGCCCAAGGTGGAGCAGGTGCCTGTGGTCGACATCATGTTCAATGACTTCGGAGAAGCATCCCAGAAATTTGGATTCGAAGTGGGGCCGGCTTGCTTCCTGGGTTAGGAGGCGCCCTCCGGCCTCCCAAGACCAACCTTGTGACCTCAGCGCCGTCTGTGAGGGTCCTGGACAGTGAAGGCCCCTCGCCCTTCCCTCACTTCGTCTGCACCCCGGTCACCCTGTGCTGGGCCAGACCCCAAACCCGGAGAGAGGGAAGGGAGAGACCAGCATCCCGCCATGGGGAGCCGCTGAATCACATGACCTAGACACCCCATGTGCCTTCTCCAGCCCCCACCTCGGGGCTCCCCCAGTCCATGGGGAGAGTCCGCCCCTCTGCCCCCCCCCTCCCGCCTCGTGGTGCCACTGAGAATGGGTTGTGGTGGAGGTGGTTGCACTCGGAGACCAAGTATTTTTTACTGTTTTCGTTCAACTTGAAGATGCCTGTCTCCCCAGCATTCCAAGTGCTCTGAGTGTGTGTGTGGGCACCATGCCCCACCACACCCCTTCCCATTCCACTGGCAGCCCCGAGCCCTCACCCCTGCTGCCCCTTCAAGGTGCTTCTTTCTGATTCTGTGAGCCTCTGTGGGCCTGTCTCTGCATCAGAAATTCTCAGTGTCCCCCTGCTGCTTACAAGCACAGAGAGAACCAGCCCACCCAGAGGATAGGAATACGGGGCACCATCCCACCCCTGTGAGAGGTGGGGAGTTGCCTCCACAGGCAGGGCCGGGTCCCTCTGGTGCTCTCCAGGGTAGGCAGGATAGAGGATGCTCAGTCCCCTCCCCTCTCCCCTTCCTCTCCCCCAAGCCTAATGGTACTCCTTCTCCTTCCCTCATTGTGGGGCCCAGGTGAGGTTCTGGGCAGGAACAGTGCTGTGCCTGTGGCTGGTTGGTGAAAATAGGTGCTCATTTGTACACGTCTTAGTGGTGCTATTGGCATGGATGGGCCCCTGAGGGCTGCAGCCTCCATTTCCCGCCTTTCTCCAGCCCCTTCAACCCAAACCGGGTGTGCACAGCATGGGGGTCTCAGCCTAGCTGGGACCTCAAGGCAGGGGTGCACGCCCACCACACAGCGGCCACAGCAGGCGGGACCCGAAGACACGTATTCGTGGTGCTAACTCGGGTTTGGACAAGAGCGGAGCCAAAGGCTGCCTTGCAGGGGGCCTCCACTGCCTCAGCTGGGACCAACTGGGCCTCTCTTGACCCGCAGAACCTGGACTGCAGAACGAACGTGGTGCATCCTAATCTGACCAAGGGGCTCCACCTCAGGGGTCAGGAAGGTCCCAGGGTCCAGCTAGGAAGGGCCATCCCTTTACTGTGAAAAGCTGGTTGGCCGCAGGCCCTGGGAGGGAGATGTGACCAGGCACACTGTCCTCACCTGCCCACCTGGGTACCCTGTGGCCACCCTGCACCCCAGGAGCAGCAGAGGCCCCCAGTACCCCACCAGCATCTGTGGAGTTTCCTGAGGACCCTCCTGGGAGAGTCTGAGGCCAGGATGCTCTCCCTTGCCGTGACCTTTGCCAGAAAGCCAAGACCCAAGGACTCCCCCCCATCTAGGTCATGTGGTCCTGTCCGGACCCTCCCTCAGTCCTGAGGCCCCCACTTTTCCCTCTGTTGGTCCTTCCATGCTGATGTCATTTCTACTGACATCAGACCTATCCGTTCTCCCAGGCCCCTGGCGACGGTATATTGCAATAAAATCACTTCTTATATTTGCATCAAGTCTCTTGAATCTTTTTTCTTTTGTGGAGGTGCTCAGGGCTTCCACTTTTGGAAACCCTATGTGATGCCAGATATTGAACCCAGATTGCCCACATGCAAGGCAAGTGCCCCAAGGACTGTACTATCCATTTGGCACCGGTCACTGGCATGCAATCATCCGGAAGAGTCAGAGGATCCAGTTTCTGAGCTTGGGGTCTTCCTGAGGAAGAAACGGTGGCTGTGATTACTTGCTGTAATCCAACCATGGAAGAATGGGTCTGAAGAAGTGTTGCCTTGAGAATGAATAAATCAAGACAGCCATAATAGAAAAGGTATGGAAGTGGGTGCTCCCAGCCTTGAACTGAAAGCACACCAAACCAACATCCTCTGCCGTATGTATATATGTATATGTGTATATATATAAACTTTATTTAGTTATTTATTCATTGGCTGTTGGGCCACACCCAGCAATGCTCAGAATGGTTCCTCCTGGATCTGGACTCAGAAATCACCCCTGGCAGGCTGGGGAACCATATGGGTGCAAGGAATCGAGCCAGGTTCCTTCCGGGTCAGCCTCATGCAAGGCAAATGCCCTACCACTGTGCTATCACTCCAGGGGGGGGGGGCCCTCTGCCATCTTTATTGAACAGGTTCAATTCACCTGGGAGGAGGGGCAGACATCTTTGACAGTCAGAAGGGTCTTTCTCATGATAAGCCTAAATGGGTCATTGGGTCTCAAACCCCTGGGTGAGGGGAAGAGGGAGCTAGGGAAGACATAGTCTTTGTTTTGGGTAGTAAAGGGTTAGATCTCTGTCTATAGCAACATCTGTGTATAGCAACAGGTGACCAAGAGGGAGGTGGGGCTCACACAGTGAGGGTGGAGCACGGTACTATATAGAGGGCTGGTGCTGCAGCAGGCAGGAAGCACCCCCCAATTCAGAATCAGAAGATCCTGGGACATCAGCTAGTAGCCAGCCGAGAGGATGTGTCTGGGCAGGATGGTCGGGCTGGGCGTTATGCTACTGTTGGTCCCTGGCATTTTGGGCACTGATAATTGTCCAGGTGAGCTGGGCAGATGATGAGAGGAAGGGCAAGAGGGACAGCTACTGTGGACAGCTCCTGCACCCCTCATTCTGGATAACCTGGAGCAACAAAGGATATGCTTTGAGGCAACAACAGAATCCAGCTCTGAGCTCCCAGTGCCAGTCCCCTGAGAGTCTCAGGGTCACCCTCAGCCTCTCCTCCTCAGAAGCCTGAGAACAGACTCCACAGGGGCTACCTGAGGACCCAGGACACTATCTGGAAAATTGGGCTTAGAGCAGGGTCTGCTCTCACCTGCCTGGTTGAACTCTATCCCCAGCCCTACAGCAGACCCAAGGAACTGGGGCTGAAGACAGGGAACTGACCAGGAGGCCAAGAGGGGTCTGAAGGCGCTATCTCACTGTCTTTCTGCAGAGGTCAAGGTGCTGGGGGTGGGCAGCGAAGACAAGCTCGCCATCCTTCGAGGCTGCCCAGGACTGCCAGGAGCCCCTGGAGCCAAGGGAGAGGCAGGGGCTGCTGGAGTGAGAGGTAGGTGGGACCACCCAATTCTTCTGCTCTGCCTGCTGCCAGGACCTGAGGCCAAGGGGGTTAAATAGAGAGGGTGTGTGTCCCGCCCCCCCCCCAACAGAGTTAGGGTGGTTGGGGAATCCAGCCCTGAGGTCCCAGTGCCAGTCATTGATCAGCTTGGGTGCAGATGGGGACAGGATCTTCCACATCAGTCTCCCCACAGGGAATTCTGGGGTGTTCAGGAAGAACCAGAAGGGAGCCCAGGAGATGGGGGCCCTGTTCTATGTTCCGGAGGAGGGCTGAGCCAGTCTGCACCCTGGAGTCAGGACCCCTGGCAGTAGCTGGACTTCAGTCCTCTCCCACCAGATGCCAGCATACAGCAGCATAAGCACAAGCACACAGCAGATCCAGAGAAGCCCTGGGAAAAATCAGTCTAGGACCCAGCCCCAGGGAAAGAGGGGGTTAAACACCCCAGCAGAGCCCCAAGGGCAAAAAGACAATCACAGCCAAGCCCCAGGGATGAGCAAACACCCTAGGGGATCAGAAGCCCCAGCAAAGCTCCAGAGCAGCGGTCCTCAAACTTTTTAAACAGGAGGCCAGTTCACTGTCCTTCAGACTGTTGGAGGGCCAGATTATAGTAAAAACAAAAATTATGAACAAATTTCTATGCACACTGCATATATCTTATTTAGAAGTGAAGAAACAAAATGGGAATAAATACAACATCTCAGCTGGGCCCAGGGGAAGTCAGACAACTCCAGCCAGGTCACAAGGGGTATTAGACACCCCAGAGGAGGTCAGACCAAAACCCCAGCTGAGCTCAAGAATGCACCTTGGTGTTTGCAGGGGAACGAGGCCCCTCTGGAATTCCTGGGAAGGCAGGACCTCCTGGACCCAAAGGTAAGAAAAGGGGTGCTATGAGGACCCCAGATTAGGTCTGGATGGAGGGGAGTGGGTATCCCAGGGGCCTCTCACCAGAGCCCACCCTTATGTGAGGACCCGAATCAGTTAGTCCAGCCCAGCACACAGGGCTTCTTCCTTGGAGAACCAGATGAGGCCGGGCCACAACACTTGGGTCCTGAAATGCACCATGGGCCTGAGGCCCCTGAGTGCAGCAGCCTTCAGCTGGCCCTTTTCTTCCTGCAGGACCCCCAGGAGAGAAGGGAGAGCCAGGGGAGAAAGGTGAGCCATGGCCAGACAGGGGTGGGCTGGATGGGGAGGGGGATGGGGACCAGTTGTTACATTAATTCAGGGCAGGGACAAGCATCCTGGGCTAGCGGGTGAGGAGGCCCCTTAGCACTTTACTCCTGGCTAGACCCTGAACTCGGCCCGACTCGGCCCCCATCTGTCCTGAGTTCCACTTTCTGGGAGTAAGAGCTCATGCAGGGCTGAGCTGGGCTGACACATCACACCCATCATGCCCAGAGATGACATGTTCCCACCCATCAAGAGGTCCCTCTGTCTCTCTCCAGACCAGGAGACTGGGAAAGTTCCCACTGTGGAGATTCCTCTCTGAATGGACAAAGTCCCATGTGCTTTCCAGACCCCTACATCATCCCGAACTCCCCCACAGTCACAGTGATGGGCCTGTCCCAGATAGGCCCTGTGAACAGCTGTCCCCTCTGCAGGGGCACTGGAGGATGTGGGCCTGGACATCCACTCAGAGCCTCAGTTTTCGAGGAACCAATAAGGCCAAGGCACACAGAGAACCTGGCTAGAGGGTGCTGGGTGAGGGCACAGAAATCTGAAGGTACCCTGCTGTTGGCTGAGGGGAGGCCTAATGACAGTAACAGTGCCCGTTATATTCCCCACAGGAGATTCCTGGGATGCCGAGCAGTGTGACACAGGTAGGTGGGGCCACAGCAGTCAGTGGCCCTAGGTGTCAGTGCCTGAGGGGTGGGGATCCGGAGTCTGTCTGTCTGTCTGGTCTAGATTGGAGATGCCAGTGACCTGTCTTCCCAATGAGACTGGCCAGAGGTTACCCCCACCTGAGTCCAGCTGCCCAGGGTATCCTATTCAGGTTCAACCTGAGTTCACTTTTCTAGGGTACCCTCAGGGGTCCATCCTTGGTACACCCCAGGTATACCCACCATCCCTAGCATCCAGGATTCACTCCCAGAGTCTATACCCCAGGTCCACCATCCCAAGGTCTTCCTAGGCTTCCACCAAGGTCCATCCCCAGGATCCACTCAGAATCCACCCTGCACTCCCTATGCCCTTGCCATCCTTCCCTGTCCAGGCCCACGGAGTTGCCACCAGCTGCTGTCCCGGGGCCATGTTCTCAATGGCTGGCACAACATCTTTCTGCCTGACTGCCAGCGTGTGGAGGTGCTGTGTGACATGGACACGGATGGCGGAGGCTGGACTGTGAGTAGCAGCAGGATGAGGTGGGCCTGGGCTGGACACAGGGAAGGGTGCATGGCCTCCAAGTCCTGCTCACTGTAGGAGCCGCATCCCTGGCCTCAAGCCAGGATAATCAGAAATGTGGTAGGGGAGCCCAAGACCCACATGGGAGAGGCACTGAGAGGCCTACTGCCCCTTGTGGCCATGGGTGTCATTGTCCTGTCTGACCCCAGGCCCAGTGTCTCCCAATCCCCTGATCTCCTGTGGCCCCCTGGGGTTCGGGACCCTTTTCTGTGCCCCCAGGTTTTTCAGCGCCGCAGCGATGGCTCGGTGGACTTCTACCGGGACTGGGAGTCCTACCGTCGTGGCTTTGGCAGCCGGCTGGGCGAATTCTGGCTGGGCAATGAGAACTTGCATGCGCTCACCTCCCAGGGTAGGCATCACACCCCATCTTCTCACCAGTCATAGGGGAGGCTCAGGGGCTCCCGCACCCAACATGGTGCAGCTGTCCTGACACTCAGCAACACCACATCCTGTTACCTACCCTGGCCACAGCCCAGAAGCTGGTGTTTGGGTGACTTTTGTCCCCATCCTCTGCCCATGAATCTGCAGTGATCCCTTACCGGCCAGATCTGGGGTGACCCATGACCCCCTTCCCACAGGCACCTGGGAGCTACGAGTGGACCTGGTTGATTTTGAGGGCAACCGCCAGTTTGCCCACTATGCGTCATTCAAGATAGGCAGCGAGAGTGAGCAGTACCCACTGCTGCTGGGGGACTTCGTGGGGGGGCACCGCAGGTAAGGGCCACAGCCCAGAAACCAGGCAGGGGGCTCCTGGCTCTGTGCCCCTCCCAGGCTGCTCCGGATGTACTTCTCCCTCTATCCTGAAGGGGAGCTAGCAGTCATGCACCTGGGAGGTCCCTTGCCCAGCAGAGGCTGTGGCTCATCTGAGTAGTGGGGTGATAGCCCTGAGGTGCCCTCAGTAGGCACTGAAAGCCACATTTCTCTGGGCTCACAGTTGATCCCTGATGCCACTCAGTATGACCCTGTGGATACCTGGCCACAGAGGTTGGCTGTGACATCGTTGCGCTTGGCCTGCTTTTGCCTGTTGACCCAAAATATAGGGTTTGGTCTGTTAGTAATGACTGTTGTGTCTGAATTGGGGTGCCCAGAAATGCCCTGCTCTTACTGCCACCATGGTCAGAAGGGGATCTGCACCCCATTCTGTAGATGGGGACACTGGGCAGGCCTATCTGAGCTGAGTACTGAGGAGGGGCCTCAGGACAAATGTGGGGTCCTGCAGTCCTGGAGACTTGGATAGGGCCTGAGCCTGTGTTTTCCCTCAATGCTGTCCTTCCTGACTCTCAAGGCCTTATCTGTACAATTGGGGATAGGTCAGAGGTGACTGGCTGGGTGGGGGAGAACCTGCAAGAAATCCCCATCTCTGCAGGTGACTCCCTCAGTTTGCACAAGGGCCATAAATTCTCCACCAAAGACAGAGACAATGATAACGACAATACCAGCTGTGCTGTATCGTACCAAGGCGCCTGGTGGTACGAGGCATGCCATCTGTCCAATCTCAATGGCCGCTACCTGGGTGGCAACCATGGCAGCTATGCCAACGGCATCAACTGGAGTACGGGGAAGGGCTACAACTACAGCTATAAGATATCGGAGATGAAGCTGCGTCCTGTCTAGGAGCTGTGTGGCCCGTGGTGTCTAATGATGCTCCACCTCATCTAGAGGTTCTGATGTCTCCTCACCCCTCTCCCAGTCCAGTATGATTCTGCTTGTCATCAGAACCCATAGCCTGGCAGCTCAGAGCATTTTTCTACTGTATCCCAGTGGGAGTGCTGTCTCCTGCTTGTCAAATCCCCCTTGGCTCCCCCAAGCTCTGTCCTTCACACCATGTTATAAAAGTGTTTGCTGCCTGCTGTGTCTACTCTGGTGGTGTATCTGGGCATGTGGGTGTCCCAAGGTGATGTGAACTCTCTTTTAGCCTTCTAGGAGGCCCCATATCTAATGACAGAAACCCAGCATGGTCTTGTGTTCTTGCACATTTTCAGATTTCATGACTGGACAGTGATAAGCCCAGTGGCATAGTAGATCTATTATGCATGGGTTGGGGTCTACTCGCAGCACTCCACAGACCTGGTCCGCCTCTTTGGTCCTCATGCAGGTGGGAGGACATTACTCTCAAGGCCTTTGGTCACAAGCATTGCCTCCTTGTGACTGTGCTGGGGTGAGGAAAACACCCTCTAGGCTGTAGTGGAAGCAACTGTGGTTTGCCCTGTTTCCTGGAACCCCTTTTTCTGCTCAGGTTCTGTCTGCTGCAGTCCCTCTTGAAACCCTCCCTGCTCTCCTCCTGCTCCCTCCCAGCCAGAAATTCCTCACAGTTGCATTGAGAATCAGGGATCTTTCTAAGGAGAAATGGCACAGTAGAAACCCCAAAGCCTCAGAAAATGCCCGGAGCCTGACTAGCCTGTGACTTGGGGTCCAAAGCCAATTCACTTGAATGCGTCAAGTTCAAGGTTAGGCTTGATTTCGGTGGCCTTTCCTTTCCTGGAAAGAAACAGGGGCACAGATGGCTAGGGTGTACCCTGCACCTATTAGTCCTGCCCTAGCTCATTGTTCTGAATCCCGGGGAGCCAGGTATGAACATCCCAGTCTGGAGTGCACCCCTTCGTGCATCTGCATCTGAGGGAGCAGCTGGCTTCATGTGGAAGGAGTGGGATCAAGAAAAACTTATTCATGGAGCCCCACTTTGTTTAAAATTAAATGTCTCCTTTTATAGTTTGACAGCTCTGTCCTGGGGTCCTGTGGTACAGGTGGGCTTGTGTGTGTGTGTGTGTGTGTGTGTGTGTGTGTGTGTGCATTTGTGTGTGTGTGTGTAAGGGGAAGGGCAGGGAGTAGATAAATTCCTAATACTGATATTAGAGTAGACTTTTAACAGAGGCTGCTGTATGGGGGGGACTGGGGATTAGGGAAGAGTGTATTCACCTCTTGGGGTGCAGGGATGTCTTGCATGTGCCCGGATCCACCCCCTGAATCACATGCCCCCATCCCCACTTCCCCTGGTGGGGATTGGAGCAGGAGTATCTCTGGATGCTCTGAGGGTCTCTGCTGGTCAGGTCTAAGCAGCACAGTGCCCTCCTTCTCCTGCCCAAGTTGGCAGAGCCAACCCTGAGACACCCCCACCTCACCCTACCCCCAGTGCGCTCAAAAAGCCCAAACATGCAAACCTGGATGTAGGAAGGGAAGAGACCAGCCCAGTGTGTGATCCTGCCTCCCTTCTTCTGGCAAAGGAAGCCAGAACCCATTCAGTAGTTCAAAAGTTCAAGAACTCTGATATGACTGATGACACTGCAGGAAGTGCGGAGTCAAGCGGGGGTGGGGGGATATCTGCCCGTCATTTCCCATGTAGAGGGCAAAGGGGAGAGTTTGAGACCTTATTGAGTCCAGTACTGAGAAGGTGGGTGCCAGGCCTGTGTGGGCTCTTGCTGGCCAGAACAGATCAGAATGTGGGGATAGTGGGATTCATCTCCAGAAGTCCAGTCCTTATGCACTACAGCCCCCCTGTTCCCACCCTCATCTGTCCTGGACAAGGAAGCATCTCCCATGGTATGCCTGGGGGAACTGGCCCCAGACAGTGTTTTGGAAGGAGAGGAGGGGAGAGGAGAGAAGGCAAAGGTTGGGTGCTAGACTCAGATTTCAGAACCAGCAACAGTACCACAAACCCTGACACTTAAAATCCCTCCTCTTTCTCCTTTATCCCATGTTTACTCTATTTTTATTATTTGGGGAGAGGGGGTTGAGTCAACCTGGCCATGCTCTGGGCTGAATCCTGGCCCCTGGCACTCTCCACCCCTTTTGTGGGAGGACTTTGGTGGGGAGCACCTTAGCGTGGAGTTCTTGGTGCAAAACCAGCCTTTATCTGCTTTCAGAACACTGAGTGGCTAGACTGGACACCCCATCCACAAGCACAGCTCTGAAGACCCCCGTGCCTGCCTATCACCCTGCTCAACATCCTCATACCTCCCTTGCACTCTCCCCTAAGAGACCCCTGGGCCTCCAACACCAAGAGAAAGAGGGAAAGGCTAGATCTGAGCATACTCAGTGCTGTCATGAGGGAACCCCAACAGACATTCTTCCTTTCTTCATTTGATATGATCTTATTTTACTTTGAGGGACTCCTCAGGGGACTTGGAAACACTTAGTGTGCTACCCGCCTAGCCTGAAATGCCAGTGCTTAGGTCCATGAGTTGCTGGGATTCAAATTGGGGTCCCACTCCTAGCAGGTATGTGGGCTCTCCTAGCCCTGGCCTTGTGGCCTGGAGGAACAGAGATAGGAGCGAGGTGAGGCTGTCCTGGGCAGAGGTCAGCATGGAAGGATAGAGGGGACTAGAAGCATGAGAAAATATCTGGGAATTCTGGGGGCATGTGGGTGAGAAATGAAACAAAACAC
Organism: Suncus etruscus; assembly: GCF_024139225.1. Taxonomy (NCBI): domain Eukaryota; kingdom Metazoa; phylum Chordata; class Mammalia; order Eulipotyphla; family Soricidae; genus Suncus; species Suncus etruscus. The sequence continues at coordinate 20,136,079 of NC_064852.1, read as the reverse complement.
TCCTGCCCAGAAAGGTGGAATCTTTGCTGAGGACTGGAGCATACATAGACCATTTGCTTCCAGAGAAAGGAGCAAAATTCCCAGCACAAGGATGCTAAGGCATCCCCCAACCCTGACAAAGCCAGGCTGTGTATCTGAGGGATTCAGGTCCTGGAAAGCACCTCACAGCCAGCCATGTGGATAACGGCCCATCTGGGGCCCAGTGCTGCAGGACACATCTTTTTTGTTTTGTTTTGTTTTGTGTTTGTTTTTGGGCAATACCAGGTGACGCTCAGAGGTTCCTCCTGGCTATGTGCTCAGAAATTGCTCCTGGCTTGGGGGACCATATGGGATGCCGGGGGATTGAACATCGGTCCGTCCTAGGCTAGCACGGGCAAGGCAGATACCTTTCCACTTGAGCCCTGGTGATGGGCTCCTCTGTTGATGCCCTTTATGACCCTAGGCACTGCCCTGTTCTGAGGAAGCCCTGGTGCTGGTTCCCCCTAGATGCCCTTCATGACCCTAGGCACTGCCCAGTTCTGCAGAATCCCTGGTGCTGGGCTCCCCCTGTCAATGCCCTTCATGAACCTAGGCACTTCCCAGTTGTGAGGAAGCCCTAGTGCTGGGCTCCCACCGATGATGCCCTTCAGGACCCTAGGCACTGCCCAGTTCTGAGGAAGTTCTGGTGCTGGGCTCCTCCTGTCAATGCCCTCATGACCCTAGGCACTGCACAGTTCTGCGGAATCCCTGGTGCTGGGTTTCCCCTGTCGATGCCCTTCATGACCCTAGGAACTGCCCATTTATGAGGAAGCACTGGTGCTGGGCTCCCCCTGTCCTTGCCCTTCATGATCCTTGGCACTGCCCATTTCTGAGGAAGCCCTGGTGCTGGGCTCCCCCTGTTGATACCCTTTGTGACCCCAGGTACTTCCCAGTTCTGAGGAAGCTCTTAGTATCTGCTGAATCTGTCTGCAGTGAGCCTCACCCTTCCTGCCCCTCACTCCAGAATTCCCCCATCGGACATCTCAGCCTCTCTGGTAACCCTCAGAGCACCTTTAAAGAATGAATTTCAGAAATTGCTGGAGACCTTGGGAGGCAGGTGGGTTCTGACCTGGCTTCCCAGAGCACCCTGACATGTCCTGCACTCCTGGGATTCCGCAGTCCACTCTGTCTGGGGTGTCAGAAGCTAGTGCATCCTGGGACTCTCCCTTGGCTTCTAGATAGCCAGTCTCCAGGTGTCAGCAGACACGGACGATTGGATCAGGAGAGCTGAACAGCGAGCCCCATGTCCAAGGTTACCTCAAGCCCCCCACTTCTCTTCTCATGTCCCAGGACAATAAGTGTCGCAGAGGAGAACTAGGGCACAGAGCTACTGTCCTGGATACTGCCCACCTCCTCCAGCCCCTCAGTTGCTCGAGTTTGTCCCAGTCCCCATCTGTTGCCAAAATCACAGTATCTGGAACTGCAGGTGGAGAAGCTACATCTAGGTAGAACCCAGACTGATTTCAGACCACAGAATACAGGAAAGTTAATAGGCTGCCCAGCACCTCTCCAGGGGAGGCTGTGTCTGGCCCCCCAGTCCTGGGGATCCTCTCCATGGGCATGTTCAGAAGTATAACCCAGAATGACACAGAAACAGAGCACCCCACTAAGTGGGATAAGCTAGGTGACCTGCTTTGGGCTGTGTGACCTGGGGTTGATGGCTTGATCTGAGTCTTCTGCAGTGACCCAGTGGTCCAGAATTTCCATAGAGTAAAAGGTGAAAATCTCCAGCATGGAGTTAACAATAAACCAGAGATCCCCATCTTTGTCCTTCTTCCCACGCCCCCGTCTCCCAGCAGCCCTCCTCCCAGTTTTGTGCCCAGATCAATGTCAGTTTCTGTTCCAGTTTCAGGGTCCAGGGCTGCAGGACGCTATTGTAAGTGCCATTGTAAGTGCCAATGCAGGAGGGGCTTACTTCCCTTTCTGTGGCCCCCATCTCTCCACCCCGCAATTGGGCTGGTCAACCAGCCACAAGTGTGGACATGTGGCCAGCACCCCATGGATGCACAACACTGGAGTAACCTCCACCATTTGAGGGGCCAATTTGGGCCACATTCAGTGATGCTCATGGGTTACTCCTGGCTCTGCGCTCAAGCATCACTCCTGGGGGACTCAGGGGAACCTATGGGGTTCCGGGAATCGAACTGTAGTAGGCCACATTTCTAGGCCAACGCCCTCTCTGCTTTGCAATTGCCTCAGACTCCACAACCTCCATTTCAGCATCAGAAAACACATGTCACAGCCAGAAGAATCCCCACCACAATTTTGCTAAGGGGAGAGAGCTTCAATGCTGCAGGATGTGGGCCCAGGTAAGGAAGAGGACAGAGCAAAGCCTGAATTGCAGGAGATGGAAGTGAGGGCTGCAGGCAGCTGTGGAGACCCCACATACACACCAGCTGCTGGGATGAGGTTCCAGGAGCCCAATAACCCCGTTGGATCCACCCTGTGATGCTATTCCCTAACCATCTAGCAGATGGAACTTCCTGTAGAAAAGCTATTGTGTGGGGCCTACCCCATAGAACCATGCTCCAGGGATTCTCCTAGAGCAGAAGTCTTGGAGACACCACTCCAGAATGGGAAAGGACAGCATAAAGGGGGCGCCATTCCCCCATTATCAGAGGTCACACTCAGGCCTGATTCTGGCCCTCCCTCCTCTCTCACAGAGAGCTCTGGTTGAAAGAAATAAGCCTACTTTTATGCCCCGTTGTGCTGCTCCCAAACAGTCCCAATTCACAACATTTATGTTTAACTTCTCCATGATGCCTCATTTCCTTGGCTGCCTATTTATGATATCCTGGACCCTGCCACTATAAGGGTCCAAGTTGACTACGATTGGCACTGAGAATCAAAGACTACCTCTGATAATGCAAAGCACAAAAAATTGTTTATTCAGTTAGAATGAGGTCCAAGTCTCATCCTGTTGGGCCTCAGACACTGAAGCTATGAGCAACAAGCCAGTAGCAGCTTGAAAGTTTGCTCAAACCTTCTCCTCTTCTTGGACTGTCGGGAGTTCCTGCGAGAGGGGCCAGCCATGCCCTCTGAGGAAGACTAGTCCCCAATTCTCTGCAGGGAGAAGCTGGCCTGGAAGGTCCTCCTGGGAAGACTGGCCCCATCAGCCCCCAGGGTGCTCCAGGGAAACCAGGCCCTGATGGCCTGCGGGGGATCCCTGGCCCTGTGGTGAGGAGGTTGTGGACAGGGTCATGGGGGTGATGGGCTGTGCAGGGGAGGGGGCTCACCCTATGGGGGTGGGGATTGCACTGGGAGGGGGACTCACAGCGCTTTGCTGTGTCTCAGGGTGAACAAGGCCTCCCAGGATCTCCTGGCCCTGACCCCATGCTGAGTTCAGGAATAGATGGCAACATGCAAGTGTTAGAGGAATGGGCAGAACTGGCGAGAGTGTGTGGGGGTAGGTGAGGATGGGAACAGGCGAGAGTGTGCAGCCCCTCTGGGGGTGGCCTTGGGTTTGGCTCTGCACAGTCTGATGCTTGCTTCCATGAAGGGTCTCCCAGGACTTCCTGGCCTCAAAGGAGACTCTGGCCCCAAAGGGGAAAAGGTGAGGGGGCCCCACAACAGCTGAGGTCCAGCCCCGAGGCAGTGCCGCTTCCTGTCCATTCTCCCACTGTGTTTGCTGCAGGGGTTGGAGGGTGGGGGATTTGGCTGCATCCCAGGTCCATCCTGCTGGTCCCCAGCACTCTGGTTGCAGAGTCCTGACCCTTGACCCTGACACTGTCCATGGGCTGTGGACAAGGGGTGGAACAGGCTGTGGACAAGGGGTAGCACCCACCCATCCTCTCTGGATGTGAGGGCGGCCTTCAGGAGCTCACGCAGACAAGTCCCCTGCTCCCCCCAACCTGAGGTTCCCAGAGAGTCCAGGAGTGCCAGCACATGTCTGCTGAAGACCAGTGGGCAGTACCCTGGGCACCCACACAGTGCCTCAGCTTTCTTTTCTGTCTTGAGGCCTGTTTTCCTCCTTCCCCCTCAGAGCTTCTGGCCCTATGACCACGTGGGGGACCTAAACACCCCAGGAACCCCTGCTTGTTCCCTACAGGGGCACCCAGGTTTGATCAGACTCATCAGACCTCCGGGAGAACAGGGAGAAAAGGGCAACTGGGGACTCTCAGGCCCCCAGGGCTCCTCAGGCCCCAAGGGAGAGCAGGTACGTGGGGATACAGGATGGATTGGCTGAAGAGCTGGATGGTAAGGTGCAGGGAGGCCACAGCATGGCAGGAGAGACTGTCTTTCCACCTGGCTGCCCCAGGCAATCTCCTACTGGGGCATCATATGTAAAGGAATCACTGGGACAAAGCCCTTGGACTTTGTGGGTCCTGGAAGGTCCTGCCTTGGGGGCCAGCCTGGGCTGGGTGTCACACCTACCCAAGTGAGAGCCTGGCTGAGACAGGCCAAAGGATGGTGGACATTCGCTGGTGCCCCGGTAGCTCCCCTATCCCTGACCTGTTCCCTCTCCTTCTAGGGCATTACTGGGCCATCTGGCCCCCTTGGCCCTCCAGGACCTCCTGGCATACCGGTGTGTATGTGAGGGATGGTGTGGGAGTGTAGAAGGGTGGGGATGGGATGGGGCCTGGATCCAAGCACAGCTCGGTGACAGGAAAGTGTTTGACACTGGCATTGGGAGGTTAGGGGGTACACTGGGAGATAGAGAGTACATTGGGAGATCGGGGTAAATTGGTACGTTGAAGATTGGGGTACACTGGGAGAGATGAGGTTGAGGAATCTGACCTGGGGGTCATTTATGGAGGTTCCATCTCAGGTTCCAGACCTTGGAAAGGGTTGGGCCACTTGCTCTGGGATTGGAGCTATGGAGCTGTGGACCCCTCTGTCCCATGTGGGCCTGCAGGGCCTGTCCAAGAGAAAGGAAAGAGATATCTGCTGACCCCCCTCTGCTTCCTACAGGGTCTTCCTGGGCCCAAAGGCATCAAGGGCTCCTCGGTAAGTGCCAGGGCCTGGTGGGCACAACCACAGGGTGACCCTCTCCACAAACATGGGGTGACCCTCCCCACAGCCTTGGGGTGACCCCTCCACATGGATGACCCCTCTTAAAACCCTGGGGTGACCTCTCCTCCCGGCCACAGTGTCCCATCTCTGTAACCATGTATGTCTCCTTTTCCTCTTCCTCTTTGTCCCCAGGGTCCAACTGGCCCCAAGGGTGAGGCCTTGCTGGGGGGTTGGGTGGGGCCCTCTTGGGAAGGTGAGTTGGCTCAGGGGAACACATGTGCAGGCAAGTGAGTATGCAGTGAGAACATGTGTGCATATATCACGTGTGTTTGCACACATACTGGTGCATGTGTGTATAAGTGCCTGCAAACATCTGTCACATGTTTTGCACATGTAACTGTCGTGCATCTCTCTCTTTAGTGTTTACATGCATGTCTATATGCCTACATGTATGTTTTTGTGTCATCACCATCTTGCACACATGTGCATGCTCATATGTACTCGCTCAGGCATGTCTGCATGTGTGTATGGCTGGACCATGGCAGCCTATATATGCTGGTAGAGGTCCCACTGCATGGTCCTAAGAGCCGAGCTTAGAGATGGGACCTGGGTTGGGTTAGGGTGTCTGTGGGGAGCAGAAACCATGGGAGAGAGAGAATGGACTCTGGTAAATGCACTGGTCTCCCTGCAGGGCCCTCCAGGCGAGGTCATCCAGCCACTGTCCATGCATGTATCACGCGCCAGGCAGAGCATCGATGCCAGCCAGCTGCTGGACGATGCAGAAGACGACAGCTACACCGACTATGCTGACGGCATGAAGGAGGCGTTCAGCTCACTCAACTCCCTCAAGGTGCAGATCGAGCAGATGAAGTGGCTGCTGGGCACCCAGCAGAACCCGGCCCGCAGCTGCAAGGACCTGCAACTGTGCCACCCCAACTTCCCAGATGGTAGGGGACTGCTATGGACGTGGGGGTTCCTGGGAAAGGTTGGGGCCATTGTGGTGCCCCAGACCTTCCTCTGCTCAGGGAGCCTGGGGGAGTGTTAGCTGTACCTACTCTGTCCTCTTCTCCGTGTCTGGTTGGAGATGCTGGACAGGTCCCCCACACTGCTCCCTACTATAGAGGGTCCTCTTGGGCAGCAGGCTGAGCCTCTCAGAGGAGGGGAGGCAGCCCCAGGAACTGAGAGTGTTTCTGTGGCTCTGGGGTCTTAGCCCTGCCTTGGGCTGGAGCTCCTTGTCCTCTGGCTGCCATGAGGCTGACCCCTCTCCCCATCTCTGCAGGCGAATACTGGGTGGACTCCAACCAAGGCTGTTCTGAAGACTCCTTCAAAGTCTACTGCATGGTCTAGGGTCGGGGTGCGGAACTTGGGTCATCCCAGCATCCCTCTACCTCTTTCCTCCAGAGTTCCTTGCAAGTTCCTTGCAAGCCAGCAAGGTGGGTCCCTTGGAGGAGCTTATGGGATACCCTAGGCTTTCCCCACTCCCAAGCCGGCTCAAGAGGGAGGCTTAGGGTGCAGGCTTTGAACTTCCGGCCTTTCGGCTCGGGAAGGATCTCCTTCCTTCCTGGGAGCCTGAAGTCTCTGCCAGTGTGGGTTTCGGCAGACCTCCGTTGTGCCAAAGGCCTTTTTTACACTTGGAGGAGCTTAACTGGGGGGTGGCTGTTAGTTGATTGGCTGTACTAAGGCAGTCACTGGTAATCATACCAGTCTACATGTTCCAAACCACGTGGAGGCTAGCGCCCCGTGCGCACAATATACATTAATAGTACTCCATATCCTTAAGATATGTATTTATGTATGCAGAATGTCCATTTTGTATTTTCTCTTTATCACACCTCTACAAAACTCATTTTTACTCTTTAACTCTCATCCTGAACCATCATTACCCCACATTTACCCTTTTTTAACTTCAGTACTGCACCATCCAAAATCACAGACCAACATGGTGTACTGGATTTAACACCCACCCAACTATTTTAAAAGCATAAAACAGACAAGTATTCCCTTTGAATATTTTATATCTATTTTCTTTGACAGCTATATCTCTTACTAAATATTCTCTTATATAATGACGATTTCCCCTACTTTTTTATCTTTTCTTATCTTAGTGAACTGATCAAGAAGCAATTTAGTGAAAGATTCCCTCAGTTTATCGCTTATGTCTGAACCAAGTCACGGAACTGTTGGACTTGTTCTTGCAGCCCCCATATGTACCAATAATGCCACATGGCATTATTCCTTGTTTGCATAAGCACATTAAAATGGTGAAATTCTATACATACAAATAAGTTCTTATCTAATAGAGATGGGAACACACAAAACTTATAGTGCAATTGGACCTTACACCCTGAACATTGACATAATGACCTGGCGCAGGCCTCAGAAGAATGGGCATTCTCCATTCACCCCTGAACTAGGGAAGCCACCTACGAAAACATCCAACATTGTCTATAACATCACCTGGAAGCAATCCTCTACCAGGGAAGACCCTACCATTGCTCTGAGATCAACCTACTCAAAAGAGACTTCCCTTAACACTGAGAAGACTTAACAACAACAATGTCCTGATTGCTGGACAGGGCTCTCTACATTGCCCTTTAATTGTGAGGTGAAACTAGAGGACGCTCGACACCAGCCTGACTTCAATGTAGGATATGCAGATTCCAGGATCTTTTGCCAACAACAGAGACTGTTTGAAAAATAAAACTGTATTGGCACTATAGACAAGGACTTGAATTAGACAAACTATTTTGTCAGAGCCTAGAGCTTGTCTTATGCCAGGAAACTTCAGGGGTTGGGTCTCCTTGTATTTAGGCCAAGCCTTTTCCTTTCCATGTCACCCATATTTTGGTGGGCCTATGCAAACAATAATTGCCACTCAACACCGTTTTTTACTTTGCTCCTTTGACTCTAAACCTTAAATAAAAAAAACCTACTTAAACTTTTGAGGTTAACATAAACTAATATACATATGCATGGAAATGTAAAAAATACTATGCCTTCAATGTTTAAGGAGTTACACAAATATCATGACTTTAAATTGCTTTGTGTACCACTAAGAAATGTTATAATGTATATCTGGAGACTTGAGGGACAAAGTAATTGTACATGGGTTCTGTTTTATTTCTTAATGTTCCTTGAATTTATGTTCAAAATTAAGGTGTCAGCAATGGGGAAAAAAAGTCTACTGCAACTTCACAGGAAGAGGAGCCACCTGTGTGTTCCCCGACAAGAAGTCTGAGGGGGTTAGTGTGGGTGCCCCCCCAAGACCAACACCCTGACAGCCTGGTGTCACCATCTCAGTCCCATCCTGTAGGGGCTTGGGAGTGCTGACAAGGTGGAGACACGGGCACCTCAGGGCTGGGGTGCAACTTCTGGGCTCTAGTCTGATCCCTCCCAGCACCCCTGAGACTGGGTGGTCACTGGGGCAGGGTTTCTCAAGTCAGGGATGTTGATCTGAGTGAGTGTGGGGTTTGGGGTATGAAGTGGGTGTAGAAGGGCCTGGTGCATGGGCAGGTGAACATGGACTGGGGGATGAGGGTGGATGACTGTGGGTGCAAGTGTGGCTGGGATATGAGGTGACTGTGGAGACTGGAGAGTCCTCAATAGTCTCTGCTGGCCTGGGGGCACCCAGGGCACCCTCCGAGCTGACAGACCCTCCTCTGCTCACGGTCTGGGAGTGGCCAGTTGTCATGTCCCCACTGCTCTCCAAAGCCCATCTGCATGCCTGGGACAAGGGACACAGAGCTGGCCCTGAGTACTGGATTTCTGCCCAAACCACCAGAACCACAGGCCTCGATCCTGCTTCCTCATCTTGCCTCCTCCCACACCAGCCTTAGGCCTCCCAGAGGAGGTGTCCTTCCTCATGCAGTTATTCATCCACACTCACTTGTTCATTCCACAGCTCTCCTGGCCTCAAGGTCACTCCAGGGGGAGTCCCACCTCCAAAGAGGGCCCTGACACTTCTGATGGCATGTCTTCTGAGGGAGGCACAGTGAGCTGCTCAGGGGTCCATTGGCAAGCAACATCACATCCACCCTTGCTGAGCTACACAGCACACACAGAGATGGGAGACACAGCCACACAACACATCACAAGCACACAACTATATACATATCCCATTCTAACACAGTAACACACACAATCACACACAGTCACACACTAACCCATACATAATCATACCCCTTAGACACACACACACCTATACACACACTTCACGCAGTGACACACAAAACCCACACACAGTCACACATCCCACATAGCCTGAACTCACTGAACACTCACACACTCGCACACGAACCCCTTGTCTTCCGAAGTCCCCACAATCACACTCTTGCCCCACCTGCTGGCCTTGATCTGGGGCCTGAAGTCGCCTGCCTGCCACCTGGTGCGCCAGACCTGCTGGAAGGATGGAGGGGTCTGGCAGGGCGGGCAGTGACCCTGCTCTTTCTCTCTCTGTGTGTGTCTCTCTGTCTGTCCCCCTGCTGGCTCCACTCCGCTCCGGCCCTCCCAGGCCAGAATCACTTCTTGGCCCAAAGAAACCCCAGGTTCCTGGTTCAGTGAGTTCAAGCGTGGGAAAATGGTAAGGCGGCCAAGTTCACGGCCCTCTCCTATCTTCCAGAGTAAGCTGGCGCGCTGACCCAAAGAGCGCCCGTCCACCTGGTACAGTCAGTTCAAGCATTGGGTCTGCCACCCCAGATGGGCTGCAGGGTCCCCGCTGGAATCTTCATGGCTGGGTGGACCCTTAGCTCTGGGACGCTTCCATCCCTCCTTCCTTCTCCCCAAATGGCTCAGCTGTAAGCACCCAGGGTGACTTGAGGTTTAGTGAGCACAGATGCTGTGTGAGATGCTGGCTCCCTCCTCTATGTTCTTGTTCCTGTGAGCTGTGTCTCACTTTCTTTTTTTTTTTTTTTTGGTTTTTGGGCCACACCCTGTGATGCTCAGGGGTTACTCCTGGCTATGCGCTCAGAAGTTGCTCCTGGCTTCTTGGGGGACCATATGGGACGCCGGGGGATCGAACTGCGGTCCATCCTAGGCTAGAGCAGGCAAGGCAGGCACCTTACCTCCAGCGCCACCGCCCGGCCCCTCACTTTCAATCCCTAGCACCACATAAGGTCCCCCAAGGCCAGCAGGACTGGTCCCTGCACATAGAGTAGAAATATGCCCTGAGTACCACCAGGAGTATGGGGACCAAATAGGACAACAGAGTCACACTTGGTGGCTGGTTCTGGACTAGACCTTTTCCACCTATGGGGCCAGAGAATTCCTGCTTTGAGTGATGTGTGTGTACGTGTAGTGTGTGCTGTGTGTGAGGTATGTGAGTGGTGTGTTGTACCTATATGTATATGAATGTGTTTGTATTATGTACATTTTTTGGTGTTTGGGGGCCACACCTGGCATTGCTCAGGGGTTACTCCTGGCTCTGCACTCAGGAATCACTGCTGGTGGGCTCAGGAGACCCTATGGGAAGCTGGAGATTGAACCTGGATTGGCTACATGCCTGGCCAGCACCCTCCCCACTGTGCTGGCTCCAGCTCATATATGTATTGTTGTGCCCGAGTTTAGCCTGACTCAGCAAGCAGCCAGGACACAGAAGTGGGTAGGTAGGACAGTTTATGTAATCATGATGGGCCATGGGCCTCTTAATCCATTTGACCAACGATTTTACACTGCGGGGGTATTTCTATTCTAAAGCAACATCCCAGAGAGACATGTAACACAAGATTCACTTTGAGCTGCATTGTCTATAGTTAATACAAACATTTTAGGGGGCCTAGTGATTGCCCAGTGGGGAGAGTGTTTTCCTTGCATACAATGATCCTGATTTGGTCTTGGGCAACTCATTTGGTTCCCCCAAGCCCTCTAGGGGTGACCCCTGAGTACAGAGCCAATAGCCAGGCATCTTTGGTCACAATTTCTTTCTTTCTTTCTTTCTTTCTTTCTTTCTTTCTTTCTTTCTTTCTTTCTTTCTTTCTTTCTTTCTTTCTTTCTTTCTTTCTTTCTTTCTTTCTTTCTTTCTTTCTTTCTTTCTTTCTTTCTTTCTTTCTTTCTTTCTTTCTTTCTTTCTTTCTTTCTTTCTTTCTTTCTTTCTTTCTTTCTTTCTTTCTTTCTTTCTTTCTTTCTTTCTTTCTTTCTTTCCTTCTTCTTCCTTCCTTCCTTCCTTCCTTCCTTCCTTCCTTCCTTCCTTCCTTCCTTCCTTCCTTCCTTCCTTCCTTCCTTCCTTCCTTCCTTCCTTCCTTCCTTCCTTCCTTCCTTCCTTCCTTCCTTCCTTCCTTCCTTCCTTCCTTCCTTCCTTCTTTCTTTTTTCCTCCCCTTTCTCTTTCTTTTTTTGGGGGCCATACCTGCTGGTGTTCAGGCATTACTCCTGGCTCTACACTCAGAAATCACACATGGCAGGCTCAGGCAGCTATGGGGTGCTGGGAATGGAACCCAAGTCAGCCACATGCAAGGCAAACATCCTCCCTGCTGTGCTATTGCTCAGTGGCCCTGTTGTTCAATCAGAACTTCATAAAGCACGGAGAATCTTGAAGCTGTGGCTTTAACCACAAGGCTGCTGCTTTAACAATATAATATTACAGCCATTTATAGCACATCTCAATGCAGTGACTATAACAACTGCTAATGATATGAGTGGAATATGTATGCCTACATATGGTATGCATGACTGGGGTGGTTGCATGTATGTGCATGTATGGGGACATATTATTGATGGACTGGACACAAAGATAGTCTTGGGGGACTTGAGGGAACTCAGCTCTCCCGAGCCTAGCAAAATGAGGTCAGTGCTCAGCCCCCTAATGGGGGTTCACACTGGGGACAAGGTGCCCCCACAGGGCAGTGGCAGTAGGAGAGGCTGCCCCTGGCATGCGTGTAAATGGTAATGAGGGCCCAGGACTCTGCCCTGCCTGCCGAGCCCCCTCGTTGTCCGAGGCGTGTGTGAGCGCTGGCCGGCCAGGGGATTCAAGGAGCCGCCCCTTAAATCCCCTATTCTGCAGTTTTGCACGTCCCAGGGGGCCATTGCTGGCTCCTAATGGTTGTTTAGTGCTCCTGGGGAAGGGGGTATCTGGGCTGCCATGCTGCAGCCTGCTCTAAATACGCCCTCTCCACGCTGTGTAATTGGAGCGCTGGGCCCCATAAATCCCAGGAAATCGTTGTGCCGGCTCAGTATGGCTGGCTCCTGGGCAGGAAAACCTCTCCAAGCCCTCGACCCTGCACTGACCCTCAGCTGCCCCAGCACCAGGATCTGGGGTCCAGGCAGGAGGCAGAACCAGATGCAGGGGCGTGGTTATTGGGGGTGCAATTCAAACGAGGTGCTGGTAGCTGGGGTCACATAAGGGGTGGAACTGGGGCTGAAGGGGGGTGTGATGGGACACAGATGGGACAGGTCTTTTGGGCAATGGCCAGAAACAGCCCCTCCCATCCACCTTGGACCCAGTATGGCTCTTACCTCTCTGGGCCTGGGCCAACCACCTGTACCACACCAGGCACTCGAACCCTGGTTCTAATGGCTGTCTGCTGGCCTCGTTGCCCAGTTCTTCATGTTCAGACTAGGCCCTGCTGGTCCTGGCAGGGCTGAACCGGGGCACATCTCTGTGAAGTGGGCTGGAATGGAAGAGGGGCCCATGACCCCTGACCCTCCCATCCCTTCCCAGACCAAGAAAGGCTACCAGAAGACGGTGCTGGAGCTGGACACACCCAAGGTGGAGCAGGTGCCTGTGGTCAACATCATGTTCAATGACTTCGGAGAAGCATCCCAGAAATTTGGATTCGAAGTGGGGCCGGCTTTCTTCCTGGGTTAGGAGGCACCCTCCGGCCTCCCAAGACCAACCTTGTACCTCAGCGCCGTCTGTGAGGGTCCTGAACAGTGAAGGCCCCTCGCCCTTCCCTCACTTCATCTGTGCCCTGGTCACCCTGTGCTGGGCCAGACCCCAAACCCGGAGAGAGGGAAGGGAGAGACCAGCATCCCGCCATGGGGAGCGGCTGAATCACATGACCTAGAGATCCCATGTGCCTTCTCCAGGCCCCACCTCAGGGCTCCCCCCACCGCCTCGTGGTGCCACTGAGAATTGGGTTGTGGTGGAGGTGGCTGCGCTCGGAGACCAAGTATTTTTTACTGTTTTCGTTCAATTTGAAAATGCCCGTCTCCCCAGCATTCCAAGTACTCTGAGTGTGTGCATGGGCACCCCGCCCCACCACACCCCTTCCCACACCACTGGCAGCCCGGCAGCCCTCACCCCTGCTGCCCTTTCAAGGTGCTTCTTTCTGATTCTGTGAGCCTCGGTGGGTCCGTCTCTGCATCAGAAATGCTCGGTGTCCCCCTGCTGCTTACAAGCACAGAGAGAACCAGCCCACCCAGAGGATAGGAATATGGGGCACCATCCCACCCCTGTGTGAGGTGGGGAGTTGCCTCCACAGACAGGGCCGGGTCCCTCTGGTGCTTTCCAGGGTAGGCAGGATAGAGGATGCTCAGTCCCCTCCCCTCTCCCCTGCCTCTCCCCCAAGCCTAATGGTACTCCTTCCCCTTCCCTCATTGTGGGGCCCAGGTGAGGTTCTGGGCAGGAACAGCGCTGTGCCTGCAGCTGGTCGGTGAAAATAGGTGCTCATTTGTAAGCGTCTTTGTGGTGCTATTGGCATGGATGGGCCCCTGAAGGCTACAGCCTCCGTTTCCCACCTTTATCCGGCTCCTTCAACACAAACCGGGTGTGCACAGCCATGGGGGTCTCAGCCTAGCTGGGATCTCAAGGCAGGGGTGCACGCCCACCACACAGAGGCCACAGCAGGTGGGACCCGAAGACACGTGTTCGTGGTGCTAACTCGAGTCGAAGGCTGCCTTGCGGGGGGCCTCCACTGCCTCAGCTGGGACCAACTGGGCCTCTCCTGACCCGCAGAACCTGGACTGCAGAACGAACGTGGTGCATCCTAATCTGACCAAGGGGCTCCACCTCAGGGGTCAGGAAGGTCCCAGGGTCCAGCTAGGAAGGGCCGTCCCTTTACTGTGAAAAGCTGGTTGGCCGCAGGCCCTGGGAGGGAGATGTGACCTGGCACACTGTCCTTACCTGCCCTCCTGGGTACCCCGTGGCCACCCTGCACCCCAGGAGCAGCAGAGGCCCCCAGTACCCCACCAGCATCTGTGGAGTTTCCTGAGGACCCTCCTGGGAGAGTCTGAGGCCAGGATGCTCTCCCTTGCCGTGACCTTTGCCAGAAAGCCAAGACCCAAGGACTCCCCCCATCTAGGTCATGTGGTCCTGTCCGGACCCTCCCTCAGTCCTGAGGCCCCCACTTTTCCCTCTGTTGGTCCTTCCATGCTGATGTCATTTCTACTGACGTCAGACCTATGCGTTCTCCCAGGCCCCTGGCGACGATATATTGCAATAAAATCACTTCTTATATTTGCATCAAGTCTCTTGAACCTTTTTTCTTTTGTGGAGGTGCTCAGGGCTTCCACTTTTGGAAACCCTATGTGATGCCAGATATTGAACCCAGATTGCCCACATGCAAGGCAAGTGTCCCAAGGACTGTACTATCCATTTGGCACCGGTCACTGGCATACAATCATCCGGAAGAGTCAGAGGATCCAGTTTCTGAGCTTGGGGTCTTCCTGAAGAAGAAAGGGTGGCTGTGATTACTTGCTGTAATCCAACCATGGGAGAATGGGTCTGAAGAAGTGTTGCCTTGAGAATGAATATATATATATGTATACATATATGAATGAATATATATATATAAATTTTATTTAGTTATTTATTGATTGGCTGTTGGGCCACACCCAGCAATGCTCAGAATGGTTCCTCCTGGATCTGGACTCAGAAATCACCCCTGGCAGACTGGGGGACCATATGGGTGCCAGGAATTGAGCCAGGTTCCTTCCGGGTCAGCCCCAAGCAAGGCAAATGCCCTACATCATTCCAGGGGGGCCCCCCTCTGCCATCTTTATTGACCAGGTTAAATTCACCTGTGACATCACCTGGGAAGACATCTTTGACAGTCAGAAGGGCCTTCCTCATGATAATCCTAAATGGGTCTTTGTGTCTCAAACCCCTGGGTGAGGGGAAGAGGAAGCTAGGGCAGACAAGAGTCTTTGTTTTGGGTAGTGCAAGTTTGATCTCTGTCTATAGCAACATCTGTGTATAGCAACAGGTGACCAAGAGGGAGGTGGGGCTCACACAGTGAGGGTGGAGCATGGTACTATATAGAGGGCTGGCGCTGCAGCAGGCAGGAAGCACCCCCCAATTCAGAGTCAAGATCCTGGGACATCAGCTGGTAGCCAACCAAAAGGATGTGTCTGGGCAGGATGGTCGGGCTGGGCGTTATGCTACTGTTGGTCCCTGGCATTTTGGGCACTGATAATTGTCCAGGTAAGCTAGGCGGATGATGAGGGGAAGGGCAAGAGGGACAGCTACAGTGGACAGCTCCTGCAATCCTCATTCTGGATAACCTGGAACAGCAAAAGATATGCTTTGAGGCAACAAGCTAGGTCCCCTGAGAGTCTCAGGGTCACCCCCAGCCTCTCCTCCTCAGAAGTCTGAGAACAGACTCCACAGGGGCTACCTGAGGACCCAGGACATCATCTGAAAAACTGGGCTTAGAGCAGGGTCTGCTCTCACCTGCCTGGTTGAACTCTATCCCCAGCCCTACAGCAGACCCAAGGAACTGGGGCTGAAGACAGGGAACTGACCAGCAGGCCAAGAGGGGTCTGAAGGCTCTATCTCACTGTCTTTCTGCAGAGGTCAAGGTGCTGGGGGTGGGCAGCGAAGACAAGCTCGCCATTCTTCGAGGCTGCCCAGGACTGCCAGGAGCCCCTGGACCCAAGGGAGAGGCAGGGGCCGCTGGAGCGAGAGGTAGGTGGGACCACCCAATTCTTCTGCTCTGCCTGCTACCAGGACTGAGGCCAAGGGGATCAATCCAGCCCTAAACTCCCAGTGCCAGACATTGACCAGCTTGGGTGCAGATGGGGGACGGGATCTTCCACCTCAGAGTATCCCCACAGGGAGTTCTGGGGTGTTCAGGAAGAACCAGAAGGGAGCCCAGGAGATGGGGGCCCTGCTCCATGTTCCAGGGGAGGGCTGAACCCTGGGCTGCACCGTGAAGTCAGGATCCCTGGCAGTAGCTGGACTCCAGTTCTCCGCCACCAGATGCCAGGCACACAGCAGATCCAGCGAAGCCCTGGGAAAAATCAGTCTAGGACCCAGCCCCAGGGAAAGAGGGGGTTAAACATCCCCAGAAACCCAGTCCCAGGGAAGAGCAAACACCCTAGGGGATCAGAAGCCCCAGCAAAGTTCCTGGGGGTCAGAC
This sequence comes from Suncus etruscus, assembly GCF_024139225.1. Taxonomy (NCBI): domain Eukaryota; kingdom Metazoa; phylum Chordata; class Mammalia; order Eulipotyphla; family Soricidae; genus Suncus; species Suncus etruscus. The sequence goes on along the minus strand of NC_064852.1, from coordinate 20,119,819 downwards.
ACCTCAGCTGAGCCCAGGGGAAGTCAGGCACCTCCAGCCAGGTGACAAGGGGTATCAGCCACCCCAGGGGAGGTCAGACCAGACCCCAGCTGAGCTCAAAATGCACCTTGGTGTTTTCAGGGGAACGAGGCCCCTCTGGAGCCCCCGGGAAGGCAGGACCCCCTGGACCCAAAGGTAAGAAAAGGGGTGCTCTGACAACCCCAGATTAGATCTGGATGGAGGGGAGTGGGGATTCCAGGGATTTCTTCCCAGAGCCCACCCTTATGTGAGGACCTGCATCAGCTCAGCCCAGCACACAGGGCTTCTTCCTTGGAGAACCAGATAGGGCCGGGTCCCCACACTTGGGTCCTGACTGCAGCATGGGCCTGAGGCCCCTGAGCACAGCAGCCTTCAGCTGACCCTTTTCCTCCTGCAGGACCCCCAGGAGAGAAGGGAGAGCCTGGGGAGAAAGGTGAGCCATGATCAGACAGGGCTGGCTGGATGGGGAGGGGGATGGAGACCAGCTGGGACATTAACTGGGGGGCAGGGATAAGCATCCTGGGCTAGAGAGTGAGGAGGCCCCTTAGCAATTCTGGCTAGATCCTGAAAAGAGGTCCAGCTTGACCCCAACTGTCCTGAGTCCCACCTTCTGAATGTGCTTCTGGGAGCAGGAGCTCATGTAGGGCTGAGCTGGGCTGACACATCACACCCACCATGCCCAGGGATGACATGTCCACACCCATCAAGAGGACCTTCTGTCTCCAGACCAGGAGACCGGGAAAGTTCCTACTTTGGGGACTCCGATATGAATGGACAAAGTCCCATGTGCTTCCCAGACCCCTTTAACCCCCGCACAGTCGCAGTGAAGGGCCTGTCCTAGATAGGTCCTGTGAACAGCTGTCCCCTCTGCAGGGGCACTGGAGGATGTGGGCCTGGACATCCACTTAGAGCCTCAGTTTTCGAGGAACCAATAAGGCCAAGGCACACAGAGAACCCGGCTAGAGGGTGCTGGGTGAGGGCACAGAAATCTGAAGGTACCCTGCTGTTGGCTGAGGGGAGGCCTAATGACAGTAACAGTGCCCGTTATATCTCCCACAGGAGATTCCTGGGATGCCGAGCAGTGTGACACAGGTAGGTGGGGCCACAGCAGCCAGTGGCCCTAGGTGTCAGGGCCTGAGGGGTGAGGATTCGGAGTCTGTCTGTCTGTCTGTCTGTCTGTCTGGTCTAGATTGGAGATGCCAGTGACCTGTCCTCCCAATGAGACTGGCCAGAGGTTACCCCCACCTGAGTCCAGCTGCCCAGGGTATCCTATTCAGGTTCAACCTGAGTTCACTTTCCTAGGTTACCCTCAGGGGTCCATCCTTGGTACACCCCAGGTACACCCACCATCCCTAGCATCTAGGGTTCACTCCCAGGATCTACACCCCAGGTCCACCATCCCAAGGTCTTCCTAGGCTTCCACCAAGGTCCATCCCCAGGATCCACTCAGAATCCACCCTGCACTCCCTATGCCCTTGCCATCCTTCCCTGTCCAGGCCCACGGAGTTGCCACCAGCTGCTGTCCCGGGGCCATGTTCTCAATGGCTGGCACAACATCTTTCTGCCTGACTGCCAGCGTGTGGAGGTGCTGTGTGACATGGACACGGATGGCGGAGGCTGGACTGTGAGTAGCAGCAGGATGAGGTGGGCCTGTGCTGGACACAGGGAAGGGTGCATGGCCTCCAAGTCCTGCTCACTGTAGGAGCCGCATCCCTGGCCTCAAGCCAGGATAATCAGAAATGTGGTAGGGGGAGCCCAAGACCCACATGGGAGAGGCACTGAGAGGCCTACTGCCCCCACCCTTGTGGCCATGGGTGTCATTGTCCTGTCTGACCCCAGGCCCAGTGTCTCCTAATCCCCTGATCTCCTGTGGCCCCCTGGGGTTCGGGATCCTTTTCTGTGCCCCCAGGTTTTCCAGCGCCGCAGCGATGGCTCCGTGGACTTCTACCGGGACTGGGAATCCTATCGCCGTGGCTTTGGCAGCCGGCTGGGCGAATTCTGGCTGGGCAATGAGAACTTGCATGCGCTCACCTCCCAGGGTAGGCATCACACCCCATCATCTTCCCAATCATAGGGTGGCTCAGGGGCTCCCGCCCCCAACATAGTACATCTGTCCTGAGACTCCTCATCACCACGTCCTATTACCTACCCTGGTCACAGCCCAGAAGCTGGTGTTTGGGTGACTTTTGTCCCCATCCTCTGCCCATGAATCTGCAGTGATCCCTTACTGGCCAGATCTGGGGTGACCCATGACCCCCTTCCCACAGGCACCTGGGAGCTACGAGTGGACCTGGTTGATTTTGAGGGCAACCGCCAGTTTGCCCACTATGCATCATTCAAGATAGGCAGCGAGAGTGAGCAGTACCCACTGCTGCTGGGGGACTTCGTGGGGGGCACCGCAGGTAAGGGCCACAGCCCAGAAACCAGGCAGGGGGCTCCTGGCTCTGTGCCCCTCCCAGGCTGCTCCGGATGTACTTCTCCCTCTATCCTGAAGGGGAGCTAGCGAGTCATGCACCTGGGAGGTCCCTTGCCCAGCAGAGGTTGTGACTCATCTGAGTAGTGGGGTGATAGCCCTGAGGTGCCCTCAGTAGGCACTGAAAGCCACATTTCTCTGGGCTCACAGTTGACCCCTGATGCCACTCAGAATGACCCTGTGGATACCTGGCCACAGAGGTTGGCTGTGACATCGTTGCACTTGGCCTGCTTTTGCGTGTTGACCCAAAATATAGGGTCTGGTCTGTTAGTAATGACTGTTGTGTCTGAATTGGGGTGCCCGGAAATGCCCTGCTCTTACTGCCACCATGGTCAGAAGGGGATCTGCACCCCATTCTGTAGATAGGGACACTGGGCAGGCCTATCTGAGCTGAGTACTGAGGAGGGGCCTCAGAACAGATGTGGGGTCCTGCAGTCCTGGAGCCTTAGATAGGGCCTGAGCTTGTGTTTTCCCTCAATGCTGTCCTTCCTGACTCTCAAGGCCTTATCTGTACAATTGGGGATAGGTTGGAGGTGACTGGCTGGGTGGGGGAGAACCTGCAAGAAATCCCTATCTCTGCAGGTGACTCCCTCAGTGTGCACAAGGGCCATAAATTCTCCACCAAAGACAGAGACAATGATAACTACAATGCCAACTGTGCTGTATCGTACCAAGGCGCCTGGTGGTACTACGAGTGCCATGTGTCCAACCTCAATGGCCGCTACCTGGGCGGCAACCATGGCAGCTATGCCAACGGCATCAACTGGCATACGGGGAAGGGCTACAACTACAGCTATAAGATATCAGAGATGAAGGTACGACCTGTTTAGGGGTTGTGCAGCCCTACGTGTCCAATGATGCCCTGCCCTGTCTAGGGTGCCTGATATCACCCCACTGCACCCAGTCAAAAATGATGTTGAATTTGAGCCTCTTCCTCCCACATCCCAGTGGGGAGTACTGTTCCCTTAGTCCCATCACCTCTGACCTCCCTACATGTCATAGCCCCCCTTGCTCCCCATGTTTCCCCCAAGTTCTTCCCTTTACCCCATGTTATAAAAATGTTTGCATCCTGGTGTGTCTGCTCTGATGGTGTGTGCCTATGCAGGTGGCAGGCCTCAAGGGTGCAATCTCTTCCAGACCCCATTAGGACACATTTGAGCATCAAAGATAAACCTGGTATGGGCCAGAAGTGTCCCTAACCCGGTGCTCTCCCCCTTCGCGAGGGGCGATAGCTGACTTTGTTACACCGCCTCCCTGCTCTATGAGAATCACAATGAGAGGTGCAGGTTGGGGTATCAGGGCCTTCATCAGCCCTTTTTGGGGGTTCAGAGTGAATTGGTACAGCCCCAAAACCATCTCTGGCTGAGCTGGGAGATGAGAAGTGGGTCTATCTTGTCCCCAAATCTCAGGGACTTGTCTTACCCTGGTGGTTCTCCAGGAATCATCCCAGACAGGCCATTATCCACATGCCCAGCTGTGAGGTGCTTTCCAGGACCCGGATCCCCCCCCCCCCCAGATGCATTGCCTGGCTGTGTCGGGTTGGGGGATGCCTCAGCAATCTTGAGCTGGGAATTTTGTTCCTTCCTTCAGAGGCAAATGGTCTACATGTGCTCTGGTCTTCAGCAAAGATTCTACCTCTTCCGGAGAGTGTTTTGCTTAATCCATTGTAGTCCTTCTAATCCCCTCTATCCTTCCACACTGACCTCTGCCCAGGACAATCTCACCCTGCTCCTATCTCTCGATTTCTCTAGGCCACAGGGCCAGGGCTAGGAGGGCCCATGTGCCAGGCCAGGAGTGGGACCCCAATTTTAATACCAGCACCACATGGGCCTAAGCACTGAGTGCATTTCAGACTGGGCGAGTAGCACAGTACATGGTTCCAAGTCCCCTGAGCACTTGCTGAGGAGTCTCTTAAAGTAAAATGAGATCAAATCAAATGGAGGTCAGAGAGGTTTATCGCATAGTGGTAGGGCATTTGCTTTGCAAGCGGCCGACCCAGGACTGACAGTGGTTCAAATTCCGGCATCCGATATGGTCCTCCATGCCTGCCAGGAACAATTTCTGAGCACAGACCCAGGAGTAATCCCTGAGTTACACTGGGTGGCTCCCCCAAAGAAGAAGAAATCAAATGAAGAAAGGAAGAATGTCTGCTGGGGTTCCCTTCATGACAGCACTGAGTGTGCTCAGACCTGGCCTTTCCCTCTTTCCCTTGGTGTTGGAGGCCCAGGGGGTCAGTCCCTCAGGGGGAGTGCGGGGCATGTGAGTAAGGAGGTGTGGGGGTGCTGAAAAGGTGAGAGGCAGGCACAGGAGTCTTCAGAGCTGTAATCATAGCTGGGATGTCCTGTCTAGCCACACCAGTTCTCTAAAAGCAGAGAAAGGCCAGTTCCCCACAAAGAACTCCACATTAAGGTGCTTCTCACCAAAGTCCTCCCACAAAAGGGGTGAAGAGATGACACCAGGGACCAGGACTCAGTCCAGAGCATAGCCAGGTTGACTCAACCCCCTCTCCCCCAAAAATAAAAATGGAGCAAACTTGGGCTAAAGAAGGAAGAGGAGGGATTTTAACTGCCAGGGTTTTGTGGTACAGTTGCTGGTTCTAAAATCTGGTTCTAGCACACAGCCCTCCCCTCCCCTCCTCTCCTGCCAAAACACTGTCTTAGGGCCAGTTCCCTCAGGGAGGGAGAAGCTTCCTTGTCCAGTGCCAGGATAATAGAGGGGGGCTGTAGTGCATAGGGAACTGAACTTTTGGGGGTGAGTCCCACTATCCCCCACATCCTGCCCTGTTCTGGCTAGCAAGAGACCACCCAGACCTGGCACCCACTTTCTTGGGACTGGAGCCCACGAGGCCTCAAACTCTTCCCTTTGCCCTCTTCATGCCCTTTGCCCCTTCATAGGAAATGACAGGCAGATCATGCTTCTCCCCTTCCCCTGCTTGATTCTGCACTTCCTGCAGGGCGTCACATCAGGGTTCCTGAACTTTCAAATTGCTGAGTGGGTTCTGGCTCCCTTTGACAGAGGAAGTGGGCAAAAGCACATGCTGAGCTGGGCTCTTTCCTTCCCGAATCTGGGTTCGCATGTTTGGGCTTTTTGAGAGCACTGGGGGTAGGGTGGGGTGGGGTGTCTCAGGGTTGGCTCTGCCAACCTGGGTGGGAGCAGGAGGGCACTGTGCTGCTTAGACCTGACCAGTGGGGACCCTCAGAGCACCCAGAAAAGCTCCTGCTCCAGGAGAAGTGGGGATTGGGGAATGTGATTTAGGGGGCGGCTCCAGGTATGTGTGAAGCATCCCTGTACCCCAAGAGATGAATCAAACTCTTCCATAGTCCCCAATCCCCCCATACAGGAGCCTGTGCTAAAACTCTATCCAAATATCTGTGTTAGAAATGGGGCCAGAGAGATAGCATGGAGGTAAGGCATTTGCCTTTCATGCAGAAGGTCGGTGGTTCAAATCCACGCATCCCATATGGTTCCCTGAGCCTGCCAGGAGCGATTTCTGAGCATAGAGCCAGGAGTAACCCCTGAGTGCTGCTGGGTGTGACACCCCCCCCAAAAAAAAGAAATTTCTCTACCCCTGCTCTTCCCCCTACATATACACACACAAATGCACACACACAAGCCCACCTGCACCATAGGACCCCAGGACAGAGCTGTCAAACTATAAAAGGCGACATTTAATTTTAAACAAAGTGGGGCTCTAAGAATAAGTTTGTCCTGATCTCACTCCTTTCACATGAAGCCATCTGCTCCCTCAGATGCAGATGGACAAAGGGGTGTACTCTAGACTAAGGTGTTCATGCCTGGCTAACCAGGATTCAGGACAATGAGTTAGGACAGGACTGGTGGGTGCTTCTCTAGGGGAAAGGATAGGCCACCCAAATACAAGCCTAACCTTGAACTCGCCTGCATTCAAGTGAATTGGCTTTGGACCCCAAGTCACAGGCTAGCCAGGCTCTGGGCATTTTCTGAGGCTTTGGAGTTTCTGCTGTGCCGTTTCTCCTGAGAAAGATCCCTGATTCTCAGGGTCCAAAGCAGATCAAGCCGAGACAGTGCAACTGTGTGAAATTTCTGGCTGAGAGAAAGTGGGGGAGAGGGGAGGGTGGGACAGCAGGGAAGGTGTCAGGAGGGGCTGCAGAAACAGAACCTAAGTAGAAAATGGGGCTCCAGGAGAAACAGGGTGAGCCCCAATTTCTCCCATTACAGCCTGGAGAGGGCTGTTCTCACCCCATCACAGTCACAAGGGAGCTGCTCTGTTTGTGGCCAGGGGCCTTAAGTATAATGTCCTTCCACCTGCATGAGGACCACAGAGGCAGACCAGGTCTGTGGGATGCTGGGGGTAGAAGCCAATCCATGCATCACACCCCCACTATGCCATTGAGCTTATCACAGTCCAGTCATGCAATCTGACAAGTTGCAAGGATTTATCAGAACCCAGCACTGTGCTGGGTTTCTGTTACCAGATACTGGGGTCTCCTAGAAGGCTGTCTCCCATCACCTGGAGACACCCACATACCCAGCTACACCATCAGAACAGACACATCAGGCAGCAAACACTTTTATAACATGGGGTTAAGGACAGAACTTGGGGAGTCACGGGGATCCAGGGGGACTTTGACAAGCAGCGATTGTCAGGATGCAGGTGGTGAAAATAAGGGACAGCACGCCCACTGAGATACAATAGGAAGATGCTCTGGGTTGCCAGATTGTGAGTCCCGATGACAGGCCACGGCATCATCCTAGACTGGGTCAGGGTGAGGAGTGATCAGGTCCCCTAGATGGAGTGGGGCATCATTGGAGATACCATGGGCTGCACAGCCACTAGACAGGCCGCAGCTTCATCTCTGATATCTTATAGCTGTAGTTGTAGCCCTTCCCAGACTTCCAGTTGATTCCGTTGGCAAAGCTACTATGGTTGCCGCCCAGGTAGCGGCCATTGAGATTGGACACATGGCAGTTGTAGTACCACCAGGCTCCTTGGTACGTTATGGCGCACTGAGAGCCATTACTATCATTGTCTCTGTCTTTGGTGGAGAATTTCCGGTCCTTGTGTGAACTGAGGGAGTCACCTACAGAAAGATGGGAGTTCCTGAGACTACTTGCCAATTTCCCCACCAGCTGGTCACCTCTGGCCTGTACCCCATTGTGCAGATATGGCCTTGAGAGCCAGGGAAAACTATTGAGGGGCAACACAGAGGCTTGGGAATATCCAGGGCCCCAGGACTGGAGAACCCCACATTTGTCTGAGCTCAGTTCAGACAGACCTGCTCAGCATCTCCATCTGCAGAATGGAGTGCAGATCCCATCTGACTGTGGATGCAGTGAGAGCTGAGCATTTTAGGGTACACCAATTCAGACACCACACAGGTGTGTTGACCCTCAGTTTTAGACAGACACACATAAGTAGGCAGAAGGCAATGATGTCACAGCCAACCTCTGTGTCCACAGGCTCATTCTAGGGTGGCATCAGGGATGAGCTGTGAGCCCAGAGAAATGTGGCTTTTAGTGCCTACTGGGGGCACCTCGGGGCCACGACCCTCAGCTGGGCCAGGGACCTTCCAGATGCACCGACTCCCACCACCAACTCGATAGCTTCCCTTCAGGATGGAGGGAGAAGTGCTGCCCTCACCTGCGGTGCCCCCCACAAAGTTCCCCAGCAGCAGCGGGTACTGCTCACTCTCGCTGCCTATCTTGAATGACGAATAGTGGGCATACTGGCGGTTGTCCTCAAAGTCAACCAGGTCCACTCGCAGCTCCCAGGTGCCTGTGAGAAGGGGGTCATGGGTCACCCCAGATCTGGCCGGTAAGGGATCACTGCAGATCCATGGGCAGGGGATAGGGACAAAAGTCACCCAAACCCAAAAGTCACCAGCTTCTGGGCCATGACCAGGGTAGGTAAAGGACGTGGTGATGTGGAGTCTCAGGACAGCTGCACCATGTTGGGTGTGGGAACCCCTGAGCCACCCCTGTAACTGGGGAGAAGATGGGGTGTGATGCCTACCCTGGGAGGTGAGCGCATGCAAGTTCTCATTGCCCAGCCAGAATTCGCCCAGCCGGCTGCCAAAGCCCCGACGGTAGGACTCCCAGTCCCGGTAGAAGTCCACGGAGCCATCGCTGCGGCGCTGAAAAACCTGGGGCACAGAGCAAGGGTTCCGAACCACAGGGGGCCACGTGAGATCAGGTATTGGGACACACTGGCCATGGGATTAGACAGGACGATGATGCCCATTGCCACAAGGGGCATCAGGTATCGTAGTGCCTCTCCCGGGTAGATCTTGGGTTCCCCTTACCACATTTCTGATTGTTCTGGCCTTGGGGCCACGGACATGGCTCCTGCAGTGAGCAGGACGTGGAGGCCACATGCTCTTCTCTGTGTCCAGCCCAGGCCCACCTCATTCTGCTGCTACTCACAGTCCAGCCCCCACCATCCGTGTCCATGTCACATAGCACCTCCAGGGGCTGGCAGTCAGGCAGGAAGATGGTGTGCCAGCCGTTGAGAGCATGACCCTTGGACAACAGCTGGTGGCAGCTCCGTGGACCTGGACAGGGAGGTACGGCCGGGGGCCCGGAGTGAATTCTGGGTGGATCCTGGAGGTGGACCTTGGAATGGTGAACCTGGGGTGTGGACCCTGGGAATGGACCCTGGATGCTAGGGATAGTGGACCTGGGGTTTACCAAGCATGGACCTCTGGGAAAACCAGGAAAACTAGTGAACTAGGGGGTTAAACCTGAGTAGCTGGACTCAGGTGGAGGTGAATTCTGGCCAAAATGGGTGCGAGGACAGGCCACTGACATCTCCAATCTAGACTAGACAGATAGACTTCTGGGCCACACCCCTCAGGCCCTGACTCTTAGGGCCACTGGATGCTTTGGCCCCACTCACCTGTGTCACATTGTTCAGCCTTCCAGGCACCTGTGAGGACACAGCAGGAACTGTTACTGTCATTTGGCCATACCCCAGCCAACAACAGGGTGCCCTTAGACTTCCATTTCCTGCCTGTTAGCACACTCTGGCTAGGCTCTCTGTGTGCCTTGTCTTTGCTGAGGTCCTGGGGAAACTGAGGCTATGAGTGGATGTCCAGGTCCACATCCTCCAGTACCCCTGCAGAGGGGATAGCTGATTGCAGGGCCATTCTGGGGCAGGCCCTTCACTGGGCTGTGGGGAGTGTGGGGTGCTGTAGGGGACTGGGCAGCACAGGAGACTCTGTCCATTCAGAACAGAGTCTCCACAGCAGGAACTGTGGAGGGGGGAGAGGGTCCCCTTGATGGGTGGGGACATGTCATCTCTGGGCCTGGTGAGTGTGATGTGTCAGCCCAGCTCAGCCCTGTGTGAGCTCCTGCTCCCAGAAGCACATTCAGAGAGTGGGACTCAGGACAGTTGGGGGCTGAGTCTGGCCTCTGTTCAGGGTCTAGCCAGGAGTGAAGTGCCAAGGGGCCTCCTCACCCTCTAGCCCAGGATGCTTGTCCCTGCCTCCAGCTGATGTCCCAGCTGGTCCCCCGTCCCCCCCACCCCCTGCATCCCCCTTCCCATTCAGCAGACCCCTGTCTGGCTGTGGCTCACCTTTCTCCCCAGGTTCTCCCTTCTCTCCTGGGGCTCCTGCAGGAGGATGAGGGTCAACTGAAGGCAGGGACCTCAGGCCCATGGCGCAGTCAGGACCCAAGTGGGGGACTCGGCCCCATCTGGTTCTCCGAGGAAGAAGCCTTGTGTGTTGGGCTGGACTGATGTGGGTTTTCCTATGGAGATGGGCTCTGGGGAAAGGCCCCTGGGACCACCCACCCTCTTCACTCAGGCCTGATCTGGAATCCCCAGAGCACCTCTTTTCTTACCTTTGGGTCCAGGGGGCCCTGCCTTCCCGGGGGCTCCAGAGTAGCCTCGTTCCCCTGTAAACACCAAGGTGCATTCTTGAGCTCAGCTGGGGGTCTGGTTTGATCTTCCCTGGGGCTCAGCTGAGGTGTCTGACCCCCTGGAGCTTTGATGGGGGTTCTGATCCCCTAGGTTGTTTGATCTTCCCTGGGGCTTGGCTGTGGTTGTCTTTTCGCCCCTAGGGCACTGCTGGGCATGTCAAAAACCCCCCTCCCCTCCCCACACTGTAGAACTTGCTCCTGGGCTGATTTTTCCCAGCGTTTCTCTGGATCTACTGTGTGCTTATGTTTAAGCTGTGTGCCTGGCTTCTGGTGGGGGAGAACTGGAGTCCAGCTACTGTCAGGGGTCCTGACTCTAGGGGGAAGACTGACTCAGCCCTCCTCTGGAACATGGAGCAGGGCCCCTCGTTTGCTGAATATCCCCAGCATTCCCTGTACAGAGAGACTGTTGTGGAGGATCCTGCCCACCAGCTGCATCCAAGCTGGTCAATGACTGGCACTGAGAGCTCAGGGCTGGATCCCCACCACCCAAGCTCTAGTGGGGGGGGGGGGGAACGCTCTCTCTGTTTGATCCCCTTGGCACAGGTCCTGCCAGCTGGCAGAACAGAATTGAGTGGTCTCACCTACCTCTCTCTCCAGCAGCCCCTGCATCTCCCTTGGGTCCAGGGGCTCCTGGCAGTCCTGGGCAGCCTCGAAGGATGGTGAGTTTGTCTTCGCTGCCCAGCCCCAGTATCTTGACTTCTGCAAAGAGACAGCGAGACAGCGCCTTCAGCCCCCCCCTTGGGTTGGCTGGGCAGCACCCACCCTCACCCCCCAGTTCTTTGGGTTTGTTGCAGGGCCAGGTTTGGGGTGCAGTCAGGCAGGTGAGAGGAGACCCTGCTGTAAGTCCAGTTCCCCAGATGGTGTCCTGGGTCCTCAGATAGCTCCTGTGTGGCCTATTCTCAGGGTCCTGGGACTGGGGGTGACCCTGAGACTCTCAGGAGGCCTAGCTTGTTGCCTCAAGACACGTCCTTTGCTGCTCCAGATTATCCAGAGTGAGGGATGCAGTTGTTGTCCACTGTAGCTGTCCCTTCAGCCCTCCCCCTCATCACTCACTCCCACTCACCTGGGCAGGTATCAGTGCCCCAGATGCCAGGGGCACACAGTAGCAGCAGCAGCAGGCCCAGCCTGACCACCCAGCCTGGCCACATTCTCTTGGCTGGCGACCAGCTGTCAACTGAGAATTTTCTGACTGTCCTGGGGGTGCTTCCTGCCTCCTGCTGTGCCAGACCTCTATATAGCACCATGCTCCACCCTCACTGTGTGACCACCACTTCCCTCTTGGTCAACTGTTACTATACACAGAGATCAAACCTTACACTACCCCAACAAAGACTCTGCCCTGAGGCTGACACTGGCTGGGGGTGACCTTGAGGCTCCTTTGGAATTAAGCTTGTCTCCTCATTCAGGTCATTTATGTCAGCACAAGCAGGAGGTGATAAGGCACCTGTGAGTATAGGTGTACAGGAAGCACTGGGAACATGTAAGGCGTGGGAACACGGGAAAAGTGAAGAGTGTAGAGAGCACTGGAGCACAGGGAGAATCGGGGAGCACAACCATGAGCTTGACCCTAACTTTCATACTGAGCAGGAGTCTGCCGTCCTGGGTACTGGTCACTTCCTCAGGCCCTGAAGTTGCTCCATTGAGTTGTGGCCCAGGATCAGGTGCTCAGAGTTGCTCCAACTCCAGGCCCCATCTAGTACCCAAATCACAGCTTCTAGATTTGCAGGTGGAGAAGCTACATCCTGGTAGGACCCAGACTGGCATCAGACCACGGAATACAGAAGGGTTATTGGGCTGCCCTGTTGGCAGAGGCTGGGTCTGGCCCCTCCTAGTCCTGGGGATCCCCTCTATGGCCATTTTCAGAAGCATAACCCAGGAATGACAGAGCGCCCCACTAAGTGGGAAGAGTTAGCTGACCTGCTTCAGGCTGTGTGACCTAGGGTCAATGGCTTGATCTAAGTCTTCTGCAGTGACCCAGTGACACAAAATTTTTATGAAGTGAGAGGCTCCAACATGGGGTCAACAATAAACCAGGAGGTCCCCATCTTTGTCCTTCTCCCTCTCCCCCTGTGCTTCCAGCGGCCCCCCTCCCAGCTCTGTGCCCAGATCAGTGTCAGTTTCTGTTCCTGGTTGCAGGATCCAGGGCTGCAGGATGCTATTGTAAGTGTCAATGCAGGAGGGGCTTACCTCCTTTTCTGTAGCCCCCACCTCTCCACCCCACAATTGGGCTGGTCAGCCAGCCACAAGTGTGGACATGTGGCCAGCACCCCATGGGTGCACAACACTGGAGCAACCTCCACCATTTGAGGGGCCAATTTGGGCCACATTCAGTGATGCTCAGGGGTTACTCCTGGCTCTGTGCTCAAACATCACTCTTAGTGGACTCAGGGAACCTTTGGGGTTCCAGGGACCAAATTCCAGGGACCAAAACGTTAGCCACAATTCTAGGTCAGCGACCTCTCTGCTGTGCAATTGCCTCAGACCCCACTACCTCCATGTCAGCATCAGAAAACATACGTCACAGCCAGAAGAATCCCCACCGCAATTTTTTTTTTTTGGTTTTTGGGCCACACCCTGTGACGCTCAGGGGTTACTCCTGGCTATGCGCTCAGAAGTTGCTCCTGGCTTCTTGGGGGACCATATGGGACGCCGGGGGATCGAACCGCGGTCCGTCCTAGGCTAGCGCAGGCAAGGCAGGCACCTTACCTCCAGCGCCACCGCCCGGCCCCCCCCCCACCGAAATTTTACTAAGGGGAGAGAGCTTCAATGCTGCAGGATGTGGGCCCAGGTAAGGAGGAGGACAGAGCAGAGTCTGAACTGCAGGAGATGGAAATGAGGGCTGCAGGCAGCTGTGGAAACCCATACCCACACTCACACCCCCCCACACACCCACACCAGCTGCTGGGATGAGGTTTCAGGAGCCCTGTAACACCGTTGGATCTACCCTGTGATGCTTTCCCTAACCATCTGGCAGATGGAACTCCCTGTAGAAAAACTGTTCCAGAGGGGCCTACCCCATAGAACCACTGCTCCAGGGGTTCTCCTAGAACAGAAGTCTCGAGACAACACTCCAGAGATGGGGAAGGACAGCACAAAGGGGGCGCCATTCCCCTATAAGCAGAGGTCACACTCAGCCTTGATTCTGGCCCTCCCTTCTCTCTCACAGAGAACTCTGGTTGAAAGAAATAAGGCTACTTTTATGCCCCGTTGTGCTGCTCCCAAACAGTCCCAAATTCCCAACGTTTTGTTTAACTTCTCCCTGGTGCCTCACATTCCTGGCTGCCCATTTCTGGTATCCTGAACCTTGCCCCTATAAGGGTCTGAGTTAACTACTATTGGTGCTGAGAATCAAAGACCGCTTCTGATAATGCAAAGCACAAAAGGGCGTTTATTCAGCTAGAGGAGGTCCAAGTCTCATCCTGTTGGACCCCAGACACTGAAGCTATGAGCAACAAGCCTATAGCAGTTTGAAAGTTTGCTCACCCCTTCCTCTTCCCTTCCCAGATCCTGCTCCCCCTAGCATTCCCAGGCCGAATTCCGAGAAAATGAGATGTCAGTTTGTATCATAGAGTGGTCAAGGCCTCCTTGTTATAAAGGCTGTTTTGTTTTTCAGGCCAAATGGTATCAGAGCAGATAAGGGATGTGAGGGAAGCAGGAGTTGGGACTGTGAGATGTGAGAACCAATCATAAATGCTGTGAAAGTTAAACTGTTTTATTCTGGGGTCAGAGAGATAGCATGGAGGTAGGGCATTTGCCTTGCATGCATGCATGGTTCGAATCCTGGCATCCCATAGGGTCCCCTGAGCCTGCCAGGAGTGATTTAACTCAGGGCCATTGTCTTTTCACAAAACTGGGCCTGACTAGCTGAATAAACTCTCCCTTTGCATTTTACATTATCAGAGGTGGTTTTTGTCCCTCAGCACCGGTTGGGTTATCTGCTCGGACCCTAACATTCCAACCAGGGGAGTCTTTAATTTGTTTTTGTTTTGGGGTCACACCCGGCAGCACTCAGGGTTTACTCCTGGCTCTACGCTCAGAAATCGCTCCTGGCAGGCTCAGGGGACCATATGGGATGCTGGGATTTGAACCACTGTCCTGCATGTGAGGCAAACACCCTACCTCCATACTGTCTCTCCAGCCCCAACCAGGGGAGTCTTGACAAGGACCCTGAATCAAATCTTCAAGCAGTTTATATAGAAACCACAAGCATTAACAGCACAATCATTTCATTGTAGAGATGTCTTGATTCATCACTGATATTTTTTGGCTCAACTTCGGTTGTCTTGGGATACTCTCAAACTTTGGTGATTCAAGGAACCTTAACCTATTGAACATTCCAAGCTCACTCAACCTCTACTTCCTCATTCTTAGAGGGTAACAACTTTGGTTTTACCTGTCTCAAGAACTACTTGTGATTGTCTTAGTTTGGGCCCTAGTCATGAACCCAGGAGGTCTTGGTTCTTTCACACTCTACTCATATCCCAGTTTCTCTTGCTTTATATAAGCATTGTTAGAATGGGATAAAGTGTCTCTCTGGTTATCAGCCTGGGACCCATTCTTTCCTGGTCATCAACTGGAGGTTGCCAGCTGAATGGGTAGACATAAACCCCACTGGCCAGCATCCTACCCCACCCCAACGAGCATAAAGTCACCACCACCAGACACTGGGACCAGGTAGGATTTCTTCCCAGCTGCAGGGTTCTGCTACATGAGCCTATGGGCAGGAGGACACAGACAACCCCTGCTTAGGTGGGACCAGCCCTCCACAGCCCAGGCCCTGACCTATAAGTGGGCAAAGGAAGTGGGTGTGTGGCCTGTGGGCTAGGGCACTCTGGAAGGTACAAATGGATTCTGAGAGGGGACAAGTCCTGGAGACCAGCCAGGAGGGAAAAGACAGTCATGAACATGCATTGCAATGGCCAGGTTTACAGAGTGTGACTTCCAGCCCAGAAAGCTGTTGAGGAGAGAGCAGCCCAATGGGGCTCTCCCATCCCCATGCTGGCCTGAGTTCGAGATCTGGGCCTGCCCAAACCCCCAGATTGGCCTTTTGGTAACCTCCAAAAGGTAATCCCTTATTGCTGTTAAGGATGCGGGAAAGCAGGAGGGCCAGAATGAGAGGGGTCCCCTCCCGCCAGGGATCCCTGCAGGGGGATAGGAAACAGTGGGGTAACCCCCTCGTGGCAGCTCTTGGTGTAAACTTGTCAGCATTAAGTACCTGCCAGGCACAGAGACAGAAGAACAGGATATTGGGGTAATGGTCTGTGCTGAGGAAATGAGAATTTCTGTTTCAGGAAGCAGCTGATCTGGGGGCACCCCAGGACCATGCTGTGCTCAGTGTTCTCTTGGAGAGGCTGAAGAACCTACCCCAAGCTCTGTGTCTAATGTCTTAGCTGAGTCCCCAGGCCTGGGCACAGTGGAGAAAGGGCCACCTCCCTTGTGACTCAGTTCCTTTCCTGGTCCCTAAAGTAGGCAACACCTAGCAGAAGGGTGTGTGTATGTGCTTTGACATGCTGTGCACATGCATATGTTCTCTCACCTGTGTATTATGTCTATGTGTGTGCTCACCTGTTCGTTGTGGGCATGATGTGTGTTCGAATGTGCACTGTATGCTCATACCATGGCTTTTGTGCTGACCATGCTATGTACATGCATGGATACACACATGAATGTATGTTTGCAGCTATGTCTGTGTTTGTACATGTGTGTGAATATCCTGAGCGTGTGCACGTGAATGTGATCGCTCATGTGCACGTGTCAGTTTGTGTACATGTATGCATGTGAGTGTGCATGCCTTGTGTGTACATGTGGGGGTATTTCCTGCACAGCAGGGTTGTTATGTATGTTAATATGCTCATGAATATTCACGCACATGATTATGTGCCATAGTGTGCCTTCATGCAGGTACATGTGTGCATTTTATGTATGTTGTGTTCTGACTGGGGAAGAAACTCATTGGCACCTCTCATGCTGGGCCAGGGCTGTCCCTCTTCTTTTTATTTTTTTTTGTTTGTTTTGGGGTCATACCCAGCAGTGCTCAGGGTTACTCTTGGCTCTGTGCTCAAGGAACACTCCTAGTGGTGCTCGGGTGCCTCTATAGGATGCTGGAGATCAAACCCAGGCAAGACAAGTGCCCTCCCCCTGGACTGTCCCTTGGGCTCCAAGATCCCTTCCTCTTGAAACATCCTCCTGGCTCTGTGCTGCTCTGGCATCTGCCTGCTGGCCTGCAGCTGGTCACTGGCCACCTGGGTCAAGGGGGGCTTGAGCTTTCCTTTCTGAGACCTGGAGGCAGTGGGCTGGGGACTATAGCTGGGCTGAATGCGCACCACTTCTCTGGAATTCTTTCCAAGCTGTTGTGCAAATATATTTACTTTGCATAAAAAAATGGGATGAGTCCAGGCAGCACATTTGTTCCTTGCAGTGGATTTCATTCCCACACTTGCGTGAGGACAGGATTAGCCTTGCAAAGGGAAGCGCGATGTGTCTGGAATGCAGAAAGCTGATCACTAGACACACCTACTGCAGGAGCAGCCCTGGGTGGGATGAAATATTTATTGCTCGTAAACACCACTACCTTGGCCTACTCAGGCTGAAACTGGTGGTACTGTGAGGCAGTTGCCTAAGGATACTCTCCTCCTAGCACCCCTCGTCCTGGTCACTCCAGGCATAAGAGACAACTATGGGCAGGCAACTGAGCCTGCAGATCAATATAGAAATAGGCACTCACACAGACACATGGTCACAACCCATGGTGTGGGCCATCACAGGTGAGAGCTTCCCTGAAACCTCCATCACCAGGACCATGTCACTCTGACCCTCTGACCAGGGGCCTGAGGAGGGCTGTCCCCAAAACACTTAAAGAATTCCAGCAAAGGAGGTAAGGCATTTGCCTTGCATGCAGAAGGTTGGTGGTTCAAATCCCGGCTCCCATATGGTCCCCCGAGCCTGCCTGGAGTGATTTCTGAGTGTAGAGCCAGGAGTAGCCCCTGAGCACTGCCAGGTGTGACCCAAAAACCAAAAAAACCAAAAAAAAAAAAAAAGGAAGAAAGAAAGAATCCCAGGGAAGTCCCTAATTGGCTGGCTACTGACTAATCAAGATGGCAGGTAAAAATGGGAGTGGAGTCCTGGCTAACCTTCATGACCTTGACCTGACCTTGGCTAGGGACTGTATTGATTTTAGCCACTACAATTTCTTTTCCCAGAAACTTTTCTGTCTTGGGAAAACTGCATGCTTGAACATCCTAAACCCAAGAATCCAGCTAGAAAATTCCGGCCCTGATTATTGAGTTGGAAGAGTGAGTGGTCATGTTTCTCAAGCATGGCACCATGGATCAGTGTGGTTCAAGAAGAGACCATCCAGAGGCTGGAAAAAGAACACAGCAGGGAGGGCACTTGTTCTGCACACGACCAACCTGGGTTTGATCCCCAACATCTGATAGGGTCCCCTAGGCTTGCCAGAAGTGATCCCTGAGTACAGAACTAGGAGTCAGCCCTGAGCACCTCCAGGAGTGGCCAAAAACTGAGAGAGAAAGAGAGAGAGAGATATTTTATGCCCTACTCATTGTACTATATTGCTCCTATTCCCAAAATTATTCTTTAAAATTACTCCCGGGCTGGAGAGTTAGTAAGTACAGCTGGTGAGACAGTTGCCTTGCAGGTGGCCAACTTGGGTTCGATTCCTGGTGCAATTTATGGTCCCCTGAGCACCATCAGGAGTGATACCTGAGCTCTTCCAGGGATGGCCTTCAAATCCTTCCATAACAAAAATAAAACAAAATAAAAATCACTCCAGATAGTGCCCATGAAGAATCAACTTTACTCTTAAAGTCAAGCCGGCTTGATTGTTATTGAAGATAATGACTGTGTCTTCATTTGAGTTTTATTTAAAGATTAATTGATCTGGGCCCAGAGAGATAGCACAGCAGCGTTTGCCTTGCAAGCAGCTGATCCAGGACCAAAGATGGTTGGTTCGAATCCCGGTGTGCCATATGGTCCCCCGTGCCTGCCAGGAGCTATTTCTGAGCAGACAGCCAGGAGTAACCCCTGAGCACCGCTGGGTGTGGCCCAAACCAAAAAAAAAAAAAAGATTAATTGATCCGAGGAATGCCATTCCATAAACATTAACATGGAAAGGAGGTTGTTGCTGGGAGGGAGTAGGTGGAGGGAAGATATCCGGGAGCAAATGTTTCACTTCCTGTTTCATCACTTGTGCATAATGGATCTCAAACATCAGCTCTCATCAAATTCATGGAAGGTTGATATAAAGACAAAAATGCTTCTTATTGAGGATGACTGGGGTGGGTCTGAGAATTTGCACTCTTGGTGCTACTGATATACTGCTGGTTCCATGAATACACTTTGAGAACCCCCCCCCCATTGCTTAGCAAACAATGGGAAGAACATGCCTACCACATCCCTGAACAGCCATGATGCATTTCTGTTACGTTTACTGCCATACTTCTTTTATCTTCACTCCTCAAGCAGTCACCCTCCTCTGGCTATAGTTTCTGTCAACTTGGTTTTATTCTACCATTGGTCAATTTTCCTAAGTGGTTAATATAGCTTTCATAAATTTTTTTTTGTTTGGTTGTTTGCTTTGTCTTTGTTTGGGGGAAACTCCTGGCAGTGTTTAGGGAATCACATGGGGAGCTGGGTATCAAGCAGTCATGTGCAAAGCAAACTTACTACCTACTATACAATTTCTTCAGTCACATAGTGTCCTTTTTAACAAAAGATTTTTTTATATTTTAATATTAAAATGTAATAATTCTACATTTAAGTTTAAAACTCAATTTTTTATTTAAATGAAATGAACTTAATTAAAGTGAATAAAAAGAAGCAGACATTTCATATGAGCTGTGTATATTCAGGTTATTATGACGGAAGAGAGAAAAATCGACATTTCTGACAAGATGATATGCATTAAGGGTGGTATGATTGGAGAGAGAGATTTTAGATGAGTTTGTGTGTGTTCAGGGTGGTATGATTGGAGAGAGAAATAGAGAGAGATAGAGTTCAAAAGGGAGGAGAGGGGCCCGGAGAGATAGCACAGCTGCGTTTACCTTGCAAGCAGTCAATCCAGGACCAAAGGTGGTTGGTTCGAATCCCGGTGTCCCATATGGTCCCCTGTGCTTGCCAGGAGCTATTTCTGAGCAGACAGCCAGGAGTAACCCCTGAGCACCGCCGGGTGTGGCCCAAAAACCAAAAAAAAAAAAAATGGGGAGGAGAGATCAGAATTGAGAGGAGTGTGCCTTCCCTGATGTCACTTCATGCCCTGGCAGTGAAGGCATCAGGCAGAGAACTTTGAGGGCCTGAGGAGACTTAGGGTGCAGAGACTCCATCCTTTGGGGGCCCCCAACCCCCTGCACCCATTTCTGCAGTCACCCCTCCTGGCTCTGCATATGATGGCAGGTCAGCGAGATGAGTATTGGCTGGAGGGCACCCTCCTCTGGATGCCTAGCACCTGTTCCATTGGCCCAGGCTCCACTTTCCAACCTTCCTGTTAGTGCTGGAGGGTGAATCTCGACAGATCACTGGGTGCTCTGGCCTTGATTAGGGGTCAGAGAGCCACACTCAGAAACAGTGAGTGCTCCCTGCCTAGTGGTCCCCCTTAAGCAGGCCCCTCTTCTTTGCCCATTGCAAAATCTGCAGAGGCACGGCTGGGGCCAGAACACTCCGCATGCCAGGATTTCTGGGTTCCTTTGACTGGTATGTTGGGGGCTCTGGGCAGGACAGCTAGCCACCGGACCCCTGGGCTGACCACTTAGTCCAGGCGAGCATGACTTCCCCCACACCAGGCGGGTCTTCAGGGCCACGCCTGGTTAATCCGGCCCTGGGGGGAGGGGGTGAGAAATTCCTCCCTAGGCATCCAAAATCTGCAGAGGCACGGCTGGGGCCAGAACACTCCGCATGCCAGGATTTCTGGGTTCCTTTGACTGGTATGTTGGGGGCTCTGGGCAGGACAGCTAGCCACCGGACCCCTGGGCTGACCACTTAGTCCAGGCGAGCATGACTTCCCCCACACCAGGCGGGTCTTCAGGGCCACGCCTGGTTAATCCGGCCCTGGGGGGAGGGGGTGAGAAATTCCTCCCTAGGCATCCAAAATCTGCAGAGGCACGGCTGGGGCCAGAACACTCCGCATGCCAGGATTTCTGGGTTCCTTTGACTGGTATGTTGGGGGCTCTGGGCAGGACAGCTAGCCACCGGACCCCTGGGCTGACCACTTAGTCCAGGCGAGCATGACTTCCCCCACACCAGGCGGGTCTTCAGGGCCACGCCTGGTTAATCCGGCCCTGGGGGGAGGGGGTGAGAAATTCCTCCCTAGGCATCCAAAATCTGCAGAGGCACGGCTGGGGCCAGAACACTCCGCATGCCAGGATTTCTGGGTTCCTTTGACTGGTATGTTGGGGGCTCTGGGCAGGACAGCTAGCCACCGGACCCCTGGGCTGACCACTTAGTCCAGGCGAGCATGACTTCCCCCACACCAGGCGGGTCTTCAGGGCCACGCCTGGTTAATCCGGCCCTGGGGGGAGGGGGTGAGAAATTCCTCCCTAGGCATCCAAAATCTGCAGAGGCACGGCTGGGGCCAGAACACTCCGCATGCCAGGATTTCTGGGTTCCTTTGACTGGTATGTTGGGGGCTCTGGGCAGGACAGCTAGCCACCGGACCCCTGGGCTGACCACTTAGTCCAGGCGAGCATGACTTCCCCCACACCAGGCGGGTCTTCAGGGCCACGCCTGGTTAATCCGGCCCTGGGGGGAGGGGGTGAGAAATTCCTCCCTAGGCATCCAAAATCTGCAGAGGCACGGCTGGGGCCAGAACACTCCGCATGCCAGGATTTCTGGGTTCCTTTGACTGGTATGTTGGGGGCTCTGGGCAGGACAGCTAGCCACCGGACCCCTGGGCTGACCACTTAGTCCAGGCGAGCATGACTTCCCCCACACCAGGCGGGTCTTCAGGGCCACGCCTGGTTAATCCGGCCCTGGGGGGAGGGGGTGAGAAATTCCTCCCTAGGCATCCAAAATCTGCAGAGGCACGGCTGGGGCCAGAACACTCCGCATGCCAGGATTTCTGGGTTCCTTTGACTGGTATGTTGGGGGCTCTGGGCAGGACAGCTAGCCACCGGACCCCTGGGCTGACCACTTAGTCCAGGCGAGCATGACTTCCCCCACACCAGGCGGGTCTTCAGGGCCACGCCTGGTTAATCCGGCCCTGGGGGGAGGGGGTGAGAAATTCCTCCCTAGGCATCCAAAATCTGCAGAGGCACGGCTGGGGCCAGAACACTCCGCATGCCAGGATTTCTGGGTTCCTTTGACTGGTATGTTGGGGGCTCTGGGCAGGACAGCTAGCCACCGGACCCCTGGGCTGACCACTTAGTCCAGGCGAGCATGACTTCCCCCACACCAGGCGGGTCTTCAGGGCCACGCCTGGTTAATCCGGCCCTGGGGGGAGGGGGTGAGAAATTCCTCCCTAGGCATCCAAAATCTGCAGAGGCACGGCTGGGGCCAGAACACTCCGCATGCCAGGATTTCTGGGTTCCTTTGACTGGTATGTTGGGGGCTCTGGGCAGGACAGCTAGCCACCGGACCCCTGGGCTGACCACTTAGTCCAGGCGAGCATGACTTCCCCCACACCAGGCGGGTCTTCAGGGCCACGCCTGGTTAATCCGGCCCTGGGGGGAGGGGGTGAGAAATTCCTCCCTAGGCATCCAAAATCTGCAGAACCGCGCGGGGGCTTACGCCCCCGCGCGTCCTTCGTGTATTCAGAATATTCCTTATTCTTAAGTTATGTTTTGCGTATACAGAATGTTCATTTTGTATTCTGCCCTTTACCACACCCCTACAAATTTCTTTTTTACTCCTTAACTCTCTAACCCCCTCTGAAATAATACTAACCTACATTACTCTCTTTAATTCAGTAGTGTACAATCCTAATCACAGTCCAAAGCTGTGCATTTTGTGTGACAACCCCAAACCATTTCAAGATACATAAAATGGACACATATTCTTTAGAATATGTTGTATTTTTTCTCTGACAGCTATGATTCTTACTAAATGTTGTCTTATACAGTGACGATTCTAACTACTTTTTATCTTCTCTTTTTGAGCTGCTTAATAAGGAATTTTGGTGGAAGAGTCCCCCAGTTTAATGCTTATGATTGAACCATGTCATGGGAATCATTGGAATTGTTCTTATGGCCCCCATATGCGCCAATAACACCACGTGGCATTGCTTCTTATTTGCATAGGCACATCAAAATGGGAAAATACTATACATACAAATAAGATCCTACCTAATAGATTTTGGAACACACAAATCTTGTAGTGCAAAGGGACCTTACCCCCTGAACATTGACATAACGACCTGGCACAGACCTCAGAAGAAAGAGCATAATCCATCCTCCCCTGAACCAGGGAAGCCATCTACGAAACATCCAGGCTGGTCTATAACATCACCTGGAAGTAATCCTTTACCACGGAAGACCTACACTGCTCAGACTTCGACCTGCTCAAGAGAGACTTCCCTTAACAATGAGAAGACTTAACAACAACAACGACCTGCTTACAGGACAGGGATCCCTGCATTGCCCTATGATTGTGAGGTGAAAGGAGAGGATGTTCCACATCCTGACTTCAATGTAAGATATGCAGATTCCAGGAACTTTAATACAGAATCACACAGAGACTGTGTGAAAAATAAAAGTGTGTTGGCATTACAGACAATGTATTGGATTGGACGATCTAGCTTGCCTGGAGCCTAGACTTGGTCTTGTGCCAGGAAACTTCAGGGGTCTGGTCTCTTTGTACTTAGGCCAAGGTTATTTCTTTCCATGTCCCTCATATTTTGGTGGGCCTATGCAAACAACAATTGCCACTCTAACACCATTTTTACTGTGCTCCTTTGACTCTAATCCTTAAAAAGAACTCACTTAAAATTTGAGGGTAACTTAAGCCAATATGCATGTATATGGAAATGTAAGAAAATACTATGCCTGTAATGTTTAAGGGGTTACATAAGTTTTATTGCTTTAAATTACCTTGTGTACAGTTAAGAAATATTATAATGTGTTACAATCTGGGGACTTGAGGGACAAAGTAATTGTACATGAATTCTGTCTTATTTGTCTTAATTTTCTTTGGCTGAAATTTCAAAGTTAAGATATCAGCAAGGGGACTTTTGAGAATTATGTTATGGGTGATTGTCCTTCCACGGTAACTCTTTCTTTGCACCCTTGTTCTCATAATTAAAAATAAAAATTAAAAAAAAAAAAAAAAAAAAAAAAAAAAATTGTACTTTCCTGGCGCCTGCCCGGCCTCTCCTCAAACCTTCTCGGCCTGAATAATAAATGGCCACCAGGCTGGTCAAGAGGTTTTGGAGAAGGAGGCGGAGGCAGCGGGCAAGGAGGTGGAGGCAGCGGGCAAGGAATGGCCAGGCCTGTGCTCGACCCATGACGGCACCCAGTAGTAGGATAGCCTTCCAGACAGATAGCCAGGGAGGAGGCAGGGCACAGGGGAGCTTCAGACATGCAGATTTGGTCCTGTCTCTTGGGTTGTCTCTTACTATGGTGGATTCTAACCATTATTCTAAAGTGCCTGCAGGTGTCATGGGGCACCAGGGCATGTCTGGGTCGTGAGGGGCCTGGCAGATCCCAGAGCCTGCCCTAGTCAGACTGTAACCTTGGGAGTAAGTTCCAGAATGTTCCTTCTTCCAGCCCCTACCTGGTCCCTCATGGCCCAAAGGAGAGCACTGCTTGAGAACCTGGGTCTGGGATTGGTTCTGCTGAATCCAAGAGCAGACAGAGGCCTTGAACTGGGCTTGGTCAACACCCCCCACTGGACACTCTTGCCCTCACATTGGTGTCTGGCACCTTTTCAGGCTGGGGCAGAAACCAAGTTGCTCCCCCATGCCTGCCCATGCCCACCTTCTTCAGCCACTCTGCATTCACACAGGAATTCCCATTCTCTCTCTCTCTCTCCCTCTCCCCCCACCAGCTGGCCCTGACCATCTGAGGGGTTCCCAGTGCCCAGCCAGGAAAGGACTCCGAGAAGGCACCATGGAGTAAACAAGGCATTGGAAAGAGCCCCTTTCAGCCCTCATGCAGCACCCACTCCCCAGGACTGTGGTTCTAGAAGCAGGTCTAGAAAAACAAGGGGTTCCAGTCATTGTTCTGGATGCCATCAAGAGCCCCCTTGCCCCAGAACACCTGGATGCTTCCTCCCAGGTGTGCAGTGTGTGAATATCACCTGTACTAGCTTAGCAAGACAGACATGGGGGCCCTCTCAGCACCCCATCTCCTCCCACTGACCTAACCCATGCTGGAGCATCCCCACCATTCATTTCTAGTAATCAGGGTTAGTTCATTCTCCATTAAACCCAAACCCCAGCCCCTTGGATTTTTTATTTGCTACCACCAGGCCACTCCCAGAATAGGAATCTCTGTGGGTCTCCACTTCTGTCTTCAGGACTCCTCCCCACTGTGTACTTCAGCACTCTGGAGGTCTGGCTGTGGAATGAAGTCGGGTATGAGCGGAAGGAAAGCTGCTTCCTGAGGCACCCCGACCCTCCCTCCTCTCCCCGCTCTCACCGAGCTAGGCAGCCCCATCAACCATTTGGACCCACTTCTAATCGCCTAACCGGATGCTGCAAATGGATTCATCGTGACTCATTTTCCAGAAATGTCCATTTCATGCCTAATCACACTGCCTTGAGTCCATCAGCGCTCACAGCCCTCTTATACTGCAACTCCGATGAAAAGCTCGTTGTGAGAGGCACTCACCATCTCTCATCCCTGGGGCCAGTGGTCCAGCTTCCATTCACTGTGCTTCCCCTACTCCCCATCCCCAATTCCCAATTCACTACTTACCATATTGATGATCTGTGAATAAACTTTGGATGGATGGAAGCTATTTGGGAAACCTTCCTTGGTCTGGGGTGGAGTTAAAACATGGATGTTGCTTCCCACCAACATGGAAAAATGAGAAGCAGAGTCTCTCCCTTCTGGGGGAAAAAAAAAAAGACCAGAGAAACAAAGTCAGCACCCTTGAATCGAAAGACTTCAGGTGCCAAACAACAAAGAAGTAACCCCAAGGATGGGGAACAAAGGATGCATTCAGAGATCATGGAGCAAACAGCCAAGAGCATATTACAGTTTGCAAGGCAGAAAGGGAGAGGCTGGGGGGGAGGGACCCAGGGGTCCCCCAAGGGGAGACTGAAATACAACAGGGTAGAGCACCTAAAGGAGAGTCATAGAGACAGACACAGATACAGACAGCTGCAAAGACTTCTGTAGGCAGAAGAGAGGCTTCAGGGAGAAGCTCAGGGACACAGCTGCAAAGACTCAACTGGAAAGACACAGCTGCAGACACAGCTGCAAAGACTCAATTGGAAAGACACAGCTGCAGACACAGCTGCAAAGACTCAGCTGCAGACACAGCAGAGATAAACCAAGACAGTGCAGAAGTGAACAAGGGCAGTTCCAAGTGCTCAGGAACTCAACACATGTAAAGAAACTATCACCCCAGGAGTGCAGGGACTAGGACAAGTGCCTGGCTCCCATCCCAACCCCCACTGTCATTCGGCTTCTTTGAAGGGAACCAAGCTCTAGGTTAAACCCTGCTCTGCCTCGTCTGGGAGGGATAGCAGTTTCTAGTGTCTTATCTCTGCCCCATTTATGACTGTAATCAAATCCTGAGGGTCTAAGACACTTCCATTGTGAGAACTAAGCATTTAACCCAAACTTCCTAGGCATGCAAAGAAGCAAAAAGGTGCAACGGCACAGTGCAAGAAAATCAATGCGTTAAAGGTGACCCAGAAATGACGCCCATAATGGAGTCAGTAGATGAAGACAGCAGTAAGCGAGGAGCTGTACTCCAAATAGCCCAGAAGCAGGAGGAAGGAATGTGCTACCTAGAGAGAAGCCTGAGACAGAATAAAAGCCGTGTCCCCTCCCAGGCAGGGAAGCCAAGCACCAGAGAGAAAATGCACACAGGCTGAAATTGAGGGCATTGCGAAGAACAAAGCGTTAGTGGCATTTAAGGTACGATGACAGAAACCCCACAAATAAAGGCGAGAAAAAGAAAGTGGCGGGGGTGGGCTGGGTGGGGTGTGAAAGAGCCCAAGTAAATCCTGGCATACAACTTCCAAGAGGCTGGATGTGGAGCAACTGAGTTCTTATGGAGGGAGAGGGAAGAGAAAGGGCGAGATAAAGGAAGCAGAGGAGCATTTTCTACATTGCGCTGTAGCCATAAATGTGCCCATCCTTGACTCAAAAAAAAAAAAAAATCCAGCATTGAGAACCCCAAGCTTGGCTCCAGGAAAGTCTGAAAGGTGGTGGCCTGAGAAAGGGCCATGCATTAGGACTCCTCTGCCCAGAGGCTTATCTGAAAACAGTGATGGCGAGAAGACTCAGGAGCAGGATCCTGAAAGCCAAAAAGGAACCCAAAGTGAAGGCACTGGACCTTTTCTGCTCTTGCAAAAGGGAGTGGGGCTGGGAAATACTCAAGGGACTGACTGGATTTCCACACTGGATGCCCGGTCCTGGCTCTGAATCACAGAAAACACCCAAAAGGGAGGAACTGGGAGGAGCCTCCCCAGGTGCCCTCCCCCAAATGTTCTGTCTCTAGGAAATAAAAATTTTTCAACACTCAAAATAACTACTCATTTGTATGTTCACTATAATAAATGCTTAGGGAGTTCTGGTGAGCAGAAGAGAATCTATTAAAAGCATAAAAGCCAGGAGGCCAGAGTGATAGGACAATGGGGAGGGTGTGCTTGCCTTGCCTAATCGAACCTGGGGTTCAGTCCCCCAGTACCCCATATGATGTGGTTCAAAAACAAACAAAAAAAGCCAAGATCAAAGACTCCAAAGTAGCACATGCTTGGAAGGTTCTTTTACCAATAAGATAAGTGACATTGTTTAAAGACAGGGTTTTGTTATGATTTGGGGTAACACCCAGCATTGCTCAGGGTTTGGTCTTAACTCTGTGTTCTGGATCATTCCTGGCAGAGCTCAGGGGATTGATTGTATGTGGTGTTGGAGATCAAACCTTGGCCAGCCATGCACAAGGCAAGTTTGTCGAGTCAAATTTTGGTAAGCCAAATATGCACCCGAGGAGTGCCAAAATAGCCAATCAACAAAATCTTCTAAAAATAATGTCACCATTGTTTTTTTTTTGTTTTTGTTTTTTTTTGGGGGGGGTTTTTTTCTTTGTTTTGGTCTCTGGGTCACACCAGGCAGCACTCAGGGATTACTTCTGGCTCTATGCTCAGAAATCGCTCCTGGCAGGCTCAGGGGACCATATGGGATGCCGGGATTCGAACCACCGACCTTCTGCATGAAAGGCAAACACCTTACCTCCATGCTATCTCTTCGGCCCCAAATGTCACCATTGTTAAAAAAAAAAAAAATCTGTCCAGAGAGACAGTTCAGTGAACAGGGCTTTTGTCAATCTAGGACCTAGGTTTGATCCCCAGCACACCAGGAGTAAGCTGATCGCCAGTGGATGATCAAAACAAAAGTCTTAAAGAGAATGAAAAAATGTGAAGAGGTCTGGAGCTATAGCACAGTAGGGAGGGCATTTGAATTGCTTGCAGCCCACCTGGGTTCTATCCTGGGCATCAAGCCTTCTAGTGGTGATTCCTGAATGCAGAGCAAGAACTCCTGAGCACCTCCAGGTGTGGCCCCAAAACAAAAACAACCAAAGTAAAAAATGTGAAGAAAAAGAAAGAAAAGAGCAAAGAAAATCAACTAGAAATCAACCAAAATCAAATGAGGAGTGAAGTGTGTAGGTACCTCTCTAAAAGGCAGAGATGGGCAGATCAGGCAGGGCCCACATATGTGTCCCCCAACTCTTATGGGTGCATGAATCCCAGTTCTGTTGAGGCTAGTCCCCCAGGATGACTAGCTGAGCCACTCACTCAACTATAAAAAGTACAGATAGGAGAGTTGTGGGTCCCTGTTTGGAGGGTAAAGGAAGAGGCAAGTAGTAGATGCACAGGCAGGTATGGGGGAGGTGGGGGTCCATGGGGTGTGGTACCCTGGGATGCCTCACACACCAGCCTACTCCATACTCACTGCAAGGTGCTTCAGTGCTGCATTCACTGTGGCACCGCTGCCCCACGTCTCTCAAACTAGATGCTTATTTACAAAGCTTGTTCACATGCACAGCAGCTGCTTATAAACTATTAATAAGGGGATGGCGCTGCTTCCATCTCTCTGCAGCAACAGGAAGTAGATTTGTGGCAGAGAGGGGCTGAGTAAAACCAGGGTGTCAGACGGCCCCTGTTCTATATACTCTTGAGGGGTTTCTGGTCTTTGCCAGCCACTGGCATGTTTACTGGGCCCCCCTTTCCCCAGACCTCCAGTCTTATTTGGGGTTGCAGGGGCAGGTTGCTGTAAAATCACCCCATGCACCATATTTTTTTAACCCCAGGTGAATGGGTCTGGAGCAGGGTAGTCTCGAAGAATTAATAAACAAAGCCAGTCAGGAGAGAATCAGGGAGTCTGGTTGGCTTCTCACCTCTTGGTCTCTGGCTGCCAAACCAAATTGACTTTTCCTTATTTCACCAGTATAAATTCAGCTGACGGGGAAGGATCCAGTGGGATCCAGGTGGACTCTTACATATGAAAAGGATAGGTGAAAAGGAAGAGGAAATTAGGGGAATGCTTTTGTTTTATATAAAAGCAGGGTGTGACCAAACACGTTGCCAGCAGATGGAGGCCTTTGTGCCAGGATACTCCAGGCAACCAGTGCCACTCAGCCCCTTGCAAGTGGAAACCTGCAGCTTTTCACATGGAAGGTTCAAGATTCTGAAGCAGGGGTTGGAGTGCTAGCACAGCAGGGAGGGCTTTTGCTTTGCCCAGGTTCAATCCCGAGCATCCCATATGGACCCCTGAGCCTGCCAGGAGTGATTCCTGAGTGCAAAGCCAGGAGGAATCCCTGAGTGCTGCTGGGTCTGACCCAAAAACCAAAACAGGAAACAAAAATAAATATTCCAAAGCAAACCTTTGGCCCAAGAACACACATAACAAAATGCTTCCTGGAAGAGGCCCACACCAGCTCCACACCGGGTCTCCGTGGCAGAGGATCTTACAGTCCCCTGACGTGAAGTCCTGAGTTCCCATGCTCTCAGAGGGCTGAAGTCTGGCCCGTCCCATACTGCAGCCTCAGTTGGTCCCAAACTCTGTGCCTGCAACTTCACTACAAGGCCTATGGCCATGAGGGGTCACACTTGACCCCTTTAAGCTCAGAGACCTCAGGGGATAGATTTGCAAGGGCCTTTCCTGGCCAATGTTTTCGCGTGGACAAGTAGGACAGTTCCTGATGGCTGCCGGCACCAGAGTTGGGGTGACCCCAATTGGAGGGGTCATGCCGGCCCATGGGAAGCCTCCCAGGGAAAGAGTAAAAATAGTCCAGCCAAAGCTACTCAGATGGAGAAGATGGGAGTGGAGGCTGAAAACCCTCTAGAGCTGCTACAGAGATGATGACTGAAAGAGCCCAGAGAAGCTGTTTCTCTCTGCCTCGATATATTCTTAGATTCTCCTTTTTTCTGTTGGTTTTGGGGCCATACCTGGTGATGCTCAGAAGTTACTCCTGGCTCTGCTCTCAGGGATCATTTCTGGAAGTAATGGGGAACCATTTGACTGCCCACTGCACATCTTTCCAGCACCTCTTATACATATTCTTTGGGGGGGGGTTGGGTCACACCCGGCAGCACTCAGGGGTTACTCCTGGCTCTACGCTCAGAAATCACTCCTGGCAGGCTCAGGGGACCATATGGGATGCCGGGATTCGAACCACCATCCTTCTGCATGCAAGGCAAATGCCCTATCTCCATGCTATCTCTCTGGCCCCTTATACATATTCTTTACCTCTGAATTTCAGACTTAGCTTGAAGGGAGAAGATAAATCACTGAGGGGCCAAATGATGAAAGTTCTGAAGAAATGGAAGCTCTGAAAGTGCTTGTGAGTGAAGGTTCTGCAAGAAAAATATTCTGAGAGTGACTATAGGTAAAGGTTCTGAAAGGAGAGAAAACTTTGAGGGTGCCAGTGGGTGATGTCTCTGAAGGAGAGAAAACTCTGAGGGAACCTGTGGACGAAGAGTGCCTCTGGGTGAACATTCTGAAGAAAAAAGCTCTGAGAGTGCCTATGGGTGAAAGTTCTGGAAGGAGAGAAAGTTCTGAAAGTACATGTGGGCGAAGTTCCTAAAAGAATGAAAACTCTGAGAATACCTATGGGTGAAGGATCTAGAAGAAGAAAAACTATGAGGGTTCCTGTGGGTGAGGTTTCTGGAAAGAGAGAGTTCTGAGTGTGCCAGTGGGTGAAGTCTATAGGAGAGAAAGCTCTGAGAGTGCCTGTGGAGAAGTTCTAAAAGGAGAGAACGTTCTGAGTGAAGGTTCTGAAAAAAAAAAAAAAAACATGGACATGTAGGCAAAGGGATCCTCAAACTTTTTAAACAGGGGGCCAGTTCACTGTCCCTCAGACCATTGGAGGGTCTGACTATAGTAAAAACAAAACTTATGAATGAATTCTTATGCACACTGCATATATCTTATTTTGCAATGAAGAAACAAAACAGATACAAATACAATATGTGGCCCGAGGGCCATAGTTTGAGGACCACTTCCTTCGAAAGGAGAGAAAACTCTGAAGGTGCTTGTGGATGAAAGTTTTGGAAGGAGAAAAAGCTCTGAAGGTGCCTGTGGGGGAAGGTTCTGAAGGATTAAAAGTTCTGAGGGTGCCTGTAAGTGAAGGTTCTGGAAGGAGAGAAAGCTCTGAGAGTACTGTGGATGAAGATTATGAAAGAAAATAAAGTTCTGAGCGTGTCTTTCCATGACTTTTCCAAAGGAATGAAAGCTCTGAGAATTCCTGTAAGGGAAGGGTCTAGATAAGGAGAGAATATAGAGCTCAGAGGGTGAATGGAGTTGATGTTTCTGGAAGGAGAGAAAGCTCTGAGGGTGCTTTGGGTGATGGTTCGGAAGGAAGGAAAAAGTGTAACCCTCTCAGAGGCTTACAGTGGTTGAAGACTCTCGAGGAGAGAAACTCTGGTGCCTGCAGGTGAAATTTCTGGAGGGGAGAAAGCCTGGAGGGTGCCTGTTGGTGAAGGTTCTGAAGAAATGAAAGCTCTGGGGGTGCTTGTGAATGAAGCTTCTGGAAGGAGAGAAAGATCCGAGGGTATTTGTGGGTGAAGGCTTGAAGTAATTAAACCTCTGAGGGTTCTAGTGGGTGAAGGTTCTGCAAGAAAAAAGCTAGAAGGTTGCCTGTAGGAAAAAGATCTGGAAGGAGAGAAGGCTTGAAGGGTTCCAGTGGGTAAAAGCTCTAGAAAGAGGATTCTTTGAGGGTGCCTGTAGGTGAAGGTTCTGAAGAAATGAGAGATTTGGGGGTGACTGTAGGTGAAAATACTGAAGAAATGAGAGCTTTTAGGATGCCTTGGGTGAAGATTCTGAAAGGAGAGAAAGTTCTGAGGGTTTCTATAGGTGAGGTTCTGAAAGTATGAAAACTTTTTTTTTTTTGGTTTTTGGGCCACACCCAGCAGTGCTCAGGGGTTACTCCTGGCTGTCTGCTCAGAAATAGCTCCTGGCAGGCACAGGGAACCATATGGGACACCGGGATTCGAACCAACCACCTTTGGTCCTGGATCGGCTGCTTGCAAGGCAAACGCCACTGTGCTATCTCTCTGGGCCCGAAAGTATGAAAACTTTAAGGGAACCTGTGGGTGAAGGTTATAGAAGAAGAGAAAACTCTGAGGGTGCTTGTGGGTGAAGGTTCTGGAAGTAGAATTAACTCTGAGGGTACTGTAAATGAATCTAGAAGGAGAGAAAACTCATAGTGTACCAGTGGGTGAAGATGTGTGTGTGTGAGAGAGAGAGAGAGAGACAGAGACAGAGACAGACAGAGAGAGAAGCTTTTGGGGTGCCTGTAGGTGAAGATTTTGAAGGAATGAGAGCTTGGAGATTGCCTGTGGGTGAAGGTTATGAAGGAATAGAAGCCTTGAGGGTTCCTTGTGTGAAGGTTATGGAAGGAGAAATTTTTGAAGGAACATGTGGGTGAAGATTGTGAAAGAACAAAAACTCTAAGGGCACCTGTGAGTGAAGGCTCTAGAAGGAAAGGAAACTGAGGGTGTCTGTGCATGAAGCCTTTAGAAAGAGAAAAAGTTCTAAGGGTGCCTGTTGGTGAAGGTTCTGCAGGAATGAGAAAGCCTAAGGGTGTCTGGAAGGAGAGAAAGTTCTGAAGGTGTGAGTTCTTTCGACTATGGCTTGTCCTTGCAGATTATAGGGGACGCCAGTATATGTTTGATTTGCCATTCCTTACAAAATAATTGAAAAGATTTTACTGATTTAGGAAGGGCCAATTGCCCATATTTATGGGTTGGGGAAAAACATTGTAGCACAAAGGTGCAAACTGTGTTAGCTCATTCAGAACTCATCATATAAAATGGGACTATGTATCCACCACCATGTGAATGTAGGGTTATTTTTGGAGAAAATTCAACATATGTAATATCTATTTTCCACAATTCATTAGTCTGTAACCCTCAGAGATTGGCCCTAGTTACATTCAAGGATGTGCAAATAGTACATGTATAGACTATTTGTCTAGCTTGCCTCCATGGAAGATGATAGTTGATATGCAAACAATGGGCACTGTATGTGGCACTGCATATTCTTGTGCAGGTGAGTTAAATATTGGCATGGCCAGATGATCAGCAGTTTAATTTTTTAGGGACATCAGTCCTGGGAGACCAGAATGGGCTCTTCTTATGTGACTGATAAATATTTTTTTATGGTTTTTGAGCTACACCCGGTGACGATCAGGGGTTACTCCTGGCTATGTGCTCAGAAGTCACTCCTGGCTTGGGGGACCATATGGGACGCCGGGGGATCAAACTGCCATTCGTCCTAGGCTAGCACTGGCAAGGCAGACACCTTACCTCTAGCGCCACCATGCTGGCCCCGAGTGATAAATATTGACTCAAAAACTTTTTAGAAGATTGGGGCCGGAGAGATAGCACAGCAGCGTTTGCCTTGCAAGCAGTCGACTCAGGACCTAAGATGGTTGGTTCGAATCCCGGCATCCTATATGGTCCCCTGTGCCTGCCAGGAGCTATTTCTGAGCAGATAGCCAGGAGTAACCCCTGAGTACCACCAGGTGTGGCCCAAAAAACAAAACAACAAAAAAAAAACTTTTTAGAAGATCTTATAATTGCTGCAGCAAATCTTGAACAACCTTGTTAAGAGTATTTAAAGAAGCTTTATTATGCCTGGGAATAATTCTACTAAGTAAGCTGAATTGCTTACTACTTTGCATGGCTCCAAAACATGCAATAGTAATTTAAAGTAGCAAATTCCATTTGTTGAGCAGACTTGTAATTAGTATTCACTGCTGTGGTCAGAGAAGGGTCAGTGATACTGCCTTTACCTGATGATGGCCCATCAATGTAAAAAACGGGCATCAGGTGTAGGGGAGGAGTGGATAATAGGGGAAATCACAAAATGTGTCATCTTAAGTCCCAGACCTTTCCAGTAGAGTAACAAGAGAAAACTCCTGAAAAATCAAATAGACCTTGTTTAAGGGCTCACTAAGAGGTAGTATACATTCTATTTCTTTTCTTTTCTTTTTTTTTTTTAATTGGCAGGACTATTATTTCAGGATCAACATCTAATAAGGAAACTGCTCTGAGCCTTGCTTTGATTATAAGAGTAGTGATCAATTCCAAATAGGTCCTGTGCACTTACCTAGTGCTCTGGTGAACAGAATTTGGAGGGCAAGATCCCTCCTATCCCTTCTAAGCTGTTCTGAATTTTTTACAGGGCCCAATTTCAGGGACAATCTCTTAAAGAAATAGAAGATACTTCAGCACCAGAGTCAAACATTCCTTCAAACTTTCTGCCCTGAATTTCAAGAGTTAACATTGGGTTTTCCTCTTTAAGCTTAACAATAAAAGCTATAAATGCATTAGCAGAAGCATTAGAGTTAATACTTCCAAAGCCTCCTTCCCTGATGTGTTCTGATTTTCCAGGTATAACATAAGTAAGTAATTAAATTTGAGCTATTTTCACCTTTCGTAAGTTTCCATAGTATGGGTACTGAGATAAGAAATATTATTTTCCCTACATAGTCAGAATCTATCATTCCCAGGTGAATTACTATTCCTTTGAGCTTTAAACTACTTCTTCCTAAAATCATCCCTAAGTCTCTGGAGGTATAGGCCCTGTTATGCCAGACCTAATGTTGTAAGGACATTGAGCTGGGATGATAGTTAAATCTTCAAAATATGGAATATCTAGACTGAAAATACCTGAAGTGAAAGACTTTAATGAGCTTAAGTGCAACTTTCGTGGGAGTCCCCCGACCCGCGGGGGTGTGGAAATGAAAGTTGCTAGTTATTAGTGGGTTCACTCGAGCAGAACCGACCTGTAAAGAAGAACTAGAGAAATTAGTAACAGAAGCCTTCAAGACAACGCATGCTGTTCAAAAAGGGAAGTTTATTGTTGGGGGATCAGCTTTTAAGGGCTGAAACACGTCAGGGGTGTTACAAATTTTACACCAATCACAGTTACAAGCATTCATTAGCATAAACTGGGGCAGGTAATAGGGAGGGGCAAAGAGGTAGACCTGAGCACGTTTTACTAAAAGGCATAAGATTCAAACAGAGTTCTTAATAATGTTTGCTAACACAAAGGCAAACTCTATATTTTTCTTTCTGGCTAGATATATTGGGCTGCTCTGAATTACTTTATTTTTGTCTATTTCCTTTGTTCTCAAGGCATGGGCCTTTTGGTCACATGGGTGACCAGATTAGGAATTACTGAGGTGTCCTATGTCCCAGGTTTCATCAGCTAGGCTCCCCACAGTTCCCCCTTTCCTGTAAATAATAAAAGAAGAAGAGCAAGGTGGGTGGAGTAGCCTGTCTTAGGTCGTTTGGTGGGCTTCCAGTACTGGACATGGCAACAAGAGACCAAATTAAAAGTTTTTGCGCGCAAAATATTAGGAATGCCATGTTTGCACCCAGACACTGGCACCAAGCTATCCTCGTCATGGGCATCTCCACAGCCAGGAGCAGAGCAAGCAGGGGCGTTTAGCCAGATACTCAAAACTCCTTAAAGCTCAGAGGTATATCCAAGGCTTCAAGTTCTTCGGGGTGCATTTAGGAGAGCCACTGATATTGGACCTATACTGAACATTAGGGCAATCTCAGTAACCAGATTTTTAACAAACTTGTGAGGCGACAGAATGCCTTGGGGCCAAAGGAAAGATTAGCAAAAAGCCAATGAAAGGACCGAATTAGGTAGCAGCTTAGACAGCCAGGATGAGGTAGAGGACTAATTTTTATATCAGGACTCATCTTAATCCCTCTGTCTATTTCTATTCTCTAGACTTTCTTCCACAAGTTTAATGCTATCTTTAGCTAAGCCAAGTTTATTTTAAAAAGCAACATTTTTCTCTAAGGATGACACAAATTTCCCCCTCCCTCAAAAAAAGTCAAATTTAAACCACGGCAGTTTTTCTGCTCTAATACTGCTAGGGATTCAACAGTTAAGTAGTGTAAACTTTTTCTAAGTTTGTAAACATTTTTAACAACAGTTATAAGGCATTAACAGATTCTAGAGTATGAACCAATGAATAAATTTTTGTGCTTACACCAGTAACACCCAGGCCTTTCAATAAGGCTGGGGTGGAGGCAATGTTTGTTTTTATACTGCAGCGGGAGAGAGACAAGGTTATTTTTAAGAGGTAATAAGGCAATTTTTGATTTAACAGTCAATTTAGGCATTAAAACAACCAAAACACAGTAGTCCTAGGACTAAAGAAACAAATGTAAAACAATGGGGGAGATAAACCAGTGAAACAGGCAAAAAACGTTGAATTGGGGGCAATTATGAACTGAAAGGAGAAATCAACGACAAGAATTTGATTACAATTTTCAATAGGGGGAATCATATTGGGTACCAAGGGGCAAAGTTCAAGTCCCACCACTAGTTTTAAAGTTAAGCCACGTTGTTGAAGCTTCATACCGCATCGCAGAAGGTTGGTGTCATTGGTGAAGTAAGGCAGGTCAAGGCAGCAATTTAGGCCGGTGAGGTGGGTGAATAGCAGGTACCGAAGGCGTCTGGGCGGAGGCATTGATCATGACAAGGACGAGCTGAGAAGAGGAGGGGGGTCCGGAGGACAGCATGGGCTGGAAGGGTGGGGAAGCAGGCAGAGTTCTGAAGAGCTCGTGGCGTGGGAGAGGTTGAGCTGACATTCACGGATGCCAGAAGATCGCCAGATGCCCAAGGTTTTTTGTAAGATCCAATTTTATGAGACACTGTAATCCAATTCGTGTTGGCAGTGGTTGCACAACTCCAAAATTTTCAAACAAAAATACTAGAGCGATTGCCGCACTTGGAATGAAGTGCGATCACGGTGGTGGCTGGGACAAGCATAAAGGGGATAGTGAAAAAAAAATTCTCTAAAGGTAGGCAGGTCACAGCGGGGGGGCGCTGGCTCTCTCGTCAAGGTGGTTGTCGCCAGTGTGTCCTGGGGAATGGGTGAACGGGCCAGGTCGTGGCAAAATTGATTGGGGGTGGCTCACTGTTCCTCAGCACCCATGGTGAGGGCACAAAGGGTTACTTAAGGATGGGTCAGGGGATGGGTGGGAGGGGAGTTGGCTATGTCTCCGGCACCATTGTAGAACTAAAAGTCAAAAGGGGAGGGGAAGGAACCAGGGGTGTTGTCATCATCTTGCAAGGGAGATTCAAGAGGAGCGCGGAGAGGGAGAGTTTTTGAGGTGCTGCGGCAAGGATTGTCAGCCAGCGGTGTCCTTGGGGAAGTGTCAGGAGCGGCACCTGAAAGGGAAACAGAAGAATCCTCAGGGGTGTTACCCCTGGGAGGGTTATGGAGTTTGACCAGCCTATCAGGAAGCCAGCGCGTTTCAGAGGTGGTTGGGTTGTGAACACAGGCGTGACCTTTGCCCCATATGAGAACAGGGTGTGGGCCAAGCCATTGTCCTGTACGAACATCTTTCCAAAGCACTTGCTGAAAATTCTCACGAGTGGAGGGGTGCCAGAGTCGATCAGCCGCTGAACGGCCGCTGGAATCCAAGGAGAGAAAATTGAGCACGAAGAGTGCATGATTCAAAAGCAGGCGGTGTTTGCCTTTGCGAGAGTACAAATTCTCGCTTTCTGAAGTGAGTTTAAAAAGTGTATTTTTCAAAGTTTGATTAGCTCTTTCAACAATGCCCTGGCCTTGAGGGTTTAGGGGAATTCCTGTTTTAAGGGTGATACCAAATTTTTCACAAAAATCCTTGAATTTGGAACTAATATATCCTGGACCGTTATCAGTCTTAATGACCGTAGGGACAGGAACAATAGTAAAGCAATGTAAAAGATGAGCAATGACATCCTTGGTGGCTTCTCCTGTTTGGAGAGAGGCACAAATAAAACCACTATACGTATCTACTGTAACATGAATATACTTAAGATTGCCAAAGGCAGAATAATGAGTAACATCCATTTGCCAGAGTTCTCCAGGTGTAAGGCCACGAGGATTAACTCCGGTGTGAGGTTCAGGCAAGAGGGAAAGGCAAGCTTTACATGACTTAACAATTTCTCGAGCCTGTTCCCGGGTGACAGAATATTTTAACCTAAGCGTTTGCGCATTAAGGTGATGTAGCTTATGGGCTTGTTGCGCCAACTGTAAAGAGTCAGGCTGATTAAAGACAGGTAAAAGACGGGTAGCCTGGTCGACTGAGTCATTGCCCTCAGCCAAAGGGCCTGGGAGGCCAGTGTGAGCTCTAATGTGGGCAACAAAAAATGGATTGGTGCGCAGCAAGAGGAGTTCTTGAATTTTAGAAAAAAGAACAGTTGCAGGGGTGGAAGGTTTTATATAAGGAACTGTTTCTAACAGGGGAAGGGAGGCTGCAATATAGCAGCTATCAGTGTATAAGTTAAAGGGCTCTGGGACAACCTGAAAAACCCTGAGGACAGCAGCAAGTTCTACAAGCTGGGCCGAAGTGTACTGGGTGGGGACCTGGTGAATGATGCCATTGACCTTAAATGCGGCCGTGGTGTTAGAACTGCCGTCTGTGAATACTAGTGAGGCATTAGAAATAGGTTGAAATTTAGTAAGTTTAGGAAAAACTACTGGGTGAAGGCGCAAAAATTGAAGCAATTTATTAGGTGGATAGTGATTATCTAGAGTTCCTGAAAAACCTGTCACAAAAATAACCCAATCTTGTTGATTTTCCATAAGCCATTGCAATTCAGATTTCGTATAGGGAATAATCGCCTTGGTGGGTTGGCGGCCAAAAAGTTTCAGAGAGGCTGTGCAGCCTTGCATCAAAAGCCGCACCACTAGGTGGGGGTAGGTGGCTAAAACTTTATCGGGGGAGGAAGGCAAATGGATCCAGTAAAGTGGGGCCAACTGCCACAAAACAGCTGTGGGTGCAATGGCAGTAGGGCAAATAATGAGGAAAAGGGGGTGAGAGGGCTCATAATAAGTAATAAACTGGTTTTGAATGGCGGTGTTAACAATGGCAAGGGCTTTGGAAGCCTCAGGGGTAAGTTGGCGTGAGCTGGTGGGATTAGAATCGCCCTGAAGGATGTCAAAAAGTGGCTTCAGGTCACCCGTGGAGACCTGTAGGTAAGGTCTCAGCCATGTGATGTCACCTAAGAGGCGTTGGAAATCATTAAGGGTTTTTAGATGGTGGGTACGAAGTTGTACTTTCTGAGTGCGAACCTGATTGGGAAGCAGTTCAAATCCAAGAAAAAGTTGGGGGGGGGTGAATTTGGACCTTGTCCTCAGAAATTTTAAATCCGCGATGTTGCAGAGCAAAAACGAGTTCTTTTGCAGTTTGTAGGACAAGTGAATCATCAGCACAAGCTAACAGAATATCATCCATAAAATGAATGATATAAAATGAGGGGTAAAGGATTCGAAATGGGTCTATAATGGATGCTACATATTTTTGACAGAGCGTAGGGCTGTTAGTCATCCCTTGGGGGAGGACCTTCCACTGGAATCTAGGGTTGGGGCCCACGCAATTAGTTAAAGGTACCGAAAAGGCAAAACGCTTACAGTCTTCGGGGTGCAGGGGGATGGAAAAAAAAACAGTCTTTGAGATCCAAAACAATTTTATAGCTTCCTTTGGGTACAGCTGAGGGGCAAGGAAGTCCAGGCTGAGTAGCCCCCATAGGCACCATGGTTTTATTAATTTCTCTAAGATCATGTAAAAGTTTCCATTTGCCTGATTTTTTTCTAATAACAAAGATAGGGGTGTTCCACGGGGAGGTGGAAGATTCTATGTGGCCAGCATTAAGTTGCTCCTGCACAAGTTGCTGAGCCGCAGCCAATTTTTCTTTGGTTAGGGGCCACTGCCCAACCCAGACAGGTTTGTCATCAAGCCAAGTTATTTTATCTGCCGGGGGTGCAGGAGAGGCAGTGACCTCTACTGAAAATTTTGAGCAGGGGGCGAAAAACCTAATCCAGCCCTATCTAATTTTTGCGAAAGAGTAATGGGTTGAATGATACCTTGTAAATTTTTCCCCAGTCCTTTGGAGGGTGTGTAGCCCTGTTGTAACATTTGCTGTAATACAACAGGATTTTTACACTTTATAACATAAACACCCATTTGTTCCATAATGTCCCGACCCCAAAGATTAATGGGTAAGTCGGGAATAATGTAAGGACGAACGAGACCTGTGTCACCATCTTCGTCCTGCCAAACTAGTTTGTTGGCACTGACAAGAACTCTTTTGATGGAGCCAGTTATCCCTGAAACATTGTCAAAGGTGGAAGCAGTGGGCCACTCAGGAGGCCAGTCTAGGGGAGAAAAGCACGTGGTGTCTGCACCCGTATCTAAGAGGCCTGTGAATTGTTTACCCGAGATGGTAAGGGTTAAAGGCAGGCGAATGCGGCACATGGCACGCACCCAAAAAATGTCAGAGGAGCCAGGGGAGGTAGACCCGCGACTGTGGGAGAGGGCGGGAAACTGCACATTCATAGGGAGAGGTAAGGCCTGAGCAATGCGCTGGCCAGGAACAATTTGAACTGGGTGGTAGGGGGCGACAGCCAATAGCATAATTTCTCCAGTGTAGTCATTGTCCACCAGAGAGGGTTGTACTATGAGGCCTTTCACTGTGGCAGAGGCTCTGCCAATAATCATAAAAAAGGTGTTTGGAGGTGGGGGTCCAAAAATACCTGTTGGAATAATCTGAACACCGTCCTCAGGGGTTAATAACTTTGGGGCTGCTGCACTGAGATCGAGGCCGGCACTCCCTGGGGAGGCCCTGACAAGAGAGGTTGCTGGGGGGGCAACATACCGTTTGGCACCAGCGGTTGGACCTCGGGAGCTGAAGTCTGAGAGAGCGCCGCAAACTGGGGCTGCTGTGAGAAGGCTGGCTGCGGTGGATTGTGCCGGCTGATCCCCGTGGCTGGCTGGAATGCAATGTGTTTCGGGGCCCGGGGCTGGCCCCGTGGCCCGTTTCCCTGTACCTGTGGTAGTGGATTCCCTTCTAAATCAATCACTGAGCGGCAAGCTGAAACCCAATGCCTGCCGCGGCGGCAGCGGGGACAAAGAGAAGGGCGGGGATTAGTGTTACCTGCTTGTAACACCGGTGTCTGCCGCTGAGGACAGCGGGAGGCAAAATGGCCCGGAGCACCACATTGAAAGCAGGTTTTTCCTTTGTTCTGGCCTTGAATGGCAACAAGGGCTTTGGCGATCTTATGAACAAAGGGGTCTGCCTCCCGGCAGAGATTTATCATATCATGCAAGGACTTTCCTTTCAGGTTGTTCCTAAGGATACTTTTACAGGTATCATTAGCATTTTCAAAGGCTAATTGTTTCACTAGAGTACTATCAGCGTCTGTGGCAGTGACGCCCAGGACACGCTCCACAGCCTCTGAAAGGCGGGCAATGAAAGAATTGTATGGTTCGTCTGGGCCCTGCACTATCTGAGAGAGCGGGGCAGTAGAGGTACCAGCCCGGGGAAGGGACTTCCAAGCTCGTAGGGCAGCGAGAGCCGTGTTTGCAAGCAAGCTTCTAGGGAGTTTACATTGTTCTTTAAGAACGTGATATGGGGGTATTCCTGCTATGCAGGCATAAAGGTCATCATTTCCTGCAGCAATACCCTGACATCTTAATAGGAAATCAGCTTCCCAAGAAACATAAACATCATTTTTCAAAGCAGTTCTAACAATATCTCGCCACTCGGCTGGCAGAACAGCGCCGCCGCCACCGATGGATTCAAGGCAAGACAAGGTGTATGGAGCATGTAGGCCATAGGAGGTGACTGCAGTAAAAAGTTCTTTGAGGTCTTTTCTGTCGAGGGCCTTGTATTGCCGCAGTTGCCGTCTGATAGGGACTTCAGGAATGTCAGGGGGTTCTGCTTGATCGGGACTATGGTCTAGGGAGCGATTGTCGGGCTGGGCTGGGTGTTGGGGGGCTCTGGCAGCTGGAATTGGAGCTGCTGAAGTGGCAGCAGCAGCTGCGGCTGCTTCTTGCCTGGCCTGCGCCCTCGTGCGGGGTCTGCCAAGGGGTAAAGAGGGGAGTTCACCCTCCTCCTCCCAGTCCTCCCCGTCCGGGCCATGGACGGGGAACAAAAAATGTGGAGATGATGGATCTGTAGCTTGAAGCTGGGCAATTTGCTGTCTGAGCTGCCGAATCTCTATCAATAAAGGATTATCGGGTTCTGGAAGAGGCATTTTTATGGGTGCAGGCAAATCATACAGGGGGGGCTGTGAGGGAAGAGAGGTTGCATTCCCATGGTAGGGATCAGTTTTATCCTGCAACTCACTTTCTTCCTCTGAG
This sequence comes from Suncus etruscus, assembly GCF_024139225.1. Lineage (NCBI taxonomy): Eukaryota > Metazoa > Chordata > Mammalia > Eulipotyphla > Soricidae > Suncus > Suncus etruscus. The sequence continues at coordinate 20,077,646 of NC_064852.1, read as the reverse complement.
TCCTGCTTCTCCTCAGGGGGCTCTGAGGCTGCCGCTCGCAGAGAGGGATAAAGAGTTTTCTGCATAAGAGAAGAAGGCTCCTCGGGGGGAGAAAGGGAATCAATATGCAAAAATGAGCTGGAGCGGGAACTGGGGTGTGAGCATTGTTTGGAGGCGTGCTCCAAATGCTCCTGGGCATCTTTCACAATTTGCAAGCTCTTAGGGTCAAAAGCAGATTTTACTATGATGCTTTTGAGGAGATCCCAATATTGTTGTATAATCTCTTTCTCGGACTCACTGCCATGTGTGTTAAAATGATTAGTGAGTTCTGCCCCGACTAGATCCCAAGTACTGGAAACTATTTTTGGGCAAGTAATAGCAAACCAAGGACAAATTTTATTAACAAACATTAAGAATTTCAACAAATCTTTCTCTTCAATTACTATATTTCTACTTCTAAGTACTTCTTGTATACCTTTAATAAATTTTGCTCCTTTGCTCAGACTGGTCCCCATTTTTACTCTGGGACTGTAATGGGGTGGCGGTTTTTCACCTAGGCATTAGACTACTAAATTACGTTGCTTTAATTTATTTTACCTGACGTAATTCAGCTCCGGACTTGTCGCACTCTGCCACCCGATCAGATTCTGTAACTCGAGCCCCACGTTGGGCGCCACCTGCAACTTTCGTGGGAGTCTCCCGACCCGCGGGGGTGTGGAAATGAAAGTTGCTAGTTATTAGTGGGTTCACTCGAGCAGAACCGACCTGTAAAGAAGAACTAGAGAAATTAGTAACAGAAGCCTTCAAGACAACGCATGCTGTTCAAAAAGGGAAGTTTATTGTTGGGGGATCAGCTTTTAAGGGCTGAAACACGTCAGGGGTGTTACAAATTTTACACCAATCACAGTTACAAGCATTCATTAGCATAAACTGGGGCAGGTAATAGGGAGGGGCAAAGAGGTAGACCTGAGCACGTTTTACTAAAAGGCATAAGATTCAAACAGAGTTCTTAATAATGTTTGCTAACACAAAGGCAAACTCTATATTTTTCTTTCTGGCTGGATATATTGGGCTGCTCTGAATTACTTTATTTTTGTCTATTTCCTTTGTTCTCAAGGCATGGGCCTTTTGGTCACGTGGGTGACCAGATTAGGAATTACTGAGGTGTCCTATGTCCCAGGTTTCATCAGCTAGGCTCCCCACACTTAAGTGCTGGAGTTTTCCTGGTCTGAGCTGGGAAGATGAATTATTGATGAAAAGGTTCCCTGATTTGAGGGGTCAGAAATTGGCCCCTGACCCAGTTCCCAAGACAAGTTGAGTAAGTCTTGGTCTTGAAGGGATATAAACGGCCCATATTGTCAAATCTGACTTGACCTCATGAGATTGGTTTTTGACCCCTACTCAGGTTGCTATAGAGATGGTAAGGAACCGAATGACAGTCTCTTGCCCAATGAAATTTCTTCCCACACCACGGGCAAAAACTAAATGACTTCCTTGGGTGAAAACAACTGATGTGATTCCCTGGAGTTTGTATTTGAATAGCATATGTTGTTAAAGATGTGGCTGTGTGTGGTGAGGGGACAATTGTAAGTTCCAGCATTTCTATAAGCATGTGGAAGTCCCATGACATTTTCTCTCTCCTTAATTGGACATAAGATAGCCTGACAACATTCATTGGCATTATCAAATGCTAAGGTTTTCATTAGGACTTTTTGATATAAGGATAAGAAGTGATACCAATTCTAACCCTTTGAATAAAAAAGCTGTGACTACTTTGAGAAACCATTATTCAGGGAAAACAATTTATTTATTCCCATCATCACTTTTAACTGCTAGAAGCCAGTTTCTTCTACATAATGTTCTATTACAGTTCATCTGAAGTTATCATAAGGGAGACTTATCAGAGATACTATAAACCCAAAGTCTGGAACCCTGTTTGAAATCTCAATGATTGAATCTGTCCTTTTTCCAATTGAAATGGAGCTATCATCTTGGCATTTCATTTGCTAGGTATTTACCGTTAGCACTCAGGGGTTATTCATGGCTCTTTGCTTAGAAATCACTCCTGGCAGGCTTGGGGGACCACATGAGATGCTGGGTTTTGAACCACTGTCCTTCTGCATGCAAGGCAAACACCCTACCTCCATGCTATCTCTCCAGCCCCCACCTTTAGAATTTTTGGGGGGTATCACACCCGGCTGCACACAGGGATTACTCCTGGCTCTATGCTCAGAAATCGCTCCTGGCAGACTTGGGGGGCCATATGGGATGCCAGGATTCAACCACCATCCTTCTGTATGCAAGGCAAATGCCCTACCTCCATGCTATCTTTCCGGCCCCTACCTTTAGGGTTTTGGGGGGGATAACAACCCAGGTGCGCACAGAGATTACTCCTGGCTCTATGCTCAAAAATCAGTCCTGGCAGGCTCAAGGGGCCATATGGGATGCCGGGATTCAAACCACCATCCTTCTGTATGCAAGGCAAATGCCCTACCTCCATGCTATCTCTCCGGCCCCACCTTTAGGATTTTTAAACTCTAGTATCTCTAATCTGCCTTTTAATTTCCTCTGTCAATTTCCCCCAGACATCTGCATATGGCTCCATAGCTCCCTAAAAAAATTATTTGTATAACTACCCTTGTACTCGGTTTTAGAGTCAAAAAAATGGTTTTTGGTTTTTGGGTCACACTAGCAGTGCTCAGAGGCTACTCCTGGATCTGTGCTCAGAAGTCACCCCTGGTAGGCTGGGGGACCATATTGGATCCCAGGATTCGAACCACTGTCCTTCTGTATGCAAGGCAAACACCTTACCACCATGCTATCTTTCCAGATCCTTGAGTCAATTTTTTCCCAAGCTATCAAAGCCAAGTGTAGGGAGCCAGATTCTCCCTCATAGTCTTGGCATAAGCACAGCCATCTTGTAGCAAACTGCCATTTTCTAACAGGCCTGTCCTTTAGTTGAATTGTGTACATGCCAACTGGCCATGAGTTGATGCAGATCAAAAGAACCATAAGGTTACACTCTTCTGGCTCAGGAAACTCAGACCTATAGATAGAGCATTTGGTGTGATAATAGGATATTCCTCAGGAAACTTGTATTAAATTAACAGGCACATGCCAAACCTTTTGACCTGCATGATGACAAATGCATGCTTGACAAATGTTTGCATTGTCCCCTCCTCCCTTTGTGTAAAAACTATATAAGTCATGGCATTTCAAAAATAAATTGACGCCATAATCAGAATCCTTGGTGGTCCCCCTTTTCCCACCCATTTCCTTTTCAGGTGCAGACCCTTTCCACGACCACGAATAAACTAAAGCTGCTGGCCGGCACAGCCAAGTTCCCTGAGAAGTCTCAAAACAGAACAGGGTGGTCTTGCCTGCATATTTACTTCTGTGTACTACTCCCCTTTTACTATCAGCATCTCATAAGATAATGTGACTCCTGAAATCATCCTTCCAGAGTGATATAGCTATTAATTTTACTTTTAGAGTTTCAGACATCCACATTTTACACTGTAAACATTGGCAAGCACTCAATGTTGAAGTCCTGGCGGGCCCTACAGCCACCATCACTCCAGGTATCAAGGAATTCAACACAAAATGGAGAAAGAGGTCCATAACAAGCACGCTTTCTTAAATTGACCAAGGTAATCTATATTTAAACCCTCATAAATTGAAATTTTATTGTTTTCCCGATGAAGGAAATTTGTTTCTGATTCTGTGTTAGAACCAATTTCTCTAAGAACTAATCATTGTGGGGAATGCAAGTCCATTCCACACCTCTAAAGAATTGTAGTGGAGGTGGGGGTTGAGAATCTTACAGATACAACTTCTCGTTTGGGCCATTTTAATATCATCTGATTCACTTTGTAAGCCAATATCATCGAAACAACTAGAGGGTCTGCTGACCCAGAGCCAGTAGGGGTCAGCAGACTACCAACTTCAGGGCTTTTGACTTGAACACATGTGATCACCAGAAATGCCTTTCTAATTTTTGGCTTTACAGCCCTTTCAGAAACATTAAGAAGCATTGCAGAAACTTTTAGTGCCAGGTCAAAGTATTTTTTTTTTTTTTGTGGTTTTTTTGGGTCACACCCGGCAGTGCTCAGGGGTTATTCCTGGCTCCATGCTCAGAAATTGCTCCTGGCAGGCACGGGGGACCATATGGGACGCTGGGATTCGAACCGATGACCTCTTGCATGAAAGGCAAACGCCTTACCTCCATGCTATCTCTCCAGCCCCAAGGTCAAAGTATTCAGTCTGCATTTTTTGCCTCTCATGATACATATAAATTGAAAGAAAGAAAGAAGGAAAGAAAGAAAGAAGAAAGAAAGAAAGAAAGAAAGAAAGAAAGAAAGAAAGAAAGAAAGAAAGAAAGAAAGAAAGAAAGAAAGAAAGAAGAGAGAAGAGAGAGAGAGAGAGGGAGGGAGGGAGGGAGGGGAGGGAGGGAGGGAGGGAGGGAGGGAGGAAGGAAGGAAGGAAGGAAGGAAGGAAGGAAGGAAGGAAGGAAGGAAGGAAGGAAGGAAGGAAGGAAGGAAGGAAGGAAGGAAGGAAGGAAGGAAGGAAGGAAAGAAAGAGAAAGAACTTAAGAAGTCATTAAATTAACATCTCACCAATTGTTGGCAGAGTCTCTGTTACAGATCCCTCTCCAGGTGCCAACTGTGAAGGAAGCCTCAGGCTCCAAAACTAGGACCTGAGCCAAAGTGGTAGCACAGAGGTAGGGTGTTGCCTTGCATGCAGCTAACCCAGGATGGATGCAGGTTTGATCACCAGCATACTATATGGTCCCCTGAGCCAGGAGTGATTTCTGAATGCAGACCCAGGAGTAACCCTTGAACACCACTGGGTTCCCCCAACCAAAAACAACAACAACAACAGTAACAAAGCAAAACTAGGACCTGGAGAAACATAAGTCTGAACGTAAACGTCGATGCAGGAAATAATACACATAGTTAAAGGGGGCAATAATGGGTTCAGGAATTTCAATAATCAAGCCAGGAATCTCAACACACAAGCCTTCTGCTCCTAAGAAGGAAAGAAACTTAGTAGATAAAGACTTAAGAATGAGTGTCATATCTTACCCAAACCTGGGTTTTTATTAGCAAGAACCAGATCACACCCCAGGGTGATAAAGGAATACTAAGTAGCAAGGTACCCAATAATTTCAGATTACCAGATCCTATCACCAGATCAAACCCTAGGGTTAAAAATGAATACTGAGTAGAGTAGGACCCAGTAATCCAACATGAAGATACATGTGGGTGAAGGTTCTGAAAGAATAAAAACTCTAGGAGCTGGAGAGATGGCATGGAGGTAAGACATTTGCCTTGCATGCAGAAGGACGATGGTTCGAATCCCGGCATCCCATATGGTCCCCGAGCCTGCCGGGAGTGGTTTCTGAGTGTAGAACCAGGAGTAACCCCTGAGCGCTGCTAGGTGTGACCCCCCCCCCCAAAAAAAAGAAAAGAATAAAAACTCTAAAGGTACCTGAGCGAAAGCTTTAGAAGGAGAGAAGTCTCTGAGGGTGCTGTGGGTGAATGTTCTGGAAGGAGAGAAAGTTATGAAGGTATATGTGGGAGAAGGTTCTGAAAAAATGAAAACTCTAAGGGTACCTGTGGGTGAAAGTTCTAGAAGGGTAGAAAACTCCGAGGGTGCCCATTGGCGAAGGTTCTGAAGACATGAAAGCTCTGAGGTTATCTGTGGGTCATAGTTTTAGGAGAGAAAGCTCTGAGGGTTCCTTGGGTAAAGGTTCTGAAGGAATAAAAGCTCTGAGGGTGCCCGTAGGTAAAGATTCTAGGAGAGAAAGTTCTAAGGGTGCCTGTGAGTAAATGTTTTGAAATAATGAAAGCTCTGACTGTCTATGGGCAAAAGGTTCTGGAAGAGAGAAAGATCTGAGGTTGTCTGTGAATGCAGGTTCTGGAAGGAGAAAGAGCTCTGTGGGTGTTTGTGGTTGAAGGTTCTGGAAGGACAGAAAGCTCTGAGGTAGCCAGTGGGTGAAGACACTGAAGGAGAGAAAACTGAGAGTGCCTGCAGGTGACATTTCAGGAAGGAGATAATGCCTTGAGAATGTGTGTGGGTGAAGGTTCTGGAAAGAGAGGGAACTAAGAGGGCGACTCTTGGTGAAGATTCTGGAAGGAGAAAAGCTCTGAGGGTGCCTGCAGGTGAAGACTATAGGAGAGAAAGCTCTGAGGGTACCTGCAGGTGATATTCCTGGAAGGAGAGAATGCCTTGAGGATGTGTGTGGGTGAAGGTTCTGGAAATAGGAATGCTCTTGTGTGCCTGTGGGGGAAGACTATAAAAGAGAAAACTCTGAGGGTACCTGCAGGTGATGGTTCTGGAAGAAGAGAAAGCCTTAAAGGTGCCTGTGGTAAAGGTTCTGGAAGAAGAGAAAGCTCTGAGAGTTCCTGTCAGTGAAGGTTCTAAAGGAGAGAAAGCTCTGAGGATGCCTATGAGTGAAAGTTCTAAAAGGAAAGAAAGTTCTGAGGGTACCTAAGGTTGAAGATTCTGGAAGGAGAAAAAGATCTGAGGGTGACTCTGTGTGAAGTTTCTGGCAGAATTAAAGCTCTGAGCATTCTTGTAGGTGAAGGGTCTAGAAATGGAGAAATCTGAGAGAGCGACTTTGGGTGAAGGATCTGGAAAGTGAAAAAGCTCTGAGGGTAACTATGCATGATGGTTCTGAAGGAATTAAAGCTCTGAGGGTTTCTGGCATGAAGATTCAGAAAGAGAGAAAATTATCTGGGTGCCTGTAGGTAAAGTTTGGAAGGAGAGAAACCTTCGAGGGTACTGTAGGTTAAGGTACTGGAAGGAGAGAAATATCTAAGGTAGCATGTTGGTGAAAGTTCTGGAAAGTTCTGGAAACATCTGAAGGTGTTTGTGGGTGAAGATTTTGGAATAAAGAAAGCCCTGAAGGTGTCTGTGGGCTAAAGCTCTAGAAGGAGAGAAGCTCTAAGAGTGTTTGTGGGTGTAAGGTTTTGGAAGAACAGAAAGCTCCGAGGGTGTCTGTGGGTGAGGACTATAGGAGAGAGAACTCTGAGGGGGGGGCTGTGGATGAAGGTTCTGGAAGGAGAGAGCTCTGTGGGTGTCCAAGGGTGAAAGTTCTGGAAGTAGAGAAAGCGCTGAGGTTGTTTGTGGGTGAACGTTGTGAAGGAATGAAAACTGAGACTGCCTGTGGGTATGCCTCCTGGAAGGAGAGAGAGGGAGAGAGAGGGAGAGAGAGAGAGAGAGAGAGAGAGAGAGAGAGAGAGAGAGAGAGAGAGCACTCTAAAGGTATCTGTGAGTAAAGCATCTGGAAAGAGAGAAAGCTCTAAGGAGGCCTGTGGGTGAAGAAGGTTCTGGAAGGAGAGAAAGTTGTGAAGTGCTTGTGGGTGAATGTTTTGGAAGAATGAAAGTTCTTAGGGTACTTATTGGTGAAGGTTCTGGAAAGAAGAAAGCTCTGAGTGTGCCTGTGGGTGAAAGTTCCACAAGGACAGAAATCTCTGAGGTTGCCCATGGTGAAGACTTTAGAATGAGAGAAAGCAGTGAGGCTGTCTTCATGTGAAGGCTATAGAGAGAAAGCTCTGGGTGTGCCTGTGGGTGAAGACTATAGGAAAGAAACTGATTTCCTATGGGTGAAGGTTCTGGAAGGAGAAAAAGCTCTGAGTGTGCCACTGCATGAAGTCTACAGGAGAGAAAGCTCTGAGGGTGTCTGCAGGTGAAAGTTCTGGAAGGAGAGAAAGAGAGCCTGAGGATGCCAATGGGTAAAGGTTCTGGAAGGAGAACACACTCTGATGGTGCCTGTTGATGAAAGTTCTGAAGGAATTAAAGCTCTGATAGCACCTGTGAGTCAAGACTCTAGTGGAGAGAAAGCTCTCATGGTGCCTGCACTTGAAAGTTCTCAAAGGAATGAAAGCTTTGAGGGTGCCTGTGACTGCAAGTTCTATAAGGAGAGAGTGCTCTGCAGGTGCCTATGGGTGAAGCTTCTGGAAGAAGAAAAAGCTCTGAGGGTGCCTGTGGGTCCTGGTAGAAGAGAGGGTCTGAGGGTACCCATGGGTGGTATTCTGGAAGGAGAGTGATTTCTGAAGGTGCTTGTGGGTGAAGGTTCTGAAGGAATTGAAGCTCGGAGGGTGCCTGTGGTGAAACTTTACAATAAGAAAAAGTGCTGTGGGTGCCTTTGAGTGAAAGGAAGAGAATACCCTAATGGTGCCTGTGAGTGAAAGTTCTGGAAGCAGAGAAAGTTCTGAGGGAACCCGTAGTAAATGTTCTGGAAGCAAAAGCTCTGAGGGTGCTGGTGGGTGAAGGTTCTAGAAGAAAGCTCTAAGGTGCCTGTGGTGAAGGTTTTGAAGGAATGCAACCTTGAGGGTGTATGCATCTGGAATTAGAAAAAGTTCTGAAGAAACATGTGGGTGCAAGTTGTGGAAGGAGAAAAAAGCTTTGAAACTGCTGGTGGGTGGAGATTCTGAAATAATGAAAACTATGAAGCTCTAGGATAGAATGCTCTGAGGGTGTCTGTGCATGAAAGTTCTGGATGGAGAGAAAGCTTTGAAGGTACCTGGGGGTGAAAGTTGTGTAAGTAGTGATAGCTCTGAGGTGTCTATGGAGAAGGTTCTGGATTGAAAGCTCTAGACTGCATGTAGATTAAGGTTCTGGTAGGATATAAAACTCTGAAGGTGCTTGTGGGTGAAGTTTCAGAAGGATATAGTTCTGAGGGTGCCTGAGGTGAAGGTCCTAGGAGAAAAATCTCTGAAAATGCCTGTGGGTGAAGATTCTGAAGGAATGAAAACTCTAAGGGTGCCTGTGGTAAAGCTCTGGAAGGAGAGAAAACTCTAAGGGTCCGTGTGTAAAGGTTCTGGAGGGAGTGAAACCTCTGAGTGGCCAGTGCTTAAGTTCTAGAAGGAGAGAAAGTACAAACATCCAATGTGAGAATTCCGTAACTCCTCACGTGGGTATTTGGCCATATAAACTTCTCAATTGGGGTGCCCAGGGCACCAACACCATGCCTTTGTAGGTTGGAGCAAAGGATGAAGTCACTCGCCAGTGGTTCAGGGCCCTTTGAATCTTGTGAGGACTTGCGGGGGTTGTTTTCTCAAAGAGGAAGGAGCCAGCTAAGGATTCAGCACAGAGAGGATAGTCGCTACAGGCCAGACTCCCCCTCCCCCCAGTACATAGTTCCCCCAGGAGGATTTGGCCTCCTCTGGGACCCCCACCAAAATGAACCTGGTTTGGAAATTTTGGGGGAGTTTACAGCTAGTTCACACATCTGGGCTGTGCTGGGTCTGGGGTTCAGAGAAAGAACCTGTCAGAGATGGAGGCTCAGACTAGCACAGTGAGATCTGGGACAGAAGGGAAACACTGAAGGGCTGGGAGCTAGCATGGCAGGAAGCTCCCCTAGAACCCGAAACCCCCAAAATTCAGCCCACAGCAGGTGACTCCAGCCATGGACAGACTAGGGCCTGTCCAGGCATGGGCCTGGGTGAGTTCTAGCCCTCAAGAATCAATGCAGAGGACCCGAGAGAACCAGCATGGAGAGAAGGAAGGTTTTGGAAGGTTTATCATTTCCTCAGGGACACTTTGTTAGCTAATGTGTCATTTTGAAACTTCTGCAGGTTGTGCTTGATTGAAACACCATCGACTAAGACTTTTAATCAGCAGAAGGTTCTGGATGCTGTGCACAGGGAGGAAGAAGGCTCAGAGGAGGCCATCCCCACCTCACATTCAATTAGCCAAGCAGCCCCCCAACTTGGAGTGCCTGCAAGACAGGCTCATGATGAATTTTTCTATGGGGCTTTAGCTGTAAATGATTTTTCTATTTACTTATGTAACATCGTACATAAGAGATGACGGTTTTTAATCAAATACAGACCAACTGCAAATTATCTCTGGGTAAACAGAGTGAAAAATTCAATATGCTATTGACTCTACACAATACATATAATATTATTGATCACATTAAGAGCTGCTGTCTGGACTCTGGGAGCCCACCCAGTGGGAATCTATTCAAGTAGTGTTTTTAAAGTACCCACCCTGTGGTCAAGAACATTCTAAGATGCTTCCAGCAGGCAGATTCAAGGGCTTGAAAGAGATTTTTCTCCCTATCTTTTCCACCCTTGTGGATTTCTCTAAGCCCTTGCCCTCCCTCTCAGATACTGAGGGGTCAGCAATTGATTCTGGAGCCTTCTCTGCAGAGTTTCAGAGAACAGAGGGGCCTGACATAGGCATACATATCTGCTACCCTCATAGGGCCTGTGTGTGTGCCTCCACTTTGTACACTTCAGCAAACTTTTTTTTTGCAAGCATCCCAGTATCTCTGGAACAGACACCCTGATTTTGGTACAAGCTTGTTTGGGGCCAGCAGATGCTCCAAGATCAGCATGGAAACCCAGACCTCCAAAACCACCCCTCAAAGACCCCAACTAGGGTCCCAGAGGTTCTCACTTCTCTTCTAGCTCTGGTAAACTTCTTCCTACCCAGGTGTATTGGGCTCACATGGCATGGCCCAGGATTGGAGCTCCAAGAGGCCTAGAAGGCTGGGGGTGGATATTCCCAGGAATCTCTCAGGCCTCGGTGGGAACCAACTCAGGGCCTCACTCCCTGGTGGCTTTTAAGGGGAGGGCATGGGAAACCTGGTTGTCTGGAGTGATGGGGTTGCCAGATGCCAGACAGCATCTGAAAGGGTGTGGTGGCCCCTTGATTTTCTCTACCCAGAACCTAGATATGGTGCTATTTGAGTTCTAGTCAGCTCCGCTGTGAAGCAGGGATGGTGGGGCAGGAACTCTTGCTGCTTCTGTTGTCAACACCCCCACTTCATATTTGAGTTCCCAGGCAACTGGAAATCTTACTGGCTGAGAACCCCCAGTCCAGAACCCACACTGCTCCACATGCCCCCTCTCAAGCAGCCCTGAGCCCTTGTCCCAGCCCGGGCCTGAGTTGGTGTGAGCTGGGAGAAGTCAGGACAGACTTGAGGAGGGTGCTGTGGGGAGGCATTACGCAGCTCCCTACATTGTGGACACCCCATTCACTGCCTTAATGACTGTTACCCATGCACATGATGAGGGAGACTGTCTGCCAGGACATGCCTGTACTTCAGCAAAAGAAGCTCTGACACCTCACAAGGGGTGCTGGTCCCCTCTCCACACTCACGCTAATGTTCCCTGACTTACTTTGAAATAGCAAAAAGTCTGTCAAGTCCCCCAGATCAGTGGGTCCCACCATAGTCCTCATCACACACACCAACTAGGGGGTCTTTGAGGAGGAAGTCAAGTTCAAATCACAGGAGGAAAGACAAAACCCCAATAACACTAGTGCTGGGAGAGGACATGGGATGGCCAGTTGAGGTCCAGCCACTCCGGGAAGCCTAGCTTCCTGGTGGACAGTCAGTCTCTTCTCCCACCTGTCCACTTCTCGGAAAGTTTCCTGTTAGGGTGGGGTGGGAAGGGCATGGCCAGCTGTTGGGAACACTAGACAGGCAGCCACACACACACCCTGAAAGTGAGGTGACCAGTTTTAGACTGCCCTGTGCCTCTCCCCCCTCCATTCCCTGGCATTAGGAGTGCCTAGGAAATGCATGTTTAGAGAGACCAATAGTGTGTGGGGCCCCAGCAGAGGGAGCCCCTGTGAGTGGCTCTTCCTTCCCAGTGTCTCTTGCTCCCACTGCCAGTGCCTTATCTGTTCCCTGCACCCCAATTCCTCTCACTCTGGCATGGAGTTTCCTAGACTTCCCGGACAGGACAGGCAGGACATGGAGGGGCTGCCAGGCCAATGCAGTACAGACACTGCAGGAAGCTTCCTCACAGGTGGGCAGAGAAGGTTGCTGGGCCTAGGGGCTGGGCTGGTGGACTGCCTAATCTAATAGGCAGGGGGCTGTTTTGAGAAGCCCCAAGTTTCCAGACCCAAAACCAATCATATTAGGGGAACACTGTGGGACACACAGGGGCTGGTGAGGAGGAACTTCTTTCCCCACAGTAAAGTTCTGGAGACAGCCCCCTCAGGGGAGGCAATGACCTCCAAAGCCTGGCCCCCTTTGCCCCTTACTCAGAAAAGGACTTTGAAACTCACCTGCAGGCTATATCCATGTGTGACTGTATCAGCGTGTGTGTGTGTGTGTGTGTGTGTGTGTGAGAGAGAGAGAGAGAGAGAGAGAGAGAGAGAGAGAGAGAGAGAGAGAGAGAGAGAGAGAGAGTACTTGAGTGTGACTTTGTGTAAGTGTGAGAGTGTGTGAATGCAACTATAGGAGTGTGACTGAGTGGCTGGGACTCAGCTGGCCACCCCGTTTCTCTCCCAGTGCTGGGTGTTGGGATTTTGTCTCCTCTCCTGTGATTCGAACCTGACTTCCTTCTATATGAGTATGACTGAGTGTGTGTGTGACAGTGTGCGGGCATGTGATTGTGAGTTTGTGCCTTCGTGTGTGTGTGTGTGTGTGTGTATGAGAGTGTGTGTGTGACTATTTGTATGTATGAATGAGTGGGAATGGCTTGTGAATAAGAACGTGTGCATGAGTGTGTGTGACAATGTGTGATGGTGTGTGAGGAGCTATGGATGTATTGGTGACTGTATGAATGTAATTTTGTGAGTAGATGTGTATCTGTGAGAGTGTGTGAACATTTGTGAGTGTGTGTGATGATTGTGCGTGGGAGAGTGGCTTCGCATGACTATGTGTGGCGGTGTGAATGTGTGCATGTGATTGGGTTTGTGTTTGAGTATGGGTGTGACTTTGTGGGGGCGTGAATGTGGTTATTTTCGTGCAAGTGTGTGTGTGTGTGTGTATATGTGTGTGTGTACTTTTCTCTCTGACCCTACTTGTCTTTCCCTGCCTCAAATACATCTGAAGCTCTGTCCTCTGTTTCTTCTTTTCTCTGTCCAGAGAAGCTGCAGGGTCAGGGGACAGCAAGGGACAGCCTTGTGTCATAGCAGCTTGCCTAGCCTGGCAGTTCTCCTGCTGCTCTCTGTTGCGTGCATGGTTGCTGCGTGGTCACCGCCATCAGCACATTGTCAGGACTCAGTTGTGGTGTGTGTCCTGGGGCTTAAACAACCCATAGTTTAATAACTCCCCAGCTCAAGGAGTTAGAACTTGGTTGTGCCCAGGGTGGGCAGCCCTGGAGATGTGCAGGGGAGTCCCTAGGGCCGGGGCTGGGCTTGGGGCTTTCCTGGGCTTTTCCAGTTTTATGGTGGCCCCAGGGGGGGTCATACTGTGGTAGTGAAGTTGGGGACCTTGGGTGATCTCAGAGAGTTTTTTTTTTGTTTTGTTTTGTTTTTGGGTCACACTTGGCAGTGCTCAGGGATTACTCCTGGTTCTACACTCAGAAATCACTCCTGGAAGGCACCAGGGACCATATGGGAAGCCAGGATTCGAAATACCGTCCTTCTGCATACAATGCAAACTCCCTACCTCCATGCTATCTCTCCGCCCCGCAGAGAGACAATTTGCCCTGAGCAACTTCCTGCCAAACCCAGAATGTGGGCTCCCTCCCAATTCTGCCAGGGCACAATCTCCCCAGGACCCTGGGCTGGAGCTCAGAGAGGCATCTCTCCTCCTGGGTTAGGGGTGTCACTTTCATACGAGTGTCTTGAAGAATGAGTCTGAACCAGAGTCTGTGACACACCCCCCCTTGGGTTCTGATGGGCCCACAAATGGGCTGAGCAGAAACACAGAAATGTAGATCTCTAGGGTTATACATCCCCCGGGTCCATGATAATTTCACACCGGGCAAATGGATCCCTAGAATCCCCCCCTCCCTGAACTACTTCCAGCCTGTAGGAAAAGCCTTATGCAGGGTGGGGGCTCTCAGCTTTGGAGACTCAGGGAGATAGCAGATACCTAGGCACATGGCAGAGGCAGAATAAACTCCAACCTGCAAATCCTGGTCTCCCCAAAGAGCCCTGGGGTCAATCCACTGTTAGGACTGGGGGCCATGTTGGGGGCTTGTTTTAACTACTCTTTGAGGCAATGATCTTTGCAATCCTGTGGACAGCTTGGGACAATTCCTAACTCCATGCTCAGGTCACCCTGGGACCCCAGCAGACAACAGGCCTGGCCCAGCCATCCAGGGAGCTTGGCAGATGAGTCACACAGTCATGGGAGTACAAGGGGGAAATGCCCCGAGTGGAGTGACTCGGTGACATGACCATCTGGGGGCTTGAGCAAGCAAGTTGTCACCAGTGAGATGCTTTTCTGTGGGCCCCGCTGTCTCTAGCAGTGTTGCATATGCTCTCTGAGAGCCATGAACAAAGACAAATGTGGCAGGAAAGTTCCAAGAGGACAAACACCTCCTGTAAAATATCATCCAAGAAATTGAGCATCCGTGAAGGAGCAACAGATAAATACTGTCACCCAAATGGCCCAGTTCCTCCTGGCAGGGAGAACCTGAAGTTATATGGGAAGGGAGAACCTATCTTGAACAGGGGAGAGACTCGGGGCTCCTCAGCGACAGAAAGGGCGGCATCAGCAGCTGGACTGACAGACTCAGAGCATCTCCAGAGGGCTGACCCAAGTCCCAGGGTGAGGACTTCTTCTTGCTCTCACCCATGTGGACTCAGGTCACTTCGAGTTCCTACCTCAGCTGTGAAGAACAGCTGGTTCATCCCCGGGAGAGAAAACAGATGTTCCTATGGCTGCCTACTTAGCATGGGATGATGGGGGGACACTGTCAAGAGAAAGAACTGTAGCAAGGTAGCAATTGGCACACACGTGTAAGGTGGCACACATGTTCTACCTGAAGGAAGAGCATTTGCACATGTTTAGGCATACATCTGTGTACATGTGTGCAGTCATGAATTACAAATAGGTCCCGTGTGGGCAATCACTGTCTCTCTCATATGTACACGTATATCCACTTGCCCTCTGTGCAAGGAGGCATATATGCTCTCAGCTATGCCAAATATGAGTATGTTCATGTTTCACTCGTATGTTGTGTGTACAGGGATATACAGATATATGTGTGTCTGTGTGCTGTGGTTGTGCAGGTGTGCGCATGCTAGTGAAACCCAGGGACTCTAAAACAAGGATCTGGTGATACGCAGCTCTGGAAGCCAGACATTGACACAGGAGTCAGTCCACACGGTCAATCCACTCAAGCAAGGAATCCCACCACACAAGCTTTCTGTTCCTAAGAAGGGAATGCAGCCTAGTGGAGGGAGACCAAAGAACAAGCTCCTGCCTTCCTCATGACCCTGCTCTTAGTGACAAGAATCATGCCACATCCTAGAATGGGAGAGAAATACCAAGTAGGAATAATCTATTATTCCACCACCAGATCACACCCTAGGGGTGGAGCATGAATATTGATTAAGGTGGGACCAGAATCCAACATGTGCATATATATAGGTTTTGTGCATGCCAATATTCATTGTGCTACATGAGCACATGGCCTGTCGAATGTACATGAGTGCTTGTGTGTCTTCTTGTGAAACAAATTTATCAGCATTTGATGCATATGTTCAAATGCACATACATTGTGTATGTGTGTATCTATGCATCAGGGTTGGACAGAGCTTGCTCAAGGGGGGGGGCAGAGCTCATTCAAGGTAACAGATACTGATCAGAGGGCACAAGCCCATTCAGGGGGACAGAGCCCACTCATGGGCTCACATGAGGCCCATATGACTGACAGGTAACACAGGATAGACAGGTGACACACGACAGATGGATGACACATGACAGGTGAGTAACATGTGGCAATGGTGCCGAGTGCTAATGGAAACACATGCTGATGGGTAACACATGAGAAATGCACACAGGTACCATGTGACAGGTGTGTAACACATAGGGTTTTACATGGGTGAAACATAAGAAAAGTTGACCTTTGAGGGATGGGTGACCCATGGACTAAATGCATTTTCTGGCAGCTGAGAGTTAAGTCACCACCCAATGTCTGGGCACCCCTAAAACCACATGTGTCACTCAATAGCCCCTCTCTCTCTGGAAGGCCTCTGGGAACCAGGTGCTCCTACAAATAAATGAGACAGCATAGGCGGGGGGTGGGGGGTGGGCATAGCTCAGTCTGTGACTTGTGGAGACACACATGGTTGTAAATGGCGGTTATCAGAAACGATCAATAGGTCAAGGCTATGTGGGGAAAGAGTAAAGAGATTCTGAGTTAGTAGAAGGAGGAAAAGAACTAGGTAAGAAATCCAGAAAAGGTAAAATTAACTCAAACAGTGACTATTAACAGAAATGTTTCATGGGAGCAGTTAAAAACCCAAGGAGGGGGTATCCTACCTCAAGGAGAGGGGCCCAGATGTTCCAGAAGAAGAGGCCCAGATTACCTTCAGCAGATGGGCATGCTGTCCTCTGCCAGAGAAGAGACAGCAGCTGTCACAGCATCCATAAACAGAACCACATTAAAGTGAGGCAGGAAGGGCCAAGGAGGGACGCAGAGCCCGGAGTATGTATTGGGGCTGACAGTTGGTCCTTCCCTCCCCCCTGGGCCTCTGAGTACCACCAAGATACAGCCCTGGTGGTCTCAAAAGAAACAAAAAATAAGAAAACTGAAGAATACAAGAGCACATCATGGGGGGGGGCGTGATAGACAGCAGGGAGGGCATTTGCCTTGCATGTAGCCAACCTGGGTTCCATCCCTGGCATCCCATATGGTTCCCTGAGTCTGTCAGGAGTGATTATTGAGTGCTGAGCTAGGAGTAATCCCTGAATGCTTCCGCAGGATGTGATCAAAAACAAACAATAAACAAAAAGAATATAAAAGCACATCAGAGAAGCATTACACCAACAATGATAATCTTGATAAAGTAACTTTCTTGGATAAATATTCTTGGTTGGGGGTGTCCCAGTTGAAGCTAAACAAGTACTTGAACTTCAGATCTAGAGCCACAAAGGGGAACAAGGAGAGCAGGAATAGGAGGAAAGGGGGACTTGAGTGATACAGGCATTGTGGGGAAGGAGCTTCAGTATTTTGTGGTGGCAGAAGTACAATAACTCTGTACATCCCCAAAATTGACTATTAACACTAATGTTACCTGAATACAAAGTTTGTTTGTTTGACTTAGTTTGGCTTTGATTTTTGGGTCACATCTGGTGGTGCTCAGGTGTTACTCAAGGCTCTTTGCACAGAAATTACACTTGGCAGCTTTGGGGGACCATATGAGATGCTGGGGATTGTATCCGGGTCTGCCATGTGCAAGGCTAACACCCTCCCTGCTGTGCTATCACTCTGGCCCCCGCAATATGTTTCTTTTTAATAAAAAAGAGAAGGTAAAATGTTCCTAGGGGAGAAGAGCATTGGGACAGGAGGAAGGGCACTTGCCTTGCACACAGCTGACCTGGGTCCTTCCAAGAGTCCCTGAATCCCGCCAGAAATAATCACTGAGCTCAGAGCCAGGAGTCAACTATGACTAACCACCACCAATGGGCCCCCGCTCCCTAATAAAAAAAGAAGAGAAGGGAAAAATGTGTTATTTGCCAAAATTTACAAGAGAGGGAAGAAAAAATTTGAATATTACTGTCGTTAAACTGAAAAATAGGTTTTAAAAATAGAACCACATTTTCCTACGCCCAAGTCCCCTGTGACCCTTGTTGAAGTCTCACAAACAATGGAAGAAGCAGAGCAACTTTACAGCAACGCTTTGAGGTCACAGGCAGTGAGGAACATCGTGGAAGCAGGGCCACCACAAGTAGCCGAAGAAAAGCCCTGCTGGAGAGATAGTGCAGCAGGGAGGGCATTTGCCTTGCATGCAGCTGATCCAGGTTCGATCCCTGGCATTCCCTAATGTCCCCTGAGCCTGCCAGGAGTGCTCTGAGTACAGAGCTAGAAGTAAGCCATCAGGTGTGGCCCAAAACCCAAAATAAAATAAAAAGAAAGAAAAGAAAAAGATGGGTCCAGAGAGATAGCACAGTGGTAGGCTGCCTTGCACACAGCCAATCCAGGATGGACGGTGGTTTGAATCCCAGCATCCCATATGGTCTCTTATGCCTGCTAGGAGTGATTTCTGAGCACAGAGCCAGGAATAACCCCTGAGCGCTGCTGGGTGTGACCTAAAAACCGGAAAAAAAGAAAAAAAAAAGAAAAGAAAAGAAAAGAAAAGAAAAGGAAAGGAAAGCCTCGCTGTGACCCCAACTTCCTTCTCATCACCTCCCCTGCTGATAAACCTCCTAACAAGCAGGCAGTATGCAGGGAACCAGAACTCAAGGTCAATTTAGCTATTTTGGGAGGTTGGGCCACTCCAATGGTGCTGTTCTGTGTTCAGAGGTTGCTCCCAGCAGTGCTTGGTAGGGGTAAGGGGGGGTACGACCAGGCAATGCCAAGGCTGTGGAAGCAAGCAACTTAACCCATTTGCTATTTCTCTGCCTGCTCCCATTTGCACTTGGAAAAGCACCCACATCCCTCCCACGAGAAGACATGAAGGGGGTCACACCAGAGAGGAAGCAATGGATCCATGTGAGCATTACAGGCAGAATTCTCAGCAAACAGAAGGGCACGAACTAGAAGGGCACTACCCAAGGTGGCAGCCTGGCCCCCTGCCTGGCACCCAGGGTGGGCTCTCTAAGAGCAAAGGTCTGGGCACAGTCTCTATCTGGGGATCCTGCCTAAAGGGATATTCTTCCTCTGCAGGATGATGCATTGGGGGGGGGCGTGCAGTTGTGCTTTCACCCTGCCACAGTCACTGCACCTGGCCTGGCACCTTCCCTGTGGGGGACCCAAACAAAGGCTCCAGGACAGGTGCTCAGGCCATGGGCAGCGCTGCACTGAGCAGCCAGAGGGCTGGCAGATTCCTGGCTCTGTGGACTTGCAGACTCTCTTCAATTGGGGTTTTGAGGTGCAGCTGGCCAAACACTGGGGTGAGCAGCTGTGTGAGTAAATATCGGGCATCTCTGCTATTCTCTACAGCTGATCTTCTGCAAGTTTCTTTTCACTCCCCTATTGTGGGCCACTGGATGCCACCAGGAGAGTCTCCCAGCCTTCCTGGCCCAGAGCTTGGGAACCAAGGGGCCTGTTTGGAAGAGGGAGGAGCAGAAGGCAGGGATAGAGAGAGAAAGGGAGCTTTTAGGGCCTTAGTGTTGGGCCCTTGCAACCTCCACAGCACTCCTCCTGAAACTCAGGTACCTCTATTATTTATTGTTATTATTTTTTTGTTTTGGGGCCACACCTGGTGGTACTCAGTGGTCACTCCTGGCTCTGCACTTAGAGATCACTCCTGATGCTCCTCTGGGAACCATATGGGATGCCGAGGATCGAATCTGGGTCAGCCTCAGGCAAGGCAAATGCCCTCCTTGCTGTGCTCTTCCTCAGGCTGCCCCTCAGGTACCTCTTGAGTAAATGAGGCCTAAGCAGGAGAGGGGTGTAGGGGGCAGAACCTGACCCTGAGCTCCCTTTCCAGCCTTCAGTGCCCCAGGGAGCTGTGCCAGGGAGGGGTGCACGGAGAAGGGTTTCAGTGGGGGCAGAGGCCCCATCAGAGGTGAGTGGAACCCGAGCAAGACTATATAGGTCATGGAAACCAGGGCCCCTGGGCCACACAGAACTCGAGCGCTGCACCAAACCCTGTGCATGGCGCCCCACATTTCGGACATGATTTCCTCACCTTGAAAAAGGTGGAACCAAAGCACTTTATAAATAGAGATGCAGCGGGGGAGCCAAGTTCACATGCGCACTTGCTCGAAACCCCTCTGTAACGCCCCACCACCCCCACAAATCCAGATAGGGGCTGGAGCAGGACCACAAACCCAGCATATAGCCGCCAGGCCCTGGGTTTGACGATCCAGATGGGCAGGTGGGCAAGAGGCGGAAGGGACCGAAAGGGACTGGAACACACTGGGACCCACCCTCCATGGGCAGCACCCCTATTCCTCACAGATGCCAGGCTCCTCCCTGAGTATGAGGAGACTCCACAAAGGTGACTGTGACCTCCCAGAGTCCAGCACTGTCCTGCTGACTTGCCTAACCCCAACACTAGCACATGTACCCCACTTGCCTAAGGATCCTTCATGACACCCCACCTGTTAAAGGACCCCTCATGACACCTCACCTGTCCAGAATCCCCTCCATGATGCCCACCTGGCCCTGGATTTCCTCATTCTCCATGAAGAGCACAGGACCAGGATCCTTCCCTTCCTGAACCTCTGGGGTTGTCCATCACCAGGACAGAATCTCCTACCAGTGGCTGTGTTCCTTCTTTCCAAACCTCTCCCCACTCCTCTGGTCCTCCCTTCCTTGTTCTTCCATTCCCCCCAAAACAAACAAACAAACAAACAAACAAGTTTCTTTTGGAATAACCAGTCTTCACTCTATTCAGGATAATTCTTTCTGATGGTGCTTGTCACTCATTGGATGAAAGCACCTTTCGATTCAAGCATCTTTTGAATTAGTTCCTTACCCCTACCTGTTGTTCTGATTTTCCACTACAGAGCTATCTGCTTGTTGGTATTAGTACTAGGAGTGGAAGGCTCTCGTGCGGAAGTTCCTGAACCTGTTTTATCTCCTTAATCATGTGTGGATTATTTCTTGTGTTGGTGTTTGCTTCCAGACCAGCACCTCCTCAATCCCCTGGGATTGGGCCATGATGCTTCCACTTCAGCATGGCTCCACAGAGGACCCCGTCCCAGAATCTCTGGGGGCAACGCCACAGAAAGCCCTTACTTCAGCCAGTGCACTTTGGCTTCTCTTGGTCCTACTTAGGATCTGGATCTGTCTGAGGCACCCCCACATCAGCCCTCCGAAAGACTCCCCCATCCTAATCCAAGTTTCGGGGGTAGAGTCCCACAGAGGATGGGGTGATGAACCCACAGATGATGGGTGATGGGTCAGGGAATGGGATGGTGGGTCACGCAGACCTTGAGGAACAGACTAATGTAACCATTGCCAAGGAATATCATCACCCCAAGAAATAGGCTCCCAAATAGATGTGAGAGGATTCAGGTGAGCTGGGGTGGTGGTGGCAGCAAAATGTTGTGCACTGGTATTGACCGAGGGAACAACAGGCGGGAAAATGCCAGGGCTAGAAAGGGCTGGTCTGGCATGTGCCAGAAGTGGGGGACAGGGGCCAGAGCTGTGGTGTATTGGTAGGGCATTTGCATTGCCCAGGTTGACCTAGGACAGACCTTGGTTCGATCTCCCAGTGTTCCATATGGTCCCCCATGCCAGAAGCGACTTCTGAGTGCATAGCCAGGAGTAACCTCTGAGCATCACTGGGTGTGGCCCAAAATACAAACAACAACAACAAAAAAAAAACACAAGTGGGGGACAGTGCAGGTTTGTGAGGACACTTGAGACAAGAGCAAAACAGACATCAGTAGACATGTTGGGGGTGCTGTGTTTCTGGGAGTGTCATGAACAGGCAGGAACGAGGTGGGGGGACTGGTATCCAGCTGGGGGGGGGGCACCAGGCAGAGACTCATAGGAGCCTGGAGCTGAAGTGACCCACTTTTAGAAGGGAGCTCAAAGGGACTGGAGGAATATCCTTATTGTCTGCTCTCTTTATCAGGGACAGGAGGCAGTTTCAGACTAGGGGAGCTTGGTGAGAAGGGATGAGAGTAAGCAGAGAGGGGCTTGGTTACAAAGGCAACAGCTTCCAGGTGGTCCCCCAGGGGCAGAGCTGATCCCCTTCTGGGCTGGAGGAACCCCCCTTGGAGAAGCGGTGTCTTTTCATCATGGGCAACTCACCCCTCAGCCAGGGGCTGGGCTGTGGGACTAATCAGATCCTGGGATGAGTCTGTGATCATGCAATACCCCCCCCCCCGCAGCAGCAGCCCCCAACCCCTTCACAGAAGTCCCTGCCCAGCCCCCCACCCCCAGCCTGCCACAGGCTCTCTATCAACACACTGCCATTGATGAGACAATTTGGGGGGCCCTACCCCGGGGCAGGAGGATGTGTGGGGTTCTGGGCATAGTGCCTCAAGAAGGGGGTGCGAGCGGCTGGACACTTGCGTGGGTTCGGCTCCATTTGCTGGGAAATGTGCAGAGATAGGAGTTAGTGCCGTTGCCTTGGTGACCACAAGGCCCATACTAATGAGCTGGAGGAGGAGATCTGTCTTAAAGGAGCCAGGAACCCATCCACATGGCGCACACAGACTCAATCGGAGGGCAGGAGGAAAGAAGGGGGCCCTGCCAGGCTCACAGGGATCTGCTGTGACACAGGGTTTCACCTGCTCAGGGGCCCAGGGCTGGCTGCACCTCGCAGGCAGGCAAGACCCTCAGCCCAGTCCCCAAACTGAGAAGAAAGCCCAGTCTGAAGGGGCTAGCTAGACTGAGACCCGCATCACAGCACCAAAGGTCCTTTCCTTGCACCTGAACTTCAGCCTGTGCCAAAGCAGGCGAGAGTAGCAACCTCCAGGCCCCCAGAGTGACACAGGACAGACAGGCACACTCTGGCCTGTGGTTTCAGGAGTAAATGCAAATGGCACCAATGCTGAGCACTGCAAAGGGAGCAGGGAGAGGAAAGAAAAGGTCTTTACTAGGAGCAGGTATGTGGACGAGGTAAAGTTGGGGGCGTGTCCCACTTCAAACCATGAAGGGACTCAATGCTCCATTTCCAATGTGAGACTTCCAGAAGCACCTCCCTGTAGACAAACTGGCCTTTGCTCGGCACCTTCCGTTTTAATTGGCTTGCTGTGTGATTCAGTCTCAGGGGAGAGGTGCTGGGGACAGAGGGTGGGCAGAGGCCAGAGCCTCAGTCAACCACTCCTTACCAGTCTGCAGGACATCTACAAAGCACCAGTCAGCCACATGCACGCAATTCTGGGCCCTGTGCTTTACTCTCTTGATAGCTCATTTTCTTAAAGCAATACAATAATAGTGATAAATATATTTGTTTAAGAGAGCTTTATGAAGATAGAGCTCACATGGCACATAATTCAACCAAGGACAGGTAGGTGCAATTCGAAGCGTGTTGGCAAATATTATCACTCTCCAACTAGGTCAAGATTCTATGTATGTTATATATTACAATATTTGCCATCTTCAGTGTGCAGCTAATTGGCATTAATTACATTACATTCATCGCATTCAAACCAATGGCCACTATATTCTGAACCCCTGACTGCATCTAATGATCTATCTTTTTGTTGACTATTTCCAGAACTTTCTCAGGACTCCACATGTAAATTCACTCATCACCAAATTGTCAAACCTTCTCTCTCCCTCTTCCTTCTTCTGAGCCCCTAGGAACTACCTCCTTCTGTCTGCCTGACTCTCCTGGTTGGGGGGGGGTCCCTAAAAGCGGAGACGTGTTTGTCCTTCTATCTGGTCATTGAACTCACATCATATCCCCGAAAGCCATAACGTGGAAGCAACCGGGTCCAAATCTTTGCTTAGAAATTGAGTAACTTACAGTCTTGCAAGGAAGGAATGCTGTATAGAGACCACACCCACATCAAAGGAAGGACCCATGTCAAGGAAAGGCCATGCTCACACCATGAGAGACCATGTCCCCTTCCCATGTCCTTCAGGGACATGACCCTCCACTCTGGAATCTGGGTTGTGGGTGCCCAGCAGAGAGGAGCATTGTTATTTTGCATAAAACAACTACTTTTGTTTGTTTTTTGTTTTAGGGGCCACACCCAGCGATGCTCAGGAGTCATTCCTGGCTTTGCACTCAAGGATCATCCCTCCTGGCTGTGCATGGAGGACCCTGCTCCTCCCTCTCCTCTTCTGCATGGTCTAAATACATCAGCTTCCCATTCTACAAGAGTGGAAACTGAGGCCCAGGCTGCTCGCTGAAGAGTCAGGTCTGGTTCCAAGTGCTGGGGCCCGTTCTCCTTCACTGCTCCTCTCAGCCACAGAGACTCTGAGGTTTGCAAACCAATTCTGCTTCTTTCAGAAGGAAACACAAAAGCCGAGTGACACAGAAACCATAGCACTAGCTGTTTCACCATGGAACCGCCCCAGTGGACCTAAGCATCTCCAGGGCCTGCACATCAAGGGCCACTGAGCCCTGTGCCCCGCCCAACTGCATCCCTGCAGCCACTGGACCACCAGTCCTCCCCTTCCCTGCAGGGGGAGGTTTCTGAAACACCCAAGGAGCACAAGTTTCTCCTCCAGGGCACAGCAGGTGCAGAAACTTCTGGAAGCCCAAGGGCTGGCCTGTCTGTGGGCTCCTCTAGCAGGCTCCATTTTAAGCAGGCAAGCAGGCAGGGTATCCTGGGTGGGCAGAGCTGTACTCTGTACCCACCGTGCATCACCCAACCAACCTCCTTGGGGGCACCTACTAGGTAGGTGCCCAGTGGCTGGCAAGGACCTGCTTTGGGCTATTTCATATCCCTGCAAAAAATAATAATAATCCTTGCTGGAGGAGCCTCAAATGCCACTCAGCTTGGATGGATTTGTTTGTGCCCCTGGCAGGGTGTCTGTCGAGCACCTCCCTGCAGCCCCCAGATGTGCCCTCCTCACATCCCCACTGCACAGGGATGGACAGATAACGGAACCCACAATTGCAGTTCAATTTCCCCCGCCAGCCTGATGTCACATCCTGTGCCAACCCTCCTCGGTCGCAGGCCACCTCCCAGCACCCCCGCGAACTTCGGGAGCCCCCCACCGTCCCCCCCAGGCCCGCCTCCCCGGAGGAGGGGCCGCCCAGCCCCGCCCAGCCCCGCCGCCCAAGCCCTGCCCGCCTGGCAGCGCCCGATCGGCGGGACTCGGCTCGATCAATATGCAGAGCGGAGGCTCCACGCAGCAGACCCCGCACGCCGCCGCCTGCTCCGGGTGCTGAGGGCGCGGGGACTCGGCGTCCGCGTCCGTCCACGCAGCCGCCGGCCGGCAGCGCCCAGGGCTCGCTCCCCTGCACGCCTGGACCGACCGTCCGTCCGTCCGTCCGTCCGAGGTGGCCGCGAGACATGCCACCGGCCCGGAAGCTCCTGAGCCTCCTCTTTCTCATCCTGATGGGCACCGAACTCACCCAAGTACGTGCAGCCATTTTCGTCCTTGCGTGCCCAGGCGCCCGCCCCTTGGCTTTGCACCCCGCAAAGTCTCCATGGAGTGGCCCCCTCCAGCCCTGGTCTGGGGAAGGGGGACAGGGCCAGGGGCTGGCTGCACTCCTGTGCAGAGGGAGGAAGGGGAAAGAGGGGTGCAGGCCTTGGCCCCTTCCAAATCCTTAGCCTTTGAGGGCTCTGTTGAGTACCCCCCACTAGACACCCCAGCCCACCCCTCAATGCCTGCTGAGAAGTTCCTAGGCTGGCTGGAGCGGATCTTCCCACTGCCTTGGTCATGGGGGGCAAAGAGGGAGCAGATGTGAGGTCTCCCCAGCTTTTCCAGGGATCCCTACCCCACCCCCTCTCTGGTGCTTTCTGCACCCCAACCCCCCACTCTGGCTTCCAGGGCGGGCATTCTTGCAGGCTGGCAAGGGCAGGGGGCAGTGTGAGGGGGCTTGGCATGTTTGAGGGGGGTTCTGGTCACGTGCCTGGGGTGAAGTGTGAGTGGTACAGGGTTGTGTGTGCATGCGTGGGGGGCCACCAGGGCAGCTCAGCCCCGGTTCAGCACCAGGAACAGCAGAGACCACAGCCGGGGCTCCAGCTGAGTGGGTCCCCACTTTCCTGTGCATTAGGAGATGTCAGGTGGGGGAGGAGAAGGGCTCTGG
The DNA here is from genome assembly GCF_024139225.1 of Suncus etruscus. Taxonomy (NCBI): domain Eukaryota; kingdom Metazoa; phylum Chordata; class Mammalia; order Eulipotyphla; family Soricidae; genus Suncus; species Suncus etruscus. The sequence continues at coordinate 20,052,176 of NC_064852.1, read as the reverse complement.
ATGGGGACCAGGCTGGGGTGCTGCTTCCATACCGGCTCCTTGAGAGTGACATTAAAATGCCCTTTCATGGGGTCCGGTGCCACCCTCCGGGCTCTGAGTCCTCCCTTGGAGCTGGGAGGGAGCAGGCAGCCAGCCCATGGCCCAAGCCCCTCCCTCCACCAGGCTTGTCCTCCCTCTCATAACCCGAGAGGAAACAAAAGGAAAAGGCACTCGAAGAGGTGGGGGGGGGGGAAGCTGGTAGGAGGGTAGGCTTGGGAATGAACCTGGTTTGCCTGCTTCTAAGGGGTCTGGTGGGGTCTGTCTTCCAACACCCCTATTCCAACGCACCATCCAGCCTTCACAGCCAGGTCCCGGAACTAGTCTGCATGGCGTCCCTGAGAGAAGTTTTCTGGGCAGCTCACAGAGCCTGGTTGAGGGGGTTGGGGGGAGGCAGTGAATTGTGGTGTAGACACAGATACACAGATACACTCAGACGCTGTCACATAGACACACATAGGCACACTCAGATAGTCACACAATCACAAAGACATTCATAGTCATGCAATCACAGAGAAACACTCATGGCTCACACCCTATCACATGGACACATATTCACACACAATGACATAGAACACACATATACGCATCCTCACACAAAGGCACACTCATACACACACACACACAATGACATACAAACACCCGTATAGGGACCCGGAGAGATAGCACAGCGGCGTTTGCCTTGCAAGCAGCTGACCCAGGACCAAAGGTGGTTGGTTCGAATCCCGGTGTCCCATATGGTCCCCCGTGCCTGCCTGCCAGGAGCTATTTCTGAGCAGACAGCCAGGAGTAACCTCTGAGCACTGCTGGGTGTGGCCCAAAAACAAAAACCAAAAAACAACAAAAAAAAAGAAACACATGTATACACAGTTACGTCCTGTCACACAGGCAACACTCAAACAGACACACTAGCACAAAGACACAAAAGTCACATAGAAGCACATATACAGACACACTAATCACACAAATACACATGTTTACACATATTGTCACATAGATATATACTCATATATATCGACACATTAACACATAGCTACAAAGACACATAGATGCGTATTCAGAGTCACAGTCACATAGACACACACAGGCACACAATCATGTAGATACACCAACACAATATATATATACATATATACACACAACATGCACAGTCACATAGAAACCCAGACACACGTTCACGAAGTTGCACATTCACACACTGAGGCTGTCACTTTGACAGACACATGATCACATCCACAGACACACAATTTACTCACTGAGTCACAGAGCTATCCACAGTTACTCACATAGACTCAAAGCACACGTTATTATGAGGTTCACAGACACACACAGACACACAGGATCACAGAGATAGATACTCCGAGACACACAGGTGCACAGTGACACACAATCATAGAAACATATCCCACGAAGACACAGATACAGTGACAGACACGCTCAGGAACACAGAGACACTCAGAGACGGTCACGCACGTGCACTCTCAGTGATCAGCACACGCAGAGGAGTCTTCGCACCTGCGTGCTTACATGCTCCCACAGACCCCTAGCAACAACCCAGAATGCAGACCCAATGAATCTCGGGCCAGTCGCTGTTGCGTGTCCACTCTGCCCGCATCTCCCCGGCTTGCCCTGGAACTTACAGACCTTGTCCTGGAAGAAACCTTGGTTCCTCTTGGTGGGAGCCTGCTTGTGTGTGTGGGGGGGGGCAGGGGACAGCCAGGCCAGAACATGCTTCCCACTGGCCACTTATAGCCCCTATTCACCAGGCAGAGCCCCAGCAGCTCCTGGGCCTGGCCCAGGAGGGCCATTTCTTGAGGGACCTTCCTCTTTCTGAAGCTAAGCCAGGGATCCCCAGAGGCACCTGTCCAGCCCCAGGGCCCTCCAGGATCAGCTTTCAGAGGTTCCTCTGAGCATCCGAGAACAACAGCTCTGGGCAGACCTTGTTCCCCATTTCCAGGTTCCAGGGACACACAGGCTCTCCATTTCCTGTGACCCAACTACCTGCTCCCATCCTGGGTCCCCATGGGTAGGCTGGTGCCCCTCTCCTGCAGTGGGGACCTCTGGTTAGCAGGGTAGGGGCAGGGCTGTGAGTCTCAGCTACTTGGGGCACCAGATTGCAGCCCTGCAGGCCCGTGGGGATGGGAGTGGCCAGAGCAGGACCACTGACCATCAACACCGACCAAGCTAGAAAAAAACCTGAACTTGAGCAGCTTGGGGACTGCTCTTGGGGACCCCAGCATGACCCTCCCCCTTAACCTCTGAGGGCCCAGCCCAGGTTTTTGGAGCCATACAGGTGTACATATATGAAAACACATACATATAAAGCATACATGCATAGGCTTGTGCATATGTGCCTGTATGAGATGCATTCATGTGCCTCTTGCTTTGTGCACCTGTGCCCACATGTACCCGTGTGTATGAAGATGTGTTATGTGTGCCTGTGTGTGCTGAGTGCCCATGTGCTACATCTGTGCATTTATCTTGTTGCATATATGACTTGTGTGTTTGTGTGTAGTGTGTCATGTATCTGTGTGTGTGCTGTGTATGCATATGTGCCTGTGGGCATGTGTGCTGTGTATGCTCATGTGAGTGTGTGACATAAAGGGGTCACTGTGTGCAGGCCTGAAGCTGTCCACCTGCACAGCCCACTCTAGCTTACGGGTGCCTATGCAGGGGAGGGCAGCACATGGCAGCCCATCTGTCCCCATGAGCCCTGACTGGGCCCCTCCATCTGATGCTAATGATGAGGGGCAGGCTGCGGGCTCTCTGTGCCAGGCTGGGGCATGGTGAACTCTGTCCCAGTGGGCACAAGGCTCCCTGTGGTTCCTGTCAGGTTTCTCCTTGAGTTGCTGTGAGCATTTCCAGCTTCTTGCTGGCAGACAGGCAGGGCAGTGGCAGTGACATGTACAGGGGCACCAAGCTGGGGCTGGGCTCTGCCTGCGAGGCCCCTTCCCTGCTGCCTTTTGCCCTGACCCCGCCATGCATCTGGGTAACCTGAAGAGGCCCCCAGGAGAGCCCAACCTGTGCCCCACCATGTGGGGACAGTGTGTGGGGGCTGCTCTGTGGGCCCATCCTTCCTACATGCCATCAACGCTTTCCTTTCTTCACTTCCCTGTGTCTGAGAGCTCAGACCCAGGCCTATATGAATACCTACAGACCCCATGGGGGTTGGTTCCACTCAAGGCATGGTGTGTGCTAGAGCTTGTTCATGTTGAGAAACTAGATCATGTTTGGGACTGGATTGTACAGGCGTTGGGTCATGTGTGTGGGCTGGATTTTGTGGGAGCTGGATTATTGGGGAGCTGGATTGTGTGAGGGTAATAGATTATGTTGTGGAGCTGTTTTCCATATAGAACTGAATTACATGGGGGGGGCTGGTTTATGTGAAACTGGATTGTTCGGGGAAGCCAGATTACATGCATGATCTGGATAATGTGGAGGTGCTAGATTCAGTGGGGAGCTGGTTTACATGTGGGGTCCTGTCTATGTTTCGAGGGATGCTGGGGCTCCATCTGGTCTGCAATAGGCTGGTGTTCAGATGGGAGTCTGGGAGCCATGTTTGTACCCAGCAGTGTTGAGGTGCAGGATGGTGGGGAGAGGAGGTGGGCAGTGGGCAGTCTCTGGGCTGGCTCCCTCAGCACCAGGGTGCAGTGTCCAGTGGGGAGAGGAACAAGGTTCCTGCAGCCTGAGCAGAGGCCTCCTTTGGTACATTCCTGCCTGGCTTGGCCTGGTACCCCAAGTCAGGCTGGTCTCTCTACCAGCTCCCACCCCCCACCTCTCTGCCAGCCCCTCCCCAGTTTTTCTACCAACCTGGTTCTCTGCCAGCTCCTTTCTCTGCCAACCTCCTTCCTGCCAGCCTCCTTCCTGCCAGCCCCCCTCTCTGCCAGCCCGTCTTTCTGCCTTGCTTCTCATCAGACCTAATGTCCTGTTTGGTGCTGAATAGAGGTGGGAGTGACCTCTGGGACCTTCTGTGGAGGGAAGCTGTGGTGGGGGGAATGGGAGCCCACCCAGACCCTTCCTTCCAGATTGTTCTCTCACCTCTGTTTTCCGCCCCACATGTTCCCTGAGCAGATTTCGAGGACAGAGGGCCCTCCTTGGGGCATGAGCCCACCCACAGCCTCACCCCTTCTTGGCCCCCCTCATTTCCTTCAGGGTCAGGGCTGAGGTTGTGTTTCTAGTCCTCTCCTAGATGATTCCCACAGGGCTGATTCTGGCTTTGGGCTGAGTGCCGTCAAATTTGGGGGTTGTGGGGGGTAACCTGGACTGCCCCTACTGCTGGTCGTGTCTCCTGGGGAAGGGCTGGGCTCCTCAGCCTTGGTGTGTGTTAATTTCTGAGCTCGTCAGTAATTTCCAACTCCAAGCGAAGCAACAGGATGCAGCAGAGCCAGGCATGGTGTGGCCAGGGGAAAAGAATCGATTCTCATCTGAGAAAGATGCTCTCCCTGATAATGTTGGTGGTGGTGGTGGGGGGTTAGGTCTCCTTATCTCACTGGGAGGATCAAGACTGGAGAAGGTACGGAGAGATAGCACAGCGGTGTTTGCCTTGCAAGCAGCCAATCCAGGACCAAAGGTGGTTGGTTCGAATCCCAGCATCCCATATGGTCCCCCGTGCCTGCCAGGAGCTATTTCTGAGCAGACAGACAGGAGTAACCCCTGAGCAACGCCGGGTGTGGCCCAAAAACCAAAAAAAAAAAAAAAAAAAAAAGGCTGGAGAAGGTTTTGGTTGTGTGACCCAGACCTTGCAGCTGTGGCTGGAATCATGCTGTTTTCATGTCCCCAGGTCTCCTGTATTGCCCACAGCCTGCTATTCATGACCTGGTACTCATAGCCCAGTGCTCACAACTTGATGCTCATGGCCTTGTGCTTATGGCCTAGTGCTCACAGCAGCCCCCACTGCTCAGTGGCTGTGGAACAGGGCAGCTATGGGGCTCAAGGTTTTTTGTGGGGGGTTACACCCGGAAGTGCTCAGGGGTTACTCCTGGCTCCATGCTCAGAAATCGCTCCTGGCAGGCTCAGGGGACCATATGGGATGCCGGGATTCGAACCACCGACCTTCTGCATGAAGGCAAACACCTTACCTCCATGCTATCTCTCCGGCCCCAAGTTTTTGAGGTTCCTGACTGATGGTCACTCAAGAAGTGACAGTCCCAGGGGCTGAAGTGATAGCACAGCAGTAGGATATTCACCTTGCATGTGGCCTGCCGATGTTTGATCCCTTACATCCCATATGGTCCCTTGAGCCTGCCAGGAGTAATTTCTGAGCGCAAAGCCAGGAGTAACCCCTAAGCTCCTCTGGGTATGGTCCAAAAAAAATGGTGCAGGGGCCCCCAACTTGGGGGCCTCTAATTGTGCTGCAGACGTACGCCCCAAGAAAACCTCTGATTGAGCCAAGACTGGGAACCTGTGAGTCCAAAAGGAAGGACCGAGTTTCCATCCCAGCTCTGCTAGATACTCCAACAGCCCAATACCCAGCATTTGTGGGAATAGCTCTGGGGAAGGGGCCACATTTGAACCTTCTCTATGCCCATTGCCCTTACCAAAGACTACATCCAGGCTGCCAGAATGTGGAGCAGCTTGGGGGCTGGAGGGTTGTCCCTCCTGAGGCAATGCGACAAGCCCTAAAGGATGCGGGGATTCTGGGTGGAACTGCCCTGGCCTCACTGCAGGGAAAATGGTTTTGCCCCTTCTCCCTTTCCTCCTTCCCCCTTCTACTTTCTCCCCTCCTTCCTCTCCCCTCTTCCCTCCCTCCCCTATCTCCCTTCTTTTCCTCCCCTCTTCTCCTTCCTCCCATCCTAGCCCCTTCTTCCCCTCCCTTTCCCTCTCACCTCCTCTCCTTTTCTCTCCCCTCGCCTCCCCATCACCTCCTCCTCTCCCCGCTTTCTCCCTCCCCTTCTCCCTGCCCACCTCCCATCCCTTTTCTCCCCAACCCTTTTCTGCTGACCCCTACCTCTGTCTTCCCCATCCCTCTTCTTCTTTCTCCTGCTTTCTCCCCCTCCTTTCTCTCCCTCTCCCTGCCCTCCTCCAGTCCTGGACAAGTGACACAAGCAAAATTTGTGTATTTCCAACAGCCAAAGGACACACGAACGAACCGTGTCATTAGTGAGTACAGAGATTAGGGCAGCCTTCAGCATCCAGGCTGGCAGGGAATGACGGCAGTGCAAGGGGTGGTCAACACTTTGCAAGGCATGTGGTGCCCCTGCCCTGTGTGCTGGCAGGAGACGGAGCATTGGTGCGGGGACAGGGTTCGGTTACATAACACCTGCTCGGCCGAATCCCTGAATGCCTCTTGGAGGCCCTGATCCAGGCTGGTTCAGGAGGGAAGGGACAGGTGACCCTGGCAGGCCTGAGTGCAGCCTGGAACTGGGGAACCGGGGGCCACTGAGTCTGTGCAAAGCTCGAAGTCTGTGCTGGACCTGTGTAGGTGTGGGTATGGGTGTCTGTGCCAACTGCCACCACCCCTGAACCCCTGAGGTTTAGAGTGATCCTGTGTGCCCTAAATTTATATGTAGAAACTCTTGGTCCTCAAAGATGAGGGTGTTAGAAATGCCGCCCTGTGTCATTCTGAAACGGGTCAGTGATTGTCAGCAGCTGCTGGGTCCCCCAGCAACTCCCATTAGGGGGCTTCCATGGCCACAGCCAGTCTTTGCCCCCTCAGTGGCTCACAGAGCAGTTGGGGGCTACAGTGGTATGGTATGCTAGGGCTAGGGGTACTGAGGACTTGAGGAACAGCGGGTTTCCACATGACCTTGGACCATGACCTTTGTGGAAACTTGATGTATCAGGGACTACAGGTGTTGATGTGCTATGTGGTGACCCCTCCCTACCATTTCCCATCCCTGTGTGCAGGGGGGCAGGAAGGTTTTCCTCCAGGAGCTGTGGGCTCTTGGGTCCCACATTCCATCCGCTGCCCTCAATTCAGCCTGCTACCCCCTCCCCACCCTCCATCCTGACCCCCATTCCTGTTTGTTTGTTTTTTTTTTTTTGGTTTTTGGGCCACACCCGGTAACGCTCAGGGATTACTCCTGGCTATATGCTCAGAAGTTGCTCCTAGCTTGGGGGACCATATGGGACGCCGGGGGATCGAACCTCGGTCCGTCCAAGGCTAGCGCAGGCAAGGCAGGCACCTTACCTCTAGCACCACCACCCGGCCCCCCCATTCCTGTTTTTTATCCTGACCCATCACCCTCGCCTTCCATTGTGACACCCTTTTTGCTGAGTTTTTTGCTGATCCTCTCAGAGAGAAAAATGAGGGTGCTTCATATGAGCTCAGACTGAGCCTGGGAGTTAATGAGTTGGATTTGATGGAACTGGCACCTCCCAGCCAGTAAGGTTCAGGGGCTCAGGGAAGGGGCACAGGGCAGAACCAAAGATGTGGGGCCCCCGCTGGGCATATGGGGGTGGAGAGGTCTGAGGATTGTATCTGCAGAGACAGAGAGAAGGGAAAGGGGGCTTGGCCTCTCCTGCCCTCACCTCAGATTCTCCTACCCCCATGGCTCAGTGCAAAAGATAGAGGAACCCCCAGGCGTAACAGACCAGCCTGGTGTGAAAGCCTTATTCTTAGTGAGGTAGTGGGGGCCCCAATCCGTCCTGGCATCCCTCAGCACTGCAAGTCCAGGGGAAAACTGGTTAAGGGCCTGTGAAGTCAAGTCAGAGGTGAAACAGCTGTTGGACAGCACTGGGCCACGACTCTTAGACAGAAATTTGGCTTGTGCTGTTTGCCCAGACCTGGAGGACCAACTGTGAACACTCCCAGCCCTCCAGGGCCTTTCACTCACACCTGCGTTGCCAACCAAAGGCATGCCCAGTACCTGGCACTGTCCATTCTCCTCATGGTGGTCACCACAGAAGCTACCTCAGCTTGAGGTCCCTGCATACCACGCCTTTGGCCACTCTCCTCTCACTCTGACAAATGCCTGCCCAGAGTGCTTTGTTGTGCCAAGCCAGGGATGGAGGGTGGGGGGGACCAGGTCTGTTCTGTGCTGCTTTGTCACATCCTTCTGGGATCCCAAACACCCACTTTACAGATGTGGAAACCAAGGCATATAAAGATTCATTCAGGGGCCGGAGCAATAGCACAGTAGGTAGGGTGTTTATCTTATGCCGCCCTGGGTTTGATGTCTGGCATCCCATATGATCCTGACAGGAGTGATTTTTGAGTGCAGCCAAAAGTGCAGTTTCCCCCTGCCCCCCCTCAAAAAACAAAACAAAACAAAACAAAAAGATTCTTCCAGGGTCTCCATGAGAAGTGGTCAGGCCTGGTTGAGACCCAGGCGACCTGCTCCACATCTAATGTGCATCCTGGAATGCCCTGGGCAGGGCCAAGACTTTGCCAAGTGACAGTTAGTGTTCAACTGGGCACAGCCCCGAGTGCCCGCTACTGTGTTCTTGACGTTAGTTTTGGCTTCCTGGAGCTTGTTTGCTGCATGCAAGGGGTCCCTGCATGGTTTTAAACTAGGGTGCGCAGTGCACTAGACCTCTCCATTCAGTAGCGTTGGCTTTCCTGTTGGCCTGAATGGGCCCGTGAGACCCGTCGCGAGACGGAGCGTGACTGCAAGAGGCTTGGGTCAACGTAGGCGGAGGCAGCCCTGTTTCTCTCCCCCACCTTCCCCCCAGCAAGCCTGTGAGCCCAGAGCTGCCAAGCTTGTGAGCACAAGGGACCGTGTGCCTCCCGCCCCGGCCCAGCCTGCAGTACCGGAGCTCACTAGGAGATGGCGCCCTTCCCCAACTGTTGAGTGGGGCGGTGTCTTGCCGCCCCCCCCCCCCATCACCCCTACCCTATCTACCCAAAAAACAACCCGAGGCTCCCGTGTAGTCTCCGCAGTTCGACTGTAGGAACTGGAAAGAGGCCCAAGACGGGGAGATCATGGGGAGGACAGGGAGACCAACCCCTGCAAACACCCCCCACCCACCCACCCAAAGAATCTACACCTGGACAGAACCCCTGCCCTGAGTGCCCCAGGGGCTTCCAGATGCGTTCTGGCAGGCAGGCTAGGAAGGATGTCGCCTCCAGTTGTTAGGGTCACCGCAGATTCAGGACACACGCGGTCCCCGCCCTGCATACCCCTAACAGGGCAAGCAGACACTCCATGGTCTGGGGAAGGGGGTTCCTGTTTGCACCCCGGGACAGGTCCACTAAGTACAGGGAAGGTGCGTGGACCCACACCCCACCCCACCCCATGCCACAACGCACCTCTCCTGGGTGTGGCCCCTTCAGTTCCTAACAAGGCTTATTTATCCCCCAGTCCCCGCATGGTGGTGCGCCCAGGGCGCAATGGGTGGGGAGGAGTGAGGCCACACTGCAGGGCCACCCCTTCGTGCCAAAGGCCATCGAGCACCCTGCCCCTCAATCTCCGGAGACTAGGAAAGCGCGGGGCGAGCCCTCTCCAGGGGATCCTAGTTCCTAGGGCTAAGCAGGTCCCCAAGCTGGGGACAGGAGAGTGGGTGGGTGTTCGGAGAGAAGGGGTGATCCAGGGAGACTTCCCCCCAGGGCTGCTGGTGGACTTTGCAGAACTGGGTGGGGGGGGGGGGTGGTGGGAGGCGGGCTTCCCGGATCCACCCCGCAGCAGCAGCAGCGCATCCCCGCATCCTTCCCCGCATCCTCCCCGTCTCCATCTGGGGCGCGCGTGGACCGTTGCTCACAGCCAGGGGGCGGCCGGGAGCCGGAGAGGAGAGGAAAAATCCACCCATCGCCTGGGCAGATTGCGTCGGCCGCCGCCCGGCCGTGTCCCCGCCTCCCTTCCCTTCCCTTCCCGGCCGCGGCCCCCGCGCGCAGCCCGCGCCGGGCACAGAGCCGGGTGGCCCTTCCCGGCGGCGGGCGCGGACAAGTAGCGGGACGCGAGGCGGGCACTTCGGCCATGGCCCGGGCGAGCTGGGCGGCGGCGATGGAGGCGGAGGGTGGGCGGCGGCGGGCAGACGGGGCGCGGGGACACGGCCGGGCGCCCCTGCCCGCCGCGGTGCCCGCCGCCTGAAGGCTGCCCAGGAGGGCGCGCGAAGCCCCGGGCGGGCGCCTGCTGGGCGCGGGGTGGCGCGATGTCGGTGCCGCTGCTCAAGATCGGGGTAGTGCTGAGCACCATGGCCATGATCACCAACTGGATGTCCCAGACGCTGCCCTCCCTGGTGGGCCTCAACACCACCAAGCTGTCGGCGGCCAGCGGCGGGACGCTGGACCGCAGCACCGGCGTAAGTGCGCGCGCCCTCCTCCACCACCCGACACCCGTGCGCCCGTCTGGGTCTGGCTCTGGCTCTGGCTCTGGCTCTGGCTCTGGGTCTCACCAGCCCCGGTCCCCACACCCCCAGGCGACGCTTGCTTGCTAGCTTCCATCCTTGGCCGGATCAGCTCCCTTTCGCGCGCGCAGGGCCTGGGTGCCAGGGAGGGGACCCGCGGCTTGGCCACCAACTCGTCGCCAAGTCCCCCCACTTGCTGAGATGGGGAAGGCAAGGCTGGGGTGGGAACTCGGGGAACTGTCCAAGGTCACTCCGCGAGTCAGGGGTGGAGGCCCCAGCACGTTGCCCCTACTGGGTCGCAGCCAGCCAGGAGCCAACCTGGAGAGAGAGAGGGACTGCTGGAGCTGTGTCGTCCCCGTCCCCCCCCCCCCCAGCCCCATCTCTGTTCTGCCCGCTGCAGAGCCCCTGCGCTCTCCCGCCTTTCCTCCTGATTCCCTACACCGAGAACCCTATCATGCTGCGGAGGGGGTAGGACGGGCGCGCCTCCCATCAGAGCCAGGCGGTTTGCCCCCTCCCCACCTCCCCAATCACCTTTGGGGGTTAGACTGACTTGTGTAGGGCGGAGGCAGAGACTAAGGGTCACACCAGCAGGGTTGAGTGGGACTCTAGGAACAGACAGGCTGGCCTTTTCTCTCCAGCCAAGAGGGGGTGAAGGACACCAGCCCCTCCCCTGCTTCTCTTTTGTAGCCAAGGACACAGAACCAGGGAGGGGGGGTCCCCAGTCAGAGACCCTCAGATGAGGGTCTTTGCAGCAGCTCCAGGTGTAGACTAAACTGAAAGAAAAGGAAATGGGCAGGCTAGACCCCCCACTCCAGTCTCCTGCTCCCCTTGGCTTCAAGGGGAGATGGCCTGGGTAAAGGGCTGCAGGGGTGGTGGGGCGGGTAGGTCTCATGGCCTAGCTGCCAGGTGGCTGGGTGGGTGCAGGGCGGCTCTGGCTTGTGGCACTGTGGTGGGGTGTGACCCAGCACGTGTCCCCAGCCCTCAGAGGACAGTGCTCCGTTCTTTGAGAGGGCGGCTTTGGCCAGGGCCCCCCACCTTGCACTCCCAGGTGGGAATCTGGTCCCTGGACCCTACATTCCAGGCATCAGCAGCCCCCACCTTCTCCCACCCAGCCTCACTCCCGGCCCAGCTGCGGTGCCCCTGGACCTCGCTGGGGTTCAGGGATTGCACCAGGGTCCCTGGAGGAGACTGCGGTGCGAGCCCCTTGCCTCGCCCATGTGCCTGGCCCTGGGGGCCCCTGACGGCCGCCCGTCTGTCCGTCTGCAGGTGCTGCCCACCAACCCCGAGGAGAGCTGGCAGGTGTACAGCTCGGCCCAGGACAGCGAGGGCCGCTGCATCTGTACTGTGGTGGCACCTCAGCAGACCATGTGCTCCCGGGACGCTCGCACCAAGCAGCTCCGGCAGCTCCTGGAGAAGGTGAGTGTGAGTCCCGCGGTGGGCAGGCATGTGACTGGGAGTGTGGGGGTCTGGGGACACGTGCATGTGTGACCGAGAGTGTGGGCGTGAGTGTGAGGTGCATGGCACATGTGAGCATCTTGTGAATGTGTGCGGCTGAGAGCGTGGGCCTGTGCATGCATGAACATGTGTGGGTGTGAGTGTGGGTGTGAGTCTGTGCATGTATGAGCATGGGTGAGTGCGTGTTGTTGGAAAATGTGTGGAATGTGTGTCTGTGAGTGGGAGTCTACCGGGCAATGTGTGCATGGCTCGAGCGTGCGAGAGAGAGAGAGAGAGAGAGAGAGAGAGAGAGAGAGAGAGAGAGAGAGAGAGAGAGAGAGAGAGAGAGAGAGAGAGAGAGAGAGAGAGAGACTGGGCTGGGCTGGGCTGGGCTGGGCTGGGCTGGGCTGGGCTGGGCTGGGCTGCAGGTCTGGCCACACTCAGATCACGTTTCCTGGCTTGTCCCCTCTCAGTATTTGTGAATGGTGGCTAGGCGGATGAAGGGGTGCCTGGTTGAGTGTGGGAGATGGTTAGGGGGTGCCTGGTTGGAAAGGGTGGCAGGTGGGGGATGATGACATGAGGGGATGGTAGGTGGGTGGAAGGGGAAACATTAGGTGGGTAGAAGGAAAAATGGATGTTTTGGGGTAGCAGATTAGAAACCCCGTGGCCGTGGAGGGGCCAAAAGGCTTCCTGGTCCCTACAGGCCCCTCCAGTGAACCTAACCCAAGGTCCAGAGCTGAGACAGAGCCTTTGTCTATGTTGCTTTTGGGGATCTCTGCCCTGTGTGGCCACTGCCCTTCCCCTGCCCACCGGCAGAGAGGATATCTGCTCTCCCCAGAGGGGGTTGGGGTGCCAGTCTCCCCTAGCCAGGTTTCTCCACCACCCTGACCCAAGAAAGGGGATATTTGATGTGGGGGGCTGCACACACAGACCCACCACAGACACACAATCACACGCAGGCACCACACATTACAGTTACACACAGATACACCACATAGAGACCATGTAGTTACAGACAGCACAGACACCACAGAGACCACACATTTATACAGACATCGCAAACACACTATTAAATACACACACCACGCAGACCACACAGACACCATAGATACAAACAATTGCTACAAATACCACAAAGACACAACACATTCGTTTAATACATAGACATATTACACAAAGACTGCACAGTTACATAGTCACACACAGACACCACAAATACCAAACAGAGATCACACAGTTACTCAGACACCACAGACAAACACAATTACACACGGAAATATCACAAGTACCACACAGAGACTGCACAGTACATGGATACCACAGACACACAGTTACACAATCATGTCACAAACACTCGGAGACCACAGACACCACAGTCACACATAGAGACGCATATGCAAATACACAAACTCCACAGAGACATATCATTACAGGCATCACAAATAACCTCACAAGATCATGCAGTGACACACAGGCAGACACATATTTCTCACACTGACATGTTACACCAGAGACACCAGAAAAATAATACAGAAGCCTCACAATTACACAGACACACGGTTGCGCACGTGGGCATCACAGATAACCCACAAAATCAACTCAGCTACACCTTCGGACATACTGTTCCACAGAGATCCCACAATAGAACATATTCCATGGTCGCACACAGAGTTACACACCCACAGACACTGCAGACAGACACACAGTTACATTCAACCCCATATAAACATGCACCATAACACATGAGTGATTACAGGCACAGCCATACACAGGTTCCACACGCAGACATCAGAACAAGTACAGTGCACTTGCCATTGTTACATGCACAGATATGTGGAACATATGTGTACACAGATACACACATACAAACACTCATATGCTGCTCCAGGCCACCCACAGTCACACATTGAAGACACAACACACACAACTACAGACACACACGAACACAGAACACATACTTGCCACAACAACACTGCACACACATGCCAGTACTGAGGCATACAAACCACACACCATCTGTGCACCCCCGCACAAGCCTTTTGGTGCGTGGAGGGAAGACTGTGGCCCTTTGTGGGGGCAGCCCATGCTGCAAGGAACCCCAAGGAGGGTCCTCAGCAATGTTCCACCTGCCCTGACCACCCACTGCTGATACCACCACCCCCAGTCTCATCAAAGCATCCCCTCCTTCCTGACCTGTTTCCCAAACCATCCAAGAAAGGGGTGAGCCTACCCTGGACCCAGCCTGTTCTGTTCCACCACCACCACCCCCATGCCACCCCAAAGAATCTAAGGGATCTGGCTTTGTTCTGCCACCTCCGGTTGCCTGTGAAATCGCTTGACAAGAATCAAGTCAAATGCATTCACCAATCACACAACATTTATTAGCACGAAATGAGGCGAAGCCTAATTGGAACTTTAATTATTCAGAATTGTGGAAAAGGAGGGGGGCTTGCAGCTTGCAGGGCTCTTGGTACAGGAGATCAGGACCCCTAGGCTCTAAGGACCAGCCATCTGAGTCCCATCAGAGTCCTAGCACCAGTTCTAGAAAGCTCTACAAACCCCTGGAGAATGTGCTAGAAGTGATGTTGGGGCCTGTTTGCAGGCTGCAGATCTCTGGCTGGTGACTTAGGGCTGGGGAGCAGCCTGCCCCAGTGGGGAAAATCACCCAGGGGGACAGACCTGTGACTTCAGGGTGGGCTGGAGGAACAGAAATCCCATAACCTGTTGTGATGCCCCGCCCAAAGGTGGCTGGGTGCTGTGTGGCTTTCGATAAGGGGCTTTACTTTTCGGAGCCTTTGTCTGTGCAAGGTGGGACAGTCATTGGAGCTGCCAGACACCTGCTGTCTTTTTGGGTCCTGTCCTACAGATGTGAACCAGAGGCACCCTCAGTGGGCCCCCAGTGATCTCAGAGGGTCTGAGATAGCCGCTTAGGCTGAGACTCCATCTACCATCTGCTTTTGGGTTGGCCAGAAAGAGAGGAATTTGGGGGTCAAGTGCTGCTGCTGTTGTTTAAGGCAGACAAATAGTTTCACTTCTTTGAATCGTGCTTTGTTTCAAAACTTCACATTATTTTTTGTTTTTGTTTTTGGGTCACACCCGGCAGTGCTCAGTGGTTACTCCTGGCTCTCTGCTCAGAAATCGCTCCTGGCAGGCTCAGGGGACCATATGGGATGCCGGGATTCGAACTACCGTTCTTCTGCAAGCAAGGCAAACGCCTTACCTCTATGCTATCTCTCCGGCCCAAAAACTTCACATTTTGATCTTTAAAACTATTTCACTTGGAACTAGAGCAATAGTACAGTGAGGAGGGTGCTGGCCTTGCATGCAGCCGACCCGGATTCCATTCTGGCATCCCCATAGAATCCCCTGAGCCCCATCAGGAGTGGCAGAGCCAGGAATCAGCCCTGTGCATTATAGGGAGTGGCCCCCCAATCAAAATCAACAAATCCAAAATCTTCCTTTGGTAAAAAAAAAAAAAAAAAAAAAAAAAAAAAAAAAAAGGCTCCTCTGCCGGCCCTGGTCCCTCCTCACATTCCCAGCTGAAACAAACCTGGGAGTTACTGTGAGGCAGATTTTAGGCTACCACTTCCACCAAATCCAGCACTGCATAATCCCTGAGCACCAAGCCACCCCCCAAAATAACAAAAGGTGCTGTATTAGTCTCCATCCAAATGGCAGGATAAACCCAGAGGGTATGGGGTGTCGCCAGGCAGTAGAGGGAAAGGAAATTCCCTCCAAAGACCTGGGGAGCCCTGGTGTCCCCTAACTGGGCTTGACAGACTTGAGTATTGGGGGGGGGGTGTTTGCTGTATTTTTTTAGCTTTTGGCCCACACCTGGCAACACTCAAAGGTAACTTCTGGCAGACTTGGGGGACCCTATGGGATGCCAGTGATCAAACCCAAATCGGCTACATGCAAGGCAAAGGTCCTCCCCTCTGTGCTATCACTCCAGCCCTCAAATTTGTTTTGTGTATGTGTGTGCATTTGTGTATGAGAGATGAAACCCAGCTACTTTCCTCGTGCTCCCCCTTTTACTGGCTGGTGGTGTCTGTGGGGGGCTGGATGGCTTTCGGCATAAGGACCCCTTCGTCCCTCTTTTCCTGACCTGGCAGAGCTTCACACCCAGCTGATTCCATTCCTGGGCGGGAGGCAGCGTCTATTTTCGAGTTCAGCAAAAATGCAGAGAGAGCGTGGCTGCGAGATGGAGGTTTCTCCCCTGGGCTGGTAATTGGATTCTGTGCTGAGCAAATGACCCAATGCTGGGGCTGCTAAGCCACCTCCCCCGTCCGCCTGCCTGCCCCCCAAACCCCAGCCAACTCCTCGCAGCGTGCCCAGCCTCTTCCCAGAAAACTCAGATGCCCTAGCAGGTGGCTGCCGTAAAACTGGTTTTCTTTCAAGCTCCCTGGAACCCTGTTGAATATTAAAGTTCCGTCTCTCGGCAAACCTCGGTTCAGCGCGCCTTGTAAAGATGTGCAATACAATTCCTCAATTTGTTGTGATTGATCTCATGTTTTCCTGGTTCTGAATGGGCGGGTTTGCGGGGTGCTGGCGCAGGGGAGGGACAGTGGGTAATATAGAGGGTGATTCCCCCAGCTCCTGCCCTCTGCAGGAACCCCCATACCTTCCTCGGCCTTGCACCCTGCCAGGTCTGGCTGGAGCAGAGCCTCTCCCTGGACTGGCAACTGTCCAACTACACTCCTTACTCCCCCAGTTCTTCCCTCCAAGCATCACTGTTGGCATCTAAGCCGCCTAACCGACTTCATTCTGCCAGAGACCAGAAACCATCCGCCCTCTCCTCAGGAAAGAGCAAAGAATATTGCTCCAGCCAGCCACACAGCGAGAGCTGTGGCCAGTAGGGGAGGGGAGGGCTGTCCCCACCACACCCCAGCTCTGGCAGACAGCAGAGACTGTTTACTAAACCCATTTGTCGCGTTTGGGGAATTCTTGGCGCTCACAGCCCTGGAGCTGGTGATTAACTAGTAAATAATGCATGGTCGGAGCCTGGCTCCCCAGGGCTGCAGCCTATAGGGGAAAAGGGCAGTGTGGCCATTAGGAAGCAAATGAACCCCCGGGTCTCTCCCCAGCACCCCATCCTCAGCTTGAGCCCGATGTCGCCCTTTTGACAGGTGCAAAACATGTCACAGTCCATTGAGGTGCTGGATAGGCGGACCCAGAGGGACCTTCAGTATGTGGAGAAGATGGAGAACCAGATGAAGGGCCTGGAATCCAAGTTCAAGCAGGTGGAAGAGAGCCACAAACAGCACCTGGCCAGGCAGTTCAAGGTAGGCCCACCCCTCCCATTTACTCCCCCAACCTCCCAGCCCACAGGGGCCCCTGTTCCCAAGGCACCTGTGTCCCTGCTGCCCTTGGGAAGCATCAGCTAAGACAGCTGGAGGGTGGCGGGCAGAGCATCTGGAGCAGCTGTAGGAGCACTGAGAAATGTCTGCCAGAGCACAGCTCAGACATAAGGGGCAGGGGAGATCCTTGTGGCTTCCCCCAGACTGCAGGTGAAGGACAATTGCTAAGAGTGAGCTGATCTCTAAGTGTGGGGGCGGGCATCCAGGGCCATTGCTCACCTGTGCCCCTGGCTTAGCTGGGGAGGAGGCACCTCAGGCCAGCAGGCAGAGAGACACCAACCTTTGCCACTTGGGGTAAGTGTGGCTTTAACGGCAGCCACTGGCCGTTAAAGCCCATGCCTGGGACAGCCGGTGATAGATATATATGCATGCGGCCTCGTATACATATATGCACCCGGAGGGTCCTCAGTGCATCCCTGACAAAATTGAGCCATTCTATGCACCTTCATTAAGGTCTACATGCGTGTTCCTGAGAATTCGAGCCCAGAAGTGAATGAACAGTTAAGCTGCACAACTGGGCTTGATGGGAAAGCCCTGATGCTGCTCAGACCCCTTTGATGTTGAGGCTTCTCTCTTTGATGTGCTCAGGGCAAGGGGGGCCCTGAGCTGGGAGAAACCGGAGTTACATACACGTAAAATACACGCATTGACAAGCTAATGAAGTTACAAATCTTTGTCATCAATAAAAGACGAGAGCTGAGTTGCTCCTCTTGAGAGAAATGATCCCTCTGCTTGGAGGCAGGTGTGGAGATTGAGGGGTCCCTTACTCGGCCCCCACCCCCCTCTTCTCTTGCTTTCTCTTGGAAAGAGCTTTTAGCTACCTCCCCACATCATCACCACCGCCACCAAAAAAAAAGTGTTTGTGTCTCTCCTGGAATGTGGGGTTCTGCTTTCTGGGTACACTCAGATCTTTCCGGAGCTCTGCAAGTAAAAGTTCACCCCTGTTGGCACCTTACCCAGTTCCAGAGGTGCTATGGGGCTGGGGGAGGCGCCCATAATCCTTGCCTTTGACCATGCTTCATTGCATCTGGCCATTCATTCTGGAGTCTGAGGGGAGATTAGCCATGCAGAACAGGGGAATCGATACTCATTCTCACTGTAAAGGGTGCCTGTTTTATTTTTGTTTTGTTTTGTTTTGTTTTTTTGAAGGGACCATGAGGTTGATTTGTCTGTGAATGGCTGTTTAAGGCAGGCTAGTGAGCTAGCTCTTCAATGGTCTTTCGTTTTCTTACTTGCAGGGCTAACTTAAGAGTTTTTCAGTGTCGCAGTGATGAAGAAGCAGTGCACTCCCATGTAGCCCTGACAGAGGGGCCCGAGACCTTTTGGCCGCAGTCATTTTCATTCTTATTTTCCAACCCTTAGCACCATGTCCCTAAGGAACCTTGGCTACCACCAGGACCCTCTTTTGCATGTGACTGTAGACGCATCTCATGGATAGTTTGCACCCTTGTCAATGCATTTTTTGAAAAGGAAAACAAACAAACAAACAAACAAAAACAAAGAAAGAACTTCGTGTATGTGACTTTCAAGCATGTAACCTTAAGATGTTGCATTCTAAACTGACAATAAAGACCTTTCCCAAAGATGTTGTTGTTCTGAAGACTGTTTAATATTTTTTTCCTGACTCATGGGACCAGAAATAAATAAATCGGTGATGGAGGAGGCGGGAAATACAACTAGCCCCCTACCCCACCCCCACTTCCTAGGAGCAGCCTGGCCCAGGCGGGGGTAACGAGTTTTTGCACGCATCGCTCTGAACCCAGCTTATTTTGACCTTGCAGGCGATAAAAGCGAAAATGGATGAACTTAGGCCTTTGATTCCTGTGTTGGAAGAATACAAGGCCGATGCCAAATTGGTATTGCAGTTTAAAGAGGAGGCCCAGAATCTGACGACTGTGCTTAACGAGCTGCAAGAGGAGATTGGCGCCTATGACTACGATGAACTGCAGAGCAGAGTGGCCAATCTTGAAGAGAGGCTCCGTGCGTGCATGCAAAAACTAGGTAGGCCTGGCACCTCACGGGGAGCCCTGATCACGGCCGCCTCCGTGCACACACAGGCTATGGGGATGCTGAAGTGGACAGCGCCCACCTTGCCCCGGCTTAGGGGATCAGGGCTGCGGGGTGCTGAAGTGGACAGTACCCACTGGCCTTAGGGAAACAGGACTACTGTAGGGCCCCTCCCCCCAAGCAGGAGAGTGGAGGGCACAGCAGCGCCTCAGGTCTTGTTCATTCCCCTGCATGGCCAGGCCAAGGCCCAGGCCTCCCTACCTGACACATTGAGAGCAGAGCAGAACAGGACAAAACAACACTCCCAGCTGGTCTTTCCCATCCCACAAGTGTGTGTGTGTGTGTGTGTGTGTGTGTGTGTGTGTGTGTGTGTGCGCAAGTGTGTGTGTCTATGTGCAGGTGTGGGTATATGTAGGAGTGTGATTGTGTACATGAGCACATATGGCGGTGTTTGTATGAGTGTGCAATTGTATGAATGTTTATGTGTGAATTGCAAATGTGGGTATGTATGTATTGCAGGCAGATTGCTTCTGTGCATGTGTGTTCATATATGTGGAGGTGTAAGTGTATTTGTAGGCATGTGTTTGCAGGTGTGTATGCGCATGTCACTGGACATGAGTGCATGTATGTTGGGCTGTGTGCATGTTTGCACAAGCATATATGTACACTTTGTGTGTGTTGTGTACATATATGTTCAGGTGTGTTTTCATGAGTGTGCTTGCGTGAAGATGTGCATGTATGTGGATGTTTAAGTGTATAGGCATGTTGTGGGTATGTGGTTTGTGTACAGGCATGTGTGAGTGTTTACACATGTATATGAAGGCATGCATGTGCATGCACAAACTTGTGTGTGAACATGTGGAGGGCAGAGTTATGTTATCTTTTTTTGGTTTTTGGGCCACACCCGGCAGTGCTCAGGGGTTACTCCTGGCTGTCTGCTCAGAAATAGCTCCTGGGAGGCATGGGGGACCATATGGGACACGGGGATTCGAACCAACCACCTTAGGTCCTGGATCAGCTGCTTGCAAGGCATATGCCACTGTGCTATCTCTCCGGGCCCAGAGTTCTTTTTTTTTTTTTCTTTTTTCTTTTTAAAGGACTGGAAAGCACCCATGGGATTCGAACCACCAGAGGTGATGCAAAGCTTTGTGGAGGGCAGAGTTCTTGGCATACGTTTAACAGGGCAGAATCCTCTGCCTTGGGCTTCAGACAGGGGAGAGTCAGTGTTAAGAAGGGTTTTCAAGGGACAGATTCACCTGCTGTCTAATCAAAAGGGAAGGCAGGAAAGCCAGTATGTGGGGGAGGAGCTGGCCTCACACTGAATAGGGCCCCCTGCTCATTGCCAGGTGTGAAGGTGTGACTACTGAGAACAGAGCCAGGAGGAAGCCCTGAGCATTGTCAGCTGTGTCTCTCAACCCCTCCACCCCACATTAGAAAAGGATAAAGGTCAGGCACGTAGCTGTGGATCAGCCATTCAGAGAATGAGGAGCACATCTTGGCATCAGGTGGGGAGGGCCTGATTCTCCCAGCGGGATTTGGTGTCAGGACCAGGGGGCCCTTAGATTCCCTCTCATGCTCAAAACCCACTTGGGGGTGAGAGTGCTTCAGATGCCTTCATGTCACTGCTTGTGATACTGTAGAGGTAGGCCTTGAAGCTGCACTCCTGAACCCTGGCTCCATCTTTACACTTTTGCTCATCACCCCAGGGTGCGTCATCTTCCTGCTGGACATTTGAGAGGAACGAGGGAGATGTAATGGAGGAGGGAGTCCTTCAGTTGGACCAGAAGTGCCCTGCAATTCCTTTTGTGTTCCAGCCTGCTAATCACACTGCAGACCCCCCAAGACCCCCAGAAAGCAAACACTTGAAGTCAGTTTTCCTTGCAGGTGTATGGAACCTCTGGTTCCCCTCTGGAACCCCACAGAAACTCAGAGTCCTGCTGCCACTTGAGGACTGTCTATGGATGTGGCTTTCAGGGGTCCTGGCATGGCAGGGCTGGGGCCACAGCAAGTGTTAGGGCTCTGGGCATGGAGGTTTGGAGGTTTGGAAAGGGAGTGATTATAGGGCCATAGGGCCACTTTCAAAAGCACTGCTGTGGCTCTCTGTCCTTCCTACAGGCACACCTCCAAGGGGGCCCATGTGGCCTTTCTGAATCTGGGAGAATCCAAGAGAAAACACAGCCACATTTTCCATGCCAGGGCATATGACTGCAAAGTGGAAAATCAGAGCAGGAAGTTCCCAAGGTGCCACTCAGGGGAGCCTCGCCCTGGGAGACCCAATCCTCCCCTCTGTGTTGCTATGTTTAGAAACTGGCTTTATGCCGTTACCCTTAGGGGAAGTGATAGTTGTGGGGGAGTAGGAAGAGGAGGACCAGTGAGGAGTAGGGAGATGCACAGAGCCTCTAGGGAGAGGCTGTGCCTGGGCTGCTGCAGGTTCACTATTTTGTCCAGTTTTTCCTTGAAATATGGGGACATCATGTTCCTACACAGACCCCAGACCAGACAGGGATCCCCACTGGCCCTCAGGCATAAAGAACCACTAGGGTGGACCTATTCTGCTGCAGTTCTCTATAGCGTTATCTGCACTCCCAGTCTCTGTTGTGGCTGAGTGAGGGTTGGCCTGTGCTCACATCATCACTCCAGTAGGATCTGGGAAGGAGAGATGGATGGATGGATGGATGGATGGATGGATGGATGGATGGATGGATGGGTGGATGAATGGTGGATGGATGGATGAATGGATGGATTGATGGGTGGATGGATAGATGGATGAGTGGGTGGGTGGATGGTGGATGGATGGTGGATGGATGATGGATGCCCATGTGGGTGGGTGGGTAGAAGGATGGATGAATGATGGGTGAATAGAAGGTAGATGGTAGATGATAATAGATTATGGATGGTGGATGGATGGATGAATCAATGAGTAGATGAATAAATGGATGTGTGGATGTTGAGTAGGTAGTTGGGTAGATGGTTGGTGGATGAATGATAGGTGGATAGATGAATGTGTGACTAGATTGATAGGTGGATGTATAGATGTATGGGTGAATGGATAGATAGACTGGTCAGTGGATGCATGAAAGCATGGATGAATGGTGGATGAATGGGTGGTAATGGTGGATGGATGGTGGGTAGATGAATGGATGAGTAGGTGAATATGAATGGGTGAATGGATGAATTGGTGAGTGGATGTTAGATGAATATGTAGGCATTGAGTGGGCAGTTGGGTATCTTGTTGATGGATGAGTGGGTGGGTGGATAGATGAATGTGTGATTGGATGGATAGGTGGATGTGTAGATGTATGGATGGGCTTGTGGGTGGATGGATGAATGAATGGGTGCATGGGTGAATGGGTGCATGGATGTATTGATATATAGATGGGTGGATGGGTATAGGTAGGTGGATGATGGATGTGTGGATGGATGGAGGGTTAGTTGTAAGGGTGGGTGAATGGGTGAATGGATGAATGAATGGATGGGTGGATGAATGGGTGCATGGATGGATGGACATATGGATGGGTGGATGGATGGGTGGGTGAGTGGGTGTGCAGGTGGATGGATGGGTGGAGGATGGAGGGTTGGTTGGATGGGTTAGGGGGTGAATGGGTAGAGGGATGGATGAATAGGAGATGTTGAGTGGGTGGATGTATAGATGGATTAGTGAATAATGAATGGGTGAATGGGTGGATGTATGAATGGATGAATGGGTGGCCAAGTGATGGATGGATGGATGGATAGATGAATGGGTGAATGGATGAGTAAGTGGATGGATAAATAGATAGGTGGGTACATGTATAGATAAGTGAGTGGGTGATAGGCAGCTAGATAGATGGGTGAATGAGTAAGGGATGATGAGTGTATGGATGAAAGTTTGAGCAGGTGGATGAATGGATGGGAAAGCAGGTGTGTGAATAAATAGAACTTGTCTAGTGGGTGTGGGCGGATGGATAGGCAGATAATGGAAAGATGACTGGGTAAATAACTGGTGGAAGGGAAGGATCAGTAGGCAGGAAAGAGACAAATGGCAAATAACCAATGGCAGACCTGAGCATTGGTAGATCGCTAGGGAGGCTGGTCTCGATGCGCTGAGCAGGGAGGCAGATGGCAGGGTTCTCATCTGGCTGCCTGGGTTCTATATGGAGCCAATATGCATCCTTGACCTGGTGATGGGGTGCTGGACTCTTTCTGGCATCACAACAGAGAAGGTCTTTGGGGGTGTTCTTCAGATTCTCTTCAAGCCCACATGGCTAATGGTTCCTGAGAACAACAAACAGATCCCACAACCCCTGCCAGCAGCTTCCATTCTAACACCCCTGCTCCAGGGCCTTGCCTAGGATCCCACACACCTGCTACTGCCAACCAGCCTTTCTGCTGGAGCCCCACGTCTGGAACACTGTCTTGGAGGGGCTGGGCAGAGCTCCATTCCCTTTCCCTCCAGGAAGACTTGCAGGGACCCAAGTCCTGCCCACTGAGACCCCCCTGCCCAGGAACCCCTGTGGTCTCCCTTCTCTGTCTCCCAAATGGGGCAGCAGCCTTGGACCACATTGGAGTAGGACATGTCCACTTAAGGAGGCCCCTCAGGGGTCCACCCTCTGTGCCTCTGCGGCTCCCTTCAGAGTTCAGAGTTCACACCTTCATGCCATGGGTCTTCTGTTAGGGACCAAGGGGGTGTCTCGAGGAGTGGGGAGAGGGGGGAGGGGCAGGGAGGACACCCAGGGAGGATGGGATCAAGGGGGGTCCAGCCTGACTGAAGGTGCTACAAAGCACTTAGCCCTGAAGCAGACCCACCCTGGTGTTTGGGGTTTCCCATTGATGTCTCCCCAGAGACCTCCTTCTCCCTTCCCCCTCTTCCCACCTCTTTCCTCCCTGGTCTCCTTCCTTACCTCTCTCCCTCTTCCCTTTCCCTCCCTTCCCCTTTCCCCTCCCCTCTTTTAGCACCCTCTCCAGGGTTTCTCCAGGTCCCAAACTGGAGAACTTTCCGAGCTGAGAACACTGAGGCAATGCCCTGGGCTTTTTTAGCTCCTGTCAGTTCAGTCCTCAGGTCTTGGCAGCACCGTCTGGACCAAGAACCAAAAATAGCTCCTGACTCAAGCAGGGCAGGCGCCCAGCTAGAGCAGCCCTGCGACCTACTCTGCCTCGGCCCAGTGACAGTGACAGTGACCTCCCTCCCTAGGCCCATGCCCGTCCTGCCTTCCCTGAGCTGCAAATCTGAAGGGCAGCCTGGTGGAGAAGGCACCGGCCCCGGAGAGTTTGGCCCAGGCTGTGTGGCTCCTGCAGGCTTCTCAGCACCAGCCCTGGTGTTGGCTCCACCCTTGCTGCATCTGGCACTGCTGGGATAACTGGACACTAGGATAGGGTCCAGCAGAGTCTGAGGGCTCTACTGTCTGAGCACAAACTATTCACTCGTTCACTCCTGGACAGTACAGGAACCTCAGTTTCCTGGAGCCATTTCTGTGTCCTGGAAGTATGTGACCCCAGGGCATCAGGGACGAGAGATGGGGCACAAGACAGAAGGTGGGACACTGAGGTGGGTAAGGAGGGACAGTCTCTAGGGCAGCTTCTGGAAGACAAAAGCCAGAGGAGGTGCTGGGCCTGTCTGGGAGAGGAGCTCTGTCTGGTCCTTGGGGAGGTGGCCTGCAGGGGGCTTTGCCCAGCCTTTGGCTGAGCCCACAGATTGCACCCAGGTGCTCTGCTGTGACACCTTGGGCTGTGTTCTGGACTTTTTTAGGACCTGCCTCAAGATCCCCTTTGGTGAGGCAGGACCCTGGAAGATCACAGGACCCAGGTTGTACCCCTTACCACCGACCTCAGGTGCCCCAGTTCACAGGAAGCAGCTGAACCTCCCCCCATGCCCACCCTAGTTAAGGACGATCCCCACCTTGCTGTCATTATTGGTCCTGTTTCTCTTGGCCAGGCCCTCACCAAGTCCACCCACACCCGTGAGGCATAGTGTAGAGAGCAGGAGGGCCTTTATATTAGAGCCTCATCTCCTTCCACATAGGAGAGACTGTAGGTACAATAAGGCTTCTTTCTCTCTCTCTCTCTCTCTCTCTCTCTCTCTCTCTCTCTCTCTCTCTCTCACACACACACACACACACACACACACACACACACACACACACACACACGCACGCACGCACACGCACACTGTTCTGTAGCAGCTGGGGAGCAGGCCCAGGTAGCCTGCAGAGCTGTGACTGCAGAGAAAGCACCTGTGCCCCCGGGAAGGCCCCAGGGCCCAGAGTTGGGCAGGTGTGGGTGAGGACAGACAGGAGCAAGGACATGTGTGGAGACACGTTGAGGACAGACAGGTGCAGCCGTCTGAACCATGGTGGAACACAGGCCAGAGGCAGCCATGGGCATATTTTATGGGATATAGTGGGGAGAGGAGGTCCTGGCTGGACACTTCCTGTTTCCTACTCTGCTCTGCTATCAGGTGGTCCCTGGACCTTCTTAATACCTTAGAATCTCCCATCTGGGGGAGGGAGCTGTGCTGGGGCATCTTCCTTGTGGGAGCTAATAGCAGACTCAACCCAGTTCCAATTTGGAGAGGGGGCACCCTAGTTCATGGGGTCGGAGGGACTGGGCCCTATCCCTACACTTTAATTGAGGGCACCTGTCTTATACCACGACCC
Source organism: Suncus etruscus (assembly GCF_024139225.1). NCBI lineage: Eukaryota > Metazoa > Chordata > Mammalia > Eulipotyphla > Soricidae > Suncus > Suncus etruscus. The sequence continues at coordinate 20,026,486 of NC_064852.1, read as the reverse complement.
TTTAGTCCCTGCCAGTTTCAGTCTGGCCTGGACAGGAAGGACGGGCAGTCCTGAAGGCTCAAAGCCAGGGGTTTCTGTCCACCCTCTGGTATCCCTTCAGATGGGAATGTATGTCTATGAGGTGTCGAGAGCTGTAATGGAACGAGGTATGGTGGGTGCAGCACAAAGGGAGACAGTACCTCTGGCCATGTGTCTGAGTCACTCAGGATCTCCACACCTTGTCATGTTGTGTGTATTGAGGCCACCCCAGCATTCCACATACACAACATCCCATCCCTCGACCATCTTCAGAATGCCACTCTGTACAGCTGGGTCAACACCAGGCCCCCACAGGAGGTAGATCCCAAACCCCTGGGCTCAGCTCCCAGCCCCCATTGGACCACATCCTGTCCGGTCTGAGCACGAGGGGACGCAAGACTATCGGTGGAGACCCCTGCCCTGTGGAGGGGTCAAAATCGCCTCATGCTCCATGCCCTGGACTCAGGCCTGCTCACATGTGCCCCGGACATTCTCTTCCAGCCTGTGGCAAGCTGACAGGCATAAGCGACCCTGTGACCATCAAGACGTCAGGATCGAGGTTCGGGTCCTGGATGACGGACCCTCTGGCTCCAGAAGGCGATAATAGGGTGAGTGTCTCAACGTTTGGGACTGGGCCTGGCTTCTGAGCACGGGAGGAACATAGTGGCCACTTTCTTGCAGTACACAGCTATCTGTAGTTGGGAGGATTGGGGTGCTAATGCTGGGGCGGGGGACCCTGTTGTGCCCCGTGGGGCATGCGTGGTGGCCCCTGCTTCAGGGAGAGAGAAGCTGACTTGCCCTTTCTTTGCTTCTTCCTGGCTAATGAAACCCTCAATCCGTTGGTTTAGGCAAGAGCCTGACTACAAGGAGATTGCCAGGGAGAGAGCATTAAAGGGGTGAGGAGAGCGGAGGTGGGGGGAACAAAGGAAAGCTGAGGTCTGGCTGTGCCTGGGAGGCACACCTGTCTTATGTGCAGATGAGCAGCATGGCACCTGCTTATGAAGCAGGAAGGGCATGTGCCTTTTACCTCTTGATGACAGAGCTTTCTAGATGCTTTTCTGGATCTCAGGACTTCAGGTTTTTGCCATCCTAAGCTATAGAACAGGCTTTCTTAGCCCTTCCTCCCAGAGTAGATGAGGGGCATAGAAGAGACCCCTGGAAACCAAGGAGGTGGGGGTCTGGGGGTGTGACCTGGGTGGACGGGTCACCTTGAGACAGGTCATAGGTGTGGTCTCCAGGGGTGGACCTTTGGTGGGCGTGGTCATCATAAAATTATGTTGTGGGTGTGGCATTGGGGCGGGGCCTGGTGGGCAGGGCTCAGCGGGCCTAATGGAATTTGTCTGACCCATTCTGTTGGCTGGCATTTCGGGTGTTTGGGCTTTCTGTCCTGTGTGGTGACAGCAAATTTCTTGACAACCAGTCAGTCACTCTCCGTGTTGTCCTCCAGAACGCCCTCCTCAGTTCCCAGTTTGGGTTGTCTCGTGCTCCCCACAGATGTTGTGCCAACATTGCAGAAATCAAACCTGGCAGCGAAGTCCCAGGCAGAGCCGGCTCAGGCCCTGAGGGACGGTGGACATCCTGGGCACTCCCATTCACTTTCATAGCATCAGGGGATTGATGAAAGGGTCCCTGTTTTATTAAGCAACGTCTGCAGGCCCCACAGGGTAGCCCCCCAAGAATGGCCCCCACAAAAGGCTATTCCCCCTCCTACCAGCAGTGCTTGCCCACTGAGCACTCTGCTAAACCTAGGCAGCGTCTGGGGGTGCCTTGGGGCTACAGAGGCAATCCGCAGACCTGATTGTGGCCCAGAGCTCCCATGAGCTGGTCTTTGCTCCTTTTCCTGATTCCTCGTGTGATACTGGGGCTCCCACCAGCCCCAGCTGCTCACTCCCACGGGCGGCGGGCGCGGTGAGGGTGTTGGCAAAGCTGTCCGGGTGGTGATGGATGCTTCTCCTAATTAGATAGCTATTTTCTGCCTGATGACTCCATCACCTTCCAGGAGAGGAGGCTCTGCTGATGGACAGAGCCTGAGGGAAAAGCAGGAGGATATAGGGGGCGGGGAGAGTCAGAAGAGGGCAGCTGGTGGGGCCTCCCCAGCATGGCCGCCTCAGCTTCCAGCCAGGAAGTGAACCGTTTGAATCCTGCCCTTGATCCAAAGGAGAAGTATTTGATTTTCTTTCTCCGCACCTCCTTTCAGCCTGGTCGTACAGGCAGGAGAAAAGTAACACTCACCCCAACAAAGCCCTGATCGATGCCAGCTTGCTGCACAGAGCAGAGGGTGGGGCGGGGAGGTGGGGGGGGTTGGGGGACAGTCCTCAGAGAGAGCGGCAGCTCTCGGTTCCCATGGGCCCAGCAGCCTTCTCCCTGCCCGCTTGGTCCAGGAGTGCTTGAGGGCTGGGTGCCAGACCTTGTTCAACTCCAAGGTTTTTACTCAGAAATTCTGGTCAGCAGCCACGTGGGCTGTGGGCATCAGGCACCTGAACCCCTGTCCATGCCAGATTCATGTGCCCCTGTCAGGCTATGCCTCCACAGGAGGCTCACCCCCATCTGATTGTGCGCCCACCATTGGTCTACATCCCTGGGGAAGTCACAGTCCCACTAGAAGAGAGAACAGGTACCCTGGCAACAAAGAGGAGCCCTGATGCTTTCTCACGCTGCCCACAACATGGGATGGGAATCCACTTATCAGAGGTGGAGCTGGGACTCTGCCCTTGGCAGAAAGTGCCCCTCCCGACACTAGAGGCTGGCATTTCTCCTCATCCCCACCCCCACTTGAGTCCCAGGAGCTCACTTCACTAGATATGGGCCTGGACCAGTTCAGACAGAAATTCCCATGCTGAGTCTACTCAGGGGATGTTAGGGAAAATGTGGGGGACAGAGGTGTTGACTGGACCCTGGTGGGATCCCCTCACGGTGACTCTCTGGCCCCACACACATGCCTTAAAGTTAAATCGAAGTTAAAGTTGGCGACATAGTAAGAAATCAGATTATTGGGGCTGGAGAGATAGCATGGAGGTAAGGCGTTTGCCTTTCATGCAGAAGGTCATCAGTTCGAATCCTGGCTTCCCATATGGTCCCCCGTGACTGCCAGGAGCAATTTCTGAGCATGGAGCCAGGAGTATCCCCTGAGCACTGCCGGGTGTGACCCAAAAACCACACACACACAAAAATCAGATTATTATGTTTTATTTAGTTTTGGGCCACATGGCACTCAGGCTTTACACCTGGCTGTGTGCTCAGAAATTACTCCTGACAGGCTCGGGGAACCATATGGGATGCCTGGGATCAAACCCAGATCAGCTGTGTGCAAAGCAAATGTCCTCCCGCTGTGCTACTGCTCCGGCCCCCAGAAAGCAGACTATTTTTTATTTTTTATTTACTTATTTATTTATTTTTGGTATTTGGGCCACACCTGGTGGCGTTCAGAGGTTACTCCTGGCTCTGCGCTCAGAAATCCCCCCTGGCTTGGGGGACCACTTGGGATGCTGGGGATCAAACCTGCATCCATCCTGGGTCAGCTGCAAGGCAAACACCCTACAAATGTGCTACCACTCCGGCCCCAGAAAGCAGATTATTTTTAAAGTTTGGTTCCAAGACCACTATTCAAAGTAGTTGAATGAGAACTGTAGAGACAGAGCTCAGATAAAGGGTTGTTCAGTCTCCTGGGAACAGAGGAAAAAGTGAATGAGGCAGCTGAACCATACCCACACATCCCACACTCCCATAGTGAGCAGCTGGTACCCTTAGCCACAGCCTCCCCTACACCCAGAACCACTAGGCTGCTTTATTTAATCTGGTTACTCTCCGAGAGCCCTGGTTCTGACCCAGAAATTCCTGGCCCCACCCCATCTCTGATTCCACCTCCAGAGAACACTGGCTCCTCCCACAGTGAGCAGTGGCTCCACCCCCAAAAAGCCCTGGTCCCACCCAGAGAGCCTTGGCCCCACCCCTAGACTCCTGGCCACACCCCCAAAAAGCCCTGACCCCACCCTACAGAGCATTATTTCAGGCCATAGAGAATATTCGCTCTGCCCCCATCCCGGAGAGCCCTGCCCCTGCCCCCAGAGTGTGCTGGCCTAGTGTGAAGCTTCAGAGTCTGCAGGTTCGGGGTTCTGGGGTGCTGCTCAGGAATATGATCTGCTGGGATCTGGCAGTAGGGAGAGGAGGAGGCAAGCAGCACCATCTCCAGGAGTGGGACATGGGACCCGGTGGACAAGAGGCCTTTCCTGGCCCCAACTGTGGGCCTCTAGCTGAGTCTCCTGGGTCGCTGTAGGGATCAGGACCTCTGGAAGCTGCGCAGCCCGCACAGCCCCCACACCCTGTGCCTCGTAGTCCCACACCGTTTCCACTGCTCCCATTAGCAGAATGGGATGCTTCCAGAACCCTCCTTGGCCTGAGTTCCCCACTGTGCCCCCGGAAAGATGCCAGCATGGGACCCACATCATCTACACCTGCCCACAGCGCGCAATTCTTGGAGAAAGGGGAACTCTAAAATCAGTGCTCATGGGACTGGATCTCACATGAAGCTGTGAACCCACCAGGGTGCAGGAAACCGGCTGTGGAGTGAGGTGGGGAAGGTTTGGGTGGTGGGACCACTCTCCTGGCCTGATCCTCCCCCTCCTCAACTCACATCTCCCAGAATAGTGACAAAAGTGACAAAACCTCTAGTGAAACCCTTTGGGAGGGATTGGGGGGGGGGGAATCTCATTATACACAGGTGCAGTGACATCTGAGCAGCTGAGGATTGTGTAGAACCAGCCGGGGCTTCTCTGAACAGCTCGGTCATTCACAGCTCGGAGAGCCTGGAAGGGACCAGCACAGTGTGCCCTGGGTTGCAGCCAGTGCCCTTGCTGCTGCCCCACCCTCTGCTATATTCCCATGTTGCAGGGGAGGAAGAAGCGTGTGCCACCAAGAAATCAAACTCCCCTCTCCTCTCCCACTGCACCTCCAAACTCGGAACGGGAAGCTCCTTCCTTGAAACCTTCTTCAGCAGTGCCACCCCTCCATGGGGTGACGAGTGATGACGCACGAAATATCCCAAATGCCAAATTACTGCCCGTCTGGCTGCCAGCCGGTGGTGATTCAGTGCGGCCGTGCAGACGCCCACTCACCCGCTGGCCGTGACCTTGGCAGGATTTGGCACCACGAACCTGGGGCAGGGACAGAGGTTGCCCACCTGGGACCCCTGTCAGGCCTTCTGGCTGGCTGGCCTACCTGGGGAACCCTTCCTTGCCCAGACATTAGGAAGAGGTATCAGAGGCCCACACAGGAAAGAACAGGGAATCAGCCACGAGATCAGTCCTACCCACAACCTGGAGTCATTCCCCAAAAGTCCTATTTGGGGGTTTGTTGGACCCCAATGAGGGGCCATACCAAGGGGCTATAGCTCAGAAGGGCAGGTGAGGGCACCCAGCTATTCACCCACCCTCCCTGCTCATGTATTCTTCTTCTCTCTCTGTCTCTCTCTGCTTCTCTCTGTCTCTCTTTCTGTCTCTCTCTCGGTCTCTCTCTTTGTCTCTCTCTGTCTCTGTCTCTGTCTCTGTCTCTGTCTCTCTCTGTCTCTCTGTCTCTCTCTCTCTCTCTCTCTCTCTCTCTCTCTCTCTCTCTCTCTCTTACCCCAAACCCTTTGGACAAAGACCCTGTGGGCTGGGAGGCAGACCAGGGCCTTGCTGAGGCCTCCTGTTCATTCTACCCACACCCTGTTCATGGGGTGTCTGCACCCCCACTGTGGAGCCTCTGACGCTTCAATCTCCCCCGCAGGTGTGGTACATGGACGGCTACCACAACAACCGCTTCGTGCGCGAATACAAGTCCATGGCGGACTTCATGGCCACGGACAACTTCACGTCCCACCGGCTGCCACACCCCTGGTCGGGCACGGGCCAGGTGGTCTACAACGGCTCCATCTACTTCAACAAGTTCCAGAGCCACATCGTCATCCGCTTCGACCTCAAGACTGAGAGCATCCTGAAGACGCGCAGCCTGGACTACGCCGGCTACAACAACATGTACCACTACGCGTGGGGAGGCCACTCAGACATCGACCTCATGGTGGACGAGAGCGGGCTGTGGGCCGTGTACGCCACCAACCAGAACGCCGGCAACATTGTCATCAGCAAGTTGGACCCCGTGTCCCTGCAGGTACTGCAGACCTGGAATACCAGCTACCCTAAGCGCAGTGCAGGCGAGGCCTTCATCATCTGCGGGACCCTCTACGTCACCAACGGCTACTCGGGCGGCACCAAGGTGCACTACGCTTACCAGACCAACGCGTCCACCTACGAGTACATCGACATCCCCTTCCAGAACAAGTACTCACACATCTCCATGCTGGACTATAACCCCAAGGACCGGGCCCTGTATGCCTGGAACAACGGCCACCAGATCCTCTACAACGTCACCCTCTTCCATGTCATTCGCTCCGATGAGTTGTAGCGGCCCCTGCTACCAAGTGGGGATGTGGAAGTGGAGTGTGGGGAGGTGGGGTGGAAGGGGCACCCCTCCGCCCGCCCGAGGACCATCCTGCTACCCCAGGCACCAGGCAGCAGTGTGGACCCCACATGGGTCTCCCGCCTTGCCCTTCCCCCTTCCCACCCCCGGGTCTCTGGTCAAGACTGGAGGTGATCGTTAGGGAATGAAACCCCATTTTTTTTGCAGCTGGAACTGCAGTCCAGGGCTCCTGCCCCATCCCCGGTGCGCCCCCTCCCAGCCCCTTTCTGATAAAATATCGTCCTAAGAAGCAAGGCACTGACTGTTGATTCCTCCCCACCAACTCCCCCCAAAATTAAAAAAAATCAACCCTGCTGTTAGCATCGCATGGAGACCCCTTGATTCCGGCCTGCGCCGCCGGAGGTGACTGTGGTGTGCAGTGGGGCCCCTGGGCCGCCTAGATAGTGTCCCTCGAACCCCAGTACGTGTTGTGTCTTAGATGAACTGTGCTGAGTCCCCCACGATCCCCTTCTCCCAAACCCACCCCAGTAGTCCACGGAGCTGCGTCCAGCGCCGCCCCAGCAGTGGGCAGAGTGTGGCATGGACGGTGTCTGGCGCCCCGTGGTTTGAGCTCCTGTTCCCCTCTAGATAGATCGTGCAGTGTCTGTCTGTTGTCCCCAGGTGGTGACCCCCGTACAGTGAGTGCCACATGCGTGGTGAAAGTAGGTGCCCTAGTTCTGGTTCGTCAGTTCCGGGTCTTTGTCTCACAAATAAAGGAAAAAAAAAAAAAAAAAAAAAAAAGAAGGGATAGACCCATGTTGAGCCCCTTAGAGTGAACCCCAGCCCCCTCATAGGATCCCGGGAATGATTCTCTTCTTGTTCAACTTTTCAAAACGCATCTGGCAAACAGGAAGGGCTTATCTGGGAAATGGAACGTTCCTGAAGCAACTGCCTGTACAGAGGACTTGTTTGTTGGTTTTTTGCTGTTTTTTTTGTTTTGTTTTGTTGTTTTATTGTTGTTGGTTTTTTTTTTTTTTAAGTACAAAAGAAGGAATCTGTACTTTCCAGTTACCTAAGGAACAATAAAAATACCAGGAGACATTTCTGCCTCACTCCTTACTTCTCGGGGATTTTATTTTATTTTATTAATTTTTTAAAACTTTATTGATTGATTGATTGATTGGTTTTTGGGCATACCCATGGGCACTCAGGGGTTACTCCTGGCTCTGCATTTAGAAATCAGGGAAACATGGGTGGAGACCAATACCCAGGATGGGGGGGGGGTTTACTGCACTCTTTTGTCCCCTGGGTCTTTGGCGTCGCCAATCAGAGCCCTGAGACAGCAGAGGTCACCTACCTGAAGGTGAACCTTGGACACCCTCGAACTCCTTCCCCACTGTGCCCCTTCAGGCTCTCCAAGGGGTCTGGGTCAGATACCCATTGCCACTTACAATGTGTCTGGGTGCATGCAGGGACCCAGTGTGCAGACAGGCAAGTGGGCAGGGAAGCTCGTGGCCACCTCACATGATGCAGAGGGACTGGGACCCTGCCCAAGTTGGAATGCTGCCCCTAGCACTAGGACAGAGGAGCCCTATGAGCCTGAGACCTCTCAGGATGGACAAATTCAGGAGTCTGTGTAGGCCAGGGAAGGTTCTGTCCATGTCCCATCCTAATAAGACTGACCTGTGCCACTGTTCCAGGGCATCATTCCCAGGTAGGCAGGTGGAAAGCAGGGCAGAGCTCAAAGCTAGCTAGCTGGTGGGGCATAGAAGTGTCCTATGGAGGGGCCGGGCGGTGGCGCTAAAGGTAAGGTGCCTGCCTTGCCTGCGCTAGCCTTGGACGGACCGCGGTTTGATCCCCCGGTGTCCCATATGCTCCCCCAAGCCAGGAGCAACTTCTGAGTGCATAGCCAGGAGTAACCCCTGAGCGTTACCGGGTGTGACCCAAAAACCAAAAAAAAAAAAAAAAGTGTCCTATGGAGACCCTGATCGGGCAGTTAGTACTTCTAGGGGCAGCCAAGTGCCAATGACGCAGTTCAGTCAGGCCAGGTGGGGGTGGGCAGCCTAGTGTCCACTCTTGGTGCCCACAAGGAAAATGAGTAGTGGCTTTGAGCAGTTTGGAGAGGGATTGATGTCGGGGGATGATGAGAGTATCTAGGGGGTACTGATGTGTGGGGCAGAATTGGGGGTGCATCACTTTTAGGGGCAGCTGAGAAAGACTCAAAACATTGTCCCATTCCACAGGGGTCCCAGATCCTGGGTCTGAACCTTGACCTGAGCACACAAAGTCAATCCCTGCCTCCCACCTCCTTGTGGGCCAGAAACAAGAAGCCCCCTGGCCCCTCTCAGAGGGGCCAGTAATGCTCCAGTGGGCATTACTGACACCCGAGCCATAGGGCAGACCCTGGCACCCTCCCTGATTCTCACTCCGCCTGGCATTGCCTACCTGGCCACCTTGGTCTACCTGTCTGCCCTTGCCCATGGATCATTACCACCTCTCCAACATACAGACTTAGGGGACCCTCCCCACCACCATCCTCTGCACTCTCATTTCCTAGAGCCCCCCATGTTTTCCTGCTGTCTCCACCTCTGTGCTTTTCACACCCCTCATGTTCTTTCTGATCTGGGGGTTGTGTTGTTCGCCAAGCTCAAAATACCCCAAAAAACACCCCTTCGCAGAACATCACGTTTCCTGGTTCCTGCCAACACCTGCTTCCTGCCGGCACAGAACTTAGGGATGCCGAACCAAACCAAGGTGCCAGGTCCCTGGAAAGGGGGTTTTTCCTAAATTAGAGCCTCGTTAGCTGGGAGTGAGATAGCCTGAACCCCACAGACACCCCGACACCCTCCACTGGCAGAGCAGGAGGGGCCTGGCAGGCCTGACAGACTTGACGCTCCTGCCCGTAAACATGACATTAGCTGTTCATGTGACAGCCAGACTCCAGCCATCCTGACCAGCTCTCAGGCCCTGCTATAAAGCCGCCATCACCTCAGCTATTGTGGCAGAACGCAAACACTTATTCTGAGACCCTGCGGTGCTCAGGGTGGACTCCTGGCTCTGCGTTCAGGAATCACTCCTGTTGGCATACAGGGGATTCATGCTGGATGCCGGAGATCAAATCCAGGCCAGCCATGTGCCATGCAAGCACCCTCCCCAATATCCTATCACTCTAGCACCAAAAGCAGCTTCTGATGAAGCGAGTCCTGAGCACTGTGCACTCCTGAATGAGCCTTGGGGGGTCCCACCCCCACCCCCATTGAACTCTGACTCCCAGTGACAAGGAGGCTGGATCCCACCTGGACCCTCCGTGGCTCTGGCATGGACAGCGCATCCTGGATGTGAATCATAGCACTGATTCACGGCTCAGCAGGAGCAGAAGGGCCTACCGTGTGCCTAGCGAGGACCCGGGCTTGTCATGCAGCCTCTGTGCCGTGACTCAGAGCAGCGGGCACTGCGTGGGGCAGTGACTGGGGCACCATGCCAGGCCCAGTGTCCAGTTCTGATGTCCTAGAGGCTCAGGGAAGAGCGGGCCTGGCCTCGGTCTCCACCTTGCTGACTCAGGCATGCTCACCACAGCAACATGAGCATGCATACGCACACACACACACACTCACACACACAATCCTGAACATGTGTATATTGCCTATTCCACATATTCTGAACATGTGTCTGCATATGAGATAGGCAGAGTTACACAGGCACCTGTCTCCTCGCACATATGGAAGTCGCATGTATTTATATGTACCGTCTACATACCGGGACATGTGTGTACGTGTCCACTGACGTGTATGTACACACTGGCAGCTGTAGTACTGCATGGGCACAGAATCCCTGCAGGCCCTGATGTGTCTGTGAACATACTTTGCGGCTACTCCTCAGCCCCATCTATTCTCAGGGAGCCTCCTCCTTCCAAGTTCCGATGAGCCCTGCTGGCCTGTGACAGAAGCTCCTGGAGGAGGTCAGGGACAGTCAGCCTGACCCTAGAACTTTGAGCGACGCAGTGGAGCTGTGGGGGGACCTCTTGGCCAGCTGAAGCCCCAGACATCATGCTTACTGACTTTGTGGGTCCCAGGGTACCCCAGGTGGGCCTGCTCCTCTGCCTGGATCTTGCAGCTATGGGAGTCACCTCAGGACATGACTGTGCCTACACAGGTGCCTGCTGTCCTCGTTGGCACCACCCGCCCTGGCCAAAACCCCACTGTGTCAGATCCAGGCCTGGATTCCTGCTGATTCCTGGGTGCCTCTCATACAAATGCCTCTAATAGGCCATTTCCAGGAAGTGGGGGAGGCCTCCACCTGCCCCCCCCCTCCCCGGGAGGGCTGAGCCAGGCCTGTCCCTGTAACCTCTCCAGAAAGAGACAGTCCTTTCAGTATTGATCGTTTCCCTGCACAGGCTGGAAATGAGGTCACAGGAGGAGGTGCCTCCTTTGCTGCTGGTTTCAACTTGGCCTCCCAGATTCCTGCATCCTGCCCTGGTGAATGGTGGAGTTCCTCATTCCAACTGAGGATCCTGGAAGTTCATCAAAGGCCAAATTGCAGATCCTGAGCTGAAGAATAGCACAGCAGGGAGGGCGTTTGCCTTGCACACACCTGACACAGGTTTTGGATCTCTGGCATCCCATATGGTCTTCCAAGCCTGCCATGGGTAATTTCTGAGCACAGAGCCAAGAGGAAGCCCTGAGCACTGCTGGGAGGGCCTTCTCCCCTCCCCCAAATAAAACAAACAAAAAGACTCACTAATCGGGCCAGAGTAATAGCACAGCAGAAAGAGATCTTGCCTTGCATGCTGCTGACCCTGGTTCAGTCCCCCAGAATCCCATATGGGCTTCAGGAGTGATACCTGAGTGCAGAGCCAGGGGTAACCGCTGAGCATTGCCAGGTGGGATGTCTCCTTCCCCCAAAAAAGACTTACTGGGGCCAGAGAGATAGCACAGCGGTAAGGCGTTTGACTTGCATGCAGAAGGACGTTGGTTCAAATCCTGGCATCCCATATGGTCCCCTGAGCCTGCCGGGGACAATTTCTGAGCGTAGAGCCAGGAGTAAACCCTAAGTGCTGCCGGGTGTGACCCCCCTAAAAAAAAAGACTTAATACATAGCACTTTTGGGCTCACATGCAAAGCCCTGCCCAGTGCTTTTTCCAGGACTCATGCAAAGTCTCAAGCAGTGGGGCCAATGTGAATTCAGCAGTGCTGAGAAGCTTCCATAGCTTCCTCATGACCCTGTTCCTGAGGTCGCACATCTGCCGCAATGTCCAACCTCACCAGAGGGAAGGACCATTACCACCCCAACCCCTCATGTCTGGGCTGCCACCTTGTCCAGAGGTGCTGCTGTAGTCCCCATGAGGTTGGGGATGACAAAGCCAAGAGAGAAGAAAATCCTCATCAGAGGCCACAGCCGTGTCTCCAGCCCCAATTCACCTTCCACACTTGCTCGGTGGCCTGGCACTGATGCCATCACTCTAGGCTCAGTGCTGCACGCATCTGCATGCCAACTTTAAGCTGAACCCACCACCATCCTTGACCTGGTAAGAGACAGAGACAATCAATGCCAGAAGTTGCTCTGGAGGTTCCAGGTCACGGGCAGAGATCAACACTTGCTTCCATCCAGAACAAAAACATCGAGAGCAGGAGCACAGTGGGGAGGACATTTGCCTTACACAGATCCAACTAGGGTTCAATTTCTGGCATCCTATAGCGTCTCCCAAGCTCACCTGGAGTGATTTCTGAGTGCAGAGCCAAGTGTAAGCCCTGAGCACTGCTAGGAGTGGCCCCAAAACAAAACAAACAAACAAACAAAAATCTATCGAGGGCTGGAGGGATAGGACAGTGGGGAGGGTACCTGCCACCAGTGATATGACCAGAGATAATATTGTCTATGTGGGAGACTGGATTTTAGTCCCAGAGTCCCATAGGATCCCCTTGAGCTTACTAGGAGTTATTCCTGAGTGAGTATGGCTCGGTGTGACCCAAAAACAAAAATAAAAGCAAAATCAAACCAAAAAAAAAATCATAAAAAAGAATCTGGCAGCTTCCAACTGAGCCTTCAACAATGCCCCCAACAATGTACCTGGCAGGGGACACACATTCCTGAGCACAACAGGAGGCTTTTCTTGTCCACGATCCCTGAGCAGTGCAAGGTGCTGTGGTGAGTGAAGGAGAGAAGGTCAATTCCACCAGGTAAGTGGTGCTTGGTTGCCTGGGGTGGAGATTGGGGAGGTGGGGGGGGGGGGAATGGTGGCAGGAGGGTGGAGACAGGAGGTAGCGGGGCAGGACATCAGGGTGAGGTGGCCACAGGGTGTCAAGGGCAGGGGCTGTCCTGGTGGGTGCAGGGTGCTGGCGTAACCCCATCCAGTAACTTTGGTGAGGGCGAGCTCCCGGGTTGTTCCTCATCCTGGGGGGAGGAAAGAAGATCAGAGTGGGGGGGGTGTTGTGTTAAATATTAATTATAGAGTCCTAGGTGGTGCATGGAGTCGGCCTGGCATGCACCATTTATCCATCCACTCCTTCCATTATCAAGGACTTTATAATTAATACTTAATATGACAGGGGAGCCCAGTGACATGCAGGGTCCTAGGGGTGGTGGGGGGTGAAGGCTGGTCCCACCTCATGTTAGAAGTAGCCTGTGTGCTGAAAGGAAACCTCACAGGGCCCAAACCTTGAACCTCATGGCTGCCTCCAGCATCTCATCCTGGGGATGAAGTGGGACAGTCCATGTCCATGCTCAGGAGAGGACCAGCTCAGCCCTTGACACAGGGTTGATCTCCTGGTATGGGGAATGTGGGGTACACTCCTCACACTCCCAAAGCACCAATGACCCTCCCAGAACCAATGTGGGTGTTGCCCAGGAGCAGCTATTCCCCAGCACCCTCACCCTGGTCCTGATACCACCGTTCATGTGGACACCATGCTGGGTCTGAGGTCCTGCCCTCCTGCTGAGAGCCACATCCATAGAGAGGACCCCCCAGAAGCCTGAGGTCCTCAGGGAGGGACCATGGGGGCTGCTTTCCCCGCTTTCTTTTCTTTTGCTTCTGCAGCTGGGGAGATGGGGAGACACAGCAGACACCTCCGTCTCTCCACCCCCGCAGCTAGAGGAGATGGAAGCAATTTGGCGTGTGTGAATTATTCAGAAGCACGGGAATAAAATGAAGAATGGAAACGGGGCGCCCAGATACAGACGCTCGGAAAAGAGATCCCAACAGGGCTGGAAAACAAATTAACAGCAAGACCTGGGTGTGATCTGATTAGAAGCAACTAGTGTCGCAGGAACAACATTCAGCTCGCTTTTCTGCTGGCACATTTCCCTTACCCTTTTATGGGCATCTGTGGTGGCCCCCACTTTTTATCTTTGCCCTTCTGGAGGGCAAAGATTCATTCAAGCGAGGATCCTAGGAATTCTAGTTTCTGGCTGACCAGAGATTCAGTTCACTTTGCAGCTCACCCTTTTTGTTTGTTTGTTTGTTTGTTTTTTGTTTTGGGGTCACACCCTGCTTTATGCTCAGAAATCACTCCTGCCAGGCTCAGGGGACCATATGGGATGCTGGGATTCCAACCAATGACCTTCTGCATGAAAGGCAAAGCCTTACCTCCATGCTATCTCTCCGGCCCCTCAGCTCACCCTTAATATAATCCTAGAACCCCACAAAGCCTGAGCTGTGACCTCCATCAGCCTGACTGAGCCTGGACTCACCAGGATGCCACAGTAGCGTGCCAAGAATGTACCAGTGTACCAAGGAACTCCCCTCTGTGCCTGGGACTGACCAGTTTCCCACAAAAATCATCACTGTGCCCTGTGGCCCAGCAGTGTGTAAGGGAGTCAACCAGCATCTCACGGGGCCTGGCCAGGTGCTCCCAGGAGTGGAGATGCCTTTTGTGGGTTACATACAGTCTCTGTCCCTGTGACATTAGTGGGGTGGTGGCTGTTGGCTTGGCCTTTTACACATAGAGCTGACTCAAGCCAGGACCTGCAGCCTCACCTTTGACCCCCAGAGCTTATGATTCAGCGGCCACATAGTATTGCATTGGCCTGTTGGGCTGGGTGGGACCCAACTCAGCCCTATCCCTTTGGGGAGCTGCAGTCACTAAGGCCAGGCAAGGTCCTTCATTCTAGGGTGCTGAGCCTCCACTCTGTGACTTGTGGCAAGGGCCAAACACTAGGTAGTTGACGTAGATCCCACCCTACAATCTGTTTTGCGAGAACCTACATTGCAGAAGCCACAGTGGGATGGGATGAGACATCAGATACACACACACACTTACAAATCCATGCACAAACAAACACACGTGCATATACACGCATACAAAACACACAAGTGTACACATATACACAAATATATACTCACATACAAACACACTCACACACATAGTCACATGCACACAAATCGTAGAATAAATCCCCACACTGCGAAATCATCCCAAGTGCTGTCTTTCCGACCCTATGTGAACGGGTCTGAAGAAGAGTAGCAGAGAAGAATTAATAAACCAAGCCAGTCAGGAGAGTCATGGAGCCAGCGGCTTCTCACCTCGAGGTCTCTCTATGTGCCAAGCCAGACTGACCTTTCTTTTATTAAACCAGCCCCAATTCACCCAGGTGGGGGGAGAGTTGAGTGAGATCTAGACAGGCTTTTACATATCAAAGGGATAGGTTTAAAAGGAAAGAAGATGGGGGAACGCCTTTGTTTTGGGTTAATAGCTGGGTGTCATCATACACAAATACATGCATACACATAAACACATCACACTTTCACATATATGCTCTCACATAATCACAAATGCAGGCACACAAATATACACACACTTATGTATACAAATACATACATGCAAACACAGACATACATATACTCAAAGCACACGAACAATCATATTCACACTCACACACATACACAAATATGAACACACACATAGAAATACTAGCACACTCATACATATGCACACAAGCTCATACAAACACATACACACTAATAAATGCACACACACACACACACACACACACACACACACACACACACACACACACTGTCCAGCTCCCTGTTCCCCTTACTTCCACCCCAAAGTGGCTGGAGAGCCAATCCTGCTCCATGTACTATATCTTGAGAGAACATACATACTCAGCTGTCTTTCTCGTCTTTCTTTCTTTCTTCTTTCTTCCTCAAAGCCCCCCCACTATTTGTTCCAAACCTGCCTTCTGTCTTAAGAAATGAACCAGGCAGAAGAGTCCTTGTGCAGCCTATCTGAGGAGACTCTGCAGCTCAGGGAAGCACAGAGTGGAGGCGGGAGTGCTCTGAGCTGGGATCAAGCCTTCCTCCTGCTTCTTGATCCTCTTTAGGTAAAATCTTTCCCTCCGGAATAACATAGGGTGTGAGTCCGGTTTGCCTGGGCACCAGGCAGAGTCATCTGCTTTCATGTTGGCTTCAGAAACACTCCAAGCTCACCTCAGTAGCACGACCTATGAACCCTATATCCTCACAGAGAGGGAGAAGGGCCCCTTCCTAGACTGCCTGTAAGTGGTCTAGTGGGTCATGAGTCTGCTGAGAAGCCAGGAAAACCCATCATCAGTCTGTTCACCAGCCACATGACCAGGATCCCCTGAGCACTTTCAGATACCAGGTTCTGACTCAGGAGTTGGAACCTTGATGAGAAGGATTCAGGGACCCTCCTCAGAGTGTGGGAACTAAAGGACAGAAGTCGGGGTGCCCCAACAGGCCATGAGCATAAGCGGTGGACAGTGGGACTGGAAGATGAGGGGCAGTGTTTAGGGGAAACAGCCTCTCCTGTCTGATTCTTTCAGTGAGTGAGAGCAAGGTCAGACCAGGAAGAGGAGGGAACTAGGCTGGGCAGGGCTTTGAGGGGAAGGAGGGGCCACAACATCCCCTTAAATAAGGCCTAGGAGCCCTCTCTATAGTGGTGTGCCTGGGAGAATTCAGGGGGCCCATGTGGACCCACCACCACTTAGGTGTGTAGGAGTCAGTGATGGGGGGGACGACCAGAAAAAAGTGGATGCTGGGGGGAGGCCTGGGACCCAAGGTGCCATCTGAACAGGGCTGGAGCTGGGGTTTAGAACCAGGACCAGAGATACAAGCTCAAGGTCATGCTCCAGGAGATCCCTTTGGGGAGCATCCATGCCTTCACCCAGCCCTCCTAGAGGTATTGAGCTGTGAGTTGTACACAGGAAGAGGCTGCGTTTTTGCAGGCAAGGATGCTTGTCCACACATAAGTTGGTTCCACCTTGGGGCAACTGGAAGGGCCAGCAGGATTAAGAAACAGTGGAGCAAGCTCCTGAGACAGACCCTTAGCTCAGAGCTCACATGGGTTAGGGGAAGCACAGAAGAAAGAGAAACACCACTCTGCCTGGTTGCAGGGCTCTCACAAAAGGCATAGGGACACTCACAAAAAAAACAGGTGTGTCCCCTATTCAGGGAGGCCAGGCTAGTACTGACAAGACAGGAATGTGGGGCTGAACCATGTGTCATTTTTCTTATTTTCAGAAGAAGCATCCTTCAACTTCTAGGGTGGGATACGTGGAGGGACTGGGCTGGACGAAAAGAAAATTTCCCCTGTCCAGCCCTGGTATTCGAGGGCATCAGAGATATGTCTGCTGCTAGAGGGAGGGGCTGCACCCAGGGCCCACCCTCCTTGCAGTCCTTGAGAAGGCAAACCAACTCCTAAATCTCCATCCCAGACCACCTCCAGTTGCTGCCGCACTGTAGACATTGGCTGGGCCATGCTTTACCCCTAGGAATCCCACACCGCCTTGGCCCTGCCCGGGGCCAGACACTGTGCACTGTGCCCCATTGTGTGTCTGAGCATCAGTCAGCTGTAAAATGTCTATGGCTAGAGATGCCCAGCCCAAGGCCCCGCCCAACTGTCCCCTGCTCACCCCCCAGATGACATTTCTGCGCCCGCCACTGCCCCCACCCTGCCAACACAAGATGATTTTATTGATCCAAGTCTCCGGGCCTGTCGATTTCCTGGGTGGGGAAGGCGCTGGCATCCTCAGGGCCTTTCTTAAACAAGTCGTAAAATGGATCGTGGATGTAAAAAGAGATCATAAAACACGCCGCTGGGCAGAGCGGAGTGGCGCCGACTTTATAAATCAGGGGGATGAGATTCAGATGAGCGGGGACCCTGCTCTGGATGGAAAACACTAAGTCCTCTACGTTGGCCATGAGGTTGCTACAACTGAGCCCACCGAAGCATCAGGGCCTGGCCCAGCCCCAGTTTCACTCGGTTTCAGTTTCAGCCCCCGACCCACATCCAGGCAAGTATGGAGGAAACCCCTCCAAAGCTAAATCTGAGGGGGGAGGTGACACAGAATCCCAGAGTCCTCCTGGGGACCCTCCTCCACTGTCCTTTTCACTGTCCCCAAACCCTTGCTCAGACCCGAGCCCCCAGCTGCTTGCTCAGGGCTAGGATTCAGCAGCAGGAGGTGGCTCTGGGCAGAGGAAAGAGAAGATCCTATAGCTCAGAAAGCACCTTGGCTGAGCCCTGAAGGAAGGGGGAACGGGGTGTGCTGGCAGAACTGAGAAAGGGCAAGCAGGGTCAACCTCCTACATGCCTCTGCACCCTGCAGACCCAACCCAGCCTAGGTGCCCTACTGCCCATTCAGCACTGCTAGACAGGCTGGACTCCCGCTGAGGCCAGAGGAGGGTGAAACCAGGGACCCCCTCCCCTTCACCACCAGAATGTCCCCAGTCCCAGCCCAAGGCCAGCATAGAGGAAGAAAGAGGGAGGGAGGGTTAGTGATCCTAACCTCTGATTCCAGGCTGTTCCTCCTTCTCTAGAGGACCCTAGGGAAGACTGACAATGTCCTTGACCTTGACCCCATCTAGCACCTACAGAGCTGCCCTTGCCTGACCTTGATCCTATCCAGTGCTTGCAGCATAGTATTGATCTTGATTCCACGTAGGGCCCATAGAGCTGCCCTTGACCTTGACCCACAGTGTTGGACTTGGCCTTGATCCTGCTGAGTGCTCCTAGAATAACCTTGACATTGAATCAGGCCGGAAGAAGACATAACGGGACTTGGAATTTGCTTTTCACTCTAGCACCTTGGGGAACCCACAGCTCAGAACCGACTTGGAAGGTGGGCCTTCAGGCCCTGTGAAGCCCTCTCCCCTGGAGTGCTGAATTCCAGACAGCTAGTGTGCTGGTCGGCGCCCCCTCCTGGCACCCAGGAAAGGCAGGAACCCAGCACAACCCGGATCTCATTTCCCTGAGGATCAACCCAAGACACCTGGGGCTCAGGGACGGATTTAGGAGGTGCTGAGTCATGCTGCCTGTTTAGAAAACAGAGATAATTGAGTTACTGGCGGCAGGGGCTGGGCTGGAAAAAAACCGTGTGGGAACAGCTGGTGAGGAGGGAGGATCCAATTTGTGCTGGGGGCCCTGAACCAGCCCCCTCCCCAGTCTGGTAGGGCCTCCCAGCAGGGCAGGGTCCTCTGGGCATCCTTAGGTAACCGACAGAATCCCAAGGAACTCTCTGAGATGCACTTCTGTTCTGGATTCCCTCCTGCACAGTTTTCAGAATCTTCACTTTCCCCCAAATCCCCTGCTCCCTGCTCAGCTTCCTCCCTGTGTCCCCACCCCCACCCCTTGCATCTGAGAGCAGGTGTGAGGGATGGTGTTGGCTGCATGCTGGGTTAAGACCACAGGGTGGAGTGACACAGGACCATGGTGTGGGGTGACAGGGTGAAAACTGTTGGTGATCCAGACCCAGAAAAGAGGAAAATTCTAGGGAGACAGGAGGAAGAGGAGCCCTGATCTTAGCAGAGGGCACTTGACCTTGCAGATCCCACTCTGGGGACTGGGCATAGGATGGACCCAGTTCTGTCTAGGGAACTTGTGTCCCTCAGAGGAGTGTTTTCCTGTCTCCTCTCCAGTTGAACAGCTAGGGGTCCCCAGAAGTTCTCAGGCATGTGGAGGTGAGGAGCATGACCCCATTCATGGCTACTCCTCCCAGCAGGACCCTCATCTTTCATCTCTCAGTGCCCATCTGTAGGCTGTTAGGTCCGTACTAACAACCCAGGGATTGGACAAAGAGCCCACTAGGCAATGCAAGTCACAAAGCAGGGTTTACTAAGCCAGCATGCTGGGGTCCAACCACTCCTGACCAGCAGGATGTAGATTAGGCCCTGAACTTGGGGTCTGTAGAGTTTTTTATAGTCACTGACACCATGCACATTGTTCAGTTAGACTCAGGAAACAGATAGCAAAGGGTACACATTTCGCATAACACAAGTAACATATAATTCAAATGGATCAAGGTCGCCCTAGACAAGGCATATCCACCAGGCCTGGATGTGGGAGAGCGGACATAGATAAGTGCTTACTTATCTATAGATGCACTATAGGCATCTATCAGTTTCAGTTCCTGTGCCTCCCCGGTGCCTCTTTTCTTCTGAGAAGGTTGGTAGGCTCTATTTCCCCATGTCAGCCTGACCTCCGAAAATGCATATAAGCATTAAGGCATAGTTAAAGCATAGCCTAGGGCCTAACCGGCCAGGCATCTCAATCAGTGTCTGTGAATGTGAGGTTGGCATGTGCCCAACTGTCCTTACATAGACAAGCAACCAGTGTCCCAGTGGTAACTATTGCATCATGGAAGCAGGTGTGTCTCCAGGACACCACCCCAACATTCTTTCCCTTGTAATGATTTAATTGTGTAGGATCAGTCCTCTCGTACCCCATGCCTCAACACACACACACACACACACACACACACACACACATGCTCCAACTAGTGCCAGAGAACAGGACAACTGTGTCTTGCACTGATATGTTCCCACCATCTTCCAAGTACTTACAAAAGTTGTCTGGTCAGTGGGTATGTGGATGAATACATGATAGATGAGTGAATGGCTAGATGGATTCATGGGTGGATAGATGGATGAATGGATAGCTGGAAGGATGAGTGGATGAATAGTTGGGTGGGTGGGTAGGTGGATGGATAAATAGATAGATGGGTGTGTAAATGAATGAGTGGATAGATGGACAGGTGAATGGATAGAAGATAGAGGAATTATGATCAATAAATGTATGGGTAGACAGAGGAATAGATGGATAGATAAATGAAGCATAAGTGACAGATGATGGGTCAGTGAATGGATAAGAGGATAGATGAATTTGAGTAGATCAACAAATAGATGGGTGAGTAGATGAATGGCAAGTGGATGGGTAAGTAAGTGGACGGCTGGTGAGAGGGTGGATGAATGGATGGGCCAGTGGTTTGGTGATGGTAGATGGAATCATGAGTGAATGGGTAGAGGGATGGATGAGTGGATAGATGGTGGATGGGTGAGTAGATGGCAGATTTATTTATAGATATATAGATGGATGGGAAAATGGATGGGTGAGCAGTGGTATCATCTTTGTCTTACACCCCAATTTTTTAGTGGAGACTCTGTACCCTATCTTATCCCTGATGGCTTCTCTGTGGCAGTTCTACCTCCCACCCAAGCCCACCGCTGCTTTCCTATGACTTGTCAAAAATCCAGCTCCCTTGTCTTGCGCTGCGACCTTTTTTCTGTTTCTTGTTGTTACATCTTCACTATGTTCCAAGTTTCCACAATCCTTAGAGCAAAGCAGCTTTTTTCTGCCTTTGCCCTTCCATGTCCTTTGCCCTTGCAACCTACTCTGAGTACATGTTTGGCTCTGACCCAGGGACCTCTAATGGATGCCCAAGTTCCAGATGCCACCTCCCACAGTGGACAGGCCCTGCAATGTTTATGATCAAGGAGCCAATCCCATCCACCCACCCCTGGTTTTGAAGAATTGTAAGAACCAATCCACATCCCAATGATACCCTCCTAAGCCTAGAAGGCCTCACCCACAACACTGCCCCTCCAAAGGCTCTGATTCCTGCTGGGGATTAAGAAGGGCATCAAGAGGGGGCTGGAGTTAGAGTATATTTGCTTTGGACATGGCCTATATGAGTTTGATCCTCAGCATCCCATATGGTCTCCTGAGCACCACCAGGAGTGATTCCAGAACACTGAGCCAGCAATAAGCCCAGAATGCTGACAGATGTAACTCAAAAGCAAAAGGGCACCAGAACACAGTCCAAGGCAGGAGGAGTCAATGCTCTCAAGAGGACACAGGTGTGCTGTCCAGTCCTGGTAACAGGGAAGCTCCCCCATTGTGTCTGTCCCTCGGGGTCCCCACCAGCCCTGCCCCAAACCAGTAGGTGGGGACTTCTGGTGTTTCTCTGGAAAAAGAACTGTTCATGCCCTTACAGCCTTACCTCCCTCTGGGACCCCAAGGTCAAGCTCAGGTAGTCTGACCTTGGCTGTACCCGAGGACTGGAGAGCAAGGTTGGGGGCTCCCTGATTCCCCCTTCAGGAAACAGTGAGTAGGGCCCCAGGACAGAAGAGCAGGTAACGAGCCACCCGGGACCTGACGCAAGTCCCCAATCTCAGGGGAAGCAACGTTGCCAGGGCAGATTCTGCATCTGAGTAGGACTCAGAAGGCTAGAGGGTCTTTGGGCCTCTGTGGGGACCCATGGGCCTGCCCCCCATGTGGTCTGTGAGTCCTCTCATGGCAGCCACCACTCTATTCTCTCAAATGTGGGACCCCAGTGTAGCCCCCGTTCTCTGCAGCCTCTGAGAATAGCAGGTCCCCAGAGTCCTTTCCGGTTGCTTCCAGGCTGCTCCCTGTGAACCTCCAGGATCAGACACAGGTGTCCAAGACAGGAGTCATGGAGACTCCCGCCCCTGTCCAGTGGGTTCATCCATATTCCCATTGCTGTCCAGGTGGGCACCCCTAGTGGGACTGGTACTTGGTACATACGGAAGTAGGTCATCCCCACCTACTCTGCCAGCTGCTAGAAACTCAGAGGGTGATGCCTATTGTCACCCTCCCTGTGCCCCAGCTAACTCTGAGAGGTGTTGACTCAGCTCCCACAAGTCATTTCAAACCCCTCCACCCCTGCATCACCTTCTGAATCTGGGCAAACCACCTCTGCCACATCCGCCATCTCTGCCAGATCTCATTGTGGTGGAGTACCGCTCCCAACAGCCTGGGGGCCCTATGGCAGACCCCTGCCACTTGGCAACTGAAGTCCCCACCCACCATACTGCAGCCCGGCCCACATTTTCTGACCATGCCCCACAGAAGTCACGCCCATCACTATCTGGCCACACCCTCCACCTTCAGGCTCTCATTATACTCTGGCTCTGCTTATCACACCTCACAGATTTTTCCTCAGCAGGAAGGGGTGGTACCTTTCCTGAGAACCCCCAGATCTCAGAAGGGCTCTTGTCATGGACCTCAGCCTCATTGTGCGTCCCTGAGCCCCTTTTGTTCCACTCCCAGCTGCACATAGTCCACCCTCTTCCTTCTCTACAACCATCTTTCCTGTTTCTGTTTGTGGGAGTCTCGGTTTCATTCCTCTTTGGATGATAAGCTTTAGGAGAGAGGACTGGGGTGTCTAGCTCACAGCTAGACTTAGTCCTGTATAGACATGCACAAGCATGAGTGTCCCGGGCCTCCAAAAAGACACCTGGTGGCCTAATCCTAGTAGACATCAATGGCCTCTTTGCTCCAGTTCTGGACCAGGACGCTGAAGTCCAGGTCCCCCAGGGCCAGATTTTTTCGAGGTTCCTGTCTCTGACATCAACATGGGGGCCTTCTCCTCTCTCCCAGAACCTAGCCTCTCCTGCACCAAGTACTCATACTTTGGGATGGAATCTAGTCCTCCCTCGAGGGCTCAGCTCCTGATGCGAGAGAGATTCGGTCCACAAAGACCCTTCTGCAGGAACTCACCCTTGGACACAACCACAGCACCATCCATTGATATATAGTTGACTGGCTACCTTCACTTCTGCAGAAGACTGCCCACTCACTTACCCAGGAGGGCAATGCCCAGCCCGCATGGTCATCTACCCTACCCCAGGCAGATGGTCCCTCCATAATGCCCCATAATCCAGAGCAAACAAACTTGAGTGCTGAAATGCTGGTGGGCAGAATCATACCCCATCACCCCATCCCTACATTGGCCATAGGCTCCTCCTCCCTGCCTGGCTGTCTATCCATTTGCCTGTCAGCCAGTCCCATAAGGCCCCTGGAGGGAAACAAGAAGGTAAGATCCCTGAGGGTGTCCATATTGGGTGTGGTGACACCTGCCTGAGCCACAAAGATAAGTGGGCACCCAGCGGCAGCTCTGGGTGGTTGAGGAAGTGAGGGGGAGCTGAGAGAGCTGGCGCGTGACTTCACAGCAGGGCAGATTTAGGAGGAGGCAGTGCCTGACCCACTTCTGCTGGCGGCCAGGGGGGGTGCGGCAGGAACCATGGCAACAAGAGCCTCCTTGGAAGGCCCAGGATATCTTGGGGAGCAGCTCCTTTACCCCTTACACTCAGGGAGTTCAGCTGTTCAGACATGTGGCCCGCTGTGCAGAGGGTGACACTCGGGGCTGTGCCCCCCAGTCAGTTCCCCAGGGACCCCGTGAGATGCCCACATGGACTCATGTTCACTGGCCCTTGGAGCCCTGCCATGTCCCCCACCTCTGTGAATAGGAGCTCACAGAGGCAGAACAGGAGTCAGCACTTTCTAGGCTCCCAGACCAAGGGGGGCAGCAGCAGTGAGACCCCAGCAGGAGAGTGGAAGGAGTGGGGCAGAGGGATAAGGGCCAGTGAGGGGGTGAAGCTCTGTCCCTGCCTGTGTGAGAAAGGGCTGGCCCAGGACAGTGAACAGAGAGCACAGGGCCTGCTGTTGTGTGTATGTGCACTATCTGATGTGTGCTGTATGTGACTGTGAGATGTGTTATAAATATGTGGCATGTGGTATGTATTGTGATGGACTATATGTGAAATGTGTGCTGTGTGATATGTATGAAATGAGTGTATGTGTGTGTGTGTGTGTGGCTTAACCTGGCTTCCTGTCATGTTAAGAGTTGGTTGTTGATGATGATTGATTACTGGATGGTGGTTATTGGTTGCGAGTGGTTTTGACAACTAATGATTGGTTACATCTAATGGTGGTGGCTAGGCTGTTCATGTGGGTTAGTGGTTGACTGTGACTGGTTGCTGGTGACTCAGTTGTTGCTAGTTGATTGTTAGTGGTTGGTTGGTGATGGTAAACAGGCTGTTAGTGTTGGCTAGTGGTGATTGTGGTTGTTGGTTACTGGTGGCTGATTGGTTCTTTGTGGTTGTTGGTGGTAGATATACCATTAATATTGACTGGTGGCAATTGTGGTCATTGCTTATTGGCACCTGGTGGCTATCAGTGCTCTGCCTGTGGCCCTTGATTCTGTCAGTGACTATTTGGCTGTGACTGGCTGTTAAGCAAAGTGTCTGCTTTTGGTCAGTCATCACAGATGACCGCATGGAGATAGAGAGAATGAGACCCCCCCAAAGACAGCAGAAGCCTCCTGCAGGCTGTACCCTCTGGTATATGCATCCCTGCACTTGCCCCCAGACTACAGCCTCCTCAGACTTGCCTTGAGCACCGACTCAAAGTTCTGAAAGGTTCTCCGCAGACATGAGAACCTCTGCTGCTTTGGGTTCTTGGAATGCGGTGTCTGCAATCTGCTCTCCATCTGGGTTTCAGGGGGCAGCCCGGGTGTGATCACACCCCCCAGAGACACTGGCACGGTTCTGATGACACCTTCACTAGTACCAGCAAGTTCCCCAAGGGGAAGAGCCATGTGATCTCTTCCCTAGTCTCATCGGGGGTCATCGCTTTCCAAGCCCTGCCTACTGCCTGCCCCCACACTACTGGGGCACAATCTAGGGGTATTGTTAGCACAGTGCTCTCTGGGGGAGAACTCCCTGGGGTGGCAGGGGATTCGAAGCTAAGCTTCCTGAGCTCCATAAAGCCCTGCCCCCCCCCATCTGCCAAGAGTTAAAGAGATATCATGGGCTCTGCTGCAACCCAGGAGTCACGTCTCTCCGCAGGGTTGCAAGTGCATGCCTGGACCAGCCTCCTAGAGCCTCCTGCACCCCAAAAACCTTGAGTCCCACCTGCCTTCCCCACCTTGTTGCTGCTGGCCCCCAGAAGTCTGGGAGTGGAGGGGTCATCCCTGCCAAGGGTCACTGTGGGCTCTGGGTAGGGGATCTGCTGATTCGGGGTGCCATCTCCTGGTATGCAGTTGCCTTTCTAGACGCCCAATCCAATCCTCGATGGAGGCTTTCTATCCCACACTCAGGCATCTGTTTTGGAGGTGGCCGCCTGCGCTTCGCCGGTATTTATGGTCGTAACGCATCTCCACTGGAGGGGGTACTCCTGTCCCCATAAATCCCAGAATGGGGAGCTGGCTCCGCTCACCTAGATGGAGACAGATCCTCATGTCTGTGTACAGCCGGCCCCTGGCGGGGAGACAGATCTCCTGCGTGCTGCCCAGAGGCAGCTCATTTGTCTGGGGGTGCAGGAGGCGGGGTGGAGGGGCCCGAGCGCCCATTTGTCTGACGGCGCCTTGGCGCTTTCTAGAGAGTTTCTGGGCCTGGAACTAGGTACCGTGGGCTGGGTGCCTGGACCAGAAGGTCCCAGACAGCAACCAGTCCTTGGGCATGCGGGAGCCTGGTCAGATTAAAGGCTTCCAGGATATTTGGGGGCCAAGAGTCAGTTCAGTCCCCATCTTCATAAAGCCCTGTCTCTGCTCAGCCAGCACTGCCTTTCTCTCCTACCCACCTGGCCACCAGATTCACTAGATGCCCCCAAGTTCCCAGAGCTGGACCCTGCCTGGTGGGGGTATCCCCAGGGACTGAGCTGGTGGCTGAGTGACCCCCCCCAGTACAGTGACCATCCTTGCTCGCCTGCTTGCTCAGTCAGAATGGCTGAGGACAGGCCAAGGGCAGCCCTGGCCAGGAGATAGGGTGTCCTCCCTCTGGGATGCTCATCTGAGTCCCAGAAGCCAGGTTGGCCCTCTTCTCTCGGTGAGGAGCAATGCTCCCCACCCCACTGTTGCTGCCCTACCCCTCAGAGATCGATGCTTGGGGCTCATGAGGCCACGCGCAAGGTCACCTGCTTCCAGGCAATCTACCTCACTGCCTGCCACTTGGTGGAGAGGATGATGAGGACCTTGGAGATTGCTGCCTGCTCCCCACTCCATCTGCTGTGCCCCGAGTGCTTCCTTCAGCTCAGGTGCGAGCATGCAGGCTCTGCAGTGCAGGTGGGACCAGCCCACAAATGCTGATGCCATTGAGCACCAGTGAGTCTCAGAGCTGACACCTGCAATCCCACATCTGTCCCCCTCCCCGCCCACCTTAGAACTCCAGAGCAGGGGGGCTTGAGCAGGTGCAAACCCCTTCTTCTCCCTCATAAGGATACAAGCCCATCAAGATGGGCCTCCCAACTCAGGGTGGAACAATGTGGCAAGTGAAGGCACCTCAGTCTTCCATGAGGATAAGGAAGAGAGATGCAAGGAGTGACTCCTGGCAGTCACATTGTGACCATGAGGGCCCCAGATGGTGTGTGGAAAGGCAGTGGCAGGAGGGTCAGAGGACCACAAAGTCTAAGCCCTCAAGCACCTCATGTAGATGACCAAATAAAGCCTTGTGTTTGGCCATCTTTGCTGATATGTTTGGCTTCCTGCCATCTAAGCAGGGCAGGCCTCTTGTCCTGAGCCCTCTATGAGCTTCCACTCTGGGTGTATCTGAAGCCTGACTCCTCAGTCTCTTAAGGGGAAGTGTCTGTGAGAAGGGACAGGTTGCAGGGCCCACAGTCTAACAGTGCTTCTGTAGGGGTCAGAGGGCAGAGCCAAGAGGTGGGGAAGACAAGGAAAGAGGGGCAGGACAGTGAAGGACCCTGGGGGTCAGGGAAAAGCCCAGCAGAGAGCCAGGGGTTCGACTAAAAATATGCTTAGGTCCCCAATTCCAAGAGAAAATTTGTGAGTGAGGATGAAGACCGGAAGCAGCACACTCGACCCTGGGAGATTAGGACATGGGACCTCTGACCATGCAATGCATTGCCTTCACCCACTTGCCCCACAGTGCAGTGGCACCAATGTCTGCACTCAGCAGGTCTCTGGACATGCTCAGTAAGGAGCTAGAGAGAAGTCATGGGAAGATGTGGTCCAGATGTGGGGAGTCCTGGTGGAAAGAATGATCTAGGGGGTTGAACCCAGGTGGAACAGTAGAGGTAGGACGGTCCAGGGGAACAGTCCAGATTGGACTGGTTTAGGAGAATGTTCCTATTGGCTGCCATGACACTCAGACCTCGCCCCCATTCCAATAGGGTCTCTGTGGACATAGCAGTCTAAGGAGGTAGGGAAAGGGGCTGGGGTACATGCATGCTCCCCTGTACCCAGAGTGATTGCTCAGGCCGATGGAAGGGGGTCTGGATGAAGCCGTGTGTCCAGCCCAACCACATGAGCACTGTCCCAGGAGACTTCATTCGGCACTTGGCAAATTGCTCCCAGGTGGGGGTGATTTGGCGAGAGGGGGCTGAGTGCCCCCAGCAGGAAGCACAAAGAAACCAACCGCCCCAGTATAGCTGAGCGCAGATGGCTGAGTACAGTAGCTTGGTCCCTTTTGGGAAGAGGCAGAAACACGCTTTGTTCTTGGGGTTTAAGAGGACCAGCCCAGCCTCAGCATACCCTTGTCCTCTCATTGGCCAGAAAGAGCCTTGGCACTGGCGGGATCATTGGGTCTGGGGCATTGGATAGGAAGTGAGGATCCCCATTGTGCGGCTGGTTTTTAAGGGGTGCTTCCCGAACAGCAGGTGGTTGTGGGCTGAAGTTCTGAAATTGCAGCCTGTGGGGGGGGGGGGGCCCATCCAAGCTGGTCCTGACACCTCACACAGCAGGGACAAATCATGCTTGGGCCTGGAGACATTGGAGTCTGGGGTGCTGTCCAGTTGGTAAAGGGGTAAAGGACAGACTTTGAACCCATTTCCTCATCACTCCAAGGGCTCTGCAAGGCCAGCACCTCCTTCAATGGCCTCCAGGATAGAGACCCCAAAACAGCCTTTCACTCCTCACTGAGGGTGAGGGCACTCCAGGGCCTGTCTGAACCCCACTGGACCCCTGAGATGTGAGTGCTTCTCTCCCCAGCAGAAGTTCCTCCCCAGATCCCCTCAGGGGGATCTGCTCCCCCATAACCTTAACTACAGGGGCTGTTCCCACCTCCTTGCACCCCGGATGGAAATTCACCAGCCTCCAGTGAATGACTGTTGAGGGGGGAAGGGGTGTCCATTCTTCACTAATTTAATTTCTGGGGCTATTAAAAGTAGCCTGAAGAAGCACCATCTGTTGAGTGGATGAGAGGCTCAAGGAAGAATTCTAGCAGCAAGACTGTAAATTTCCACTTGATCAGGGATCCCGCTATCCATAATCAATTTGCAGAACGTTGGAAAGTTCGTCAGGAACCAGAGGGGGGGCGGGTGGAAGGGCGGCTCCAGACTCCTCCAGTCTCCATCAATCTCTCCTGGGCAGGCTCCTCTTGGAACTCAGAGCCGGCGCAGCTGCCGCAGAAAATCAAATATTGGGGGGGGGGGGGAGGAAGGGGCGGGATAATCGTTATCAAAAGCCAAGCAGTGGAAGAGAAAAGCAGTATTAAGTAGATAAGGAGTTTGCCTGGTACTCGACTGACTCAGTTTCCATCTTCAGCATCCCACCCTGAGTACTTCCAGGAGGGATTCCTCAGTATAGAGGCAGGAGTGAGCCCTGAATACCACAGGGAGTGGCCCTAAAACAAAACAATAAAACCCAAAGCTATGCTGTTTGCACCCACTTCTTCCCAGACCACTGGCATCCCCTTTGGAAGTGTGTGTTTGTGCACAGGGAGGGGTCCCCCATTCAGGCCCTCCTTGAAAGGCTCAACTGCAGGCTCAACTATAAGAGCCTAGGAAACACGGGGAATCTAGGGGAACAACAGGAAAGACTGGGTGGGGTTCCTTCTAGGGCCTCAGCGGGCAGCAGGGATGAGGTACTCTCAGGGAGCTTGAGATAATCATCAGGAAGGTTGTGGGCCCAGGCAAAGGGCAGGAAGGAGCCACAGGACTGGGCAGCATTTAAACAGGGGCCAGGCACAGACTGGTGCAGGCAGTCTGGGCAGCAGTCTGCTACCCAGAGGTGACTATGTGGGCACTTGTTACTGGGTTTCCACCCACCGGTGGTTGCCCTACTCCTACCTCGATAACCCAAGGGCCACTAGATCACTAGATCGGGCCCACCAGAACAGGACTGTGGGTGGGGGTTTGTCTCATGGCCATGCACAGACTAGTATACATATGACCCTCATCTGGGCAAAGGTGCTTCTAGCCCAGGCTGCCCACCTCACAGGCAGCATGGCCTCCTGGACGCTGGGAGCCCAGTGGTTGGTCCTTGCAGCCCAGCATGAGGCACGAGAGGGGAAGAGGCTGGTCTCCAAGGACACCCCAGGCTGCCGGTCCGGGCGAGCATGGCAGCAGCGGTCAGCGCGCACCCGGACAGGGCTGGCTGCCAGCAGTTAGTCGGCAGAGCTGTGGGGCCCTCTGGCTCTCTGCTGCCCTGTGCCCAGCCAGCATCCACTCAGACAGTGTTTCCAGGAACAGCGGAAGGGCGGGAGTGGCTCTGGCAGCCCAAGCAATTGCTCCAGGCTACAGCCGAGGGTTTTTCTTTAATCTTAATTAGTTTGCTGATAGGAAATGCACAGAAAGCAAAATCCCCCAGGAGCTGGGAGTGGTGTAGACCCAGGAAAGTGGGAGCTCCTTGTCTTCATTGCTTTCAGCTGGAGGAAGTGGGGGTTCCCACCCAGGAGACTAGACCTGTTGGCAGGGCCACTGGGAAGGCAAGGCTGGGACGTGGTGGTGTGTGCCAGCCACACCAGCCTAGTTGGCAGGGAACCCCTCCTCAGTTCTCGATTTGAATGTGGACCCTGTCTGTAGGACTCACTGCCATGTGTCCCATCCCTTGGCACTCTGTAAGGTTGATCCTACTGAGGGGCTAGGTTTGGGTGGCTGTCTGCTGCCCAGTACCAACAGGCAGGAGCTCGCCAGCTCTGGGCACCAAGCTTGCTGAGTGCCGCATAGTGGCATCCCTGGCTCGACTTTGTAGAAACCTCCAGCAAGACCCACCCAAGGTCTCCTCTTTGTGCAAACAAGGATCACTGGGGGAAACTGAGGCTCTGTGACCCCTCCTCCTCCAAGGCCTTGTTTTTGACAACGATGCTTCCTCCAGGCTGTCAAGGACTGAGCACAGAATGGAGAGCCAGGATCTTAGCTTAGGGGGCATGGGTATGATATATGAGAGACCATATATGAGTTCCACTCTGTGCACCCTAAGCCCCGATCGAGGGGGTGGCTTTAGGGAAAGGACCCCCATGGCAGAACTAGTGGGCAGAGGGTATGCAGACAGCCCACGACACTAGTATATGTGGGTGTACAAAAACGCAGGTTTTCTGCTCAGCAACAGGTTAGTGGGTGGGCGGGAGGCAGGCGGGGGTGGGAGACAGGACTGGTTTGCTTGTTCAGACTTTCTGCGTTTTCTGAGCTTTGGGGTGGGGGGGTGTAACAGCTCGCAGTATTAGTTGTATAATCTGAAGTGAACAATAAACTATTTTTAATGCCTGCAGGCAGTTACCACCTCTGAGGAACGTGACTAGTGCATCTGGAGGTAGGACTAGGGCCTCCCCCCCTCCCTAGCCCAGAAACCTAGGGGTACACACAAGCTCCAGGGGGCTACCCTTGCCCACTGGGTCAAACTCTGTCTCACAGCGGCTCCCCCACAAGAACCTGGCAGAAGGGGGCCTGACAATGAAGAACTCGCTCTGCCACCAAGAACAGATGGGATGTCCTTCTGGCCCCACCCCGTTCTCTTCCAACAGAGACACAGTGGCCCCCACTGAAACACAGGCAGGCGGATGCCACACCTCTGCTGGGTGGGTGGGTGGAATGAGGCCTGCTCTCCGTGTCCCATTTTGGAACAGCAGGATGTGGAAGGACAGGGGTTGGGCTCAGGGAGGGGCCCTCACTCTGAGCAGGCTCAGCTCCAGCAAAGGGAGGATCCTGCATCTATACCCCCCAGGAATGAGCGCCCCACGCATCAATGAATAACCCCCTCTCTGTCCCCTGCTCTCTCCAGAAAAACCCACAGCACCCCCACCCTGCCGGCGAGGCCTCCCAGACAATGGGTTAGATTCACTGCAGACCTTGCATACCCTTGATGGATGGGCTGAGCTTAGGAACTGACGTGAACTCCGCCCAGGACTCCCGGGGTGGCAGGTGATGGGGGAACATGAAACCAACCGCCTCTGCCATCCATCACGACACAGTCCAACCGCGCCCCCTGCCCAGGGTCAGCGCACATTCTCCCAGCCATCCATCACTGGGGGCGGGGGGTCCCTTGATGGCTGTTCTCTTGGGCTGGAAGCAAGCTAACCTGCTGCAATCCCAGTGTGTTGGAAGAACAGAACATTCTGGAAGGAGGCATCAGGTCCAACCAGCGTACAGTAGCCCCTGACCCCTTTCCCTGCCTCTCCCACGCCTCCAGTGTGGCCCATCTGGGATGCAGAGAGAGCCAGTGCAATAAAGGAGGTTGGGGGAGATGGATGGAAATTTATCATATGACAGGCATTGTCCAATCACCAGCGAGCAGCCTTTCAAGGTGGTTGGATGGTCCTCTCGGGACCTCAAGGACCAGGGAGGGAAGGGCCTGGCTGGGTGAGGACACAGAGCCTCAGAGACTTCTCTCTGTGCATGAGAAATGTGTCTGCGCATTTGATACCGAGAGCAGGCAGGTGGGCTCAGTGCCAGGGCTCAGAGCCTGGGGAGCATCTGTCTTGGGTAAGCTGTGGGGCGCCCAAGAACTGACCTTTTAGACACTACAGGGGTGGGGGAGGTCCCAGGTTCAAGGATGCACCCCAGCTCTCTCTTTTAGGACATGCAGGAGTTTCTCTCCCATTCAGAGCCCATAGCAGGGGGGAAGCACTCCGACTGACTGACCTCTCTCTCTAAACCTTAGAACAGACCCCAGGAGACAAGGGCCACAGCACGGGGTCCCCCCCTCCCTCAGGCCCCTTCTCCAAAGTCTCCTTTGAGAAGGAGCATCTCCAGTCAGTTTCCCGCACGTGAACAACAGAAGCCCAAAACTGTTGACAAGCTGGTTAAAAATAGCCCCATCTATTAAAAGGTGAAAATGTGGTGTGAAGTGTGGGGATGGGGGCGTGTCCTGACAGCCAATCACAAGCTGGGCCCCACCCTCTCGGCATCCAATCATGTTCCAGGCATCCAACCATGTGCTGTAACCTCCAAGAGTCCAATCACACTCTGGACCCCAGGCCCTACCCCATAGGGGTACACTCAACACTATGGACTCACTACTTTGGCTCAGATCCACTTTTGAATTCAGAAACATCATCTCCCCAACAATGGCGTCTTATTAGGGCCAGTGATACTTTCATAGCCATGCAAGGTGCCTGTCCGAGGTGCCCGTTGGGTGCTTGCCTCCAAAGCTGGTCCTGTTCTTATTACACATGGGTCAGACATAGGAGGCCCCCAAATCAGCCACCTGAGCCCCCACAGGCCGGGACTGGGGTCCTGGCTGAGCTGTCTATCCAGGCTTGGGCAGGGCCCACCCCACTTCACCCTAGTATGGGGAAGCAGTAATGTCACACCTCTAAGTGAGGCATGCAGAGTGGCTGGTGGGGTGCTGGGGTGCCCAGGGTGAGGCCCGTGGAATTCACAGCCAGGCCGGCCAGTTTCCCTTGAACTGCTCCTACCATGGTCTTGCCTGAGTCCCCGCCC
The DNA here is from genome assembly GCF_024139225.1 of Suncus etruscus. Taxonomy (NCBI): domain Eukaryota; kingdom Metazoa; phylum Chordata; class Mammalia; order Eulipotyphla; family Soricidae; genus Suncus; species Suncus etruscus. Next base: position 19,993,391 of record NC_064852.1, on the reverse strand, counting down.
CAAAACTTCATCTCCCTTCTGTGGGCTCCCAACTCTCCCCGATCTGGAGTGAGTTGGTATTGGGAGGCATTGGTTTTTAGTGAGTCTTCCTCGTGCGCCTCAGCCTGGAGAAAACCTTTCCGAACCCCAGAAGTCCGCACCAGGTTCTTCTCCTTCTAGAACCCTGATCTACTTCCAGAGCTGTGGCCGGTTGGGCATTCTCTCCCTAACTGCATCCAGGAAAAGAGAGCATCGACCCATCTTATCCTGACACAATCTCGGGATGCCTGTGATGGAAGGTTCTAGCTCACGTTCCTGTGACTGTCCATGGGGACCTGGATCTCAATCAGTCGGATGCAGAGTATCTGGCTAAAGAACTTCCACCCACTGATGCTGCCACTGCCTAGCACAGTGCCACAAAACTTCCTTCTCTCTGCAAATTAGGAGTCTTGCTGCCCACCCAGGTCTAGAAAAGCACAAGCAGTGGGAGGATGCACTTCCACCCTTGCCAGTCCTTGATGACCCTGCTCACTCATCAACTCACCCCGCTACCTTCCACAGGCTCCACTCACTCAGCAAGGGGCTCACCCCACCCCACCCCTTCCAAGTCCTGCCCACTGGCACAGGTCTGACCCTGTCTTAATCTACCATTACATCCTGCCCATCAGCCTGGTCCTTCCTGCTTGCTAGGCAGTGCCCCCTAATGTCACACCTCTGCCTTCCATCTCCCATCTGGCTTAGTCCCTTGTGCCTATGCAGGTCCAGAAGCCCCTGGCTTCTGTGCCTCCTGCAGAAATTCCCCTGCCCCAGGAGCAGTACCTTGCTAAAGCACAGTCTGGCACTTCCACTCGCTCCCAACCCTGGCATTTTTTGTTTTGTTTTGTTTTGTTTTGTTTTGGGTCACACACAGCAGCGCTCAGGAGTTACTCCTGGCTCTATGCTCAGAAATCACCCCTGGCAGGTACAAGGGACCATATGGGATGCCAGGATTCGAACCACCGTCCTTCTGCATAAAAGGCAAATGCCTTACCTCCATGCTATCTCTCCGGCCCAACCCTGGCACTTTCCCCAGCTCCCTGGCCTCCTGGTTCTCTGGGAGAAGGCTGAGTCTATGCCCTTGGGCTAGGGTCACATAATGCCAGATCTGACCCAGTAGCAGGCCATTGTCAGATCTGACCCAGTAGCAGACCATTGTCACCTCCTTTCTGGAATTCTGTTTCAAGCCCCCTCCTCTGCCTTCCTGATATCTCTAGTTCTGATGTATATGGTCCCTCAACACATACACACATACAACACACACACACACACACACACACACACACACACACACACACACACGAGTTTAACCCACTTTCTCAAGTGTCCCGATCCAAAGTCAGAGGGACTCTCCCCAGGACTGGCCTGACCTGCTCTGCATTAGGAAAAACAGCAAATACCCCTGTGCCCTCATTGGCCAGGCCCTGGGTGGAAGCTTGTGGGCAGTGCTAGCCTGGCATGTGGGAAGCAGGGCTTGGGCTGTGTGTGTGTATAGGGGGGTCAGCCCACTTTTGCTGGATGAATTGTGAGTTCGGGGTACCTGTTCACCCCACTTTGACCCAGAGTTTTATGTTTGTGTGGAGGAAGGAGAAACATGGGGCTATGCCCTCCTTCCTCCTCCCCACTGGCTGGCTGCTGGGGATGCTCCAGGAGGCTGGGCAGGGCCTGGACCCGGTGCCCAGCCTGTGCCTTGGGGCTCTGCTCAGCCGCCAGCTGTTAAAAATGGATGGAGGCGAGCTAAGCGTGAGCAAGCAAAGTGGCTTTGAGTGAGCCATGAGCAGCCCAAACGCGCAGACTAATTCAATTTCCGCTCGCCCTGCTCCGAGGGGACAGCGTGGGCTCACAGGCAGGAGGAGGTGAAGTGCACGGAGAGCTTCCAAGCCTTCCCCAGTTGCCGCCTGTCAATTTTCCCACGTCCATTCAAGTCAGAGCGCCCCCTAGGGTCTCCCAGTGTCCCCCCCCTCTCCAGAGCGGGTGCTGGCTTTCCCCCACCCCCCACCCCCAATTACCTCTGCCTTTAAGGAGAAGAAGAAACGCCAGCCTGAGAAAGGACTTGGAACTATGCCTTTCCACTGAAGCCAGCACTGAGGTTGGGAGCAGGGCACGGCATTACAGAAGTGCTTTAAGTGCCTCTTTTTTCTTTATTCGGGAGTCTCAGACCATGGTCCAGGCCTTGAGGCGCCATGGACTCAGCCTCCAAACCCCTGGTGTGCCTGCCTCTCTTGGTGCCTTTGCCAGGGCTGTGCCCATAAAAAGTGCTCCTGGTGCTTAGGGCTGGAGTGATGGTACAGTGGGGAAGGCATTTGCCTTGCACACTGCCCATCCAGGTTCAATCCTTGGCATACCCCAAGAGGTCATACCTGGCCACAGGCTAGCCCAGGCCCCTCCCCTGCCTGTCAGGGCCCAGTCATGACCACCTCCTCCTGCCCCCCTGGACTGGCATAGATCAAACCTTTCTAGTCTCTTCTCCTGACCCATGCTCTTCCCTATCCACAGCCACCAGGGGTGGGAAGATGAGATGGAAGCAGTCCAGGACATACCCCTAGATCTCTGGGTCTTAGCAGGAACCCCAAATAGGGTTTGCCCACCAGACCTCTGCAGGCACAGATGGGTGATGGGTGGGCAGGGACAAGGCTTAGGATCCTTTGGTAGGGCCTGGCATCTGTGGTTTGGGCCATTCTTGCCACATGGCCAGGGACATAAGGAGCCAGGCAGTGGGGGATTTTGAAAAATGGGGCTCCTGGGGGATCCAGAACTGGGAGCATATCCTCTGCTTGAAGCTGCTACCTGCTCAGGACTGTTGCCTGCATTCTTGGAGGGCTCTGTGTGCTCAGAAACTCCTGTAAGCTGCCTCCTTCCCAGTGTACCCCCAGATTGCAAGGGTCCCCCCTGAGAGCAGGTCCTGTTTGGGAGGTGCAGCACACAGGAGAGGGCAGGAGTGGGGCAAACACCCCTGACAGGTGAGTCATTTGCACTGTTCCACCAGCATTTCATTCTCTAGAATAACAACCAAGACCCCTGAGTCTCATTACCTATAATAACAGTTACACCCAGTGCCTCATTGGTTAGAACAGCATATAGTAACGCCCCCAGAGTCTCATTGGGTAGACTAGCACATAGTCACACCCCCTGAGCCTCACTGACTAGAACAGCAGTCACACCTCATTTGCTAGAATAGCACACAGTCACGCCCCCCCCCTGTGTTTCATTGGTCAGAGCAAAATCACAGCCACACTTCTGCATTTCATTGGACCACACAGCAAAGCCACACCCACCCCAAGCCTGACTTTCGGGTCTCCCCATCACTTCTGGCATCCCCAGAAGGTCCCACAAAGCAACACAGCAATGCCGGATTTGTTTATGAAAGATCCCAGTAAAGATCTGCATCCTCCTCTTGATTTAAACAGATCCCAGGGGCATGTGGCCAGCCCAGGCCAGGACAGGTCAGTCTGTCTGCGGGGTGTCTAGCTCCAATTCTGCTGGGTCAGCATTTGGGATTCACATAAGATAGCACTTGGGAGCTGTTTTCCCAAACAAGCATCACCTCTGGACACTGAGTCATTGTTCTGGGTCACCAGGTTGTCCCTCAAAGACAGAAAACATGGGTAAAATTAATAGAGCAAACACAGAGTCCTGCTATTCTTTTTCCTGGAAGCAGTTGCTGGCAAACAATAAGATAGGAAAACAAATGGGACACTCCCAGGGTGTCTGGGGAGCAGGGAGAGCTGACTGGACATCACCCACCTAAGAGACTTAAGCTTGGGGCCTCCCCTGCCCAATCTCCTGGTTCCCCTGAACTGGTGCTGCCTGGTTCTGGTCTTGTCTTGGTCCATGTCAAAAAAAACCATCCATGCTGAGCCCTGCTGGGGTCACGGATGTCTCTGAGGCCAATCCCACCATGTGGGGGCAGCAAATGCTGCTAGGATCAGGGTTCTTTACTGGGCAGGTCCTGCAGGGTGGCAAGCCCTGCCCTCCTCTGCAACCTCCCTTTGCCTTCTATCTCCCCTCTCCCACACACACCCCATGCCTGCATCACCCACATGAATTTCCTGCCAGCTGGGTATGCTGAGATGCAGGGGCTATCCAGGATGAGGAGGCAGAATGGGGTGCCAGCCCCTCACATCACTGCCTGGCCCCTAAGCTAGGGGGTTTCTTCGTACAGAAACATGAAGAAGCTGGGCCCACTTCAGCATGGGGGCAGCATTTACTTATATCTGAGGGTCTCCTCCAGGATGGAGATGATACTAGGCAGTCTCCCCCAAACCCTGCCGTCTGTCTGGGGCACTGCAAGCAGAGACCAAAGTCATTCTGGGTGGTCTGGCAGGCACACCCCCCAGATTCCTGGACTCAAAGATGCCCCAATGTCTTGCCTCCCTGAGGCATCGAGAGGGGGTGGGGGGCTACAGTTCACAGCTCTGGGGAGCTAAATTAATGACTGTAGCAGAAGTACCTGTGTCTCCTGGAAACCAGCTCCTATTTCTGCGGTGGCACTGGATTTGTTTAAATATTGAACCCATTAGGAAGAGGATGGAAAAGGCATCCTGGCTAGCTCTTCAGCCTGGCCTAGGGGCATGTGGGGTGGGGGAGAACAGGCCTGGTTGGTACAAGATTAACAATGTGTAGTTTGCAGAGGGGTGGCCCCGGCATGGAAAACAGGCTCAGGAAACTGTGCACTTGGCATGTAAATGAGTGTCCTTAAAGGGCAGGAGCATGGGCCTCAGAGCACCAGGCCCTGCCTGTCATCCTAAGGAATGGATTTCAGGGCACCCTGACTCCCCTCATGGGTGTCAAGAGCAAATGCACTGTCCTTTGCATTCTGACAGGTTAGTGCTAAGAGGAACCTCCTATGCCAGAACCGGGGATTCAGTGTTGTGGAGGGCAAGAAATAGGGGTAGCTCCTTTCATGTCTTCTGGCATATTCTGTGGACAAGACTAAGAGGTGGCTGTGGAGAGCTGTGGGGGTTGGGCCACCCAGGATGAGGAGACTAAGGACCAGCCTGTTTCCTCTGGCTTCTCTTTCAATCCCTTGAGATTGTCAGGGATTCACGGTGCCCCCTTCTTCCTGTGAGAAAGCAGCTGCTTTCAGGGTCCTTGTACAACGTCCATCTGGGTGGAGGAAGGAAAGATAAAATACAAAGGAAGCCAACAGTGCCCAATCCCATCTTGCCAGTAGAGAAACAGCCCAGCTCTACTTCTCAGCTCCAGATGCCACCAGCTATTTCCAGCTAGACTGGTCCAGATTGACAAATCTGGGGCCTCTTTAGGATGGGGGGTGGGAGCAGAAGCCCCTTTCTATCTGAAGGGCCAGCAGCCCTCCGCCACACCTGATACTCTCTGACAGCAATAGCGCAGCTCCACAACTGACCGTTATCAAACTGCCATGCCACCAAATTGTTTCAGTTCTACAGATCCAGGACTACACAGCCTCATATGCAGTCACATGACACCTTCAAATTTTGTAGTAGTGTCAGCCAGGAGGCTCCTAGAAAATCTGATGGGAAAGTTCCTTAGAAGTCTCCCAAGCTCAGGGAGCCTAAACAGAACACAGAAACTCAACTAACACAGGCCCATAAATCCTCAGACACTGACATTAGTAACACCATGAAGAGATAGAACAATTGGCAAAATTGACACTTGTCGATCTAAGTTTTGATCATTTCATTTGCCTTTGTATTGGAACAAACAATCTGAAGTAAATTGGTGCCTGTTAAGGGGCAGGCTTAGGGGTGGGTGGGGAACTGGGACACTGGTGGAGGGAAAATCACACCGGTACTGGTGTTAGAACAGTTAATGCTTAAACAACTTGATAAATCATGCGTTATTATTATTATTATTATTATTATTATTATTATTATTATTATTGGTTTTTGGGCCACACCCGGCGGTGCTCAGGGGTTACTCCTGGCTGTCTGCTCAGAAATAGCTCCTGGCAGGCACGGGGGACCATATGGGACATCGGGATTCGAACCAACCACCTTTGGTCCTGGATCGGCTGCTTGCAAGGCGAACGCTGCTGTGCTATCTCTCCGGGACCGCATTATTATTTTTTTTTAAGTGAGTAAAGTACCACGTAGATTGGGAAGGTGGTGCCCACTACAGATGCAAACTGCCTCTATTCTGAGTTTTCCAGGGGCTGATGTAAAGAGAGAAGGAAAAGGTCAAAGGTTCTTCACATTGGAACCAGAGCAATAGCACAGTGGGGAGGGCATTTGCCTTGCACATGACTGACCTGGATTCGATCCCCAGCATCCCATATATCCCTTGAGCCTACCAGGAGTAATTCCTGAGTGCAGAGCCAGGAGTAACTGCCGAGTGTTTGGGGACCCAACCCCCCCCATAAAAAGTGCTCCTGGCTCAGTGGCCCCTTCACTAAGGTTGATACGCCTGGTAGGGCAGACACCCACTGAGTTTGGAGGTGCTACAGCCACTGCACTGTTCTCAAGGTTCTGAGGATGAGGGACTTTTCAGTTCCAGATCTGGGCTGCCCTTGAGTGCCTTATGGCACTTCTCTAAAGAAGCTGGAAGCTTCCCCTAGCCAGGAGATAGGAGGTGGGTCCTTGGTGCATGTACATAAATATACATAAATATGTGTGTGTACATGTGGGTGTGCCTTGTATCATGTGTGTTGTATACATGTGTGTATATACATAAATACGTGGATATGCCTTGCAGTATGTATTCACATGCATGTGTGTGGCTATGCATGTGGTGTGTACCTCTGTGCATTGTGTTTGTGTGTGTATGTGCTCTTGTGTTTACATGTGTGTGTGAGTGATGTGTGCACATGTGCTTATGTATGCGTGTGCGTAGGCGTGTACCCACAGCCTCTGAGAATGGCTGAGTGGAGGAAGGGTCTGGCAGGGCAGAGCTCCAAGTTCCCTGGCTCAGCTGCAACCTTTCCAGGTGCATTTCACAGCCTGACCTCTCAGGCTCCCAAGTAGGCCACAGATGTGAGTCTGGAGAGGGCTGGGAGGGGTGAAGGCACCTCCAGATGGCAGCAGCGGGCTCAGGAGATGGCGGGTACGAGAGACAGGAGGGCGTGGGTGATGTGGGAGATGGCAGTGTCAGCGCTGACCTGAATTGCTCTGCTCCGGGAGGCTGGTCCCACACCCTTCCCACCCTGCACCCTTCCATCCCCACCTCTTGCACCTTTCCACTTGTACCTTTCTTTTTTGGGGGGGGGGTCACACCAGGCGGCACTCAGGGGTTACTCCTGGCTCTGTGCTTAGAAACTGCTCCTGGGAGGCTCGAGGGACCATATGGGATGCTGAGAATCAACCTGGAGTTTGTCTGGGGTTTGCCATTGTAAGGCAAATGCCCTACCGCTATGCAATCGCTCGGGCTCCCACCTGTACCTTTCAACCCCTTTTACCACCCTATCCCTTTCAACCCACACTTTGCCCCCTTCCACTATGCCCTTCTTCCACCACATCCTGCCCCTCCTTCCACCCACATTCTGCCCCCCACTCATGCCCCTTCCCTCCTACTCGCATCCCACCCACTCACATCCTGCCCCCTTCCACCATGTCCCACCCTTTTCATCCACACCACCAAACAGGCTCAGGCATGCTGGGCAGTGGGGACCATCACAAGGGAGATCCTAATCACTCTCTCCCCGCTCCTGGTTGTGGCCTACTCCCCCTGGTGCCTGCAGCCCAGGCCAGATGAGGTGGGTTTGGCATGTCCAGTGGATGGCTGTGTCTTTCCCCTTCCTCTCACCCCTCCCTATCCAGGAACCAACATCTCCCCAAACCCACAAAGCTCCAGAGAGGATGGCTCTGCCTCTGGGCTTGGCTTAACCCGCAGGGTGGGCTGGCTGGGCTGGAAAAATGTAGGGTCCTTGACAGAGGAAGCCCAGGGCAATCCCTACTAGGCACAACTGCAGAGCGCCAGCCCGCCCAGGCCCAGCCCCCTCCCCCCCCCCCCCCCCGCACTGTTCCGCCCTCTGGGCAGAGCCCCCAGCCCGCCTCTTTCATCTCCCTGATTCATTCTCCTGCCTTCAACCGGGCAAATTCATGTTCGGCCAAAAAAGCATCTCATCGGTTATTCCGAAGCTCCTATTTCATTTTTATTCAAGAATGTACAATCCTGAGAAAAAATAATTACAGATGAGATCAATGGTGTAGCTCTGACCTGAATCTGGGAAGTCTCAGAGCCAGGAAGGGAAGACAGGGGCAGCATCTCAGCTCGCTGATAGGGAAACTGAGGCCTGGGAAGAGGCCTAGGAAGAAATTACCGCACACAGTCCCCTCACAGCAGGGTGGTTATATTCCCATGCCTGGCCACTTGTTCTCCCACCAGGACCATCACATCTTTCCTGGGACAGAGCTTCAGAGTTTCTGGAGCCGCTGTGAGCCTGGCCCTGCTCAGAGTGAGAGCGCAGCACTGCAGACCCAGTGGTAGGGACACAAATCTCAGCATTTGAGGTCAAGGAACTCCAAGACACTATGCCCAGCACCCTAGAGAGAAGGATGCACACGGACCATTCAGCAGTGGTCAGAATCCACAGGACACGAGCAGCAGGGTGCTCTGAAATGTGTGCTCTCAACCTGTAGGAGAAAGCAGGTCAATGGCAAGACACATGGATATGGTCTAATTGCAGAAAACAAACCTCAGGTTCAGTGAAGAGGGGCCAGAGCGATAACACAGCAGGGAGGATATTTGCCTTGCATGCAGTTGACCTGGGTTCAACTCAGTTGCCCAGGAGGGTTCCACAAGCACCACTGAGAGTGATTTCTGAGTGCAGAGCCAGGAGTAAGCCCTGAGCATGGCCAGGTGTGGCTTCCCAAAAAAAAACGGGTCATGAGGATAAGTGACACCTGTACTGGCTTCCATGATATCCTAAGGGTGTTTTTGTTGGTCTAGGACATGCGTAATGGGAAAATTGCTCCATAGAATGTATGCAAACACATATGACACAAGGAATGTTGCTCTGGAACACATATGCTTTGGGTGTGGGGCCCTGCTGCAAAACACACACAGCATACATATGGACCATTGTTTCAGAGCACAGGCATGTATGCACGGGCACAGAGAGAATGTCATTCCTATACACATGCGTGCCCAGAGGTATTTCTCTGGTGTGCATACAGAGAACAGTGCTCTGTAGTGCACGCATACACATATGTAAGGAATGTTATTTCTGTGTGCACATAAACATAGGGGACATTGTCCCTATACACTTACATACATGCAATGCACATAGGGAATATATTGAATTAATCCCTTGAGTTCCACCCCTGGAACGCTGTCAAAGTCTGGGGTTAGAGGATGGTCTGGAAAATAACTCACACACACACACATGCATATAATGAGAAAAGGTTTTGAAAGAGTTTCCCACATTACCATATACTCCGACTAGCTGGTTGACGATCCAACCCGCTTCCGGAGCCTCAGAAAATGAAAGGGAAAGACCTTGATTCCTATTCAATCAAGCCTTTTATCTGAGGGGAAAAGTCAACCCTGGAAGGTGGAACATCTGGATTTTCAGCCCTTTCCAAGGCTCTACACTCAAAGATCCAATGAGAAACAATGTGTGAAGATTGAGGTAGATAATGAGAATGTATGAGGGAAATGGAAAGCCTGTCTAGAGTACAGGCGGGGGTCGGGTGGGGAGGAGGGAGATTTGGGACATTGGTGATGGGAATGTTGCACTGGTGATGGGTGGTGTTCTTTACATGACTGAAACCCAAACACAATCATGTATGTAATCAAGGTGTTTAAATAAAATATATATAAAAAAAGATTGAGGTAGATACAGACAAATCTCATAATTCCAGAGGGGTATAATTTCTGTACACACAGGGACATCATTCCTGTGCACGCATGAGCATAGGGGCATTGTTCCTACACACATACATACATGTACATAGTAGATATCATTCTTGTATACGCACAGGGGGCATCACTCCTCTACACACATGCATGCACAGGGGATATTGTTTCTGTACATGTGCACATGTTGGCACACATTGGAGATAGGGATCCTCCTTTATTCTGGGTTTGCTAACACTGACCACCTGGTGGGAAGGGGTATAAATGGGAGGTACATTTTTGTATGAACTAAATGTCCGTCTGGTTTTCGACGAAGTTTTGTGCATGTCATGCAGAAGCTCAGACATGTTGCAACCATACATAAATATACATAAATGAGAAAGTTCTGCCTGTGGTCACCATCCAGAACCCTAGAAAAGAGCGTGCTGGACTCCCAGGCTGGGTAACCCCCAGCAGAACCTCAGATTAACTTGGCTCCTTCAGTTTTCTACAGATAGAGGGTTCCTGAACTCCATCTAGAATGCAGCCTGCTAGGGCATAGTCAATCTCAAACCAAGATGCTCCTGCCTCACATGGCTACTGTCAGGTCTAAAAAGTGGCTTGAACTCAGCACCACTACCCCACCTATCCTGTATATGCACCCCATAGGGACCCACAGGGAAAAGCTCTGAAGTCCTTGCTCTGGGCTGAGGGATGCATCTTCCAGGGCCTTCCTGTCAGGTGTTTCCAACCACTTGGACCTTGGAGAGCTCTCAAGGGAGATGGAGTTTCCTGCCTTGGCCCCCTCCTCCCTTTCCCACTTTCTTCTCCCTCTTTGCCCTGGACTCTGCCTCTGACTGCCTCTGTGGTGAAGCACAGGTACTGGGGGGGGGGGGGCACTTCAGGGACGGGCATGAACAGGAGGGAATATTGGGTTGCTGGGCCCATAAGGAACTGTTGGAGATGGGAAATTGGAACCACTTGGTTTGAGGAACCCACATATTATACAGTCCAAAAGCCGGGATGTGATAACCTGTCCATGCATGGTCAATTTGTGTATGAATAGTGATTCCTGTGTAACCTAAGGTCAATTTGGCTTGACACACATAGCCGACACATGGAAAGAGTATGCCATGACAAGGTTGGCAGATCTGGTGGATGTGTATGCCCTAGCACACACTACATATCACTGGAATTATGTCATGAATAGATTATGATATTGCATGACCGGCATGGTAAGTCAAGGGATCACATGTATGACATGTGGTTGGAACCTTATGATGGGATTGATCTGGTATGGTGAATGACACATATGTTGTGATACAGCCTCGCAGCTGTAATGACAGGGTATAAGGTCAGGTGTGGTGAGGTACAAAAGATGTAGCACTGCTTCTTGGAACCCTCAGAGCCTCTGGGCTGCACTCCCCAGCATGGCCACAATTCCTAGCAGGCCTCTAAACTGGGCCTACCTGGGTACCCCATCTCACAGGTAAGCTGAAGGGAGAGAAGGGAGAGGAGCTACAGCTTTCCCAGGGGCTCCAGGACACACGCAAGGGTTCCTGTTCCTCCCCTCTATTAAAAAAAATTTTTTTTAGTTTTATGTAGAGACCACACCTGGCAATGCTCAGGGGTTATTACTGGCTTTGTGCTCAGGGGACCCTATGGGATGCTGGAGATCAAACCCAGGTCGGCTGTATGCAAGGCAAATGTCCTCCCTGCCATACTATTGCCCTGGTCCCCCTTTATTGACCAAACAGGCTCAAGGCAATTTTGGAGAATCCAGCCACATACAGAACACCACTGCCTTCCTCATAGTAAAGGTAATTGGACCTGGACAAACCCCTGGATGTGCCCCTTGGGCAAGCACCCCTGTAACAGACAATGGTCTGTCAGATATTTAAGGAAGAAGTTTGGCAGTTTGGGGGAAGCCAGGATAGAGTCTGGGGCAGAGCCTGCTGGCCCACTGGGGCAGAGGGTTAGTCCCAACTGGGCCTGGCCAGAGATAAAATATCGGGGAGATGCTGCCTTCTCTGCCTCTGCCTTTCTCTATTCTCTCTCTCAAAGCCTGGACCAATGGTCCTCAAACTACGGCCCATGGGCCACATATTGTATTTATTCCCATTTTGTTTCTTCACTTCTAAATAAGATATATGCAGTGTGCATAGAAATTTGTTCATAATTTTTGTTTTTACTATAATCTGGCCCTCCAACAGTCTGAAGGACAGTGAACTGGCCCCCTGTTTAAAAAGTTTGAGGACCCCTGGACCTACAGACCTCCCAAGGCCATCTCTGACTGGTAAATTACCTATCTCTTCTCTTTCTCAGAACCCACCCCACCCCTATGACCCCCCCCCTAGCCCTATCACCCCCCTAGCCTGCACCCTAAACCCCACCCTATCCTTCACCCAGTGGCAGGCTCTCCTCTCTCTCTCTCTCTCTCTCTCTCTCTCTCTCTCTCTCTCTCCTTCTCTCTCTCTCTCTCTCTCTCTCTCTCTCTCTCTCTCTCTCTCTCTCTCTCTCTCTCTCTCTCTCTCTCAGGCAGCAGTTCCCAGTCCCTACAACCCAACTAGTTCTTTCCATTGGGCTCTGGGCTATGCCAGGAGGGGACTGTGCCATGAGTCCCATAAGATCGCTGAAAGGAAACTGTCAGGGAAGATTCTAGAAACTGTTTTCCAGCTTCCAGTAGCAAGAGCAACACTCCCACTTCCAATAAAAACAGATGGTGGCCCCAGAGGAGGAGCTGTGGCTGGGCTGGGAATATGTGTGCATTTGCATGTACATCCACAGGTATACACAAATGTACAAGCACATGTGTTTGCACATTTGCTGATGTGCACAAGTGTGTATGACTACATGTCGGCAGGTACACGTGTATCTGTCTGTTCCCATCTATTTCTGAGCATGACCTCGGCCTTCTCATGGGAAGCATCAATGAATATTTACTGCTTGGGTTTCTTTTTCTCTTCCCCAAAATGTAATTTCACTGTCTGGTTATTAAATCTATTTTTATTGCTTCACACGCACCTCCCATCCATTACGATGAGGCGCCCAGAGCTCGCCACGACTATATATGCAGGCTCTGCCTTCCTGGTCCTGGAGATGGGGCAGTTGGGTAGGAAACTCCTGACCATGTACCAAGATGCTGTCACCCTCCTCCTCCCTGGAGGACCAGAACAGTCCCGGGCCTGGGATGTCCAGTGTCACTTCAAAACTTGGTTGTCCAACTGGGCTGGGCATTCCTATAGCTGGGGATGTTTCCTACTTGGGGCTCAGGTGTTGGGACCTGGGATTGTTGGATAGGTGTCACTTCACCTATTTCTCCTGCCCAGAGCCTTGTTCTGGGGCCATTTGGGTGTTCTGAATGTACTGAGGTGCCCAAAGGACCATCTCCATAGCCACATCTGTGATCCTCATAGGGGCTAGAGCCAGGAACATGGGGATTTCATCCCCACCTGGCTGTGGGGCATTTGGGTGAGACCATAAGGACCCACAGATGTGGTGGATGGGCCTCCCTGGCAGGGACACAGTGGGAGCTGAACTGGCATGTGGCACTGATGCCCCCTATGCATGGGTGTGCACAGTGATAATGTCCCCCACGTTTATGTGTGCATAGATATATACAAGAATGAAATTCCCTACATGCATTTGTACATGCATTCCAGAGCAATGTCGCCTGCCTTATGTGCGTCTCCTCAAAGAATCCCTGCCTTGATGGTTCCTAGGACACTGAGGGAGGGTGTCCTCCTATACCATTGACTCCTGGTGCCCGACCCAAGGGAATGGGGACAATTCGGAGCCTACAGGCTGAAACGTAAGTGCAGCTTTCTGAATTCTTAGGAGCAGAAAGAGGCCTTAGCTTTGCAGGAGGCAGGTGGGAAGGTGTTTGTGGGCTGAGAAAGATAGCACCCATGGGTGTGTCCCCCAGCCTCAAGAGAAGGAGATCTTAGCTGTGAACTCCCACCTGCCACACCCACAGCTTCACGCTCCAGATGGGAGCCTGGTCCCAGTCCCCAGCCCACAGTTCTGGTCCACGTTTCCATGGAACCCTCCCCTGCGAATCGGAGCTTCGTGGCGAGTCTGGACATGCAGCCCCCACCATCCCCCGGCCCTCCCATCCTCTTAGGAGTCCCTCACTATCTCCAGCTTGGTCCAGGCATAGGGAGAGGAGCATAGACCAGAAACTCAAGGCTGCTACCCTCAGCACCCCCAGAAGTGACCGTCACTGCGCATCAGAAAGGTTTATGCCCAGTTTTCCCTGCACATGAAGCCTGTAAGGAAGAGGGGGTTCTGCCCCAATGCTAAGGATGTATCTGAGTCGTCCCCATGACTCTCAGATGCCCTGTACCTGTATCCAGGCAGCTACACCTGGACCAGAGGTGAAGGCTCCACTGGACCAGGCTCTAAGTGTCCCTATGTAATGGAACAGCGACTACTGCCCCTTGGCCACCCACCAGGATCCCTGGCAGGATGTGAGACTGTTTGTTTTCATAGACCAGATCTGCAACATCCACCCCATGCCAGTTGGATTTCCAAGGAAGACTGGCCTGTTCTGTCCAGTGTTGCAGACAGCCATGGCTATGGTCACGGCCACACTCCCATGGTTTCAGCCAGCCTTCCACAGCCACCGTGGCGCCACGCCTCCATAGCTGCCTCTAAGCCTCCTGGTCATGCGCCTCCAAAGCCATAGCCATGCCTCCACAGTTACAGCCATGCCTCTACAGCCATGACCACGTACCCACGGCCACAGCCACGCCTCCATGGTCATGACCATGTCCCCACAGCCATGGACACAGCTACACCTCCATAGCTATGGCCACACCTCCAGAGCTTTGACCACTCCCACATTTATACATTTCTTGGTCATGGTCACACCTGCACAGCCATAGCCACGCCCCCTGCCACTAGATTCGTAGCTGGCTGCCAGCCTACTGTCCCTGGGGCTCCAGGAAAGAAGCTTCTCAAGGACGAATCTAATTTCCTCTGCTTTCTGCCAAGCGCTAGCCTGTCTCCTACAGAGAGTATGGAGATCCTGACATGCACTTTCTAGGAGGACGCCCATTCTGAGGCAACCCAGGGTTCACCCAACACCTTCTGTCTACACTGCAGGACTAGGCAGGCTGATCACCCTGCTGGCTGCACCCCAGGGTCCCTAATCACAGTGGGGGCATGTGGGACTACTCCAGAGCTGTGGGCTTGACAGAGGCTCTGCAGAAAGGCTGCATCTGATGTGGTGCATCCTCAAGGGTGATGTGAGGACCAAGGCAGCCTCTGATAGTGGCCCCTCTCTTGACACCCAAAGCCTCGTGGGACCCTGGTGCTAATCTAGACCTCAGCAAGACCCCCTGAAGACAGCCTGAAAGCCTGGTGTTCCCCCAAATCAGGGCCCACAAGCGGGTCCCTGGAACCTCCTACTTCTCTCTTTGCTCTACAAGCTAATCTTGGGATTCCTGGGTTTCGACCTGGAAAAAGAAAAGGGTTGGGGGTCTGAGCGATAGTATAGCAGGGAGGGCATTTGCTGTGTATGTGGCTGCTTGGGTTCAATTCTTGGTATTTCATAGGGTCCCCCTGTGCACCACCAGATGTAAGAAAGAGAAAGAGAGAGAGAGAGAGAGAGAGAGAGAGAGAGAGAGAGAGAGAGAGAGAGAGAGAGAGAGAGAACAAAACAAAGAGCATCCCATCCAGAGGGACAGCTCCCAACCTCTTGGTTCTGACCTACTGGGATTTGAGGGGTCTCAGCAATTGATACTGAGGAGGCTAGACTGGAGCCTGGGCTGGGCAAGATCCCCTAGAGCCCCCCAACACAGACTCCCAAAGTTTGAAGGGAGACAAGCTACCTGGATTAACCCCCAACCCATGCCCCCCCTCTCTTCTTAGGCTAGAGGAAAGGCTTTCATCCTTTCAGAGAACTGTAGGAAATTATCACTCCTTCAGGGATCCTCCTGCTCAAGTTCTCTCAGAGAATCCCTCAAGATGCCTGATGGAACATCTTGGAGCCTCAGGCAGACATCATGCATGGCTCTGTCTGGCTGCTGGACCCCTTTGCAGCAGGTAAGGAATGGCCAGCCTAGAGCTGTGGAGACAGACAAAGATGGGAGGCGGGAGCCCAGCTTGGCACCCCCACTGTCCATGCTCACCAGCGTGAGGCCATCAGCAGCTCTCACACTCTGGCAGAGCTGGAATGAGAGTGGGGGCATTCCTCTGAAGTGCAGGAGCCCCTGAGGCTTTCTTAGCACCTCTGAGGCAGAACAGGGTCCTCATGCCCCAATTTGAGACCCCTACCACAACCCAGCTCTTCCCACATTTCCATGGATGCAGTTCTAGTCCAGCTTTCAGAGCCTGGTCACGGTGGTCCAGGATAGAAGACGCTTCTCCAGTTGTATATATTGATAAAAGGCCATGCATATTTGCATATTTGTACATATCAATTGGGGTCATACATATTGATGAGGGAACCATACATGTTGAAGAGATCCCTGTATATTGACAAGGCTCAAATTGATAATCAGGCCAACACCTGGTGAGACTTCCTTAGGTGAGGATATCGGGGTCTTGGAAAAGGAGGGACAGAGGCATGTGACTCCCATGGGGCCCAGCCAGGACCCCTGTTACAGAGGAATGCTTCTAACTGCTTCCCTTTGCTTTATCCAGGACAACTGGGCCTTGACAACTGTCTGGCTGGCTGTAGGGGGACATAATCTTCCATCTTCTTGAGACATGGGCCCTCCAAGAGCCCTGCAGAACTTTCCACCCAAATGACTCCACAGAAACCAGAGGTTGGGGGTCTCTTCCTGCTCCCACTGCCTATGCTGTCCCCAGTCTCCCTCACCCCAGAGGTGACCAGTGTCAAGTCCAGATGGCACCCGGCCCAGAACCTTTCCACTCCTACTATTTCCATGTCCCATCCTCTGAGTCTTCCCCTGGCCCCCCAGACGTACTGCCCATCCTCAGCTCTGTGGGTGACAGTGACAGTCAAATAGGAACAACCTTCTAGCTTGGCCCTTTCACCCTGTCCAAAATTGCTGATAGCCCCAAGTCCCTGAGCTCAAGTAATTCATTTCACACCTTCCCTGCCCCAGGCTCCACTTCCTTTTGTTCCTCTGACTATGGGCCATACCCAGGGTGCCCTCTGGGCTGTGTGCTCCAGGGTTGTTTTTGGTGATGTTCAAGGGACCATGAGGTGGCCAGTTCTGGGGACACCACCCCTGGTCTCCTATGTGCAAAACCTGTGCTCCAGCCTATGGTAGCACCATAGGGACTCATTTGCACGGACGTAGGACTGACACCGCCAAACCCTGAACCCAACAAAGGCTCCAGCCTGGGTGAAGGACTCATGACCAGCCATTACTGAGAAAACACCTGGCCCTCTGTGCCCAGCGAGGAAACAGGGGTTAATCACAGTGCAAGTCTGAGGGATGGGACGGTTAGCTGCTGAGGATCCTTTCGCACGTGTGTGTGTGTGTGGGGGGAGGCGGTATCACAACCCCACAATCCTCCAAACAGCCATTTGGAACTATGGAGCTGGAGTCTGAGTGGGTAAGCAAACTTGTGCCATAGGAGCAACTGGGCTGTCCTTGCCCCTTGCTTGAGCCCCACTGTGAGGTCTTGTCACTCCAGGAAAGATGCTTCTAACTGGCTTGCGTTTGTGCAGGGTGGGGTCTAGGATTACACAGACTCCCTTGGGAACCCCGAGACCCAGAATGGAGTATTTGTGGGGCCTCCAGGAGCCATGTGCTGCTGGGGCCCAGCCCACTTCCTCCCTGTCTTCAGAGTGCGCACATGGCACCCTGAAACCAGCGTCTCCCTGGGGGCAGCCTTCCATCTGGCTCCTGCGGGCACAGCCCCATCTGCGAGCCACCCACCCAGAGCCCAACGGCTGCCAAGCGCACTGAGTCTCCAAACCCAGCAGTGTTTGCTCCTAATCATCAAATTAGCCGTCAACAGCTTTGCTCATCTCCGGCTCAGGGGGCTGAGCGCCAGAGCAAAGTGTGTGCGTGTACATGTGCACGTGTGTATACCTGTGGGCATATATGTAGGTACATATACACACATGTATGTATACATGCAAGCAAATACACATGCAAGTGTATATTAGGTGTACAAGTGAGCATACATGTATATGAATAAGCGTGTGTTTATATACTGTGAGTGATGTACATGTGTGTCACACATGGACTTGCACAGACATGTCCATTGTGAGCATATGCGCATTGTGTGTATATGTGGAGGTATGTATGTTCGTATGCTATGCTTATGCGTGTTCTTGCATATATGGCCCTTGTGTATCCATGCGTGTGCGAGCATGTGTGGGTGTAGAGGCATGTATGTATACATGATGTTGTGTGTATGTGTGCTTGTGTTCCTACATGTACTTGAGTGTGTGTGTCTGTGAGTATGCATGTGGGCATCTGGGCATTTCAGCCAACCCCCTATACCACTGCCGAACTGTCTCTGGCTCCTGCTCACTCTGATTCTTTTCCCTTGAACCAGTCAGGACAGACACACTCACAAAATGACATGTTATCAGTCATGAAGCTAAGCTGGCTCAGGTGGGGGTGCATTGGAGGGCTCGGGTGTGGACAAGCAACCTTCCCAGTTGTAATTTCCCCTAGTGCCCCTTGAATTTTCTGGGGAGCCCTGTATTGACCTTGCACCCTTAGAGTAGTAGGAGAGATGATGGGGGGTGATGTGAAGCCAGACTGGCGGAGGGGGGGGGGTTGCTTGAGGGAAGGCCTGGCAGGGGGAGGGCTGGCATGGATCTGGGTGTGCTCTGCACAATGGAACAGGTGTGGTAGCATCCTAGGGTATATCAGGAAGAAGTGGGAAACCAGGACTGAGGAGACCGAGAACAGAGTTCACAGAGTTTACTTGAGACCCCCACAGTTCCAGGGCCAGCTTGGAGCATAGGTACAGTTAGCAGGGTGTCTAGAAGAGCAAGGAGGTGACCACACTAGAGAACTAGCTTCTAGAAAGCTAGAAGCCTGGGGAAGGTCAGAGTTGGGGGGAAAGAGACCTCAGGGCAGGGTCTACGAAGTCAGAAGTACCCTGGGCTAGGGGACAGGGCTCCCTCCAGCCGGCCACACCCCTTAGCTACACCTCACACACCAGTGGTCATGCCCTGAGCACATACTATTGGCCACTCCTCACCCATTGGTTACATTCCAAGCCTCCATGGCATCCCCCCATGCATATATCACATGACCACGTTCCCACAGCAAGCAACCATGCCCCACAGATTCTGTAACCACATACATCCCATGACCATGCCCCCAAGCCCTGACCACTCCACACACCCTAGTGTAGGACCTTCTCCTGGCTCTCTGAGCCTCTGGAGGGAACCAGCCGAATGACCTAGTCTGACACTAGGTGCCATCCGGCCTCCACCACTAGCCCTTTGCTGTACTCTATGCTCTTTGTCCCGGCTCATCCGTTCTTCCCTGCCTTGTATCTCCTCCTTCCCTTGCTGACAGCCTCATTCAAGTCCTTGCTGGGCCATGCTGGGTGGCCATCCTAGAGCTGAGAGTCAGACAGAGCCAACGCAGGCAAAAGGAGCTTCCCCTGGCCCAGTCAGCCACTGGTCCCCGGCACTTTCATCCTGGCAGGGAAGCTGCCACCATCGAGTCCCTGAAGCCTCCCAGGCCAACTTTACTTGATCTTGTAGTAGTGATTTGGTTCAAAGCCTCCTTTCTCACTATCTTTGTTCCTCTGTGCACCGCAGCCCATGGTGACCACTTTGGAATCAGGGAGTCAAAAAAGCAACTGGGATTCACATGGTCAGAACCTCCCCAGCTACAGGACTGGACAGTGCCAGGACACAGCTGTTCCCCCTAACTGGAGGCCTCCCAGAGCCAATAGCATCCTGAGCCAGAAGATCCTGATGGGCCATCTTGGTGGTGACCTCTCCTCTTGGGTACCCTCTCTATACCCCTTTCTAGAAGGTCCTGACCAAACCCCAGCTCAGAGACTTCAGGAGGAAGTGTCCATTTCTGGCAGCCCCACCATACAGGGTGTCTGCGGGGGGCTACCTTCTCCTCCTGCATCTCCTAGCCTGCTTGACCTGATCTCTCTGCTCTCAGCCTATCTGAGCTCAGAGAAAAAGAAAACCAATAGAAAAAAAAAACATAACCCCAAATATGAATTATGGATTGAAAACTCAGGCAGAGCAATAATGGGCAATAAATAATTCCGCACTACAGACACATTAGTTAGCTGTACAATCCGCGTCCGGGCCCAGCCAACCATCTCATTACTAAGCAGCCGTCAAGGCAGGGCTGAGGCGGGCCCGTGGCCTCCCTCGCTCAGGGCACCAGCTCATCAGGTAAATGCCTGGCGGTGGCTGGCTGCGGTGAAGGACAGGGGGGGGACCCCATGTATCATGCCTGTCTCACATACGCGAGCTCGGCTGCTACGGCTGCTCCCCCAAAGCACGGGGTGTCAAGGGAACCTTCGAGAGTGGTGCGTTAAGATGTTCCTCATGGACAGATCAGGCCTCTAGGAATCAGTGATTCAGCGACTGGGGATTCCCTTGAACATTCATAAGTGCTGGGGAATGGGGGAGAGGGAGGCCTTTTTCTCTCCTGGGTAATCTCTCAGCGGTTACCCCAGAAAGCAGGTTGATATAATGGACTTTAAAGGTCTTAAAAATTATTTTCTAAGCAGGGGCTGAAGAGAGAGCGCAGTGGGGAAGGTATTTGCCATATGCAGCTGGCCCGGGTTTGATCTCTGGCAACCCATTGAATCCCCTGAGCATCACCAGAGTGATTTCGGAGTGCAGAGCCAGGAGTAACCCCAAGAACCACCATGTGTGGCCTAAAAACAAAAATATTTCTTAGCTAAGCAAAGGTCAGCCTTGAACCCGAGCCTATTTAAACAAGCGCAAAGTAACAGGCCTGGAGCCGGAGAGATAGCATGGAGGTAAGGCATTTGCCTTTCATGCAGAAGGACGGTGGTCCAAATCCCGGCATCCCATATGGTCCCCTGTGCCTCCCAGGGGTGATTTCTGAGCATAGAGCCAGGAGTAACCACTGAGCGCTGCCAGGTGTGACCCCCAAAAAAAAAAAAAAAAGTAACAGGCCTGGCCTTTCTGATGAAAGCAGGGTGTAGTGAGTTTAGATTATCAGGTTTAAGGGGGAATCTGGAATGGATTAGGCAGAGGATGGCCGGGCAGGGGAGGGGGTGTCATAGGAACAGAAAGAATGTTTCCTAGCTGCATTTCAGGAAGTCCATGGATATGGCCCAGCCCTCCAGCTTCTTTCTGTGCAGCCCTGAGATCTTCCAGATGGTACTTGACTTTCAAAAGTAAATACTATCCACGGGACCAGAGTGATAGCACAGCAGGGAGGGTGTATATCTTAACCCGGGTTCTATCCCTGGCATCCCATAAGGTCCCCCGAGCCCGCCAGGAGTGATTCCTGAGCACAGAGCCAGGAGTAAAGCCTGAGCGACTCTGGGTGTGACATAAAGTCCACCTGCCCCAAACCAAACCCCCCACAGTCTCTCATCTGGCCACCAGCCTGGGGCATCCATTTCTAGGAGCGGGCACCCCTAAGGAGGAGCAAAGGGTGTACCCCATAAAGTCAGGTTCTGAGCTGCTTACCTGCCAGGGGTCTCTAACACCAACCAGGATCCTGGTTTGAGGGGTTAATCCTTCCTCAGCTCTCTTCTGCACTCGAAGGTCCATGACCCTAGGCACCACTCTACCCAGTCTATGTCCCCTGGACCCCACTGGCAGGACAGACTTTGGCTTGTGCTCTTATGCTCCATGGGGCCTTGGCTGCCCCCACTGACCATCCCCGGAATCACAGGAGCCCTTATTTATTATTTTTTTTGGAGTGGCCACACCTGGAAGCACTCAAGGATTATTTCTGGCTCTGTACTCAGGAATCATTCCTGGCAGGCCTGGGTGGCCCTATGGGATGCCGGGGATCAGATCCATGTCAGCTGCAGGCAAGGCAAACGCTCTCCCTGCTGTACTATGGCTCCTGCCCCTCACCCCCCACTTAACTGCCTACAGAGCACAGCTTTAGGGCAACCACATGGGCAGCTCGGCCCCTTAAGTGGAAATCACACGGGGCTGCCCCACTTTGCCTGGCCTCTTCTGATGCCTTAAAAGCTTTGGGCCTTCTCACCGGGTCAATTTTTCTTCCAACGAAACAGAGAGATCACATTTGAGCATTTGAGAGCCGCCGAGGTCTGAGAGCCAGGGCAGGCAGGGCAAGGCACCACGTCACACCCACATCAATATTTAAAGAGCTGCTAGGCAGTGAAAAGCTTTTCAGGCACTGGAGGAGGGGGCTGGAAAGGATGGGGGGGGGTGTAGGGGGCATCTGACAGCATCTACAGCCACAGAAACAAAACCATGTGGCAGGGAACTGGCCCCACAATGGTTGGAACCTCCATCTCCAACAGAACCCAGATGCACGCCTTGCCAGTTGCCCCTATCCTGGCCACCTTAACAGAATCAGTACCTTGGTTGAGTCTCCTTAGGGGCCAAGAAGGAGAGCAGCCTCAGGGACACAGTTTAACCAACCAAGAAGGAAACTGAGGCACACAGCCATCACCCACCCAATCCTGGAGCACACACGGTATCAGCTTTTGCTTCAGCAGGTCCAGCCATACTTCTGGAACTGAGAATCCCTCAGTGCAATACTGGGCAGGCAGCCTGGCCTCTTGGCATGGATGGGTAGGGAGGTAGGAGTGGGCTGTTCCTCTCAGAAGCCTCAGATGCTCGCATGAGGGAGCATGTGCAGAGTGGGGAGCCCATGTTGGGAATACAGAAGCCCTGAGCTACAGGAGTGGAGAGAATTAGAGTTGGGGGGAGGGACCTGGCCATGCACTACAAGAAAGGGGTGCAGGAGTGAAGCTGAGTTTGGCCCCACTCTGAGCCCAGACTATAGGAAAAGGGGTGGGAAGCAGCCCGTGCGCAGGAGTAGGAGGCTCCTGGCATCACACAAGTGCCTCAAAGCCCCTCAAGGACCCCTCCAGAAATACGTGGACGACCCTCACAGATGCCCCAGGCCTGCTGCATCTGCGATGGGCCCTGTTGCCACGCGCTGAGTGACGCTGGCTACTGGCCAGGCAGGACCAAATGTTGAAGGCAGCGCTTGCTGCTCTTAGGGGACTGTCTGCTCTGCTCTGCATCCATCACACACCCGCCTGCACCCCACTCACTTGAAACATGATGCCACAGCTGGGAAGACAAAGAGTCAGAGCCTTGGGGGACCCCCTCCCTGTCCAGAACTTAGAGTGATGACCCCCACCACTCATATCATGCCTGAGTCCCATTTCTCCCTTCTCCCATCATTGGTATCTTACTCCCCCAAGCCTCATTCCATGTATGGACTGTGACACCCCCCCCAAAGACCGGCACCAGTTTCTCCCCCAATCCTGTCCCTGTGAAGAAGCAAACAGGTGTCCCAGAAAATTCTGCATTCTTCTTCGGGTCTATAGAGTCCTCTGGGTAAGGATGTACCCTGACATGAGGGAAGGCTGCTGTTGGCTTCACACCCAGGAAGTATGAGGTTCTGGGACCATGGGGTACCAGTCCACACCCTCATACCCACTGATTGGGGCTGACAGGTCAAAGCTCAGACAGGCCACCAGCCCCTTTGCAAAGGTGGAGGGGACAGAGCAGGACAGAGTGCTGTGGGTTTTTTTGCCTTCCACAAAGACAGGGCTCAGCTCCTCACATCCCCTTTCCCCTGATCCAGCCCTTGAGACAGTCCTTTGAAGATGACTGCAATACCTCACAGAACTTTCTAGAAGTTAGGAGCCCAGTTGTTAGTTCAGCAGGGCACTTGCCTTGCATGCAGCCAACTTGGATTCAATTCCCAGCATCTCATAGGGTCTCTTGAGCATCACCACGAGTGATTCCTGAGCACAGAGCCAGGAGTAGGCCCCAAGCATTGCCAGGTATGACCCCAAAATAAAAGAATAAGAACACTTTAGGGGCTGGAGCCATATAGCACAATATATAGCACAATGAGGAGGGTGTTTGTCTTGCATACAGTCAACCCATGTTCAATACCTAGACTAGGGTCCCCCAAGTCTGTCAGGAGTGATCCCTGAGTGCAGAGACAGGAGTAATTTCTGATCACACTGGGTATGTCCCCAAAAATAAATTAATAAAAATATATTTTTTAAATCTTTTTGTTTTTGTTTTTGTTTTTTTGTTTTTTGAGTCACACCGGACAGCGCTCAGAGGTTACTCCTGGCTCTACACTCAGAAATCGCTCCTGACAGGCTCGGAGGACCATATGGGATGTCAGGAATTGAACCACCATCCTTCTGCATGCAAGGCAAACACCCTACCTCCATGCTATTGCTCTGGCCCCTTTTTATTATCTTTTTTTTTTTATCTCTTTTTAGCTCTGAGCTCAAAAATTGCTCCTGGCAGGCTCCAGGGACCATAGAGATGCCAGGAATCAAACCTAGATTCGTCCTGAGTTGGCTGCATGCAAGGCAAATGTCCTACCTCTGTGCTATCTCTCTGGCCCCTATAAAAAAAAAGACCTTTTTTAGATGCCACAATTGAGAAGCTCATGAAGGTTCTGGGATGGACAAGTTCATGGCTGTGAACCTCAAGACCCTGCAGTCCACCAACTGTTCCCAAGGGGAAAATAGGGAGGCCTAAGAATCCACGCAGGGCGGCCAGCTGTCCTATAGACCTAACCAGCTCTATATCCAGTCCTATTCAGCTCATGATGGGGACACCAATCTTCCTCCTCTAACATCCTGAGATCACCTGGGCCCCCACATGGCCAATGCCCCCAACAACTGCCCACAGCTGGCAGCCGATTCAGCACCTGTCGTTGATGCCCTGACCACCTGCCTGAGCCCAGGTTCCATGTCTTGGGACTTTGGAGCTACAGTCCAAGGAAGTCAGAGCCCCAAGAGGCAGGGGCAGTGATTTGCCAGAGAGTTGCCCTCTGGGCTCTGGCCCTATCGCCTCCCACCATCATTGAAATGGGAGAGATGGTGCCCCTTTCCTACACACCACTGGGTGTGTTCATACCTGGGCGAGTGGGGCCCCCAGCACCCCTCTATAGCAGCTCCGCAGAGCCTAAAGCCACTGTCAAGCAGTGGGCAGGTTCAGGCATGGCTGATGTGTCCCCCACTGCCCACCCCGACTTATCTCTAAACAGTGCTCAGTGCTGGGGGACCTTCTCCGGGAAGATTAAGCTGAAAACGCGCTTTTGCAGCCTTTGCGGCCGCTGAGGGGAGCAGTTGCCATGGAAACAGCATTTGGCAGGTTCTGGAGTTTCAGAGAAGCTCCAGCTTCAAGGAAGAGAAGCCGCAGCCCAATGCAGGGCCTGGACCACCCGGGTTCGACCTGAGGGGGACAAGCTCTTCAGGGGGTCTGTGGCATTTGTACCCAGCTAGGAGCACAGGGCAGTGATGAGGCAGGCAGGAGATGCCCCAGGGCAGAGTTGGGCCAGAGTTTCAGGACTGAGGGCTTGAAAGAAGGTGCACAGACCCCCCACACACACAGTATTGGGGGGCTTGGTGACTTTGCTTTTCTCTGCCCATCACATCCATGGGCCATATCTAAGAAAGGTTTAAATGGCTGATGAGTGCAGACATGCGTGTATATGGTTGTCTCTGTAGACATACATATATCTGTACATACATGAAGTGATCAGTGTTCTCCAATATGCCAGCTCGGTATCAGGTAGAATAAGGACCATGAACGCCAGCAATGTGGCTAGGGGGGGACTCAGAGAAGCACCCAGGAGACCACCACACCATCAAGGTGGAAGTGGGGTAGGGGAGAAGTGTGGAAGGCTTCCTGGAGGCTGTGGCACCTGCTGCATTGGATGGCCTGGCTCTTTCGAAAGAAGGAGCAGATGGGGGAGCTGGTTGCACTGTATACTCACCCCCGGGCTGCCCAATGGGGCCCAGGAATTGGGCTGCAGAGGCAGCTGCTGTGAAGATGGGGAGGAAAAAGGTGGAAGTTGGGGGGGGAGGTAGACTAGAGGAGGAAGGGAGTGAACTAGCACCCTGAAGGCCTGAAGATGGGACCCAGGGGCCCCCTCGGGCTGCAGAGGATGAATCTGCTCCCCAGGAAGTGGAGGGGGACTGAGTCCCAGCCAGGTGCTGGGGCCCACAGGGTGCAGAAGAGCTGCAGTTTCTGACGCACACCCTCGTTTATATGCAAATCAGTCTCTGAAATCACATTTATCTGCAAATCTAATTTCCTGAGCCACAGAGATTCATCATTGGAGATCACGGTGCCCATGGCGGGGGGGGGGGGGCCCACTGGGTAGCAGTGCTCCAGACTCCTTTGTGTGTTCACAAAGAATAGGGCCTTCCTGGGGAATGAGCTACTGAGGGCCTAGGAGGTGCAAGGTGGGGCAGGGCCAGAGCTGGGCCATGTGAAACTCAGGTCTTTGGGAAGGGGTGCCGGAGACCCCCTCTCCCTGCACAGCTCCCACCTCTCTTTGGAAAGAAAATGGACTCTTTCCTGGGTCCTACAGTCTCACAATCAGACCAACATTCACAGTTGTTGTTTTGTTTTTTGTTTTGTTTTGTTTTTGGGTCACACCCAACAGTGCTCAGGGGTTACTCCTGGCTCTACGCTCAGAAATCGCTCCTGGCAGGCTCGGGGGGCCATACGGGATGCCGGAATTCAAACCGTTGTCTTTCTGCATGCAAGGCAAACACCCTACCTCCATGCTATCTCTCCAGCCCCCCAACAGTTACAATTTCACAACTCACACTCAAGTCTCACACACTCACACACATTCTTACACTCCTACTGAGACTCACAGTTTCACACACTCACAATCATTCGCACACATGCCCAGATATTCACAAGCATATTCTCACAGTACTCATATGTAGAAATACATATTAATTATTGAGTCCTGAATGGTTGTGATGGTGATTTATGGTGAGGCCTTTCTTTCTCTGCTGGCCTGGGCCATGTACCTGCAACCCCCTTCAGCTGGAGGGTCTGAGGGTTCATGATAGTGGTGAGAAAATGACCCACAGCGGTCATGAAGTTTCAGGAGACATTAGCTTTATTCAAGACCCTAGCCATCATGTGTGGCTTCTAAGCTTAAACCTTTTAAGCAGCCTATTTCAGCTGCCCAGCATCTCAACCTGTTTCCTATTTCTCCATCCTGCCAACCTCCACTGCTGCTTCTCCCAGAATCTCCTTTTACACCCCTGAGGCAACTCTTTTGTTCCCTTCCATAGACCCCTCCCAGATGTGGGCAGGTCTGACCAGGTAAAATTCGCATTTTGCCCTAGGAGGGGTAATATACTCTTACTGACACTTCCATCTTCAATCACTTACACCCTCTATGACACATAAACTTACACTTCCATTCTCACACTCATAGATTCCAGGATCTCTCTGACCCAGAGGCAGTGACATCAAAGCAGGTCCTGGAACCTTCCAGAAGAGCCTGGTGGGAAGGGAAAGGGCTCCCAAATGTACCCAACCAGCAGCCTAGAGCTGAGTCCACTCCCCTGGCCAGTGCCCATGGCAAAAGCAGTGCCAGCAGGGGACAGACAGCCAGGGCACCCTCCTGCCGTGCACCAAGCTTAGGGTTCAAAGGTGAGACAGACGCGCACCCCCTGCCATAATGAAACCCACCAAACTGCAAGTCCACATGAGCTTTTCTAGTGTAAAAGCAAACATTTTTCCATCTTGTCATGCTGGGTTGAGAGCAAAGTCCCAGCCAGTGCAGAAGCATTAGGAACATGGTCAGACACCTCGGTCCCTAAACACAAAGCAATTAAGTCTGCAGTCGGTGACAAAGGCTTAAAGAAGACATTCCTGGACTGTGAAAGCAGGAAAAATCACCATAAATAGTCCGGTGTGCCAAAGAGGGAACCGAAGGCAGAAGAGAGTCACAGCTAACAGGTAATAAAAATGCTGCCCATTCATATCACTACAGGAGGGCAGGAGCAATAGCACAGAGGAGAGGGCATTTGTTTGCCTTGCCTGTGGCTGACCCAGGTTCCATCTCCAGCATTCCAATTGGTCCCCTGAGCATCACTAGAAGTGTTTTTTGTTTTTTGTTTTTGTTTTTGTTTTTTTAGATTTTTGAACCACATCCGGTGGTGCTCAGAGGTTACTCCTGGTTCTGCACTCGGAAATCACTCCTGGCAGGATCGTGGGACTATATGGGATGCCAGGGCTTGAGCCCAGGTTGGCTGCATGCAAAGCAAATAACCTGCCCCATGTGTGATAGATCAGGCCCAACTAGAGTGATTCTGAGCGAAGAGCCAGGAGTAAGCCCTAAGGGCTGCCAGATGTGTCCCAAAAACAAACATACAAACAAAACAATGCTCCTGGGAGGTCAGATTGGGGAGCAGTGAAGCTGGAGAAGAAGCAGCCTACAGAGGTGTGAGCCTTTGGAAAATAACCCAAAAACAACAGACTAAAGCAAAGGAGCGGAAATGAAGCCATAAATAAGCTTCATTCACAGGACAGAGGACCCAAAACATCCACATCCGCCCACAGCACAAGAGTAACTGGACAGATAAATCCCTGGAAATACAGAGCAAGAATAACCCGACACGAAGGAGGAAATATTAGGCGTGGAAACATTAGTACATATGTAAGCATGACTCAGTGGTGAGAATTGTATGCCAATAAACAGACACTTTATGCCAAAATATATGAGAAAGGAGCGGACGGTGACAAATTCCTAGATTTAAAAAGCATTTTGGGGTTAGAACCATAGCACAGCAGAAAGGGAGTTTGTCTTGGATGCGACAGATCAGGATTTGATCCCCAGAATCCCATATGGTCCCCCAAGCACTGCCGAGAATAATATCAGAGCGCAGAGCCAGGAGTAAAGCCTGACTCTGGGTGTGATCCCAAAACAAAAAGAAAAACAAAGCCTTTTCTGATACTGATTCAATAACAAATACAGAGGCTGAAAAATATAGCCGGAATGGTTCTCACCTGGCACATAGTGGACTCTAGTTTGACCCCTGACACCACATAGGGAACATACAACACCTCCCCCCCAGTCACCAGAAGTGATTCCCTTAGCGAGAGCTGGGGGAACCCCCAAGTTCGTAGGGCCAGGTGTTACCCCAAAATCAATAAATATCAAATCCAAACCCTAAACAGTGGTAGGGCCATGAAAACAGCTAATATCAAAGTTAGCTTTTTTGTGTGTTTTTTTTTTTTTTTTTTGGATCACACCCAGCAAAATCCAGGGATTACTCCTGGTTCTACACTCAGCAATCACTCCTGGTAGGCTCGGGGGACCATATGGGATGCTGGGATTTGAACCACCGTCTTCTGCATGCAAGGCAAATGCCTTGCCTCCATGCTATGTCTCCAGCCCCATCAAAGTTATCTTTTGCTGCCAAAAAACACACCAGGCCTAGACTGGTTTCTCCAAAATTGCCAACATCCTACAAAGCAGCAAATAAATCAGGAACTCCCTTCCAAGAGGAGAAAGAAAGTTCTCAAAGGGGGCCGGAGAGATAGCATGGAGGTAAGGCGTTTGCCTTTCATGCAGGAGGTCATCAGTTCGAGTCCCGGTGCCCCATATGGTCCCCCGTGCCTGCCAGGAGCAATTTCTGAGCCTGGAGCCAGGAATAACCCCTGAGCACTGCCGGTTGTGACCCAAAAAAACAAACAAACAAAACAAAAAACAAAAAACAAAAAAGAAATTTCTCAAAAAACTTGTCTCAAGGGGCTTGAGCCATAGCACAGTGGGTAGGACATTTGCATTGAAATGAGGCCAACCCAGGTTCAATCCACAGCATCCCATATGGTCCCTTGAGCCTGCCAGAAATGATTTCTGAGTGCAGAGCCAGGACTATCCCCTGAGCAAGGTAGGTGTGGCCAAAAAAAAAAAAAAAAAAACTAGTCTCAAGAACCAACCCCAACCTGCAAAGCCCAACTAACCCAGGGCAGCTGTGAGCATTGTGCAGGTCTATGCAGAGCCAACAGAGCCAAAATCAGGGTCCAGAACATTTGTCGGGGTTCAGGTACTTGAGGGCCAGCCTGTACTCAACTCCAAGGATGTAGCTGAAAGCAAAAAGGCAAAGCCAAGGAGAATTGCTCGGTGCCTTGGCAAGTGGGGGGTTCTGTGGGGGAAATTTCCCCAAATCCACTAGAAAGAAAAATCCAGAATCCAACCTAGAACCTGGCTGCACACACATACCTGCACCCAGGGCTCTGACGGCAAAGTCTCCATATCTGGGCTTTGGGAAAGGCAGTCCCAAGGGGTTGCAGTGGCCTATCAAGGAAGAACAGGATCAGGGCGCCTCCTATCTCGGGCTCTGAAGTTCCTTCCTCCTGGGTCATCGGTGGAGAATGAAATTAAGCATGATGTTTCTGGGGCTGACTTCGGTGAGCAGCAGCATGATCTGGGGAGATTCTCAAATCCCCTTCACCTCCAAAACCAGCAATCCCAAAAGCAGAGTCTGAAGGTTCAGGTCTCATTACCAGCAAGAGACTCTATGTATGGTAAGTGGGTAGGTGAGCCTGGAGGCCTGTCCATGCATGTATCCAAGAAACAATCATGCACCCAGAGACACAAAAGAGGGGAAGGTGTTAGCCTTCCATGAAGCTGACTTTGGTTCAATCACCAGCACTTATGTGTGGGGTATTCCTTTCCCCAAAGCCCTTACCTAAGATGCCTTTTGAGATGCTAATCCTACCTGGATGGTTAGACCGACTCTCACACCTG
The DNA here is from genome assembly GCF_024139225.1 of Suncus etruscus. Classification (NCBI taxonomy): domain Eukaryota; kingdom Metazoa; phylum Chordata; class Mammalia; order Eulipotyphla; family Soricidae; genus Suncus; species Suncus etruscus. Next base: position 19,962,957 of record NC_064852.1, on the reverse strand, counting down.
GGATAGATCTGTGGTTTTGAATAAAGAATAAAAAATGCTGGCTTAGGGGCCGGAGAGATAGCATGGAGGTAAGGCGTTTGCCTTTCATGCAGAAGAACGGTGGTTCGAATCCCAGCATCACATATGGTCCCCTGAGCCTGCCAGGAGCGATTTCTGAGGATTTCTGAGCATAGAGCCAGGAGTAACCCCTGAGAGCTGCCGGGTGTGACCCTCCCAAAAAAGGGGGGGCGGAGAGATAACATGGAGGTAAGGTGCTTGCCTTTCATGCAGAAAGACGGTGGTTCAAGTCCCAGTATCCCATATGGTCTCCTGTGCCAGGAGCAATTTCTGAGCAGAGAACCAGGAGAAACCCCTGAGCACTACTGGTTGTGACCAAAAACAAACAAACAAACAAACAAAAAATGCTGGCTTGGAGGGAGGGAAAAAAGAGAGAAAAACACAGGAAGCAACAAGGAAGCAGCAAGGGAGCAGCTGAGAGTAGAGAGCGAGAGGGAGCAGAAAGCTTAGCAAAAAAACATGTGTGGAAAAGCATATGGTGGACAGGGCCTTGGAATAAAGTGAGCTGACCTCAATGAAACCTTAACTCAAACCTTAACCTTGTGAATTCTTCCTCCACCACTACGTGCATAATCAGACCCCTGAGTCTGAAACGCAGTGCCTGAAGCGGCCTCACCCAACATGTAGACTTTATATTTTAATCAATACCTATGCACCCCTGAGTCCCACTGGAGGGACTCCCTAATGCAGAACCAGGTGTCAGCCCTGAGCAGTGACAGTAAACCAAAAAGAAAATTAAAAGAAAAATAAAACAATGAGAACTTAGAAAACTCCAATAACGTCAGGAAAATATGCAGACTATGCAATTAGAAGGCTGGACAGTGGAACAAAGAAACTTTTGGAAGTAACACAGGCTAGTGCCCAATCAATGCCCCAAAGCACAGAACACTCACAGCTTGGCAGCTAGGAGATCTCCCCAGACTGGCCAGCAGGAACCAGGGGCAATGTCGACCTGTTTTCACTGGAGGATGGAGGGAGGCTTCCTGGGAGCTCAAAAATCCCCCCAAAGCCTCGAGATAGGATCATAATCACACAGTTCTATGGAGAGCCAGGTCAGCCTAGTCTACCAGAACCTGGACCCTACTCAGCCATGAGTGCACCTGCCCCAGAAGACGAAGACAAAGACAAAGCCAGGGGCTTCATCCTGCAAGGGCTCTGCAGGGAACAGGTGGGTTTTGTTCACAAGACTTTTTCACCTGTGACAGGATGCACCTGACAGAATGCATTCACAGCATGTACCTTCTACATGGGAAAAATTTAGGTTTGTTTTGCTTTTGTTTTTATTTTATTTCCTACTGGTGCTTAGGGCTTACTCCTGGCTCTGTGCTCCAGGGAATCACTCCTGATAGTGCTCGAAGGGTGCCAGGGATCATGCCTAGGTGGGCCACGTGAAAGGCAAGCGCCCTCTCCACTGTACTATGGCTCCACCCCCACTTTGTGTGTGTGTATCTGTGTGTATATTGTTGCTATTGTTTTTTCATTTAGGTGAAATGTATTTAGTTTACAAACAGAGTTGTTTATGATTGAGTTTTATTCATACAGTGATAAAGTATCAAACACCCTTCACCAGTGCACATTTCCTGCCACCAATGTCTTCAGTTTCCTCTGCTATCCTCCCAGCCCTCCCCCATGCCTGCCTCTGGGGTAGATATATGTATTTAGTTTACAAACAGAGTTGTTTATGATTGAGTTTTATTCATACAGTGATAAAGTATCAAACACCCTTCACCAGTGCACATTTCCTGCCACCAATGTCTTCAGTTTCCTCTGCTATCCTCCCAGCCCTCCCCCATGCCTGCCTCTGGGGTAGATATATTTCTTCTATCTCTCTCTTTCTCTCTCTCCCTTTTTTCCCCTTTTAAGCACTGGTTTGCAATATTGTTACTGAAGTGTATACTGCATATCACTTTTTCTCCTTTCTGCATCCAGTTCTTTCTCCAGAGTGATCATTCCCAGCTCTCTTTGTCATAAGAGTCCCTTCTCTAGAGCCAGAGAGATGGCATGGAGGTAGGCATTTGCCTTGCATGCAGAAGGACGGTGGTTTGAATCCCAGCATCCCATATGGTCCCCTGAGCCTGCCAGAAGCGATTTCTGAGTGTAGAGCCAGGAGTAAACCCCCCCAAAAAAAAAATAATAATTAAGTTTCCCTTCTCTGCCCTAACTGTATTCCCTGGCTCTTTGTCGCTTCTTAAAATGAACTGGATCTCCTAATCCATATCTCTATTGCCTTCGGGTATTCTTACCAGACTGTCTTATTTTTATATCTCATAAATCAGTGTGATCATTCTATGTCTATTCTTCTCCCTCTGACTCATTTCACTCAGCATAATACTCTCCATGTACAAGCAAATTTCATTACTTCACTTTTTTCCTAACAGCTATGTTGTATTCCATTGTGTAATGGACCACTGTAAAATCATTCCACATGCTATATCTCCAACCCCAGGTGAACAAGTCTGAATGAGGATCAAGCATGAAACAATCCCAACCAGGTTGAGGATGAAACACTTGTAGTCTGGCAGTCTTCTACCTCACATGGAGAGCAAGCTTCCTGCCAAAACTGCCATTTTTACTGAGTACAGAGAATATCCCTGTGGGGCAATGAGGACAGTTAGCTCAGGCTACCCTGAGCCAGTCCCATTCAGGTATACAAGTAGAACAATCTCTGTTTTGAGGTAAATCAAGTTGCAAACAAACATATAAAGGAACCAGAGATGACCTTTGTTTTAGGTAAAATTAGATGTAATCTAACAGACCATAATTTCTTTATCCACTCATTTGTTCTTAAACATATGAGTTGTTTCCAGATTCTGGCCATTGTTAATAATGTTTCGATGAATATAGGAGGACATAGGGCTTTTCTGCACTATACTTGGGGGCTATTGGGGTATAGCCCCAGAAGCGGCATTGCTGGGTTATATGGAAGCTCAATTTCTAGTTGTTTTTTTTCTGGGGGGGGGCACACCCGGTGACGTTCAGAGGTTACTCCTGGCTATGGGCTCAGAAATTGCTCCTGGCTTGGGGGACCATATGGGATGCTGGGGGATTGAACTGAAGTCCATCCTTGGTCAGCTGCATGCAGGGCAAATGGCCTACCACTGCACTATCCCTCTGGCCACAATTTCTAGTTTTCTTAAGGAATATCCATATTGTTTTCCAGAAAAACTAGACCAGTTGTCATTCCCACCAGCAGTGAAAGAGAGTCCCTTTCACTCTGTATCCAAGCCAGCACTGTTTGTCTTGTCCTTTGTGATGTGTGCCAGTCTCTGAAGCGTGAGACGGGATATCATTGTTGTAGGTGAAATTCAAACACAGCTCTAACCTACCAACATCCACATCCTTCAAGGCAGGGAGGGGAGACTCTAGGGATGCTTGTAGGACATAGAGCCTATGGTCAGTGGGTGATCGATTAGTGAGTGACCCGTGGGTGATCAGTGAGTATCAGTAACTGGCCAGTGAGTGAGCAGTGACCATCCCACCAGGAGGTTCCCAGACCAGACTCTGAGGGGAACCAAGCTAAGGTCTCAAGCTCCTACAAAAAAACATCAGCTGAGACCACACCTCAACATGGTTCCAGAGTCAGCCTCCCCTCTCCGGAGCTGGATGGCAAAGGAGATCAGTTTACCCGGATGGGGGCAGCTGCAGGTCACTGGGACTGCAGGGTGGGGCTGAGAATCCAGTGGGCCTGAACTGAACCTGCTACAGGACCATCTGCCCTTGGCAGTGGCTGTCTTATGTGCCCCCCCCTCACAGGATGTGCTTAGACCTTAGACCTGAAGCCAGAAAACGTCCGCTGAGGTTTCACTTGCACCCATGAGCACCCATGAAGGAGCTGAGGCTCCTGCCCGCAGACCCCCTACCCAGGGCTAATGCAGGAAAGGACTGGCAGGGGGTACCGTGAGCTCACGCAGAGCCGCCCCAGGCATGTGAACCAGTATGACGCAAGGGCTCAGCGCCCTGCAGCACATTTGGGAGTGAGAAAAGCAAATCGCCAGGAACACATTCAGCGCCGTTCCATTAACATAACATTCAAACGCAGGCAAGTCAAAACAAGATATTTATAGGAAAACAGGCGCGTGGCAGAGGCAGCAAGGAAAACAAGAGCAAGGGGGACTCTGGAGGTGGGCTGGGTGGCGTGAGGGACTGGGAGGCCCCCCAGAGTGGACAGCATGACTGGGCAGGGGCGGGGCTGTGAGAGACCCTGCCCAGCACCACTGAGGCCCTGCCTCTGAGCCTGCCTTGAGGTTGCAGGTGACCCTGCAGGGCATCCTCTGATCTGGGGCATCCTTCTGTCCACCTCAGCCTTCTCCCTGGGGCAGGAGATCTCAAGTCCTGAACCGATTTCCTTGGTTTGCAAGGGGCACTTTGGCAAAGCCCTAGGCAGACCTGCTCCTTCTATTCTGGTCTTCCAGGCCAGGGGCATCCTTCATCTGCCCCAGAGAGAGGATGCAGGAAGGGCCCTGTGATTATGGAGCAAAATGAGGGTCCCCACCAGCTGTGCAAAGAATGGACATAGAAGAGAGCGGGCTGGCCACACACCCCCATCTCCCATAGGCCGAGAGTGTCAGGCCACCCCCAGCAGCCAATGGGGGTGCTGGGCCCTTGCACATAGGCATATGTGTTCATGCATATAGTCACTCGTGCATAAACATTTTCTTACACATTCATACAAGCACATATAGTTAACACTCCCATGCACTCATACTCATTCGTGCAGACTCACACACTCACACAAGCCACATGTGCACAAAATTACCCCCCCCCACCCCGTGCCTGAAATGATTTGCCCCTATGGAACAGGGCCCCAGACTCTCCACTCTGCACCCCATGAGGCTTATGGGGATGAAACTTGGGGACCAAGAAGGAGCCAGGCAGGAAAGCTACCCACGTAGGAGCAGGCAGATCCCCCCCAAACCACCAGCAAAGAAGCCTGAATTCCAGCCTGGTAGGCCCCAGTGTCCTCAGAGGCCCTCAGTATTCACCTCAAAAGCAGTCATAAGAGTAGTACCAGGAACATTTTAAGCCAAAATTCACACAAAACTAACTGGGAGGTGCCAAGAGGAAGATGTTTCTATGAAGATCGTGGGTGGTCATGCTCAGCCAGCTCTGGGGGAACCTGAGGTAAGAGGAAACCTATAAAGCTGGTGGAGGGGCAGAGGGGCAGCCCATCTCCCAGAGACACCCCCCCCCCCATCTAGACCTCAGTGTTTGGCCCAGCTCGGGAACCCCAGGACCTGCTCACCCCAATCCCAGCCCTGAGACCCACCAAGGCTCATCAAATCAGGAAAACAGGAGCTGGGGCTGGGGGTCTCTCAAAGCCCCAAATGCCTTCCAGGGACCACACCACTTCAGGACCATGGGTCTGGCCCAGCTCTGCCCTCTGTCCCAAGGGAGGGCCAGGCTCCCTACATACTGAGCTGGGAGGTATCAGGGCAGGTTTCCTGGAGTCTCCCCAGCCGTGTGGTCTGTCAGTTCAGATGCTAATATAAATTTGCTCAGCTGTGACAGACGCAGGCTCCCACCGGCAGCGAGAGGAAGAGGCGCCCGGCCCCTCAATTTCTTGCTGATAAAGCTAAATGCTCTGGGGGCGTCTGAGACTCCAGCGGGCTCTGCAGCAGAGGGAAGGGGGCTGGGGATGCAGAAAAGTTCAGTGTGACCTTGGTGGAGGCCCGGGCTTGAGGGTGGGACCTTCGATCCTGTTGTGACCTTGGGTCTGGTTGTGACCTTGGACCTGACCTTGGGGCAATACCCAGGTCAGTTGCTCTGTGGGAGTGATGGGAAGAAATAAAGGGAAAGAGGCCTGAAATGCTGTGGACATCGTGGGAGTGGGCTGCAAGGTGTAAGGGGACACAGGTAAGCAGAAAAGGTCCCAAAAAAGAATTCCAGAGCCACCAGTCCCCAGGAAGTAGAACCAGGCTTTAGAGTTTCAAGGTTGGGATTTTTTTGGCTTTATGTTTTTTGTTTTTGGGCCACACCCGGCAGCGCTCAGGGGTTACTCCTGTCTCTATGATCAGAAATCGCTCCTGGTAGGCTCAGGGAACCATATGAGATGCAGGAATTCGAACCGCCGTCCTTCTGCATGCAAGGCAAACACCCCACCTCCATGCTATCTCTCTGGCCCAAGAGATTGGGATTTTTTTAGGAATTCCTCCTGATTCTGAACTCAGGGATCATTCCTGGCAGTGCTCAGGCCACTATATGGGCAGCCAGGAACTTAATCCAGGTCTTCGATGTGTGAATTAAACACCTCTCCACTGTGGTATGGCCCCAGATCTCCAGCATCAGAGTTTGGTTTGGAAGTTTTTTGGGGGGATCACATTCAGCAGTGTGTAGGGCTAATTTCTGACTGCACTCAGGGATCACTCCTGGCAGAACTATATATAGGACCCCAAGGATCAAACCCGGGACAGCTATATACACGGTTCAAACATCCTCCTTGCTGCACTATCACTCCAATCCCCCAGAGTTAGAGTTTAGAAGGAGAACAGGCTCTGATCAGAGACTGGGTGTTCTGCAGCGCACACCCCCAGCACCTATGTGATTCTGGTAACCTTAGGACCCCTAGAAGACCCTGAGAGTCTCATAGGACCTGTGAGATTTTGGGGGTTCTAGAACCCCCAGACCTGGCCATGGGATACTCTCACCTGCTTTTCAAGGTCCTTTGCCCAATCTGTCACCTGAAACAGTGCAAGAGACCCACTCTCTCTGTGTCATTGGCACTCTCCCCTCTGTGCCTCAGGGTCTGGCCCTTCAGTGTAGTTCCCCACGAAGTCCCCAGGGCAGGAGAAATGAAGACAGTGTAGATGCCCCTGTGGCACCGGACATGAGACCTGCAGCGCCAAGATCCACACTCACCCCACAAGGCCACACGGGCGCAGGGCACATGCCACTCCAAACACACGTGGGGGTTGTGGGGGCTGGCCCTGGGCTTCACCTTCAGACAGTGCCCTTCGGGGGCCAGAGCCATGCCACACAGTCCTCTCAACAGGCAAATGGGTCCTGGGTCCAAAAGGTGAGGGGCTCAGAGGAGCTGATTTGTGACTTCTAAGAGCTTCGAGCAAAGTCCAGTTAGAGAGTGTCAACACACACTTGCATCTTCTTCACTATTTCCAGAACATTCTATCCTGCTCCCCTGTCGGTCTCCTCCATTCCAATCAAATCCTCCATCCTCTTGTACCCTGTCTGTGCTTCCCATCTGGGAACGCAGCTCAGCACAAAGGTAGGACTGCAAACTTCTACAACATGGAGAGATTGAAAAGGGGAGGGCGCTGGCCTTGTACACCTGGGTTCCATTTTTGAAACGACATGGGGTCCCTTGAGCTCCACCAGGAGGAATCCCTGAGCACAGAACCCAGGATGATGCCTTCAGCACAGCTGCGTTTTGGTCCCCAAAATAAAAAACATAAGGTAGTGAATGAAATGGCCACATTGAGAGGAGTTTTGTAGCCACTGAAACCAGAAATATAAAAAGGTACTTCCATTGGGCTGGAAAGATAGCATGGAGGTAGGGCGTTTGTCTTGCATGCAGGACAGTGGTTGGAATCCCAGCATCCCATATGGTCCCCCGAGTCTGCCAGGAGCGATTTCTGAGTGTAGAGCCAGGAGTACTCCCTGAGCACTATTGGGTGTGACCCAAAAACCAAACCAAACCAAAACAAAACAAAAACAAAAAACAAAAAAAGGTGCTTCCATGATTCATAGACTGCAAATCACAAACCTGACAAAGAGCCTGTGTGCCCCAGGACCTCCCACTTCCACCTTCTACACTCCTACACTCCAAGGGGCCCCCTCCTTTGGCTTGGCGAGCACTTGGGGCCTCTGCTGGCATTTCCTGTTTGCAAGAGGCAAATCCAATAGTTAGATGCTGGAAACTGAGCGTTCCAGGCCCTACCCAGACACAGCTGCGCTGCCCCCAAACAGGAAGGCAGGAAGACAGGACATTAAAATAAAATAAACGCCAGATAAATGCAGGCGCCTTTGCTTTAAAAATTCATAGGGACTCGCCTCCAGAACCATTTGTTTCGGCTTAACCAGGGCGCGTCACCCACTGTCCTCGAGTTCCGGGTGGCGTTAGGGCCCATATAAGCTCTCCAGGGCTACTGCAAGCAGTAAGGGCAGAACCCGAGCTCTGGCACAGGCTGAGGCACTTCGGCCTCAGTTTCCCCCTGGCTCCTCACCGCCTGTCCCTGCAGAAGGGACCTGGGGGGAACCCCTTGACTATGCTTGGGGCTCTGCAGGGCCAGAGACAAGATGTCATGGGAGCCCAGCCAGGAATGAGTCAATGAACAATGAGATTTGGGGATACACACCTTTAGAGCACTGAGGCCAAGCAGCAGGAAGGGTGGACAGTGGAACAGCAGTTGGGAGTGACCTTTGTGGGGGGGGTGGACACAGATTCCCAGGGAACCCCATGGCCAAGCTCAGCTGGGGGTTATCACCCTCCAGTAGCTCTCCAAGTCTATGTGTCTGGAAGGATCACAGAGGAAGATTTCTAGAAATCTGATTGTGAAGGAGCAGCTTAGTCACCACAGAAGACACCAGAAAGCCCCTAAAGATTCTGGAAGGAGGCCACTGGCTGCTGACCGGGAAATGGTGGAATCTGGGGGACTCAGGAGGGCCAAGAGAACTTCTAGGTAGCAATGTAACTGCTGCTTTATGGGCTCAGGATATGGGGTACCAGCTGAGGGGGACGGGGATGGAAATGGGGGATCCTAGGTAAAGGGGTGAAGAACAGAGATGGGATCCAGCCTCTAGTCCCACTCTGTGGGCTGCTCATACCCTCCTACAGCCCGGCCCTGGCACAGTGGATGAGCAGAGGGTCTCTATAGCTTTCTTGGTCCCCGCAGGGCTCTGTGCATGTCCCGAAAGTGTGGTGACTCCAGACTGACTCTGCAGAGATGTGCGGGGTCACCGTTCCCCCCTTCTAAAGTGGTCCCTGAGCGGACACCCACAGGCAGCTGCCAGGCTTGGTTTGAGAGGCCACAGCTTGGCCTACACACCACTCCCAGGCCTGCATGGCCCAATAAGCTGGCCTGCGCCCACCACAGATGGGGCTTTGCCGGCCCCAGCCTACAGGTTTCCCCCCAAACACAGGCTCGGGAGATGCTCACTAAAGCGCATGCATGTTCAGGCACACCTGGGCATGCACTGGCTTCAGGGCAATCTGTGCCACCTACCTGTGTGTTTGAGCATACAAGACATAGTTACATGCACATGCTTCTGTTGGGATATCTCCGTGACAGAAGCGTGTAGAAGTGTGTGCACAGAACACATAGGTGTGATTGCACATGTGTGAAAGCCACATTCTCATGTGTATATGTATGTGATATAGGTATTTTGTATACTAACACAAGCATGTTGTGAGCATGTGCTAGTGTACATGTGACTGCAGTGGTCTGTGCTCATACATTCCAGAGTAAAATGTGAACATGTATGCAAGAGTGATGTGTGTTCACGGGAACACCTGTATTTGCAGAGCATGCTCATTCCTGGCTCAGACCCATGCTCCGGAGTGAATAAAGCCAGGCTCTTGGTCCCGAATGCCTGGCACAGGTCCTCTTCCTCCTTGGTCCGGGTGAAGGTCACTGTGCCCCTCACTCTGAGGCCCCCCTGGGCCTCTCCAGGCCCTTCTGTCACCACTGGCAGCCTCCCTCTTCCCAGAGACTTGCACAATGCGGGCGTGAGGCGGTGCCACCTAGTGGGCACAATGAGAGCATGTACAAACGGGATGGGGTGCGGGCTAGGAGCCAGGTACAGTCTCCATGCACCCCTGTCCTGGACACCCCCAGCTGGCACCTGCACCCCGACTCATGACATAAAGCTGTATTCCCATCCCAGGATGCCCCTAGCAGGCACCTGCACCCCAGCCGGGAAGGCGTCCCTGCTGTGCGCTGTGAGCAGGCAGCAGAGAGGAGCAGGGTCCCTGCTTCATCCACAGACTCCCCCAGAGCAGCAGGCACATGGGCTTGCAACCACAGGACATTCCTCCGACATGTGTGTAAGTTTGACTGCAGGACACAGCACCTCTCATCTCTCATGTGCACAACCCAGCACTCAGCAGTTTCCAGGAGATAGGGAGATAGCACCTGCGGCCTAGGGGCTTGATGGGAAAGGGATGGACTGTGCTGGGTTCTAAAACCTGTGGGGTGAGGGGCTGAAGCAATACCACGCTAGGGAGGGTGTTTGCCTTGCACCTGGCCAACACAGGTCCGATCCTGGCATCCCATATGGTGCCCTGAGCATGCCAGGAATAATCTCAGAGTGTAGAGTCGGGAGTAGTCCCTGAGCACCACTGGGTGTGGCCACAAAACAAAAAAAAGGGGTTGAAGAAATAGCACAGTGGTAGGGTATTTGCCTTGCATGCGGCCAACTCAGGATGGACCTGGATTTGATTCCTTGCATCCCATATTACCCCCTGAGCCTGCCAGGAGTGACTTCTGAGCACAGAGCCAGGAATAACCCCTGAGTGTCTCCAGGTGTGCCTCCCCCCAGAAAAAAACAAAACAACAACAAAACCGAAATGTTGATGAGTCCTACCCTCAGATCCAAACCCAGAACCTGTTATCTCAGAACTGCCTGAACGGGGCAGGTGAGTATTTTACCTGAACCGTCAGGTAGAGAATCTGGAAGCTGCCAAAGGGTGTGGGGAGAATTCTCCTGTCTGCCAGGCCTGCTCTGGACTGTCATGTTTGTGTGGTCACATGTGTACATAGTTGTACCTGTATGCTCATGTGTGTAGTGTCATACATGAACACAAGTGCAGTCATGCCTTTACTGTGGACTTGTGTGAAAATGTAGCTACATTATGTGCATGTGTGTATGGCTGTGCATGTTCATTGTGTTGTCATTCCTGAACATGCTTGTTCATACATGCACAGTGAACTGTCGATCCTGCAACACCATCATGGTGTACAGTAAAATGTTGTTCCTGTACTGCTTGATCATCTGTGCATATGTGTGGTCAAGTGTATGGCAGTTGGATTTGGACATGCCCCTTGGATACCCCACTGTAATGACTTTGAACCTGAAGACACCCTTGGCCAGCCCCTTGTCATGCTGGGTACAAAAGAAAAAACTTGGACCTTTGTGGGGGGCCCAGAATAGTGAGTGGGCCTGCTGGGCTGCAGGGGTCCAGAGATAAAACATCAGAGAAATGCTGCCTACTTTACATATATTTGCTTTTCTTTCTTCTTTGAACTCGGGCTTCTCCCTGCCACCTCTGGCAGGTGAATTTCCATTTCTCTCTCTCTCTCTCTCTCTCTCTCTCTCTCTCTCTCTCTCTCTCTCTCTCTCTCTCTCTCTCTCTCAGAAACCCCTTCGTGGAGGCAGACTTCAGATACCAGGAGGAATAAAAAGTACACTTAGTGGGGCCAGCGAGGTGGCGCTAGAGGTAAGGTGTCTGCCTTGCAAGCGCTAGCCAAGGAAGGACGATGGTTCTATCCCCCGGCGTCCCATATAATACCCCCAAGCCAGGGGCAATTTCTGAGCACTTAGCCAGGAGTAACCCCTGAGCATCAAATGGGTGTGGCCGGGAAAAAAAAAGTATACTTTGTGTACTTCTCTTCTCTTCTTTTTTTTTTATTTTTTATTTTTGGGCCACACCCAGTAATGCTCAGGGGTTACTCCTGGCTATGTGCTCAGAAGTTGCTCCTGGCTTGGGGGACCATATGGGACACCGGGGGATCGAACCTCGGTCCGTCCAAGGCTAGCACAGGCAAGGCAGGCACCTTACCTTTAGCGCCACCGCCCGGCCCCTTCTCTTCTCTTCTCTTCTCTTCTCTTCTCTTCTCTTCTCTTCTCTTCTCTTCTCTTCTCTTCTCTTCTCTTCTCTTCTCTTCTCTTCTCTTCTCTTCTCTTCTCTGTGTGTGTCTCTCTCCCTCTCTGTCTTTCTGTCTCTTTCTCTCAGTCCCAGGCTGGTAGTTGCTACATATTTTTGTCCCTGGGTGGGCTCAGGGCCCCACTCGGCAGCCAGGCTCACAGCTCCTGAGATCCTTGCAGCTCTGCAGCCCTGGCAACCTTGGGCCACTGCAGTTATGGATGCACACTGTGCCATCACTCCCTGAGGTGCGTATGTGTTCAGCTTTATGTGCTGTCATAGTGCACTGTGTGTCTCCTGTGTGCCCGTGTGTTGGTGTGTGGTGTAGACATATTGCTTATGGACATGGTCTGCTCTTATGTGGGCTAATGCCCACACACAAGCACAGCCATTACATACATGTCACTTATCTGTAAGGGATAGTACACTTGCCCGTGCCTCTGTGAGCATGCCTTTGCACTGTGTACCATGTAGAGCACTGTGCCTTCAGGCATGTGCACATGCTGTGTACACACTTCATGTCATATGTGGGTATGTACACACGTTTGTGTGTGTCTCTTATGGAGGTTGTCTTCAACATTGCGCTTCATGTGTGTTTGTGTATAGGCGTGCTTAAGTGTGCGTGTGTATCTTGCCTTGAGAACATGGGTGCATGCAGATTGCCTGCGTAAACATGTGCTTATGCGTGCCTGCATTTCTGTAGAAACATTGCTCTACCCTCAGCCTCATTCAATCACAAAGTGACACAAATCCAAAGACTCAACCACCCCATCTCACCTCTTACTCTGCACCCACCCATCCCTGCACCCCATTCTGGGATGCCTGGGCTGATCCTCAGTCCTCTGGGCCTTGGCATCACCTCCAGCCCCTGCCTGCTGGGGACCTTGGCTCATCTCTAGCCACTCTAGTGGCTTCAGCTTCAGATTGCCCCTGACCAGCTCCCAGGTCTGCACAGCGAGACTCTCACCCCAAAGCTTGATCCAGATGGTGCCCCAAGAAAGGGCTAGAGGGGCCAAGTGGGGTCAACCCTGAGCTGAAAATTGCCCACAGTGAAACAGAGGCCCCTGTCAGGATAGACTGACAGGCTGCACATAGGCTCATGCCGAGATGGGTCCAGGTGTACCCGTGGGCACCACCCCTGAAGCCCAGGACCACCCCATTTCCTTGGCCCCCTAATGAACCCCCCCAGGCTGTGTGGGCAAAATCATGTCAGGGGAGAAGGAGCAACTGGAAGAGCAAGCAAACAGGGGGCTGGTCTGCCTTTGGCCTGCATCTGCCAGCCTTGCCCAGCTACCCGATAATAGTCTATAACCCCCACAGCAGGTTTGGGTGATCCCAAACTGGGCCCTCAGCTTCTTGCCGAGAGGCCTCTGGAGGAGCGGCCAGCCAGTGCCTGATCCCAGGCTGGCTTCCTGGGGTGTCCATTCCCCCCACTCTGGCATAAGGAAAGGGCACAACCACCCTCACCCACACCCACCAGCTCCAGCTGTTCCTGCAGCTGCACCAGAGAAATGCTGATGCCCACAGTCCTCGTTTAAGAAGTACAAAAGGTCGTTGTAAGGATAATGATCATTATAAAAGGTCATTCTCTAATAGGAAGAGAGAATTCAGATGGGCCTGGGGCTGGGATCAGGCTTTGGTATGCAGGAGGACGGGAGCTCAGAAGTTAGGGTGCAGCTGGGCTCCCCCTGCTGCGATCTGACCCCCAACACACAGCGCCATGACCCCAAGTTTGCTGGAGAGCCAGAGCCCCCTCCCCCCACAAACACACACAGCTGCTCGACCATAAAGCAAAACCTGACTTTGAAATAGTCCTTCCTGTGCCAGGCTCCCCGGACATAAATTTAAATAAAATGGTAATTTAAATGCTTGCGACAAGGAGGAGGTGTCCAGGGGCTGACTGTGGGCTGCAGGGGGGGGAGAAATGCCGCCCTAGACCCATCACCGGGCATGGAGCCAGGAAGAGCAGCAAAGGGCAGTCCTGCTGTTGAACACTCAGGGACTCAGCTTAGGGGGGCCCAAGTCATGGCTGCAACATCGAGAAAGAGGCACCCGGTGTCTGAGTTCTCCTGCTTCCCCAAGACTCATAGGATCCACACAGCCTCACCAGAGTCCATGGAACTTCCCTGGATTGGGCACTAAGCATTCTGACCCAGATTGGAGCTTGCTCCACTTTTTGAACCCAGGCCTGCAGCTTCCCTGGTTCACATGGTGGGTTTGGACCTCTCCAAAACTGCTCAAGAAGCTGGTCAAGGCAATGACCACTGGCCCGAGACAAAGCCCAGACAGAGCAGGAAGTGGAGTTGGAAGGGCTTTGCAGGCAATGGCTGGGGTGAGGGTCTGCATGCCAGGGCATGGGGAATGAAGGCACCCTCTCTCTTGCCAGCCTGGCCCATGGGGGGAGCACCACAGTTGCTCTCTTGCCTCACCCCAGCAGCAGCGGCTCCTGCCACCATCCTTAGAGACTTCCCTTCCTCAGGATACCCCACTTCTGTCTGGGCCCCATCAATCGCCCAGACTAAGAGCCCCCCTACTTCCCCTAAAGCACTTGGAAAAATGGGGGCTGAGTCTCCAGCTCCACCCCAGGCCCTCCTTTCATTACATCCAGACACCAGCCTGGAGCTGTACCTGCCTCACCCTTCCTTGCCTGCCGACCTCGCCTAGTCCCCAGAGCCCCCTTTTCCCTACCTGTGCCCTCCTCTCACCCTCTGCCTGCCCCTACCTGCCAGTCATAGGGGACCTGGGTCAGGGCAGAAGACCTGCTTTTCTGAGACTCTTTGCTTCCTCTGGGCCAGAGACAGTATCCCGAGAAGGATAGGATTAGGGGGCACAGCAGTGACCTCAGTAACTAGAATTAAACTGAGCAGGCCAGGGGTGGGGGGTTAGAGACAGCAGGCACTACCCAAGGAGCCTCTGAGCAGGCAAAGACAAACTGAGAACTGGAGAAGCAGTGGCCAGTCCCCAAGCTCATCTGCAGGAAATGCTCAGAGCAGAGACAAGTACAGGGAAGTGCTCAGAGCAGACAAGAACAGTGATAAGTGCTCAAAGCACAGACACAGCACAGGGAAGTGCAGCCTTCTCTGAGGACCAGAGACTCAGAAACAGCGTGGCCCAGAGGGTGGGGTGAGAGCCAAACCTGCCCAGATGGTGAAAAACAGGGAATGCAGCCCTCTTCAGGCTCCTCCCTGGGGAGGTTCATAGAAATGAGGAGGAAAGAGATTTAGCTGGAGAAAAGCAACGACAATGGCTCAATTTGGGATCAATGCACAGAGTCTTGGGTCCTGCACCCTGACAGCCCTCGCTCCCCCATCCCGACTCTCTCTGCTCTGCTGAATTGGCCAAAAGGGAGTCTCCTCAGGCACTCGGGAAACATGGACCCCACACAGGGGAGCACCTAAGAAAGAGCCGTGGCCTCCAGGGGAGGAGAGAACAGAGGTGGGGACTACAGAAGTCAGGGTGGAAGCAAGCTAGCACTGGGGCAGGATGGAGGTGGGAAGGGCAGCTAGTGCTGCTCCTGTAACATCGGGGTGGGGAGGTGTCTCTGAGACACAGGAAGTGGAGGCTCCTGACCCCGGCCCAGGAGGTCACAGTGGCAAAAGAGGCCACTCTCAGCCTGAATCTTTTCACTAGAAAAGTGGAGGGGGGGGGGGGCCAAGAGATAGCACAGCGGTGTTTGCCTTGCAAGCAGCTGATGCAGGACCTAAGGTGGTTGGGTCGAATCCCAGTGTCCCATATGGTCCCCCGTGCCTGCCAGGAGCTATTTCTGAGCAGATAGCCAGGAGTAACCCCTGAGCACCACCAGGTGTGGCCCAAAAACAACAACGACAACAACAACAAAATAAAGTGGAGTGGGGTGGGGCTTGAGTCTGGAGATCCCTGGAGACATGTCAGTGCAAGGCCTCTGGCACCCCATGGCCATGATCAGGGGCAGTAGCTCGCCCAGTCCCCAGTCGTGTCCTAGCTCCAGGCCCACTCAGAGTGTTGGCAAGTCTGGGGGTGGGGGACTGCGTGGAAAATGCGGGGAGCAGACACAGCCCCTGGCAAGCAACGCCCTCACCCGATTCCACCATCTCCCCTACTCCCTGCCTTCCCCCTCTCCAATTTTCCAGTTCGAAACATCTAAAGGAGGAGGCTGGTCCACCCCCTGGTTGTTCAGAAAAGGGGACACAGAGAAATGCCCCAACTCTGAGCTTCCGGCTCCCCACCCCCGTCACTTCTGAACAGCAGGACCTGGGGGCCTCCATTCCACCAATCAAGGCTGCAGCGGAACCGGCTGGGGACGTCACACTGGGAAATAGATTAATAAACCATTATGATAAGCAAGCTGATTATTAGCATGAAAATGAGGCTGGGCGCTAATTGGAGCCATCCAGCAAAATGTCAGCTGCGGAGATGAAATATTCATCCCAAACCTGGGCGGCTGGGGTGCTGGGGGCCACCCTTCACCGGGGACAGCGGGGACAGCCTCCAGAGAGGCCTGGGACTCTGGCCTGGAACTCAGGTCTCTGCCAAGACCAATGACAGCCTGGAGCAGTACACACAGCTGAGTGGGGGTCTCAGGTCCAACTATCTGTCCTTCCCCACTGTCATACAAATGGACACGCCAGGACACAGAGCGAGCGAATGATCCAAGACTCATTTGTGTCTGGCTCAGGAGATTGGGCTGTGCTGAGGCCCCCCCACACACACACACAGGCAGAGTGCAGAGGTGGGCTGCAGGCTCCAGTGACCCTGGGGGAGTGACCAAGGTCTGTGACCAGTGGAATAACCCAGCACCAGTGACAGGGAAGTGGGGTGACTCCAGCGACTGCTGCCCTAAGCCTGCTGAGCACAGGTTGGCCCTGGGTGGGGGAGGGCTCAATTTCTGAGATGCTCCCCTACCTCGGTAAATATTAACAGCCTCTCCCCACAACCCCTGTTGTCATGGCAACTCCCCCCTGAAAGCACCCCCAAGCCCCTCAACAGAAGCCCAGTTTCCGCCAACACCGACAATCAAAACAAGCTGCCCCATATCACAGCACATGTAAATCAAGGTAAATTAAAAATTCTTGGCTTTGAAGAACTTATCAAAGACTGAAGCAGCCTAAGATCCGGCTGCCCTGGTGAGACTCCGTGGTGACCCGCTGTGCCCGCCTTGGCATCCTGTGCCATCTGCCTTCCTGCAGAGCAGCCCCGCAGAAACAGGGGGGGGTCAAGTGTGGACATCCCATCTCCACTGGCTCTGAGCTTGGCAATCCTGTAGGCAACAGCAAACTCCACATTACCGAAAGCCTAAAAGCCAGAGGCAACATCCTCAGAGAGAGCATAGGCAAAGTGGGGACGGGGGGGGGGTGGGGGGGGGTGGGGGGGGTGGGGTAATCCCATGTTCCTTTATGACACAGGACCTGGAAAACAGGCTTCCCCTGGGGAAGAAGCACTGGGCCTGTGGGAACGGAGGAATGTGCTTAATTTGCTATTATTTTGGGGCATATATAAGTCATGCATGATGGTCAGGGGTTAGGGTACACTGCCTTGGGCAACAGTGGATCTGATACTCTGAGTGGAACACACATTCTTGCCCAATCACAAGCTCATGGGGGAACCCCCAGCTGTACACACAGTGGAGGCTTGTTGTATTATTTATTAATAATAGAGTCCTAGTGGTGGATGGTGGATGGTGGATGGTGAGGCCTTTCTCGGCCTGGCCTGGCGCCTGCAGCCCCTTCGGCCCACGCGTCTGTAGGTGCAGGGTGATGGTGAAGAAATGATCCACAGCAGTCAGGTGAAGTTTCAGGAGGTATCTAGCTTTATTCCAAGGCCCTTACCGCCATGTGCATATTCCTCTCATGGCCTCTAAGCTAAGCAGCCTTCTTCCTGCTGCTCTGCAAGCACCCTTCTTGTGTCTCATCTCTCTCTTTGCTGCATCTGTCTCTCTCCTCCCGCTCATGCAACCTCTTTATTACCAACCACAGACCCCTCCCAGCTGTGGGAGGGCCTCATCATCCAGGTGAGATAGGCAGGAAGTTGGGGGGAGAGTACTAGTGGTTTATAGGTACCAGAGGGTATATGGAGATCTGTTAAAAGATTTGGGGCTGGGGCCGGAGAGATAGCATGGAGGGTAAGGCGTTTGCCTTTCATGCAGAAGGTCATTGGTTCAAATCCCGGAGTCCCCTATGGTCCCCCGAGCCTGCCAGGAGCGATATTCTGAGCATAGAGCCAGGAGTAACCCCTGAGCGATGCCGGGTGTGACCCAAAAAAACAAAAAAACAAACAAAAAAAAAAAGATTTGGGGCTGGAGCGATAGCACAGCGGGAAGGGTGTTCGTCTTGCATGTAGCTGACCTGGGTTCAATTTCTGCTATCCTGTAGAGTGCACCAAGCCTGCCAGGAGTAATTTCTGAGCACAGAGCCATGAGTAACCTCTGAACATTGCCAGGTCTGACACCCTCCAAAAAAGACTCACTGTAAAATACTTGTGTGCTCACACCTACGGCCCTGCCCAGTGCCTCTTTCAGGACACACACTAAGTCCCAGGCAGTGGGGCTGATGCGCAGGAGCCCTTAGCCTTGTTATCATGGGTTTGGGACTGGCCAGTGCTGCCCAGCAGCTCCATAAACTGCTGCAGGGAGGCCTGGCCCAGATCTGGGACACTTTTTGGGTGAGAAGAAGGGTCACGACCCTGCAGAAGGATGGTCAATCCACCTGCACCCCCCGTCTCCCTCTGAATACCGAAGAATCAGGGTTTCTTCCTAACATGGGGTGGAGGCAGGGTACTCCACTTTCTTCCATCTCACAGTGATCTGCTTTCTCTGCTGCCACCTGTGGACAATCTGAGGTATCACTTTGGGGGTGACAGCAGCGGTTGGATGGGACAGTGAAGAGCTGAAGGCATAGAGGGTCCCAAAAGGCAAATACCCAAAATGAGGTGTGCAGGTGGAGGCCCCAGCTCAGGGTGCCTTTGGACCTCCATGTTGGAAGAATGAGCATGGTCTCATCACAAGTTCTAGCCCCCTGGATTGTGTTGGAAGCCAGGAGGGGAAAACCCCTAGAATTGGGCAGTCTTCTCTGATCGTCTGGTCCCCAGGGACACACAGGGCACTGCTGGATGAGACCCAGGGCCAAGGCAGTGGCAGCACCAGCACCCTTAGTCTGCACATTATTTCCTGCTAATCAGCACCCCCAAGGCCTCCAGAGAGGCCATTGGACCCCACCAGCTGCTTGGAGGAGCCATTCCTGGTTTTGGGGCATGCTTGGCTGGCTTGGGAATTTTCGGCATCCGTGGAGATGACAGTCCCATCTGCTTCCTTCCGAGAGAAGGAGTTGCATATGGAGCTGCAGTCATGTAAAATGGGTGGGCCCGCTAGGGTGGAAACAGCCCCACCCCAAGGAAAGGTAATCTAGGGACGCTGCACCTGCCAATCAGCCAGGCTTAAAGGGCTCCCTCTGTGCCACCTTGTCCAAGAAAGAGGAGGCCTTTGCTGGCCCCTCAGGGGGTGGTGGTGGTGGGGTGGTCCAGGAAATCCCCTTTCTGCCCATGCCAGAGGCCTGTTCCTCAAACCAGTGTTCTTCCTCTCAGACATCAACAGGTGAGGTTTGTCTGGACAACGTGGGGCCTGGCCCCCACATGGTCCTTACTGAAAGAAGCCAGTATTCACTGACACAGCGAGAATACACTCACTGAGGTCCACACTAGCTGAGGTCTACAATCACTGAGGTTACACTATTGAAGGTCTAGACACAATGAGGTCTACACTCGCTGAGGTCTAGACACACTGAGGTCTAAACTCGCTGAGATCGACATTCACTGAGGTCTACACTCACTGAGTCTATACTCGCTGAAGTCTGCACTCATTAAATCTAGACTTTCCATACTATTCAGCTGAGCTCCCTTGCCCCCAGACAGACTTCATAGCTTGTAGGGGATCCCTCTGCCTCCTGTCAGATTGTGGACATAGGCTGAGACAGCCACTACCTGTCACCTTTTGGTCACTCCAGAGAGATCTACACCCCTTCTGCTTTTTAAAATTTTTTATTGTTTTGAGGCTATACAGGGTGTGCTCAGAGCTGACTCTTGGCTCTGCATTTCTGAATTATGCCTAGTGAATTGGGGTAATCTTCTGGGATGCTGGAGATTGAACCCTGGTTACTCATATGCAAGGCAAGTACCATCCCTGCAGTTCCATCTCCCAGCCCCCAATTCCTTCCTAATGACAAGTGTTGAGCACAGCCAACTGTGGGGTGCATGTGCCTCAGACAGCCCACCACCACAGCAGGCCCAGGGGAGCCCCGCAGCATATATTTGCCCCCCTGCACACACGGATGTGTGCTCCCCACCTGGAGGTGCTCTTCCACCACATGCTGAAAGCAGCTGTTGGCTTTGCTGCTGTTTCTGCATCTGGCGCCCAACTGTGGGAACCATGAGGGACAGATTGACATGAGGACCAGGGCACCGTAGAGAGTCTCTCCAGAAACCATGCAGGCAGCTGTGGCTCCTTGGCAGTGGCTGTGACACTGCTGGAGATTTGGGGATTCCCAGAGGTCACTGGGGGTGGGGGGTGTCTGCATAATGAAAGAAAATATCAGAGAAAAGCACCCAGATCTTGGGTCTGGCCACCACCACCACATACATTCTGAAATGGGGGTCCTGGGAAGGCCGAAGATCTCTGAGCCCAGAAGAGTTTTGTTTTGTTTGTTTTGGTTTTGGGGCCACACCGGGCTGCGTTCAGGGATTACTCCCAGCTCTGCGCTCATAAATTACTCCTGGCAGGCTTAGGAGACTGTATGGGATGCCGAGGATCAAACCTGGGTCTATCTCAGGATGGCTGTGTGCAGGGCAAATGCTCTACCTGCTGTGCTATTACATCGGCCCCGGGATTGGTCTCTAACTCTACCTGTTCTCCACCCCAGAATGTGGTTTTTAGCTTCCCTCTGGTCCCAGGAAAATTTTGCTTTTGGTTTTGGTTTTTCTATGACTGAGCTATCTGCTTCTTAGGAGAGGAAGGCTTGTGTGTGTAAGTTCCTGAACCTGTTCTATCCCTTTAACCATCTGGATTATTTCCTGCGTTGGCGTTTGCTTCCAGACCCAAGTCCCTCCAAAACCCCGGGATTGGAGCATGAGGCTTCTGCTACAGCCTTACCTCCACTCTGCAAGGTGCCCAAGTGGTCCCACAGGCCTCATCCAGCCACAGTCACAGGCAAGGACTCCACCACTCTCCTGCCAACCAGCCCTACCAACCCCGAGGACCCATTTCATGAATGAGGGATCAGCTCACTCAGGATCTGCCCAGTTCTGGGAGGGGGGTTGGCACACACCTAGCACAGCTGCCCTGGAATCAAAGACCAGTCAGTACTGACAAGATGGGGTTTAATAACCAATGCCTGCAAGAATTCCCAGGCAGGAAGGAGAGCCCCCCTCAACACAGCCATCACTTCATTCTAAGAGTCTCTACTTCTCCATGGGCCTGTGGGCACCCTGCTGGGTTATGCTTCCCCAAGGGCAGCTGTGGGCATGACAACCCCATGTCATGACTGCCCCCCTCCCACTTCCTTAAGAACAGCAAGGTCCAGGGTTTGGGCCAGCTCCAAGACCTCCAAGTGGGCAAAAATAGGGCATCAGGGCTCTGGGAAGAGGCACAGGCATAGTGCAGATCAGGGGTCAGGATACCTTTAGCTCCCTAAAGATGCAAAGAGGGTCTCTGGGCTCTCCCTCCCCACATCCTGGGTTCTCTTTTCTAGAAATGGAAGCAGCACCCCACCAGAATGAAGGTATGTCCCCCTGTGGCTGGCACAACATGGAGAGGGAGGGTCTTTCTTCTGCTCCCTCACACATGGGGGTCCCGAGACAGAAAGGAAAGGAGTAAGGGCCGAGTCTCAGGCACTGGGAAATAGAGGGGTTTCCAGAGTTTGAGATACTCCCAGGAGAAACTATGACCCTAACACTAGAAGCAGTAAGTCCTGGAGGGACCCTCCAGATGGACCTGAGTGCCAAGTACTGAACCTGTGAATCCAGTACTGAATTCAGCAGCCATGGTCAGCCAGTCCCTCACTACTGCCCTAATATGTCCAATTTCAAGATATGTATGTATTTAAGTTATAAGAGCTTTTGGGGGGGGGGCTAAAGAGATAGTACAGTAGGGAAGGTGCTTGCCTTGCCCACGACTGACCCTGGTTTAATACCCATATTTACCCATATGGTCCCCCTGAGCCTGCCAAAAGTGATTCCTGAACTCAAAGCCAAGAAGTAACCCTGAGCATTTGTCACAAAACCAAAACCAAAGTTGTTGGGGGCTGGAGAGATAGCACAGAGGGGAGGGTGTTTGCCTTGCATGTGGCTGACCTGGGTTCAATCCTCAGGATCTCATAGAATTCCTCTGAGCCCATGAGTCAGCCCTGAGCCCTGAGTGAGGCCCAAAAACAAAAATTTCAAAATTAAAAAGTTGCTGGATAGGACCCAGAGAGATAGCACAGCGGTGTTTGCCTTGCAAGCAGCCGATCCAGGACCTAAGGTGGTTGGTTCGAATCCCAGTGTCCCATATGGTCCCCCGTGCCTGTCAGGAGCTATTTCCGAGCAGACAGCCAGGAGTAACCCCTGAGCACCGCTGGGTATGACAAAAAAAAAAAAAAAGTTGCTGGATAAACACCTAAAGCCTTGGCCAGGGATGAGAAGGGTTGTGCTCTGTCCCGTATCCTCCTGATCAGATCTTCAGGGCCAAGGTGGGCCTGCAGGATGGGCAGCCAGAAAATGGACCCTGACTCCAAACAGTTCGGGAATGAGGGTCTTCTGCTCAGCACCATTCCCTGCGTGGTGCCTCTCCTATGCAGCTCCACCAGCTCCTGCATTTATGATAGTGACAGCAATGACTAGGGAGGGTGTGTGTGTGTGTGTGTGTGTGTGTGTGTGTGTGTGTGTGTGTGTGTGTGTGTGTGTGTGTGTGTGTGTGTGTGTGTCAGTGTGGTCACATGCAGGGCTGAGTCCCACCAGCTGGTCTCAGGGTTCTAGGAAGTTTCTGAGCCACGGACCCCACTGGGGGCCAAGCTTAGACAGAACTTGTCAAAGGGAGCTTGGACAAGGCCCCCATGGAAAGTGGAGGGGTCAGGCAGAAATGAGGGGTGCTAAAAAAAAAGAAATGAGGGGTGCTGCCAGCAGCTGAGCCCCATCAACTCCTCCCAGGATCAGGCCCCCAGGACTCACCAGCCCTGTGCCACCTCCTGTTTTGCTCCCTTTCCAGGTAATAGATGGGTCTCTGGCTTGGGCCTAGGGTACCCCCATTCTCTGAGCTTCACTTGGGAGCCCTCCCTGCATGGCTGCCCAGGACCAAGGCCCCAGGCAAGCCCTGACTCCTGCCTGCAGCGCCTGGAGCTGCTCCCAGAAGTAATTTCTGTGAAATGAGGACAGGGGAGGCCTCATTATTTCAGACACCACTAATTAGGGGGCTGTGATCGGCTGTCTAGAAAAGGCACAAATTAACCACCAGGAGCGAGGGGAGGCGGCTAGCTTGGACGAGGGTCCTCAGTGTCAGCAACTCTGCACTGGACCCCCAGGGGGGTGTCCTGCTTGTGCCTTTTAAAAGAAGAGGCGCAGCCCGAGAGCAGAGAGGAAGGGAGGGTATGGCTGGGGGATGGGGTGAGGATGCAGGTAGGGTAGATCAGGGATCCTAAGATCCTTTGCAGGGTGCTCAGGGCTTGATGGGAAGCAGCTCCAGTGTGTCACACACACACACTGAGCCCCCCACAACTTCTCTGCACTGGGCAGTGCAGGAGAGAAGGCGGCAGATATGTGGAGGCCCCGTGCAATGTGGTACTGCTGGGTTCTGCACCTCCAGGTTCTGGTGTGTCCCATGGGTCCGGAGACCCAGCACAGCCTCCTGGTGTCCCCCTCCCAGGCCATGCCCCTACCCTCATAACAGGCCCCGAAGCTAGGGTGTCCCTCCTCATTCATATTGTGTCTGCAACTGGGAGTGACCCAGACCCATGAGAGTGCCACTTCCTCCTGGCTTCACAGCTTTCCTCCAGGGCCCAGCTTTGCCAGCTCACTGCCTACCTGCTGCCCAGGTCAGGATGCAGGAAGACAGCGCCTGAGTGGGAACAAGAGGGGCCTGAGCCAGGGGATCTGGATCATCTGACTTCTCCAGGTACCCCCCCATGTATCTGTGGGGGCAGGGAGATGCCCTGTATCCCCATCTGCCAGGACCAACTTCTCTTTTTTCTGGCCCACAGGCCACCCTGTTCCCCTTGTGCCCTCATTCAGTCATTCCTGTAGGTCTTGCTCTATAATTAGAATTATTCTTCTCCCCCCAAATAAAACTCAGCAGCGGGCCTGGCATGAATTCCCCTGCAATGTGGGTGATTAGCTACGGGAAGTGGGACATGCTGGACCCTCTCTGCTCCTGCCTCTGCTGCAGTCTCAAGTTGAACCTCCTTCAATTCAACGGAGTCATGCCAGGGCCCATAAGAATGTCATATACCTGGCACAGGCCTCAGAAGAATGGGCATCCTCCATTCACACCGGAACCAGGCAAGCTATTTCCGAAACAGCCAAGGTCTTTTATAGCAACAGCTGGAAGCAGTCCTCTACCAGGAAAGACACTACCAAGGGTCTGACATCGACCCCCTAAAAATAGACTTCCGTTTACACTGAGAAGACTTGACAACATCAATGACCTGCTCTACAGGACATGGTTCTCTCTAGTGCCACTTAAGTGTGAGGTGAAACGAGAGCATGCTCTGCACCATCCTGACTGCAATATGGGATATGCAGACTCCAGGATCTTTAATACAGAAGCATGATACCAACAACAGAGACTATGTGAGGAATGGAGGTGTATTGCCACTACAGACGATGACTTGATTTGGACAAACTAGTTTGCCTGGAGCCTAGAGTCAGTCCTGTGCCAGGAAACTTCAGGGGTAGGGTCTCCTTGTATTTAGACCATAATTTGTCTTCCCATGTCCCTTATGTTTTGGTGGGCCTATGCAAACAAATGCCACTTTAATACCGTTTTTTACTAAGTTCCCTTGACGCTAATCCTTAAGAAAATTAACCCACTAAAACTTTTGAGGTTAACTTAAACTAGTAAGCATGTGCATGGAACTAGAGAAATGTACTTTGCCCTCAATGTTTAAGGAGTTACATAAGTCTAATGTCTTTAGATTATATTGTCTGCTGCTAAGAAATAGTATGTACTACAACTGGGGATTTGAGGGACAAAGTAATAGTATTGTACATGGGTTTAGTTTTGTTTTTCTTAATGTTCTTTGGCTGAAAGTTCAAGGCTGGGATATCATCGATGGGAATACCGTGAATTTTGTTTATGGGTGATTGGGCTTCCACTGTAACTTTACCCTGTCCTCTTTCTTTGCATCTTTGTTGTCATAATTAAAATAAAAATAATAATAATAAAAAAAAAAGAATGTCATATAAGGGATACATGTGGGCCACGAGCCATAGATAGTGGACCCCTGCTCTAGATTACAGTTAAGTCTAGAATCTGGAGTTCGAGGGTGAACTGAGGCTCTGAAGGTCAAAGGTGAGTCCAAAGGGGTCCCTACACACTGGTAGCCAGCAACTCTCCAACCACAGGGGCAGCAGAGGATGGGGGGTGACCCATTACCTTTACCATCAGCCTGCACCCCACTTGCCTCTGCCTCTCCTAAGCCCATTCTCCCACTCTCCCAGCCTTCTGGTTCCCCGTTTTCTCCCTGCAGAGGGCTGGGGGTCCAGGTGGGTTTCTAGACAGGCTTGGGCAGAGGCGGGCAGACACAGGCTCTCTCCCGGGTGGCCTGGCCCAGTTCCCCTATCATAAGCTCCCACTCTCCCTGCCAAGCCTGTCCCTGAAGCTCTGGCCCCTGGTGCTCCCTTTCTGTCATGGTCAGCTGTGGAATATTGAGCTGCCTGCTGCCTTTCGGGTGTCCGGGGGCTCCTTCCCAATAATAGGGCTGCAGGGATCGGGGTGGGATCATCACAGAGATGTGTGTTCTTTCACCTGAGTCCATGTATCAGGGGTGGTCATGAGGGGAGAAGGGGCCATGTGAGCTGTTAGGGGGCTCAGAACCTGGGAGGGGCAGCATGAAAGTCCCAGTTGTTGGGGGAGATGGGACATGTCACAACCCTGGAACAATTATCCTCTTACACCCAGCATCCTCTGCCTTGTGGGATTCCCTGAGGCTGTGGGGGACAGCCAGGCAAACCACAATAAGGCCCTTTCTGAACCGTCCCATGCCTGTGGGAGAGGATTTGCATGTGAACCCAAGATTGGCCATGGAAGGTGCCCTGAGCATCTGCTTTCAATGGGATGATGGGGGGGGGGCTCCAGGAGTAAGGGGGTGGGGCAGTGGGGTTCCCCAGAGAACAGGATGATGGCTTAGGAGAGGTTTGGAGATTCAGGTAGGGCGGCAGAAGGTTCTGCGGGGTCTGGAGGGCCATAGGAACTGGTCACACCCTGCGCCATAGAGTCCAAGGGGGCTGGTTCTGCTGGAGGGAGAGTAGGTCTCCCACCCTTCTTGTCCCTTCTTGTTTCAGTGGCCATGGTTGTGGACAAGGCCAGGGTGTCATAGAACAGACAGGAGCATTTTTGCAGAAATTTCTAGAATCCCTTGCTGCAGTTATTTTGTAGAAATACCTTTTTAGTAGCTAACCTTGCAGTTAGCTATAAGGTTGCTAGTTTCTGCAGATTATTGCAATTATCTGCAAGTTCACCTGCTGCTTGGCTGCAAGGACCCAAGGCTGCCAGGGTTGCAAGGCTGCATTTTGCAGAGGCCAAAGGTTGCTAGGGCCTGGTGCTGCAAGGCTCAAAGAGGCCCATGAGGCCCAGCTGCTGGGTGGGGCCAACATGTAGCAACCACCTATCAGGGACAGGGACAGGTACAGAGAGAAGAGAGTAGAAACCAAGTATACTTTTTATTCTTCCTAGAGTCTGAGACCTGCCATTGCTGCCTTGGGAGGGGGGGGGGGAGAGAGAGAGAGAGAGAGAGAGAGATGGAACAGGCCAGAGGTGTTCCAGGGAAGGTCCTGGAAAGCAGTCAGCATCTCTCCGATGCTTTATCTCTGGCCCCACCATGGACCAGCAGGAGCTGCTCTGGTCACTATTCTGGGCCTCCATGCAACTGTCCAAGCTTTTCCTTTATACCTGGCAAGAGTGCATGTCCAAGGACGTGTCCAGGTTCAACTGTCATTACAGTGGAGTTATCCAAGGGGGGTGTCCAAGTCCAACTGCCATACAGCAACACACTTGGCTCACACAGCAATGGCACCAGAGATCAAAATCACAGCCTCCTGCTCCCTTGGTGCCATTTGCCAAGGAGCTTCCAGACACTCACACTCACAAACACACACAAACACACACACACACACACACACACACACACACACACACACACACACACACACACACACACACACACTCTCTCTCTCTCTCTCTACGGGTGGACTTGGTCCTTTACTGCCCCCAGGTGGGAACCTCGGGCTTCTCCAAGCCTACCCACTGGATCTGCAGGCTCCCTTGGGCACTGAACCCAGGTGGGGCCCAGGCACCCAAGTCTGTGCGGGGGTTGAGCTGTTCTGCTCCCACCTTGGGATTCTGTCCCCCCCCAAGCTCATGGTGGCTGTGCACCTCAAGGCCCCAATGGCCCCCATGGCCGTGTTGGGCTGTGTTCATTCCTGAGGTCCTTCCAGGTTCTGGACCCACCTCGTTCTCCCAAGTGACCTCCAGCAAGGCAGATGACTAGGTGCCAGGTACACACTCCCTGGGGCTGACTGTGACCCCCCCCACCAGCTCTCTTGCCTTGAAGCCCCACAGCTACCCACAGACAGTGCCGTCCTAAAGAGAAGGAGGTATGGAACAGGAAGTAATTACCACACTGGGAAATTCTCTTGACCCCAATCAGTACTCCTGAGAACATGGCAGATGTGGAGGGGGCCTGACTCTGGATGCCAGCCACCTCTCATGCCCACAAACTCACAAGACCTTTCCATGGCCCAATGCCCTGGGGGGACCCCGACACTGTCAGACTCTAGGAGGCAGAGGGCAGGAAAAGTGAGAGCTCTGATGCCTGGGGGGGAAACTGTATAGGGGAACCCTAGGTCTGTTTCCACCCCCATGGGGATAGGATGGCTCAGCCCAGTTGCCCTCAAAGGACCCCCAAAGCTCAGAACCTGCTGCCCCCAGACCCATCAACTGAGCCCCTCTCATCTTCAAAGGACAGTCACCCTGTGGTGACAATTCCCTCTGTGGCTAGGGATCTGGGAGGGGGTACATACTGCAGACTCAGTTTCCCGCTTCTGCTGGATCTAGGCAAGTCTCTCCTTGCATCAGAGCCCCCCTCCCAAACACACACTGACTGCTCTGCATGCATCAGAAAGCAGCAAGTGAGGCACTAATAGCTCTGAGCTGTACCCCTGATTTATGGCACTCTACGAGCGAAAAACCTGCTGGTCCCTGAAGACCCCTAACTTCCCCTCTGCAGATCCATTTATCACCGGCTAAGCTGATGCAGGAGCGAGGCAATGCCCCACCCCACTGTGCAATCACCCCCTTCTCTTCCTAAGGAGCCAGGGGTGGAGCCCAGAGTCCCCAGTGACCACTGACTCTCAGGGCCTGCAGCCCACAGCACGGGCCCCACAGTGCTCACCCCTGGGAAGCAGAGCCTGGCAGTATAGAGTGGCAGAGGGCATAGGGGATTAGAGGGCACACCGGCAGGAAAGGGCTCATAGGGCAGTGAGGATCCACGGGACTGTTGTTGGAAGACAATGTTCAAGGTGGGGATAGGGATGGCCTCGCTAGGAGTGAGTACTGATGCCCCTGAGCTACTTGATGATCTCCAAGTGTCCCTAACTGTCCTTATTGTCCCCAACTGTCCCTGAGTGTCCTCAGCTGTCCCTGATTATCCCAACTGTCCTATTGTCTTGACTGCTCCCAATTGTCGCCAACTGCCTCTGAGTGTCCCTGACCACCTCTGAAAGTCCGGACTGTCCAGGTGTCCTGACTGTCTGAGTGTCCTGACTGTCCCCAACTGTCCCCGACTGTCCACGCCATGTCCTGCCATCTCCCCAGGGTTTGAGTCACTGTGACTTCAGTACACACTGGTTACCAGTTCTTAGGTGTGGCCCAAGGCACCGATGCTGGTCACTCCTGCTCCCAGCCCTGCCTGAATCTGCCAAGTGAGCCGTGACACAGAGGGACACAGGACCAGGATGCCAGACAGACACTAGGGGTGAGCACATCCACAGCCGGGGAGCCCTGCATGTGACAGACTAGAGGTGTCCCACACCAGGGTCACCACCTGACCCCCATTGCCACCCTGACTGTCCACCATTCTGGGGCCCATCAGGTGGACCTGCACCGCCAAAGTGCTCCCAGCTGTTTGAGCAAGTGGGTTCTAGGGCCACAAAGGAATGACAAGTGGAAGCAACTGACTCATATGCCTTCGGGGGACTTAAGAAAGGCCCCCCAAAAGAGAGAAAATGGGTGGGGTGTCTCAGCACTGATTTCCAACACTGTAGGGGCCTGAAAGGCATAGAACTGAGAGGAGAGAAGGGACAGATGGGCAAGAAGAGGGCCCGCTGGCCTTGCATATGGCAGACCAGGGTTCAACTTCTGATATCCCAGATGGCCCCCCAAGCCCTGCCAGGAGGGATTCCTGAGCACAGAGCCAGGAGTAACCCCTGAGCACTGCCAGGAGTGAGTAGAGAAAGCACTGACCAGCTCCTGTAGACACTAAGAGAAGTGGGTCATTGGTCTCCACTGCTCTGCTCTTCCCCTCTTCCTTTTTCCTTCCTCCTCCCTTCTTTCCTCTCCCCTCCACCCTCCATTCTCTCTCCTCTCTTTTCCCCTTCCCTATTCCCTCTCCTCTCCCCTCCCCTCTCCCATCACCTCCACTCCTTCTCCCTGGGTGTGTTTTGAAGGACTCCTTTACTGTTGTTGTTGTTGTTGTTGTTTGTTTTGGGGGGGGGTCACATCCAGTAGCGCTCAGTGGTTATTCCTGGCTCTGCACTGAGAAGTCGCACCTGGCAGATATGGGTGACCATATGGGATGCCGGGATTTGAACAGGGGTCTGTCTTGTGTTGGCACGTGCAAGGCAAACACTTACCACTCTGCTATAGCTTGGCCCTTGAAGGACTCTTTTGCTGTGAGGAGGGTTGCTCACCCCCTGTGCTGCTCTGGGGCTATTTCTGATTGTGCCCAGCAGTGCCCCCTGCTGGTGTTTGGGTCTGATGCACAACCAGGTCCGAATTCCACCCAGCTCAGGGACTCTTATGTCACTTGCAGTTATTTACCCGCTCCCTGGGGCGCTGTCCCTGCGTTTTTGGGTTTTTAATCGCTTTGTTCCATTTCCACACTGTGGCCTCAGCCCACAACCTTCCTTCCTTCCACCACAACGTTTACTCCCTCGGGTCCTTTCCATCTCTCTCCTCACACTCTGCGGTTCCTTCCTTCCCCGAGCACTTTGAGTCCCTTCGGAATGTCTCAATGAGCACAAACTTCTGCTTAACCCAGCAGTTCTCATTCCGGTTTTGCAAACTCGGGGCGCAGAGTGGGTCACAGTCAGCGGATCCCCTCTCCTTGGGGGATCTCATGCAATTGTGGCCTGGAGTCTTGTTTTTTTGTTGTTTTATTTTGTTTTGTTTTGTTTTTGCTTTCTTTGGTTGAATGCCCAACTCTGTAGTGTATTCATTGTATGCTGCATTTTTGGGTTCATTCATAAAAGCTTAGTTTAAGGGGTGCATTTATTAAATAAAAAAAAAAACATTCAAGCCCTTTGAGTCCCACCTCTTCATGGTGCCAGAGCCGGATCCTAAGGTCTCATACACGTCGGGCAAGTACTGGACTAGTGAGCTATATCCACAGCCCTTGGTTCTGGCTTTTAGCTTTATTTTTTGGTTTATTTGGTTGGTTGGTTTGGGACCACACCTGGAGTTGCTCAGGGGTTACTCCTGGCTCTGTGCTCAGAAATAGCTCCTGGCAAGCTCAAGGGACCTTATGGGATGCTGGGGATTAAGCCCAGGTTGGCCTCTAGAAGGCAAATTCCCTCCTGGCTGTACTATCTATCACTTGTGGGATGAGAATGGTCCCTTGGGGCTGGAGTTGGGATTTCACCCAAGGAGAAACAAGACTGAACACTGACTTGAGAGTCCTCGCCCTGAGCTTCTTGCTCACCCACAAACACCAGGACCACCTCTAAGACAGTGCCAGCAGCCACTGGCATGGGGGCATATGCCAGTCCAGACAAAGTGATGAAGATGAGGCCCTCAGAGCCTGGCCTGGCACCCCCATCTCAGCCCATCCGGTAGAGGGGATAATGACCTTGATATGGGGCCCCTCCCTTCCCTCAGCCAGAGGGTCCAATCAGGCAGGTGTAGGTGATTTCAACAGACATGGCCCTGGGGTCCAGATGCTACCCCTTTTCCTGCAGGACCTGAAGGAACTCGGTGTGGCACAGGCTCTACATTGGGAGGTGTCCCTTCTACATGATGAAATTCTTGGTTTTCCTTCCAAAAGCCCAATTTTACCCATTGTCCTGTGTAACTCCACCCTGGATTTAGGTGTACCTATCTGAGACCCGCCCATTTCTGGGAGGGGTCTTGGGAACTGAATATTAGGTATGACCTTACCTGCAAGACCCCGCCCATTCCTGGGAGGGGTCTTGGAATAGGTAGATAAACCTTTGAGCGAGGGGATTAGGGGCTCTGCCCTGCTGAGCTCGCTGGCTTTAGGTTCTTTGCTGCGCTCGCTGGCTTTAGGTTCTTTGCCTCTTTTGGTCTCTGACCAGGATGGAGGCCAAAGGGAAGATAGCTGAAAGGAATTAAGATGCAGGGTAGCCTAGAATGGCTGAGTGCTTGAAAGGTTATGAGTAGGCCACACACATGTGGTGAATAGGGCATGAATAAAGATGATGCTTCCTGATGCCTGCCTGTGAGTGAGTTCAATTCCCGTCACTTTCCTGGACCCCAGACCCGCCGGCTGGATGGGGGTTGCAGAGCCATGTGGCCTGGGATGGCAGAGAGAAATCCTTCGCCATCCAGCCCCATCGTTATTTATTTAATTCAACAGTCCTGCAATTGTTGGGGGGTGCCCTTCCAAGATATGGATGAATAAACCCTCTCACATGCCACCCCATCCCCAGGAAACTCAGGCCTCCCCCAACACCCCAAGTTTAAAAAGGGCCCCTTTAGAGTAAGAGTCACCAACACCCTCCCCACCCCTCGACCCTGAGTGCCACCTTGTCCTCAGGTCGAAGGCCTTAGTGCCAGATGCTATAACAGAGGGTACCCCAAGGGTAGCCCCCCCCCAACCAGGGTGGGTATCCAACCCTCAGGAGCCCCTGTGCCCTTAAGAGGGGACCCCAGAGGCCAGGTGAGGTCATCTTTGGACATGAATGCCCCAGCCCTGAGTCGGGGTGACCAAGACCCAGCCCTGTTTGCCCCCCCCCAAAACAAAATAGTTAGAGGGTCACTAGTCCACATATAGCTCAGCAGGACAGAGCACGCCCTGGGCACCTAATCCTGCTTCCAGGAGTTTGGGTCTGAGCCTCATAGTGACCCTCTCAGACCCGGAAACCCCACACTGCTCGACTCCCTCCCTGCAAAGGGCAGGGTTTTGGGGAGCAGTAAAAACCCAGAAGAGAAGATGAGCTTATGTACTTGTCCACCCATGTCTCTGAGTCCCTGCATGTCTCCCAGGGCTCCCCCAAACCAAAGCCACACCCAGGATTGCACCCTCTGTCCTCGGGTCCTCGCTCCCTCATCCTGCGGCAGGACCAAGGGTGGGCAGGGGACAGCATGACACAGACACCAGAGCCTGAAGTAAACCCCAAACTGTGGAGTGTGGTGCTGGGGAAAGGCGCCCCCATCCTGGGCTCACTGCCGGTCCCTTCGCCGTGGGCTGGCACATAGCACCCGTGGGTACAGCTGGCAGCAGAGCAGGCAGAGAAGGGAGAGGCAGATGGCTTTGTGGGCTGAAGCACCACCCCACATAGGCAGGCCCGTCCATGCCTGCTTCTGCAGGCTGCCTCCTCCGCGGCCCGTCAGGAGATATGGCAGGGAGAGACGAGCTGGCCTGGGAAACGGTCCCTCTTCCAGGCAGCCTGTCCTGACCACACCACACCACACCCACGCACGCATGTGCCAAGGCATCTCTACCTGGCTGTCAGCCCGCCCTGCCCCTGGGCTGTGACGTGACCACCAGGCTTACCCCCTGAGAGAGCAGAAATGTATCTGGGGCTCCCGCTGGTGCCTCCTGCCCACGCCCAGCCCCAAACTGGTGCATTTGACGTACTCAAGGAGACTTTTCTAGAAGGATGTTGGCGGGGGTGGTGGTAGAAGGGTACAATGAGTAGAGCAATGATGGATGAATGATGGGGGCAATTGGGCAGGTCCCTGCCTGTGCTCATGGCTGCTGTGGCAATGCCAGAGGCCATTCATGTCACTGGGCAAGGGTCACAGGGCAGGAGTGACACTTTTATTCCTCCCCAAAGACCTATGTCCTCCTGTACCAATGGGGTGGGTGGGTTGGTGGGGCATATAGGGATACAGGGACTCCAAGAAGAAGAAGAAGAAGAAGAAGAAGAAGAAGAAGAAGAAGAAGAAGAAGAAGAAGAAGAAGAAGAAGAAGAAGAAGAAGAAGAAGAAGAAGAAGGAGGAGGAGGAGGAGGAGGAGGAGGAGGAGGAGGAGGAGGAGGAGGAGGAGGAGGAGGAGGAGGAGGAGGAGGAGAAGGAGGAGAAGGAGAAGGAGAAGGAGAAGGAGAAGGAGAAGGAGAAGGAGAAGGAGAAGAAGAAGGAGAAGGAGAAGAAGAAGAAGAAGAAGAAGAAGAAGAAGAAGAAGAAGAAGAAGAAGAAGAAGAAGAAGAAGAAGAAGAAGAAGAAGAAGAAGAAGAAGAAGAAGAAGAAGAAGAAGAAGAAGAAGAAGCAGCAGCAGCTGTGGAACTAGCAACATAACTGGAACCACCCATGGGGGCACAAATCCCACCTTGGAGGTGCCAGGTAAATAAGGATACTATGAGATAGATGGGGCAGGATACAGGCTGACTCCTTTCTGCTGCTGGGTGGGTCGGGGTCTATGGGGGCAGTTGGGTGTCCTCCAGGGCCACTGTGGTGTTGGAGACACAGGAAGGGCAGCTCCCACAGTGCCTCAGGCTGGGAAATGGGGGCCTGCAAGCTGTCTGGCCAGGCAAAGTGCTGAGCCTTGAACTGCAACCCAGGTGACACCACATCTCTGAACGGGAGTGGGAGGGACCAACAAGGCATCTTGCACCCCTTCTCCACAAGTGGGACCCCAACTCTGACCCCTCCTTCTCTGTGTGCAAGACCCCTCCCCTATCCCTTCTATAGCCAGGTCCTCATTTCTGCCTCTACTGCAGCCTTTGAAGACACCTTGACTCCTAGGTCCTGGACCCCTTATACAAACAGGATCCAAGCATGCTTTCATGGGATGGAATAGCTTGGGGTGACTCCAAGACTCCATACAAGAGACCCCACCCCTAGATCTCTGAAATCGGTAAGAATTTGGGGTGCAGGGGTGACAAGATGAGAAGCAGGAGCTGGGGGGTGGTCGGGGTCCAGCCTGAAGCACTCACAGGGCAGCACAGATCCAGTCCGTCCCCCTGACCCACCTCTAAACCCAGGGACCCCCTTGGGCTGCACAGACCCCACACAGCCCCCCCAAGCCTGCAAAGCACCCCCATAGCCCCCCATAGTCCCTACAGCCCCTAGCATAGGTTCCAAACCTGGAACCTGGAGACACTGGCCAGCCCTCCTGGCTTCAGTGAGCTCTCAGCGCTCTCTGGTGGACACTCGAGGGATGGCCACCACTGTCCAGAGACCAAGGCTGAGCTGAGTCCCTAGTCTAATGGGACAAACGAGGTGCCCACTAAAAAGGTGGCAGGAAGTGAGGGTCGGGGAATCCCCAAAGGATCTGACCTCTGATGGCCCCATCCTGACCTCCAGGGTGGACCCTAAAACCTTGGTCACCTTTTTTCCACCAGATTTTTCTGAGCACTCAATGGTGGGTCAGCAAGGGCACTGGGATGCCAAGAGGTCACCCCAACAGAGATGCACACGCAGGGAGGGGCCGGGTGCATGGGGGAGGGAAGAGGTCAGAGCAGGCAACAAAACCAGGTCAGAGTGCCTGGGCAGGGCATCCCACGTTCACAGCCAGGAGTGGAATCTCTGAGCTCAGAATCAGGAGAAAACTCAGATCACCTCCTGGGTGTGACCCCAAAACCAACAACAATAAAAAAAAATTCTGGATCTGGCCCCTGCTCCCTCCCCATCCCCTTCATTCCTGAGGACACCCTCCCTGTCTGAGGCTCTCTGCAGGGAGGGACTAGCCCACAGCCCACCTTGGGGGCTCCCTGGTGGGGGTGGAGCTACATTAGTACCTCTGATGAGCTGCACCTCATTTGTTTGTGGAGGGGGATTTGAGGGAGTGTTTTTATTTGGAGACCACTTCTGGCAGTGTTCGGGGGGATTACTCTTAGCTGGATGCTTAGGGACCACTCCTAGCAGTGCTCAGAGGTATGGGGTAGGGAGGATTGAACTCACTACATGCAAGGGAAGTGCCCTCCCCACTCTATTGTCTCTCTAGCTCCTGGTGGGGGTCTTGTGTGGGATCTTGTTGTTTTGGGTTTGAGCCCACCCATATACCTAACAGTGCTTGAGGTTATTTCTGACTCTGCACTGAGGAATCACTCCTAACATGGCTCTTGGGATTAATATGGGAGGCTGGGGGTTGAAGCTGATGGGCTACATGCAAGGTAAATGGCCTACCTGCTGCATGTCTCACTGCCTTGCCTCTCAGTGTCTGAAGTACTTTGTGATTGTGGGGGGCTACTCTATGCCCAACTGTGAAGTTCAGGGACCCTTAGCTGAGGTCAGGGTTTATGGGATGGCAGTTCTGGTCCTGTCTTGACCCAGAATAAAAAGTAGAGTTATTTCCTCTATTAGGGACTTTGGTGAGAAGTGGAGTCTAGGCTTGGTGACTCCAGTGCAGCAGTTGGGGGGGTGGGGGGGAGACAAAGCCCTGTCTAGTACCAGCCTATGGGGGCTCTCTCCCATCTCTTATCTCTCCTAGGAGATCGCAGGTCATGGGGAGTGGAAACAGAACAACCTCCTGCCCCCCCAGCAGAAGAGCAACAGCAAAAGAAGCCTGTGGGCTCCCCACCCCTCCTCTGCTTCTGCAACTGTGCCACATGGGCCCTGGGGTGTCCCTAGGCCCAAATGCAA
The DNA here is from genome assembly GCF_024139225.1 of Suncus etruscus. Classification (NCBI taxonomy): domain Eukaryota; kingdom Metazoa; phylum Chordata; class Mammalia; order Eulipotyphla; family Soricidae; genus Suncus; species Suncus etruscus. Next base: position 19,926,892 of record NC_064852.1, on the reverse strand, counting down.
ACAGCAGGTTGCTGTGAGCCAAATTTTGTTTGCAGTCTTCAGCACCTGCAAACAAGTCCTTCGTGGAGTTCGGGAAAAATTCCACGGGGAGAAGGTGGGCACGCGGAATGGCGAATGACGGAAATATATTGTAGAAATGAATGAAACCACGCAGATTGCATGGGGACTCGCGTTTACAAGGAACGAAACGGAGACAAATTTATTTTTTGAGCTGGCTGACTTTTAAAGGTTAGAGGCTAGGAAAGGCAGGTGCAAATTCTTGGCATCAAAGAGACTGGGGAAAGAAAGAAGAGACCCTGGCTTAAATTAGCATTTAAAAGAGCTGATACTGAAGGTGAAAAGACAGTTGTTTAGGATTCACTTTGTTTTGGGTAAAAACAGAAAAAACCAGGTAATTATCAGGGAAGTTGGGAGAGTAAGGAATGTTTCAGAGTTTTGGGGGAAAAGTGAAAATTACTTTGTTTTGAGCTAAGTTTATGGAAAAACCTAATCTTGGCGCCAAGGTAGCAAAAATTACAGGGAGCTGTTAAGTGGGAGATTTTTGGCGGGATTAGTACTGTCCTAGAAAGAATTTACTAAGGCCTGATTTCTAATAATGGTTAAAAATAAAGAGAGAGATAGTTACAGCCACATATTTAGAATTATGGCCAAACCATCCACGCAAATGGTCAAGTGATTTTGACTGCTCTAAGCGGGCCTTTTTGGCAAATAATTCCTTTTCAGGAGAACACTACACTTATTGGTGTGTGTCCTTCCTGAGTGAGATGTGGCAGCAGGTGACAGACATGGTACTATGTTTCCAACAGCTTCGCCTGTCCACAGAGAGATGTGCCCAGAAGGCGGCTCTCTGCAGGACACACCTGCTCAGTCCATAAGAACACACATGACCATGTACGTGCACATGAACTCAATGCATGTCATACACATATGTGAATACAGTGGCTACATCTCTGCATGTGCAAACACAGAGACATTTAATTCTGCACATGTACAGACTCAAGAAGGCATCTCTGCTTCCCCCCTCCAGGAGGGCTGGGGGGAACACGATCTGCTTTCCAGAACTGATCCTCCAGCTCTGCCAGGTACTCAGGCAGATACAACCCACCCACCTGCCTCCCACTGATGATGGGGAGCCCAGGCTGGGTCCCTCTTCAGCCCCGCCCACCAATGCCCCCCCTTCTCCTATGCACAAACATTGACTGAGCGTCTGCACATGTCCGACATGTGTCTGTCAAGTGAAGCCTTCGGGTTAGAGCATTTAAACCAATCCATTCTCCTGTCACCCTAAATCAATCTGGTTAAAACAGCAACTCAGAATTTCTGAGCTACAAGCTTCAATGTGGACTGAGGGCCTGTGTGTGTGTGTATGTGTGTATGTGTGTGTGTGTGTGTGTCTTGTTTCTCTTTATAAACAACACACTTGTCCTAATGCCACTATTTTTGCCAGACCCCATACCCAGTCCCCACCTTCACTAGATGTAGGGTAGTCTTATTCCCCAGAACATGAGCCATCTATGTATATCTTTGCCCTGCCAGGAAGTGAGGGGCACTCCATGGAGAAGCCATAAGGGCAGGCTTCGCAGCACCCCTATGCACCCACATGTAATCAGGCGCTATTCGACATGGCAGACCCTCATAGTTCCCAACAGCCTCTCCAGGAAGCATAGTCTGGTGGTCTGCTGTGAGGAAATTCCTAGGGGGCCTTGGGTCCCTGCAGTGCAGCAAAGGCCCCCCTCCAGAGACCCCAGTCCACTCCTCATATATGGAAATGCAAACAACTCCTCCTCCCAGCAGCAAAGGACTGAACAAATTGGGAACTGCAGGGCCAGGATCTCAAGTGTATCGCTATAGGGGTCCCCTGTCTCCCTCTTCCTGTACCAGGGGGAAGGAACTGTCTACATCAGTCTCCTGGGGTTTGGGAGATACGTTCCAGGGCCGAACCAACTCCTTCTCCCTTCCCCTCTGGGCCATGTGGGAAATGTTGGGGGCTGTGAGACAAACGCACCCCCTCCACAATGAACCTGGGCCCCTACCAGGACCCAGAGGCGAGTTCCCACCTTCTCTGTCTCAATTGCAGCTGAGGGGCCAGAGTTTGATCCTTGGCTTCGCTTGCTCCCCCAAGCACTGCTGGGTATGGCCCCAAAACAAAATAAAGAACACAAAATAAAAATCTCAACAGGGGTGGAGTGAGGTACTGTGGCGCCTGCTCCCTGGGGAGGGGTAGTTACTTCCAGATGTAGCCCAAACTCTCCCCTCCCAAAAAAATAAGTCACATTTATTCTCTGGGACAGCTTACCTAAACTATTCAAATATATCTTTAGTCTATGTGCTTTTTATTGAAAGCTAAATGCTGTAGAGTGATATTGAACAGAGGGGAGGGCGTTTGCTTTGCATGTGGCCAATTCAGGTTGGATCCCCGGCATCCCATATGGTCCCTGAACTTGCCACGAGTAATTTCTGAGTGTACAGCCGGGAGTCACAACTAAGAGCCACAGGCTGTGGCCCCAAAACTCAAAAACAAAACAAAACAGAAAAGAAAATAAATGCTGTCATGATAAAACCTAAAACCAAGGTGACCCCTGAAGTCACTGTGTGGAGTCAAGTTCTCTAGGAGACTGGTTGAGGTTTGATTCCCACCGAGCTCCCAGTCAGGAAAGGCAGTTCCCATTCCCCTGTCTGATTAGGACTTGGGGAACAGCTCCAGTTGTAGAGATCTGCAGGAAATAATTCACACAGTGAAGAGATACAAGAATGGGTTCAGGAAATCCAGTGCTCTAGCAAGGAATTCAAACCACCCAAGCTTTCTGCTCCTAGGATAGAGCGCAGCTCAATGGAAGACCGAAAAGAATAAGCCCCAGCCTTCCTCAGATCTCTGCTCAGATCCCTAGGGTGGGAGAAGAATGCCAAGTAAAGAATAATACAATATACTATCACCAGATCACATCCTAGGGTAGAGTACAATTATTGATTAGGGTGGGATCAGTAACCCCACAACTGTGGGTGGTGGGTAAGTGTCATCTGGAACCACACCCTCACATCCTATCCTGAGAAGGAAATTCAGTCTGTTCTCTTGTTCCCTCACCCCCAATCCTCCCCCCAGGTGGTTCTAAGAGACTCAGGTCCACTGGGGAAGTGCCTATGGCACACCTGGAAATCCCCTGATGCCCCCACAGCCTACATGAGGGGCTGGGCACAGAACCAGAGAAAGTCACCTGGAGCACCTCACACAGGGACCTGCTTGGAGAGCTCCATTCCTGGGACCCACAATGAGGGGCCATCCCCAGCCTGTTGGGTCTAGGAGTCCCTAGAAATTAGTCTCTCTTGTCTTGCTGTGAAGAGGGACCCACACATGGGGAAGGTGAGAAGTGGCTCCTGGGATGTACAGTTCCTAGAGATAGTTCTCTACGAGTCACAGAAATGATGAAAATGGGGTCAGGGTGATAGCACAATAGAGGGGGTGTTTGCCTTGCACATAGTCAACCCAAATTTAAGCACTGTCATCCCATAGGGTCCTGAGCCTGCCGTGAGTGATTTCTGAGCATAAAGCCAGGAGTAAGTCCTGAGCACCACTGGGTGAGGCAAAAAAAAAAAAGAGGGGAAAAAAAAAAGAGGGGAGCAGGGACCAGAGAGATAGATGTAGGTAGGGTGTTTGCCTTGCATGCAGAAGGATGGTAGCTAGAATCCCGGCATCCCATATGGTCCCTTGAGCCTGCCAGGAGTGATTTCTTTTCTTTTCTTTTCTTTTTTTTTTATTACCACTCAGACTGCATCCTCTCCCTCTACCCCTTCCAAAGGAAGGGAAGAATGATCATCAATGGCAAAGGCAGTCGCAGAAAAGACACCTAAAGCCGGCTTCACGCTCAGGAGAGGACGCTCTGACTCCTCCTCGTGGCTTCAGGTGCTCTACACGATCAGAGAAACTTCTCTAGTCACATACTATAGAAATGATCCCTGAAAGTATAGTCTTTCCAGGAGTGATTTCTGAGCATACAGCCAGGAATAACCCCTGAGTACTGCCGGTTATGACCCCCCCCTAAAAAGGGGGGAGCAGAGGGACAGCAGGAGGGTACTTACCTGCACACAATCAACCTGGATTAAATCCCAAGAACCATATATGGTCCTCTAAGCCCACCAAGAGTGATGCTTGAGCACAGAGCCAGGAGTAAACCCTGAGCACTGCTGGGTGTAGCAAAAAAGAAATAAAAGAGGGGCCAGAGAGATAGCATGGAGGTAAGGCATTTGCCTTGCATGCAGAAGGTCAGTGGTTCAAATCCCAGCATCCCATATGGTCCCCCGAGCCTGCCAGAAGCGATTTCTGAGTGTAGAGCCCCTGAGTGCTGTCAGGTGTGACCCAAAAACCAAAAGAAAAGAAAAGAAAAGAAAAGAAAAGAAAAGAAAAGAAAAGAAAAGAAAAGAAAAGAAAAGAAAAGAAAAGAAGGGCCTGGAGAGATAGCAGCACAGCGGTGTTTGCCTTGCAAGCAGCCGATCCAGGACCAAAGGTGGTTGGTTTGAATCCCGGTGTCCCACATTGTTCCCTGTGCCTGCCAGGAGCTATTTCTGAGCAGACAGCCAGGAATAACCCCTGAGCACCGCCGGGTGTTGCCCAAAAACCAGAAAAAAAAAGAAAAGAAGGAAGGAAGGAAGGAAGGAAGGAAGGAAGGAAGGAAGGAAGGAAGGAAGGAAGGAAGGAAGGAAGGAAGGAAGGAAGGAAGGAAGGAAGGAAGGAAGGAAGGAAGGAAGGAAGGAAGGAAGAAAGAAAGGGGGCCCGGAGAGATAGCACAGCGGCGTTTGCCTTGCAAGCAGTCAATCCAAGACCAAAGGTGGTTGGTTCGAATCCCCGGTGTCCCATATGGTCCCCCGTGCCTGCCAGGAGCTATTTCTGAGCAGACAGCCAGGAGTAACCCCTGAGCAACGCCGGATGTCGCCCCAAAAAAAAACAAGAAAGAAAGAAAGAAAGAAAGAAAGAAAGAAAGAAAGAAAGAAAGAAAGAAAGAAAGAAAGAAAGAAAGAAAGAAAGAAAGAAAGAAAGAAAGAAAGAAAGAAAGAAAGAAAGAAAGAAAGAAAGAAAGAAAGAAAGAAAGAAAGAAAGAAAGAAAGAAAAGAAAGAAATGACAGTGATAAAACGTCAGTGGAGGGGTCGGGAAGGTGGCGCTAGAGGTAAGGTGTCTACCTTGCAAGCACCAGCCAAGGAAAGACCGCAGTTCAATCCCCCGGCGTCCCATATGGTCCCCCCAAGCCAGGGGCAATTTCTGAGGGCTTAGCCAGGAGTAACCCCTGAGCATCAAATGGGTGTGGCCCAAAAAACAAACAAAAAAAAAAAAAAAAAGAAAAGAAAAGAGTCACTGCATTGCTAACCTAGCTCCAGTGCAGGCCAATGATACCTGACAGCCATGAGCCACAAAATAAGCCACAGCAAGAGCATGAGTAGATGGGCTGGAAGAGAAAAATAATGACCTGACTCTTCCCAGGTTGTCAATCTGGGTCATCCTTCTGGGCCTTTTCAGAAAGGGAGGAAGGATCCCTCCCACCCCCCACCCCCGTTTCAGCATGAGCTACAGCAGCACAGTACCACCCTCCTTCACCCTCTTGTAGAAGTAGCCCAGCTCCAAGACTGACCCTTATCAAACTTTATCAAACTGTCAAGTCCCAAGTATGTTTCAGACTTACAGAATCCCTGGATATCTCAAAATTTCATAATAGTGTCAGGAAACCTTATGGGAAAATTCCATAGAAATATTCCATTCTCAAGAAGGATTACAGGATCACAGAAGCTCAGCTAGCACCAACCAGAGCCCAGTAAATCCTCAGACACTGACTTAATGTCACCATGGAGTGAGAGAACGATTACTACAAACTGACCCATGTTGATTTAAGTTTTGATAAATCTATTTGCCTTTGTATTGGAACAAACACCGTAAAGTAAATTTATTTGTGCCTGCATGGAGGCAGGCTGGGGTGGTGAGTGGGAGATTCAGACACTGGTGGTGGGTTTGGGGTTGGAACATCTCATGCCTGAAACGACTGTTATGAACAACTTAGCAAGTCATGGTGTTATAATAATAATAAAAAAAATTAAGGGGCCGAAGCACTAGCATAGTACTAGGGCGTTTGCCTTGCACACGGCAGACCCAGGACAGACCCAGGTTCGATCCCTGGCATCCATATGGTCCCCCAAACCTGCCAGGAGCAATTTCTTCTTTTTGGGGTCGCACCCAACAGCGCTCAGAGGTTCCTCCTGGCTCTATGTTCAGAAATTGCTCCTGGCAGACTCGGGGGACTATATGAGATGCCCAGATTCGAACCACCATTCTTCTGCATGCAAGGCAAACACCTTACCTCCATGCTAGCTCTCCGGCCCTGCCAGGAGCGATTTCTGAGTGCAATCAGGAGTAACCCCTGAATGCCACCAGGTGTGCCCCTCCAAAAAAAAAAAATTAAGTGGATGGAGCAGCATATTTTTTTAAAGTGGGTGTTTTTAGATACAGCACTGCCACCCTCATCTGCCAGCACTCAGCTTCCAGGAAGCCCCTCACGCCAGCCGAAACCAGGGCCCTCTGACTGCTCAGGCAATGACCAGAGTTTCCAGCAATTTCTCATGAAGGTGGTATATATTTTAGGCATTGTTGGGACCTGAATTCTGAATAAGGAGGGATGCCATTTTGTAAAAGCCACAGGGCAGGCTTCTTCTTAGGTTCTGAGCAGGGAGAAACCCCTTTTTGTAAGGACCACATGATGTGAGCCTATTTCCATAGAGCCCGCCTCAGTCTACCTGGCCATATAGGTAGCCTATCAGGGAAGGACAAGGGAGCAATAGGAATGTACCCCTAGACAAGAGCCAATTATTTTAAAGATCATCAGAAAGCTAGAACCTCCCTATATCTCTATCCTATATAATCCCATTCACGACCTTGGGCAGGGTTCTTTCATCCCTCGTGGGAGAGAACCCTGACCAGTCAGTTAGGAGCTGTTGGCAGGCAGAATAAAGCTTAAACTTTACTCCAGTTTGTGTGGTCTCCTCCTTTGATTTCTCAACCCTAACAGCCATAACATGACTACATACTTGGTAGGCCATGAAACAGACACCAGCACTGGAAACCAGGAGCAGAAATGGGACTTGATTCATGGGGACAGTGGCCCATGTCTAGGCTGAAGAATGGCAGGAACACATCTGCCAGAAGAGAGACCGACCACAGTGAATGTCACAGTGTGCAGCAGTGGGGAGGGTGCCCTCTCTTCTCTCTTAGTGGAAGTCAGTATGCAGCAGTGGGCAGGGTGCTCTCTCCTCCCCTCCCCTCCCCTCCCCTCTCCTCTCCCCTCCCCTCTCTTCTCTATCCCTCTCTCTCCCTCTCTCTCTCCTCTCCTCTCCCCACTACTCTTCTTTCCTCTCCCTTGTCCTCTCTCCTCTTTTCTCTTTCCCTCTCTCCTCTATTTTCCTCTCCCCTCTCCTCTCCTTCCCTCTCTCTCACTCTCTCCTCTCCTCTCTCCTCTCCCCTTACCTCTCCTCTCTCCTCTATTTTCTCTCCCCTCTCCTCTCTCTCCTCTCTCCCCTCCCCCTCCTCTTCTCTCCCCTCCCCCTCCTCTTCTCTTCTCTTCTCCTCTCTCTCTCTCTCTCTCTCTCTCTCTCTCTCTCTCTCTCTCTCTCTCTCTCTCTCTCTCTCTCTCTCTCATTGATCACATTAATCTGATTCCACCTATCACCTGTGGGCTGGGCAGGAAGAACAAGAAGAAATGAAATGCTCCTGGAGGCCAGTGTCCTCAGCGCCCCCTTCTCCCACTCTGCAGCAGTGACCCCCCTAGCGCATGGTAGGCAGTATAGGTGAACCCTTCCCACTTCCTTTTCCCCTAACCTCTTCTTTTTTATGTAAAAGCCCACCTGGTTTACAGGGCCTTCTTCCTGGTGGGGTTCTGGGTATTAAACAAAGGGTCTGGTTTTGGGGTTCAAAGGAAGAGCACAAGGCAGATAGTCAGCACATAGCAGAGAGAGGTTATGATTTAAAAAAAGCAGGCTGACTCCGGTTAATCTTTTCCTCACTGCTTGGTTTATTATTTCTTCGCCTCTATCCTGCTTCATGAGACCCACCCGCCTAAGGGGTTAGAAACACGGTGCCTGGGGCGGTCTCACCAACTCGTGGATATTTTTATTTCTATTTTACAGTGCGGGATTTGGCCGTTGGCTGAGATGAGCACTGTCTGTCCCACGCGGGTGTGGGAGAATCTCTGAAGCTTGAGAAACTAGAATCGTTTCACCACAAAAGGGCAATTGACCCTTTGCTGCTTTGGGGCAAAACAGAGGGCGAGAATGATAAAAACAAATGTCAGAGTTCACAGCGGGAGCCTGGGCTAATGAAGGGTTTCAGGCATGGCTGCGCGCAGCAGTGCTTATATTTCTCCCGGAAAAAATCCTGAAATGAAATGAAGGTGTCTCCCTGGAGGTGACTCGGGGGTTGGGGCGCCAACAACCTGAACTTGGCTATTTTCTGAGCACAGCCACCTCCTCCTCCTCCCTGTTTCCTACATCCAGACCCCCTTGGCCTCCTGTCCAATTTCTGCACACACACACACACACACACACACACACACACACACACACACACACACACACACACCACACACTGAAGGGAACCCCCAAATCACTCCTCTTACAGACTCCTGGGTGCCTCAGCAGCGCCTGGATGCCCTGGAACCCCAACCCTGGCCTGCTGACATTCACAGACCTTTCTCCTCCAAGACTCATGTGCCTTTGTTTCTTTCTGCTCGGCCACACCCCAATGCTGTCGCCGCCCCCAACCCACTGGGCCTCCGGCTCAGTGGCCTTGTGCATTATCTACCCCCAAGGCTGTCCAGGAAAGACAGGACCGGAAACCACACCGCAGGGAAGCCACGCCCACCTGGGGGTCATACCCCCAATAAGCCACGCCCCATAAGCCTCTCCCACATCCACAAATCGCAGGCCACGCCCACACAGAACCCGTGAGGCCACGCCCATGTAGATTACATCAATAAACCAAGAGTCAAGCCCAGGAAGTCACATCCTCAAAACTCTTTGTTCCTGGGCCGGCCTGGATGTACTAGTGGTAAGGCGTCTGCGACAGCAGTTCGATCCCCAGCGTCCCATATGGTTCCCCAAGCCAGGAGAGATTTCTGAGCACATAGACAGAAGTAACCCCTGAGCGTCAACGGCTGTGGCCCCCCAAAAAACTAAAAACAAAACAAAAAAATTATTTGAAAAAAAGAAAAAAATTTGTTCCCACCTGCCCTAGTCACCTACTGCACCCTTTGTTCTTGCTATTTTCTTTTTTTTAATTGGGGGGGGGGGTTGGGTCTCACCCGGCTGCGCTCAGGGTTACTCCTGGCTCTGAGCTTAGAAATCACTTCAGGCAGGCTGGGGGGAACCACATGGAATGCAGGGATTCGAACCATCATCCTTCTGCATGCAAGGTAAACACGCCTTACCTCCATGCTATCTCTCCGGCCCATTTTTTTTTTTTATATTTTAACCATTCTTTTTTTTTGGGGGGGGGGTCACACCCAGCAGCACTCAAGGGTTACTTCTGGCTCTACACTCAGAAATTGCTCCTGGCAGGCACGGGGGACCATATGGGATGCCGGGATTCAAACCACCAGCCTTCTGCATGCAAGGCAAACACCCTACCTCCAAACTATCTCTCTGGCCCCCAATTTTAACCATAGTTTTTTTAAGCTCTTTTTTTTTTTTCCAGGTATCCCATATGGTCCCCTGTGCCTGCCAGGGGCAATTTCTGAGCATGGAGCCAGGAGTAATCCCTGAGCGCTGCTGAGTGTGACCCAAAAACAAAACAAAAAAAAAGAATAAGAATTTAAAATAATACAGTAATAATGGTATGAGAATGGTCATTGTTGTTTGTATAGGCCCAGCAAAATATGGGGAGAAATGGATGGAAAGGAAAGGCCTTGGCCTAAATACAAGGAGACCTTACCCCTGAAGTTTTCTGGCATAATACCGACACTGGAAGCCGGAGAGATTGCATGGAGGTAGGCCGTTTGCCTTTCAGGCAGAAGGACGGTGGTTCGAATTCCAGCATCCCATATGGTGCCTTGAGCCTGCCAGGAGCGATTTCTGAGTGTGGAGCCAGGAGTAAGCCCTGAACACAGCTGGGTGTGACCCAACCCCCCCCCCCAAAAAAAAAAAAAGAAAAATCAGAAAAAGTTCTGTCATAGAAGCAGGCATGGAGGAGGTTGGGAGGGAAACTGGGAACACTGGTGGTGGGAAATGTGCACTGGTGAAGGTATTGGACATTAACTGACTGAAACTCAATCATAATAACTTTGTAATTATACCCCATGGTGATTCAATCAAAGATTTTATTTTATTTAAAGAAAGAAATTGCCTCAAGATAACTAGTGCAGGGGCTGGAGTGATAGCATGGAGGTAAGGCGTTTGCCTTTCATGCAGAGGGTCATTGGTTCGAATCCCAGCATCCCATATGGTCCCCCGAGCCTGCCAGGAGCGATTTCTGAGCATGGAGCCAAGAGTAAACCCTGAGTACTGCCAGGTGTGACCCCAAAACCAAAAAAATAATAATAATAATAAAATAACTAGTGCAAAGACAAAGTTCCCCATGGAGAAAGGTCAGGTTCTGGAGTTGTGAGGCTCCCAGGCCCTGGGGTGATGCTGCCCTGTGGCTCTAACAATTCTCTACTTTCTCTACCTTCTCTCTTTTTTAAAAATTTTTTTTATTTTTTTCTTTTTTGGGCCATACCCTGTTGTTGGGTTCCTGATCCTACCCTAATCAATAATTGTACTCCACCCTAGGGTGTGATCTGGTGATAGTATACTGGATCATCCCTTACTTGTATTCTTCCACTCTAGAGTGGGACCTGATTTTTGTCAATAAAAGCAAGGGTCTGAGAAAGGTGGGGACTCATTCTTCAGTCTTCTTCCACTGGGCTGCGCTCCATCTTAGGAACAGAAAGCTTGGGTGTTTTGAATTCCTTGCTTGAGCACTGGATTTTCTGAACCCATTCTTGTACCTCTTCACTGTGTGAATTATTTCCTGTGGATCTCTACAACTGGAACTGTTCCCCCTGTCCTCATTTTACAGGGGAGTAGGAACTGCCTTTCCTGCCTGGGAGCACTGTGGGAACTAAACCTCAACCAATCTCCTAGAAAACATGACTTTTCAACTTTTCAACTTGAATAGACTGCACCCCAACCCTCATCAACAGTAAGTGAAATGCTTTCTTGGAAATCTCTTGGAAATTTTAAGATGGCTTATGTGGTTAATTGTATGGATTATGCCGCCAGGTTTAATACAGATTGGTTCAGTGTTGTATAAAGTTTTTGCCAACACTCAAAACAAAGATTTAGAAACACACAGCCCTACTCCTTTACCAACCACTAGTGAACAACTGCTTGTACTAACTCCAAGGCGAACCTTGATTCTATGGATATAATTGACGGGCATATTGGTGCTGAATCTGAGAATGAATCACCACAGAGCCCTGTTCAGAGTAATTTTGCCAATACGGGCTCAGCCCCTCTACCTGGAGTAAATGTCTCATTATACGAACCCCTTGAGATGGAAGACATAGATCTGTTTAGAAAGTCATGTAAAGATTTCGGTCCTACATCACCATATTGTGTGGAGATGCTAGAAATTTGTTGTCAAAGATCAGTTTGGATTCTGCATGATTTTAAAAAACTAGTAAAAATGTGTTTAACTTCAACCTCAGCAGGTTCAATGGAACATGTTTTACACGGAAGGAGTTAAAGCCAAGCTCTTTAGCCCAGACGGAACTAAAAAAATGGGTGACAGGGTGACCCTATCTTATGAACTTTTGATAGGTGACAATTAATATTCAAATGTTCAAGTTCAGGGCCGAAGAGATAGCATGGAGATAAGGCGGTTTGCCTTTCATGCAGGAGGTCATCGGTTCGAATCCCGGCGTCCCATATGGTCCCCATGCCTGCCAGGAACAATTTCTGAGCCTGGAGCCAGGAATAATCCCTGAGCACTGCCGGGTGTGACCCAAACACCACAAAACAAATAAACAAATAAAAACAAAAACAAAAAAACAAAAAACAAACAAACAAAAAAAAAAGAACAAACAAATGTTCAAGTTCAAGCTCCTTTACCAAAGGAAGTTTTGGATATAGTTAAGAAAATCGCGTTATCCTCATGGGAAAAGATTGATTCCACAGGAATAAATTCAGGGAGTTTTCTTAAAATTACACAGGGCAGTCTTGAACCATATGTAGAGTTTGTGGGAAGGCTCCAGGATGCACTTAAATTGCAAATGAAAAACGAGGATGTGAGAAAATTTCTTGAAAAGGCTTTGGCTTGTTACAATACTAATACAGCTTGCAGATCAGTATTATTTCCTCTGTTTGATAAAGCTGATCTGAACGATTTTCTCATAGCCTGTCGGAATGTGCAAGATATAAATCAACTCCCATCTCACACAAACCTTGTACAGACTTTTACAGCAATTCAGGGCTTTACAGCTTCTCCCCGGAGGGGACAAAACACATTCAGGAATCCAGGACTTTGCCCAAAATTCGGTAAAGGGCGTCACTGGGCACGAGACTGCTGGTCCAGAAACTACCAGAGGAGAGGTTTGAATACAAACCTCAGGAGGCAAAGTAACTGCTTCCATTGTGGGAAGCCTGGGCATTTCAAAAGAGATTGCCAACTCCTTTTAAATTCAGTTCCTCAGAGACACAAATACACTATGCAGGGAAATTTTTGCGTATGGGACTAGCCTCCTTGAAATCAAAATCTGGGGCAAAACCCCTCCACCATAATTCTCTCCCACCCAGCCCAAGGAAATGATTGAATCCCAGGGCTGGAGAGATAGTATGGAGGCAAAGCATTTGGCTTTCGTGCACAAGGTCATTGGTTCAAATCCCAGCATCCCATATGGTCCCCCGAGCCTGCCAGGAGCGACTTCTGAGCGTGGAGCCAGGAGTAACCCCTGAGCGCTGCCGGGTGTGACCCCCCCCCCAAAAAAAAAATAACTGATCTGAATCCCACAATCACAGGAAGCAGTGGTCTGGACATAATATGTCCAGAAGACATTACTATCTACTCAGGACAATGTCCTTATATGTTGAAAACAGGTATTATGGGCCAACACCCCCAAATACAGTCGATTTGATTTTTGGCAGGAGCAGCCTCCGTATAAAGGGAATTTCAGTTGTTAATGGTGTCATTGATTCAGACTCAATGGAAGAAATAATTGTGATTATTAGTGTACCGGTTACTTAGACTTTTAAGAAAGGTGAAGGAATAGGTCAGCTCATGATGGTTCCATATATGAAGACTAGAAACTAGATAAGAAAAGAATCAGGGGCCGGGCGGTGGCGCTAAAGGTAAGGTGCCTGCCTTGCCTGCGCTAGCCTTGGACGGACCGCGGTTAGATCCCCGGTGTCCCATATGGTCCCCCAAGCCAGGAGCACCTTCTGAGCACATAGCCAGGAGTAACCCCTGAGCGTTACCGAGTGTGGCCCAAAAAAAACAAAAAAAAAAAAAAAAAGAATCAGAGGGCAGGAATGGTGGCACAAGCGGTAGGGCATTTGCCTTGCACAAGCTAACCTAAGACAGACCGTGGTTCCATCCCCTGGCGTCCCATATGGTCCCCTAAGCCAGGAGAGATTTTTTTTGTTTGTTTGTTTTTTTGTATTTGGGTCACACACGGCAGCGCTCAGGGACTACTCCTGGCGATGCACTCAGAAGTGGCTCCTGGCAGGCTCAGGGGAGCACATGGGATGCCAGGATTTGGTATTTGGGTCACACTCGGCAGCACTCAGGGGTTACTCCTGGCTTTATGCTCAAAAATCGCTCCTGGCAGGTTCTGGGGACCATATAGGATGCCGGGATTCGAGCCATCATCCTTCTGCATGCAAGGCAAATGTCCTACTTCTATGCTATCTCTCTGGCCCCCAGGAGAGATTTCTGAGCACATTGTCAGGAGTTGTGGAGAGAGAGGCCAGGAAATAAGATTTCTGCAAGCTGGACTTGAATATAAAAGAAAGTCTCTGTTTAGAGACATGTGTCCCTGCTGTTATAAGCGCAGGAGAAAGTCATCCAGGTCAAACAACCTGTCTAGGCTAAAAGTGTCACAAACATTGCAACCACTATCTTTACATGCTTCCTGATTGAATGATGCCATGGGCATTGTAACCGCTATCTCTACATACCATCCAAATCAATAATGCCATGTACTTTGTGACTGTTGTCTCTGTATACCATCTTGTTGCTGTAATGTTTAAACTGTATTACCCACATTCTGTTTCCCGCCTAAAGTTTACCCTTAAAAGCCTTGTTCCTACCTTCAATAAACAAAGCGGATTGCTCTGACAATGCTTCCCTGTGAGAAATCTGTGGCTCACAGTCTTCCCTCTCTTTCCCGAGTCCGGCCTAGAGGCAATGGGCTGAAAGAGACCCTTACTCACCCTTGTATCGGCTTTGTCGGGGGGCCTGGCGCCAGAACCCTATATCTGGCGCCCAACATGGCTTTCTCAGGACCCTCAAATGCTTCCAGCTGCCACTAACTCATTGTAGATCAAGCTAAATTATATATATATATATTTTTTTTCCCTTTCAGGGCTTGGGTAATCGTTTTTTCAGGGGAGAGATAGAACCCTATGTCTCATGCAGTTCAGAGTGAGTGAGTGAGTGAGTGTGTGTGTGTGTGTGTGTGTGTGTGTGTGTGTGTGTGTGTGTGTGTGTGTAGTCAAATTTATGGCCGTTGCTTTTCTTTTCTTTTTCTTTCTCTTTGCCTATTTGCTTTATTTTTTGCCTCTCCTTTTCTGGCTCTCTGTTCATCAATTTCTCCTGTGCTATTGTGCCTCTAATCCTAGAAACCTCTTTCCTCTCATCCTGTAACATTCCTCTTCACTGAAGCAGTCTGAATATCTCCTCGGGCACAGCTCCTCCAAATCAGAATAGTAAGGACCAGAGCGCTCAAGATGTTTTTTTTGAGTGTGAGTATGACCCCACGACTGTAATTTCAGTCAAGAGTGGCCCTCTAGTAGTATCTCAAGTGGCCACAGCCCCCCCGCCCAAGGGAATCTGTCAACATAGGAGGCAAATCAGTTTCTTTGCTTTTGGATTCTGGGGCAGATAATACCATTATTCGAATTGAGGAAACCTCAAGTGAATGGAACCTCTCTGCAGGACCCAAAGTGCAAGGTGTGGGAAACTTTCCACTAGAAACTTTTTTTCTTTTTTCTTTTTTTTTTTTTTTTTTTTTTTTTTGGTTTTTGGGCCACACCCGGTAACGCTCAGGGGTTACTCCTGGCTATGCGCTCAGAAGTTGCTCCTGGCTTGGGGGACTATATGGGACACTGGGGGATCGAACCGAGGTCTGTCCAAGGCTAGCGCAGGCAAGGCAGGCACCTTACCTTTAGCGCCACCGCCCGGCCCCACTTTTTTTCTTTTTTCAAGCAGGTCAAATTGAGAAGTCACTAGAAACTTTTGAAACAAGGATTTTTATTACATGAGTTAATTCAAATGGAGATTCTGATTTTTTATTAAGCCTCTAGTAGCCAAAAGTTTAAGAAATAACTTGTTAGGTTTGGATATACAGGGCAGGCAAGAGCATATATTTCTAAACAAACAAACAAAAAAAGGATGTGCCACCCCACCCCAATAGTTCATGGGCCCCCAAAATTAAAATGGAAGGAAGACCCAGTCTGGGTGGAACAGTGGCCTCTATCCTCAATTAAATTGGACACTTTAAACCATATAATCAAATAACATCTAACATTTGGCTACATTAGACCATCAACTAGCCCAGAAAGACCTCTGGGAAGTAGCATATCTTGCAAGTTTAATAACAAAATCATAATTCAGGAGGCCCCCCCCCCAAGGGATATTTTTTCCCAAGAAATCATGGATTCTTAGTAACTTGTATTTGGCAATTATTGACATCAAGGATTTTTTTCTATACTCCTAAGGGATGAGGATTGTGAAAAAATTTGCTTTTTATTCGTTTCCTTTGTCAATTTGTGTTTTGTGTTAATTTGTAACTTCGTTTAAATTGTGTGTTAAAATTGTGTTGAGTTTTTGTTATATTTATGATTGAGTATCGTTACATTTTAGGTTGTTTCTTAAGTCAGTTTTGGTCACCTTTAATAGTTTGTGTTCAATAATTAGAAATTTAAGAAATTATTACAGCTGGGGGCCGGGCGGTGGCGCTGGAGGTAAGGTGCCTGCCTTACCTGCGCTAGCCTAGGAGACGGACCGCGGTTCGATCCCCCGGCGTCCCATATGGTCCCCCAAGCCAGGAGCGACTTCTGAGCACATAGCCAGGAGTAACCCCTGAGCGTTACCGGGTGTGGCCCAAAAACCAAAAAAAAAAAAAAAAAAAAAAAAAAAAATTATTACAGCTGTTTTACTGTTTATGTTAATCTGATAGAAGCTAAATCCTTTAATAAAGTGCCCTCGGAGGAGGAAACTGGAAAAGAAGGTTAAGAAAAAGGAAATGAAGGTGTGTGATTTATGCAAGAAAGATAAGGTGTGAATTTATGAATGCTGGAAAAAGGAAGGAAATTCTGTGAAAGAGTAACCAGCTTGGGGGCTGGCAAGGTGGCGCTAGAGGTAAGGTGTCTGCCTTGCAAGTACTAGCCAAGGAAAAGACCACGGTTTGATCCCCCCCATATGATCCCCCCAAGCCAGAGGCAATTTCTGAGCGCTTAGCCTGGAGTAACCCCTGAGCATCAAATGGGTGTGGCCCGAAAAAACAAAAACAAAAACAAAAAGAGTAACCAGTTTGTGCAAATAGGACTGCAGGAAATTTGTAGAGTGAATTTAAAAGGAATGTGCAGAAAAATATGAGGATGTGTTCTAAGAGAAGAAACTATAAGCATAATTGTTGGATGTAATTAGACATGTTTTTGTCTAATTAGCTTTTGTATTTGCTGCCATCCAACTGAAAGATTTTCATTACCTTTTGCTAAGGATATAGATAGATGTATCACAAAGAGCTTCTCTCCTCGAGGTGCAGAATGATAAGGAGCCCCTGTACATTTAGCTGACTCAATTTCCAGTAAGGAGAATGGGTTGTCGGCCTTTGCTCAGTTTTGTAAAAAGCAAGCAGCCAAACCCCCAAGTAATAGCCTGTTGGAGGGACCCAGAATTAGGGGAATGGAAGGATCCAGATTCTCTGTTGTCAGCAGGCCATGGCTTTGGCTGTGTGTTCCCACAGGAAAAACCTAAACCCATCTGAGTCTCAGCCAGAAATACCAAACATGTACCTAGTAAATACTGATAACGATAACTTGACCCAGGTTGATCCAGCCTAAGATTAGTTTTTCTTTTCTTTTGCAGGATGAAAATTTTTTTGTTTTTTGTTTTTGTTTTGCGGCCACACCCGGCAGTGCTCAGGGGTCACTCTTGGCTGTCTGCTCAGAAATAGCTCCTGGCAAGCACGGGGGACCATATGGGACACCGGGATTCTAACCAACCACCTTTGGTCCTGGATTGGCTGCTTGCAAGGCAAACGCCGCTGTGCTATCTCTCCGGGCCCTGCAGGATGAAAATTTGCTGGATTTTTTATTTTTTACCCAGCTGCTGCCTAGCGCCACCCCCTCCCAATCCCCCATAGTACCAACCAGTTAAACAGCGATGGCAAGTTATTCGAGCCGCAGTCGATCTTGATGCCCTTACGGTTGAGTCCTCTGCCTACCCAGCCAGAGCCTGGTTTCCAGACTTGCAACTTGAAGTTGTGACCTTGTGGACCCTTTCTGGTCCAGTATTAAAATACCTTGGATAAGCTCTGGGTATCATGGCCCACGTGATTCATCTTATGGTTGCTCCATGTTAAATGCAAAAAATAATTTTGCGCAATTTATAATTTTATATATGCCCTGGTCATGGCCTTTTTTCTGCAACTAAATGTGGAACCGGAAGGGATTATGATTATGTCACATGAGGGTGTGAATCTACAGGTTCAGGCAGCTGGATAAAGCATAACACTGAAGTTTTTTTTTTAAGTTGAATATTATAGTTTTGGCATTTCTTTTTTTTTTTTTTAATTATGAGAACAAAGATGCAAAGAAAGAGGACAAGGTAAAGTTACAGTGTAAGGACAATCAATCACCCATAACATAATTCTCAGAAGTCCCCTTGCTGATATCTTAACTTTGAACTTTCACCCAAAGAACATTAAGATAAATAAAACAGAATCCATGTACAATTACTTTGTTCCTCAAGTCCCCAGATTGTAACACATTATAATATTTCTTAACAGCACACAAGGCAATCTAAAGCCATCAAACTTACGTAACTCCTTAAACATTAGAGGCATAGTATTTTTTACATTTCCATGTACATGTATATTAGCTTAAGTTAACCTCAAATTTTTTTTTTTTTTTTTTGGTTTTTGGGCCACACCCGGTAACGCTCAGGGGTTACTCCTGGCTATGCGCTCAGAAGTCGCTCCTGGCTTTGGGGGACCATATGGGACGCCGGGGGATCGAACCGCGGTCCGTCTCCTAGGCTAGCGCAGGTAAGGCAGGCACCTTACCTCCAGCGCCACCGCCCGGCCCTAACCTCAAATTTTAAGTTTTTTTTTTTTTTTTTTTTTTTTTTAAGGATTAGAGTCAAAGGAGCACAGTAAAAACGGTGTTAGAGTGGCAATTGTTTGCATAGGCCCACCAAAATATGAGGAGAATGGAAAGGAATAACCTTGGCCTAAATACAAAGTGATCCTACCCCTGAGGTTTCCTGGCATAAGACCAACTCTAGGCTCCAGGCAAGCTAGATCGTCCAATCCAAGACATTGTCTGTAGTGCCAACACACTTTTATTTTTCACACAGTCTCTGTTGAACACAGAAGATTTTATTTTTTTTTTTTTTTTTTGTTTTTTTTTTTTTTTTTTGTTTTTGGGCCACACCCGGTGACGCTCAGGGGTTACTCCTGGCTATGTGCTCAGAAGTCGCTCCTGGCTTGGGGGACCATATGGGACGCCGGGGGATCGAACCGCGGTCCGTCCTAGGCTAGCGCAGGCAAGGCAGGCACCTTACCTCCAGCGCCACCGCCCGGCCCCAGAAGATTTTATTAATATTACCAAAACACCATTAGCTGTGTGCTCACCCAGGGTTACACAATGTAACCCTGTGCTTTTACAATTTACAGAAACTGGAAAGAAAAATGTAGAAAAATTTAAAAGAGGAATGATGTGGGGTTTAAGATTTTATGAATCTGGCCATGATTCTGGATTACTTATTAAAATCCAGCTAAGCATCACTTATTCTACCTTTTTACAATAGGGCCTGAGCTATGGCACCTTGTCCCCACACCACCTCCTACTCTCCCTGTAACATCTCTCAGCCTTTCATCACTTAGTTCAACTGCTCTGACTTCCGGGTCACCAATGTTTAAATCCCAATTTATCATGACCCCTAGTGGGCCACTGCCTATTCACTTCTCTTAGGTTTAACACCTGCTGTGCATGCCCTTTGGCAGCTCATGAATTCCACCTATGCTATGCTTAACTCTACCAGGACTAATTTAACTAAGGCTTGCTGGCTTTGTTTTGATGCGCCCCCCCTCCTTTATTATGAAGCCATTGCCCTTAATCATTTTTTTTTAATATAAATGCAACTGAAACTCAATGGTGCTCCACCCCTGACACCCTGGGTCTGACATTTGGACAGGTCCAGGGTCAAGGCTCCTGCCTATATAGTGGACAAGGGAGACAGTACAATCGTCCCCCTTATTGCCTCAATTTTACCAATTAAACATCTCCTTTTTCTTTTTCTTTCTTTCTTTCTTTCTTTTTTTTTTTTTTTTTTGCCTTTTGGTTTTTGGGTCACATCTGGCAGTGCTCAGGGGTTACTCCTGGCTCTATGCTCAGAAATCGCTCCTGGCAGGCTCAGGGAGACCATATGGGATGCCTGGATTTGAACCACCGTCCTTCTGTATGCAAGGCAAACACCCTACCTCCATGCTATCTCTCCGGCTCCCTTCTTTTTCTGATTGGACAGTTTCAATCACCGGACAAGGGTTATGTAGAATATAGGCCTTACCAAGAGCCTATATCAATCAGCATTTTTTAAGCAATGACCCAGTTGTATGTGTCATTGCCCAGTTATTTCCCACAGTTACCTGCCGTTTTGCTCCAGATATGTACCCCTCTGCCACCATGATTCGCTTTAAGCGGGACTTAAGCACTATGGCCGCTATTATTGTGGCCGCCCTTTCAAGCCTTGCAGGAGTAGCCACCGGAACAGCAACCCTTTGAACCCAGTGCACAGCCACGGCAGCAATGAGACAACAAATTGAAGATTTGGCTGAGATTGGCAACTCTGTCACATACCTGCAGACTTCCCTATGCTCCCTGGCCAAGGTGGTATTGCAAAATCAACGAGGCCTGGACAGACTGTTCCTGAAAGAAGGTGGCCTCTGTGATGCCCTACGTGAAGAGTGCTGCATCTATACTGACCACACTGAACTGGCTGAGAAATCTTATTAATAAATTGCAAGCGGGGGCCCGGAGAGATAGCACAGTGGTGTTTGCCTTGCAATCAGCCGATCCATGAACCAAAGGTGGTTGGTTCGAATCCCGGTGTCCCATATGGTCCCCTGTGCCTGCCAGGAGCTATTTCTGAGCAGACAGCCAGGAGTAGCCCCTGAGCACAGCCGGGTGTGGCCCAAAAACCAAAAACCAAAAAAAAAAAAAAAAAAATTGCAAGCGGGAATTGAACAAAGAAAAAGTGGGAGGCGGGATCGTCTTGGTATCAAAATTGGTTTAATTGGTCCCCCTGGCTTACTACCCTTTTATCTGCATTGGCAGAATTGTTAATTTTTTTTATTATTATCATTACTTTTGGACTTTGCATTTTAAATCATCTGGTGGCCATGATTAAGTGCCGTTTTCATATGGTTGCAATGCTTACTAATGTAGTAATTGAGTTAACAGTACAAACTGGAAAAGAGAGGCTGCAGCGTATGTTATGTTAGCAGAAACCCATGACCTATAGGCTGGTGTGGAAGTCAATGACGGGTAAGATTCTGGGACATCTTTTAGGTGTCGCCAGGACAACCTAAGACAGACACAAACCCCATAGGCCCCAGCCCCTCCTGCATAACTCACTCAGTTCTTAAAAAGTAAAAAGATGGAGATGTGGGGAGAGAGGCCGGGAAATAAGATTTCTGCAAGCTGGCCTTGATTATAAAAGAAAGTCTCAGTTTAGAGACTTGTGTCCCTGCTGTTATGAGTGCAGGAGAAAGTCATCAGGTCAAACAACCTGTCTAGGCTAATAGTGTCACTAGCATTGCAACTGCTATGTTTCCTGATTTAATGATGCCATAAGCATTGCAACTGCTATCTTTACATACTTCCTGATTTAATGGTGCCATGGGCATTGCTATACTATCTTTACATGCTTTCTGATTTAATGATACCATGGGCATTGTATAATCGCTATCTTTGTATACCATTCAAATCAATGCTGCCATGTACCTTGTGATTGTTGTCTCTGCATACCATCTTGTTGCTGTACTGTCTAAACTGTATTATTCACATTCTGTTTTCCGCCTAAAGTTTACCCTTAAAAGCCTTGTCCCTATCTTCAATAAATGAAGCCTATTGCTTTGACAATACTTCCTTGTGAGTGGTCTGTGGCTTACAGTCTTCTCTCTCTTTCCTGACTTGGGCCTCAAGGCCATAGGCTGGAAGAGACCCTTACCCACCCTTACATCAGCCTCATGGGGGTGGGGGGGCCTGGCGCCAGAACTCTACAAGGAGTAACCCCTGAGTGTCACCGGATGTGGCCCAAAAACAAAAAAAGAAAAGCATTGGAGGTTTTGGAAGCACCAATCCAGGTGCCATCTACAACCCACTTGTGGCTATGGTTGCTAAAATGAGGGATGAAAATCCAATGTTGAAACTTCAGTTGCAAGACCAAATTTTTGAAGAGCTTCTAGATTCCGGAGCACAGATTACCGTAATCTCTCAAAACAACTGGCCTGAAAATTGGCCCAGGAAATCCCATATTCTTTGGAGGGAATGGGTGGATTAGCTCCTGTCTGCTGAGTACAAAAGTTAGGTGTGCACAGGCCCAGAAAATGAGAAATCCATAATTAGACCACATGTGGGCCCTTTTTCACCATCTTTGTTTAGTCATGGCCTACAAAAATAGTGCAAAGCAAAATTTCATAACCCACTAGCTCAAGAACCTGAATCATCCTTTGATTCAAAAACTCAAAATTTTTTTTTTTTTTTTTTTTTAAAACTCAAAATTTTTACTAAGGGCCACTGCCATTAAAGATATGGCACTGAGCCAGAGAGATAGCATGGAGGTAGGACATTTGCCTTGCATGCAGAACGATGGTGGTTCAAATCCCAGCATCCCATATGGTCCCCCGAACCTGCCAGGAGCGATTTCTGAGCATAGAGCCAGGAGTAGCCCCTGAGTGCTACTGGGTGTGACCAAAAACAAAAAACAAAAAACAAAAAACAAAAAAAAAAAAAAAAAGAAAGAAAGAAAAAAGAAAAGAAAAAGAAATTGGAAGAGATGAAAAAATAAAGATGCAGCATCGATAAAAATAGATTGGAAGTCTGATGAACCAATATGGGCAGGTCAGTGGCCCCTTAAAGCTGATAAATCAAAGGTGCTGAAGGAATTAGTGGTTGAACAATTGAAATTGGGACATATTGAGACTTTCTTTTCTCAGTGGAATTCACCCATGTTTACTATTCAAAAAAATCTGGGAAATGGAGACTTTGGATGGATCTTTGTTGTTGTTGTTTTTTTTTTTTTTGGTTTTTGGGCCACACCCGTTTGACGCTCAGGGGTTACTCCTGGCTATGTGCTCAGAAATCGCCCCTGGCTTGGGGGGACCATATGGGACGCCGGGGGATCGAACCGCGGTCCTTCCTTGGCTAGCGCTTGCAAGGCAGACACCTTACCTCCAGCGCCACCTACCCGGCCCCGGATCTTTGTTGTTTTAATATAAATGAAAGAGTCCTAGTGTTGGTGTGGGTTGGTGAGGCCTTTCTGGGCTCGACCCAGCTCCTGCAGCCCCGATGGCCTGGCAGGTCTGAAGGTTGCAGGATGAGGGTGGAGAGATTCACAAAGCAGTCAGATGAAGTTCCAGGAGTCAACCAGCTTTATTTCACGGTCCTAACCTAACATATACATTTCCTCACATGGCTTCTATGCTAAGCCTTTTCCTAGCAGCTACTTCTCTACTCCTTCTAGCTCTCTGGGCTTCTGTCTCCCTTTCAGCTGCTTTTTCCAGGCTTTCTTGCTGACTAACTCCCTTTGCTGATGCTACTGCTGCTGCTGCTGCTGAGTTGCTGATACTGAATCTCTGTTGATTCTCACTGTTGATTCACACTTCTCTAACTCTCCTGCCCTCTCTCCTTCCAAGAAGACTCCTCTACCTGCCCATTGCAGGTGTGGGTGGTTCTGATCATTCAGGGGTTATAAACAGAGGATATACTCACAGATCTTAGAGCTGTGAATTTATCCGTGATACCCATGGGCAAACTGCAGACTGGTTTATCTTCACCTATTGTTATTCCAAAGGACTGAACCTTGATGATAATAATAGGTTTAAGGGCCCGGAGAGATAGCACAGTGGTGTTTGCCTTGCAAACAGCAGATCCAGGACCAAAGGTGGTTGGTTCGAATCCCGGTGTCCCATATGGTCCCCCGTGCCTGCCAAGAGCTATTTCTGAGCAGACAGCCAGGAGTAACCCCTGAGCATCGCTGGGTGTGGCCCAAAAACAAACAAAAAAAAAACAAAAACAAAAACAAAATAATAATAGATTTAAAAGACTGCTTTTACCATATCCCCAGATGATAGAAAGTGTTTTGCATTTTCTGTTTCCTCACAGAACAATATGCAACCAAATAGGCGTTTTCATCCCTCAGGGAATGGCTAATTTCCCAACAATGCCAGTTTTTTGTGGATAAGAGTTTGAGTCCTGCTCATGAAAAGGCTATCATCTGTCATTACACTGATGATATATATTTGGTTTTTGGGACCACACCCGGTGGCACTCAGGGTTTACTCCTGGCTATGGGCTCAGAAATTGATCCTGGCTTGGGGGAACCATTGGGCAGTTTTTTCTCCACTCGTTGGATCCAAGGGAATGTAAGGGGTGCTGCTGTCCCTCGGCTGCCCTGTCCACCCTGAGTGGGGATGTACTGATGGAGACATGAGCCTCCTGCACTGTGGGTGCCAGCTTGAGTCCCATAGGAGTGACTGGGACACAGGACATGGGACACAAGTGCTGGAGCACTGCCCTGGGGCCAGGTGCATGGAGTTTGGGTCTGCTCCCCAACACTGCTCTGACCACCCAGATGAATTAACCCTGGTGAATCTCAGCCAATCAACTGGTGGCTTTATCCTGTCTGTTTGTTTGTTTGTTTTGGGGCCACACCTGGCAGTGCTCAAATTACTCCTGACTCTGCTCTCAGAAATCACTCCTGGCAGGTTTAAGGGGGAGTATATGGGATGCTAGGGATCAAATCTAGTTCCATTCTGGGTCTGCTGGGTGTAAGGCAAATGGCCTACCACTGTACTATCACTCTGGCCCCTGGTGGCTTTATCCTGACGCTGCATAGGGGGCAGGTTTTGTGGCACAGACAGTAGACACACAGTTGGCATGAGTGAGATCTGAGGTTAGATCCTTGGCATTGTCAGGCCCATAAACACTATAGGACCCAAAACTGACTCATCTGACCTTGTGTCCAAGAGTCACCTGGAGGGCCCCAACTCTGTCATCATGGACTTGACCAGGGGTGGCGAACAAGTTCGACACAAAAAGCCAAAATTTTAAACTGTGAGTCAGAGAGCCACACCACGCAGTGACCTGCCAAAACAGACAAAACACTCACACAAAAGCATATAATTTTAACAATAATCTATTAAACACATATTGCATTTTGCCATTTTGAGTGAGGGTCAAAATCCTGTTCGCCACTCCTGGACTTGACCCTTCTGTGCTCGGGTCTGGAAGACTGCATCCTTCAGTGGGACAGGCCATGTCCCCATCCCCACTTCCACATGGACGGACCCTTCAAGGTTGTTCAGAGGCCTTATGATGAGGGGGTTGTACTTGAAGAGATGTTCAGGTGTTCAGGATGTCTCCCCTGAGTGATAGAGACAGCTGGACTTCCTGCACAAAGCCAGGAGTGCACTGGCTACTAAGGGGCCCAAGGCCTGAATCACAGTGGGACTCTCCAGACTAATGCATGCAAGTGTGGCCTACAAAGGAGAGGAAAGGAGTGAGCTTCATTGGCTTAAAACAGCAAGGCAAGGTAGAGTCACAGGACAGCGGGATGACGTGTTCCTTGCACACAGTCAGCTTGTATTCCACCCCTGGCTTCCCTATGGTCCCTTGAGCCCACCAGAAGTGATTACTAAGTGCAGAGCTAGGACTAATCCCTGAGCACTGCCAGGGGTGGCCCAAAAACAAAAGAACAATTTTAATTGATAAAATTTAAAAGAAGGGGGGCCGGAGAGAGAGCATGGAGGTAAGGCATTTGCCTTTCATGCAGAAGGTCATCAGTTCAAATCCCGGCACCCATATGGTCCTCCAAGCCTGCCAGGAGTGATTTCTGAGTATAGAGAGCCAGGAGTAACCCCTGAGTGCTGCCGGGTGTGACCCAAAAACCAAATAAATAAATAAATAAATAAAATTTAAAAGGAGGGAAGGAGGGTAGGAAGGAAGGAAAGAGTAGAGAGGGAAGGAGGAAGGAAAGGAGGGGAGGAAGGGAGAAGAAAAAAGAAGGAATGAAGAGGAAAGGAGAGGGAAGGAGGAAGAAAGGGGAGGAAGGAATGAAGGAGGAGGGAGCAGGAAGGGAAATAAGAGAGGAGAGAGGAGGAAAGGAACAAATGAGGAGGGATGGAGGGAGGGACCCTGATCTGTCGATAAAGGCCTCATACATGGTTATCCTGCCCATTTGGGGTCTTTTGCCCTTTGTTTTATTTTTGCTTTGGGGGGGGCACACTAAGCTCTGCTCAGGGCTGACTCTTGGCTCTGCACTCAGGGCTGACTCCTGGCCTTGTTTGGAGGACCAGATTGGATGCAGGGATCAAACCTGGGTCAACTGCAAGGCCAATGCCCTCTCCACTATCCTGCCACTCCATCCCTTTTGGTCCTTTTCATCCACACAGGTTGAGTCTGAAGGGGGTCTCTCTGTCTAAGCCTGTCCCTACAGCCCAGGATTGTTAGGACTTCAGAGCCGGACAGTGTCAGATCTGCTTGCTGCTGCCCAGTCCCTGGACTCGGATCCAGGCCTTTGCTGAGGGCAACATCAGTCTCTCTGCCTCGATTCCCCCCTGCTCTATGCCTTCCAACAAGGACCCACCACTGTCCTTGAAGTCTGATCTCCAGCCCTGCCAGCACTTGGAGAACTCCAACTCCAGCTCCACCCCTCAGGGCAGTGGAGCCATCTAAGCTGAGAGCTGCAGAGCACCTCTGTCTCTTGCTATATTCTTGGTGACAGGCTGTAGGCTGGGATTATGCTGGGGGGCCCTACCATCCCAACTCTCCTCCAGGGGGCATACATGGCCACTAATCACTTCATCTGAAGCTGAGCTAAAGTAAGAACTTGCCATATGCCGTATACTCCAAGACCCGGGTTTACTCCTGGCACTGAGTGGTCCTTCCCAAGCACAGACAGACACTGAGGAATCCCAGAGCACATGAGAAATGGCCCCAAACAAATGAAAAGGGCAGATTGGAGCCCAGTGTGCCACTTACCCCTGCACCTTTTCTGTATAAAAAAAATTGAGGGGTGTTGTGTATGTAAATATTTTAGGGGATTACTATGTTACTCACCCTAAATTGATTGGTGATTGTGCCCTACCCTAGGGTGTGACCTGGCATTCTGCCCCCACCCTAGGGTAGTACCTGATTCTGCTTCCACCATTGGTTGGTATCTGATCCCACCATTGGGTGGTACCTGATTCTGGAGGATAAAAACAAGGGTCTGTGGAAGGCCAGGGTTTTTGGCTGGAACTGAAACTGAGTCTTTGGACTTCAGTCTTGTCCACCGAATAAAGCAAAGATTTCCACGAGCCTGACTGTCTGCGAGCTGTTTACCCGCCGTTTCACCTCAGAACCGAACCGTGGGCTAGACAGGGTGGCAGACGCATGCTCCGAGCTGGAAGAGAAAGGCCTCATCCTCCATCCCACCACCATCAGTCAACCTCTTCAGGGGCTGACTTGCTACAGAGGGGAGTTACATAAATCATGTTCTATTGTTCTTTGCAAGAAATGGGAACCCCACATCAAAACTTATAAAAGTGGGGGCCAGAGAGATAGCATGAAGGTATTTTTTTCTTTTTTTTTGGGGGGGGATAGCATGAAGATAAAGTGTTTGCCTTGCATGCAGAAGGTCGGTGGTTCGAATCCTGGCATCCCATATGGTTGCCTGAACACGGCGGGTGTGACTCAAACCCCCCCCCAAAAAAAAACTTATAAAAGTGGTTGTTATTTTTGCATAGGCAGTAAAAGCTGGGAAAATAATAAAAGAAAAGAAAGAAACCTTTGGGCCCGGAGAGATAGCACAGCGGCGTTTGCCTTGCAAGCAGCCGATCCAGGACCAAAGGTGGTTGGTTCGAATCCCAGTGTCCCATATGGTCCCCCATGCCTGCCAGGAGCTATTTCTGAGCAGACAGCCAGAAGTAACCCCTGAGCACTGCCGGGTGTGGCCCAAAAACCAAAAAAAAAAAAAACGAAAGAAACCTTTAGCATCAAATAAGGTGGTGAGGAAATTTTAAGCCAGTAACTGTTGCAGCTAATTCCTAGTAATCACTGCTAGTGAGGATAGACTCAGCTGTAAAAGCATCATAGGTTAGATTATGTATATACGTCATTCTCAAAACAATCAGCTTTTTCCATATCCTTGTCTTATACATATCGCAATTTTTCATAGACTTCTCTGAACATAACATTAGAGCCTTTCTGCATATATACTTAATTTAAAAAAAATTCCTAAACATTCTTTTTTTGTTTGTTTTTATTTTTGTTTTGTTTTGTTTTGTTTTTGGGTCACACCTGGCAGTGCTCAGGGGTTACTACTGGCTCCTGGCAGACACGGGGGACCATATGGGACACCGGGATTCGAACCAACCACCTTTGGTCCTGGATCGGTTGCTTGCAAGGCAAACGCCGCTGTGCTATCTCTCAGGGCCCTCCTAAACATTCTTACACCAAGAACTGCAATACAAGACTGGAGCATCTAAGTTCCTTTTCCATAGATATCTGTAATCAGAATTATTAGAACATTTCTACAATACATATAATTTAAAAATAAGTTTGCTAAAACAGTTTTATTTATTTATTTTGGTTTTGGGGCCACACCCGGCTTTGCTCAGGGGTTACTCCTGGCTATCTGCTCAGAAATAGCTTCTGGCAGGCACGGGGGAACCATATGGGACACCAGGATTTGAACCAACCACCTTTGGTCCTGGATCGGCTGCTTGCAAGGCAAACACCGCTGCGCTATCTCTCCGGGCCCCAGTTTTATTTTTTTTAGCAGTTTACTTATTGATTGGTTTGTTGGTTGGTTGGTTGATTGGTTGGTTGGTTGAGCCACTCCCAGCAATGCTCAGGGGTTACTCCTGGCTCTGCACTCAAAAATCACACCTGGTAAACTTGGCGGACCAAATGAATTGCCAGGAATCAAACCGGGTCTGTCCCAGGTCAGCCGCATGCAAGGCAAATGCCTTACAGCTGTGCTATTTCTCCAGCCCCTAAAACAATCTTATTATGAGCACTGTAATGAGAGTTTATAGTATCCAAGTTCCTTTTCCATAGACTTCTGTGAACAAAGACATTATTGCATACTTAATTTGAGAATGAGTTGCTAAATTATATACATCACTAAACATAGCAATTGGGAAACATTCACCCCTGCTGCCCTTAGAAACCTCAGCCAGCAGAGAGGGGGATTTCTTCTTCCAGAGGGGACTAGAGACACTCTCTTCCCTGGTTGGGTCCACTCATTAACAGGCCAAGCAGCACAGCAACTCAGGACCTAAGGGTTGGTATCAGGTTCCTGGGTGAGGAGGTTGGACAGAGGAAACTTCCAGAACCTGACCCTAGGCTGAAGCCTCAATAAACAGGCAGCACTTCCTGTTCCCACCAGGCACTATGGACAGGAATTTGAGGAGTCCACAGACCTGTGGATGCACATGTATGCATATATATATGATGTGTGTTCACACATATCCTTGTATCTGCACCCTGTGTGTGTACATCTGAAAGTGGTGTTAGGGTCCAGAGTCAAAGGACAAGGCTCCACAAGTAGAACAAAGCAAAGCAGGACTTTATTCCATCCACCAACAAGCTCCTGTACTGACCAGACAGGGCCACCGTCCTTCTGCATGCAAGGCAAACGCCTTACCTCGATGCTATCTCTTCAGCCCGCAAAAAAAAAATGTCTTTTATTCTTCTTAAAACCCATAGATGAGTGAGACTATTCTGTGTCTATCTCTCTAAGAGAGTTTAGGGGTCCAACATATCCTGAGAAATGAGGACCCTGAGAATGGCTCGCAGGCAATTTTTATGGGGGTACCTAGGACTTTAGGGATTCCCACCTCTGGGTAGTTGATCTTTAAAACTATTGGTCTCTTGGAGCCAGAGCGATTGCACAGCAGTAGGGCATTTGCCTTGCATGTGGCCAATCCTGGAAGGACCCGGGTGCAATTTCCCAGCATCCCCACATGGTCCTCCGAGCCTGCCAGGAACAATTTCTGAGTGTAGAGCCAGGAGGAACTCCTGAGCACCGCTGGGTGTGGCCCAAAAACCAATCAATCAATCAATCAAGCTTATAAAAATAAGTGCTGAGACTGGTTGGTCCCAAGGAGTCACAACTCCAGGGGAGCAGGCCAAAGTGTGAGAGCCTGGGGCAAGGCTATGGTGAGATTCACACCCCTCAACTCTGGGAGTGAGCGTATTCACTCATCATGAAAAAAATAAATGCTTGCTGGGGCCAGAGAGATAGTACAGTGTGGGAAGGGCAGAGTAATAGTATGGTGGAAAGGACATATATATGCCTTGCGCACAGCAGACCTGGGTTTGATCCATGACATCCCATATGGTCCCCGGAGCCCCACCAGTAGTAATCTCTGAGCATTTCTAAGTATGACCCAAACTAAAACAACTGGAGCAATAGCACAGTGGGTAGGGCATTTTTGTTGCACACAACCAACCTGGGTTCGATTCCTGGCATCCCATATGACCCCTGCTAGGTGTGATTCCTGAGCACAGAACCAGGAATAACCCCTGAGCACCATCAGGTGTGGTCCCAAAACTAAACAAACAAAAAAACCAACAACAGAGAAATAGTGTTGTAGTGGTTTCAGTGCTTGCCTTGCACACAGTCAGGGTTCAATCCCCGACATCTCCCATGGTCCAGAGCCCCACCACAGTTATTCCTGAGTGCAAGACCAAAAGCAACCCTCTGAGTTGTATTTGTTCAAATAAAAAAACAACAGATAGTACAGCAAGAAGGGCATTTGCCTTCCCTGTGGTTGACCAGGTGTTCAATCCCCAGCATCCCATAGAGTGCCCTGAGCACTGCCAGGAGTGATCCCTGAGTGCAGAGCCAAGAGTAACCAGTGAGCATTGACCATTGTGGCCAGAGAGAGAGAGAGAGAGAGAGAGAGAGAGAGAGAGAGAGAGAGAGAGAGAGATGCTTGCTAGGCACATTCTTTGAAGCTCAGGATGCTTGTTTTTTGTTTGTTTGTTTGTTTGTTTTTACAAAAAGGCCTCACCCCAGAAGTTTATTGGCATAAGACAGACTCTGGGTTCCAGGCATACCAGTCTATCCAACTCCAGCCATTCTCAAGGTCCCGGTGAAACTTTTTCACACTTTAGCGATAGCTGGTATCAGACTTTTATATTTAAAGATTCTGGATTCTGTGCATTTCTTTTGTCGATGTCAGGCTGATGTGGAGCATCCTCTAGTTTCAGCATATCATTAAATGCAGAGCGATCTGCCCTGCATGCAGACTGTTGCTGAGTCGCCTGGGTGTTGGGAGTACTTTTTGGAGTAAGTCAATGCCAAAGCAGTGGTAGGTCTTCTCTAGTAGAGGCTTGGATCCAGAAAAAAAGAGGGATGGCTTTCCTGACATGTGCACTCTGCTGGGTCCAACTGCGAGCTCCCTCTCCAGTTTGAAAATTGAAAGGGAGGGGTTTCCCTCCTCCACCGGCCCCCCCAGGGCCCAAGTTGCCAGGGCCGGCCATGAAGACCTGCCTGACGTGGGGGGTCCCAGTCTCCTGGACCAAGTGTTCAGTCCAGGAGATCTGTGGCCCACTGTCCGACCAGCGACCCTAACATACCAGAAAAAAAGAGGGACAGCTTTCCTGGCATGTGTGCTCTGCTGGGTCCAACTGCGAGCTCCCTCCAGGATGCTTATTTTAGGGGTTTCCAGACACTCAGTCCTTGGGTTCCAGGTGCAGGGCAGAGGTTTTGATTCCGTCCTCCTCTAGAAGCTTCATTCCTTTCCCCACTGTCCCATCAATAGCCCTGTCCTACCCAACAGTCCCCAGTCTCAAGAAGGGGGGCTCTCACTCTATTTCCAACTGTGGCCCCTTGGAACATCGTGGGGGACTCAGATTAAGAATCACTGGTGGGGCCGGGCGGTGGCGCTGGAGGTAAGGTGCCTGCCTTGCCTGCGCTAGCCTAGGACGGACCTCGGTTCGATCCCCCGGCGTCCCATATGGTCCCCCAAGAAGCCAGGAGCAACTTCTGAGCGCATAGCCAGGAGTAACCCCTGAGTGTCACAGGGTGTGGCCCAAAAAAAAACAAAACAAAACAAAAAAAGAATCACTGGTGCCTCCCAATTCTTACCACAGGCTGTGATCTTTACTCTGACTGTATAGAAAGAGGAGGTACGGGCTGGGCGGTGGCGCTCTAGGTAAGGTGCCTGCCTTACCTGCGCTAGCCTAGGAGACGGACCGCGGTTCGATCCCCCGGCGTCCCATATGGTCCCCCAAGCCAGGAGCGACTTCTGAGCGCAAAGCCAGGAGTAACCCCTGAGCGTCACCGGGTGTGGCCCAAAAACCAAAAAAAAAAAAAAAAAAAAAAAGAAAGAGGAGGTACAGTAAATGCACCCCATATACACCTCAACACAGGCCCTTTGCCTGGTCTGTATTGTGAATTGGGGGACAAAAAAAAAAAAAAGAATCACTGGTATAGGGGCAGAGAGATAGCATGGAGGTAAGGCGTTTGCCATTCACGCAGAAGGACGGTAGTTTGAATCCCGGCATCCCATATGGTCCCCCGTGCCTGCCAGGAGCGATTTCTGAGCATGGAGCCAGGAGTGACCCTTGAGCGCTGCCAGGTGTGACCCAAAAACCAAACCAAACCAAAACAAAACAAAACAAAAAACACCAAAGCATCACTGGTATAGGGGGCTGGAGAGATAGCATGGAGGTAGGGCGTTTGTCTTGCATGCAGAAGAACTTGGTTCGAATCCTGGCATCCCATATGGTTCCCTGAGACTGCCAGGAGGAGCGATTTATGAGCCTAGAACCAGGAGAAACCCAAATCCAAAAAAATAAAAATAAAATAAAATAATCACTGGTAGATATGCGTGGTACTTTCCAGTACAGAACCCCCATCCCAAACACAACCCAGGTGGGCCCAGCTGGCCTCTCACCCCTGCCCCTCTGCAGTGGGCCAGGCACTCCACTGGGGCGCAGTACCTTCCCCTGGGTACTGGACCTCCACTGGACCTGCTGGGAGGTGTCCAGAAGCCATCTCATTGGGGGTCCCACCTCCAGCTGGCGTGAGAGTGGGCTGCGGGAGTGGGCTGGAGCGCGCGCCACGCAAAGCGCAGGGACCCGCGGCGCGGGTGGGCGAGCGGGCGGGGGTCCGGCGGCCGCGCCTCCCCCGGAACTCGGCCGTGCCATTCCCATGATGCCCAGCCTCGGGCACGGCTTCCGGAGCGCGGCGGCTGCCAGCGCCGGGTAGGTAGGTCGGAGGGGGCGGCCCCTCCTGCGCCCCTCCTGCGCCCCGCCCCGGGACCCCGCGCCCCTGGCCGGCCGGCCGGCCCGCGCGCGCGCCTCCCTTGATGGGGACCCTCGGTGCCGGGGTCGGGCGCTCGGGGTGGAGGTGAGCGCGCCGGGCGGTGGCGCAGGGCCGGGGGTCGGCGGCGGCCGCACAGGCCTCGACCCATCGCGGCGATTGCGGGGCGCAAGGCCGGGCTTGGGGGGGCGCGCGGGGTGGTGGGGTGCGGTGGGTCCAGGTGAGGCCCTGCTTGCTTCCTTGGCCTCCTGCCCTGCCCCGCCGCTGGACGCGGTCACCCTCCAGCTTCCAAGGCCGGGTCCAGGAGATGGGGGTGTCCCTGGGAGAATGGGGGTCCCAGCAGACCCCCGCACTGCGCAAGGGAGCGAAGGCCCCACTTGGTCTCCGACTCTTGGGTGATGCTTGCCTTGGGGTATGTCAAGGGGTGAAAGATCAAGGCCAGATCAAGGTGAAAGTGCTCTTCCCTGGAGATGGGGACCCCCCCCCCGTGGTAAAATATTGCCCCCTCCCTGGAATAGGACTAAGAGACTTGTCAAGTAGGGTTCCCAGCTCTGCCTGGAGTGACCCCTGAACACCCCTAAAAAACAAACAAGGGGGCCGGGGAGATAGCATGGAGGTAGGGCATTTGCCTTGTATGCAGAAGGACGGTGGTTCGAATCCCGTCATCCCATATGGTCCCCTGAGCCTGCCAAGTGCGATTTCTGAGTGTAGAGCCAGGAGGAACCTGAGCACTTCTGGGTGTGACCCAAAAACAAACAAACAAAAAATAAAACAAGGGGCCGAAGCTATAGCACTGCAGGTAGGGCGTTTGCCTAGGGTCGATTACCCTAGCAGCCAACCCGGGTTCGATCCCTGGCATCCCATGGGGTATCCCCAAGTCAGTAGTAATATCTGAGCGCAGAGCCAGGAGTAACCCCTGAACAATGCTGGGTGTGGTCCAAAAACATCAACAAAAACAAATCAAAAGACATTCGAAGGTGGGTGTTTAGGGCATCTGGCAAGGCCGAGAGAGAGATAATCCAGGTGCCCACCACAGGGCATGGAGACCAGCTCAGCTCTGAGCTCCCAGGATATGAGTGGCTGCGAAAAACCAGAGACGGTTTTCTCCTGGTTGTTTCGGGCTATTCTCTGCCTCATTCATAGTTGACTCAGAGCTTCCTGACTCAAGAGCTGCTCTTGTTTCTGGATGGGGTCTCAGCCCCAACTCTCTGCCACCCGCTGCCTGTTTATTTTCAGTCTGCCATGTTTATTTCCAGGTTGCTTCTTTTTTTCCCTTGGCTCCACTCTGGAGGCGCCACCTGCGTCCCTCCTGGACCAGGTTAAGTTCAGAGTAGCTGATGCAAATACACGGGACCACGGAGAAATCTCTTCATTTCAGCCACATCCAAGTGTGAGGCTTGCTGGTTTCACAGCATTGCCTTACTTTGAGGCTAAGACTCTTCTTTTTTTGTTGTTGTTTTTGTTTGTTTGGGGGAAAACCCGCACCCTGCAGTGTTCAGGGATCACTCCTGGAGGCTTGGGAAAATGCCTCTCTGTGGCAC
The DNA here is from genome assembly GCF_024139225.1 of Suncus etruscus. Taxonomy (NCBI): domain Eukaryota; kingdom Metazoa; phylum Chordata; class Mammalia; order Eulipotyphla; family Soricidae; genus Suncus; species Suncus etruscus. The sequence continues at coordinate 19,892,361 of NC_064852.1, read as the reverse complement.
CAGGGATTGAACCCGAGTCAGCCGCGTGCCCAGCGAGTGTGTTTCCTGCTGTTCTAGAGCTCAGACCCAGGAGCTCAGTGTGTTCAGTTGTTCCAGCCTCTGCTCTGCTGAAATCTCTGCATTCACCTAGACAGCTGGGGGGTGGGGGGGGTCAGAGGGTAGAGATCCTTTAGGCAGGAAGGGGACCCCCATACCCTGCCCACCCTCTCTGGGCAAAGGAGGTGGTGCTGGAGAGTTACTGGAACAACCTTCCACAATGCCCTTTATGTCACTAGTGGGACTATCCTAGCGACGAGCCTGGCTAGATCTCAGGGAAAAGTCTCCCTGAATTTCCACGAGTCCCCAAACCATGCCTTTTCTTTTTTTTTTTTTTTTTTTTTTTTTTTTTTTGTTTTTTGGGCCACACTCAGCGGTGCTCAGGGGTTACTCCTGGCTGTCTACTCAGAAATAGCTCCTGGCAGGCACGGGGGACCATGTGGGACACCGGGATTCGAACCAACCACCTTTGGTCCTGAATCGGCTGCTTGCAAGGCAAACGCCGCTGTGCTATCTCTCCGGGCCCACCATGCCTTTTCTTTCCCTCAAATTCCTCAGCAGCCAGGGGCACAACCCCTGATCAAAGGGACCAATGGGGCTGCAGACCAGCAAGACAGAAGGCCAAACACTGTGGACTCTGGGTGTCCTGCCACCGGACTGCAGAGATGTCCAGGTAAGTTCACTCACTCTGGGTGGGGGTGTCTGGGGCAGTTTGTCAGACCTGCCTGGCCTGAGCATTGCACAGTGCAAGACCGTGGGGTGATGTGCTGTGGGAAGTTAGGCTCCTGGGGTGAAAATGCTGTGTGGAGGGATTTGCCCCTGACTCAGGCTTTCATAGAAACAACTGGGCTTTGGGGCCGGAGAGATAGCATGGAGATAGGGTGTTTGCCTTGCATGCAAAAAGATGGTGGTTCGAATCCCAGTATCCCATATGGTCCCCCAAGCCTGCCAGGAGCGATTTCTGAGCTCAGGAGTAATCCCTGAGCGCTGCTGTGTGTGACCCACCCCCCCCCCAAAAAAAAAAAGAAAAGAAACAACTGGGTTTTGTTTTCGGGGTGGATTCCTGGGGCCCCCTGTTTACTCACAAATGGCCCAGTTTGTCTTGCCTCTTAGCCGCTTGGTGTGAGGGCTGGTCAGAAGTCCAGTGTGGGGCCAGAGCACTAGTACAGCAAGTAGGGCACTTGACTTGCATGTGGCTGAGTCGGGTTCTATTCTCAGAGCCCCATATGGTCCCCTAAGCCTGCCAGGTGTGGTCCAAAATTAAAAAAAATAAAAAAGAAGAAGCCCAGTGGGTTCCCATCTTGGGTCTCTCTGACTGGTTCTGCATTTGGGATAGCCTCTGCCTGCTCCAGGACTGTGTGGAAGAGGCAGATTGGCCTTCCCAGGGTTGTCCCAGGGTCACCTAAAACAGATCGGCCACACTTGGCCAGACTCTGGGAGGATGGAGCAGAGAGGACGTCCCACCAAGGGACCTCTGACCATTTTATTAAGTAAAATAGTTTGGGGGCCAGAGTGATAGCACAGTGGGACAGGTGTTTGTTTTGCACATGGCTGACCCAGGTTCCATCCCCAGCATTCCATATAGTCTCCCAAACATCGCCAGGAGTACCTCCTGAGCACAGAGCCAAGAGTAAGCCCTAAGCACAGCTTGGTATGACACCCCCCCCAATTTTTTTGGTCTTTTTGGGTCACACTCGGCAGCGCTCAGGGGTTACTCCTGGCTCTACGCTCAGAGATCATTCCTGTCAGGCATGGGGGACATTATGGGATGCCAGATTTGAACCACTGTCCTTCTGCATGCCTTACCTCCATGCTATCACTCTGGCCCCTCAAAAAAATTTTTTTTGTTTTTTTTTGGGGCCACACTCGTTTGATGCTCAGGGGTTACTCCTGGCTAAGTGCTCAGAAATTGCCTCTGGCTTGGGGGGACCATATGTGATGCTGGGGGATCGAACTGCGGTCCTTCCTTGGCTAGCGCTTACAAGGCAGACAACTTACCTCTAGTGCCACCTCACTGGCCCCCCAAAAATTTATTTTTGTTTTGTTTTGTTTTGTTTTTGGGTCACACCTGGCAGTGCTCAGGGGTTACTCCTGGCTGTCTGCTCAGAAATAGCTCCTGGCAGGCACGGGGGGACCATATGGAACACCGGGATTTGAACCAACCACCTTTGGTCCTGGATCAGCTGCTTGCAAGGCAAATGCCACTGTGCTATCTCTCCGGGCCCCCAAAAATTTATTTTTAAATAAAGGGATTTAAGCTAAGTGAATCTTAAAATTGTCTGGGTGGGTTGGGCTCTGGGGGAGCACAAGTCCCTGAGTATGATCCCCCTCTACTTGATATGGTCCCTTCAGGACTCTCAAAGGTGGCCCTGGTGGCTGCAACAATAAAAACAGTGAGCCAGAGACATAGCACAACCATAGGGCATTTGCCTTGCATGCAGCCAATCCAGGACAGATTGCAGTTCAAATTCCAGCATCCCATATGGTCCCCCAAGCCTGCCAGGAGTAACCCCTGAGCACTGCCACTGGGTGTGACCCAAAAACAAACAAACAAAAAACAATGGCCAGAGCGATAGTTCAGCGGGTAGGGCATTTGGCTTGCATGTGGCTGATCCAAGACGGACCTGCATTTGATCCCCAGAGTTTCATATGGTCCCTCAAAGCCAGAAGCAATTTCTGAGCGCATAGCCAGGATTAACCCCTGATCATCACCAGGTGTGGCCCAAAAACATACAAAATAAAAACAAAGAGCAAATCTCTTACCCTTATTCCTGCCACCAGCGGTTCATTTCAGGAGCTGTGTGCTCATGACCGGGACAGGAGACCTGGTACTCCTAGTGGGCCCCGGAGCCAGGACGCTCAGCAGCCGAACAGAGCTGGCAATGGGGCAGCTGCGGACCAGACTTTACTGGCACATCAGGGCTCCCTACTGAGGTAAGTGAGCCCTCTGCCCCCTCCACAGCTCCGGGAACACCCAGAATGAGGGACCGGGACACTGGCCTGTTTCCATAAGCACCAGGTGGGTTCAGAGAATTGAACCTGCCTTTAGCTAACAAGAAAATTGGGGCCAGGGCCGAAGTAGTGGCACTAGAGGTAAGGTGTCTGCCTTGCAAGCACTAGCCTAGGACGGACCATGGTTTGATCCCCCAAGCCAGGAGAGATTTCTGAGCCCATAGCCAAGAGTAATCCCTGAGTGTCAACGGGTGCAGCCCAAAAAAAAAAAAAAACAAAGAAAATTGGGGTCCAGGAAACTCATAAGAGCTGCCAGGACTACTGGCCTACAAGCCATGCATCTAGAGAAGTGAGGAGTCCGAGCAATAGTGCAGCAGGGAGGATGTTTGACTTGCAAATGGCTGGTCCAGGTTTGATCTCTGGCATCCCATATGGTTCTCTGAGCACCACCAGGTGTAATTCCTGAGCACAGACCCAGGAGTAAGCCCTGAGCACCACAGGGTGTGGCCCAACAGAACAGACTCTGGGCCTGGTAGAGAGAGCAAGTCTGCATTGTGCTCTCTCTCCCTGCAGGATGTGAAGCAGCAGAACACGCCAGAACTGCTTTGCCGGCTGCCAGTCCCACTCCACCTGCTAGAATGTTCCTCATGAACGCACCTCCTGTGCTTGCTCTCCAGTCGACATGGGAGCCCTTTTGCCCGCCGGGGACCTTTAGGTTCCCAGGGTGCCTGTCGGAGCCTGCGGAGGGTGTGGGGGGCGCCTCGGTGCACATGCTTATCCGTTCGCTGCGCCGAGGCCACCCGGCGGCGGTGGCACTGGCACTGGGCTCGAGCCCTGAGCGTGGCCTGCAGAGACGCCTGCCCAGCACCAACCCCGCTGAGCCCAGGGTGTCCTGCAGTCCTGCCGCTGTGCACCCTGATCCAGTTCAGGAAGAGGAGGAAGAGGATGCAGCCCCTGACCCCCCTGCACCTGACTCCGACAGCGATGACTCAGTGGACCGCGCCATTGAAGAAGCCATCCAGGAGTACCTAAAGGCCAAGGGCAGCAGTACCCAGAACCCCAGTGCCACACACACTGACCGCCGGTGCACCCCACAACCACTGCGTGCTGCTCCAACTCCCTCCAGGCCAGCCCATGGTCCTGGATGGGGCTGCAATCCCCCAGGATCAGCCTCTCCAGGCAGTGCCAGTAGCGAGGATTCCTTTGAGCAGAGCATTCGGGCCGAGATCGAGCAGTTTCTGAGTGAGAAGAAGCAGCTCGAGGTCCCCAAAGGACCCATCAGTGCAGACAAGAAGACAGAGCCTACAGGAGGGCTGGTGGCCCGCCCAGTACTCAGGGCCAGGAAGGAGCCAGAGCTGACCATGGCCACAAAGGAGTTTGTCTTCCGGAAGTCCCCCAGGCTGGCAAGGATTCCCCCCCAACCCAGAAACCTCCGATCCAAGGCCACCCCTGAATTGGAGCCAGGTGGCGCCAAGCCGACCACCACCTGCAGCCCTTCTGAGCCAGCCCAAACCAAAGGCGGGCTCAGGAGGGGTGCTGGGCGAAGAAGCAAGCGGGGCCCAATCTCAGTCCTGGTTCCTGAGGCGCCCGATTCCAGCAGTGATGATGGCATTGAGGAAGCCATTCAACTCTACCAGCTGGAGAAGCAAAGGGAGGCAGGCGGGTCCCCCGCGGGCACAGGCCCCACCACCCGGAGCACCTTCCCTGAAAGCCACAAGAAGGCCGCCACAAGCACAAGGAAGCCACCAGCTGGGAAGGTCATGGATGTGGGCCCTGCAGCCTCAGAGCCTGGCTTGCCCACACAGCTGGCCCAGGAGGGAAGGTGCGGCCCATGCTGTGCAGACCCATCCACAGAGCTGCTGTGTGCTGAGGCTATCCTGGACATCTCCAAAGCCATCCTGCCTGCCGCACCTGACAACAGGGAGCGAATTGTGGCTGCTGGCCCGCCCTCCCCTCAGCCACCTGTGCCTTGCGGCTCGGACAGTGGCGGGGGCAGCTCGGTAGACAGCGATGATAGCATCGAGCAGGAGATCCAGGCCTTCCTGGCCCTGAAGGCGCAGGCAGGCGAGTCGCCAGCCCTGACAGAAAGTGGCTCAGCATCTGGCCAGGCTGAAGACCTCCAGGCCCCACTCCCACAATCTCTGGCCCTTTCGCTAAGCCGCAAGAGGAGACGTGGAGCCGGCAGCCACGTACCAACACTGACCTCCCCCAAGGAGAGTGCCCAGGAGGCTGGTTTACAGCTGGCAAAAATGACTGAAAATCCCGTGAGGGAAAGCACAAGCAGGGGCCACCCCACATTCCCCAGGACAGTGGGGCCCATGGACGAGACTGCAGTCCCAAAGACCACAGCCACTGGCCTGTCACTGGGACCCCGAAGGATGGTCAAGACCAGAGGTGCAGAAGAGAAGGAGAGCTCGGGTGATAAGAGCAGTTCACTGGACAGCGACGAGGACCTGGACACAGCCATCAAGGACTTGCTACGTTCCAAGCGGAAGCGCCAGAAGCGGTGGAGGAACCTCCGGGCTGCACCCCGCATGAAGGCCCAACTTGGCACTGCCCCCAAGCTCTTGCACAGGCTGGGGGGTCTGCGGGGAGCCTGGAAGCACAGAGGCTCTGTACTTTGGAGAAGCTGCTTCCCTAAGTCCAGAAGGGGCCGCGGGACCCTCAGCAGTGTGCCCCTTCGAGGCCAGACCCAGGAGATGCTGCCAGCCCCAAGAGCCCAGGTAGGGGCCTTTTTTGCAGGTTCCCAGGAGCCGAGGTGCCCGGCTCCCAGCCCCAGCTCAGCGTCTGATGACAGTTCTGTGGACAGTGATGACAGCATCGAGCTGGAGATCAGGAAGTTCCTGTCTGAAAAGGCTAAGGAAGCCCTGCCAGAGCCAGGCAGTCACCCCTGTCCTGAGCTGTTGTGCCCAAAGGTGCTGGCACTGCCCACCAAGGTATGCACACGGAGCCAGAGGGGCCGAGGGACTGCCCAGCCAATAGAGGCAGTGAAGAGCACAGGGTGGGCCAGAGCCACTAGCCCTGCCTGCGCCTTTGCTCTGGCTGGGCAGAGCAACCCCCGAATAGATCCTACCTGCCTACCCTCTACACCCACCTGGCACGAGCTGGCACCACCCAGGAGCACAAAGGCCTCACTGAGCAACCGCCGGCACCTCTATGTTCATAGAGACCAGAGCCCCCGAGTGGCTGAGCCTGTGGCTGGCGACAGCACTTTGGGGCCACTCCTGGGTTGTGCCGCAGGTGAGAGTCTGGGCCGAGGTCTGGCTGCAGAGAAGGAGCGGGGACCCCCTGGTGGCCTGGCCCTTCCTTGGGCTGACTTCACCCAACAGAGCCGGCTGCAGAGCACATGGGGTCTGAACCTGGAAGGCAGAGGTGGGGTCTGGAGGGGGACCCTGGGCAGCCAGTGGGAGAAGGGGGTTTTGCCTAGTCCAGTGGCTCTGGACCCCAAGAAAGGCCTGCCCTTTGCCGGCTTCTCCCCTCTGCTCCCCACACAGCTTTTTCACTTTGGGAAGAGTGTTTCCTGGGGAGCCAAGCAAACTGGCCTCTTCAGCAGCCCCCTGAGCATGCCCTTGCAAGGTCCCTCCTTCTCGGCCTTCCAGGGAGCTCAGGCCGCCCATGGGCCCATATTTGGGACCTCATCTCTGCTCCTGAAGAAGGAAGGGGGATGCTGGCCACCCGCAAGGGCTCAGGTTGAGTGTGGCGTGTCCCACAGGAGGCACATCGGGAGCCTGGAGGAGGGCACCGTGGGCCTGCAGTGTCGGCAGAGGCCAGTGCAGAGGGATGAGAAGGAACAGGAGGCCCTGGGCAGTGGCGCTAGTGAGCTCAGTGATAGCTCTGTAGAGGAAGGTGCCAGCCACTTGCTGGCCAGGGGCAAAGAGTTAGAGCTCTGAGGCCAATATACCTTGGCCCAGGCACCTCTCCAGAACATAATCTCTGTTCCCGTACACAGGACCAGAAGCATTTTTATTTAACATGTGTGTTGGTAAATAGGATTTTTTTTTTGGATAGCATTTTTGTAAATTATTTAAAGTGATGTACAAAAGTATTTTTGGGAGATAGTCGTAGGCTTTTGTAGGGCATTTCCTGAAGGACCTTGTCTGCTCTGTGCCAGTCTTAGAGTGGCAGACCCAGTGCCCGCCCACACAGTGTCTGACAGGGCTGCCCCATGGCACACAGAGAACCAGCCTGTAGGGCCTTCTTCCACCTTTACCCCTATCCCAAATGCCTCTTTGGGCAGGGAGGCCGGTGTTTCTTCTCGGAGCAGCTTTCTAATGACACAGCCACAGCCTCCCGGGAAACATTCCAAAGCACAATGGCCACAGCAGCCCCAACAGAGGGCAGCGTACCTCGGGGGCCCCTGTGCTGGGCTACACTGCACTAATATCCCCATAAATCTCGTCTCACAGAGATGCCACACTCGATGGCCCCTACGAGCCAAGTCTTCACATCTGGTTCCTTGGGTGGGTTGGGTGCCGGGTTCTGGGGTCACCTGGACAGACAGGAGTCTCTGGGGAGGCCTGGCCTCCTGGAAGCCCATATGGAAGGGCAGCATGTAAGTCCTGGGGCCTCTGCCCATGTGCCCAGGCACATTAGGCCAGCAGTTTGGCAGAAAAGTTCGCTGAGGCCCCACCACATCACTGTCGGCTTCCCTAAGGGGTCTCCAGTGATGGTGCCTGAGCTAGGCCATCATCAGCACTGAACAGAGGGGTCACTTCCAAGCCAGTGTGTCTCTATACTCTGGACCCCAGACAGCAGCCCCTGAAGCGTGTCTGTAACCCCCATGGACGCCTCGGTATAGGATCCTAGCCCTCCAAAAGCGCGTCCAACCCGCACATACCAGACACCAGCTTGTTTTGTAGACAAGAAGCAGTCTTCAAGGCTAATAAATCATGTTCTGCTCACAACCTTGGGGTGTGATCTGGCCTCTCTGTGGGGAGGAATGGGGGTATTGTCCTGCAAGGTCCCACTTGCTCCCCGCTACCCTTCGCAGTCCCCCTGGCCCGTCACCCTTCACATCACCCTGCAGGCAGCCAGGATGCCCAGTAGGGCCCTCCTTGGGCTGGAGTTAGGGTTGCTTGGGGCTCCCCACTTTCTGTACAAGCTCAGCACCTCACACTCTGTCCGTCAGGGGGAGCCCAAGAATCTGGGGTCCTCTGTGAAGCTGCTGGGAAGTGGCTCATCAGAAGGAAGTATGGAGGGGCTCAGACACTCAGGTCAGGGTGCAGCCTTGGGAGTCAGAAGTCACCTCCAACGGTACTGTGGGGCCCAATATGGCTCTGTGGACTTGTGTCCCCTAGGTCCTGTGCAGCTGGTGCCCAGACACATTCTTGGGGTGGATGTACCCCTAATCTAGCTAGTGACCTTTACCATCTCCTCTCCTCTTCCACGACTCTGGCTTCTCAGGGTCAGCTGTTTCCTCTGATAGAATAGGGGCTACAACAGGGGCCCAGAGACACCACCTAGGGGAGCTACTCCACACCCACACCTGCATGGGTGGCTTCCCAGGAATGGGTGTTGCTGACCACAGGGCCACTTTGAAGGCTTTGTGGACCATGTGGCTCAGGCCCAATGCAGTTCTTATTAGTAGGGGCTCAGGACCACACCTGACTCTGCTCAGGAATTCCCTTCTCACTCCCACAGCATTCAGGGGACTACAAGGTACTAGGGATAGAACCAAGTGGTTTCTAAAGGCCAACAGACAACGTGGGGCCAAAGCAGTACATAGCAGAGAAGGCATTTGCCTGGAGGCCAACCTGGATTCCATCCCCAGAATCCCATAAGATCCCCCAAGCCTGCCAGGAGTAATTTCTGAGCACAGAGCCAGGAGTGACCCAAAAACAAACCAAAAAAAAAAAAAAGTCAACAAATGAGCCATCACCCCATTATCTCCCCAGGAAGCTGGGGTGTTTGTCCATGTTCTCCTGGCTCTGGGATCCCTCCCAATAGGGATTGGGAACTATCTGGAGAGCTGGGGATCGAACCCAGGTCAGGTGTATACAAGGCAAGTACTTTGCCTGCTGTTGTATCTTGCTGGCAGCAGAATTGGGGCTTTTGTCTTATTTGGTTTGGGGGCTACACCCAGCAAAACTTAGCTCATGGCTAATTCCCCACAGTGCTCAGGGGGACCAGTCAGGGTCCAGGACAGGATGGGATGGGAGAGTCTGTGTATGAAGCCCGTGTTCAGCCCTTAAAGCCTCTCTCAGTTCTGCTGGGGCATTTTCCATGCAGTGTTATAAAAAAAACTTTCTGCCTGACCCCTCACTCTCTGCGGCTTGCCAGCTAAAGGGAGATACACAGAGAACAGTATTCCCCAAATGGGAGGTGCCACCTAGCGGGCACTAGAGCCAGAAGGTACAATGGAGGGTAGAGGGTAAAAGTTTGTTCTTTTAAAGGAGGTCTATTTTGGAGGATGGGGACTGAATTTTTTTTTTTTTTCTGAAAATGGGACATTCCCAAACATGTTTGGAATCTCTGACATAAACCAGGCTTTTTAATTTATTTTGTTTTAGGGCCACACTCGTTGGTACTCAGGGGTCATCCCCAGCTCTGTGCTTAGGAATCATTCCTGGCGGTGCTTGGGAGACCCTATGGGATGACAGGAATTGAACCCAGGTCGGCCATGTACAAGGCAATCGCCCTCCCCACTGTACTGTCACTACGGCCCCAATGTCCATCTTTTTATGAACTCTATTGATTTTCTCTGGAAATTACTTTCAAACTGGATACTCAGCTGTTGCCATAAATGTTTCCTTTTGTGACTTACTAATTTTTCTAAGGAAGCAAAGAGAGTCAGGGGTCTAATTCTGCCCCTATGCTCAGCCATGAGGGAAGCCTTTCAGGTAAGAATCTTGGTAAACTGGGTTGGAGCCATAGGACAGTTGGGAGAGCACTTGCCCTGCACATAGTCCACTTTGGTTCAATCCCCAGTATCTCATATGCTACACACGAATCCTGAGTACAGGGCCAGGAGTAAGCCCTGAGAGCATCTCTTTGTATGGTCCCCCCCAAAAAAACTTATTTCATCAAAAACAAGTCATTTTTATAGGTGGCCACCTGCTTGCAGTGTTTGGGGGCCCAGGACCCTCCCAGTTATGCTTGGCCACATTATGCTGGCCAGGGGCTGGAAGAGAAACAGTTCAGCCATAAGGCATTTGCCTTGAATGCAGCTGAATGCAGACCTGGGCTCAATTCCTGGCACCCCATATGGTTCCCCAAGGCCTACCAGAAGTGATCTTTGAGTACAGAATTAGGAGGAAGCCCTGAGCACAGCTGGGATGCCCTTCTCACACACACACACACACACACACACACACACACACACACACACACACACACACACACACACACACAGATGGTGCTGGCCAGACAGACCTTGGGGGGTCACAGCCACACCTAGAGGTAATGAGGGAGCAGATGGATATAGTACTGGGGGTTCAACTTGGAGAGGGGACACAAGCTACAAGGAAGTAAGTTCCACAGCAGAAATCAGTCTGGTTGGGGTCAGAGAGATTGTACAATGAGTAGGGTACTTGCTTTGCCTGTAGTTGACCCAGGTTTGATCCCCAGCATCCCATAGGGTTCCCCATCCCGAGCTTGCCAGGAGTAACTCCTGAGTAATAAAGTAACTCCTGAGTGCCATGTATAACCCCTGAGTAACGCCACGTGGACCCCACAAACAAACAACAAGGATCAAAGAAAAATCTCAGTTGGAGAAAGGTCATCAGTAGAAAGGGTTAGCAAAGCCTTGTTCCAAAAATTTCCCTCATCGGGCTAACAGAAAGGCTCATAAAAACAAAATAGGTGGACATTCCTAGGCCTAGGACAAAATGTTGGGTCCCGCAGACCCATGACCCTGTTCCACTAATGAGTCAGGTATTCAGGGCATGGAACTTTTTAATGGAAATACAAGTCAGGAGCATCTTTTCCACATCAGAGATGGGACGTTAGAGAGACAGACGGGTGTCAGGCCCCAGGAATAGAAGCTAAGTCTACAGCTCAGCTGCAGCAGGATGGCTTGTTGCCATTGTAACTGGGGTGGAAATTGAGCCTGTCATCGAAGGTAACAAAGTTGTCGGGACCTGTCACAAAGCTCTTCTCCATGAAGACGTTCAAAGCATTGTTCCGGAACATTCCACCAATCGTGAGCTGTGAAGAAAATTTTCTCGTACTTGGATAAAACACTTGCTGGAAGAGAAAAAAGATCATCGAATGAAGGGATTGCGAGAACATTTCTTTTTTATATTTTGGGGGACTTGCATGAATGGTGCTCAGGAGTACTCATGGTTTGAGCTCTGAGAGTCATACCCTTCCATGGCAGTGCTCAGGGCACTGTGCAGTGCTGGATGTGTGTGTGTGTGTGTGTGTGTGTGAAACCTGAATCCCCTGTATGCCAAGTTTGAGCTTCAACCTCAAGAGCCAGTGACCAGTGGGCAAGCATTTTGGACAAGAAGGATCTACTAAGTAATATTTCTAGCCCCTGCTCTGAACCTTCCCAAAAATGACTTGCTGAGGAGTCAGGAGTGATAGCACAGTAGGGAGGGTGCTTGCCTTGCATGTGGCCAACCCAGGTTTGATCCCGAGCATCCCATAAGTCCCCTGAGTATGCCAGGAGTGATTTCTGAGCACAGAGCCAGGAGGAACACTTGTGTACTGACAGGTGTATCCCAAAACAAACAAACAAACAAAACCCTCTAAATCTCTCCCAGGCAAACAGTGTTTGCAGAAAGACTCATAGAAGGGTTTTCTGGAAAGTTCTGAGCTTCCCTATCACCCCTCCCCTCATCTAAACCACAGCCTCCCTTCCTTGTAACATTTGGGGGTTGTTGAGATAATTACTAATACTCAAGGACTCTGTGCTCAGTTATCACCCCTGGCAGGACTGGGGGACCCTGTGCAATAATGGGTTGGTTATGTGCAAGGCCAGTGCCCTAACCTCTGTGCTATCTCTCTGGCCCTTCCCAGCAATGTGAAGGTACAAAAGCTTTTCTTCTCCATCCCCATCTGCAAGTGAAGGGGTGGCTATAATACATCTGGGCAACAGGCTCAGGAAAATGGGGGGCAGAGGATTAGAAATGTCTCACCACTTCACCTGTCCCCCACCCCCAGGGCTGGTGAGGGGTAAATCAACCAGACAAACTCTGGGAATCTGGGAGTAAAACGAAAACCTGAGCATTCAGGTTTGAGTGCCAGTCTCCCCACAGACAGGCCTAGTCCCCAATGGGGAAGACAAGGACTCAGGCTTCAGGGAAGATGAGCATCAAATGTTCTAGAAACTTCCTAAGTCAGTATTCCCTTCTCATGAACCCAATTCCCCCCATGCAAAGGTCACAATTATCCAGGTCTTTAAAGGGATCAGTATTTTTGGGGGAAAACCCACATCCTCTCCTCCAAATGAGGGGCACAGATATCAGGGGGCTGATCTCCCCACCCTTCCTAGGGCTTTTAGCAGGAGTCTCCTGGTATATGTAGTATGTGTGTGTGAGTGAATGTATGAGAATATGTGAAGATATAAAAGTGAGTGAGATCATGTGAGTGTATGGGTGAATATATGGGTGTGTGAATTGTGAGGGTGTCTGTCGCTGAGCATGAGTCTATGAGCATGATGTGTGGGAGAAGGAGAGTGCATAAATGTGTGTGCAGGTGTGAGAACGTGTGTGAGGGTGGTGTGTGAATGTGTGAGTTGAAGGGGGGAGTACATAAGTGTGACGATGTATGGTGAGTGGGATGTGTGGGGTGTAATGTGTGTATGAGTGCGTGTAAGTATGTGTGGGAGTGGGATGTGTGCACAGGCATGTGCACAGGCAACCCTGTAGATGGGCCCACTTACCGGCATCTCATGCACCGTGGGGGCCTGGCCTCCATAGGTCTGGTTACTGGTACTGTACAGGGACACGGGCTTCTTGCTCCTGTAGACAAGAAACATGCTCTGTGGCCCCACTGACCCGCCAGTCCTGCAGCATCTGGGCACTGCTATGCTGGAGATGCCTGGTGGCTCACTGGTTCTGCCTGTTCTCCTCAGCCTCTTGGCCTTTCCAATGTCACCAGAGCACTGTGGTCCCCTCCCCAGCTGAGTAGGGTATAGATGGGCAGCCCTGTCCTCACCCCTCCCTGGACAAGGCAGCTGGGTACACAGGAACCTTTCTGGGCCTCTGTCTAAGCCCATAGTCACAGTGCCCTCACCTCCGTGTGTAAAGTGCTAAGGTGTTCCTAGGTGGTTGGCAACTCACAGGCAGGGCCAAGGGCATTTCACTTGGGCATCACAACAAGTTGGACTCTTTTTTTTTTTTTGTTGTTTTGTTTTTGGGCCACACCTGGCGGTGCTCAGGGGTTACTCCTGGCTGTCTGCTCAGAATCGGGATTCGAACCAACCACCTTAGGTCCTGGATTGACTGCTTGCAAGGCAAACGCCGCTGTGCTTTCTCTCCGGGCCCAACAAGTTGGACTCTTGTCTGGTGTTCAAAGTTTGTGCCAGTCTGTGCCAGGGTCAGGCCCCACCACAAGTGTTTAGACCCAAGTCTGAAAGCTGTTCTTAGACATGATTCAGACAAGCAAGTTCAGACAAGTTTAGAAAATGTTTGTGGCACAAATTCTGAAATTTCTTGGAACTGGAGAGATTGTACAGCAGGGGAGGGCACTTGCCTTGCATGCAGTAGACCTGGATTCGATCCTGATCTCAGGGCCAGGAGTAACCCCTGAGCATCGCCAAGTGTAGACCCCATGAAATTAAACTTTATGGTTTGAAGGGGAGCTATCCAAAAAAAGCTAAGGAAAGGCTGGTGGGCTGGGGGACCACCCCCCCAAAGCTATACAACCCATTAGGCCAAGCAGGTCAGTGCTCGCATCTGGCAGTGCTCAGATCAGGATCAGGATTCTGTAGTGCCACTGAGCAACTCTGTTCACAGGGCTGTCCTCTGGTCACCACAATTGGAGAAACCAGAGTGTCATCACGGGCAGCCTCAAGTGTGTGTGAGGCCCAGAACAATCTGAGCTGGTCATACCAATTCAGAAATGCCTGCTGGGGACACTTGCTACTACCTTGGAGAAACACCCCCAGGAGGGCCAGGGACGCTGGTGTCCTGCCCAGCTCTTTGCAGAGCCTCAAGCAGCAGAAATAAGGGGGGGGGGGGGCTGCAGCCCAGAACCAGGGGTGTTCTCCAGGTGGTACTAAACCCACAGCTGGGGCCAGCATGGGTTTCCGTGCAGACCCAGTGGCAGGATCCCTGCATACATGAGCCCGCATGATTTATAGATCACCTGTGAACTCTAGATCTTCTGTGAATTATAGATCAGCTATGAATTATAGATCTTTGCGAATTCTAGATCCGCTGTGAACCAACTCAATAAAACACCTTCAGAGATGATCACAGACTGGGGCCAAGGTATTTGCTCCCCCTGCAAGCTTGGAGCCCCCTTGGTGGGGAGCTCCCCTTCCCTCCTTACCTGTAGCCCCGGAAACAGGAGGGATCATTGAACCTGGCAGGCAGGTTCTGGGCCACGCGGTAGTAGTCGCTTGTTTTTCCCTGGGGGTTGGTGATTTCAGACATGGCTGGTACTTGGGGGTTCAGACTGGCCTCTGGTTCCAATTCCAGGCGGTTTCCCCTAGTGTTTGCTTCCACCAGTTTCACACATTCCTGGGGCCCCTCCTCTGACATTCTGCCAGCATCCAGGGGGAGAAAAAGGGTCCGAGGCAGAGGGTCCACCTGGGTCAGGTTAGTTTTGGGTCCTGTTGCTAAGCAACCTGCCGGAGTGGGGGTGGGGGCCCTTAAAGGCGCAGTGTCCCCAAGGCCCTGCCCTCCCCTCTGCTGAGAGATGGGCTTTGAGGACAAGTCAGAGCAGTGGGCTTCAACTTTATACACCTGCCGACCACAAACGACCAGGGCCAGGGCGGTGATTAGAGGGTCGCATCCCCCCAATCCCAGTGTCGTGGGGGAAACAAAATCATGTTTTTCCAAAACCTCTAACCGACTGTCTCAAGAATCTTCAGTGGACCATTGAGCAGAAGGTGGGAAGCACGAAGAGGAGAATAAGCAGGGTGGAGGGGGTGGTGGTGGTCTGGATATATTCCTTCCTGGGGGGGGGGGTGCAAAGAAAAGGGGGCACTCAGCTTCCCTCCCCCCAAACTCAAAAAGTAGTTTCTGGGGGCCAGAGAGATAGCACAGCGGCCTTTGCCTTGCAAGCAGCAGATCCAGGACCTAAGGTGGTTGGTTCGAATCCCGGTGTCCCATATGGTCCCCCGTGCCTGTCAGGAGCTATTTCTGAGCGGATAGCCAGGAGTAACCCCTGAGCACCTGATGTGGCCCAAAAACCAAAAAAAAAAAAAAAAAAAAAAAAAGGAGTTTCTGAACAAATCAAACGCCATATCCTGGAATTTCCCTCAGCCAACGGATGCTTTCCAGTTCTGCAAGCATTGCTTTAAAGCCTACCAAATCCCTGGGTACCCCTGGCCACACACACATCCCAAAGTAGTCACCCCACCCCAATAAAATTCTGAAGGGAGGGTCGATTTGGATTCCGGGTGTGTGAAATCCTAACGCCAATACCGGCTGGAAAACACACACACACACACACACACACACACACACACACACACACACACACACACACACACACACACACACACACACACACACACTCTGGTTGCAGATGCAGAGGGTGGCAGAGACAGGGATCGAACCTCTGAATCTCTGGGGCCTGGCTGTGGGTTCCCATTGTGGGGGAGACCCACCAGACGTCCACCGCCAGTTCCGGAATGCAACTCGGGGTCTGGGGACTTCAGAGGGGGCATCTGGAGCTCAAGACCCGTTTCCAGATCCTTGGTGGCAGCGATTCCAAAAATAGGGGTGCAGGGAGCAAAAGGGGCCTCAATCCAAGGACCTCGGGTCACTTTCAGGGTGCAGTACCTCCTCCTGGCCTGCAGGTGGCATGCGACGGCGAAAAAGACGGTCGGGCCTAGCGCGGCCCTGCCTTGGACCTTCCGGGTCAACCATGGCGCCGGGCTCGGCCTTGCAGCGGCTGCTTTGCACGGGTGAGGCCCGGCGGGCACGGTGCATTCGGGCGGGTGCATGCGGGGGGTTTCAGGGTGCGTGCAATGACTCCCCCATCTCTCTACAGGTCTCCGACCCGCGGCGCTGCGTCTGCGCCCCCTCCCGAGCCTGGCCCAGGGTCCGAGCCGCGGGACGCATGCTTCCCCGGCGTCCAGCGACCCCCAGAACGATGGTGGTAAGGTGGGGCTGGAGGGGATCCCAGGGGCGACCGAGGCCGGTAGCACAAAGCTTGGCTCCGCAGGTAGGTGGACCAGGAGGACCCCCCACCCCCGAGCACCCCGAGGCGCCCTGGAAGGACTGAGTACTCCCCCTCTCGCTCCAGATTTCAGCCGCCTGGTTCTCAGCGAGCCCCTCAAGCACGCAGATTTCTTCAATGTGAAGGAACTGTTTTCCCTGCGCAGCCTCTTCGATGCCCGTGTGCACCTAGGCCACAAAGCCGGCTGCAGACACAGGTAAAAGGGACTCAACACCCCTGGGCTGGTTAATGAGGGTCTGGGTGATCCAGCCCCAGCCCACCACATGTGGACAGACCCCAAGCTCCTGGAGACAGGGATCACTACTAGGAACCAGGCCTGCCGTGCCTGGAACTGAGCAACTGAACACGACAATCTGCAAGAGCAGATTGAGGAGCATTCTAGCATTCTAGGGACTATCAGAGGGGTAGGGGACCCAGGAAAGGCCTGGGACCCAGGAAAGGCCTGCGCCCCAGGGAAGAGGTGGCATGTGCCTGCCCCAGGTCAGGTTGGATGTGGGAACGCAGCAGGAGTGGACACAGTGCTACCCAGCTACGGTGACCAGCACCTAGATGATGGTAACACCCTGTTCCAGTTTGCAGTTAGGAGCAGAAAGGAAGACCGGAGCAATAACACAGCAGGGAATGTGTATTTGCCTTGCATGCGGTTGATCACAGTTCGATCCCTAGCATCCTATATGGTCCCTAGATCACCACCAGGAATGACCCCTGAGTTCAGAGCCAGTAACCCTTGAGCATCACTGGGTGTGGACTCTCCACAAAATTGGCCAGAAAGGATGGCCTTGAAGGGAGCTCTGAGCACCCCCAGATTCCATGATCTAGAAGAGGTGTTGTGGGGATGAGCTGGGCAGAGGGAATGGGGATGCTTTAGACAAGTTTTTCACAAAAGACTAGCCTGAAGGCAGAGAGATAGTATAATAGGCTTGCACACTGCCAACCTGGATTCCATCCCCAGGATGCCATAGTGCCCTCCTAAACTGTCCAGGACTAATCCTGGAGTATCACTGGTGTGGACCCCTCAGAAAACCTAGAAAAATTAAATTTAAAATGACCAGAGAAGGGGCCGGCAAAGTGGCGCTAGAGGTAAGGTATCTGCCTTGCAAGCGCTAGCCAAGGAAAGGACCGCTGTTCGATGCCCCGGAGTCCCATATGGTCCCCCCAAGCCAGGGGCAATTTCTGAGCGATTAGCCAGGAGTAACCCCTGAGCATCAAATGGGTGTGACCCGAAAAAACAAAAATAAAATGACCAGAGAAGTGCCAGAGAAGAGCAAAAGAGTAAACTGGGGTTATAGCCGGGAACCCCAGAGTATCCCACCCACTTGAATTGTAGGAGCCTCTCTAACCCAAGATCTTTGGGACTCCCACCCCAAAAGAACCCAAAGCCTCAAAGATGGTGGTAGTGGGGCCAGAGCACTAGCACAGTGGGAGATTTGTCTTCCACATGACCAGCCTAGGTTTGAGCCCTGATTTTCTTTAGAGTCCCTCAAACACTGCCAGGAGTAAACCCCGAGCACTGCTGAGTGTGACCCTAAGAAAACAAACAAACCAAAAGATAGTGGCAAGGTTGTAAACAGACTGTCACAGACTTTATACTCAGTGACTTCTGGTTGCCCCAAATCCAAGTAGGGTGCCCCAAGAAGGAATGGGCAGCCCAAAAGGCCAACACCTCTGCTCCTTGCACGCAGGTTTATGGAGCCATACATCTTCGGAAGCCGCCTGGACCAGGACATCATAGACCTGGACCAGACAGTTGAACACCTGCAGCTGGCCTTGAACTTCATAGCACATGTGGCCTACCGCGGCGGCATCATCCTATTTGTGAGCCGCAACCGGCAGTTCTGCCACTTGATCGAGAAGACAGCCCAGGCCTGTGGGGAGTACGCTCACACCCGATACTTCAAGGGGGGCCTGCTGACCAACGCCCCACTCCTCCTAGGCCCTGGGGTGCGCCTGCCAGACCTCCTCATCTTCTTGCACACACTTAACAATGTCTTTGAATCACACGTGGCTGTGCGGGACGCAGCCAAGATGAGCATCCCTACCGTGGGCATTGTGGATACCAACTGCAACCCCTCCCTGCTCACCTACCCTGTGCCTGGGAACGACGACTCACCATCTGCAGTCCACCTCTACTGCAGGCTCTTCAGCACGGTCATCAACCGTGCCAAGGAGAAGCGGAAGCAGATGGAGGCGCTCTACAGGCTGCAGGGCCAGGGGCCCCCAGAGCCTCCACCAGCAGCCCCAGTCAGCCCGGACTCTACCCTTCCTCTGGGCTCTTCCCGTGCTCCCCAATAAACCTCCTAAGTTTGGTTTACGCTGGGACCTTTCTTCCCAAAACATGGGCGTTCAAGCACCTGTTAGGGCTGGGCCTTGGGGCACATGCTAGGTGCTGGGCAGCCTGAGGGGCTCAAGAATTACCCCCAGACTGAGAGGCAAGCAGCCTTGTATCCCAGGAGATCTTGGGCCAGATAGAGCTATTCCCCACTTGCTGGTTTCCAGAGCCCTTTGGAGGATAAAGGCATTGGTCAGAGCAGAGCCAGCTGGTAGTAGGGGTCAGTGGAGGCCAATGCCTGTGTGGGGCTCACGTATGCGGGACACATTGTGACCCATCTGGTGCTGGCACTTTACTCTTGGGGATCATGGCCAGTTTGCAAGTTTAGGTGGGGATGGGGGAAAATTTACCCTTACCACCCTTTTAGGCTTTGTTCTGACTCCAGAAACAGGGCTAGTGTTCATTTGAGGGTTCTTCCCGGGAAGAAGGCATTGGACCCATCTTCATGTCTGTCTTACAAGCCTGCAGCCCACGGGAGATGCTGTAGGGTCTAGGACTGGCTGATTTCCTGGACATTAGCACCTGTAGCCTGGGTTCTGGGTTGCCTTAGGACCTTGAGGGATATGGGACCATTGAGGGGGACCTCAGCATAGTTTTTCAGACCTTACAACTATGGGATCAAGCTGGATTTTAGATGTCGGCTCCTGCACCCTTGGAGGAGCTGATCTCACTGTGGAAGCTGCAGCAGAATGGGGTGGAGCAGGGCTCAGAACTCAGGGGATCCAGACTGTTTCTTCAAGTCCCACAGCAAGTTTCAGCTCTGATCCATTTCCTGGGATGCCCCATTTGTCTGCAAGAGGGAGGAAGGAAAAGGAAAAGGAAGGTGTGGGGCTGCTGGGAAAACCTGTGGTCGGTGAGGAAAAGCACCGGACAGTCCACATCCTCTCAGGGCCATCCATTCCATCCATTCTCTCATCCATTCTTGTCCATCCATTCATTCTCCATTCTTTCATCCATTCTCCCATCCACTTGTCCATCCGATCTCAAACCCTCTCTCCATACTCTCCCATCTGTCCACTCTCATCCACTCATCTATCCATTCTCACCTAGGCAACTTGCACAGGCAGGTGGAGCTGAGTCTAAAAGGTGCAAAAGTGATAGAAAAGGTTGGTGAATTGAAGGGTATAAAGTCTGACACCCTGTGTTTTCAATCATGGCCAAGAACACAGGAATTAGGAGACATCAGTGACCCTTGGGAGCCAGAGATAGTACAGTGGGGGTGGATGCTTGACTTGTATGAATCTGACACAGGTTTGACCCCCACATCCAGTATCCCCTGAGCACCACCAGGAGTGATCCTGAGTGCAGAGCCAGGAGTGGCCCCAAAACAAAATACTAGCACCTTGTTGACTTAATTTAGTAAGATCTTAGATACAGGGGCCGGAGAGATAGCGTGGAGGTAAGGCATTTGCCTTGAATGCAGAAGGACCATGGTTCAAAATCCGGAATCCCATATGGTCCCCCGTGCCTGCCAGGAGCAATTTCTGAGCGTGGAGACAGGAGTGACTCCTGAGCGCTGCCAGGTGTGACCCAAAAACAAACAAACACACACAAAAAAAGATCTTGGTGCCAGAGAGATAGCGTTTGCCTTTCATGTAGAAGGATGGTGGTTCAAATCCCGGCATCCCATATGGCCCCCTGTTCCTGCCAGGGGAAATTTCTGAGCATAGAGCCAGGAGTAAACCCTGAGCGCTGCCGCGTAAACAAACAAACAAACAAAAAAGATCTCAGATACAGATTTATACAAAAGCTTCAGTCCTAGGGCCAAAGTGATATAGAGAGGGTGTTCGCCTGGCTTTGATCTTGGGCATCCTATAGGTTCCCCTGAGGTACTCAAGAGTGAACCCTGAACAATGTCAGGAATGTCTCCCCCAAAATATAAAAAACGACTGGGGGGGGGGAAGGCTAGAATTAACTATGTCAGTATTGGAAAAGAAAAAGAATTTGTGTAAAGTTCAAAATTTCAAAACTGCATTACTTTAGATTGCAGACAGTGGACCAGCACCAAACACACAGATGGACAGAAGTAACAGGAATGCAGCAAAGACAAGAGGAAGGGAATTGAACAGAAACCAGCAAGACATACTGAAAATGACTGGAATAAGCAATAGGCTCAGGTCAATGGAACTGATAAGAAACCAGCAACATAGAAATAAATGAAGCTGGGCCGGGAGAGATAGCACAGCGGTGTTTGCCTTGCAAGCAGCCGATCCAGGACCAAAGGTGGTTGGTTCGAATCCCGGTGTTCCATATGGTCCCCCGTGCCTGCCAGGAGCTATTTCTGAGCAGACAGCCAGGAGTAACCCCTGAGCAACGCCGGGTGTGGTCCAAAAATTAAAAAAAAAAGAAAAGAAAAGAAAAGAAAGAAATGAAACTCAGATCAGTGGAAATGACAGGAAATTGTGTGAAGGATAGACATCCACAAGCATGGAATGTTCAGGTGTCCCCCTTGTGATGATAGGTGTCTCCTGTGCAGGTGATGAAGTG
The DNA here is from genome assembly GCF_024139225.1 of Suncus etruscus. NCBI lineage: Eukaryota > Metazoa > Chordata > Mammalia > Eulipotyphla > Soricidae > Suncus > Suncus etruscus. The sequence goes on along the minus strand of NC_064852.1, from coordinate 19,871,258 downwards.
AGACACCAGCTCCAGGTCCTTCCCATAGGAGCACTGTGGTGGGTTCCCTGGGAAGACATGAGTCTGCACACATCTGTTCTTCCAGGAGGTGTCGTCAGTGTCTCAGACTTCAGGGTTCCTACAGTGCAGCCCAAGGGGACAGGGAGCACCCTCCTAGCACTAGAACCTCTGATGGGGAAGCTGCTAGTCTTTTGGGGACAAAGAGTCCCCACTCTGGATGCCTTGAATGCAACCCCATGAGACCCCCAAGTCCTCAGGTATCTCCAGATACCCAGCCCCTCACCAGCTGGTCACCCTTGCAAAGCCCTAGACCCCAGCCTGGTTCCCGCCTTGGTAGCAGTGGAGGGGAATTGCCCTCTGTAGGGGACCTGAGGAGAGGGGGAGTCCAAAACCTCTCCTCCTGTTCCCCCCAGGAATCCCTGAGCTGAGGTCACCTGGGCCAGGTTTGCAAGCTGATCTGTACAGGTCTAGGCCTTCTTTGATGGGGAGGCCTCACCCAGGAGCTGGGGCTTTACTCTGTGAACCCAGATCTCTGTGCACATGTAGAGCAGAGCAGCACCCACCTGTCTAGGTGGGGTACCCTGAGATTCAGAGTACAGTTGATACAAAACTGGGGAGGTGGGACATACACCCTGAGAATCAGAGATGCAGTAGCACAGAACGGGGGGGGGGGGGGAGGGGGCTGGGATACACACATGAACAGCTACTCTGCAATTTTATGTTGCACATATTTGCACATACATGTAACAATACACACATTCACTTAAACTTGCACATAGAACAACACATTCACACACAACACGCATACCACACTCACTTTTTTGTTGTTGTTTGTTTTGGTGCCACACCTGGAAGCAGCTAGCTCTCCTGGCTCTGCACTCAGTAATCGATTCTGGCAAGCTCAGGGAACCATATGGGAACCTAAGGATAGAACCCGAGCTCATCCTGGGTCAGTTGCATACAAGGCAAATGCTCTACCACTGTGCTATCGCTCCAGCCCCACACACATTTTAATGCACACACATGCTCACACTATACTCATACACACATACTTCATACAAGCACACAAACAAACTGCACACATATATACTCACACATGCACACACACTCTCAGGCATACTCATGGGAAAGGAGGTGCGTGCAGGCCTAGGCCAGCCGGATGTCCTATCATCTCCTGTGCCAGAGTCCACAGCCTGGGAAGTCAGGAGATGTTGGGGAGAGGGGCTGAGAGGCCGGTCCTCAAAGTTCCCAGGCAGCCTGGAAAGGATAGGCTCTGGGCTTCAGCACCCCTACTCTGGGCACCTGGACACACAGATTATGTCTCCTGATCCCCACAAACCAGGGTGCATAATGGCATGACACGTGGGACCCTTTAGCAGGGAGTGGGAGGGAAGTCATTCAATGGCTGGGAATTCTTGGTGTGCTCTGACAATGGAGGGCCCCAAGCAAAGGATACTGGTGTCTGCTCCTGGAACCAGGTCTTCTGCAGTGGACAGCAGCATGCTGGGTAGCTTTGTGATTCCAGATGTCACAGGAAAAGCCTCTGTCTCCCACAAGTTCCAGGAACCTCATCCAAGTTCAGGAGTCCCCAGTACCACTTATCTCCCCAGACCTCCATACCCAATCCCAAGAAAGGTGGTGGTCCACTGAGCTCAGAAAGAGTCTGAGGACACCTTTGAGGCTATTTGTATCTTTACCATCAGGAAACCAGAACTCCTAAGCCCCCAGAGACAGGGTGTGGCACATGATCAGAAAAGGCACTGTCTGGGGCTAGAGCCATGCTTCTCAAATAGTGGGGCGCCCGCAAGGCTCCATAAAGGGGGGCGCGTTTGACCTCGGCAAACACTGTCATAACAAGCTAAGCCCCGTGTTTATGTCTCTGGATGTCTTTGGAGCTGAGAGTTGCTATGTCCTGCTTCAAACCCCCCTTCGAAAAGCTATGCATTGCAAACGTGCTCATTGTAGCCATTAATCCAGACATCACCTCTGATTTAAAAAATCAGCTCAAATTATTTTATATATTTTTGTTTTGTAGGTTCAAGTGTTTTTTCTATTTTACATAATATGTTTATTTAAACACCATGATCACAAACATGCTTGTAGTTTGATTTCAGTTTATGAAAAGAACACCTCTCTTCCCCAGTGCAACATTTTTTTCCACGAATGTCCCCAATATCCCTCCTCCCCCACATGCCACATGCATGTATTTGAGACAGGCATTCTACTTCTCTCACTCATTACCACTGTCATGATAGTTGTTAGCAAAGTTATTTCTCTAACTGCACTCACCACACTTTGTGGTAAGCTTTATATAGTGGGGCAGTTCTTCCAGCTCTCATCTCTATTGTCTCTGGGCATTATTACAATAATGTCTTTTATTTATCTTAAATCCACAAATTAGTGAGATTATTTTATATCTATCTCTCTCTCCCTCTGACATATTTCACTGAGCATAATAGTTCCCATCCATGTATAGAAAAATTTCATGACTTCATATCAAGTGTTTTTTATTTTATTTATTTATTTATTTATTTATTTATTTATTTTGGTGTTTGGGCCACACCCGGCATTGCTCAGAGGTTACTCCTGGCTGTCTGCTCAGAAATAGTTCCTGGCAGGTACGGGGGACCATATGGGACACCGGGATTCGAACCAACCACCTTTGGTCCTGGATTGGCTGCTTGCAAGGCAAACGCCGCTGTGCTATCTCTCCGGGCCCTCAAGTGTTTTTTTAATAAAGATACTATTTACAGTTGTGCGGGGGGCACAAATTTTTTTTTCTTCCTCCTAGGGGTGCTTGACAGAAAATAATTGAAAAGCACTGGGCTAGAGCAGTAGTACAGTGGGGAAGACGCTGCCGGGCACAGAGGTGGCCCAGGGTTCAATCAGTGGCATCCCATAGGGTCCCCTGAATCTATAGAAGTGATTCTTGAGTCCTGAGCACTAGTGAGTGTGGCCCCAAAACAAAACAAAACAACCCCCCCCAAAAAAAAACAAAAAGCAAGATGCTGTGAGAGGTGGGGGTTGGGAGATCCCTGTGGGGCCTCATATTAGCTGGTGACTCAGAGCCAGGCTCTGAGCCTCAGTTTCCCCATCTGTAAAGTAGAGAAATGCTTTCTGGGTTGTGGGCTGTTGTATGGCATTCTGACCTAAATTCCACTTTGTTTTTTTAATTTATTGATTGATTGATTTGGGGGCCACAACCAGCATCGCTCATGGGTTACTTCTAGGTTTGCACTCAGAAATTGCCCCTGGCTGGCTCGGGGGACCATCTGGAATGCTGGGAATTCAACCAGATCCCTCCCAGTTTGGTCACATGCAAGGCAAACAAACGCCTCACCGCTGTGCTATCTCTCCGGCCCCCTAAGTTCCACTTTTTGGGGTACGCTACAGTGGTGCTGAGTGCAATAGTGATACCTGGACAGTACCCCAGAGGAAATGTGAGCCCACATAGGCAGCTGAAGGTGGGGGTGGTCGCTGATGTGGGTGTGGTTTTACTGGTGGGCATGATTTGCTATCGGCTTGTTAATGGTCATATTTGTTTGGGGGGGGACGGTTTATTTGATGGGCGGGGCGCGTGGAAAGGGCGGTTACGGTGGGCGTGGCTTGTGAGTGGGCGTGGCGGCGCGTGGCCGGCAGATAACGGTAATAGGTAACTGGCAACTGGCCAATCCTCCATGATATTCCTGCATATTGCATCTCATCCCTGTATCTTGGAGTCTGTGGTGAGCTTAACCCCAACTTTTCCTAGAGCCTGCCCTGTCCTTCATGTGCAGGGGTGAATCTATACTGGGTGGGGGACAGTCACACACACCCTACACCTCACCGATGGCCTTCTGGGGGGAAGCACTCCAAGAAGGAAAAGTCCTGGTCCTGTTGGGCTGCCTGAGCCCTAAGCCAGGGCTTCCCCGCGTCTAGTGGACACAGCAGAACCAGGCCCAAATGCTGTCTGCCCCAGTGCTTTGCCACAGTGGGCTCAGGTTGGCTGGGGGGCCTGGGTTTTTGCGTGCTGGTGGGCACCATGGCGGGGGCAGTATAGTGAACATGCCTTAGGGATCCCTCCCCACCGCTACACATTCAAGCAGCTCTCTCCCTGCAAATCCTAAACCTGCCAAGACCCCTAAATTCCTCCCTCCTCTTGAGGTGTCCCCTGTTCCCAGTTCTTAGTAGCCAACTCTGCTTCTTTTTATTTTTATTTTTATTTTTTTTTGGGGGGGGGCACAACTGGTGGCTCTCAGGTGTTACTCCTGGCTATGCGCTCAGAAATCACTCCTGACTCAGGGATATGGGATACCAGGGATCAAACCTGCAAACGTCCTGGGTCAGCCAGGTGCAAGGCAAACACCTTACCACTGTGCTATCACTCCGGCCCCCTAAACTCTGCTTCTCTTTCTTTTTGCCTGATACTTGTTTTTTCTCTCTCTCTCTAGCCTTTCCCAGGAGTTCCACTTGACCTCACCTCACCCCCCTCTCGTTGCTGAAGCCCTCCCTTCCCCCCTTCTCCCAGGCCCTGATATTACTGATATTACGGGTGAGTATATAAAAGACCTGGAAGTGAGAGGACCACCCCCCCCCCAATCTAGGGCGTGTTCACTGTTTCTACAGCTGCCACTCCTCACAGGCTAGGCCTTGACAGCTGGCTGCCTGTGTCCTACACACCCTCTGCTGCCCCTTGCCCAGGAATCTTGGCAGAAATGGGGGCCCCAGGAGGTGGGGAGATGGAACTATGTTTAAAGGCACTTTGTCAGCAGAACCTTGGCTCTTGGTGTCCAATTCGTATAACATGTATGATTTCAAAGTTGCAACACATGGGGTGCAAAATATCCATCTAGGACTTCAGGGTCTGGGCTGGGCGCAGGGGGAGTTAGAGCAAGCTGCTCAGCCCTGAATCTCTCTAGCTCTCAGGACTCTGGTTCTCCAACTGGTTCTCTAACCCCAACTCAGAGAATAACACACACACACACACACACACACACACACACACACACGAACACACGCACCACATTGGGCAGCCAGTGGGGATTTCACAGCTGGACATTTATTCAAAACAATCTCTCTCCTCCACTTAGAATCCCAATCTGTGAGCTACTATCTCAGTTAACAGAGACATTAGGACAGTGAATCACCGTTAGGCATTCGCTGGTTACAGGCAGAGCAGAGACTGGGGGATTTTAAAGTGCCCAGTTGTACCAGTTTCCAATTCCACTTTTATCCATATTGCCCTCGGTATGGCATAGACCCTAACCAGGGGTCTCAAACTCAATTTACCTGGGGGCCGCAGGAGGCAAAGTTGGGGTGATACTTGACTGCAAAGTCAGTAGTAAGCCTTGAACATTGGGGTGTGTGACCCAAACAACTAAAACAAAAACAAAACAAAACAAAACAAAAGATTCCTCTAGGGCAGGGCCACAAAATGTTGTACAGAGGGCCGTTTATGGCCTGTGGGCCTCGAGTTTGAGACCCCTGCAACTGTTGAGTTCTATTTTTTCCCATGGTATTGGGTGCGCTGTAATCCTGCAGCAGAGTGTGCCCTGAGAGGAGATGTCCATGGCAGATGGGCCTCCTTAGCCATCACCAGCACCACCACTGAGATGGAGACATGACCTTTTTTTTTTTTTAATTTTTTAGTTTTAATTATGAAAACAATGATGCAAAGAGGACAAAGTAAAGTTACAGTGAAAGGACAATCGCACATAAAAGAATTCTCAGAAGAAATCCCCTTGCTGATGCCTAAATATTGAACTTATAGTCAAAAACATTAAGAAAAATAAGGTAGAACCCATGTACAATTACTTTGTCCACAAGTCCCCAGATTGTAGTACATTATAACATTTCTTAGCAGTACACAAAGCAACCTAAAGCCATGAGATTCATGTGACTCCTTAAACATTGAAGGCATAGTATTTTTTAATATTTTTATGCACATGCATATTTTTTTTTTTTTTTTTTTTGGTTTTTGGGCCATACCCTGTGACGCTCAGGGGTTACTCCTGGCTATGCGCTCAGAAGTTGCTCCTGGCTTCTTGGGGGACCATATGGGACGCCGGGGGATCGAACCGCGGTCTGTCCTAGGCTAGCGCAGGCAAGGCAGGCACCTTACCTCCAGCGCCACCGCCCGGCCCCGCACATGCATATTAGTTTAAGTTAACATCAAAAATTTAAGAGGTTTTGTTTTTTGTTTTTTTTTTGGGGGGGGGCCACGAGTCCTGGGCATTTCCTTTGTCCACAGTTCATGGGCAGTGTCCAGTCTTGCCCTCCCTGTTTAGAGGGTTCAGGGCAATTTCTTTTTCTTTTCTTAGCTTTTTGGGCCACACCTGGTGACACTCAGGGGTTACTCCTGACTATGAGCTCAGTAATCGCTCCTGGCCTGGGGGACTGTACTACCCTGGGCACCTTGCACCTGTCACAGTCCACCACCAGCACTTAGCCAAGGGCCTGGGCCAGCAAATTTCCGCTTATGCCCTGCTGCCTACCTTGAAATCAGGCTTCCCTGTCCCATTACCCAGGACAATTCCTGGGGACTTATTCCTGACTACCTCCTCCAGGCAGCCCTCCTTGATGGGGCCCCCTTCACCATTCAGTGACCCCATACATTCTCAGTCCCAGGCCCTTGCTCTCCTGCTGCCTCTTTTTGTAGTTGTCCAGCCCCATGAGAGTGCGTGTTGACAATTATTGGACATGTTTCTTGTGGAGACTGAACCCCAAGAGACTTCCAATTTGTGGAATGACCTATGAAAGTGTTGAAGGTAGAGGAATCAAGGCTTAACACATCTGGGGGTGGGATGGGCCAAAGGGGAACTGGATCGGGGCACAGTGACTGGGTCAGAACCCCCGGAAGCATGTCAGGGTGGGTGGAAGCAAACACCAGCACAGCCCCTCACTATACACTGGGTCCACTGAAGCCCTGGATGGATCTCACACAGGAAAAGGTAATGAAACATTTGCACCTTACTACTTTAACTTGCTGAGAACCCCCCTCGCTCAGTGCATTCTGGGGCAATTCAGAATCCCCCTCCTCGGTGCCCAGAACCAAGACAGACTGGAGCTGTTGTAACCAGCATTCAGACCACAGCATGGCGGGTCACACACTGACCATGGCTCAGAGTCTGTCTCCTGCATGGAAAATGGGGGTTCATGACCCTGACCTGGGGGTCGTGTGAGAGTTACGGTAAGAGAAACAAGGTCTCAGAGGATGAGCAAGCCTGAGGTTGGACAGGCCACCTAACAGAGAACATCAAACAGAGAAAACTGTCACCAGGTAAAATGGTGGAGGAAGGCGTGCAGGAGGAAGAGGCAACTGGGCAACCGCATGTCCCATTGTCCTTGGCTCCAGCTGAAGATCCTCCTCCAGCAGTGGCAGTGTCCAGGGTGTATATTTGAATTGAGGAGTCACTCAGGGCTTACTCCCTTCTCTGGCTCAGGAATACTCATAGGGGACCATATGAGATTCTGGGGATGGGGATCAAACCTGTGCAAAGACAATGCCCTCCCTCTGAGCTATTACTCTGGCCCCCGGGGTGTATATTTGAGGTTCCAATGTCCCCAGGTCTTCCCAGACACCCTTCCCCCAGATCCCCTAGGTGGAAGTGGGCTTAGGAGGCCCAGGAAAATGTCTGGAGACATTGGCAACTGGAAGCAAAGCAGGAGAGCACGGGGTGATCAACGTGAAGGCTGGGGCTGACTTAGGGAGAGCTCCCCCAATATGGTCTGCGCCCCTAGCTCGTTCCACACTTGCTGGCATTTGGCGAGACCGGGGCGGAGGAGGCCTGGCACAAACGGGAGCAGAGCGTAGCTGGAGCCCAGCAGTCTAGCTGGGACGGGGCGGGACCAGACACGACAGGGGCGTGACCAAGAGTTGGTGGGCGTGGCCTGGAATCAAGCAGGGCGTGGCCTGGAGCGACAGTCTAGCACTGGGCGGGCCCAGACACGAGCGGAGGGGCGTGGCCAGGAGAAGGAGCGGGACCTGTCAGATCAGAGGGCGTGGCCAGGATGACAGGTTGGGCGTGGCCTCCGCTGTCCCCGCCCCCGGCCGGGCTGAGCCCCCGGAGCCCGGGCTGCACGGAGACGCGGGGCCCGAGCGGCCGGCAGCGCGGCGCGGCACGGCGCAGACAATGGGCACGCTGGAGCGGGCGACGGAGCCGCGGGCCCGGCGGGGACGGGAGGAGGCCGCGCCATGAGCCCCGCCGCCGGCCGAGGCCTCCCTGCGCCGCGTGTGGCCCGAGGCCAAGGGCCTCCGCGAGCCCCGGGCCCCGCCCTGCGGCCGGCGATGCACTGCCAGGGCTGAGGATGATGGTTGATTGCCAGGTGAGTGCCCGGCCCGCCCGGCCCTGCCCTTGCTGGGCAGTGAGGAACGACCACAAGCACCCCATCCAACGCCCATCGCCCGCGGGGGTCCGCTTATGCAAGTTCCCGCTTACCAGCCCGGCCTTGCACAAAGGGGAAACTGAGGCAGGGAGAGGCGGGGGGGGCCTCCTGCGGGACCCCAGGAGAGGTGGGCGATGGAGGAGATGATTTCGGCCGCAGGCCTGGGCTTCCTTGGGAAAGGAGGCTCTCACCTCCTGGGGAGCTCGCCCGACCCTGGGATTTTGAGATTTGGGGGGACCCTCTCCCCATTGGCCCACACCGGGTTCACAGGTGGGACGGCTCAGAGCGGGTTGACTAGAGGAAGGGAGGACCTGGAGGCAGTCCTGGGCCAGCCTGGATGTCCTGTTCTCGCCAGAGCCCACAGCCCTGGGTGGGGGGAGTCAGGAGATGCCAGGGGTTGGGTGGTGGTGGTGAGTGGCTGGTCCCCAAAGTTCCTGGACACACCTCAGGTGGGTGGCCTGGAAAGGACAAGCTCTAGGCTTCTGTACCCCATACTCTGAGCACCTGGACACGGGCTGTTTCTCCTTTACCCCCCCCCCACACACACAAATCAGGGTGCTAATGGCATGACACCTGGGGCCCCCTAATGTGGGGGGGGGGGAGTCTTGCAGGCTGAGAGAGCTGCCTGGCTTGTACACTTATCCTTGGATATGCTCCAGCAAGGGGGTGGGGGAAGCCGAGGTCACTGGGACCAGGTCTGCAGGGGCGTGGGGCAGCATGCTGGGCAGCTCCTCCGTCACAGGGTCAAAAGCACCCCTGTGGATACCGCTGGGTCCTCTTTGCAACCAAAGAGGTCCTGGCCCTGCCCTGGCTGGGAGATGAGACCTCCAGAGAAAATTGAAGCCCAGAGCGCGGGAGGGAGATGAGGGATGAGGAAGTCTCCGCTCCCCCGGGCCCACTGCCCGCAGGCCCTGCCTCTTTGCCTTCTGGGGGCCCCGGGGAGCTGCTACCTTGACTACCCCCCAAACAAAGGGGTGTGTTTTGTTTTCTGGTTCCTGCGGGAGGCTGCAATGCCAGCGCTGGCCACCTGGAGGCGAGCAGCGCCCACTGTGCTCTCCACCTGCCTCGGAACACCTGCAGCAGAAAGTGGCCCAGGGCTCACCCGGGCGCCCCCACCTATGGCCACACACACCCTTACCCTTGGCCTTCCAGACCAGAGATGGACTCTGTCCCTTCAGCTCCGTGGACCCTGCACCTGCATCAAACTGGGAGGACAGGACCCACCTGGGCACGTGCACATGCACACCCTTGCCAACTTGTGACCTGAGAGGACGGGGGCAAGGGGAGGAGAACACAGAACTAGTGCTGAGCAGGTGTTCTGGAGGCCAGGCCCTGGGGGTGTCCCAATCCTGCAGACAACAACATTCACTGTGACCAGAAAGACAGGAGGAGCTGTTGTGCATGTCTATAGGCTTATGCGGGGGACCCACTACAGTTTTGGGGGGCAGAAGGGACAGTGTCCAGAAAGGAGGGGAGAAAAGGGAAGGGGGCAGGGCCAGACCCATCTGTGCCTTCAGGCTGCATGGCAACCCCTATCCCTGGGTCAGCTTCTCCAGGGAGCTGGGTGGATGTTGGTAGGTGCAGGTAAGACATAGTTTGCAGCACTCAGGCCCCCCCCACGCACATTCCCAGATCAACATGTTCCCTAAGCCATGTGGCCTTGTTTGGGGCAGATCCTGGCTTCCAGGGCTGTTAGTCAAGGAGGGCCTGTGGGTGATCACTCTCAGAAGCAGCTGGGCAACACAGTGCCCTTTGCCTCTGCTGGTTCTGTGGGTAGGACTCATCCATGCCACTGTTCCACCTTCTCCCTGCTGACTCTAGATTCTAAGTACCAAGGGGTCCCCACTAGGGTTTGTGCCATCTGCCTTTCACTTAACCCCCCACCCCCACTCTGGGTGCTGGGTGTGACTCTATCTTGAGCACAGATCCTGCGTGGATCCGGGCTCCAGCCTCACCAGTCTGTGCGTCACCGTCTGTGCGCCCTCCCACAGGGCCACACCCCTGGGTGCCAGGTGGCAGCTTTGAGACACCTGATGGCATCTCTGGATTGGAGATGCCAGAACAGCCCAAAGGGCAGGGGGACTCTGGGAAAACACATTAGATGTCCAGGAAGAATGTGACCTAAATGGCAGGAGCCCCCCCCCCCCCCCCGTGGCAGTGGGTGAGGACATGGATGCTTCCAAATGGCCATCCTATGGCCACCATGCTCCACTGTTCCCTCACGCCAAACAGCACCCCCCAACATTGCTGTGCCCCACAGCTGAGGTCTGTCTCTGAATCAGTGAATACTTGGGGTTCCCTCAGAGAGCCCCATGGGCATGCAGGGCAGGCACAGAAGGACATTCTAGTAGGAGACACCTCTGTCCAAAACCCTGACTTCCAACCTTATGGCAGGCCAGTGGCTGGAGTTCTGTGAGGCATATGGAGTACAGTGGATTGCTGGTTTAGCTTCCTGGGCTGCTAGAACAGTCCATGAACTGGGTCTTACCTGCTAAAGAACTCCCCCTTCTCCAAAGCTGACCCTGGGTGGGCCAGAGCAATAGTACAGTGAAGAGGCTGTTTGTCTTGTACGAGCTGACTCGAGTTTGAGTCTCGACATCTCATGTGGTCCCCTGAGCCTAACAGAAGTAACTCCTGAGCACAGAGCCAGGAGTAACCCTGAGGACTGTTGGGTGTGGTGCAAAAACCAAAACCAAAACAAATGGAAAAAAAAAAGCTGATCTGGTGGGGGTAGGTCTGGACAGCAGGGGTCGCTGTGTCCTCCTTGGAGCTGCTAGGGGTCCCTAGGTCTGAGACACTGAGCAATGCCCAGGCTGAGCCAGGCATCTTAGTTTCAAGGGCAAAGATCAATGCTGGGCATCGTGCAAAATAGAGACCAGGAAAGTGTCCCATGCCCAGTTGGGGTTGATGGACAGCCCATCGTGGGCACACTGCCTGCACATACTTGCCTGCAGGAAGGCTCTGGGTGGATGGCAGGGGCTTTTCTATGGCCAGGCTGTGTTCTGTGGTGGGAACCAGCATTATGCACTGCTGCCCGCCAGCCGGACCTTCTCTGCAACTCTGGGGCATCAGCACATGGACCAAAGTGTTAGGTTGAGGGCTGAGTGGGGATCGCAGCCTGGAGTGACCTGGGCCCTGGGCTGCAGTGGATTCCCACCAGTCTTTCTTGGGAACCTCTGGGGCACTGGGGCTGCTGGGTGAAGGGTGTGGGGGTCACCAAGTCCTGCAGGGTCCAGGTCTGGAGCAGGTGGGGCCCCTGTTTGGATCTGGGAGCTGGGGACGTGAGCAGGTCCACATAACCATGTTTGTGTTAGGGCAGGGGCACCAAGGACTGGGACGATCCCGTTGGGTTAGAGGATGTGGGGGGGGCGGGCAGGGCTGGGCAGGTAGGAGCAGGTGGCGGTTAGGGGTGCAGACGTAAACAGTGCTGCCACCCTTCCCTCCACCCCTACTAATCATAGCCCTGGGCTCTTCCCCCTGTTCTTGGGGTCTTGAGTCTGAGGCTCAGTCTGGTCCCTGCAGAGTAGGGCCCCAACCAGGGGGTGAGGGTGGGGCAAGCAGCTGGGCCCTAGGTCTGCTCCCAGCCAAGGTGAGGGCAGGAGTAGGGAGGAGCCCAGGCCCCCTAAAACTGCTCAGCAGAAGGGAGGGTTCCCATGGCAACCGGATGTTGCTTGGCAACCACAGGCCCCCAAAATACTTGCCTGCAGGAAGGCTCTGGTGGATGGCAGGGGCTTTTCTATGGCCAGTGTGTGACCCTCACTGCCTGACGCTGCAGTTCCTCTACTGGTTTTCCCCTCAGTTACACCCACTGCCACCTTCCTGGGCACCCACCTGGTGGTGGCTGTTGGGCTGGCACAGTGCCAGGAGGCAGAGGGCATCATGGGCGGGTTTCCAGGGACTGGTTTTAGTGGGGGCTGGGGGCATCCTGTGTGTGTCACTTCTGGCCCTCACCCTACCACCAGGAACCCCGAAGGACAAGAAAAGGGGGTGTCCCACTGGGTGACCCCATGGGTTAGCTCTTCCTGATTCCCCACCTGAGGTCCCTTTGCCCTGCACTTGTGTGTTCCCTGTTCAGGACACATAAACACCCCATAATGGGCACAGACGCCCATGTTCCCTGATGTGGCTATGGACAAGGTGTTTATTGCAGGTGTCCACACGGGTGCTGAGTCCAAACTGGGCACGGCTGACCTATCCAGGGTTTTGTCCTAGATGGGGGTGTCTAGCAGGCAGGAGGTGCCTGAAGGTCTGGGATGGATAGTCCCTGTGTCCTCCCCACACCCCCTTGTCTTTCGGACAGAATTTTCCTCCATGCTGCCTGTGCTGGGCCTCCGTGGGGGGGCTTTAGATTGTTCTGGGGCCCCACTCTCATCTGGTTCGGGACGAAGAGGTTGGGGAGAGCAAAGATAATTGTAGAAAAGTGCAATGAGCTTTCAGGTGCCCCCCCCCCCACAAGACTCCAATGTTCATGTCAATACAGGTGTTCGAGGTGAACCACAGCCCTACTGGCCAAGACAGCCAGGGTGCGGGAGAGAGCCCCCGCACCCTTGGCTCCAGCATGGGTATATATGAGGATCTGAGGTGCTGTTTACCTTGTATAGCCCCAAGACAGGTTAGGAGCCACGCCTCTGGGCAGAGTCTGGGCTGAGCCCCATCCCATGTTCACCCAGAGGGGTAGGTGGGAGGTTGGGGGGATGAAGCCCCTGGGGCCACCGGGTGATGGGAATCAGTCCTGCACCTGCTCCTGCCCCACCCCTGGACTGACCTCTCTTGCCCTCTCCCCAGGGACTGGTTTGCTAGAGGTCAGGACTGGCTGGAGGTCAGCAGGAGGGGAAGGGGGCAGGGGAGTCAGTCCAGCGGGTACTCCCACCTGCACGGGGATCTCAACTGTGGCTCAGGCTGAGGGCGGGCAAAGAAAGCACCTGGACAGGCTGCCAGAAAGGCCAGGTGACCCCACAGTGGCGCAGACTGGAGGCTTGACTGCTTCAACCCTTCCCAGGCACATGCTGGGGACCCTCGGTTATTGTGGGTGGGAAACAAGGATCATGACCTGGGGAACACCCCTACACTCCCTTCTGGAGACCTAGACCCTGCCTGTGTGGTCAGTGGCCCCAGGACCCCCTGGCTCCTGGGGTTTGAATGGCCTTGGGGAAACAGGGGAAGCAGGCTTTGGGGGCTGGGTGAGGGCTGAGTGCCAGGCCCCAGCATCAGTGCTCTCACACTACAGTGCTCGGGGCTCCAACAGCTCTGCAGCTCACCCCTGCCAGCCCACTGTGACCTGGGTGCCCCCTAACTGTCCTATTTGGGCACTTCCCACCTGCAAGGAACCTGGGGTGCAGGCTATGCATCCAAGCTCCTGGGCTGTGAGGTGTGGTGTGTGGTGTGGGCAGACTGAGGTCTCAGTGCCTTGAAGGAAACGGTGCCCTGATGCATTGGCAGTGGTGGGCAGATACCTGGGTAGGACTGGGGTGCTGGTGGGGGTCTGTGTGTGGGATGGGGCATCCTGAGTGGGGTGGGGGTCCTGCATGGATTTGGGACACATGTATGGAATGAGGTTCCCCGAGTGGAGTGGGGTACCCTTGCATCTCTGCGCACTCAGACAAAGTGGGAAGGTGTCCCTTCATGTTAAACTTAATGTAAACTTAAGGTGTCCCTTAAGTTTAATGGTTGATAAGGCTGCCAGCTTCCAGATGAGGGGTTTTTGGGGTGCTACTCCATTCCATTCCCCACTCCATGGGGGACAGGCCAGACTGGGAGAAGCAGACACACTGCAGGAATCCCCAAAAGAGTGGAGATGGTGAAAGGAGATCCATGCTGGGGGTACATGCATGGGAGTTGGGGAGTCCCGACCCTGTGTGGGGAGGCACCAAGGAAGGAGCAAAGTCCAGGTGACTGTTGGTGAGGGCAGGAGGATGGCTCTTGGCACCATCACTCACTCCACTCACTCGGGGCACCGAGGCGGGCATTGGCCTGGCCCCGCCTGGCACTTCCTTGCAGAAGCAGAGCTGTGGGAATGGGGGCAGCAGGCACCAGCCCCACCGTCTCCAGGCAGCCTGCTGGAGACCCAGAGCTTGCCAGGGGCCAGGCCAAGTCAGGAGGTGCCTCTGAAAGGGCAGCCGGGCTTCCCAGGCCCCGCAGCGGGCCCCGGCGGGTGGTGGCACCGGGCACCAAGTGTCCCTGGCACTCTCGGCACTCTCCTCACCACAAGGGCCTGTTTGTCCCTGTGCCCCTGGGCCTGAAGCCCCAGGTGCTGGGCCCTGCTGGAAACTCACAGGGGCCTGACTGAGATGGGGAGGGGGTGTCCCAAGGATATACCCACCCATTCAGGGGCAGACCCTCTTCCAGAGCTGATCACAAGTTTTATGGTTTTGTTTTTGTGTTGGGGCCACACCCTACGGCACTCTGGAGTTACTCCTGGCTCTGCACTTAGGAATTATTCCTGGTGGGCTTGGGGAACCATATGGGATGTTAGGGATCAAACCTGGGTTGGCTACATGCAATACAAATGTCCTCCCTGTTGGGCTAATCATTCTGGCCCCAGTTTTGTTTTGTATTGTTTTGTTGTTTGCTTGGGGGCTTTTTTGGTCTTTAGTTTTGGTATTGGTTTTTGGGTCCCACCCAGCAATGCTTAGGGTTTACTTCTGACTAGGGGCTGACTCCCAGCTCTGTGCTCAGGGATCACCCCTGGCAAACTTTGGGAATCATATAGGATGCCAGGGACCAAACTTGAGTCAGACATGTGCAGTGCCTTCCCTGCTGTCCTTTCAGGCCTGGTTGTAGGAAGTTTCGAGAGAGGAAAACCCTCTCTCGACATGGGGGGAAATCCCATCTGCCAAGTCCCACATCCAAGTCCGCTCTCCAGTTTCTGGGAACCCCACCCCCACCCCAACTCGCTGATCACTTTCAGTTAAGAGGGTTGACTGCCCTGCTCCTGCCCACATTCTGGCCCGCCTGGTTTGGCCTGCCTGTATTCCCCACAGCTCCTTGTTCCTCCTGGCTGCATCTTCCAGGAAGCTTTCTGGGTGATTTCTTGGAAGGGTGAGGATTTCGGGTCAGGAATTGTGAGGCTGGAGGGCATCCCTTCAGCTGTGGGGTGTTGAGTACCTGCTCTGTGCCAGTTGTGGTGTGTTGTGTGACATCGCTTTGTGTCGGGGCCTGTTCCTGGAGCAGAACTGCCTTGCAGCACCTGCTTTCACGCCTGAGGCAAAGCCTGCCTGCCCGCCTGCCAGCGGCAGCATCTACACTACAGAATCCTGACTGAGGTACCGGAGTGATAGCACAGCAGAAAGTCTTTTGCCCCTTGCGCTCGGACAACAAACCCGGGTTTGATCCCGGCATCCCATCTGGTCCCCTGAGCCTGCCAGGAGCAATTTCTGATCACAGAGCCAGTAGAAACCCCTGAACACTGCTGGGTGTGCCACAAAAACATAAAAACAAAAACAGAGGCCCAGAGAGATAGCACAGCCGATCCAGGACCAAAGGTGGTTGGTTCGAATCCCGGTGTCCCCTATGGTCCCAATCCCGGTGTCCCATATGGACCCCGTGCCTGCCAGGAGCTATTTCTGAGCAGACAGCCAGGAGTAACCCCTGAACACCACCGGTTGTGACCCAAAAACAAACAAACAAACAAACCAAAAAACAGAATCCTGACCCAGTCTGTCTGTTCCTTCCCTGAAAAGTAAACACCACTCATACCCCCGCCCCAGGAAATCTGCTAAAAGCAAACATTGGAGTCCTCATTGCATTTGAGGCAGGCCACTGTGTTCCCCAATCATTCCAGCCCCTCAGGTGGACAGTGTCATCCACCTCGTCCATATGTACATAATTGCGTGTACCCACACAGATGTACTCCTGGTACCTACAAGTGTCCTTGTATGCGCAGCCCTAGGACAGCATTTCCCGCAGGAGTCCAGGGCTGCCTAACGGGGTGTTTGGTGAACTGTGACCTCACCCAGCAGTGACCCAGCCAGATCCCCACTTGGCTTCTGCCGTGATATCCCAGCACTGCCCGATTTGGCTGGGCACAAGGCCACGGGAGCTCCGTGCCAGGACCCGCTTCTTGGTTGCGAGCATATCAGATTGGTGTGTGGAGGAGGTAGCGGCCAGCGGGGAGTCCCCTCCCAGGTCCCCAGGTTTGCTCAGCCTGGAGCAGGCAAAGGGCTTCCCCATGTGAGCTTGTGGTTTCTGAATCACTGTAAGACGCCCCCATAAAACAGGGGCCTGCCCACAGTCAACCACAGAGAAGAAGGGTTTGACCTCCACTTGGGAATGTCAGTGAGGGGCCACACACAGTAGCCCCAGGGCTGGCTCCCTAAATCCGTCTACACACCAGTCACACAAGGTGTAACATCCACACAATGGCCAATGTTGGAAATCCTGGGGGTCCTTACTCTAGCTTCAGTCGGGGGTTGACCAGCCAGGGTCACCAGAGCTGGTCGCACAAGAGAGACAGACTCCCCTCCTCCTCTCCACACACTCGTGACCTTGACTTCAGGCTGCCCTGGGGGGCCAGACAATGGCTGGCTGTGAACTTGACCTTCCCATCAAGGTACTGTGAAGCTTCAGGCAGGTTGCTTGCCCGTTCTGGGCCCAGACTGCATTTGCACAACAGAGCTCACTATCCCAGGGCTTCTCATTTCCTAGTTCTGTTTCCCCAAGTGGCTGGGGCACTTGCTTCTTCCCTACCAAGAGAGGTGGGCTGAGCTGACTGTGGAGTATTCACCTGCTTCTTATGGGGAGGAGGGGCTTTGCCTGGGAAACCAGCCAGGAGCTGTTCCCTGAGGGTTGGGGGACAACATCAGAGGATTGAAGATGGGAGTTGAAGGTCAGAGGTCAGGGGTCACAGGCCCCCCCATGAACTCTGAGAAAGCACAAAGCCACTTCCCGGAGCGGGGGGTTGGTTCCCAGAAACTGAGGCAGGGGCAGCTGGGGTGCTGTCACCCTACAGTCGGGTAGCAGGAAAGTGGGGTGCAAGGTCCCCGCCTGCTTCCTGAGCAGGATGTCGGCTAGTAAACAGTGGTGACAGGAGTCCCCGCTTCTCTGAGTCATGGCCCTAGCGACAGCCACACATCTTCACTGTTTACAAAAACAGCGGCACCCTGGGCTCTAACCAGGGCCCCACATAAAGGGTGGTCATGTGTGTGGGACCTAGAGCTCCATGTCCAGGTGGGGGCCCAGAGACAACCCCTAACCGTCAGCCCACTGCTATCTGGGTTCCTACTAGTGCTACTAAGAGCCTCCAGCCTTCCCTGGGCCAGGCCCCCCAACCCCTTCACCTCATGGTGCCTACATTTCTGGCCACAGCTGGCCACATCCACCCTGCCCTGTGACTCAAGTCCTTGGTGCTCCCAGAGCTCAGAGCCACTGCCCAGGGGGGAAAGGGGGTGCCCTCCGGGATACAATTCAGAGGGCTGGCATGGGGCCTGGCATGTGTGAGACCCTAAGTCTGACCCCTCACACAGATGCTCCCCAGCACTGAACCCTGAGACCCACACAGCCAGTCTGCTTCTTTCCCTGAGTTTGGGAAAGCCACACCTTCCTGCTTCCCCCCAAAAAAGGAAGAGCCAGTTCTTGGGACCTGGGTCAGACTGAACAGCACTAGAGGCTGGGATGGGAAGGGGCCTTTGCCCACTTTTGCCCACTATGTTCCTGCTTCTACTGGCTCCCTGCTGGCATCTGGAGGTGCTCCACCTAGCCTACCCCAAACTGCCAAGTGCCGTCTAAGGCCAGTTGTCTGCCCCCAGTTTGCAGGGGGAAGCAAACCCTGGGGTCCTAGGGCCAGTGGGTGGATCCAGTCCAACACCTCAGCTGTGTCCCAGTTCTAGGCGGGGGCTGTGTCCCAGAGAAGGGGGTTAAGGGGTCTCTTTGGGCAGGGTTCCTTGGGTGATGCTAGGGAAGGAAAAGCATGGTGAGGTGCTCTGTCAGGATCCTTTTCTCTCCTGGGCTCTTCCCTGTGTCTGTGCTGGGTCTGTGCTGCGGGGGGGGGGGGGGGGGGAGGAGAAGCCAGCCCCAACACCATGAGGCGGGACCCTGGGCTCTTGAGAACTGGCTCCGTGCCTATCACCAGGCTGCCTGCCCTGCCCACATGTCCCCGCACCCCACAAAGCCACCGGAAGAGGATGTGAGGTGCTCAGAGCCACAGGGGATGGGGATTGGGCTGCATATGCCCTGCTTGCTCACAGCCACCCCCGCAGCCACCTGGGGACCCCATGTGCCTGCTGGCCAGCTCCAGGGTCCCTGCCTGGCCCCCCAGGCCTCCAGCCTTTGAAGTCCTGCTCAGCCAACTTGGAGCCTACCAAGTGCCCAGAAAAGTAAGAAACAGAGGCCTTTCCGGGTCCAGCTGGCCTTTCCGGGTCTGAGGACACCCCCAGGCTCTGAACGAAGTCAGGGGAGGTCTCTGGGTCTCAGCAAGGCGGTGGACTCAGGGACCCCAGGTTTCTTGGGACTCGTCTGTCATTTCTGTGTGTCTCTGGTAAAATGAAAGCTTTGGGGTAAGGGGGGCTGGAGACCAGAAAGATTCTCCCCGGCCGTGTGCTTTGGGGTACATTGGAGTATCATTTGTGAGATGAGGGTGAAGTGGGTAGGATGAAAGTTCTGGAGAGAATCTGGGATGAAGTAGCGTCCCTCCCCCCATCCTCCCCCAGCCATGTCCTGCTCTGTCCTCGTGTTTCTCATCCTTGCTGACACTAGGAGCCTCCGGGAACCCTCAATGAAGGCTGGGCACACCGTCCACATGACCGAGCACGTCCCACGGATGTGGCTGACGTGTGTCCCGGCTGAACGGGCATTCCTGGATTGCCCTGTCAGTGGAGCAAATATGACAGCCATGCAGGTGACACCAGGCCTCAGCACTCAGGGCCTAGCACTGGCTGGCCACAGGGACGCGGCACACAGGCAGACCGGCCCGGCTACCACCCGCCATGGCCCGGGATGTCCGGCCCGTGGGGTCCCGTGAGCGCAGGGTCCGGCTGCTCCTTGCCTGCATGTCCGTGGTGACCGCCCGGCGCTGGGCTGGTGCTCGACGTGCCCCCACCCACAGGCCCCCGCCCCTGCCAGCTGCGGCGGCCTCAGCCCCTGAGGTGAGTTCCAGCCCCGTCGGAACTGGTTAAGGGAGTTTGGAGTGAGGCAGGTTTGCAGGTGCTGACATGCCGCCTGCCCCCCCTCCACCTACAGGTGGGGGCTGTGGGCTCTGTGCGCTCTGGCTCTGTCCACGTGGATTCCCTAGGGGGGTCAGGCTGTAGGGGGCTGTTCTGTGCTCATGGCTCTGTCCACAGGGATTTTCCACATAGAGGATAGGGATCAGGTTGGGAGACTGTGCTTAAGGCTCTGTTTACTGATTTCTGTTGTTTTGGGGGCGGGAGTTGTTTTAGTTTGGTTTTAGGTCATACCTGGCAGTGCTCATTGGTTACTTCTGGCTCTGTACTTAGGAATCACTCCTGGCAGGATCAGGGGAACTAAATGGAATACTGGGTATTGAACCCAGTCACCTTGTGGAAGGCAAATGCCCTTCACACTGTACTGTCACTGAGCTCTGATCCCTGGTTTCGGGTCCCCAAGGGGTGCTCAGGGCAGGCAGCACCCCTCAGCTCCATCTATTCGGTTCCCCTTTCAGATATAGGCACGACCCCCAGCTCCAGGCCTGGGAGGTATTTCCAGCCTATATTGCCACCTCTATGCTATCTCTGCTCTCTCCCTAGCCCATTTGTCTCCATCCCTGTCCCGGTCAGTCTCTGTCCTATCTCTGTCCTGTCCCTGTCCTGTTCCTGTCTTGACTCTGTCCATCTTTTTTTTTTTTGGTTTTTAGGGCCACACCCTTTTGATGCTCAGGGGTTACTCCTGGCTAAGCGCTTAGAAATTGCCCCTGGCTTGGGGAGACCATATGGGACACTGGGGGATCAAACTGTGGACCTTTCTTGGCTAGCACTTGCAAGGCAGACAGCTTACCTCTAGCGCCACCTCGACAGCCCCAACTCTGTCCTTCTTTCACAGTCACCCCCCTTTGGGTGGGACCCTGCAATCTGGGAGCAGGAAGGCAGAGTGACCCCTCAGAGGGGCAGGTTGGTCAAGGTGACCTGGTGTCCCCGGACACCCCAAGGTGGGGGGTAGGAGGAGACCCCGCATACAGGGGTTCTAGTGAGGGAGGCCCCACCACCACCATTCCTGGGTCCCATGTGCATCCCACATCCTCACTGCCTGGAGAGACACAGCGTTGAGTTGGCGGGCTTTGGAGACTGTTGCCTGGATTGTCCCTGATACCCTGACTCGGGTCCACCCAGGAGGGCAAAGGGGGACCCGGGGATTCCCAGGACATGTTGTCACGGGGATGGGTCTCGGACAGGTGAGTCAGCGCCATAGGGGTGTGTCCACCTGCCTACACAGGGCTGCCCCAGGATGCAGGTGGGTGGTGTCCTCCTAGGCTCTAAATATAGATCACAGAGACAGATGGACAGACAGACAGGAAGTGAGGTGAAGGCCACTGGAGTCCAGGGAGAGGACCCAGACCGGGGGCTTAACTGCTCCCTCTTGGCTGCCATTCTCCAAGGCCAAGACAGAGAGTTCAGCCCTGGTCACAGGGGCCTGGCAGGGTTAAGATGGAGGGTCCGCCTCAGTGTCTGAGCAGCACTGTGGGCTCACCTTGCTCTGTTCTGGGCATGTGTGTGCTGTACCCTGACTGACTGGTCCTTTGGGTCAACATCTGTGAACAGCTTGTGAGGGGCAGGGGGAGAAGCTGTGTGAATCGACTGGTGTCTGTGAAACTGGTGTCTGGTGTCAGCAGGAAGTGTGTGCATACATGTGTGTGAGTGTATGTGAGTGTATATGTCATTGGGAGTGTAAGTGTATGTATATACGTGTGCATGTGAGTATGAGTGCGTGTGTGTGTGTATGAGTATATCAGTATGTATATATGAATAGTATATGTGTGAAGGTGTGAATATATGTGTGTGTCTCTGTGAATGGGATAGTGTGTGTATTAGTGTGTGTGTGTTTGTGTGAATGAGTAAGTGTGAATGTGTGTGTGTGTGTGACCCAGACCCCTCTGACTGTTGTTGTTCTAGTTGTCTAGAAGGGCAGCAGGAAGAAAGAGAACCCTGAGATTTGGTCTGAGACCCCTTTACCCTAGACTGTGGGCCTGGAACCAGAGCCTAGCCGGAAGGGCTCTGGTCTTGTTACTGCAGACCTGGGCTAATTTCCTGCCACCATGTTTGGTCCCCTGAGCACAGGCAGGTGGGATCCCTGAGCTCATTGCCAGGTGTGACCCCCAAAATAAACATATCAACAGCAGGGAGCTACTCAGGACACTGGGGTGCAGGGCAGGGGTTTAGACAGAGGAAGGGGACAACATTTGATGCACCCATATCCAGAGGAAGCTGGGAGTTTGGATTTTCCTGTGGACCCACCTGACCTTTCATTGTTGGCTCCCAAATCATTTCCAGCCAAGTCAAATATGCGTGTGGGCTGGACCTGGCCTGGCCCCTTGCTGGGGTCAGCCCGCAGTCTGCTTCCTTTGCCCACACTAGGCAGGGCCAGCCTGGTTCTGCTCAGCAGCCCTGCTGATGATCCCCCCTAGGGAAAGGGCTGGGAAATGGGGCAACTGGGCTTGGACAAGACTGGAGAGCCTCACTGAGACCTTCTTCTGAAGAAGCACCTAAGGGCTAGATCTATCTCTTTTCCTATTTGACCTCTGAAGCATAGCCCCAGCCCCTTAGCACAGCCTAGGAGGCTACAGCCCAACCCTAGCAAAACATGTGACCCTGGCCGAGCCTTGCTGTGCCCTCCACTGAGGCTGTGGGGATGGCAGAGAGCAGCCCGTGTCCTCACTTTTGGAATGGAGAGTGGCGGGAAGCGGTGTGGGTCATGCTGAATCTCCCAGCATCCTTAGGCTCACTCTTGCTTGTTTTCCTGGTTTATTTTTTCAGTTTGGTTTTTGGTCTTCACAAGACACTGCTCAGGGTTTATTCCTGATTCTTTCTGCTTTTGTTGTTTCTGGGCCATACCCAGGGGGTGCTCAGGAGGCATTCTGCGCTCAGAAATCATTCCTGGCAGGCTTGGGGGACCATGTGGGATGCTGGGGATCAAACCTAGGTCTGTCTCGGGTTGGTCGCATGCAAGGCAAATGCCCTACCACTGTGATATCACTCAGGTCCCTTATTCCTGATTCTGTGCTAGGAATCACTTACAGTGGAATACCAGGGATCAACCCCATGTCGGCTGCATGCAAGGCAAGTGGCCTCCAAGCTGTTCTAGCTTTCTTCTCTCCCCTTTGATTGTCCTCATGTAGATCAGGGCCACATGCTGTATGGCCTACACACCAGCCAGAGGTGCTTGAATACCCTCTGCATGAGTTAGGATATCCCAGTTAAAGCTGGATTTATGGAAGCCCCAGTCCCAACCATTGACTGCCTACCTGTGGCTCAATGACTCTCACACTTTTGGGGGCCACACTCCGCAGCACTCAGGGTGATTCCTGGTTCTGCATTCAGGAATCACTCCTACCAGGCTCAGAGAACCCTATTGGAAGCTGGAGATCAAACCTGGGTCAGCCACGTGCAAGGCAAACACCTTCCTTGCTATGCTATGGCTCCAATCTGGGGTCCCACATTTTTCACATTGGAGGCCAGAGCAATAGCACAGTGGCAGGGCCTTTCAAGCAGCCAACTTGGGACAGTCCTGGGCATCCCATATGGTCCCCTGAGCCTGTCAGGAGCTATTTCTGAGCACAGAGCCAGGAATAATCCCTGAGCACTGCTGGGTGTGGCCCAAAAAACAAACAAAAAAACCAACTAAAACATTTTTTTTTTACAGTCGTTCCTCTTCTCCCCGCGCCCCAATGTCTCTGCTCAGAACCCTCATGCTCTGGTGTCTGCAGCATCTGAGCCAAGCATTTTCCAATCAGTCTCCCAGTTCTCTAGCTCTGCATCCTCCTGGGTGTACCACGGTTCATAGGTGGTGGGGGAAGAATAGTGTGGGGGTCCTGTACCCGCTGTCAGGCAAGCTTACTCTGTGATGCTTGGGCTTATCCTCCAATCTAGGAAGTTTCCAGGAACCAGGCAGCATGGGCAGTTACTGGGGGGCGGGGGGAGGTTATGCCCCTTTTGCTGCTTCATGAATCCAGTACCCTGCTGTGGAGACGAGGTGAAGAGGATTGGTTATGCAGTGACAAAGAGCTGGAGGGGTACCTCAGACCCGGCATGTCAGCAGACCTGTCCTAGATGAGATACTTGTGTGTGTGCATATGTTTGTTGGTGTGTACTTGTGTCTTATACGCGTGCATTCTCATGTGTACGTGCCTATATGCATGTGTATCTGCCTTGCCGCCCATTCGTGCCTGTGGCATATATGTATACAAGTGCCTGCAAGCTGAGATCCTGGAGCAATGAGCAACCTGTTGCAAGGGGAACCCTGGGGGGGGGGGGGAGAACAGGAAGAGCAGGAAGCTTTGGGCTGTTAGGAAGGCAGATAAAGCCAGAGGGATTTGTAGGGAAAGGGATCTGGCCAGACCTCAACACAGTGCAGGGTCACTTGAGAGGCTGCTGGGGGGATGTTTAATTATGGAAGAGTCTTCCCCCTATTTGCTCTTCCCTCCCCCAGCACCTTCAAGGTCAGGGCAATGGTGCCCTCGGAGGCACACACACCCTCACTTGGCCTCTGGGCCTGTTTCCCTGCAATAAATGAGAGGTAGGGCCATTCTCTAGAGCAATAAAGGGGCTGGGTAGGAGCTGTGAGACCTCTAGCCCGAGGGCAGCGTCCAAGCTAACCCTTGGTTGGCACGTTCAGGATCTGTCTTGGAGCTTCACCACACCCACCTGGCCACCAGGCCTGGAAGCTTTCGGAAGTAGATCCTGGGGTTTTTCCAGGGAAGCTTCTGAATCTTTTGATTCAGACAAACAAACAAACAAGCCACTCCTACATTTATAACATTTGCATGGTTATAAAAATATTTTAGAAGCATCAGAAAATTCCAGGAGTGGCCGGAGTGATAGCACAGCAGTAGGTCGTTTGCCTTGCTTGAGGCTAACCCAGATGGACCCCAGTTCAATTCCTGGCATCCCATAAGTTCCCCCCACCCCAGCCTGCCAGGAGCAATTTTTGAGCACAGAGTCAAGAGTAACCCTTGATAGCCTCCAGGTGTGACCTAAATACCCCCTCCCCAAAGAAAGAAAATTTTAGGAAAAGGATGAAAATGCCTACCAGGGGTCTCAAACTCAATTTACCTGGGGGCCTCAGGAGGCAAAGTAGGGGTGATCCTCAAGTGCAAAGTCAGTAGTAAGCCTTGAACATTGGGGGGTGTGATCCAAACAACTAAAAACAAAACTAAACAAAAAAAGATTCCTCTAGGGCAGGGCCACAAAATGTTTGGAGGGCCGTTTGCGGCCCATAGGCCTCGAGTTTGAAACCCCTGGAAACACTGTCAGAAAGGACCCATGGCTTGGTGGAGCAGGCACCTTTGTTCTGTGCATGGACACACGCCCCTATTCTTTATTGGGGTGTTCTCACTGTGCACCCTGCTCTTTGACTCTGCTGGGGTTTGCTGGAGACAGCCCAGGACCAGGCTGGTATGGTTTGGTTTGGGGGTAGAAGATGGTGGCGTCATCCATGGGAACCCATGCCCACATCTCCATGGCTTCAGTGGGGTGGGATTTACCAAGGCCACGACTGCTTTCTAGCCTGTGTGTTTCCCAGCACTGTTGGCAAGCTTCGCCTGGTATCCAGAAGGAAGGGGCACAGGGGGGCAAGCCACAAAGGAATCTCCTATCTGTGGCCCTCCAGGGTATGCTCACTGGACAGCCCTGCCCTCATGGGCCAGGAACCAGTTTTTGTCTCTTGAGTGTCTGGGTCCCCCTCGTGACCCCAAACTGTTATTTCTTCACTGTCTCAGAGCACTGAAGATTGAAATCAGATGGTACCTACAAAAGGGCGACTACATCAGCTACACCCTACAACCATGATCCCCAACGTTCTGACTTTCATCCAGGGCTCCCTGCTCTGAGCCCTCCTGGGAAAGGCCCTGGGAAAGAACTAACAGCCTGCTTAACTGGCGACCTTAAGCAACAGCGCCCGGGGCTGCAGGGTAGGGAGGGGCTGCACAAGAATCCCGGAGATGACCTGTCTGACCCGCCGCTAGTAGTAGATCACCCCGGCAACCCTAGCACGGGGCACTAGCTCCCACTCGCTTTAAAGGACAGCCGGAGGAAAAAAAAATGACAGCCGGAGGGAGGGCCAGAGAGATAGCCTGGAGGCAGGGCGTTTGCCTGGGGTTCGAATCCCGGCATTCCGTAGGGTCCCCCCGAGCCTGCCAGGACCGATTTCTGAGCGTGGAATCAGGAGGAATCAATAAACCAAACAAACAAAAAATAAAATAAAATAAATGACAGCCAGAGCCCGCAGGGGACCCGTGCGCACCGGGCTGGCGACTCCCGGGCCCCGCCCCCTCGTGGCCCCGCCTTCGGGTTGACAGTAGGACAGAGGCTCCGCCCACCCAGATAGCCACGCCCCTTGCTTTGGTCCTGGTCACGCCCCTGTCCCTGGATTGATTGCGGGGCCGAGGCTCCGCCCCGGCCTGGCCACGCCCCCGGCCTGCCACAGGGCCCAAGCCCCGCCCACCGTCGGCCACGCCCACCACCAGGGCACGCCCCCGGGCTGACACCGCAGGGCCCGGCCGCGAGCCCGCAGTGTCGGCCGCCGCCGCCGCCCCGGCAATCGCGGCCCGGCCGGCCGCCCGCACCGCCGGCAGCCCGCCCATGGTGCAGCGCATGTGGGCCGAGGCGGCCGGGCCTGCGGGTGGCCCCGAGCAGCCGCTGTTCCCGGGCTCCCGGCGGTGCCGCAGCGTGTGGGACGCCGTGCGCTTGGAGGTGGGCGTCCCCGATCCCTGCTGCCCCGTGGTGCTGCACAGCTTCACGCAGCTGGACCCCGACCTGCCGCGCCTGGAGGTGTCACCGGTGAGCCCTGGAGGCTGCGGGGTGGCTCAGCGGGGGCAGGGTCCCTCGCTCGCTCGCTGACAGCTAGTGTGGTGGGAACGGGACCTGGGGTGTGAGTCACCCCAGCTTGATGAGTAAATGTGCTGACACCTGCTTTCGGAGGGATCCCCGAGGATTCCTGGGGTGTGTGGCAAGAGGGGGTTCTCGTTGCCTGGTGCGTGGGGGTGGGAGACTGGAGAGAGTAGGGTGCAGGCTGAACCCCTCTTACACACACACACACACACACACACACACACACACACACACACACACACACACACTGTGCATCCCCAACAGCCAGGCTTAGGAGTAAAGTTCTGGTGCTCAGGAGCATCGAGCCCCTTTGGTGTGTCCCCCATGACTTTATGCCGTGAGGTTTTCTGCTGCTGTGTGTTACTTCAGAGCTATCCATTGGGGTCATTGACCTGGGATAAAGAAGGCTTCATTCCCCCGGCCCAGCATGTTTGGGGTCCACAGGTTCTGGGGTTGGGCAGGTCAGACATACTCCCCAACCCTCCTCCACCCGGAGCTCCACCAGGAGCAGGACCCCCAGGAAGGAATGGGGTGCCTGGCCAAGGCCAGCCAGCTCCAGCTCTCATCTGCCTTTCATTATGTCTGGCAGCAGCTGGGCTTTGTGTTCTGGGAAGGCCCAGCCTGTGGATGAGGGCAGTTTCTCTCACTGCTCTGGCTCGTGTTCTCTCTCTCTCTCTCTCTCTCTCTCTCTCTCTCTCTCTCTCTCTCTCTCTCTCTCTCTCTCTCTCTGTCTCTCTCTCCCTCTGTCTCTTCCTCTCTGTTTCTCTCTCCCTCTTTCTCTCCTCTATCTCTCTGTCTCTCTCTCCCTCTGTCTCTTCCTCTCTGGTTCTCTCTCCCTCTTTCTCTCTTTCTCCTTCCCTCTCTCTTCTCTGTCTCTCTCTCCTCTCTCTCTGTCTCTCCCTCTCTCCCTCTCTCTCTCTCCCTCTCTCTCTCTCTGTGTCTCTCTCTCCCTCTGTCTCTTCCTCTCTGTTTCTCTCTCCCTCTTTCTCTCTCTCTGTCTCTCTCTCCCTCTGTCTCTTCCTCTCTGGTTCTCTCTCCCTCTTTCTCTCTTTCTCCTTCCCTCTCTCTTCTCTGTCTCTCTCTCCTCTCTCTCTGTCTCTCCCTCTTTCTCCTCTCTCTCTCTCTCTCTCTCTGTGTCTCTCTCTCCCTCTGTCTTCCTCTCTGTTTCTCTCTCCCTCTTTCTCTCCTCTATCTCTCTGTCTCTCTCTCCCTCTGTCTCTTCCTCTCTGGTTCTCTCTCCCTCTTTCTCTCTTTCTCCTTCCCTCTCTCTTCTCTGTCTCTCTCTCCTCTCTCTCTGTCTCTCCCTCTCTCCCTCTCTCTCTCTCCCTCTCTCTCTCTCTCTGTGTCTCTCTCTCCCTCTGTCTCTTCCTCTCTGTTTCTCTCTCCCTCTTTCTCTCTCTGTCTCTCTCTCCCTCTGTCTCTTCCTCTCTGGTTCTCTCTCCCTCTTTCTCTCTTTCTCCTTCCCTCTCTCTTCTCTGTCTCTCTCTCCTCTCTCTCTGTCTCTCCCTCTCTCCCTCTCTCTCTCTCTCTCTCTCTCTCTCTGTGTGTCTCTCTCTCCCTCTGTCTCTTCCTCTCTGTTTCTCTCTCCCTCTTTCTCTCCTCTATCTCTCTGTCTCTCTCTCCCTCTGTCTCTTCCTCTCTGGTTCTCTCCCTCTTTCTCTCTTTCTCCTTCCCTCTCTCTTCTCTGTCTCTCTCTCCTCTCTCTCTGTCTCTCTGTCTCTCCCTCTCTCCCTCTCTCCCTCTCTCTCTCTGTCTCTCCCTCTCTCTCTCTCTCTCTCTCTCTCTCTCTCTCTCTCTCTCTCTCTCTCTCTCTCTCTCTCTCCTTTCCATC
Organism: Suncus etruscus; assembly: GCF_024139225.1. Classification (NCBI taxonomy): domain Eukaryota; kingdom Metazoa; phylum Chordata; class Mammalia; order Eulipotyphla; family Soricidae; genus Suncus; species Suncus etruscus. The sequence goes on along the minus strand of NC_064852.1, from coordinate 19,843,076 downwards.
TGCATCCCTGAGGACTGGGAGAGGCAGACCAGCACACCCCCCCCCACTCCCCCATTCTGAGTCTTGGCCTCCTGCAGCCTCAGCCCCAAGCCCAGACCCCGGGTGTGCTGGGGAAACTGGCCGCAGGAAAGCCGGGTCCTGGCAGGAGCAGAGAGGAGGCCACTGCCGGAAACCAAACACAATGACCATTTCCCAGGGGCCCTGAGGGGGCGGGGCCGCCGCTGTCCCTCCTGGCTGCTTCCTGCTCACTGCCTCTGCCAGAGCCGATCTGGTCCCTGTCTGCTTTGGAAAGCCCCAGAGACTGGCCTCCCCATGACCCCCCGCATCCCACCCTCCGCCCACATGGCCCTGTGCTTCTGGCTCGGGCTTTGCTTTGGGGTTGCTCGCTTGGCCCCTGCTGGCCCGGCTCGGCCTGTGTTATCATCACTCACTCGGGGACTAGCTCAGAGAGGGGAGGCTGGGCCTTAGCTACCCACAGGGCCTGTTCCCAGGGGATGCCTGGAGTGTGAGACTGTCGGGGGTTAGGAAGGGAGAATGCTCTTTTCTGGGTCCTGGGGAGCTTCAGTGGCACAGCTGAGCTGGGGTGGCCCCACGGGCAGCACCTGGGTTTGGGTGGAACCAGCAAGGGCCCATTGATCAGATGAAGCAAGCAAGGAACTGGCAACAACATTAGCTTAGTCTGTGCCCGAAGCTGGGGTGTGGCGGGTTGGGCCATGACCAGCTGTGCACCCGAGGGTGGCTGTGGATGGGTTGGAACAAGAGGGGTGTCTCTGACCCTCACGGAGATGGGAGAAACTGAGGGCCCCAGGGCTCCATGGCTTCTCCTGCCTTCATTCTGAGGACCCAGGAGATGGGGAGCAGGACCTAACTACCTGGCTAGAGGGATGGGGTGCAGGAGCAGGTGAGGGCTCCTGAGAAGAGATCAGAGATCCAGGGGTCCCTAAATGAGCTGGCTGCCGCCTCTGTCTTCTGTAGAGCATCAGACTGTGCCCTCCAATCTTTTTGTTCATTTTAGGGTCTCACCAGGCAGGGCTCAGTGCCTACTTCTGGCTCTGCACTCAGAAATTATTCCTGGAGGTACTTGGAGTAACCTATGGGACTCCACTGTTGAGCATCAGTGCAGACCCCACACCCTGTCTGGTGGGGGCTGCTGGAGTGAATCCCACAAGCATCCGAGCTGCTCTGACCTCATCCCTGGCCCGAGAGGCCTGTCCACGCCACTTAGGACGAGAGTGTCCTGGCCAGGCCACGCAGTCAGAGCTGGGCCCAGGCCCAAGTCCCGGCGGTTAACGTAGGAAGCCCCAGCTCCATCTGCACCACTTCCAAGAATGGTCCAGAGCCCCTAAAAAGAACATTCAGCTCTATGGGGCTGCTGCACCAACTCAGGATTCCCTGGCTTTCTTGCTGAGGAAGGAGGTGGAGGTGTGGGCCTGGCCTAGGGCCGAGCCTGTCACCCCAATGGTCCTGGGCATCCTCGCCCATCTGTGTCTGGTCCTGCTTGCCCAGGGCTGGACTCTGCGGGGTGTCTCAGGCCCAGTCAGGGTTTACATGTGGGCACCAGTGTGGTGAGTTTTGGGGGGGTGTCAGAAAAGTCTTGGGAGTGCTGTGTTTGGGGTAGTGCTGCTACTATCCTGTGTGGTCCCCACACTGACCCCACAAACCAGAAGGTACCTGGGTCCCTCAACTTCAGTTTCTGGAATGCTGGGACCTCAGGCTCCTGGGCGAGTTCTGCCCCCTTGCAGGCTGCCCCAGGCAGTGGCCCGTGGGTTCCAGGAGGCCCCCTGTCCAGTGGCAGAGCTCAGCATGCTCCTATGAAAGTGACAGAACCGCACTTTGGTCAAGAGATGAGCCAGGGCCAGTGAGATAGCACAGCAATAGAGCGTTTACCTTGCACGCGGCCGACCTGGGATGGATCCAGGTTTGATCCCTGGCATCCCATATTGTCCCCTGAGTCTGCCAGGAATGATTTCTGAGCACAGAGCCAGGAGTAACCTCGGAGCATGCCGGGTGTGGCCATAAAACAAAACAAAAAATAAAAGAGAGATGAGTCAGGACTGGACGGACAGAGTCTATCAGTCCCTGGTCCCCAGCTCCCTGCCAGCCCCTGGGTCACCTCAGCTGTGCTTCCTCATTTCCAGATCCTTACTGGGGGGTCCTGGGCTCTTGGAGGCCATTGGACCCAGGGATGAGTTCTGTGGCTCAGTAGACCCCCACCCCAACCTGCAGCTCCTACCCTCTGCCTTGCTGGGCCAGTGTGTGTTTCAGGGCATCTGGAGGGGTGGTGGTACTTCATTCCCCCACCCAACTTGCTTTCCCATGTAAGAAGGCCTTGGGCAGGGAGGGTACATCCATATGCCCAGTGCCTTCCTAGAGGACTTGGACCTCTGCGCTTCAAGGGGTGGGTCAGTCCCTGAGCCCCCATTATGGGACAGTTGGGGGACAAAGCATCCCTCCCATCAGGATGATCCTGGAGTAGACACAAACCACCTACACCACATGAGATAACAAGTGAGCAGCCTGGAGCTTGGGGGTCTGTGGGGAGGGAGTCAGGCCTCAGGACACTGTGTCCCCAGGGACCTGACCCCTCACAGAACAGCGCCTGAGGGTTCCAGGCACCACGCAGCCCCCTTGTACCATCCCCAAGAGCACCTTAGGAGCAGCCAGACACAAACACAAACACCTTGGCCTTAGTCAGATCAGGGGCTACTGTCTGTGAATTCCCACCATTGGCCCATTGGCCCCCCCCCCCATCTCTGCGTGGGTGCTGACGGCCCCTTCTGGCCCATGTGGCTCTGAGCCTCCTGCCCTCCCCCTTGCCTGGCTGGCAGAAGGGGCCCCTTGGGGGTGGGGGCAGGGCTGGGGATCACATGACGGCCAGGCGGGCAGGCCAGCTGCTGGCTGCCAGTGAGGCCCGCTTGCTCTCATTCTCTCTCGTGCGCGCACTCTCTCTCTCTCTCTCTCTCTGTGTTCAGAGCCGCTATTCACGCCAGCTTGGGGGGAGGAGCACAGGGTGGTGTGTCCCGGCGACCTCCCTTGAGACCCCACTGGGACCAGGGGAGGAGTGGACTTGGGGGGGTTCATATCCAGGACCCCCAGCCTGATGGTCCTTTTGGAACCCTTGAGCTAAGCGGTCACCCTAGGTCTGGGTCTGGCACAAGGTGAGATGTGAGCTCCACAGGCCCCACCATCTCCATGGCTGCCTGGTCCCTTGGATATCTGTTAGACATCTTGCGAGGGGGGCTGTGCTCCCTCAGTGCAGGCTCTGCAGAGCCCTGGCCGTGTCCCCACTCACTCCCTGCATTTCTGAGAAAACTGTTGGCTGATTCCCGGGTCAGCTGCAGGGATTTCCATGGCTCCTGCTGTGGGGAGAGGAAGCCACCTTCCGGAGGACACCCCCTTCCCAGAGTCTGGAGTGGCAAAACGCTCTCCCACACTGTAGTCCGCCTGATCCCAGGCACTTTGTCTTGGCCTTCCCTTGGCAGGGCCACAAGGTCCCTGCCCCTTGGGCTGACAGTGCAGTGGCAGCTACTTTCTCACACATGCAGGGGCAGCTACCTGGAACCAGGCCTGGCCTTTGTGCCAGGAGGGGTTGCGGGAAACGGGGGGGGGGGGGGCTTTCCGGGTCAGAACCCCTGGCTGCACCGACACTGGGTACAGGGGAGGCCTTGGGCTGCCTGAGCCACACAGGGACCCCTGTCATATGCAATGACTGAGTCACAGAATCCGATTTGACAGGGTTCCCACTCAATTCTACCTTTGTCTAGGTCCACTTCTCCTGCCTGAAGCTGGGTGGCCAGCAGGCAATGGAAGGGGAAATTTTGGGGAATAGACTCTGACTCCTGGCCTCTGCCCCCCACTGTCTTAGCAGAGTTCGACGCAGGAGATCAGCGAGGAGCTGGTGAATGGGGTCATATACTCCATCTCCGTACGCAGGGTCCAGGCGCACCACGGCACCCCCCGGGGTCAGCGTTGGCTAGGGGTGAGTGTGGCCAGGCACACACTTAAGGGCAGACCCCCTTAAGACCTCCCACCTCAAGACCCTGCATTCCTCTCCCCACCCCCAGACAGGCTTAGCTCACCCTACTATGTCCCAGCTGCATTTGTTCCCATAACTGTAGTTGGGTTTCAAATCAATCCAGAACATTTGTCAGAGGGTCAAGGGGCAGTTCTGGTGGGCACCCCCTCCCCATCTCTGCAGTGACTATCTCCTGTGTCTGGCACCTCCTCACCCCCACATCCTCCATACCTCCCTCAACCCAGCTAGCCAGGAGATGGGGCCTGGCTGGGATGGAACATTCTAGAAGGCAGAGTGCTGCCCACAGTCATCCAGCCAGTTCTTTGCTGCTGTGGGCTGCTTCTCTGTGGTCTTCTCAATCCCCACCATCCCAGCTTCCCATTCTGCTAAGCTGAAGGGTCACACCCCGTGCAGAGAAAGGCTTGTTCCTAGTCTCCCTCAGTTCCCCAAAGGCCCTATGGTAGGTCCTCCCCATACTCCTTGGAGACCCCAGACGGTCTCTGTTCATGTGGGAATGGGTGGGGGGGTCTCTCTGCATCCGGGACTGCTGCTGACCTGCCTACTGGCTGTGCCGCTTCCCTGTCCTCATAGTGTGAGAACGAATCACCTGTCAGCCTGTTGGAGACATGCCAGGTGCGCACAGTAAAGGCAGGCACACTAGAGCGGCTGGTGGAGCACCTGGTGCCCGCCTTCCAGGGCAGCGACCTGTCTTATGTCACCATCTTCCTCTGCACCTACCGAACCTTCACCACCACCCAACAGGTCCTCGACCTGCTCTTCAAAAGGTGAGTCCTGCATGTGTTCCCCACTTCTAGAGTCAGAACTGCCCTGGGGTGGAAGGAAGGAAGGAAGGCTGGGGCCAAGGAGTCTGTGGCTGCTGCCGTGTAGGATTCAAGGAAGAAGACTACTGGCTCCTTGGCTGGGTCAAGGATCAGCAGGGCTCAGTGTGGCCATGGTGCATTACACTAGGTCTGGGAACACATAGGCAGACAGGTATCCCCAAACCTTCTGGTCGGTAATGCATGGCTCCTAGCAGGTACCGAACCTGTGATGCCCTCACGGCCCCCTCTAGATATGGCTGCATCCTGCCCTACTCTGGCCAGGACGGAGGTTCCCAGGACCAACTCAAAAAGTGAGTGGATAAAGGGGTTCCACCTATGCTCTGCCTTTTCCCCAGGCTGCAATAGGGGGTGGTGGCTGTGGACAGGAGAGGTCCCTTGGCCTTTTTTTTTTTTTGACAATGTTTTACCACCTCCAGTGCCATCTCCTCCATCCTGGGCACCTGGCTGGACCAGTACTCTGAGGACTTCTGCCAGCCCCCTGACTTTCCCTGCCTCAAGCAGCTGGTGGCTTATGTACAGCTCAATATGCCCGGCTCAGACCTGGAACGCCGTGCCCATCTCCTTCTAGCCCAGTTGGAAAATGCGGAACTCACTGAGGCTGACCCCGAGGGTGAGGAGGGTGCCCAAATCTGGTCCCCAAATCAGATCCCTCTTGCCAAAAACTGTGGGCAAGGGCTTCCTGCTTTTGCTGATTGGCAAGGGCAGATTTTTGAGTTATGGTTTCCTTATCTCACAGCTCTGGTACCTGCTCCAGTGCCAGCTATAAAGCCAACTCCAGATCTTGAACCAGCTCGAGTATCCAGGCCTGCTCCAGAACTGGAGCCCACCCAGGTCCTGTCTTTAGCGCCCAGCCCATCTCCAGAGCACGCATCAGCCTTGGCACCGGTTCTTGCACCCAGCCCAGCTTCAGAGCTGGAGTCGGAAGTGAGACTGGCTCGAGTGTCCAGTCCCACGTTGGAGCTAGAGTCGGCATTAAGACCAGCTCAGGTGCCCAGCCCTGCTCCGGACCTTGAGTTCTCTCAGTTACCAGCACAAGTGCTCAGCCCAGCTCTGGAGCCCGAGTCAGCAGCTTCACTGAGCAGTGGAGATGAACCAGTAGCAACCTCAACACCGGCATTGGAGCTAGAGGCGGCTCTGTTGCAGACCTTCGAACTGGAAGCGGCTAGCTCAGTGGCCGAGCTTGCCTGGCCTTCTCCCGGGGCTGTGGAGAATGGGCTGCCTGAGCAGCCGCACATCTTGACTTTTTCTGCTGACCTGGTGGCTGAGCAATTCACATTGATGGATGCGGTGAGAGCCCTGCACGGCCATGCCCAGCCTCACCCCCCCAGCCTAGCACCCCTACTGCTCCTGGGCTCTGGGCTCTAGGCTTAGTGTCTACACTGGCTATCTGTCCCTGTGGCCATGTCCCAAGATGCAGCTGACTCCAACTGTGGTGGCACTCTGGCCTCTACCCTTAGATATATCCACAGTGGGAGAATCCAAGGCAGGATTGCCTGGGCCACACTGTGTCACTTCCTCCTGGCCTATGTGTATAGAAGGAAAATGGGGTGGAGTGGGGTGGGGTGGGCACCTCTATGGGCTTAGGCAGTGTCCCTGGGATGAGCTGAGATGACTGACACAGTTCTCTCCAGGAGCTGTTCAAGAAGGTAGTCCCATACCACTGCCTGGGCTCCATCTGGTCGCAGCGGGACAAGAAGGGCAAAGAACACCTGGCCCCAACAGTGCGGGCCACCGTGGCCCAGTTCAACAGCGTCGCCAACTGTGTCATCACCACGTGCCTGTGCGCCCGTAGCGTGTCGCCACGGGATAGAGCGAGGGTCCTGGAGCACTGGATTGAGGTGGCTCGGGTATGCCAGAGGCGAGGCCTGGCTGGCTGGGGCTCAGATTCCCTTCAGGGGGGCTTCCCTCCCCTCTGCGACTCCTTCTCAATCCCTCGCTCCCTCACCAGGAATGTCGGGCCCTTAAGAACTTCTCGTCCCTCTATGCCATCCTGTCTGCCCTGAAAAGCAACTCTATCCACCGATTGAAGAAGACATGGGAGGAGGTGCCTCGGTAAGGCTGCAGCTGGAAGCCAACAGGCTGTTGGGGGATAGTGAGGGCTGTCAGGTGCTGGACCCCAGTTTCCCCAATCCACCAGGACAGCTTTAGGGGGTGTTTATTTCCCCGTCTTGCCACTCTGTCTGCCTGAGATCAAACTGGCCAAGATAGAAATACTACTGGGGTCATGGGCACGGTCTCTTCCACTGTATCTGCAAACCACCCCTCTAAGCCTCAACTCCCTGTGCACAGGGACAGCCAGCGCGTGTTCCAGAAGCTGTCTGAGATCTTCTCAGATGACAACAATTACTCCTTGAGTAGGGAGCTGCTCATCAAGGTGAGAGGCCTGCAGGGGTAAGGTGGGGTGGGGTGGGGACCAAGGGGCTTAGGTCTAGCTGCTCCCTCTGGTAGCACACGGGGTCCCCACGAAACTCAGCTCATGCTTCCATGTGAGGGTTCCCCTGCCCTGCATCAGGGGCTCCTCACTGCCCCTCAGCAAACACTACAGCTGAGTCCTGCCTGTCCCCCTGTGCTTCAGGGGACCTGACTTGACTGTGGGACATACATGAGCTGTTAAGATGGTTGGTGTCATTTCCCTGAAGGGGACAGGGGGGCCTGTCCAGGTAAAGGTCATACCATGAGCTTGTGGGGAGAAGAGGCCTTTTTTTTGTTTGGATTGGTTTTTTGTTTTGTTTTATGGATCATACCTAGCGGTGCTCAGAGGTTACTCCTGGATCTGCACTCAGGAATTACTTCTGGCAGACTCAGGGAACCATATGGGATACCAGGGATCAAACCTGGGTCAACTTCATGCTAGGCAAACACCCTCCTCACTGTGCTCTGGTCCCAGGATGGGAAGCCTTTGATGGGCTTCAGAGGGGGTACCCCAGAGTGCTGGGGAGGCAGGACCATTCAACCAGGCCCCAGCATCCCTGACTTTCTCTTGGCTGCCCCTACTTTTATCCAGATGCTGACCTTTAAGTCTTCTTGCTGTCCAGGTGGGGAAATGGAGGGGCTAGAGAGGTAGTACAGGGGTCACAGTGCTGGCCTTGCACACAGCACTGTGTGTGGTCCCCCAAGCCCAGTGGGGGTGATCCTAGAGTAGAGCCAGGTGTGGCCCTAAAGTTACCACCCCATATTTAAAAAGTATGAGATGGGCCCGGAGAGATAGCACAGCGGCATTTGCCTTGCAAGCAGCCGATCCAGGACCAAAGGTGGTTGGATCGAATCCCGGTGTCCCATATGGTCCCCCGTGCCTGCCAGGACCTATTTCTGAGCAGATAGCCAGGAGTAACCCTTGAGCACTGCTGGGTGTGGCTTAAAAAAAAAAAAACAAAAAAAAAAAAACTAAACAAACAAAAAAAAAAGTATGAGATAACTGGCTCCTTGGGGTTCTCTGGGGGGAGCCCCACTGAACTGAATGATCCATCCTGCAGGAGGGCACCTCTAAATTTGCCACCCTAGAGATGAATCCCAAGAGAGCCCAGAAGCGGCCAAAGGAGACTGTGAGTACCCTCTGTGCCCTTCTCACCACCCTGGGCTGGGGGCCAGGCTTTGGGCCTGCAGCAGTGAAAAGCTCTGGAGAGCATAATTTGGGAAGCTGCCAGCTAGCAGCCTGGGGGTGGGGGGGGGTGACCAGAGGAAAAGGGAGAGCCATAGACGTGGGAGTTGTGGGTTCAAGGTCCCCACCTCTGCCAGGCAGAGTTTGGGGGGGCTCTTTCTTACCTGCCATGTGCATCTTCACAGGGCGTTATCCAGGGCACCATCCCCTACCTGGGCACCTTCCTCACAGACCTGGTGATGCTTGACACAGCTATGAAGGACTATTTATATGTAAGTGAGCCCCAACCCCCACCCACTTCACGGAGAGGACATGGACCAGCGTTCATTTAGCGTGCGCCCCCCCCCCCCACACACACACGCTCGCCCTCTTGACCCTGCAGAGAGGGAGCCCATGAGGTCATAGGCTTGTGAGGCCAGGCTCTATGGTCCCTGAGGGGTGGGTGGGAGCCTCTGCTGCTGCCCCCTGCTGTCCACTCCGGGTAGTGCATCGGTAGACCTAAGGGGGTGAGATCTACGGTGTGGGCCCCCTTCTGATTGGCCATCTGGTCCTCCTTCCAGGGAAGACTGATCAACTTCGAGAAGAGAAGGAAGGTGAGTAGTGAATGGCGACAGGGGAGCACTCAAAGGAGCGGGGAGGACGAAACTGCCCTCCTCTTCTCCCTCTTACATTTATGGAGGCTGCACAGAATCAGGGCTGCATCCCCTTCCCAGGGAGAGGTGCTGTGAACCAGCCAGGGCAGAGGTGGGAGCAGGAAAAGATTCAGAGAGATACCTGATCTCCATCACCCCAGAAAACCCGCCAGCACCCTCACACCCTTCTTAGTGCCCCAGGGACCCCTGAGGCCGTGCCTAGTTACCCCCACACTGTCCCAAGCAACCCCAGGGACCTCAGAAACCTCACCCTGCATCCCCGGGGACCCCTGAAAAGCCCCAGAACTCCTCACCTCACTGTTACATCCCACCACCACCACCACCACCACCACAGGAATTTGAAGTAATCGCCCAAATCAAGCTGCTGCAGTCAGCCTGTAACAACTACAGCATTGAGCCTGAGGAGGCTTTTGGCACCTGGTTCCGGACCATGGAGTGGCTCACTGAGGCAGAAAGGTGAGGACAGGCTTCTGGGCTGCTTTGGCCAGAAGGGCTCAGGTGGAGGGCCCCCCATGGCTCATGACCAGCTTCTGTCCCCACAGCTACAACCTGTCCTGTGAGCTGGAACCCCCCTCGGAGCTGGCCAGCACCACACTGAAGGCAAAGAAGAGCACAGCCATCGTGAAGCGCTGGAGCGAGTACGTGTAGGGTATTGGTGGGGTGACTCGTCCATTCCCATCTATGCAGTGGAGGGGGAGATTCGCACTCCCCTGAAGCCCCAGATCACCTGTTCATCCTCCCTCAGCCGCCAAGCCCCCAGCACTGAGCTCAGCACGGCCGGCAGCTCCCATTCCAAGTCCTGCGATCAGCTACGCTGCGGCCCCTACCTGGGCGGCGGGGATGTATCCGACGTGCTGAGCGTGCACTCAGCCGGGTCCTCCAGCTCTGATGTGGATGAGATCAACCTGAGCTTCGTGCCTGAGTCCCCAGACGTGCAGGAGAAGAAGGTGATGCCCCCCCACCCTTGTGTTTGCACTTCCCCTGGCCCCCCATCCCTGGGCCGCCTCTGATGCTGTTGTCCCTATAGTTCTGGGAGGCCGCTTCCCAGTCGTCCCCGGAGACATCCGGTGTGAGCTCAGCCTCAAGCAGCGCTTCCTCATCCTCCGCTTCGACCACCCCCGTGGCCTCCACACGTTCCCACAAGCGATCGGTGTCCGGGGTCTGCAGCTCGGCCCCTTCACTGCCGCTCTACAACCAGCAGGTGGGCGACCACTGCATCATCCGGGTCAGCCTTGACGTGGACAACGGCAACATGTACAAGAGTTTGCTGGTGAGGGACTAGGTAGCACAGTGGGAGGGTGTTTGCCTTGCACGCTGCTGACCCGGGTTCGATCCCCAGCATCCCGTAGGGTCCTGAGGCTGCCAGGAGTGATTTTTGAGTGCAGAGCCAGGACTGTGGCTTTGTGTGGCCCCCAAACAAAAACAACAAAGAGTTTGCTTGTGAGCGGGGGTAGGCAGGAATGCGGAGGGCCACTGAGCCCTGGGGACTGAGCAAGGCTGGGCTGGGCTGGGGGGAGGCTCAGGTTGGGGAAATGTCTGCATCTGGTAGCCTTGAGGTGGGGAGGCGCATCCTGGCTCGTGCATCTCCCCAGACTAGCCGGCACTGGCAAGGTAGCTGAGATAGCCCAGCCTCTGGCAGCCATGGAGGCAAATGGCAGTGTCAGACACTGAGGGATTTGGAATTTACACTAGTGGGATATGTCCCACTTCTCTGGGGGATGGGTCCTTGTTCTACCATTCCACAGGTGTGCACCACTGTCCACACCAGGCCAGGCACCCCTCCTTATGTCTGCCCCATGCACAGTGCTCTGGTAGCAGCCCTGAGCTAAATACCCTGGTCCCTGAGAAATCATGTGTGGCTCATACCAGCTGGCACTGCCGACTCCTGTGGCAGCTTTGAGCATTGGGGCTGTCCAGGGCTGGGAGAACCGGCAGAATGTGCCTGTTTGGAGCCAGCTGGTAGGAAGCCTCCCCAAGGCTCTGAGTCTCTCTGAGGGTCTCCCATTGCTACATTCAGAGGTGACTTCTGCTCTTACCCTGATGGCCTTGCTATCCCTGCCCTTAGGTGACTAGCCAAGACAAGGCCCCAACTGTCATCCGCAAGGCCATGGACAAACACAACTTGGATGAGGAGGAGCCTGATGATTATGAGTTGGTGCAAGTCATTTCGGAAGACAGAAGTGAGTGTGGGGCAAGCTGGGCACCCCAGAGCCATGAGGGTAGCTGATGCAGAGGGGTAAGGCAGGGGGAGGGGGGTGTGTGTACCCAGGGAAAAAAGTCCCAGTTCAGGGGCCAGAGAGATAGCACAGAGGTGAGGCGTTTGCCTTGCATACAGAAGGACAGTGGTTCAAATCCTGGCATCCATATGGTTCCCTGAGCCTGCCAGGAGCGATTTCTGAGCATAGAGCCAGGAGTGGCCCCTGAGTGCTGCCAGGTGTGACCCAAAAACCAAAACAAACACAAAAAGTCCCAGTTCAGTGGGATGTGGCCCTCTGTAACTTTCAGCAACAGTGCTGGGAATGCTCTTTGGAGCAGGCTCTGTCCTCCAAGGGGTGCATGCAGGGGGAGACCTGGCTGCTCAGCCCCCATTCGGGGCAGAGGAATTGAGGACACACACAAATCTCACAGAAGACCTCAGTCACCTGTCATGACCCCTTCCTCCATTGTCCTCTGACAACCCCAAACCCTAGGAACTCTATCCTGAACCAACTTTGAAGCAGGCCCCCATTTTACAGACCAGGGAAGCTGAGCTTCCCCAGAATGAGGAACCCTGACTGGCATGCAGAGTGATAGGATCTGCTCAGAGCAAAGTTGGCCTGGGTTCTGTGATGGGGAGCAGGGAGGACAGCAGATGTCAAAACCCCATGCGGGGTCTCAGTCTCTTGGGGGTGAATCTCCAGGGTGGAGTGCCCTCACTTATATACCCTCCTTGTTCCCTCAGAGCTGAAGATCCCTGACAATGCCAATGTGTTCTATGCCATGAATTCGACAGCAAACTATGACTTCGTGCTGCGGAAGCGGACCAGCGCCAAGGGCGCAAAAGTGCCACATGGCGCCAGCTCCACGCTCCCTCGTGTTCGGCAGAAGGGGCTCCGGATGGCCAAGGGCATCTTCTAGAGGGGCGTGCCACACAGTGACATTGGGGTATCCCAGCACCTGCCCCAGCACCATAAACGCTCCGGCGCCCCATAACCGGGATTGACGCCCTTACCGGGCCGACCTGGTCTCCCTCCCTGCCTTAGGTGCCTTCTGCTCTCCAGAACCAGGGGACCAACCCAGCGCTGCCAGGGAAGCTGGGATACCCCACTCCCTTCACACCTGCCTTGGTGTGCTTACTGCCACCTGTGCCCAGGGCACCCTCTAGCACCCTCATCCACCGGGGCTGCCTGGGCAGCTCTCCTCGTGCCTGGCCCCGGTGGCTCGGCCTTTCAACGGCCACTACACCAAAGATCCCGCCATCTGGGGACCCCTGAGATGGGAGTAGCTCATCCTGTGCTCCAGCCTGCCCTCCCTGGCCACTCAGGGAGCCCCAAGGCTCAGCCAAGCTGGAGCCTATAAGTAACAAGGATGCTGCCACTTTGGCCCCAGTGCTGGCCTGGGCTCCACGTACTGAGATTATGGGAGAACTTGGGGACCTCGCAAGACCAACCGCACGAGACTTCGGGAAACCTCGCAGGATCAACCACACGAGACTTGGGGAGATAACTTGAGATCATGCTAGATGGGAGTGGGGAAATGAGAGACTTAAGCGGAGGGATGATGGGGCTGGATATTTGTATAAAAGGCAAACAAAATGTTTACCACTTGGGGAGGGGCAATATTTATTTGTTGTAAATAGCAAACGCTAGACTTGAAGATTCTATTAAAGTTCAGTTTCTACCAGAGCCTGGCAGTGCTGCTCACTCAGTACCCTGGGAGGAGAGGGCGTGCCTGGCAGGACATCAGTCAGTCATGCTAAAGCAGCGCCAAGGAGTCTTGTGGGGGGGTGTGTGTGTGAGGGAAACTCCTTCAGGCTCAGTGCAAGAACCTGGACCATGACCCAAAGCCACAAGGAAAAAAATCTAATAACCCCCATGAGGTAACCAGTAGGTACCCTAACGGCAGCACGTAGCATTCCTCCTGGCCTTATAATTTTCTCCTTCCTTTTCCCTTCCCCTTCCCCACCCCTATGATTGAAAAGGAAAATTTATAAGATAATAATTACAAGGCTGGAGCAATAGCATATTGGGAAGGCGTGCTTTGCTTGCAGCCGACCTGGGTTTGGTCCTCGACCTCCCATGTGATTCCTCCCAGGAGTCATTTCTGAGTGCAGAGCTGGGGGTAATCCTTGAGGGCCTCCAGTTGTGGCCCAAAAACAAAGAGAAAAAAAGTACAGATCTGTTGGTGGGAATTGGGATGTGGCCCAGTTTAGAGCACTTTAATCTGGTATGTAAGGCCCATGGTTTGATTCCCAACAACACCAAAAATAAGTAAGATCAGGTAAGAGAGGAGACTCAGGGGCCGGGCGGTGGCGCTGGAGGTAAGGTGCCTGCCTTGCCTGCGCTAGCCTAGGACGGACCGCGGTTCGATCCCCCGGCGTCCCATATGGTCCCCCAAGAAGCCAGGAGCAACTTCTGAGCGCATAGCCAGGAGTAACCCCTGAGCGTCATAGGGTGTGGCCCAAAAACCAAAAAAAAAAAAAAAAAAAAAAGAGAGAGGAGACTCAGTGATAGAAAAGAAAGAAAGAAATCACTCCTGGCAGGCTTGGGAGACCATATGGGATGCCAGGATTCAAACCACCGTCCTTTTGCATGCAAGGCAATCGCCTTACCTCCATGCTATCTCTCCGGCCCCAATATAAGGCATCTTGTCTCTTATGCGACTGGCTCAGGTTTGATCCCCAGCTTCCTATATGGTCCCCTCTAGCCTCATCAGAAGTGATTCCTGAGTGAAGAGCCAGGAGAAAGCTCTAAGCACCACTGGTGTGCACCTCCCCACCCAAAGAAAATAATAAGGGCTGGAGTGAAGAGTTAGGAATAAGTCCTGAACTTTGCCAGGTGTGGTCAAAAACAAATTAAGATCCTTACTGATGGGAAGAGAATTGGTAAAGATGTGTTACTCCTGAACATAGAGCCAGAAATAACCCCCAAACACTATCAAGTGTGGCTTAGCACCCCACCCTTCCACTCCTCCACAATCAAAATACTGATGGAACAGTGGTACTCTAGGAACAGGATCGAGAGTCCGGGGGCTTTATCCTGAGCCAAGGAGGCACCTAGTGTTGGTATGGTGATGATGAGGCCTTTCTCGGCTTGGCCTGGCAAATCTGCAGGTTGCAGGGTGACAGTGGAGAAATTCACAAAACAGTCAATGAAGTTTCAGGAGAAATCCAGCTTTATTACAAGGCCCTAACTACCATGTGCCACATGGCTTCTAAACAGCCTCTTTCCTGTTGCTCTATGATCCTCCTGCTTCTGCTCTCTTTCAGCTGCTCTCCAGGCTTCCTTGTTGCCTCTCTCTCTCTCTCTCTCTCTCTCTCTCTCTCTCTCTCTCTCTCTCTCTCTCTCTCTCTCTCTCTCTCCTCTCTCCTCTCTCTCTCCCCCCTCTCTCCTCTCTCTCTCCTCTCTCTCTCTCTCCCCCTCTCCTCTCTCTCTCCTCTCTCATCTCTCTCTCCCCCCTCTCTCCTCTCTCTCCTCTCTCTCTCCCCCCCTCTCTCCCTCCTCTCTCCTCTCTCTCTCCTCTCTCTCTCCCCCCTCTCTCCTCTCTCTCTCCTCTCTCTCTCCCCCTCTCTCCTCTCTCTCTCCTCTCTCTCTCTCCCCCCTCTCTCCTCTCTCTCCTCTCTCTCCCCCCTCTCTCCTCTCTCTCTCCCCCCTCTCCTCTCTCTCCTCTCTCTCTCCCCTCTCTCTCTCTCCTCTCTCTCTCTCCCCCCCTCCTCTCCCTCCTCTCTCCTCTCTCTCTCTCCTCTCTCTCTCTCTCTCTCTCTCTCTCTCCCCCCTCTCTCCTCTCTCTCTCTCCCCACCCCCTCTTTTGGGTCACACCAGGGGTTACTCCTGACTCTGCACTCAGAAGTTGCTCCTGGCAGGCACGGGGATCATATAGGATGCAGGGATTCGAATCACCATCTGTCAGAATCAGCTGCGTGCAAGGCAAACGCCCTACTGCTATGCTGTGCTATCTCTCCAGCTCCTAACTCCTTATCCCCTCTTTCTCCCCCCTCTACTTGCCCTTTCCAGATGTGAGTGGTTCTGATCATTCAGGTGGGATAAACAAGAAGTTGTGGGGGGGGGGGAATACCCACAATGCCACGTTCAAGACAGAGCAGGTACAGGGCCATGGGGACATAAGAGTTCCTATTCCTCCCTCCTGTCCTTCCCTTATCCCTTCCCTCATCTCTGACCTTTTTCCTCTCCTGCCTTCTTCCCCCTCCCTCCTGCCCTCCCTTCTTTCCTGCTCCCCTCCCTCCTTCCTTTCCCTCTCTTTTCTTTTTTCTCTTCCCTCCTGCCCTTCCCTCCCTTTTTGTTTTTTGTTTTTGTTTTTGTTTTTGGATCACACCCGGCAGTGCTCAGGGATTACTCCTGGCTCTACACTCAGAAATTGCCCCTGGCAGGCACAGGGAACCATATGGGATGCCGGCATTCGAACCACCGTCCTTCTGCATGAAAGGCAAACATCTTACCTCCATGCTATCTCTCCGGCCCCTCTTTTCTTACCTCTTTATTTCCCTTTCTCCTTCCCCTTCTTTTCTTCCCTCTTTCCACCTTTCCTTTTCCTCCTTCTCTGTTCTCCCCCCCCCCCTTTTTTTCCGTTTCCCTTTCCACCCAGCCTAGGTCTTAGGAGTTTGATGTATTTTGGTTTAGGGGACACACCTGGCAGTGCTCAGAGCTTACTTATCAGTGCTCTGGCTGTGTAATCATGGATCACTTCTGACTGACTCAGGGGACCATCGTGGATGACTGGAATCAAGCCCTGGCAGTGATATTCAGACAAGCACCCTACTCTTAGTTCTGAGTTATTTCTAGACGATCAAAGCTTCTACTTAGGGTGATGGAAGTGTTTGAGAAATAGTGACAAGACAGTGACAAGGATGAATGGCACTGAACTGTCATTAAATCAGCACATATTTTATATATTTGCTTTGGATTTTGTGAGCTCACTCCTGGCAGTTCTCAGGACCATATAGGGTGTCAGGGATCAAATACAGGTCAGCTGTGTGTAAGGCCAGTGCCCTCCTCACTATGTTATCCCTCTGCCCCTTCCATCCATCATGATCGGGGTCATGAAGAGACAGGAGGGAATGGCCAGAAGCCTGAATGCGGAACTCCAGCCTTAGCTCCCAAATCCTCTCAGGTGCCCTGCTCACCCTCTTCTCCCAAGGTTGGAATCTAGTAGACCCGGACAGGACCTTGGAACTCCCTTTCCTACTTGTTTTGCATCTAGGGGAAGGATTTGTGTAATCCCAGTTCAGACTTTAGTAGGGCCTCATCTTGTGAAAACTTGCTCCTCATAAACAAGCCCAGCCCCCCTTATTGGTTGGTTTCCCCCAGAAGCACCAGCCAGTTTCCCTCCACTGAGCACAGTAGGCCCCAAATCCTGGCTAGCTAACAGGGGGAGGGCACTGCTTCTGGACACACTGGGAGCCCCACAGGGGATGTCCAGGGTCCTTGTGGCTCCGGGCACCACCTCATTCAATGGAGCCTCTGGACCTGAACTGGGAGCTCTCTTCTGAGGTCTCTTGTTTGCATCTGTCATGTGGTGAGTCTGCCTCCTAGGCAGGGCTGAGAGATGTCACAGGTTATACAGGGACATCCCCTCCCCTCCAGGGTAGACTCCAGCATCCTCACTTTCCCTCTTTCTTGGTATCTTGGCTCAGTGGATATACCTGCCAGGAGGTGGCCGCCAGGATCCTAAAGAACAGGCAGGAGAGTCTATACTGGGGGGGGTGTGTGGGGGCTTGCTCCATCATGTCAGGGGAATCCTCTGAGAGAAACTTGCCTCTTCGAGGACAGCAGGACTTGGCGCATCATTCTGCTCTGTGTTTGTCATAGGAACCTAGCCTCAGAGAGTGAACCCATGATCCAAGATTCCAGAACCTTCTCTGAGTTCACCTCATCCTCAACCTAACATTGTTGGCACCTAAGTCATTCATGAGCCCGGTTCGAATCCTTCTCACATGGCCTGTTTCACTGCCTCCACACTCATTGTTTAAAATGGGGGCAAAGAGTTGGAGCCGTAGCATCAAAGTGAGGGTGTTTGCCTTGTACTTGGCCGACCCAAGTTTGATCCTTCCATATGATCCCTCAAGCCTACCAGGAGTAATTTCTAAGCAGAGCCAGAAATAACCCCTGAGTGCTACTGGGTATGGCCCAAAACCAAAAATAAAATGTGGGGCAGGGTGTACAATGCCCCCATGAAGCCAGGCTAGGGAAGTACCAACTGTGTCTATGTCACAGACCGGGGCTTCTGCCGGAGTCCTGGGACTCCAGTGTGAACAGTACCCCACCTTCTGTTCCTTTGTCCTTGACCTTCCCCTGGGACATTTTTTCCTCCCTGCCGGGTAGAACCCGGCTTTCTGTAGTTTGGACTGAAACATGAGGGACCCCCCCAGACAACCTACACTAAGATCCTATGATAATGAGCCTTCCTGGCACCACAGAACCACCCCCAGGCCTCTCTGGCTGGGACACAGGAGCTGAGTTGTCAGACAAAGATGAGCTTTATTTGGGGGAGCTCAGAAGAGCGTGTGGCGGGGGCCCAGACCTTAGAACCCAATGGCCAGAGGCACCTGGGTCTCCTCGGGAGTTTCTGAAGGGGGCAGGGGTGCAGCCTCAGAGTCGTCAGTGGGGGGCTCAGGGGCAGCCTCAGAGTCGTCGGTGGGGGGCACAGGGGCGGTTTCAGAGTCGTCGGTGGGTGGCAGGGTGGCATCGTCACTCACAGTGGGCAGAGCCTGGTATGTCTGCATCCAGAACTGCAGGAAATTGATTCTCAGGTCCCGCTTCATGGAGTTGCTGTTGATCTTATTGTTGATCTCCAGGTATTCCCTGTTCTGCAGAGTGTAGGGCTCCCATCGAGCTGGTACGGACGAGGGGCCCATGTTGGGGTCCCTGTGGATAATGAGATGGGGGCTCAGGGACAGATGGAGACCTGTCCCAGGTGCAGCCCGATTTCCTGCACACAGAACTCCCACATCCACCTCAGTGAGGGCCCCAGGGTGGGGGGCTGGTAGCCTGGCTCCACCCACCAGCCTTACCCAGTCTTGGCAAAGTTGGTCCAGTAGGCAATGAGATTCTTAGATACAGTCCTGTCCTGGGTCCGGTACCCCAGAGGTGTGGCGAAGGGTTTCCCGAAGACATACTGGAGGTCATCAGCATGGTCGGCGCCAACCCATTTGGGGTAGATGGGCATCCGGGTAGGGTGGGAGAACAGGTAGGAATAGGTTCTTCCAGTCCTGTTGGGAGGGGGCAGACACTCCAGTCAGTGGGGCTTGGCCAGGCCTCCAACACTTACAGAGTCTGGGCAAGAGGGGCTGGAAGATAGGATAGCAAGGAGGGCACCTGCCTTGCAAACGGCTAACTGAGATTCAATCCCCGACATTGCATAGGGCAGGGTGATCCCAGAGCTTAGACCAGGAGTAAGCCCTGAGCACAGCCAGATGTGATCCAAAAAAGAAATTCCAGCAGGAATGTGTGTGTGTGGGGGGGGGGGTAGATAGCTGTGGGTCGGGCTCCTGAATTCTGCCATTTTAGTTGTGTTTGGGCCACACACACACACACACACACACACACACACACACACACACACACACACACACACGCTTTGTCTGCCCTCCTCAGAGTCAGATGTGGGAATGTGTGCCCCAGACCAGCAGGAACACAGCAGCCCTGGCCTGTTTCCCTTTTCTCCTGCCAAC
This sequence comes from Suncus etruscus, assembly GCF_024139225.1. NCBI lineage: Eukaryota > Metazoa > Chordata > Mammalia > Eulipotyphla > Soricidae > Suncus > Suncus etruscus. The sequence continues at coordinate 19,824,082 of NC_064852.1, read as the reverse complement.
AGGGAGCTCTGAGCTCCTTCCATTGCATAGATGCTGCAAGCATTTCATTCTTGACTGGAATATGACTTATTTCCTCCTCTATTTCTTTCATTCTTCCTTAATTTTTTTTACAAGGGTCTTTTTACTTTGGGACCACATCTAGCAGTGCTCAGAGGCTACTCCTGGCTCTACACTCAGGAATCACTCCTGGCAATGCTCTGAGAACCATATGGGATCCAGGAAATGGAACCCAGATCAGCCTCTTACTTGCAGTGCAAGTAAGCTCCCTGCTGTGCTATGGCTCACTCTTGCTCACTATGAGGGAAGGAAATAATGGAGAGGCAAGAACTTTCTGAAAGGCACTACCTGGGGGTAGAGGAAAATCATGTGGTCCCTCTTGGGGTCCCACCTGGCAGGCTCTAGAGGTGTTTCCCAACCACACATTACTCCCCCTCCCCCCCCCTTAGGCTCCCTGAAGCCTCCTGTCTGGCTCTCTTACTTGGCCTTGGCTTTGTGCTGGGCCAGGGTGAGTGCTGTGGGCATCAAGAAGAGAACATCTGTCTCGAAGTTCACCACTGTCTTCTTCTTGTTCTCCTGGGACCCATCCTGGCTCCAGGACTCTGTGTAGAAGTTGTAGGCGGCCTGGGCACCTTTCAGCCCCTTGGCCACAGTGAGCCCGCTGACCAGATTATAAAAGTCCTCTCTGCAGAGACAAGGCCATGATTGGGTAGAAGCCAGTCGCTCCCTCCTCTCCGGGAGTCCCCACATCCAGCCCCTCACCCATACCCTGCAGTCCCCCCCACCACCACCACTTACTCAGTGACGACTTTCTTGTCCTTGTCAACAGCAGGCATGTCAATGGTGGCAAAGAAGTGGCCATCCATGTCATTGGTGCCCGCGATGTAGTCAATGTCAGCTGCGTTGTGGAAGAGGTTGGCGGGCTCCTCGGGCAGGAAGTCTTGGTCCACCACGGGCAGGAAGCCCAGGTAGTGCATCATGGGGTCTGTGGGCACAATGTGGCCATTGCTTCTTGAGGTATCCACTGCTTAACATCCCCTAAAGTGCTGGACCTAGGTCCCCCTGTCTGTGCAGGGCTGGGTTTGGGTCTCCCTGACTGTTGGCAGGTGGGCCTGGCTCGTCCTGATTGTTTGAGCTGGGCCTGGGCACCCCTGACTGTGGAAGCTGAACCTGGGTCAGTCCCCCTGACTATGTGGGCCTGGACCTGGCTCCCCCTAACTTTGTGTGTGTGGACACCTGCCCACTTAGAACCATGCCAGGCTCTCCTTTGCAAGGTGCCAGGAACCCTTCCAAGTACAGCAGCCCTGTGAGCACTGGCTCTGCTCCATATCCCCAAGGTCACCAAAACACCTGCCCAACACCCTCCCCCAGAGGCTGAGCTCTCTTTCCCCCATCTCTATAGCCTGCAAGGACTGATGGGACCTGGGATCCCTCTGGTTGGGGACTCAAATCTGTTGCCAGAAAAGGCATCAGGTGTCCTAAACAGCTCCCCCCAAATGTGGGTCAGACAGTCCTGCAGCAGGAGCCCCATATGACTATGGATTTGCTCTCAACTGTCCTTCCAGGAAGTACCTTTCAGCTTTAGGCTCTATCCCCAGCACCTAACCAATCTGCCTTCACCACCATGAAGTCCCTCCAGCATCACCAAGGGTAGCCATGGAGGCATTGACATTAATTAGGCTTCATGCTACAGCAATATCCCACAAGGCCAGGTTGTGCCAAAGGGGCCCCAGGGCCTCCGTGCACTGACTGGGAAACCCCAAAAACAGCAGATGCAGGGACAGGCGAGATTTTCCTCTACAGAACCATTTTGGTGGGTCCTAGCCCTCATCCTTAGGGAGTGACCCCCATATGCTGTGCAGCTGGCCTGGTATCAAGTCCCTGGCTGGGATGCCCGAACCTCCCAACTGTGAGCAAATAGCATCATGTGCACATGGCTGGGGTTGTACACATGGCCCAGACCCACCAGCATCTCTAGTGAGCAGGACCTCTTACAGGAGGCGGGGCTGGTGTGATCGAGGTGCCCTGAGCCTAGAGCAGGGTCTGCCCCCTCCCATTGCCCCCACTCATGCATGACCCCCACTCACACTCCATGCCAGCCAGAGGCATCTTGTAAGCCAAAGTCAGTGCCTTGGGGTCGGTGACCTTGAAGCACTTGGCCATCCGAGCTGTGTCATCCAAGGGGCACCCCACTTTCTTGGCGATCTGGGGACATCCAGTGGTCAGATGGGTTAGGAGGTCCAAAACCATGAGGGGAAGATCCCCCCTTCCCTCCTCTTCCTCCCCAAGCCTCCTCTCCCCTTACACTTTTGGCCCAGAAGAGAGGGTTCCTCTGTATGGCCCAGGGGGTCAGGGACACTCCACTCTGGCTGATGGCTCTGCGGATGAGGCCCTTGTTGTAAGGAGACAGGATCTACAATAGGAGACAGTCAATTCAGGATCCTTGCCTCCCCCACCCCCCAGCTTTCCAAATACCCCACCCGGAGGTCCCAGACCTGCAGAGAAACGCTGGCAGCACCGGCTGACTCCCCAAAGATAGTGATGTTATTGGGGTCACCACCGAAGGCGGCAATGTTCCTCTTCACCCAGGCGATGGCCATGTGCTGGTCCAGAAGCCCATAGTTTCCTGGTGCCAGGAGGGAGCTGGTTAGGATTCTCAGACCCAACTGGTGTGCTCAGGGCCTGGCCATGGAGTCCAGCTGGCCTGGGGTGCTAGTGGTCCCATAAACTTTCACAACTGGTGATGAGCAGGCCCAGCAGCTGGCCCAGTACACTGGCCTGTTCACATTTCTAGCTTTTGGGTTGTTTTGCTTCACACATAGTGGTGCTCAGGGCTTACTCCTGGCTTTGCGCTCAAGAATCACTCCTGGTAGTGCTCAGGGGACCCTGTGAGATTCCTGGAATCAAATCCTGGTCAGTCATGTGTAAGGCTAATGCCCTTCCTGCTGTGCTTTCGCTTTGGCCCCTGAGACTCATTTTTGTTTTTGTTTTTGGGTTGGGTCACACCCAGCAGTGCTCAGGGGTTCCTCCTGACTCTACGCTCAGAAATCGCTCCTGGCAGGCTCGGGGGACCATATGGAATGCCGGGATTCAAATCACTGTCCTTCTGCATGTAAGGCAAATGCCCTACCTCCATGCTATCTCTACGCCCACCCCCTGAGATTCATTTTGGTCTGTCTCACTACCCTTGGGTTTTACTTTGTCTACTGGTCTCTGTCTCTTGTCCATCCATCTGTCTGTCCACTCATCCAGCCATCTGTGCATTGTCTATCTACCTGTTTGTCTGTCCATCTCTCTGCCTGTCTATCTCTTCTTCTGACTTGACTGCCCAGGGCACCTCCCATGGTTCCCAATCCCAACTCTGGGCCTTTGCAGGGGCACAGGATCCATGGTTGGGTACTTGCCCACCTGGCAGGTTGGGGTCGCCGGTGCTGAGGAATCCCAGAGGCCCCACACGGTAGTTGAAGGTGACCACAATGACGTTGCCTCGGGTGGCAATCTCCTCCCCGTCATACAGATAGTTCTTGAGCACATTGGGGCCATGGCCAGACCCAATGAGGAAGGCGCCACCGTAGATCCAGACCATGACGGGCAGGTTTCGGGAAACTGTGGGGGTGGGGTGGGGTCAGGGAGGAAGAGCAGGTTGGTGGTCCCTATGGTCCCATTCAAGGACAGGCCCCTAGAACCCCTCTGTGCTGACTTCAGGGGTGTTCAATACGGTCTCTAGCTACTGGGGCTGCAGTGTGGCTGGGTAGGGAACCAGAGGGATGGGGGGGACCCATACCTTCTCTCTTGCCCTGTGGCACCCAGATGTTGAGGTAGAGACAGTCCTCAGAGCCATAGCTGTTGTCCTGGGTGATAGTGGCCTGCAGGCAGCGCTTCTTAAATTCCTTGGCCTTCAGGGTCCCTGGGGAGAGCCAGATGGCAGAAGTCAGAGCCCATGCCCACCCAGACTTGTTGCCTCCCTTATCATGCCCAGTGTCACTGTTTCCACCTTGCCAGCCTGGGTGTCGCTGAGGCTTCTCCAGGACCTTGGGAGTAGCTGCATAGGGGATCCCCTTAAAGACATCCACGTAGTCGCCGAAGAGCCCAAGTTTCTTGTTGACACCTTCCACGAAGCCACCTTCTGTGTACACCGCTCCCAGCTGTGAGGAGAGGGGGCAGGAGCCTCGTCAAATAGTCTGGGAGCCAGGGTTTCCAGGTTCCCAGGAAGTCCTGTGTGGGGCCTTGCACACCTGATCAGGTGTTGGGGCATCTGGTCAACCAAACCTCCCTCAGGAACAGGCCAGGAGAGGCCACTAGGTCTAGCTGTGGCCTCTGACCCTCAACATCCCCGTGCTTGTTCAAAGGATCACAGGGACTCCCCAATCTTGACAAACCCCCAACCTAGCACCTGCAGACCCTGCATGGCCTGAGATGGCTTATCCTAACCTTCCTCCTTTCATGCCCCGCATGGCTAGCACAGAGAGTGGCCCAATGCCCTGGGCCTGCCTGCAAGGACCATCCTGGTTCCTAGACATCCTCAGCTCTCAGAGGGGTTTTCCTCAGAGAAGTAACTTATAACCTATCTGTCTACCAGGCACCCTGCAGCCCTGCCCAGCCTCCCTACTCTAACACTACACTGGGTTTGATGTCTATAGAGTCTGATGTCTCACTGGGTCTCATATCTACATTCTGTGGGTAACCTCTTCTCAGACTGGTCTCGGGGCTATCTTGCTCTGTCTCTGCCTTCCCCAACTTCCAGGCCCAGATAAACTTTTTCCTGCTCCCAGTGCTCGAGGCACTGGGACATGGGTCCAGGTTGGGTCTCTTGGATCGCAGCTGGCCTGCGTGTGCCTGGTGGGGATCCAGGAAGGAAGCACCAGTAAACCTTTCAGCCCCCTAGAACTCTGTAACACAGTGAGGACCATAGGCCGAGGCTCAGGGGCTGCTGTTGGGGTCTTGCTGGGCAGAGACAGGCAAGAGCCTCCTGTCTGTGTATGACTGTGAGCTTCTGACCTGGAACAACTTCATCTAACCAACCTATCCTTGCCTCCAGAGGCCGGGATGTGGACAGATTTATGGGTGCCAGCAGCCCCTCTGTGCAGAGGGGAGGGAAAAAAAAACCAAAGGTGTCTGTGGTGTGAGGGCACATCTAGTCTGCTCTGCACCCTGTCTCCACACCTGCCAAGATGGACCACGGGCCCTATGTAGGATGAGGCCACTGTGACAAGAGTCAGAGCAGTTGTGAATGGTTCATCATTTGCATTTATCCATCAATCACTCCCAAATATTGCACTGCCCATTTAGACCAGCCATACAGCCAGGTCTCTGCCTGGCATAGGTAACTGGCTCCGTTGTCTGACTGGTCTGTCACCTCTTGGGCTCAGCTCCTTCTGTGTCTCCTGATGTAGCCCCCTCCAGCTCTTTCACTCACCTTTGCGGCACTCACGGCCGCCAGGCAGTAGGCCAGGCCCACAACGATCAGCTCCAAGCGCCCCATGGTGCTCACTGACCCTCTGCTGGCCCATGGGGATTTATAGAGCACCCAGAGCCAGCCCCCCGGAGGGTCCCTGACCCTATCACCCCGCACCCCCACTTCCTTTTCCTCCAGGCTTAGCCAAGGACGCACAGGCTGGGGCACCCACTTTCCCATGTACTCACACAGGTGGGCAGTGTCACCATTTTCACACGGCCCAGGGACAGCCGCCTGGGAGCAGAGGCAGATGGCAAGGGGCAAGCTCAGGAGTACTGGGGGAGGGTAGCCCACCCCAAGGGAAAGTGGGCTGCTTATGCCCCAGATGCCCAGGCCCCCCAGCTCAGCAGTGGGAAGGGAAGGACTTTCTGGGGGCTACTGTGTGAGGCTGTGGGGGCCTCCCCCAATCATCTGTCCTCTGCCTCTTCCTTTTTTTCTCCTCAAAGTGGAGACCAGCTCCAGGTTAAGGGGCTTCAGACTTGAGGGAAGGCAATACCCTTCCCTCCTAATTTTATTCTGGTGCTCCCCAAAAGCTCACTCTGTACTGATAAAGGCCCCAGAGACTCCTTGGCTGGACAGAAGCACCCTGGAGCCTGAGCCAAGGACCCTCATAACCAACCCCCCAGTTTTGTCCTTCTCCACATTGCCTCCCTGGCACCCTAATTCTTAGCCCCTTTCTGTTCCCTGTGCCAACAGCACTTGCCTATGGGTGCCTCCACTGTCCACACTCGCTTTGCCCCTGTGAAAAGGAAGATTCCAGAATGTGCTCAGGGACACCCGGTGCATGACCGGACCCTAGCATATGCTGCTCTTTTGACCTGCCCATGGGCCAGGCTGGCCTCCGGCGAACCTCAAGCCTCAGTGCTGGAGGAGAGGTTGTGGTGATGCGTTCGAACAGGAAAGTCTTCCAGTCAACACCCCACGAGCCGGCTGGGTGCAGGATTCACCCGCCTCACCCAAAACTTGGGGCAAGTCTGTGCTCTCAGCCCTGCACCCAGGTGAGTCAACTGGGGCCTTCCTGGCTTCAGGGCCGGAGAGATGGGACAGTGCGGAGAGTCCTGGCCTGGCCTTGCACGCAGCCAGCCCAGCTTTGATCTCCACCAACACAGATGGTCTGGTCCCTTGAGCCCTATCAGGAGTGATTCCTGAGCAAAAGCCAGGAGTAAATCCTGAAAACTGCCAGGGATGACCCAAAAACTTTGAGAAAAAAAAAATACAGGCTGGTTAGAGTTTGAACCAGCTAATTAGCACCCAGACTTGGAGACTTTCATGCATGAATTAAAAAGATGGCAGGGGCCGGAGCAGGGAGGCCATTTGCCTTGTACATGGTAGACTCAGGTTCAACCCCCACATTACTTATCTGGTCGCCTGAGTCTCACTAGGAGAAATTCCTGAGTACAGAGTCTGGAATAAGTGTGGTCCTAATACTAAAATCTAGAAAGAGTAGAGATTAAATTGATGTTTCTGTTAGCATGTTGTACTGAGGCATGACTGGGCATTTAGAGAAATCACTGTCTCTATTTGTGCCTCTGTATTTATATTTGTAGTGGGTATGATCTTTGTGTGTGTGTGTGTGTGTGTGTGTGTGTGTGTGTGTGTGTATACATGTGTTGTATATGTGTGATTTAGGGGTCACACCACATAGTGCTTGGGGGCTACTCCTGGCAGTGCTTGGAGACCCAGGAGACCCCAGGGATAAACCTCTTGCATGCAAAATCTGCTCTCAGCCTGAGCTAGACCCCAGCTGTGTGCTTGATCTGTTTTGGCTCCTGACAATGTCACTGATTTTATTTCCAGGACTCCTTCCTGGGGTTCATTCAGATGAATTTGGATTTAGAGGTCAATAAACCAACACTGATATCCCTTTAGAATTCCTTAAACTCTTTCAAGCAGACACGCTCTGCACTTGCTTGGCATGGGCAAATCTTTAATAAATAAGGTTATTTCAATATTAGCCCGATCTTGTTGAGACAGCTGGAACTTGGCGTCATCAGCACAGACTAGGAATGCGCATTAAAAAAACTGGAAAAAAAAACTGGGGGGCCACAGCTGAGATGCTCAAGGTTTACTCCAGTTTTGCTCAGGGAGTACTCTTGGTGGTGCAAATGTACATTTTTCACTCTGCCTGAGTTTACTCGCAAAAATGTTAATGGAAATTATGGGTGAGAATGAAAGGGTGTTTTTTTTTTTCTTTTTTGGGCCACATCTGGTGATGCTCAGGGGTTACTCCTGTCTATGTGCTCAGAAATCGCTTCTGGCTTGTGAGACCATATAGAATGCTGGGATATCTAACCATGGTCTGTCCTAAGTTAGCAGTACAAGGCAAACACCCTACCACTTGCACCACCGCTCTGGCCTCGGGATGAAAGTTTTCTTTTTTTCTTTTGTTTTATTTTATTTTGTTTTTGGTTCACACTAGGCAGTGTTCAGGGCTTACTCCTGGCTCTGCGCTCAGAAATCACTCTGGCAGGCTCGGGGGTGTAGAATTAATTAAATAATGAGTCCCGACTAGTTGTGAATAATGGTGGATAGATGGTGAGGCCTTTCTCTTCCAGCCAGGTGCCTGCACCCCTTTCCATCCGCGGTTCTGAGGGCAGCAGCGAGGAAATGACCCACCAGCAGTCAGTAGAAGTTAGGGAACATGCAGCTTTATTAAAGGCCCTAGCCACCATGTGTGGCTTCTAAGCTAACTTTTCAAGCAATCTCTCTGCAGCTGCCCTGCATCTAAACCTGTCTCTTTTTGTTTTGTTTTGTTTTGTTTTTGGGTCACACCCGGCGGTGCTCAGGGGTCACTCCTGGCTGTCTGCTCAGACATAGCTCCTGGCAGGCACGGGGGACCATATGGGACACCGGGATTCAAACCAACCACCTTTGGTCCTGGATCGGCCGCTGTGCTATCTCTCCGGGCCCCTAAACCTGTCTCTATCCCTCCATGCTGCTTCCTCCAGCTGAGGCTTCTTGCTGAATTTCCCACTGAATCCCTTTCTCTGTCCCTGAGGCAACCCCTTTGTTATCTTCCATAGACCCCTCCCAGAAGTGGGCTGGTCTGACCATCAGGTAAGATTACAATTTAGCCTAGGGAGGGGTGACAGGGGGCACCCTATGGGATGCTGGGGATCAAACTTGTTTGTGTGCAAGGCAAATGCCCTCCCTGCGTTGCTATTCCTCCAGTCCCAAAGAAGATGAAAGTTTTGAACTTTGGTGCGTAGATCTATTTGGAAGCTTAAAGGCAAATCCTGGAGGCCTGGGATAACCCAGCAAAAGGACACAGATTAGGGGGAATACTATTGGGGGGACACATATTGGAGGAATATCACCAAGCAGTGCTCAGAGAGCCTGGGGGAATCACTCCCAAAGGTGCTTAGGGACCATTAGGAACCCAAAGGGGTCCAATCACTGTAGGGGTCAAACCTGGATCAGGTTTTGTCCCCTTCCCCACCTCGAAATTTTGTAGGAGCTTCAGGGCTCTCCCCAACTTGCAGAAACTGTGGTCTCCCTTCATTTGGGCGGGAAGGCTCAGGAAGACTCAGCCTTTCTAGCATTCTGAGCTTAGGCAAACACTGACAAGTTGGGGTTTTCTCCCCAGACTGAAACATGTTCTGTGAGAATATACACACCTGCATTGACTTCATTGGAGCCAGTCAGTCAGGCTCAGGGACTATATGGGATGCTGGGATTGAACCGGGGTCAGCCGTGTGCAAGGCAAATGCCCTTCCCACTAAACTATTGTTCCTGTCCCTCACCCTGAGTTTTCTGAACCTCCCGTTCCTACCTCTGCTTAGGGGGATCATGGAGGAGGAGCTCAGGGTCTGACAGATGAGATAATCAGTCTGACAAAGGTGTTCCCTGATATACCAGAAACACAGGAGGAACAGGGCAACAGTCCTAGTGGTCGGGCCGGGCTTTACCTGTGCCAAGACCCCAGTTCCAAGCCTAGAACCTCCTGGTCTCTAAACACCACCAGTCCTGGAAGCTCTTGGCTGCTTCCAGGTGCCTCTGGAGGCCTCTCAGCATAGCATGGGGGCCTCTTCCCCATAGAACTGTTACAAGATGTAAAGCCAGAGACTAAGATATGGAAAGATACCCCATGCTTGTCATTAAGGAAATTAATATGGTCCAAATGTACATGTTAGGGGTCTGGTCTGAGAGATCATCCCCAGGTTAAAGTGCTGAGGCCAGAGAGAGCAGGAGGCCAGGCCAGCCTAGGCTCAACATAGATACTGGGATGGACACGCTCAGTGTACACCAGGGGGCAGACTCAGCAATTTACTTTTTTTTGTTCGTTTGTTTTTGGCCACACTGGGCGGCACACAGGGGTTACTTCTGGATCTGTGTTTAGAAATCACTCCTGAAAGGCTCAGGGGACCATATGGGATGCCAGGGATTGAACCAGGGTCAGCCCCGTGCAAGTCAAACGCCCTCCCCACTGTGCTATTGCTCTGGCCCCAGACACAGCCATTTAAAAGAAAAATTGACCTAGGGCCAGGGCAATAGCACTGCAGGGTGTTTGCCTTGCATGTAAGCAAACCAAATTCAGTTCCCGGCATCTAGTATGGTTACCCAAGCCTGCCAGGAAGGAGTACTCTCCCTTAGCTTCCCCTCCCCAAAAAGATCATACAATGCACCCAAATATTTCCCATCTTGAAAATATCCAGAGTATGGCCAATGGAACAGTGTGGCGGGGAGGATGTGTGAGTAATTAGGATGGAGCAAGGCACCATCGGGACAACTCTACTGGGTTGGCTCTGGGGGTGAATGAGAGGAATGTTCCCCACTTGCTGCACAGGGATGAGAGGCTATTGGGAGACAGACAAGCAAGGGAGACCTTACGGGGGGATGGAGTAGACCCCTGAGTTTCCCACTGACTCCCTCTTCACCCATGTACACACAGGACCTGCTGACTGAATTTGTTACCCAGCCTGTGACAGGCGACACAAACCCCAGCACCCCTGGGGCTAGGGTCACTCCTACCACTCTTCCTGCCCTCCCCCTTGGCCTTTCATGGGGTCATTTTTTTGGTTTTTGGGCCACACCTGTTTGACGCTCAGGGGTTACTCCTGGCTATGTGCTCAGAAATCGCCCCTGGCTTGGGGGGACCATATGGGACGCCGGTGATCGAATCGTGGTCCGTCCTACGCTAGCACTTGCAAGGCAGACACCTTACCTCTAGCGCCACCTTCCCGGCCCCTCATGGGGTCATTTTTTGTTTTAGAACCATAACTGGTGGTGCTCAGAGGTTACTGTTGGCTCTGTACTTAGAAATCACGCCTCCTGGCCCAGCTCGTCAACTTCACCTTATCAAATTTCTTTCTTTCTTTTTTTTTTTTGGGCCACACCCGGTGGTGCTCAGGGGTTACTCCTGGCTGTCTGCTCAGAAATAGCTCCTGGCAGGCACAGGGGACCATGTGGGACACCGAGATTCGAACCAACCACCTTTGGTCCTGGATCGGCTGCTTGCAAGTCAAACGCCGCTGTGCTATCTCTCCGGGCCCATCAAATTTCTTTCTATGTCGCCAAATCTGTTTCATATATATAGATCCTGGACATCTCAATATCTTATAAAAGTGTCAGTCCTGTAGGATCCCAGAAAATCTTATGGGAAAGTTCCAGAGAAATCTCCAAAGCTCAGGGAGCCTAAACAGGAACATAGAAACTCAGCTAGCACCAACCATAGCCCAGGAAATGCTCAGACACTGACTTGAGTAATGCCATGGAGAGAGAGAGAACAATTACTACAATCCTGGTTGATCTAAGTTTTGATCATTTCATTTGCCTTGATGTTGGAAAAAACAATATGAAGTCAGTTTGTTTGGGTTTGCCTGGAGGCAGGCTGGGGTGTTGGGTGGGAGACTGGGGACACTGGTGAAGGGAAGGTCACACACTGGTGCTTTGATTGGGGTTGGAACACGAAATGCCTGAAATGACTGTATTATGAAAAACTTTTATTATAAAAACTAAGGAAAAAAAAAAAAAACACCCTCACCCTGGGCCAGCACCGCTTTGTGACCAGGCCCGGCTCCCGACTGTCCAGGTTCTCAGTCATGGGGAGGCCTGGGTGTGCCCTGGGGGTACCCTGGAGGCCTGACCTCTTGAGGCCATGAGTCAGATGACACTTCAGGGACAGACTGTGGGGAGCTGTCCCATGTCACCCTGAGCACATGCACAAGTCACACGTAGTCCAGCAGCTCTGTCACCATCTCGTTGTCACTCGCATCCTCCTTGTCGCTCCCATCTTCCTTGTCACTCCCGTCCTCCTCCTCTTCGTCCTCCTCGTCCTCCCGGTCCTGGTCCTCCCCACACTCATAGGTCAGCTGCTCACTGCTGTCCTCAGCTTTGGTGGAGCTGGAGAAGAGGGCTGAGGGGAGAGGCACTGTGAGGGGCAATGGGGACAGGTCTGCTCTGGGGTGTGGGGGCAGAACCCCAGATACACGAGCTGTAGGTGTTATTTATAGGGAGGGTCCCAGCTTGATCAGAACGGGGTCTGGGAGACCCCAAGGGGATTGTGATGCTCCCTATGATAGCCATCAAAGGCCAGACAAAGGAGCAGGCCATGTCCTGCCCCCATGTCATAGCCATACCTTCCCCTCTGTCCCTCTCCCTCCCTCCCCCATCTCCACCCCTCTATCCTTGCCCTCCTGCTGTCCCTCACCTGGCCTCTGGGACCGGATGGTGTGGCGGATCATGAGAGACATGGCATCCCGCAGGTCATCGCCCGTCTTGGGGAGGCACCAGCCGTCCCGCTCGGTGCAGAGGGTCTCCGTGCCGTCATTGCGGCGGATGATTCTCTGTAGCCTGGACACGAGGGACACATGTAAGGCACAGTCTGTGTCATTCAAGTCTCTCTCGACCGGGGTTCCTGAACCTCATGTCCCACTCCTTGTGCTGAGGGCCAGCCATGCACTGAGCAGCGCACGGACCTCGGGCCATACTGGCAGTGGCCACAGGGCACAGGCATCATTACAGCTGGTGTTCAGGAGAGTGGTCAGAGCCCTGAGAACAAATGATGCTCCCCAGGGTTGGGGGGTCTATGCTCACTGGGACACAAGGACAGCACCATGGCGGGGAGAAGCCAAGGCTGGCGGGACCAAGACTGCCAGGCACGAATCATGGACCCACCCCTGCGACCCCACGTCCCACCCGTGCCCCCATGCCCCCAGGTGCCACGCACTCTTCCACGTTAAGGTCACACAGCTGGTAGAACATCTGTCGATAGGGTGGCAGGGCCCCATCCCGGAAGATGTAGACTGAGTCCTATAGGGGACAGGAAGGTCAGCAGCACATCTCAGGGGTCCCCAGCACCCCACTGTGCATCAGGAGGGGGAGCCGTGGAGCCAGAGCTAGCTTAGCCTGCTGAGGCCCCAGACCCCCATCTCCCCAACAGCCCATGCCCACCTTGAGCTTGTACTTGGTGGAGGCAGGTTTTTGGGCTCCGGAAGTCCCTGAGGTGCCCAGGCCGTGCTTCAGGTCCTGCACAGTGATCAACTGGCTGGCTGTGGTGGGAGAGTGGGCGCTCACGAGGTGCCCACATCCTGCCCTGCTGCCCCGTGTGTATGTGGGGGTCACTCACCAGGTTTCTTCACCGTGATGGGGAGGCTGTAGTTGCACGTGCTGCGCTTGGCCTTCACCGGCAGCTCACTGGGGGTGTAGCCTGGGGGTGGAGGTGAGTGGGGGTGTAACCTGAGAGTGATGGGTGAATGGGGGTAGAGCCTGTGGGTGGGGGCCAGTGGGGGTGGAGCCTCAGACAAGGGAGACCCCTCAGGACCCTTTTCTGGCGCATAGGCCAGTACTCAAGACCAGGTTCTGGGTGTGTCCAGACCCTTAGCACAGGCTCCTGAGGGTGTCTGGGCCCTGTGGGTATCACAGCTATCACCCTTCATGGGTATCAGAGCCTGAAAAGGCCTGGTGTTCCCTCACCCCCATTCTCCTGTACAGAAGATGCAGGAAAGTGAGAGCGGAGCTGGTGAAACATTTCATCCCACCAGTCTGGGCCAACGCTTTACCGTATTTCATCCCACACCGGATCCGGAAGTCCAGGACCTGGTACATCTTGGCAGCGGGGTCCTTCCGGGGGTCGTACCCGAAGCGGATCCACAGGCTCCTCCAGGGACCCGTTATCTGGGGAGGTACCCGTGGAGTGTGAGGTGAGGTCAAAACGGGTCCTGGCCCCCTGGGGGTTCAGGCCAAGATGGGCATAGTCCAGGGGCTCTGGGTGTGGGTCCTACCCAGTCATGCCTTGGTGCTGAACAAGGGGTGTCCCTGAGACATCAGCTGAAAGCATGTGATACTGTCCTCTGGGCCGAGATGTGGTGTGGGAGGCCCACAATGGGGGCTGTGTGAGTGCAGGATGGGGAGGGGCATATACTCACCATGTAATAGGCCACGTAGGGCAACAGAACCTTGAGCTTGTCTGGGTGGATGTTAAGGTTGGCTTTGACGGCATTTCGGGACCAGACGGGGCGAATGTCAAAGAGCTGGAGACACAGAGGCTGATGAAGTCCCGTGTCGGCCCCCTGTAGACTGAACCCTGATGGACCCTCCCTCCAGAAGGGTCCACCCTTCCCCGCAGAGTCTCCTGGGGACATTTGGGCTACAAGGGGTGAGGGCTATGCCCTGGCAGGTGGGGAAGGGGTGCCAAGGCACACCCACTGGGTCTCACCTTCCGCAGCTCTTCCTCTGTCTGGCGGTCCACCGGGTTGGCACACACCCGCCTCCACGTGTTTTCGGCGGCCTCCAGTGGCTGCGCCGGCACCTCTTCATCCTCGAAGTTGACGAAGATGGCATTATGGGGGCGACGGGCCCTGCTCAGGCCGATCAGGTTCTCACCCGACACAGTGGGGTTGTTGTAGCCTTCCCTGGGGGGACCGGTGGGGTGGGATGAGCAGGCAAGGGGACCCTGTGGTGGCCCTGGGATTTGAGGGCTGCTCCCTGGAGTTGAGGATCATAAGGTTCTTGGCTGATGCAAAAGCTGGCCCAGGGTCTGAGGTCCCACCCTGCAAATGGGGGTATCAGGAAGGTACCCAGGGGGTGGCTGATAACCTCCCAGGCTTTCCCGGAGGGGATTTGGAGCTCTGAAGGTCACTGACTGAATGTGGGTGTGTAGGGAGCCCCTAAAGCCCCTGAGAGTCTGGTGGGATGTACAGGGCTTGGGGCTGCCTAAAGACAAATCAGAAACCTCCCTTGAATTGGGGGTTCAGGTGAGGGTGAGTAAAGGCCCCACAGCCTCTGCAGCTGTTCTCACCCTCCCTGACCGGCATGGAGCAATGTTGTGTCCCGAGTACCAGTGCTAAACTCTTTCTGGGGGCGCTGCCCACACCTGCCCATGGCTCTGATGCCACCCAGGGCACTGACCCAGCTGGGGACTCCATAGGCAACCTTCAGGGTCCCCTATGGCTCCCCCCCCCCCCACCCCGGGCTAGTAAACTTGTAGCTCACGGGACCAGGCAGAGCCCGGGGAGGGGATGACAAGGCCATGCACAGGAAGGCCACTGGTGAATGGGAATCCCTAGGACCTGGACAAAGGGCAGCTTCTCTGTGTGCAGGGGGGTGCATGCAGGGTGTATGTATATTCGGGGCATATAGTTGGGAGTGTGGGATATGTATGTGTGTAGTATATATGTGTTGGGTGTGTGGGTGTGTGAGTGCATGGGCATGTCTGTGAGTGTGTGTGAATATATATATGCATGAGTGAGTGAGTGAGTGTGAGATGTGAGTGAATGAGGTGTGTGAGTGTATAGTGTGTGTTTACATGTAAGTTTATGTGTGATGTGAGTGTATATTGTGCATGTGTTTATGTGCAAGTGAGATATATATTAGTGTGAGGGTATATGTGTTTATGTATGTACACAAGCATGAGATGTTTGATTGTGAGGTGTGTGCAGGTGACATGTGTGAGGGTATGTATGTGGGTGTGGGTTTGTGTCTGAGTGTGAGGTGTGTGTGTGAGGGCACGCATTTATCTTTGGGCGCTCACTCACCGGTGGTGCGTCTCAGGCCGGTAAAAGTAATCCACGGGGGTGTCGAGGCGGGAGAAGATGGGGGGCGGGATGAAGAGCGGCAGGTCCTGGTGGAAAAACTCCTCCTGCTCTGGCTTCTCCAGCAGGATCTTGTTGTACAGCGACATCAGGGTGCCGTCTGGCTGAGTATGCACGGCCAGGTACTGGAAATCAGACATGCCTGGGGGACAGGGACAGAAGCAGGGCACTGGAAATCAGATATGCCCGCCCACTCCAGGAAAACCCCAGAACAACCCCTCCACAGCAGATCCAGGAGCACACCCCCTTGACAGGAGCAGACCTGGGAGCACCACAGCCAAGTGTGAGAGATCTGGAAGCTGATATGCAATCTCCAACCCTAGCATGGCACCTGATTTGGGGCCCCAAAGCCAGGTCACACCTGACCCTCCCACGCTTTCTCTGGAATCAGGGCTGATTTAGCTCCAGGTTTTGGCAGCCCCAGAACTGGCTCTGTGTCCCCCCACACACACAAATTGCCCCTTCTTGGCTGTTCCCACAGCTGCCAGCCTGCTCCAGGCTGGTTGTGTACATGCATGCCCCAGCTGGTACCTTGGAACTTGTAGATGGTGGAGACAATGCCAAGTATCTCCATGTCAAATGCCACCTCGGGCTGGGTGCCAGGGCCGGGCGCTGCCCTCTGCTGCCGGACCTTCTTACGGACACGGAGCAGGAGGCTGCTGGTGCTAAAGCGGTTGGCACATAAGGGGTGGCAGTAGGGGTCTTGGGGCCGGAAATACAGCTCCAGCCTCTTTGAGGGGTCTGCGTAGATCTGGTTAGGGAGAGTGGAGACCAATAAGCAGCCTGGCCAGCATGGGGCTGCTCTGCTGTCTGAGCACCCCCACCAAAGTGGGACCCTGAAAGACAGGAGGCTTCTCCTGCTGGTCTAAGCTCCCCCATCAAATGCTGAACACTTTGATACGACCCCTTCACTTTACCCCCGAGAACTTAGAAGATATCTGGGGTTAAGGAAGGCTGGACCACAAAGGCTGAAGCCTGTGGTTTGGCAGGGTGAACAGCTGCTGTGAGAGCTGGTCCCATGACCCCCATTTCCACCCTGCATAGTGGTGGTCTCCTTCAGCTTTCTTCTATGCAGGGGCACACTCAGGGATGCTCAGGGGTTACTCATGGCTCTGAGCCACGAGTCAGAAATCATTCCTAGCAGGGATTGGGGGACCCTATGGGATGCCGGGGATTGAACCCAGGTCAGCCATGTGCAAGGTAAGAACCTTCCCAGCTGTGCTATTGCTCTGGCCACAATCTGGAGTTTTTGAGGATCCACTGTTCGACCTCCAACTTCCCCACTCACCTTCCCTTGGTGCATACACTAAGTGTTAGAGAAAGAACTAGACTTTGGGGGCCGGAGAGATAGCATGGAGGTAAGGCGTTTGCCTTTCATGCAGAAGGTCATTAGTTCGAATCCCGGTGTCCCATATGGTCCCCTGTGCCTGCCAGGAGCGATTTCTGAGCATGGAGCCAGGAATAACCCCTGAGCACTGCCAGGTGTGACCCAAAAACCACAAAAAAAAAAAAAAAAAAAAAAAAAAAAGAACTAGACTTGAATATTTGCCCTGTCCTGGGACCCCTGTGAACCCCACCTCACCTCTCTCCCCAGCCATCCTCCGGGCCCCACAGGAGGGGCAGAGCCGCCTAGATTCAGTGGATTTCATGCCCATAAAGTTCCTCTTTTCTAGTCTATTTGAAGTCACACACTCAGGTATCTTGGTTCTGACCCAGCTGAGAGGCTGTGGCATGGAAGGCAGAGGTCGTGGCATGGCCAGGATGACATAACTGTACATGTGGGAGTCACAGACCTCTGGTCATGTTTGGTGGAGATGATCACCCCATCTCCCATGGTCACCCCGAATCTCCCATAGAGAAGATAGGGCAGGCCCAGGGGATCAAAGGCCAGTGAGGCACCGGGGCCGACCAGGACTCCAAACCCTCCCAGTGTGGCCCCTGCTGCTAAGGACAGATGGAGACAACCACAAATAATTCACTAAATTGGGAAAACACTTAGCTCAACACCTACCTGGCATCCACATTGGACACCCACCCCATGTACTCAGCTGTCCCCTGTAGGCAGGCCGCCCATGGGGTATCTGAAAGAGGGCAAGGGGTCAAGGTAACCCCAAAATCTTTTCCTAAAGGCGTCCCTCTGTGGTAGAGGGCAGCTGCCCTCAAACAATGAGGGTCTAGACCTGAGAGAACAAGCCAGAATGAATGGTGATGACGGGGCTTCCTGGTACTGTGTGCCAGCCCCCAGGATCAGAAATGGGAGGAGGAACAAGTGACAGTTGAGAGCACTTCAGAAAGGAGTCTGTACAGGAGCCCTTCCCTCCAGGTATGCATCACTCTCTCAGTTCTGTACTTCTCTAAAATCTAGAGCAAGTGCTAGGTAGGGCATTTGCCTTGCACATGGCTGACCAGGGTTTAATCCTCAGTATCCCTGAGTCCACCTGGAGTAATTTCTGAGCACAGAGCCAGGAGTAACCCACAACGCAGCTGGGTGTGGTTCAAAAAACCCAAATCAAAACAAAACAAGATAAAGTCTATAATCATGAGGGCTGATCATTGGCTTTGGGGACAATCCTGGGCAATACGAGCACGTCAGAACTATGGGAGAGAATGCAAAACAAAGTTTAGCTCTCCAGAAAGTTCCTAAGCAAGTCAGAAGACAAACTTAATTTTGGGGTGGGGGGCAAGAGGGATAATACAGGGATTTGTTTGCCTTGCACCCAGCCAACCCCAGTTTTAATTCCTGCCAAATCCTCTCCCAAGTGATAATGGGGTCCAACTGGGGTCCCTGAGCACAGAGACAGGAATGAGCCCTGTCTGGGTTTGATTCCTATTACTACATGGTCCACTGAGCAATAAGTCAGGCATAGCAAGATGCTTACTTTGCACACAGCTGACAGGCGCTGGATCCACAACCTTGCATATAGTCCCATCCCCATCCCCAGAGCACCATCAGGAGTGATGCATGAATGCGAAGAAAAAATTTTTTTTCTTTTTTTGGTTTTTTGGGTCACACCTGGCAGTGCTCAGGGGTTATTCCTGGCTCCAGGCTCAGAAATTGCTCCTGGCAGGCACAGGGGACCATATGGGGCGCCGGGATTCGAACCGATGACCTCCTGCATGAAAGGCAAACGCCTTACCTCCATGCTATCTCTCCGGCCCCTGCGAAGAAAATTTTAGTGCACACACACACACACACACACACACACCGTTACCTGACAGGCGCTGGATCCCCAACTTTGCATCTAGTCACACACACACACACACACACACACACACACACACACACACACACACACACACACACACACACCGTTACCTGACAGGCGCTGGATCCCCAACTTTGCATCTAGTCACACACACACACACACACACACACACACACACACACACACACACACCCCGTTACCTGACAGGCGCTGGATCCCCAACTTTGCATCTAGTCACACACACACACACACACACACACACACACACACACACACACACACACCCCGTTACCTGACAGGCGCTGGATCCCCAACTTTGCATCTAGTCCTGTCCCCAGAGCACCGTCAGGAGTGATGCACAAATGCAAAGAAAATTTTAGTACATACAAACATACACACACACACTAAAACTGGTCGAGTTCACTTGGTCAAGTTCACACCCGGTGGTGCTCAGCTTTTGGGCGCCTGGCTCTGTGCTCATGGATCAGCCCTTGCAAGGCAGGGCAGGGCAGGGCAGGGCGCTGGGGCTGAATCGCAGATGCAGAGGTGATGGTTCCCGTCGGGATGGGGTGCAAACAGGGCTCCCCTCCCCACTTACGCAGCAAACCGCCCACTCCGGCTAGGCAGAAACGGTCCCTGTCCCCGCCCACCCCCGAAGCAAAAGCGGCCCCCGGGCGGCGGCCTACCCGGGACACGGCGCCCTCGCCGCCCAGCGTGCACAGCATCTTGGCCGCATCGCGCACCCGGCCCGGGTACTCCACGCACACCAGGCGCCGCTCGCGCCGCAGCTCCACGGGCACGGCCTTGCGCCCCGCCGCGCCCGCCATCCCGGGACGATCGGATCTCGGGGCTCCGGGGACTGACAGTCCGGGCCCGCGATGGAGGCAAGAACCCGGGGCCGAGGCAAGGGCCCGTGGCTCCCACCCATCCGATTGGGCGCTCGACGGTTGCTGAGGCGGGGTCAGGAGGCATTGACCAATAGAAAATCAAAATGAACCGTGTTTTCCGCCCCCCCCGGGAATTCTAGCCAATGATGACAGCCGAGGGGCGGGCCAAAAGTGCTTCCGGCTTGGCTTGTAGAGGCGGAAGCAGAATTCGACCCAATGATGGCATTTTGGGGCGGGTCAAGATTGACTTCCGGTCCGCCCTTTGGAGGCGTCGCTGCGGAAGTGACTTCTGGGCCCATATTTATCTGGAGTTGTCAGGTCCTGAGGAAAAAAAGAAAGAAAAGAAAAGGAAGAAAAGAAGGAAAGAAGGAAAGAAGGAAGGAGAGAAAGAAAGAGAAGGAAGGAGAAAAAGAAAGAATAAAAAAGAAAGAAGAGAGAGAAAGAAGAAAGAGAAAGAAAGGGAGGAAGGAAGGGAAAGAAAGGAGGAAAGAAAGAAAAAGAAGAGAGAAGGAAGGGAGAAAGGAAGAAGGAAAGAAAGAAAGAAGAGAAAGAAAAGAAAGGAAGGATAGAAAGAAAGAGAAGGAAGGAGAAAAAGAAAGAATAAAAAAGAAAGAAGAGAGAGAAAGAAGGAGGGAGGAAGGAAGGGAAAGAAAGGAGGAAAGAGAAAGAAGGGAGAAAGAAGAGAAAGAAAAGAGAGAAAGGAGAGAGGAAGGGAAAGAAAGAAAAAGAAGAAAGAGAGAGGAGAAAGAAGGAAATAAAAGAAGGGAGGAGGGAAGGAAAGAAAGAAGAAAGAGAAAGAAAAAGAAAGAGAAAGAAAAAAAAGTAGAAACTAGAAATCTCTAAAAGGATTCTTTTATTGGCGGTCTCCACTGAGGATTCTCAACCAACATCACAGTTGGTTCAGCACAAGGCCCAGCAGGGTGATTGCTGGTGCCCTGCAGTGCTGGGGTTCCAGGGCATCCTGAGTACTGGAGCCCTCCAGGGCTGCACGGGCTGCTGGAATCCCAGGGCCCCCTGGAATCAGGGCCCAGCTAAAGACTCCCTAGCCGCTGTACTATCTCCTGGCTCTGGAATGATTTTTTTTTTGTATGTTTGTTGTTTTTGGTGCTCAGGGGTTGCTCCTGGCTTTGCACTCAGGGGTCATTTCTGGCGGTGTTCAGGGGACCATATGGGATGATGGGCATATAAGGCTAACATCCTGCTTGTTGTGCTATTGCTTTTGCCCCTGCAGTGATTTCTGAGTCAGATAATGATGGTGGTTCTAGAAGTTCTCAACATGCCTTTGAAAACAGTGTGAAGTGGAATGAGAAATATATGTCACTAATATCAACCAGGACCTGGCAGATGAAACCCAGGAGCCAACTAGCAACTGAGAATGGGGATGGGCCAGAAACGTCCCTATCTGCCATCCCGTTGAGACCTGTGTAGCAGCCACCAAAGAAGGGTCTTGGGGCCTGGAGCAGTCTCTAAAATTTTCTTTTTTGGGGGGAGGTCACATCTGGCAGCGCTCAGGGGTTACTCCTAACTCTGCGCTCAGAAATTGCCCCTGGTAGGCATGGAGGACCATATGGGATGCCGGGATTTGAACCACTGTCCTTCTGCAAGCAAGGCAAATGCCCTACCTCCATGCTATCTCTCCAGCCCCCTCTAGAATTTTCCATGCTTTGAGAGGACATTCCTTTTTTTTGGGGGGGGGTCACACCCAGCAGCGTGCAGGGGTTCCTCCTGTCTCTACACACAGAAATCGCTCCTGGCATGCTCGGGGGACCATATCGGATGCCGGGATTTGAACCACCGTCCTTCTGCATGCAAGGCCAATGCCTTACCTCCATGCTATCTCTCTGGACTAAGAGGACATTCCTTTACAGAAGTCTCTGTTCTTCAGTATTGCTTGAATTTTCCAGAAAGAAGAATCTAGGGGGCTGAGGCAATAGTACAGTGGTTAGGGAATTTGCCTTGAGCATCCTTCAAGCTTGTCAGGAACAATTTCTGAGCACTGGGTCAGAAGTGACCTTTGAGCACTGCAAGGTGTGACTGTATTGCTCCACTTGTTTTCTTTGTTGGAAGGCTCTTACATCTGGAAGTGATCAGGAGCCATTCCTGGTGGTACTTGGGGAACATGTATAGTGTTGGAATTTGAGCCAGAGTCCACCTTAACCACAAGGTGCCTTGTTTTTGTATCTTGTTTGGGGGAGAACCACACCTGGTGGTTCTCAGGGCTCACTCCTGGTTGCGGACAGGGGATCAGGAGGTCATAAATTGTACTGGAGATTGAGTGCAGTCAGCTGTATGCAAGGCAAGCACCCTACTCACTGTACTGTTGCTTCAGCCTCCGAACAAAGGTACTTCTCTCGCTCCAGTCCCTGGAGGAGAATGTCAGCAAGAGTTAGACTGAACATTAGTCACTCCCCCTGTTCATCTGTACACATTCTTCATGCTTGATCTGACCTTCAATCCTAGTGGACATGTTTTCATTAGCTAAATGTGCCCCCTGCCCCCCCAGTATTGAGGGAATGATGAAGTCTTCAAAACCCACAAAGCTGGTCCTCATCCTCTGGCAACTTCAGCCAGGTCAACAGGTGACATTCCCATCTCCCAATCTCCCATCTGTGCTCTCTAGTTTTTTGAGTGCTATTGTCTTTTTATTTTATTTTTATTTTTGTTTGCGAGGGGGGGCACACCTGGCAGTACTTGGGTTACTACTGGCTCTACACTCAGTGTACACTCTACACTCCTGGAAGATTTGGGGAACCATATGGGATGCCAGGAATCAAACCCGGTTTAGCTGTATGCAAGGCAAATGCCCTCCCCACTGTGCTATTACTCTGGCCCCAGCTGTTGTCTTCTTTTGAAGTAAGAGTGAGCTTTCTAGAATGAATGCTCCCTCTAGTTCTCTGCCAAGGTTCTCCACCTCCCCTCTCCCAGCCACCCCCATACCCCTCTACCACAGGCTAAATCATTTTGAAGGGTTTCAGTTTAAAGTGCCCTTTGCCTGGGAGGCCTCATGTGCTCCTGGGGTCCCCAAGCTTATTCCCACACAATCTTTTACTTTTACTTCTTGCTCTTTGCTCCTGCCTCCAGCAGCAAGGTTGAACCACATCTAGCTCCCTATTGAGGTGTTGGCACAGGGCTTGAGAGCACAAGTTCCAGGGCCAATGAGTCCACTGACCAGGGGCCTTGTCACATGACCAGGGCAGCTGAGCCAACACCCATGCTGCCGCCAGTGGGAAAAGCTGGCCAGAAGCACTTCTGGGGTTTTAGCACCCTGATTTCTCCTTTCACCTCCAAGCTCAGGAGGGGATGAATCCTCTAGGAGGCCCAGACTTGGCACTTTCAGATAATCTACAGACCCTTTTTTATTTTCTTTTTTGGTTTTTGGGTCACATCCGGCAGTGCTCAGGGATCACTCCTAATTCTACGCTCAGAAATCACTCCTGGCAAGCTCAGGGGACCATATGGGATGCTGGGATTCAAATCACCGTCCTTCTGCATGCAAGACAAACGCCCTATCTCCATGCTATCTCTCTGGCCCCACAAATCCTTCTTATTTAGGTGTATTTAGTTCTAGTTTAGTTTAGGGGCCACACTCAGCAGTGCTCAGAGCTCACTCCTGGCTCTGCATTCTGGAATCACTCCTAGTGGTGCTCAGAGGGACCACATGAGGTGCTGGGATCAAAACTAAATCGACCTTGGGAAAGGCCAGCTCCAGGCCGCTCCACAAATTTCTTTCGGACCCAGGACATTTCTGGCCATGAGCAGATCGGTCCCTCTCCCCAGTTCCTGTCAATCATTTCTGCTCTCTCTGCTCCTTTCCAGGTGCGAGTCGCTCTCCAAGGTGCTGACTCTGTCCTGGGCAATGTCAAAGATGAACACTTCCCTCCTCCAGGGCTAACTAGTTGTGTTAGAAATGCCCCAGCTTGGTAGGGAGAAGACTCTGCTTGGTTAGGTCATGCAGATAGGTTTTTAGTAGAGACAGCTCATGCCTCAGGAAGCAGGTTGGGAGGAAAAATAGCCCCCCCCCCACTAGCTGCTGCCACTGCCAGCTGCACTCCAAACTCACTTTTCCACTGGCTCCCACAGCAACACCCAGTGTGGAACTGAAAGGGAGATGACAGGCACCTTCATCCTCTGTCCCAGACCCCAAGAATGGAGGATATGGTGCACGGGTATTAGCTAGGCCTTAGCACTGCTCCCTGGTAATAAATCTTGGGAGGTGAGGAGATGCCTGACACTGCAAGCCATCTGCAAGTTCGTGTAGGCTCTGAATACTGAAAGTTTGGGACTGGGTGGGGGTAGTGAGCTACTAGAAACCAAGAAAAGGGACTTTGGAAATTTCCCATAGGCCCCCAAATTTGAATAATCTCAAGCAAAAAAAGCAAAGGTATTTTGTTTATGTTTTATTATTTTGGAGCCACAAAATAAAGTGATGCTTAGAGGCTACTGCTGGAGAGCTTGGGAGACCACATGGGATGCTAGGACTTGAATACTTGTTGGTCTCGTGTAAGGCAAGCGCCCTCCCTGAGTTACTATCACCCAGCTTGCCCTACACCAGTTTTAAAACACCCGCAGTGCACTTAATAAACTGACCCAGGACTGGGTGATGCTACCTTTGGCCACCAGATGGCAACAGATGGTTACTACTGTCACCTGCTGGTCAGAGGCTCTCAGAGAAGTGGGAGGAAGGGCCAAGTGGCCTTCATTGATGAGGGAACCAAGGGGGCTAGAAAAGCCCCATGGGGTCAGGGCCTGCTGTCAGTGAAGGTGAAGCCCACACCTTCCCCCATACAGACACGTGCCTGTCCAGATTCTGGGTCCTCTCCACGGCTGTGCTCTGAAATTGAGGTGAGAATGGGATGGGTTTCTACAGATTCCAAATGAGGGCCCCAAGCAACAGTGGGTGTTGAAAAACATATTTATTATAGAGTCTGGATGGAGGTAGATGATGGTGAGATGGCTAGGTGGTGAGAGGCCTTTCTCTGCGGGCCCGGACCACGTGCCTGCAACTCCCTTCCAGTCTGCGGGTCTCAGGGTGGTAGTGAGGAAATGATCCGCAGGCAGTCAGGTTTCAGGAGACATGAAGCTTTATTAGTAAGACACCCTAGCTACCGAGGCTAATCTTTTAAGCATGCTCTCTTCAGCTGCCCTGCCATCTCAACCTGTCTCTTCTCTCTCCATCCTGCTTCTTCCTCCATTTCCCGCTGAATCTCTCTCAATCCCCATCCTCCATACAGACATGTGCCTGCCCAGATTCTGGGTCCTCTCCACAGCTGTGCTCTGAAATTGAGGTGAGAATGGGCTATTGGATGGGTTTCTACAGATTCCAAATGAGGGCTTCAAGCAACAGTGGGTAGACATTTACCTTGCACATGGCTGTTCCAGGTTCACTCCCTGGCACCTCATAGGGTTCCTTTAACCCCTCCAGGTGTGATCCCTGAATACAGAGCAAAGAGGAATGAGCATAACTGAACATTACTGAGTATGGTCCCCCCAAAACCCACCAAACCAGACATGCTTGTTGCAAAGAATAACACCCCCACCCCTTTCTATTCAGCTAATGGTTCTGAAGCAAAAAGATTATATCCTGGATGACACTGCAGGAGCTGGGGAGAGAGTTATGGCTCTAGTGCTCTGAGCACCCCCCCAAGATTGACTTCCTGGGGCCATAGCGGTGGAACAGTGGTAGGGTGTTTGCCTTGCACGTGGCTGACCTAAGAAGAACCGTGGTTCAATCCCCCAGCATCCCATATGGTCCCCAAGCCAGGTAACCCTGAGTGTCAATAGGTATGGCCCAAAAACAAAAACAAAAACAAAAAATTTGACTTCCTGAGTACAGGGTCAGGAGTAAGCCCAAAGCACCTTTAAGTGCACCCCAAAGCCAAACAAAACTCCAAAATCACTGATAATCAAATTTTTTTTTTTTTGGTTTTTGGGCCACACCAGGCGGTGCTCAGGGGTTACTCCTGGCTGTCTGCTCAGAAATAGCTCCTGGCAGGCACGGGGGACCATATGGGACACCGGGATTGGGACCATATGGGACACTGGGATTCGAACCAACCACCTTTGGTCCTGGATCGGCTGCTTGCAAGGCAAACGCCGCTGTACGATCTCTCCGGGCCCGATAATCAAATTTTTGTGGGATTTTGGACCACAATCTACATACAGTGCTTGGGAACTATTTTTGGTTCTGTGCTCCAGAGTGACCCCTGGCAGTATTTGGGGGACACAATAGGGTATTGAACCCGGGGCAACCACATACATGCAAGGCGAGTACCTTAATCTGTCTTTCCTCTATGGCCCCAGACGACTGGTTTTAGACCACATGTGTTTCACCACAGTCTAAAACTTGACCTGAATTAAAAAAAAAAGCTGGTAGGTGAGACCATGCAGAGTTACTCTGTGTTTCTGTCCTCACACACCAGCAGACTCTGGGATCTGAGGGACCCTCTCTATATGTTGTCAGCATATATCTAGATGCAAAGCCACAGGTTGAGCCCGTAACCAGTGATGTCAGGGGAAAGTCAAGCATTGGATAAAAGTGATTGTAACTGGGGCTGGCGAGGTGGTGCTAGAGGTAAGGTGTCTGCTTTGCAAGCGCTAGCCAAGGAAGGACCACGGTTGGATCCCTTGGCATCCCATATGGTCCCCCCAAGCCAAGAGCAAGTTCTGAGTGCTTAGCCAGGAGTAACCCCTGAGCATCAAATGAGTGTGGCCCAAAAATCCAAAAAACAAAAAATAAATAAATAAGTGACTGTAACCAGAAAATTGGCATGGATTTTGCTAATCATGTTCTTTCCCAGAAGAATGTGATGAGTTCTTCATAGGCACAGACGAGGGAAAGCTGCGTGCCTAAGGGCTGGGAAAGGGAATGCTTAGCAACTAATCAACAGGAATAATTATTCCCAGATTTGAAAAATATTTGTCCTGAGGCTGGGAGATGGCTTATAGGGCTGGTGCTAAGACTTTGCATGCTGGAACCCCATGATCCTGGGCATAGAGCCAGGAACAGCTACCAATCACCACCAGGTATGTACCAAAAACAAAGGAACCCAAACCAAAACAAAACAAAATAGATTCGGGACTATCTCTGCACCCAGGGATCACTTCTGGCAGTGCTCAGGGGACTACACAAGGCACCAGGGATTGAAGCCCACGTTGGCTGCATGCAAGATCAGTGCCCTACCCACTGTACTACCTCTCTGGCCCTGTTATTTTTGTTTGTTTGGTGTTATGGGGTCACTTCCAGCAATGCTCAGGAGTTATTCCTGTCTCTACATTCATGGATAACTTCTGGCAGTGCTCAGGGGACCACATGGGATGCCAGGAATTGAACCCTGGTTGACTGCATGCAAGGCAAGTGCCCAACCCACTGTCCTATCTTTCCAGGCCTTCTCTGGGCCCCCTCTTCTACTTCTCAACTACTTCTCCTTTTTGCTTTTACTTCTCTATTTCTAAATATGAGCATCTATATTACTCAATTGTTTTTAATCTTTGAAAAAAAAATCCTTGGCCGCTCCCACATTTCTGCCTCCACCTCTGTGAGCCTGACTCTTTGGTCTTTCTAGGTACTATGACAACGGGTCACTGAGGTCATTCCATTGTGTCATACATGAGTCCCATTGGTTCCATGAACTTCACTTTTCCTTTCCCTTCTTTCATCACAGCTATTCTAAAGAATCTTTCTCTACAAATGCCAGCACATATCATGATTCAGCCAAGGCAAATAGGACAAGGCGCCACCAGCCCTACTCCCAGAGCCACTGTTATCACACCAGATGTTTCGCATCAGATTATGGAGGGATAATTGATGCAATAAAACACACCCAGCTGATGGGGTCAGAGCCACAAAGCACAGCGGGCAGGGCCTTTGCCTTGCACGCAGTTAACCTGGGTTCGATCCCTAGCATCCCATATGGTCCTCTGAGCAGAGTCAGTAGTAACCTATGAGCACTGCCTGGTGTGGCCTCAAAACAAACAAAACCCACACCTAGTTTGAGGTGTGTGACGGGGTTCTCTGCAAATAGCCTGACAGACTCACGTACTGGATTGTGCTGTCAGAGGTCCAGCACCCTGAATTCCAGCTGCCTCTGCACCACACCCACAGGGCCAGGAACGGGGCAGCTGGGTGGGGGGGCTCCTAAGGCCACCAGGGGGGGACCAGGGTCCACCCTCACTGGAAAAGCTAGTCCAGGATCTGCCTTTCCCCCCACACCCATGCCCATACCCTTACCAGGAGAAGGTCTTCAAGAGGTGGAGGAGAGTAGGACCCTTCTTTACCTCAGCTCACCTGGGGCTTCCCTGCCCCCATAGTGCCATTTCAAGGCAGCACCCCTAGTCCCCACTCACTGCCCTCCACACCCTCTAATACAGGGGCTCTATGTCCCCCAAAACAGACTCCAGTGGAATCCCCCACAGCCACATGCCTTTTTATTTTTAGGGGGCTGGGTACTCAATATGTGACATTCAAACCCAATGACACCCCCAAATTCCTGATGAGAGCACCCCTCCTGCAAGGCTTTCACCCCATCTTTTCTGTCTGGTTTGCTTTGGTAAATGTGGGTGCCATGCCCTGAAGTGCTCAGAGCTTACTTATGGATTGTGCTCAGGGATCACTCCCAACTGGGCTTGGGGGACCATATGGGGTGCTGGGGATGGACATCGGGTAAACCACATGCAAAGCCAGCATCCGCTCTACTGTGGCTTCCATCCCTCTTTGATAGGATTGGATTGTTTGTCTCTCTGGAAACACTCTACATTTATTTTCTCTTCCAAATTATTGTATTGTATTGCACCACTTGGATGATGCTTAGGGCTTGCTGCTGGCTTTGTACTTTGGGACTGCTCTTGGTGGTACCAGGATTTAGGCTGTGTGCTTACCTGTGCTCTCTCTCTTTGGTCCTTCCAATCATTTCAATGACTCAAAACATGGCTCTCGATTCCAACTCACCCTCTCATCCCCTTGGGCACAGCACAAGCAAAGGCCCTAGAGCAAGGACAGAGGGCTCAGCCCCCTTCTCCCCTCAACAGAGCAGCTGGTTCTAGGAAGGGTCCTGCACTAAAAGGTCAGTAAACAGGGGCTGGAGAGATAGCATGGAGGTAAGGCGTTTGCCTTTCATGCAAGAGGTCATCGGTTCGAATCCCAGCGTCCCATATGGTCCCCCGTGCCTGCCAGGAGCAATTTCTGAGCATGGAGCCAGGAGTAACCCCTGAGCACTGCCGGGAGTGACCCAAAAACCACAAAAAAAAAAACAAAACAAAAGGTCAGTAAACAGAGGGATCTTGAAGGATGGAGCATTGGTACTGCCTCTCCAGCCCCCTAATGCTCCTCTTGACATTGGGGTTTCTGGAGTGTTTGTCACTCAGAGAGAGCCAAGCAGGTGTGATGTATATTCCAGGGTCAGCCTTCTTCATCATATGAATTTATTTTTATTTATTTATTTATTTGTTTGTTTGTTTTTGAGCACACCCTACTGCGCTCAGGGATTCTTCCTGACTCTGCACTCAGTAATTATCCTGGCAGGCTCGGGGAACCCTATGGGATTCTGGAGATCGAACCCGTGCAAGACAAAGGCTCTCCCCTATGTTTTGGTTCTGCTCCCCCCAAATTAATTTAAAAAGCAGGTTCTCAGGGTCAGATAGGGTCAGAGTCGCTACAGAGCACAGAGCCAGGAAGGTCCAGGGCCCGCCCCGGTGCAGCCCAGTTAGGGGAACCCCACTTCTCTACCCAGGCCTCCCCCAGCTCCCGGGCTGTGTTGGCCCCAAGCTCCGGACCCTCCTGTCGCTCCTGGGCTCTCGTGCATCTCTGGGTGCCACCCAAGAACCCGCTGACTCTGAGCGACCTTGCAGGGAGCTGTCACGCCTCCGGGAAAGGAACCCCAGCACCCCACTAAGCTTTACTGCCCGGCCCCGCCCGCCCCACTGCTTCCCCTTTCCGTGCCGCTATCTCGTGGGAGACGCCGAACGCTTCCCCTGCCCCGAGAGCCGGGCCGAGTGCGGGGACTGAGGCTCTTCCCAGCCCGGGCCGGGGAGGGGCTGGGTCGGTGCCCCACAGAACCCCTTGGCCCTCCCGATCGCTGCCCCGCAGGCCCCAATATTCTCACAGGACCCCCGAGGTACCCACTACCCCCGCTGTTCCCCCAGATCCCACACACCCCACAGAACCCAGCAGACCCCCACAGTCCCCGCAGGAACCCGCAGATCATGTAAGACCCTCGCAGTCTTCTGCAGACCCCCTAAACTTCTCATAGGACCCTCAAGACCCCACAAGACCCTGTAGAATCCCTCAGACTCCACTGTCCTCACACGCTCTGCAACAACCCTGCTATTCCCCGCAGACACCAGCTGCCCCCAAAAGATCCCGCAGGACCCCCTTCCAGCTGCCCTCGCAGGCCCCACAACTCCCCGAGGCCTCCCATTCCGGACCCCCAAGACCCCCGGCGGTGCCCCCCCTCCTGCAACCCCTCGCAGGGCCTCCTCCCTCTGGCCCCACTCCAGGAGGGGGTCATCGTGCCCGGGGGTGAAGCCAGGGGGCGCTGCTCCCCCTCAGATGCCACCTCAACCCTGCCTGCTCAGGCACTTCTTCGCGGGCTCCCTCCTTCTCAGACATGCCACACACCCCTCAAAAATTAAAAACTCCTAACAGCCTTTCCCTCTTGTCTCGCCTCTCTGGGACACAACCAGCCCTCCCATACACCCCTAGGCTGATTGGGGTGCTCCTCTCTGATGAAACCAACCTCAGACACCCCTCCTGGACCCTCTACAGCCACCTTGTCCCCCCCCTTCGGGGTGCAGAGGGACTGTCTTCTTCATCAACGTGGTGGGACAGTGACTCTCTGCTCTGGGGTCCGGGGGGTTCAGAAGTAGGGCCAGTGACCCAAATACTTATCATTCAGGGGACTGGTCCTCAAGCCAGCCAGGACCACCCTGCACCTGATTGGAAAGAGGGGGAAGTGGAGGGGAGAGAGAGGAGGGAGGGACAGAGGTGGTGATGGAGGGAAGGAAGGAAGAGGGGTGCTAGAGGGAAGGATGCAGGAGGAAGGGTGCAGGGTGTCTTCCCTGAACTGCTGCCTTTTCATTCTTTCTGACCCCTGGTCCTGGACAGCGGCACCTACTTGGTATCCATGGTGGGTTCTAGGGGGCCCTGAGGGCCACGTGGAGGGATACTTCCCCACTTGCCCAGGGTTTGCCATTGGGAGGGGTTGAGATCTCGCAGGCTGACAGTCCCTGAGCACTGTGGGTACTGCCCAGCAAAGCAGCCTCTGTCCAGGGGTCCTGTCAAATCTGTCAGAGCTGTGCCTCAGTTTCCACATATGTCAGGGGAAGGAAAAAAAGGCACACACATGGCTGGGACCTGTCGGAATAAAATGGGCCTTCGGCTCCTCAGACCAGGCTGGGGCTAGTCTTGGGATTGGAGGCTCATATGCCCAACAGGTAGCCCACCTTCTGCTGTCTGCCAGTTACATCTATTCAACTACACATCCATCCATCTATTCATCCATCCATCCATCTGACCATCCACCCAGCATTTATATATCCACTGCCAATCATCCACTCACCACCCAGACTTCCATCCATCCATTCATCCCTCCCTTTCTTTCCTTCCTACCTTCCTTCCTTCTTTCATTCCTTCCCTCCTTCCATTACCCCCACTTCCTCAGACATTGGAAAAATACCACTTTCTGGGGAGCAGAGCTGTGGAGATTTTGTGGGCTGTGTCCCATGACATGCACCCCTATTTGATGACAGTGACAATCCTCATCAGAAGGGAGATTGGGTCTCTGAGTCCTCAGCGGCTGAGGCCTGTTGAATGTGTGAATGAATCTAGAAAGAGGAAGGACCGAGCTTGGTGGAGCATCCAGAACTGCCCTTTGCCCTTCCAGCAGGGGACCAGAGACAGGCAAAACCAGTCAGAGGAAAGGAGTGGGCAGGAAGGTGAGGTGTGCTGGTTCAGGAGTGCTCTGATGCTTCCTTGTAGCTCCCCACCCTGGCTACATGGGGTTCCCAGTCCTTTACAACAAACCAGGAACTTTCATGCCCTTCCTCTGTGCCAACAACCTCTCTGTTGTTATTATACTAAAATACACATGAAGAGAGACCTGAGGCATAGGATGGCAGGAAGGGCACTTGCCTTGCACAGGACCAATCTAAGTTCAATCCCTGAGCCCTGCCATGAGTGATTCCCTGAGTATAGAACCAGGATGACCCCCTGAGCACTGATGGTGTGGCCCCAAAACAAAACAACATAATATCCACACAAGATGTGCCCTGAGAAGCCATGCTTGGCGACTCTGCAATCCAGCCCTTTGTGTGGCCGGACTAGGGAGAGCAAGGAAGATCCTCAGCATCATGGGGACACATGGGAGCCTCAGTCTGTGGAGAAATGAAGGACACCACATAGAAGTGACCTAGAGCAGAGTTGTGACTCCCCAAGGCAGGGACACATTTGGCTGCCTGACCTTGACTTGCTGGCCTTCCAGGGATGGCTGGCTTCTGCCACCTGTCCCCACTGTCCTGTCTTGGGGACCCTGGTGCCCCTCACAAGGGTATGAATTATAGGGGTGAAGCTGACAGAGGTCATGCTCCCAGGGCAGAGGGCATTCGTGGACACCTTCATGGAACTTTCTAAGAAAGCCACCCACACGCTCACTCCCTTGGGTGCTGGGTATTTCCTCTTCACCCAGCTCAGGGCAGTGGCCAGAAGCCACCCCACAGACCCCCTCCAAGCTGGGAGGGGACAGCCATGGTCCCTTATCTCCTCGCAGGCTGCAGGTGGGCCTACAGTTGGGCTTTGTAATCTGACTTTGTGATTTTTTACTCCCCCAGGGCAAGTTTGCTGATTCACCCACACTCAGTGGTTGTGGGGGGCTGGGGGAACAGTGGCGGGCTGGGGAGCAGTGATAAGTCTGCGGTGGGGCTGAGCAACAAGGGGGTGCAGGGTGGAGGAAACCCTGAACTCTGGCAGTTTCCAGCTAAGATTGGTGGCTGCATAAAGCTATCTCAGGAGCTGAATCTTCCCTGGGGTGGGGGATCCAGAGGCTGTGCCTGCCCCCCCTCCACTAGGATGTGCTGTGAGTGGGTGGTATGGGTCACTGAGACCCCAGCATAGACCCTCGAATCCTCATTCGACACCCAAGAAAAACGCCGAATGACCTCAACACTGCAGTAGTAGAGAGCCAGACCCTTTGTACCTTACCCTGTTCTCTGGCTTTGGGCCACTCTTCCCACTCCAAGAAGACCTCTTCCCTGATTTTTCCATTGGGCTGGTGGTCCCTCAAACTCACAGTGACCCCTCTCCCTGTGCCAGGCATGTCCCCTTCTGGGTCTTGCCTCACTAGGGCTCCATCTAAAGTGAATGCTAGTTAAGCAGAACTGGGGGTTTTCTCCAGGAACCGTAAATGGAATAAACTTTGTTTTGTTTTGTTTTTGAGTCACACTCAGTGGTGCTCAGGGTTACTCCTGGCTCTGTGCTCAGGAATTATTCCTGGCAGGCTCAGGGGACCCTACAGGATGCTGAGTATCAAATTCGGCTCAGGCATGTGCAAGGCAAATGCCCGGCCCCAAGGAGTGAATTTTATTGGGACTAAAAGTCTGGGAAGGAATCATGGGGGAGGGAGACTATGTCCTGAAACCCTTACCTGGCCAGTGTAGGGTGCCCTGGGGCCTTCCACTCCCAGCTCAGCCTCTGAGGGATTTTTTTTTTTTTGGCTTTTGGGTCACACCCGGCAGCGCTTAGGGGTTACTCCTAGCTCTACACTCAGAAATCGCTCCTGGCAGGCTCAGGGGACCATATGGGACGTCAGGATTTGAACCATAGACCTTCTGCATGTGAGGCAAATGCCTTACCTCCATGCTATCTCTCTAGACCTTCTGAGGGATTCTTTAATGCAGCAGGACAGGGTCTCCCATGCACAGCCTGGTGGACCTGAGCTGAACCTGGCTAGAGATGCTTCATCAGCTGATTTCTGAACCCCCAATCTCCCCAGCCAGGGCATAACCTCACCCTGCGTGATTGACACCCCGGACCAGCACCCACATCCCCTGTCTCCCGAAAGGGGTGTCTGGGACCGGAAGTGGCACCCATGGTGGGCACCTCACTGCTTTCCTGCTCCCCAACTGAGCCCCAAGATAAGTCTTCGTGGCTGTAACGTGGCTGGTCGGGGTTCAGGCTGTCTGCAGAAATCAAGCTGGGCTCCATGGGGTGGAGGAAGGAGCTGGGGACCACGATAAACCATTTTATTTTTAAGAGATCCGGGAGGGAAACCCCTGTCAGCTAGGGCAGAAATAGCTACGCACAGTGGGGCGCGGAGTCTGCCAGCCAGGCCAGCCAGGGAGCCTGGTGCCCAGCTTAGGGACACAATGCGTGGACACAACAGTTTACTAAGGCTGTGCGTTCCCAAAGGGTCCAGCACCCCCATAACATCATGTAGACATTGTTCCTCAATAGTGGCACTCTGGCTTGGCTGGGGGCACAAGAACACAGACCCCTTTCCTGGCAGAGGGAACAGAAGTCAAGAGGCATTAACAGGGGTCAATAGCAATAGCAAAGCCGGGAGGGCATTTGCTTTGACCCAGCCAACCCAGGTTCAATTTCTGACATCCCCTGTGGTCCCCTGATCCCGGAAAACAGTAATTCTTTTTTTTTTTTTTTGGTTTTTGGGCCACACCTGGCAGTGCTCAGGGGTTACTCCTGGCTGTCTGCTCAGAAATAGCTCCTGGCAGGCACAGGGGACCATATGGGACACCGGGATTCGAACCAACCACCTTTGGTCCTGGATCGGCTGCTTGCAAGGCAAACGCCGCTGAGCTATCTCTCCGGGCCCGGAAAACAGTAATTCTTGAGCGCAGAACTAGGAGTAAGCCCTGAGTGCTGCCAGGTGTGATTCCCGCCCCCCCCCCCCAAAAAAAAAGCAAAACAAAGTGATCCCTGAGTGCTAAGCCCTGAGAACAGTCAGGCGTGGCCCCGAAACAAAAACCAAAAGAGAGGGAGAGGGAGAGAGAAGGGCATTGACAATGCAAACTCTTTATTTTTAACTTAGTCTTTGTTTCATTTTGTTTTGAGGCCCACACTTGATATTTCTCGGGGTTTACTCCCGGCTCTGTGCTAGGGGTTTACTCCTGGTGAGGCTAGAGAGACACTATGTGGTGCTAGAGATTAAATGTGTTACCGTGGTCATATCTCTCCAGCCCCAGTTTCAGGCTCTTAAACCTCTAAGGCCTGTTTCCTTGCCAGGAAAATGTTGGAAGTCACTGGGAGCAGCCAGACACTGCAGTGCTCTCGATGAATAGGGGTCTGTAGGAGGTGTCATTCTCGGGAGTACTCAGTGCCTTTAAGAGGGACACTTACAGTAGCTGCCCCTGAGTACCTGTGATTTCCACCCTGCTCCTCACCTGCTCAGGTCCCCATCTCAGTCTCCACTCCACCTGCCCTCCAGACACAGGGCTCCTGGGGCCCTGGTGTACAGGTGGATCCAAGATTTCCAAGAGATGAGAGAAACTGAGACCCAAAGAGAGGTGACTATGAGGTCTGTTGATGCAGACCGAGGCACCAAAAAGCAAAATTAATTATTTTGGTTTTTGGGTCTCACCCAGTGGCACACAAGCTTTACTCCTGGCTCTGAGCTCAGAAGTCGCTTCTGGCAGGCTCAGGGGACCCTGTGGGATGCTGGGTATCAAATCTGGTCAGCTACATGCAAGGCTGTGCTATCACTCTTGCCCCCACTTTCTTTTTCCCTTTCTTTTTTCTCTTCTCTTTCTTTCTTTCTTTCTTTCTTTCTTTCTTTCTTTCTTTCTTTCTTTCTTTCTTTCTTTCTTTCTTTCTTTCTTTCTTTCTTTCTTTCTTTCTTTCTTTCTTTCTTTCTTTCTTTCTTTCCTTCCTTCCTTCCTTCCTTCCTTCCTTCCTTCCTTCCTTCCTTCCTTCCTTCCTTCCTTCCTTCCTTCCTTCCTTCCTTCCTTCCTTCCTTCCTTCCTTCCTTCCTTCCTTCCTTCCTTCCTTTCTTTCTTTCTTTCTTTCTTTCTTTCTTTCTTTCTTTCTTTCTTTCCTCTTTCTCACTCAGAGGTTACTCCTGGCTCTACATTCAGAAATCACTCCTGGCAGGCTCGGGGGACCATATGGGATGACAGGATTTGAACCACTGTCCTGCTTGCAAAGAAAATTCCCTACCTCCATGCTATCTCTTCTGCCCCTTTCTTTTTTTTCTCTTCTCTTCTTTCTTTTTTCTTCCTTTCTCCCTCCCTTCCTCCCTCCCTCCCTCCTTCCCTCTTCCCTCCCTCCCTCCCTCCCTCCCACCCTCCCTCCCTCCCTCCTTCCTTCCTTCCTTCCTTCCTTCCTTCCTTCCTTCCTTCCTTCCTTCCTTCCTTCCTTCCTTCCTTCCTTCCTTCCTTCCTTCCTTCCTTTCTTCCTTCCTTCCTTCCTTCCTTGTCTTTTTTTATTTTTTGTTACAGGGCACACCTGGCAGTGTTCAGGGCTTACTCCTGCTTTATACTCAGTAATCACTCCTGGCAGTGCACAAGGAACACTATGATGGGATGATGGTGATCTAACCTGGGTTGCATGCAAGGCAAGCTCCCTACCCACTGTGCTATTGCACCAGTTCCAGAACTTTCCACTTTCAAGAAGTCCCCACTGTGTTTCTCTCACTGCTTCATGGGCTTTGTGCAACCTTTTGGTTAATACTGAGACACTGAGAAGACCCACAATCCATCCTCCATCGTGGCAGTGGAGTGGGGTTGCTGTGCTTGGGCTTCCAATCTGAGTAGGACTTGAGGCCTTCTTGTGCTCCTGGGCCCCTTTCTACACAAGCACTGAGTCTTGATTCCTGCTTGATGAGGCCAGGCATGAGAAAGGAGCCAGTTTGTGAGCAGTGGGTCTCTAAGGGTGCCCATGGCCCTGGTTACACTCAGGGGACCCAGAAATGCCAACTATCCACCTGTCATCCTGACGGAAGGCTAAGATGCAAACGTTTGCTGGAAAAGAGACACCCACCATTCCCGTTCCCCAAGCATAGGCTTCTGAGGGTTGTATTCTAGAGTGTGAAATCTTTCAGAAAGGGGGTTTTATGAGACCTTGGAAGTAGGAAGCACAGATCCTGTTTTGGGCCTGTGTCTGGGTCATTCCCTCAGCTCTGGGCAGCCAGAACCCCCAAAGCTTGCTCCCTGCTACTGAACGAAGCTGGGATTCGTGCTCCGCACCCCACACCCCCCAAACCCGCTCTCAGCTCCCGCGCTTTGGGATACTAGGGCCTGATAACACGGGAGGCTCCATCCCTGAAAGCCAGGGACGGTTGCAACCTCGCAGCCGGCTCCTTTTGATAAACTTATCAGGCCAAACCTGAGCCCAGCCCAGCATCAGCTCACAGATTTCCCTCCCTGTGACTTTCCGCAGCCCCTGCCCCCAAGTCAGGGTTCATCGCTGTCCGAGTCCTGCCTAGACCCCCAAGAATGGGGGTCAGACCATACTTCCAGGCTCCTGAGTTCACCCCAGTGCTCTGGAGCAAGGGGCACACCCGCCCTGTTCCCCATGTATCCCATCCTCCTCACCCAGGGCAAGGTGGGGGTCCCTAATAGGGAATCCACGTCCATCTCCAGTGGGGGTTTCTGTGTGCTGCATGTAGAGCTGAATTTAAGGGTACTGAGAATGAGGGGCGTCCAGAGGGGGGTGGAAACTGGATCTTCCTGACCAGGCAGGGGTCAGAGGTGCAGGAGGGCAGGTGGGGGTGGGAGTGTGGGCTGTTGACCTCTGGGGCTAGCAACTGATACTGTAGGGCGGGAATATTTTCTTAATGTGGGTGATAATGTTATCATACATGCCCACTAGCCAGCAATAAAACAGGCTGGAAAATGAGAAAACAGTGGTGCCCCCCACGCCCTTATGGGGTAAAACCCTTCCCAGGAGCTCATACCAGCAGTAGCATACCACCTCAGACCTCATGAACTGTCTCCCACATTGATGCACAGATTCAGTAGGATCTATGTCCTCTTCAGTGTTTCCAAACATATATGTTCTATGTCTTTCTGCACATGATGCATCTATGACTTTCCCCAAAGGACCCAGAGAGGCCTGACCTTCCCTATAGCCCATGGAGTGGCTCAGATGCTGAAGGTAGATTTAGATTGGCTAAATCCAGGGCCTTCTAGGTGGAGCCCAGAGCCAAACTGACCCCTGGACCCTAATTCATCTGCTCCTAGGGGATTTTTGAGATACCTTCCACCTCCCTGTCTGTTTTATTACTACCTGGGAGCCCCAGGCTGGCTATTTCTAGAATAGAAATGACCAGGAGCAGAGCAAGAGGGGTGAGAGATTGTGGTCCCTATCTTGAGTTGGTTGAGGGGGTACTGAGGGTTTGGGGCCCCACACAGGCCTGGTACCAGGGGTGGGGACATGCATAGAGAAGACCCTGAGATTTTTTTTCTGAGGGACCCTTGGGAAAGCTGTTATTTGATCAGGATTCTGGGGGAACTTCAGCAGGGAGCGTTGAGGTGCTGGGCAAAGCAAGGGTGTGAGAACTGATGCTCCCATACAGACCCAGAACCCATCCACTTGGCCCCCACTCTCTCCACTGTGTTCCCCAAGCCAAGAGGAGGCCCTCAATCTGCCTGTAAAGCTGAGCTCTGGGGGTCAGAGTGATTGTACAACAGGGAGGGTGTTTTTCTTGTATGCAGCTGACCCAGCATCTCATAGGTTCCCCTAAACCTCCAGGAGTGATCCCTGAACCCAGAACCTGAAGTTACCAGCACTGCTGGGTGTGGCCCCAAATTTCAAACACGAAAAACCTGGTTCTGAGGCCTTTTTTTCTGCTGACCCTGATGCCAAGCTCTGAGTCCTGGTCCCTACTGCCCTGTTCCTGTATCCCCTATACCAGGGGACCCACAGATAGTAGAGGAGTCATCACAGATGGAGGTTGGATTCTTAGTGAGCGCAGGGACATGGTTCTTGGGGGAACTTGGGGTAGATCATATTCTAGATAACCCAGACCTCCCCACTTCCCTCTAGCCCTGCCCAGACCTACATCCCTTCAAGTCTTTGAGCCAGCATACTGGCCTGGGCACAGGGCACAAGTCCTGGGCTGCCAGCCTGACTCCTGAGAGCCCATTTCCCTCTTTATCAAAAATTTCCATGGGAGTGGGAGCCTCTCCCAGTCACCTACAAGGGCCAGCGCCTTGCTACGGGATGGGGGGCTGTGGCCCACAGGAGGGCATGGACCCCATTAGGTTGAGGTCTGCCGAAGGCATAGTCTTGGGGGCGGGTGTATTTTTAAGAGCGTGGCCTTCTGGAGGTGTGGCCTGAGGTGTGGTTTTGGGGGTGGAGCCTGAAATTCAAGTTCTAGGCTACTAATTGGACTTGAACCTTATTTTGGGGGGCCTTTCAAGTTCAGGAGTCCCGAGGTGCCTCCCTGCATTTCTGCACCCACCAGGCTCTGGAAGGGCCCAGGGTCCACAGGCCCTAATGCTGTGTCCGCTCTCTAGCCCTTGGCGGGCATTTTATGGGGAAAGTAACTTGAATGTTACATCCAGATGCAGAACAGCCTGTTTGTTGTGAGGTGCAGGTTTGGGTGTTACCACCCCTCCATGGACACTGAGGGTTGAGATAAGGCAGATCTCCAGGGCTGTAGCCTGCCAGTTCCTCTTCAGCCCCCCCAAACACCTATTACAGTGAGGACCCCACTGGGATTGCACAACTGAGCCCAGAGCACTGGGGGAAAGGTCCCTGGACTAAGGAATTGAACCCCTGGATTCTGTCTGATCTCATACTGTCAGAGAGGCCCCCAGCTCACTCCCTGCACCCCAATGCCTTGTTCCCTCTTATGATCAAAGGCAGTCTGAACCGTGCACCCTTCCAGCAATGGAGAACAGCCTGGGGCACCCCACGATCTGCTGAGTGGAACCCCCATTTCAATGTGCCCAGTGGCCATCGGGAGCTGTCCCATCCTATGGGTTCCCTCACTCTGCAGAGAGCTCCCCCAGACAGGGAGTGTGGGGGTATGAACTCACCAACCACCAACTCACTGGTCTGGGGCACCCTGGGCATGGGTCTCCGGGCCTTTCCTGCACTGAGGACTCCACCTGTCCCTGCACACCTGCTGAAGCCCCTTTCTAGGCTTTTGGCCAGGTATGGGAGGCGCTGCTCAGCGGTGCAGGGAAGGGGTGGAGGACTCAGGGCTCCGCTCTACTAGATCCCCAGAACCTTAGGGAAGCTGAAGAAAGACACTTTGTCAGGCTCCTGCCCCACCCTACTGCAGAAGTGGCTGAAATCCTGACGCTGGGGTTTTGTTAAGCAAACAAAGAACATGCAAAGCAGCTTCAGGTCTTTGGACAAGCATGGGTGGGTGACTGCTTGAGTGCATAGGACTGTGTGCGTGCATGGGGGCTACATGCATACATGAGTGAGTCTGTGTGTGTGCGTGTGTGTGTGTGTGTGTGTGTGTGTGTGTGTGTGTGTGTGTGTTCCCTCCCATCATACCCACGCCATGCCTGGCCCTGCTGTGTGGCCAGAGCAATTCTTTGCCCACTCTGGGCTTTGTGGTTTCTGAGACCCTGAAGGGCCACTGGGCACCCAGCCCCCTCCCCTGCTTTCTAAAAGCAGGTCACAGCGGGCCAGGGCTCCCTCATACAAGTAAGGAACAGGTTAATATCTACCAGCTCTGCAGCCCCAGTGGCTAGGTTGGGGGAATTCTGGGTGAAATAAAAGAAGAACCATGGCAATCTGGCCTGGGCTATTATTCCTGGAACATGTACCCTGTGATTCACTGTATGGCGAGGTGAGAATTTGCAGGTGTCCCAGGAAGGCAGATGGAGTCAGAGAAAGAAAAGGCTTTGAATCATCATGGATGCCTCTTCCCACCATCTGACCCTGCTTCAGGGGCCAATTCTGAGCCTGTTTCCCCATATCACAAGGAAGGCCACAGACCCTCTCTATGGAAAGGATTGCTCGGGCTTCAGCCCCTACACCCGAACCACTCCTCTGAGGAGTGCATTGCTTGCCCATGGTTGGAGCCCAGGGAGACTGCAGAGGACCCCACTCTCCTGATACATCGACTCCTTCCAGTTGGTGGTTTCTGAGCCATGAGCAAGGAACTCCTAAAACTTAGTGCTCAGAGGTAGGAGGGCAACTTCCTGCTGGAATGCCCAAGGGGGTGCTTCCTGGAGGAGATGGCATTTGGTGCAATCACTCTTTACCCCCATGCTGGTCTCTGCTGCCTGCTGCACACACACAGGATCTTGGGAACCCTCACAGTCACCCACAGGATGAGACTGAATGGGTGAGTGCAGAGGAGGAAGCAACTGAGGGTGTCCCTATTCTGGTGGAATCATAGCTATAAAGTCCCCTTTACCATATAAGGCCATATTCACAGGCTCCAGGATTAGAAAACCGGTGTCATCTCTGGGGCCCTTCTGCTATGGGAAAGGGTCCTGGGTTCCCTAGTGGGTCCAAGGAGGTGCCAGAACCTTGTAGGTGAGTTGAAGAGCAGAACCAGAGGGGCCTGAGCAATAGTACAGTGGGGAGGGCATTTGCCTTGCATGCAGCCAACCAGGGTTCCATCCTAGACATCCCATATGGTCCCCCGAGCCGGCCAGGAGTAATTCCTGAGTGCAGAGTCAGGAGTAACCCTGAGCACCACTGGGGGTAACACTCGACAACGATGACAACAAAAACTCACCAAAAAAATAGAACTAGAGGGACTGGACAGATAGCACAGAGGGCAGAGCACTCAACTTGCATGTGGCCAACCCAGGTTCCATCCCTGGCATCCCATAAGGTACTCCTGAGCCCCACTAAGAGTAATCCCTGAACACAGAGCCAGGAGCCGGCCCTGAGCACAGCCAGGTGTGGCCCCAAAACAAAAGAGAGAAGAAAAAAATTAAAAGCAGAACTAGAGGGATGAGACACAAGGGCGAGTGAGGTGAGGGGTTTGGATGTTCTGGAGCTGAAGGGCAGGTGGATAGCCCCCAGAGGCTGAGAAAGACAAGGAAACAGCTTGTTCTGGTGGTGGTGGGTGACCCTGGCCCCCCACCGAAGACTCAATTCGGCCTTCTGACCTCTAGAACTCCCAGAGAATAAACAAAGTTTGTGGTCATTTACCAGCAGACCCAGGAAATGGATAAAGATCAGGACACGCCTCCCCCAGCCTGACTCTGCAGTGGAGCTGTTCCCCACTGGGGCTCTGTAGCTGGCATCAGCACCCTAGTCTGGACACACACCCCAAATTGCCTGTGAGCAAACTCCCTAGCTTTCTGTCCCTCACATCTCAGCCCCTTGGTCGCACATCCCCAGCAGGCACTGAGAAATGCTGGTCCCAGGGTTCCAAAATAATGTCTTTATTTGTCAGTTCAGCAGCAGAGAAGGGGCAGGCACATCAAAGTCACAGTCGCGGTATCCTGGGTCCGGGGGTCCCACATCACAAATTGGCACCTCCCTGGGTAGTGAGTGCCAGGCAGAAGCGGAGCAGCATTGGGCGAACAGAGGGGGGTAAGTCCTCCCACAGGGCATGGTTGCTCCCACCATCTGCAGCCCAGAGAGAAGCTAGAGGAACACTGGGGAACTGCCCCGGCCAGGGGAGTGCAGGCTGGCAGGGACGTATTTCTGTCTTGGCCCCAGTGCTGGGCTAGTCCTTGTGGGCCCTGGTCCTGCAGGGGCCTCTATAACCAACCTTCGGGGCTCTGCCCTAGGGAATGACGAGGGGGACAGCACCCAAATCTTCTGAGTCCTTAACATCGGCTCAGGAGAGATCCCACACTTCA
This sequence comes from Suncus etruscus, assembly GCF_024139225.1. Lineage (NCBI taxonomy): Eukaryota > Metazoa > Chordata > Mammalia > Eulipotyphla > Soricidae > Suncus > Suncus etruscus. The sequence goes on along the minus strand of NC_064852.1, from coordinate 19,781,775 downwards.
CAGTGGGAGAAAAGCTGGCTCAGAGATTGAAAGCAGTTCAACTCGGGAAGGCTGGGCCCCAGGCTCCTGGCACACGCGACCTCATTTGAGATTGTGCTGGCTCTCTCGGTGCCGCCGCAGGTCCACCTTGCGCTGGAAGCCCTTGGCGCACAGCTCGCAGCTGAAAGGCTTGAACCCCGTGTGTTTTCGGCTGTGCGTGATGAGGTTGGAGCTCTGGCTGAAGGCTTTCCCGCATACCTGGCATTTGTGGGGCTTCTCACCTGCAAGTGTGGGGGACAGTTAGGTAGGAAAATGCATTGCTGCTCTGTGCCCCTCACCCTCCCTGTGTTTCCTCTGGCACGCCCCTCTCCACACCTGCTGGATTTTGTATTCATTGCTTTTGGGTTGGGGTCACATCTGGCAGTGCTCAGGGGTCACTCCTGGCTCTGCACTCAAGAATCACTCTCAAGGGCCTGAGAGATAGCACAGCGGTAAGGTGTTTGCCTTGCATTTAGCTGATTTGAAAAGACCATAGTTCGAATCCTGGCATCCCATATGGTCCCCTGTGCCTGCCAGGAGTGACTTCTGAGCACAGAGCCAGGAGTAACTCTAAGTGCCACCGAGTGTGACCCCAAAACAAAACAAAACAAACAAAAAAGAATCACTCTGGGGGCAGGGGCAGAGCAATAGCACAGCGGTAGGGCATATGCTTTGCATGCAGCTGACCCTAGAAGGACCCAGGTTCAATTCCTGGCATCCTATATGGTCCCCCGCCCCTCCTCCCAGTCTGCCAGGAGCAATTTCTGAGAGCAGAGTCAGGAATAATCCCTGAGCACCACCGGCTGTGACCCAAAATACAAAAATCCAAACAAAAACAAAACAGAACAAAAAGCATCACTCTCAAAAGTTTATGTTCAGGGCTTACTCTTGGCTCTATGCTCAGGGCTCACTTCCGGTTCTGCACTCAGAGAAAACTCTGGGTGGTTTCCCAGGGACCCTGTGGCATGCCAAGGATTGAATCTGGGTTGGCTGCATGCAAGGTAAATCCCTGCTGGACAATCACTAAGCTCCCAGCACTGGAGCCCACCCTACTCTAGGCTTATTTATCTACCAGTTTCTGGCCCAGAGGAGGCTCTTAGTCAAGGAAGGAGGGAGAGTCAAATAACAAACAAACAGCAGAGCAGGTGGATGGGGGCAGGAAGGGAGTCAGAGTGAGGAATGAATGGAAGGAGGAATGAGCAATTCAGTAACCGGACAGATGAAGGGATGGAGGAAGGGAGAAATAAGGGGGGATAGGGAGAGATAGAAGAATAAATGTGGAGGGAAAGGAAGGAAGAGAGAAGGAAGGAAGAAGCAAGAGAAGAAAAAGGCATGAGAGATAGCACAGCAGGGAGGGTGATGGTTTGCATGTGGCCAGGTTTGATCGACCAGGGTTCGATCCCCAGTAGTCTATAGGATCCTCTGAGTCTCACCAGGAATGATTCCTGGCATAAAGCCAGGGTGTGACTCAAAAATAAAAAATATAAAGGAAGAGAGATAGCACAGTGGTAGGGCATTTGCCTTGCACGCAGCTGATCCAGGACGGACGGTGGCTTAAATCCCGGCATCCCATATGGTCTCCCCCGAATGCCAGGAGCAATTTCTGAGCGCAGAGCTAGGAATAACTCCTGAGCACTGCCACCGGGTGTGACCCAAAAATACAAAAAAAAAAAAAAATAAATAAATAAATAAAGGAAAGTGGGGGATGGGGAGAAGGAAGGAAAGAGAGGAAAGGATGGAGAGAAAAAAGGAGGAAGAAAAGGAAGAAGGAAGGAAATAAAGGAAAGAGGGAAGGAGAGGGAAGCAGGAAGGAGGGAAAATGGAAGAAAGGAAGGAAAGACAAAGAGGGAAAGGAGGAAGAGGAGGGAGGAAGAAAAAGGAGGGAGGGAGGAAGGAAGGAAGGAGGAAAAAAAGAATGGAAGGATGGAAGGAGAGAGGAAAGGAAGAAGGAAGGCAGAGGAGGGCAAGGCTCCCCTATAGGGCTTGCGCAGTTGTTTGGGGGCGCACCGGTGTGGATGTACGTGTGCTTCTTCATGTCCGACTTCTGGTGGAAGCGCTTCCCGCAGAACTGGCAGGGGTAGGGCCGCGTGTCCGAGTGGATGAGCAGGTGCGTGGACAGCGTGGATGAGCGCTTGAAGGCCTTCCCGCACATCCGGCACTCGAACGTGCGCTCCTGCCGAGGGAAACGGGGCGCCTGGGAGTCAGCTGCAGGCGGGGCGACCATGCTGGGTGCGGGACTGGACACGGCCGGGATCCCCTAAGGAAAGGACACTCTGTTGGGAGGTATAGAGGGCAGGACCCCCCACTCCAACTCCACCCCCAGTTCTACCTGCAACCTCTGAGGCCTTCCTATGTGACCCACACACCCACTCAATTCCCCCCCTAAAGCCAGCCTGGAGTTTGTGATGGGGAGACACTCCTCTGGGAGGTCAACCCAGACAGGGGTGTGGGACTATGGAATTAGGGGGGGTTCAATCTTTCCACCTCTTTTATTTATTCTTGTTTAGGGCCACACTCAGCAATGTAGAGGGAGGTTACTCCTGGCTCTGTGCTCAGGAATCAGTTCCTGGGGGACTCTATGGGTTGCCAGGGACCGAACCCGGGTCAGTCACATGCAAGGCAAATGTCCTCCCCGCTGTGCTATTGCTCTGGCCCCTTCCGGTCTTACTAGCCGTGTGTCATGAACCATCACCCTGACTCAGTTTCCCCTCTGTGTCTGGGCACAGGGCGATGAGCTCGAGGCCCTGGTGAGTACTAGGCCAGCACTGACCAATGTCATGTTCATGAATGACACTCCCGAAGGACCCCTGCCCACCCCCCACCCCTACACAGAGCCCCAAGGGGTGCAGGGGGGAGCTGGGCTGGGCTCACCTGGGAGTGGACAAGCATATGCTGCTCCAGGCTCACAGCATGGCCAAAGGACTTGCCACAGATGTCACAGGAGAAGGGCCGCATCCCGCTGTGAGACCGACGCACGTGCACCTCCAGGCCATGCGGAGTGGAGAAGGCCTGTGGGGGGCCAGAGCATGAATGGGGGGCAGTGGGGTCCCCTGTAACTCTGCCCAGCTCTGGCAGGAGCCACTCTGCTCATTTAGACCTTGTGATCCAAGGCCCAAGGGGTGAACCCTCACTCTCAGGCAGGCTTCTGTCTACACTGCAGGGAACTGTCGCTCTGTCCAACAGGCAGGGCCACAGCGACAGCGGGGAGGGCGCTGACCTTGCATGAGGTCACCCAGGTTCATTTCCCAGCACCCTATTATAATACCCTGAGCACCGCCAGGAGGAAACTCTGAACACCAAAAACTGTGGCCCATAAAACAAAAACAAATAGGGGTTTTAGAGAGAGCACAGTGGCAGGGCATTTGCCTTGAACGAAGCCGACCCAGGACAGACAGTGGTTGGAATCCCAGCATCCCATATGGTTCCCCCATGCCTGCCAGGAGTAATTTCTGAGTGCAGAGCCAGGAGTAAACCCTGACCACCACCAAATAAGAAAACAAAAAAAGTCAGGGTCTAATGATAGCACAGCAGGCAGGGTGTTTGCCTTGCATGCTTCCTACCCGGGTTCCATCCTCGGCATTCCATATGGTCCCTCAAGCCTGCCAGAAGTAGTAATTTCTGAGTACAGAGCTGAAAGTATCACTGGATATGGCCCCAAACCCAAAGCAAAAATAAATAAATAAATAATTCCTGAACACTTTTCTCCAGGCTCAATAATAGGTTGACCTGAGACAGAGCTGGATAGGGTGTGAGAACTTCCTTGCACTGACTAATCGTGTTCCATCCTCAGCATCCAAAGGATGCCCTGAAGATTTCCAGGAGTGATCCCTAAGCACAGAGCTAGGAGCAAGTCCTGCGCACAGCCAGATGTGGCCCACAAGCAAAACAAGACAAAAATGCTAATACAGAGGCTAGGGATGTAACGGGGCCCCTTGGACCAGTTAGCTGGCGCTGAGCACTATTGTCTGTACACTTCCAGGCAAGTGGCCCAGCCTCCTGATGGCAGTAAAACATGCAGGGCGTCCAGGGAACAGTGATAAGTACAAACCCATGGCACAGGCAATGCCCACTTTCTTTTTGTTTTGCTTTTTGTGTGTGTGTGTGTGGTTTTTGGGTCACACCTGGCAGTGCTCAGGGGATACTCCTGGTTCCATGCTCAGAAATTGCTCCTGGCAGGTATGGGGGACCATATGGGACATTGGGATTCGAACCGATGACCTTCTGCATGAAAGGCAAACGCCTTACCTCCATGCTATCTCTCCGGCCCCGCAATGCCCACTTTCAACCCAAGCTGCCATGAGGTGGCCATGGGCTCGAACCCCTGCTCGGCCCCAGCTACCAACCTTGTTGCACTTGATGCAATGGTACGTGTCCAAGCCTGGGGAGTAGTGGACGCTAAAGTCCAAAGGTGGTTCGGCACTGGGCACCAGGGGGCTGCCGTACAGGCTGACAGCACGCTCCAGGAAGGCGGACTGCATGGTGGAAGTGGCTGGGCCATAGCTGTGGCTGTAGGAGGCGGCCAGGGCATCCCAGGAGAAGCTGGGCTTGTAGAAGGGGGGCGATTCACAGGATGGCGAGGCCCGGTCCAGAGCTCGGGGACATTCTGTGGAGGGGGGCACATGACTCATGACTTGCTTGAAAATGGGGTGTCCTTCCCTGTCCACCCCAAACTCAGTGGCTCAGCATAAGGTTTTTTTGTTTTGTTTTGCTTTTTTGTGGAGCCTCAACTGTTTACTGTTGGGGGCTGAGCCATGATGGTGGTTCATGAATGGGGGACTGAAGCTTGTCCTCTCCCCACCCACCCCACACCCATATACTGCCCACATGATGCCCCTCTGGGGATGGCTCCCTAGAGACCCCTCATATGGGGATGGCTCATAATCTGGGACTGGCTCCTAGCCAGGGAGCTCGACTTCCCCTATTGTGTCCTGCAACCTTGTCAATCTTCCTGCTGAGTCTAGGGTACCAGTCCCTCACCCCCTCACCCAGGGGTTCCCAGGGGTGCTAACCTGGCACCAAGGCTGTTCTGGTCACACTTGTTTCCGAGTTCAGTTCTGGCCCTCGCTTGAGGGGGGCCCAGTCCAGGCAGGGGGTCGGAAACAGGGCAGTAAGGACAGGGTCAGGGTCCAGAACCTCACCCTGAACCGCTGCAGAAAGACAGAGAGTCAAAACCATGCAGGGAGACAGGGACAGTCAGGGGAGGGTGCTCTGCACCCCAGGCTGGGGGCTCAGGCTCAGAGGGACCTCTTCCTGTCTCTCTGGGCCCCCAGAGAATGGGGAGAGCAAACTGGGGACCAGGAGGAGGCTGTGTGGTTCCAGGAGACACAGCACATTCATTCATTCCCCACTCATTCATTCATTCATTCATTCAAGTTTACTGGACTCCTGCCTCCAGTCTGGGCTGGCCACGGCTTCCCCAGCACAAGGCGTGGGGAGCTGGCAGGCCTTGTGGAAGCAGCTGTGGCCAGTCTGGGCACCCACTTACCAGGGCCAAGGGCGGGTGGCCAGAGAAGAGAGTCTTCCTGGGCTCGAGGCTGGTGGTAAGTGTGCGCTTTCTTGCTTTTTACGAGGAAGGAGCGCGGCATTCTGGACAGGGGCCTGCACAAACAAAGAGAGCCATGAGGACACCCAGAGCATCACAGACAGATAAGGAGAGCTGTGAGGATACCCCAGGCTGCTCAGATGGACAGGAGAGATGTGAGGACATCCAGAGCTCCAGGCTTCCTCCCTAAAACACACCAGAGCATGCAGCGTGCCACACACACACACACACACACACACACACACACACACACACACACACACACACACACAGGAAGGTGAGGTTGTCTTTGCTCTGTCCTGTAGTTAAGATTAGATTCTGTTGAACTCAGACAGGGCAGAGTCCCCAGAAGTAGAACGACAGAGTGATGCACAAGGCCCTGTGGACATGGAGCAGAGATAGCGGGAGGTAACCACAAGCCAAGGGCTTCTGGCCACACGGGCAATAGCAACATCATCACAGAAAAAAAAAAGCCAGTTTCTAGGTTTCAGAGATAGGAGAACTTTACCACTGTCAATCACCATTGGGTAGGGCTAGACACACACACCTCCTGCCCTGTTCAGTGCGCAAGAGAAGGGAGAAAAGGGATGTACATCTGGTGCCCTTGGCGATGCCCGAATCCAGAAAGCTGCATTGGCCTCTGAGTGTACCCAGCCTCTGAGCTGTACTTGGGTGTCCAATGCTCTGGGTTTGAATTCTCTCACATCTGCAGTGCAGGAAGGGTGTGGCTCTGACTCCCTTTTCACTGGGTGGGCATATAGGCCTGCAGTACTAGGAACTCACCCATGTGCCCAGAGTTTCTCCCATGAGATAGGCAAAGGGGGTGATAGTCACCAGGGGAATCCCAGTTGGACCCCCACTGCCAGGCCAAGGACATGCCTTATCTACAGGTCCAGGATTCCCCACCAGTCTGAGGGGGGCAGGGATGGGTTCAAAGTACAGAAGAGTCTGGGGTCTCTGTACACCAGCATCCTGGCCCATGCATTGGGTGCCCCTAGTCAGCCTAGGTACTGAACCCAGATTTACAGGTGAGGATGATTAAATGCAGACCCTTCTAGAGTATTGTCTTCCAAAACCTCCAGCCCTGGGGCTGGGGCGATCATACAGTGGGTAGGGCATTTGCCTTGCATGCAACTACCCAGTTTTGATCCTTGGCATTCCATATTGTTTCCTGAGCCCTGCCAGGAGTGATCCCTGAGTTCAGAGCCAGGAATAACCGTTGAATCTCATCAGGAGTAATTGCTCTGTGCTCAGAAATTGCTCCTGGCAGGCTCGGGGGACCAAATGGGATGCTGGGGATTTAACCCAGGTCTCTCCCGGATCTTCCATGTGCAAGGCAAATGCCCTACCACTATGCTGTCACTCTGGCCCAGAAGTAATTCCTGAGTCTCGCCAGCAGTAAGCCCTGAGCACTACCAGTATTGCCTCAAAATAAAATAAAATAAAATAAAATAAAATAAAATAAAATAAAAAGCAAGAATATAAAAGCCCTATGTCCTGCATCCTGTGTGAGGTTCCCCAGAAGAACATCTTCCATGCCAGGCAGAAAAGCCAGAGGGCTTCCATGGGCAACCCCCAGGCTTCAGAGCCCAGGGCTCTGTATGCAGAGTGGTGACATTAGTAAGGGCCCAGCACGGGAACAGGCTGATGCTGTGGCTGCAGACTGAGGCCAGGCTGTGATAAGGGACAGCCTGGGAGTGAGGAGATTAACCCTGCAACGGGGGGGGGGGGGGGGCCCTGTGTGGCCCCCATTCCCCAAGGGGATGATGAGGGCTGGAGCTCACAGATCCATGGAAGTTTCAGCTGGTGCTGCTGGGCCTGGTGGGCCAACTGGGGTCTGGACCCCCTACTGTAGGGGAAAGCTAAATTTGACAAATGGGGGTCCTAGCTGGGTGGATTCTGGAGATCACCAACAGGGCAGGGAGGGGAGTAGGGGTTCGGATCTGTCTCCAGAGACCTGAGTATGTGACATCCCCACATGGACAGGAAGTTCCAAAAGGCTGGCCTTGCTGGGTCCTCAGGGACAACTGTGTCCCTGCCTCATGCTGGGCATACTCCATGTGGGGTTGTCATGCCAGGAGCCAGAGACCTTCCTTTAGAACTTTAAGCTCCCAAGGTCCTGAGGTGCTGTCAGGGGACCCCAAACTCTTAAAGGATGGGGCCCTTTGATTCTGGGCTCAGGAGCTCAGATGCCACTACCCCCCCCCCCCCGCGTGCCCTCAGCCCACAATGACCCTTTATCTTTCCTGCCAGCCTTTCCCTTCTCTCCCTCCCCAGCCCAGCAGTCCCTTCCTTCCCTCTTCTGCTCTGGGGCCTCAGGAAGCTTCCAGAGGAGGCAGGACCCCGAGTTCTACAGGGTGAGAGCAGAGTGGGCCAGGATGGGCACCCCTCAAATCTACTGTTAAAAAGTTTGTCTCAAGGGAGGCAGAGCTGGTTCTGTGGTTCTATTCAAGTTCTGATGCTCCAAATTCAGAGTTGTGCCCCAACTATTCAGGGAAACATCAGTTCTAATGGGTGGGGGAAGAATGGGTCTCCAAATCCCCATGTATCCATCAATCCATCTGACTGTCTGTCACATTGGACCTCTCAGTCTCCAGCAAAGAGGAGCCGGGTAAAGGAATCAAGGCTGGGTCTGGGGAACAGGAACATATGCACCCTGACTTCTGCACCACATCTCCATAGTCTGATATCTTTTTTGTGTCTGAGTCGTGGTGGGGATCAAGGGCTTTTGAGGGCCACATGCAGCCTATCTGGGGCCTCAGCACTAAGCAGCCAGGCCCATGTTTTCTTGGGATCCCCCTATAAAAAGGTGATTCTTGGGGCCTAAGATATAGTACAGCGGAAGGGGTTTGCTTTGTACACAGTCAACCCAGGACGGATTGTGGTTTGAACCCCAGCATCTCATAAGGTCCCCAGAGCCTGCCAGGGGCGATTTCTGAGCACAGAGTCAGGAATAACCCCTGAGTGCCGCTGCCGGGTGTGACCCCCCCCAAAGAAAGGTGATTCTTAGCTCTCCCCAGAAAACCCCAAGTCCCTGACCCCCTGAATGTTCTCTGTAACCCAGTGGTTAAGGAAAGACCCGGCCTTGCCAATCCCCGGCCCAACCCAGGGGCCGAAGGACAGATGCTCCCTCCAACTTCCCTTTGCTTGGGGCTGCTTTGAGGAAACAGGAAGCAGTTACCTGGCCAGACACACAGGAACAACCCGGGTTGTGATTCACACGAACCTGTGCTGAGAAGAGCCGTGAGCACAGATTGTGAAAGAAACCCAAGATTTCTTCACGGGGCCCAGGCAGATGCTATCGGGGCTCCGGAAAGACACTCACTATTAGCATCACCCCGGGAGGGTCCCCAACTTTCACCGAGAATCTCAGCCTGAGCTTCTGGGGTTGGGGAGGCTGTCAGAAAGGTTCAGAGGCCCCAGACCTGTGAATTCTTGTCCCTGAGTCTCAGCTCACCCTCCCTGGTGGGGCAGTTAGGGATAAAATATGGACCATCACATCCAGCCTGGGGGTTCCCTGACCCTTGTCCCTAGCCCCAGCCCCAATCAGAGCTGCTGCCCCTACAGCAAACTCCATTCCCAAGCTCCCTTTTGGGGCAGGTTGGGTAAGATGCCAAGAGTCGCTCAGGGGACCCTTGGAGGCTCCTCTCTGCTTAAAGTAGTGACTTAGAAGAAATATAAAGTCCTTTACCATGGAGAGTTTGGGGACAGCCCCAGTTATTTTAGGGGTCCCAGCAGAGTGGGCTTAGTCTTTCTCCTCTCCTCTCCTCTCCTCTTTCCTGCCACACCCAGCACCATACAGAGGTTACTTCTGGCTCTGTACTCAGAAATCACCCCTGGTCGAACCCGGTCTATCTTGGGTTGGCTGCATGCAAAGCAATGCACTACCTACCACTTTGCTATCACTACAGCCCCCCTTTTCATTTTTTAAATCATCTTTGGTCCACACCCGACAGTGCTCAGGGGTTATCCTGGCTCTGCATTCAGGTATCACTCCTGGCAGTGCTTAGGGGAACCATATGGGATACTGAGGATAGAATTGGGTCTGCGGCTAGCAAGGCAAATGCTTTATCTGCTGGGCTTGGCTTGATTTTTCTATCCTGGAAGGACAAGGGAGGGAAATCTGTGGGCTTCTGTTCCCAAAAAGAGCTGGGAGGCCAGCAGGGAATTGTGTATGCATCAGGGGCTCCTGTCCCCAATATCTATCCCCTTGGTGGGACTTGCTTGGTGGGACTCTGCACTCAGCAAAGCCCTCTCTGTGCAAGCTTTTCCCCAGGGGTCCTGGTGCTTTCCAGAGGACCCCACACCAAACCTCTTCAATACCAAGAGTCTGTCTATGCTGCTCAAAGGTTTCAGTGCTCAGACCTAGCCAGGATTGGTTCTGATTCTCCCAAAACTTTTGCTGTAAATCAGCACATGGCACCTCCACACCTCTCCTTACTCCTTCTCTTAGAGGACCAACATGGAACTTTACCAGCAAGGAATGTGAGTGACTGAATGAGTGAGTGAGAGAGAAAAAGAGAAAGAGAGAGAGGAACATGCACACACAAGGACTGAGTACCAGGAGTAGAGCACCTGGGACAGGGTTCCCACCTTCAACCAGACCCACTTCTCATAGGTATATCTATGTGCACCCCCCCAGGAACCCCATGAAATTTGGGAACTAGAAAATGTCCTGCAGAAATTCTGTGCCCCTTCCAGCCAAATTCAAAAGCGAGTTCTTTTTGAGAGAGAGAAGAAGAAGAAGAAGAAGAAGAAGAAGAAGAAGAAGAAGAAGAAGAAGAAGAAGAAGAAGAAGAAGAAGAAGAAGAAGAAAAAAGGACCCTACAGGCTACAACCTGAGTTTCTCTCAATCCAGGAGTTTGGGGTATATGCATATGCAGGGCTGGAAAATATGGCTGTGGGAACTCAGAAGATCCTTCAGCATCCCCTCACCTCCTCTGTTTCATAGACAAAGAAGGGCTAGAGCCAGTTTGTACCCAAGGGGGGACGACACACGGTGCATCGGGCATTCCTGCAATGGTTGTCCCATGCTCTGCTCAGGGCTCACCTATCTAGCCAAAACACAAAAAACTTAAGAAAACAGAATTCTGGCATCACCGGCCAAGCCTTAGGAAGCCCCCCAGGGAACCCCCAGAGGCAGCACATCTTGTAAAGGACTCCCCAACATCCTTCATTCTTCCTAGAACCGAGGAGGATCTGGGAAAAATCCAAGTGACTTAGGTAGAGAGAGAAAAGTGCGCTTTGGGAGGCGCAGAGCGGGTGGACGCTCCCCTGGTCCTGGGCGCTGATCCAGCCCGGTATGGGGTACCGTGGGCGCTCCCTTGGCCAGGGTGCAGGGTCTCGTGGGCACTCACCTGGCAGGGACTCTAGGTCCCACGGGTGCTTTCCTGGCCGGGGTTCTGGATCACCCTGTCTGGGGCTGTGGGTCCCGCAGGTGCTCACCTGGCCTTGCACTCTGTGTCCCACCAGGGGCCTCCTGGGCGCGCTGTCACTCAAGGCAAACCGACACTTCGCCTTTCTGCCTCTCTGTGTGTTTTTCCTCCTCTGTTCCCCTCCCTGATTTTCAATCTGATTATTTGTGTCAAAATCTGGCGGCGAAGCAGCAGCCAATGGAGAGGCCGGGGCGCTGGGCTGCATTTGCTTATCAAAGCTCCCCAGCTCGGTGTGTCTGGGCTCTAACCAGAGGAGGGCGACGTTTGCGCTCCCCAGGAAAGCTGGGGTGACCTCTGGATGGGAGGAGAGTGATAGTTCTGAAACTTACACTGGGTCTTCCTTTGGGATCCTAGTTTCTCCTTCCCCACCCCTTCTTCCCTTTCCCCATCTCTGACCCCTCTCCACCCTTTCTTGGATGTGGGGATGGGCAGGGGTGGTCTCTGCTTCAGAACCAGTGCAGGAATTTCAGGCAGGTTGTGACCTTAGCTGCTTGCTACCTGCTTCAGGGATACCCCCCTTATTTCACCAAGGTCCACTATAGCGGAACCCTAGGGCTTAACTGCACCGCCACCTGTTGGTCGCAGACCAGGGTTGGCTGAGGTGTTGGGGTACAGGGAGCAGGCTGGAGAGGCCCGTCCAGAATATTTCACTTTCACATGGCCAGTCTCAGGTCCCCGGTGCCCCCACCTGCTTCTTCCTCAGGGACGGGGAAGGAGGGGCCGCTTCCAGGACTCCAGAGCTAAGCTTCTTTTCAGGAATTTTGCATAAGGTCTGGGCACCACAAAACAGCACTGTTAGACTCATTTGCATGAGCCTGAGCTTTGCTAGCCAGCTTCTGTGTTTCCTTCACCCAGAAAACCAGCTGGGACAGTGGAAACCCTGACTTCAACTGCAAGTCCAAGGTTCAGCCTTGGACTGGGGAAGTGGGGAGAGGGAGGGTCCAGGTCCCAGCAATCTGGTTCCAGCCCCAGTTACTCCTCCCAGGCTGAATGCAGCTCCCCATTCCCCCATCTGGGGTGACCAGCAGAACCCCTGGCTCTCAGCCCTCTGGAGCTCTCTCTGTAGAGAGATTTCTGGACACTCCTTTGGTATGCTATGGCTTGGCTCCGCTTCTTCATATTATATACATATTGGTACATATTGGTTTTTGGACCACACCTGGTGGTACTCAGGGATTACTCCTGGCTCTGTGCTCAGAAATCACTCCTGGCATGCTCAGGGGACCATATAGGATGCCAGGGATCGAAACAGAGTCTGTCCCAGATGCCGCGGCCACTTGCAAGGCAAACACCCTACCACTGTGCTATCAGTCCAGTCCCCACTTCTTCTTTTTTTTTGGTTTTTGGTTTTGAGGTCACACCTGGCAGCACTCAGAGGTTATTCCTGGCTCTGTGCTCAGGAATCATTCCTAGCAGACTCAAGGGACCATATGGGATGCCGGGATTCGAACCACTGTCTGTCCTGGATGGGCTGTGTGCGAGGCAAACACCAACCACTGTGTTATCTTTCTGGCCCTTTCATTCTTCTTGTTTGTTTGTGGGCCACACCCAGTGACGCTCAGGGTTTACTCCTGGCTCAGGGGACTATATGGGACGCTGGGGATTGAACCCAGTCCAACCAGAGTCAGCTATGTGCAAGGCAAATGCCCTATTGCTGTGCTGTCACTCTGGCTCCGCTTCTTTATTCTGTTTTCTTTTTTGTTTGTTTGTTTTGTTTTGTTTTTGTGTCATTCCCGGCAGCATTCAGGCGTCACTCATGGCTCTATGCTCAGAAATCGCTCCTGGCAGACTCGGGGGACCATATGGGATGCTGGGATTCGAACCACCGTCCTTCTGCATGCAAGGCAAATACACTACCTCCATGCTATCTCTCTGGCCCTGCTTCTTCATTCTTTTTTGTTTGTTTGTTTGTTTGTTTTTTGGGTCACATCTGGCAGCACTCAGGGGTTACTCCTGGCTCTATGCTCAGAAATTGCTCCTGGCAGGCTCCGGGGACCATATGAGATGCCAGGATTCGAACCACCGTCCTTCTGCATGCAAAGCAAATACCCTACCGCTGTGCTATCTCTCTGGCCCTGTTTCTTCATTCTTTTTTTATTTTTCTGGGGTCACACCCAGCAGCGCTCAGGGGTTACTCTTGGCTCTACGATCAGAAATCGCTCCTGGCAGGCTTGGGGGACCATATGGGATGCCGGGATTCAAACCAATGACCTTGTGCATGAACGGCAAATGCCTTACCTCCATACTATCTCTCTGGCCCCTGTTTCTTCATTCTTTTTTTTTTTTTTTTTTTTTTTTTTGGTTTTGGGCCACACCCGGCAGTGCTCAGGGGTTACTCCTGGCTGTCTGCTCAGAAATAGCTCCTGGCAGGCACAGGGGACCATATGGGACACCGGGATTCGAACCAACCACCTTTGGTCCTGATGATCGGCTGCTTGCAAGGCAAACGCTGCTGTGCTATCTCTCCAAGCCCTGTTTCTTCATTCTTTTTTTTGGGGGGGGGCACACCCATTTGACGCTCAGGGGTTACTCCTGGCTATGCGCTCAGAAGTCGCTCCCGGCTTGGGGGACCATATGGGATGCCGGGGGATCAAACCGCGGTCCGGGGGATCGAACCGCGGTCCGTCCTAGGCTAGCGCAGGCAAGGCAGGCACCTTACCTCTAGCGCCACCGCCCGGCCCCTGTTTCTTCATTCTTTTTTTTTTTTTTTTTTTTGGGCCACACCCGTTTGACGCTCAGGGGTTACTCCTGGCTATGTGCTCAGAAATCGCCCCTGGCTTGGGGGGACCACATGGGACGCCGGGGGATCGAACCGCAGTCCTTCCTTGGCCAGCGCTTGCAAGGCAGGCACCCCACCTCCAGCGCCACCTACCCGGCCCCTCTTCATTCTTAAAGAACCAATTCAAAGCTTCCCTTTGAGGGACCTGAGCAACAGCACAGTGGTAGGGCATTTGCCTTGCACACGGCTGACCCAGGACAGACTCGGGTTTGATTCTCGGCATCGCATATGGTTCCCCAAGCCAGGAGTAAACCCTGAATGTCCCAGGTGTGACCCCAAAACCAAACCAAAAAACAAACAAACAAACAAAAAAAACACCCAACATTTCCCTTTGAGCCCTAGGAGAAAGATGAACCTTTTCCCCCATACAACCATACCCCCTCTAGGGGACAGTTGTGTACAGATGCCCCTGAAGCCAGACCGCTGCAGCCTCGGTTTTCCTCTGAACCAGGTCAACTGCCTTTCCCTCTTCCTTAGCCATCAGCTAGCTCAGCTACCCTCACCAGACGCTATCAGGCAGGGCAGCTCTAGACCAAGAGGCCCTGCCCACAGTACCAGGCCCCACCCACTAGCAATAGGCCCCGCCCAGAATAAAAGGACCTTCCCATAGACTCAAGCCCCGCCCACGATCTATAGGACCCACCCACAAACCCAGGGCGCGCCCCTTTTCACCAGCCCCACACAGGCCTGTCTTCCAGTTTCTGGGCAGGCTTTTGGGCCACACCTGGCAATGCTCAAGACTTACTCCTGGCTCTGTGCTCAGGGATTATTACTGGAGATGCTTGGGAGGTCATATACAGCGCAGGGTTTGAACCTGGGTCAGCCATATGCAAGGTAAGTACCTTAATCCATGTATTATCTCTTTTAAATCCCGTTTTTCTTTTTGGGGGTGGACACCTGGTGGTACTTAGGGGGTTACTCTTGGTTCTGTACTCAGGAATCAATCACTCCTGGTGGTGCTCAGAGCTTACTCCGTGCTCTGCTTTCAGGGATCACTCCTGGCAGTACTTTGGGGACCATATGTGATGCTAGGGATTGAATGCAGGTTGGCTATGTGCAAGGCAAGTGCCTTCCTGGTTGTGCTATTGTTCCAGCCCCAGTTGGTTTTCAAGTTTCTTTATTTATTTATTTTTTTTTTTTGGTTTTTGGGCCACACCCGGTAACGCTCAGGGGTTACTCCTGGCTATGCGCTCAGAAGTTGCTCCTGGCTTGGGGGACCATATGGGACACCGGGGGATCGAACCACGGTCCATCCAACGCTAGCGCAGGCAAAGCAGGCACCTTACCTTTAGCGCCACCGCCCGGCCCCAAGTTTCTTTATTTTTAAAGATGGGAAAGGATGGGGCCAGAGAGATAGCATGGAGGTAGAGTGTTTGCCTTGCATGCAGAAAAGCAGTGGTTCAAATCCCGGCATCCCATATGGTCCCCTGAGCCTGCCAGGAGCGATTTCTGAGCGTAGAGCCAGGAGTAGCCCCTGAGCACTGCCAGGTGTGACCCCCCCAAAAAAATTAAAACAAAGATGGGAAAGGAGCCAAAGTGATAGTACCAGGACTATTTGATCCTCAGCATCCCATATGGTCCTCTGAGTCTCCCACTAAGAGTGATCCTAGAGCAAGGAGTAAGTCCTGATCAAAGCCAGGTGTGGCCCCCAAACCAAAAATAAGCAAATAGTGGCATCATTCAGGGAGGATTTATTTATTCATTTGAGGGGTGTGGGTCATACCTGATGATGCTTGAGGGATGGTGGTGCTCCAGGGTCAGTTACATGCAAAGGCAAATCCCACTCTCACCACTTCACTTCCCAGTACCATCATCCCTCCAGGGAACTTAAGACTTCAAGATGTGAATTTAGGGGTCCCACAAATTTTTGAATCCATGAGAGCCTTCTTAGTTAACACTTTTTTTTTCTTTTCTTTTTGGGCCACACCTGGTGACACTCAGGGGTTTCTCCTGACTATGTGCTCTGAAATCCCTCCTGACTTGGAGGGCCACATGGGACACCAGGGGATCGAACCGCAGACCATCCTAGGTAAGCTGCATGCAAGGCAAACACCCTACTGCTTGCATCACCACTCCAGCCCCGAGTTAACACCTTTCTTAAAAAAAAAAAAAAACCCACAAGATTTTGGGGCTGGAGTGAGGGAAGAAAAAATATTTAAAAAGAACAAGATTGGGCCAGAGAGATAGCATGGAGGTAAGGCGTTTGCCTTTCATGCAGAAGGTCATCGGTTCGAATCCCGGCGTCCCATATGGTCCCCCGTGCCTGCCAGGAGCAATTTCTGAGCATGGAGCCAGGAGTAACCCCTGAGCACTGCCGGGTGTGACCCAAAAACCACAAAAAAAAAAAAAAAGAACAAGATTTACCTATCTATTTTGGTCGATTTCTCTGTTTGTGCGTGATTATTGAAATTGTTGTCTCCAATTATACTTATTTTTTTCTCTTCCTTTCTTTTCTTTCGTTATGTGCTATGCCATGTTTCTTATTTCAAGACCATGTCGTGTTTTTTGTTTGTTTGTTTGTTTTTTTGTTTGTTTTGTTTTTTGTTTGTTTTTTTGTGGTGCTTATCGATATAGCTGGAGTCCTCACTGGATATTTGACACTTCTTTTGGTACTGGTGGAGTGTTTCACCTTCTTTTTCTCCTTCATCTCCCAAATCGATGATGAGAGCCTCTAGAAGGATTCCGCCCATTTTCGGGGTATTAGACTCTTACCCCAGTTTATTTCTTTTCTCTTTTTCAGGCAAAACCACGCAACTTGAACTAGCTAGTCCTGTCTCCAGTTAGAGGGGGAAATAAGGGAGGCATCAAGACCAAACAGGTGCAAGACTACTAAGTAGTAGGTTAGATACAGAGGGGACCACATATTCTAGCCGCCCTGGGGGTGAGGGAAGAGGAAATGGGAGGTAGGACAAAAACGGAGGTGTAGGGAGGACAATTTGGTGATGGGAATCCCCCCTGATTTTATGTAAATACGTACCTAAAATATTATTGTCAACAATATGTAAGCCACTATGATCAAAATAAAAATTATATTAAAAAAAAGAACAAGATTTTATTGATGTGGTAGTATTTGGCCACACCCAACAATGCTCAGGCAATGCTCCTGGCAGGCTCAGGTGACCCTCTGGGATGCTGGGGATCAAACTCTCGTTGGCAGCATACAAGGAAAACGCCTTCTCTGTGTTATCACTCTGGTCCCTTAACTCACTTCTTGAGAGCCTACTGGATTTTGGGCCATACCTGGTGGCACTCAGGTGCTCTGCGCTCAGAAATCACTCATGGCAGGCTCAGGGGACCATATGAGATGCTAGAAATCAAACCCAGGTCCCTTCTGGGTCATTCACATACAAGGCAAATGCCCTACCGCTGTGTTATCTCTCTGGCCCCCAAGAGTTATTTTTGTTTGTTTTTGTTTTGTTTTTGGGTCACACCTGGCTCTATGCTCAGAAATTGCCCCTGGCAGGCACAGGGGACCATATGGGATGCTGGGATTCGAACCACCATTCTTCAGCATGAAAGGCAAACGCCTTACCTCCATGCTATCTCTCCGGCCCCCTGAGTTATTTATTCTTAAGCACAGAACCAGGAGTAACCCCTGAACATCAAGGGATGTGCCCCCCCAAAAAAGTTCAAAAGTCTTGGGGAGACTCTGATTGGTCTAGCCTGGGCATCTCTGCCCTATCACAGCTCTGAGGGTGGGGTAGAGGGCTCACACCAGATGGGCAGACACAGGGATAAGGGAAAAATGGAAGGGATAGGTTTGGGAAGTGATGGATTTGGTTTGGGGGCTTGGAGAAGAGTGGCTGCACCCTACACTTCTTTATTCTCTTCCTTCCTTCCTTCCTTCCTTCCTTCCTTCCTTCCTTCCTTCCTTCCTTCCTTCCTTCCTTCCTTCCTTCCTTTCTTCCTTCCTTCCTTCCTTCCTTCTTTCCTTCCTTCCTTCCTTCCTTCCTTCCTTCCTTCCTTCCTTCCTTCCTTCCTTCTTTCCTTCCCTTTTTATCTTCCTTCCTTCCCTTCCTTCCTACCTTCCTTCCTTCCTTCCCTTCCTTCCTACCTTCCTTCATTCCTTCCCTTCCTTCCTACCTTCCTTCATTCCTTCCCTCCCTCCCTCCCTCCCTCCCTCCCTCCCTTCCTTCCTTCCTTCCTTCCTTCCTTCCTTCCTTCCTTCCTTCCTTCCTTCCTTCCTCCCTCCCTCCCTCCCTCCCTTCCTTCCTTTCTTCCTTCCTTCCTTCCTTCCTTCTTTCCTTCCCTTTTTATCTTCCTTCCTTCCCTTCCTTCCTACCTTCCTTCCTTCCCTTCCTTCCTACCTTCCTTCATTCCTTCCCTTCCTTCCTACCTTCCTTCATTCCTTCCCTCCCTCCCTCCCTCCCTCCCTTCCTTCCTTCCTACCTTCCTTCATTCCTTCCCTCCCTCCCTCCCTCCCTCCCTTCCTTCCTTCCTTCCTTCCTTCCTTCCTTCCTTCCTTCCTTCCTTCCTTCCTTCCTTCCTTCCTTCCTTCCTCCCTCCCTCCCTCCCTCCCTTTCTTCCTTCCTTCCTTCCTTCCTTCCTTCCTTCCTTCCTTCCTTCCTTCCTTCCTTCCTTCCTTCCTTCCTTCCTTCCTTCCTTCCTTCCTTCCTTCCTTCTTTCCTTCCTTCTTTCCCACACCTGGCTATGCTTGGGGGACTACATGGGCTGCTAGGGATCAAACCTGGGTCGGCCTCATGCAAGGCAAGTGCCCTCCCTGCTGGACTATCGCTCTAGGCCTCTGGAAGCTACTTTTCTTTTTCTTTTTTTTTTTCCATATGGGATGCCGGATTTGAACCACCGTTCTTCTGCATGCAAAGCAAATGCTTTACCTCCATGCTATCTCTCCAGGCTCATGGAGGCTACTTTTTTTTTTTTTAAGTCAGTCAAATTGAGCAGTGGAGGAGTTATATACCAACTTTTGTGATACTAACATTAATAAGTTTTGATAAACCACTGCCATTGGACCAGCCGGAGGCTACTTTTCAAGAAGAGTAACCCTTGCCATGGGTCAGTTTTGAGTTTGGAGCCCACTGGGCGACAGGCATGCAGGATCCTCCCAACACACAGCAGGGATTCTGAAATCCATTGTCCCCCAGCATGGCTGGGTCCTGGGATCTACTGTTCCCCAGGGTGGGCTAGGGAGAATCTGACGGCAGATCATGCTGGTTCAGGACTTGGGGAATGCATTGTCCCAGGCAGGACTGTGTCCCAGCCTTTTCTGGTTCTTGTCTGGGAGCCTTTCTCAATGGATTTCCAGAGATCAGAGCCTAGAACCCCTGAGCTAAGCCCGCCAGGATGGGCCAATGTTCTGCGTCCCAGAGATCCTCTTGGGCTGCCCTTATGTCACGGGAGAAGACGGGTCAGCTCTTCCCATGCCTGCTCCCACTCGGAAATTGCAGGAAACCAAGGCACCCACAGACGGAGCCTGGGCCCATGGAAAGATGTACTTCTCAGGAACACCACACGGAGGCACCCGGCTTCTTTCTTCCAAGGAAAACCAGTTTGCAAAGCAAAGAGGACCCAGAGTCTCCTCTGTCTATTTACCTCCACCTACCTGTCTCATTCCTGCTTGAAAGGCAAGAGTAGAAAATGATGGGCCCAGAGAGATAGCACAGTGGCGTTTGCCTTGCAAGCACCCGATCCAGGACCAAAGGTAGTTGGTTCAAATCCCAGTATCCCATATGGTCCCCCGTGCCTGCCAGGAGCTATTTCTGAGCAGACAGCCAGGAGTAACCCCTGAGCACCACCGGGTATGGCCCAAAAACAAACAAACAAAAAAATGGTGGTCACAGTAGAAAGTAAAACCTACAGCAACATGCACACTGCTTTATTCTTTCCATTTCTCTGCTCCCTCCCCCTACACTTCTGTCTGCATCCCTCCCTTCCCCTCACAAGCCTGGGCATGCACTGGACATGTCGACAGCACATGCCTCTCTCCGTGTCTACTTATTCATCATGTGCACATGTAGCTGGTATGGTATGTGTGCTTGTACATGTTTGTGTATGTGCAATTTATAAGTGTGTGTGTGTACCTTCCCACTCTGGCCCCACAGAGAAGCACCTCTGTTGGTGATGTCTGGTGTCTGGTTGGTTCCTGACCTAATTTCTGGTGCCAGACCTGCCTCCCTCACTCCCAGCCTGGTTTAAGGGGCTTTGTGACTGGGCAAAACTCCAGTTCTTGGCAGAACTGTGCCAAGCCCCATGTTGGGCAGCAGGTGTGTCCTGCAGGGACCTGCCCTACAGCCTAGGCACCAGTACTTGCACTATTCACCTGGGGCAGCTGCTTTTAGGTGTCCAAGTTATAGGTTTGTCAATTTATAGGTGTTCAAGTTATAGTATCTTGGCATACCAGCCTCTCCTCCTGTGGCATCTTATCCTGCCCTGGGCATGCAGGGAAGTTGATCCCTGAGGTATGTGGAACCGGGAGAGGGAGAGAATAAATGGTGGCATGGTGACAGCTGGGACAGCCTGAGGTGGGGTCTTCCCATGCGCCTGTGATCACTGAGAGGTGAGGAGTCGGAGAGGATTCCCGATGAATTCTCCCCAACACCACCCATACTCAACCACTTCATGTTACTCCTGTGCATGGCCAAGTTCTGAGTTCTGGGGTCATGTCTGCCGAACATATAGCAGTCATTGGCTCAGGACAGAAATACAGAGCTCAGAGGATTCACATCAGACTATTGTTCCCACTGAAAAGGAAATTCTGACAACTGGAAAAGCAGGGCCAGGGGAAAAGCACTTGTCTGGCATGCACCCGTATTTGGGTTCTATCTCCATCACCACATGAGTCCACCAGGAAAAAAAAAAAAAAAAGAGTCCGCCAGGAGTGATCCCTTAACACAGAATCAGACATCAGTTCTGAGCACCACCAGGAGAGATCCCTGAGCTCAAGATCAGGAGTCAGTTCAGAACCTCCGAGAAGCGATCCTTGATCATAGGATCAGGAGTCAAACCTGATACCCATCAGGATGATCCCCGAGCACAAAGTCAGGAGTCAGCCCTAAGCCCTTCCAGGAGTGATTCCTGAATGCAGAGCCAGGAGTCAGTCCTGAGTGCCACTGGGTGTGGCCCATAAGCCAAACAAAAATCAGAAAGAGGAGCCAGAGAGATAGCACAGCGGTAGGGAATTTCCCTTGCATGCAGCTGATCTAGAATGGATGGTGGTTCAAATCCAGGCATCCCATATAATTCCCTGAGCCTACCAGGAGAGATTTCTGAGTACAGAGCCAGGAGTAATCCCTGAGCACTGCTGGATGTGCCCCCCCCCCAAAAAAAAACCCCAGAAAGATTCTGACACAGGCCACATATGGGTGATCCTCAGGGAACTGTTCACTGTGCAAACCCCAGATCCCCTCACCAGAAGTGCCTTGCTGAATCAGATCCACAGAGACAGAAAGGAGGGTGGTGGGATACAGGGCACTGACACCAATTGTGAGTGTTTCTATTTTTGGATGGTCCTCAGGGCTCACTCCCTACTCTGCACTTAGGAATCACTCCTGGTGGAGCTTGGCGGGGGGTTCTATATGAGATGCTGGGTATCAAAGCTGGGATTACATGCAAGAAAAGTGTCCTACCAGTTTATTGTTCCATCCTTGAAAATAAGGTTATTTCTTCCTACAGGGTCATATCACACCTAAGAAAAGGGACAGGAGCAGGCCAGAGAGTACAGGGCTAAGGTACTTGTGCCTTGCCTGTGGCTGACCCTGGTTTGATGCTGGCATTGTATACAGTTCTAGAAGTGATCCCTTGAAATCTGCTGGGCGTAGAAGAGGAAAGAAAGAGAGGGAGAAGGGAGAGGTGGAAGGGAGAAGGGAAAGAAGGAGGGAAGGATCGAAGAAAGGAGGAAAGCAGGGAGGGAAGAAAGGAAGGAATGAAGGAAGGAAAAGAAAGTAAAGAAAAAAAGAAAGAAAGGAAGGAAGGAAGGAAAGAAGAGAAAACACACATTCACACATTGCTAGAATCTAGTCCATCATTATACTCCCTCACTCCCTTCTATTGTGGCTCTTTGTTCTGGTTTTTGACCACACCCAGCAATGCTCTGGGGTCCCATTAGGAGGCTCAGGGGACCATCTAGGGTTCCAGGACCTAACCTTGACTGGCCTTGTGCGATCCAAGTGCCTTAACCCTTGAACTCTCGCGTCCTTAAAATCAGGGTCCTGTCAAACTTCCTCTTCCCTTCATCTCCTGTGGGGGTCCAACAGCGCCCCCTACCGCTCCCTTTTGGCACATCAGAATTTCCTCTCAGGCCCCAGAGACTTGAGAGCGGCTCAGGTCCTGCAGATCCGATGCCAGGGCCCTTCAATCAGGCCATCTGGGCAGTGCACACCAGGAGTGAGTGCCCAGTTGGCTTAGATGGAGGGGGAATGTTTAAGAAGCTTTAGGGTTGGGGCCGCAGAGATAGCACAGCGGTCGGGCGTTTGCCTTGCAATGCAGCCGACCTGGGAGGGACCCGGTTCGATTCCTGGCATCCCATATGGTCCCCCAGCTTGCCGTGAGAGATTTCTGAGTGCAGAGCCAGGAGTGACCCCTGAGCAATGCTGGGTGTGTCCCCAAAAACAATAAATCAATCAATAAAGTTAAAAATAAAAAAAAGAAGAAGCTTAGGGTTGTTCAGCGTGGTCCCTCTGACTGGCAGTGGCCTGGCCTCCAGCCTAGGGCGACCTAAGAAGTTATTCAGCGCATGGGTCACCTCTTCAGCCCGCTGCTCAAACTGAGGTCTTTTCCGTAGCTGCAGCAAAATGGTGGTGCCTCATGCAATTCTATCATTCCATCTGCATCTGGTATCATTTTGGGTTTGTTTAGGGGTGACACCTGGGTCTGTGCTCAGGGGTCCCTCCTGGCAGGCTCAAGGGACCTTATGGAGTGCTAGAATCAAATCCAGGTTGGCCACATGCAAGGCAAGCACTCTAGCCACTGTACTATTTCATCTGGCACTCTTTTCTTGGGGGGGGGGAGGGAATACTCACAGGGCTTACTCCTGGCTCTGCACTCAGGAGTCACTCCTGGTGGGCTCAGGGAACCACATGGGATGCCTAGATCAATCCGAGGTCAGACATGTGCAAGACAAATACCCTACCTACCCTCTGTGTTATCTCTCTGGCCTCTCATCTGGCACTCTTTTTTTGTTTGTTTGTTTTGGGACCACACCTGGTAGCGCTCAGGTGTTACTCCTACACACAGAAATTACTCCTGTTAGTCTTGGAGAAACATATGGGGATTGAACTCAAGTTGGCCGCATGGCTCTTTTTAGGTAAGGGTACACCTTAGGGCTCAGGGCCTAATCCTGACTCTGAGTTTAGGCATCATTCCTGGTGGGCTTGGTGGATCATACAGGATGCCCGGGATCAAATCCAGGTCGTGTGTGTGCAAGGCAAGTGCCCTCTGTGCTGTGCTATCACTCTTTTTTTTTTTTTTTTTGGCAAATTCTTTTATTTATTTTTTTAATTATCTTTATTTAAACACAGTGATTACAAATATAATTGTAGTTGTATGATTACAGTCATGTAAAGAACACCCCCCCTTCACCAGCGCAGGATTCCCACCACCAATTTCCCAGATCTACCTACTCCCCACCCCACCCACACCTGTACTCGAGACAGGCTTTCTTTTTGAATGAATGAGGGAAAAAGAAAGCCTGTGCTATCACTCTGACCCTTTACATACAACATCTTTTCCTCAATCATAGATGGCCATCAGATAGTCACTATCTGTTCCCAGG
Organism: Suncus etruscus; assembly: GCF_024139225.1. Lineage (NCBI taxonomy): Eukaryota > Metazoa > Chordata > Mammalia > Eulipotyphla > Soricidae > Suncus > Suncus etruscus. The sequence goes on along the minus strand of NC_064852.1, from coordinate 19,758,274 downwards.
GACAGCAGGGATCTGCCGGGGGTGGCTGGACTAGACCGTGTCCTATGCTGCCAAAGTACCAGCAAAGTTGGCAGGGAGGCAACAGAGTTACCCAGGACTCTGTGATCTTAGCCACCCACCAGCATCTCACCAGCAAGGTCCCTCTGCTGGCACAGGACACAGTGGCTGGATTTGGCACACGCAATTAATTCCTAATCATCTCTCGGGGTTCCCAGAGGAATGACATCAGCAAAGATGCCTTTGTTTTTATGTTTTATTTTGGGGCCAAGTCCAGTGCCAGTCTGTGCCCAGGAATCACTTCTGGCACGCTCAGGGGACCATATGGGATTCTGGGAATCAAACCCTCATCACCTGCATGCAAGGCAAACACCTTCCCTGCTGTGCTATCACTCTGGCCTCCGGCAAAAATGTCATTTTATTCATACACCAGTGCCCTGCACATCAGCCCCGGGTTCTCCGTCTGCCTTCTCTCGCAGACACTGGATAGACCATCACTATGGCAGAGAAAAGGCCCCTAGCAGAGCAAGGAAAGTGGGAGATGGAGAAAAGGGGGTATCTAGATAAGAGCTCTGCAGTAGAGTCTGACACCCCCACTTCACCTGCCCTGTGGTCCTTGGTGGTCCCTGAAATCTGTGCCTGCTGTGCACCTGAGTTCCTGGTGTGAGTTCAGCCCTGAGCTCTTTTTTTTTTTTTTTTTTTTTTTGGTTTTTGGGCCACACCCAGCGGTGCTCAGGGGTTACTCCTGGCTGTCTGCTCAGAAATAGCTCCTGGCAGGCACGGGGGACCATATGGGACACCGGGATTCGAACCAACCACCTTTGGTCCTGGATCGGCTGCTTGCAAGGCAAACGCCGCTGTGCTATCTCTCCGGGCCCAGCCCTGAGCTCTTTTAGTGAAACAGTTTATGATCTGGAAGAAGCCAAACCCTTCCCCCGGCCCAGTCTTTCCATCTTAGCACTCCCAAGTAGCAGGTAAGTTTGGGTAGCAACAAAGAAGAATGTAGTGTTTGGTGTGTCTGGGAGAAATGCAGTTAACACAGCCAACAAATAGCATTTAATGATCTCGGTCTACATTTATGTTTTTAATTATTTATTTTTGTTTTGGTTTGGGGCCATACCGAACAGTGCTCAGGGGTTACTCCTGGCTCTATGTGCAGAAATTACTTCCTGCAGGTTTGAGGGAACTATATAGAACGTTGGGGATTGAACCAAGTAGGCCACATACAAGGCAAACACCCTTTATGCTATACAGTCCCTCTGCCCCCTAAAACTATATTTAAAAAAATTATTATGGGGGCTCAGAGATCATATGGAATGTTGGGATCAAATCTGGTCTGGCTGCATACAAGGCAAGCACCCTACTATCTCTTCTGCTCCATGTTATTACTTTTTTGTTGTTGTTGTTTTGAAGCCATACACGGCAATGTTCAGAGCTTATTTACTCCTGGCTTTGTGCTCAGGGATATACCTAAGCTTGGCTTTGGGCTTAGGAGACCCTATGTGGTGCCAGGATAGATCAAGGGTAGGCATTAAGTAAGCTAAGTGCATTACCTTTTGTACAATCTTTCTGGCCCTGTGTATATATATTGGCCACATCTGGCGATGCTCAGAGTTACTTCTTGGCTCTGTGTTCAGAAATCGTTCCTGGTGGGCTTAAGGGGACTATATAGGATGCTGGGGATTGAACCCAGCTCGGTTGCATGTAAAGTAAAAGTACTCCCTGCCCATCATCTGGGTGGCTCCACTAATTATAGTAAAGCCTCTCTGAGTACACCCTTAGTCCCCATTAGAGAAACATTATTATTTTCCTTATGTTGGCCCAATGAAATAAGGAATCCAATTACTAATGATGGATCAGTAACTCGATTGCTATGATGGTAGAAACTTGTTTTCTTTTTTTTTTTGTTTGTTTGTTTTTTTTTGTTTTTTTTTGGGGGGCCACACCCGGCGTGCTTAGAGGTTACTCCTGGCTGTCTGCTCAGAAATAGCTCCTGGCAGGCACGGGGGACCATATGGAACACCGGGATTCGAACCAACCACCTTTGGTCCTGGATCGGCTGCTTGCAAGGCAAACGCCGCTGTGCTATCTCTCCGGGCCCAGTAACTTGTTTTCTGATGGTTTCACTTAGGAACTCTGGGGACCAGAGCGAGAGGACAGTGGGTAGCCGCTTGCTTTTCATACAGTAGACCCAGGTTCGATCCCAGGGAACTCTCATATAGTCACTATTAGGAGAAAGCCCTGAGCACTATTGGGTGTGGCCCCATAAATAAAAAAATATCTGTGGGTTCCATGGAGTTAGACTCATGAGCTGGGCTGATCATAAAGATCTAGCACTGGCTTAAAGTTCGCCAGAAGGGCTTTGGAGTAGGAGTAGGGGGTGATGAGGGGCTCAGCTCCAGTCTGGGCTCTCTGCCCATGGCAGGGCAGGGTTGTCACTCTCTCTTTGTGCACCTCTCACTCATACATACAGGCAGGACCCTAGCTCTAGCTGTCTGGCATGGGGAACCAGCCTTTATTTCATGGCCCTACCCCAGACAGTGGGAAATGTCTCCTTCCCCAATCTTAGTCCTATTTCTAGTTTCCCTGTGACACCTTGGGGCACGTTCTAGTACTCATCTCCCACAATGTTCAGGAGGCCATTGCCCATTTCATGGAGGGAGAAACTGAGGACCCCAAGACCTCCACACTGGTACAGCCTGAATTAGAGGGATTCTGAATGGAAAGCTGTTTCTTTGGATGAGAGTAGGGTCCCAGAGGTGTCTGAACTGGCCCATTATTTATCATTGACCCTTGGGGACAGCAGGCCCAAGGGCAGCTTCTGCAAAAAAAAAAAGCAACACTGCCTCCAGGGAGCCAGCCAGGCAAGGCCTGGTCACTTTGCCCTCTTCCCTCAAGGCGCCAAAAAGCCGACCTTAGACCCACTCATGATTCAGGAGGCTTTTGGGGAAGAAGGCTGAACATGTGCCCGAGTTGGGCACAGAGAAAAAGCCTGGCCTTACAAACAAACAAACAAACAAACAGCAGCAGAGAACCAGGAGCTAAAAGAAGCAGCAACAGCTCTATCCACCAACCACACCCAGCCTAGAGCCTTGTTTACGCCTCTGGCCAGGCCACGCCCCTCGCGTGATCACGTGTCAGACCCCGCCCCTCGCACCGCCGCGTGACCACGCCCACTACGCCGGCTCTTCTTTTTTCCTCCTCCTTCAGAGTCACAAGATCTCCAGATAAAATATCCTTCCGCTATCCCCGCCCCCTTTTCCTGACCCACGCGCTTAAGTCCCTTCTCCCCTTGCGACTCACCCTCCATCATGGCACTGGAGAGGCCCTTTTCCCTTCCAGCCGGGACTATCTGGGCTCTCGGTCACCGATCCCGGCGTTGTGGGGGGGACAGGGAGAACTATTTTTCGTGGCGGAAGCGGCGCGTACAGAAGGACTCATCACGCCGAAGGGGCGGGACCTCCGGTCCAAGATGGCGGCGCCCAGTAGGCTGGAGCGACTGTGAAGTAAACAGCTCAGGGGGAGGAGACGGTGCGTGAATATGGGGGTGTCGCCCCCTCTTTATTTTTTAATGGGGGGCATCTCCGGAGCGAGCCCCGGGCATGCTGGCCTTAGCTTGGGGTGTAGGGGGGAAACTCGGGGCGGCCTGGGGCCAGGGGGGTTGCTTACTGACTGGGGAGGGGCTTGGGGAAGGGGCGTTGGGAGAACGTGTCCCCCCTCCCTGGCCTTTGGCTGCCAAGCCGGCGGCTTCGAGGGGCTCCGGGAGGACCCCTCGGGCCTCATCGTGGTATTGGGGCTGCAGCTAGTCTGGGGCCGGTTGTGGTGAGAGCGGATCGGGGGCCCCTGGTGGCCTCTTGCGAGGCGGGGTGGGGTGACAGGTCCCCTTGGGGTGCCGTGGGGGTGGGGTAGGGTGGGGAGAATGAATGAACCTCCTTGAGGGGTGTAGGCAGTACTTGGGGCTGCATGCAGGACCTACGACGGGCTCCCGGCCTTCCATTCATTCATCGAAGGCCCGGGGGGTGCTCGGAGCATTCTTTTGTGTATCTGGGGCTCCAAGCGGGGCCACCCCACTTCCCCCACCAGCTTAGCTCCGCGTGCTCCAGGACAAAAGAAAAGCAGCGGCTCCTCTTCAGAGGCCTCCATTGCTCCGATCTGGCACACTGAGGCCCCTCCAACACCCCACCCCCTGATCCCCTGGGGGGTGGGTGCCAGGCACGCGGAGAGCGGGCCCCGGGCCTCGAGCTGGGCCCGCTGTCACTCTTGACAACTTGCCCGACTCCGGCCTCAATCATCCGACCTTGGCTCCCTGCACCGGCTTGGCCTGCTGATATGAAATGCTCAGCGAGAATTCGCCCACCCCCTAACCCCCGGGATTCTGGGGAGGGGGGAACGCGGTGCCTGCCAAGGGATTCCCGGCTTGCAAGCTGCCCCGCGGGTCTCCAGGCACTCGAGCCGGTCGAGTTGACTGCATGCAGAAAGACTAAATGGGGCCCCCTCTCTCGCTCGAGGGAGGCTGCGCTGGGCCCCGTGAAGAGCGAGGGAGCAAAGAGAGAGTGTTTCGCTTTCTGCAGAGTGAGTCGTAAAAAAGCCCCTAAAATAGAATCACGGTCTTCGGAGATCCGTGGATTTTTATCATTGCTGGAGCCGCCCGGCCTCCTCCGAATAGTCCCAACACGTTGGCCGCGCAAGGGTCGTAAATGTGCAAGGGGGCCACCGCGAAATCTGAGCAGCAGCTGGGGCGCCCCTCATTTCCCCGCCGGGTTGAAGCGAGCATTGGCGATCGAATCTGGGGCCCGATGCAGATGTTGGGGAAGTGATTTAAGGGCCTGGGAGGGGCAGGCAAATGAGGGAGGCCGCCTCAGCTGCTCTGGCTAGGCGAGCCTCTCTTAACCAACCGGGTCATCTTCGGGGTATTTATAGAAGATGGAAATAGGAAATATCCTCTTCGCCAAGTTAATATCTTATCTGAAACGCTCCCGCGGCCCGTGCCCGGGAGGGAATGTGATGTAAACTTTTCTCTCCTGGTGCGTTTCCTGGTGGCCAAGGGGGCCAGGAATGCTCTGAAATTCCTCGGGAGGACATGGAGGCGATTGCCAGCCTCTCTATCTCTTGTAGTTTTTACGTATGTGTGAGAACGGAATGAGACCCATCTGTGACTCAATTGTACTTTTCCTGCTTGGCTTGGACATCAAGAGGCCAGGCTGTGGGCCCAGCTCCCAGCACGCCTGGTTTCGCTGGTGCAAAGATCAGATAAGTACCTGTCTGGGCCATGTTTGCAGATAATGACATTGTTGGAAACTAGAGAGCTGTCCGCAGAGGTGCTGAGCCGGGCTATGGGCAGGTAAAGGTCTGGCTCCATGGCCTCCCTGGACACCATGACCCAGAGCCCTCCTTCCCCACCAGGTCTGTGCTCTTGGAGAAGTCACAGGTGATTCTGGCCTGTGCCAGAGGTTGAGGCCAGTGGCTTAAAGTTTCAGTTTGGCTGTTTCTCTTTTAATGTATAATTCATTGCAGAAGTGTGTCTGAAAATAGCTCTAAGCCTTGGTGTGTTGATGGTGTGTGGGTAGGTGGGTGTGTGGGTTGGTGAGTGAGTTGGGGACACTTTGCGTGGCCTTGATTTTCCAGATCTGTCAACTTGCAAACCTCATTATGGTAGAGTTGTTTTTTTTGTGGGGTAGGAGAGTTCCTAGGCCTGAGTGACTAAAAGGAGGTTTCCCTGGAATTGATTGGATGTTTTTGGATGCAGAGAAACAAGCTATGCTCGTTCCAGCATCCCTTTGGAGCTGTTGGAAAATGTGAGTGGGTTCCTGTTTTTCATAAGTCACTTAGAGTCTTTGCAACTCAGCCGATTCACCAAAAGAGTAATGTAGGTCCGAGTTTCTGTGAGTTCAAGACCTTCCAGGGCTTCAGTTAATCCCTTCTGACCAAACAGTCAAATGCTCATGGCTTTATAAAACTAAACAAATGGCCAACCTTTAGCCTAGCCAGTTTATCCTTGCCTGTAAATCACATTATATTTTAAAAGGTAACCCTTTGTAAACTCCTTATATAGCTTTCTGGGAGACTTTTATTTGTAATCTTTTTGTCATTTAGGAACAAACATTAAAAAATAGTATCTTTTAAATCTGAAGCTATGTTTATTTAGAATATAATATATTATATATATATATGTATATATACCAGGCATGGCTTCTCTCGGATCAGCTGGGAATAATTTGATATATTTTAGTTGGCATGACTAACGTTTTTCCCATTTAAATTGATCTGAAAGAGGTCTACTTTCACCCTTTGAAATGATTCTTTTCCTGATTTACTTTTGAAACACATGATGGCTAGAAAAAGTAGACTTTACATCTATTTACATCTATTTGTTATGGGGTAGATTGTTTAAAAAACATAGATGTACACATGTATTTTTTTTTTTTTTTTTACCTATCTCAGGACTTTGGGTTTTTTTTTTTTTTTTTTTGGTCCTTTGTTTTGGGCCATCTGGTAGTGCTTTGGGCTTCCTCCCGGCTCTGCACTCAGGGCTCACTTGGACCATATGGGGTCCTGGGAATTGAACCTGGGTCCAGCCTGACCTTTGGAACTAGCTCTTCAGCACTGAACTTTCTTCTTGTCCCTTTTCAAGCTCTCGATCTAGACTGGGAAGCAGGACAACATAAAAGGTGACTTGGTAAGGTTGTCAGAATTCTAGTTGTCCCCTCCCGAGCAAAATGCCTAAGGATGGAGCTGTGGTACAGATTGGGCGGGAGGACCCTGAGCTCTGAAGTATAGTTACTAGATTGGGGTGTGTGTGTGGCATTTGGGCTAAACCTGGCAGTGCTCCGGAGTTACTCCTGACAGGCTCCGGAGACCATATGGGGATGGAACCAGGATTAGCTGCATGCAATGCCTACCACCCACCCCCCACTGTGCTGTCTTTCCAGCCCCAGCCACTGGATTCTTTTAGGGGGAGTGCATACCCGGTGACATTCAGGGGTTACTCCTGACTATGTGCTCAGAAATTGCTCCTGGCTCGGGGGATCATATGGGACACCGAGGTTTCGAGCCCAGGTCTGTCCTGGGCAGGTGCGTGCGAGGCAAACACCCTACTGCTGTGCTGTTGCTCTGGCCCAGCTACTGGATTCTTGAGGCACCTGAGTAAAGGGGACTGAAGTGGGTGGTGATCAGGATGTGGCATGTGATCCAGCAGGGAGATTGGGAAGGCTTCCAAGTGCCTAAAGCATCAGAAGTGCTGGGCCTCTATCCTTTTACCTCTTGCTCAGAGCTGAAAAGAATCACCCAGTGCCCCCCAGGGGATCCACCTTCTTTTTTTTTTTTTTTTTTTTTTGGGCCACACCCTGTGACGCTCAGGGGTTACTCCTGGCTATGCGCTCAGAAGTTGCTCCTGGCTTCTTGGGGGACCATATGGGACGCCGGGGGATCGAACCGCGGTCCGTCCTAGGCTAGCGCAGGCAAGGCAGGCACCTTACCTCCAGCGCCACCGCCCGGCCCGGGATCCACCTTCTTGAAGTGAGCCTATAGCCTAATTTATTTAGCCCAGTGATACCCATTGTTCCAGCATTCTCTGGGGTGGGTCAGGCCCAGATGGGGGATACTGTAGATGTTTTCAAATCTAGGTGGTTGACTGCACTAGGCTGTTACCAGGCCTGGAGGCCTCTGCAGGGTACATTTGCTGAGGAGTTACTTTGTTACCCGAAAGGTCTCTAGCCTAGCTAAGGAACTATACTCTTCCTGAGCATACTGGATTTGGCATCCCTGACATCTCAGAAAGTAGCCCCTGAGTATGGCCTGGAGTGGCTTCCAAACTTATTTTAAAAAGAGAAGACTCTTAAAGATCTGTGTGGAGGGTGGAAGGACTGGATTACAGGCTTTTCATGGGGGCCCCAGGAGTCCTCCAGAACTTTGTGGTTTCTCAGTCCCACACCCCCTAGCACTGTGCCAGATATGGCCCCAAAACCAAAAAATGGGCCCCCCTAGTCTGTGCAGAGAGGTGAAGAGGCTTCAGGAGCCAGGTGTGAGCCCAAAGTCCAGAGATTGGAGTTTTGAGCCAGGACCCTGGCATTGAATCTTCTTCCACTGAGAAACAGATCAAACTGCTCATTTTATTTTATTTTATTTTATTTTGGTTTTTGGGTCACACTTGGCGGCACTCGGATTACTCTGCTCTGCGCTCAGAATTTGGGTTGGGGCACCATATGGGATGCTGGGAATTGAACACCCATCCCTGCACCAGTATGCCTTTCCCAACACCAGTGGCCCCAATTTCCCTCCTGTTCCCTTTCCGTCCCTGCTTGCTTCTAGGGAAGACTCTTCTCTCTCCCTCTCTCTCCCTCCCTCTCCCTCCCTCTCTCTCCCTCTCTCTCCCTCTCCCTCTCCCTCTCCCTCTCTCTCTCCCTCTCTCTCCCTTTCTCTCTTCCTTTCTCTCTCCCTCGCTCTCCCTCTCTCTCTCCCTCTCTCTCCCTCCCTTTCTCTTTCTCCCTCTCCCCCCCCCCCCCCTCTCTCTCTCTCTCTCTCTCTTACTCATTCTCCCCCTTTTTCCTTTCAGACCATGGCTTGCAAGACTTACTGAAAGTGTATCATGCATATCACTTTCCCTCCTTTCAGCACCTAGTTCTTGTCCAGAGTGATCATTTCCAACTCTCATTGTCATATGGTCCCTTCTTTGCCCTCATTCCACTCCCTTCTCCCATTTCAGTTGTCTTTGGGTATTATTCTTACGCTACATTTTTTTTAAATATCACACAAATGAGTTCCACTTCCCCTTCCCTCTATCTCATTTTACTCAGCATGATACTCTCTATGTCTGTCCACGTTTAAGCAAATTTCATAACTTTATTTCTCCTAACAGCTATATAGTGTTCCATTGTATAGATGTACCATAGTTCCTTTATCTACTCATCTGTTGTCAGGTACTTGGGTTGTTTCAGAATCCAGCTATAGTGAATAGTGCTGTGATGAACATAGGAGTTCAGAGTGCTTTTTTGCATTGTGTTTCTAGTTCATAGGAGTATATTCCTAGGAGTGGTATTGTATTGCCGGATCATATGGAAGCTTAATTTCTAGTTTCTGGAGAATATCCATATTTTTTTCCTAAAAGGCTAGACCAGTCAATATTCTCACAGCACTGAATGAGAATCCCTTTCTTCCTGCATCTGCACCAGCACTGATTGTTCTTATTCTTTTTGATGTATGCCAGTCTCTGTGGTGTCAGGTGATACCTCATTGTTTGGATTTGCATTTCCCTGATGATTAATAATATGGAGCATTTTTTTCACATGCCTTTTGGCCCATCTGTATTTCTTCTGAGGAAGTTTCTGTTCATCTCTTCCTTCAGTCTTTTGATGGAGTTGAAATTTTTTTCTTGTTGAGCTATACCTGTGTCTCATATATATATATATATATATATATATATATAAGATATTAACCCCTTATCAGATGGGTATTGGATGACTAATTTCTCCCATTCTGTGGTCAGTCTTTGTATCCTGATCCTCATATTCTTTGAGGTACAGAAGCTTCTTATTTTAATTTAGACCCAGTTGCTGATCTTTGCTTGTACTTGCTTGGACAGTGGTGTTTCCTCCTTGAAAATGCCTTTAGTCAACGTTTTAAAAATTGGACAACATGGGACCGGAGCAATAGCACAGCGGTAGGGCATTTGTCTTGCACATGGCTGATACGGATTGGACCTGGTTCGATCCCCAGCATCCCATATGGCCCCCGTAGCCAGGAGCAATTTCTGTGCACATAGCCAGGAGTAAGCCCTGAGCATCTCTGGGTGTGGCAAAAAATTTGGACAACATATCTCTACAGTATAGGAAATTACCTCCTTAAGTAGCCAGTAGGATGAATAAGTCAGCTGGTTATAGCATTGCAGTTTTATATTAATAATTTGCCAACTTTTATCTAACCTGCACTCATGTACAGATTATGTTTTGAAGTGTATTTGATCTATCATTGTCTTGATCTTTTAATCAAAATGTATATTTCTAATCATTTTATAAAGGTGAGAGAAATGGCAGAATGAATGTTTATTTTCTTGAAGAAGGTATTTTTTTTTTTTTTTGGTTTTTGGGCCACACCCGGTGACGCTCAGGGGTTACTCCTGGCTATGCGCTCAGAAGTCACTCCTGGCTTGGGGGACCATATGGGACGCCGGGGGATCGAACCGTGGTCCGTCCTAGGCTAGCGCAGGCAAGGCAGGCACCTTACCTCTAGCGCCACCGCCCGGCCCCCTGAAGAAGGTATTTTTAAGATTAAGCTTCAATATGGCCTGGAAACTTTGCTATCAATGTAGTTTGATATGTATTGCATTTGAAAATCTTGTGTATTGTAACTGGTTTTATACAAATATTGACTAGTTTAAATTGTATAATTATAATTATGCAATTAAAATGATTAACAGCCAAAAAAAAAAAAAAAAGAAAATACCTTTAGTCTCCATGTCATGGAGAGTGTTGCCTACATTTTCCTCTATGTACCCTATGCTTTCTGTTCTAATATAATGGTCTTTAATCTTTGTTGTTGTTGTTTGTTTTGTTTTTGGGGCCACATCTGGCAGTGCTCAGGGGTTATTTCTGGCTCTGAGCTCAGGAATCATTCCTGACAGACTTAGGGGACCATGTAGGATGCCCAGGGCCTGCTGCATGCAAGGCAAACACCCTGCTGTGCTATCACTCTGGCCTTCGCGCCTTTAATTCATTTTGATATTTTGATTCATTTTGTGCAAGGTGATGGAAAGAGGACTGAGCTTCCTTCCTTCCTTCCTTCCTTCCTTCCTTCCTTCCTTCCTTCCTTCCTTCCTTCCTTCCTTCCTTCCTTCCTTCCTTCCTTCCTTCCTTCCTTCCCTCCTTTCCTCCTTCCCTCCTTCCTTCCTTCCTTCCTTCCCTCCTTCCTCCTTCCTTCCTTCCTTCCTTCCTTCCTTCCTTCCTTCCTTCCTTCCTTCCTTCCTTCCTTCCTTCCTTCCTTCCTTCCTTCCTTCCTTCCTTCCTCCCTCCCTCCCTCCCTCCCTCCCTCCCTCCCTCCCTCCCTCCCTCCCTGTAGCTGCATGGGTAACTTTCTTTTGTTTGTTTTTTGGTTTTTGGGCCACACCCGGTGGTGCTCAGGGGTTACTCCTGGCTATCTGCTCAGAAATAGCTCCTGGCAGGCACGGGGGACCAATGGGACGCTGGGATTTGAACCAACCATCTTAGGTCCTGGATCGGTTGCTTGCAAGGCAGACACCGCTGTGCTATCTTTCCGGCCCCTGTGTCAGTAACTCTTAACTCTGGGATGTCTCAGTCTCCCCTAAATATCTGAAAATTGCATACTAATCTTCTTTTTTTTTTTTTTTTTTTTGGTTTTTGGGCCACACCCGTTTGACGCTCAGGGGTTACTCCTGGCTATGTGCTCAGAAATCGCCCCTGGCTTGGGGGGACCATATGGGACGCCGGGGGATCGAACCGCGGTCCGTTCCTTGGCTAGCGCTTGTAAGGCAGACACCTTACCTCTAGCGCCACCTTCCCGGCCCCATACTAATCTTCTTAATGTCCCTCATCACCAGAAAATCCATGTAGCTGGGACAATTTGGCTCAAGAACTTCATGAGCTTAGACCAGGGGTCTTCAAACTACGGCCCACAGGCCACACATTGTATTTATTTGTTTCTTCACTAAATAAGATATATGCAGTGTGCATAGAAATTTGTTCATAATTTTTGTTTTTACTATAATCTGGCCCTCCAACAGTCTGAAGGACAATGAACTGGCCCCCTGTTTAAAAAGTTTGAAGACCCCTGGCTTAGACAAACTATTTAACTCCCGTTTAACTCCTTTAGCCAATAGATCAGAAAGGCCCAGGTCTTTTAAGTGGGCATGTGTTGTGTTTGGATCTGGTTTTGTTAAGCTTTTTATATTGGAAGATCCTTGCCCTTCCTGGGCATTCAACAGTTAGGTACTACACTGGGAACACAAAAACCAGAAGCACCGAAAAATGACTCTGGAACTGAGGTGTATAACTTGCTAAATGCACTCCCCTTGGCATCTGTCAGCTTTGGCATCTGCTCCAGAGCTGGGACCTTTGGCCTTTGGCAAAATTCCATGGGGCCTTTCTCCAAGGTGCACGCTTTGTGCATTTTATCTGTTTCATCCCACTGATCATATATATCCCCAGGTATATATTTAGGTGTTTTGTTTTGGTGTTTCTTTATTGTTATTTTTTTTCAGGGGGTCACAACCAGCAGCACTCAGGGCTGATTCTTGGCTCTACACTCCAGGGTAGAGCTGGAGTTAAGATTGTTTCCTTCACCCGATTTCTTCTTCCTCTGCCTGGACTTCTCACACTTTGTGGGTGCCAGAAACACCCTAAAGACCCTATCCTGTGGTTTCAGATTGCCTTCATGGAGAATCCAGATCTTTCTTAGCTCCTGAATGGTGCTGCTGTTGCGGAGGAAAGGGGGCTGGATTTGGGATTTACTGTTACTTCTGATTAAACTCTGGCCCTTGGTTGCCACAGACATGTTTGTAATTTCACTTCAGTGAGTTGGAAACCCAAAGAGTCCTTACAGGCTGCTGGGTTAATTCTTAAGGGCCATACCTGTAGTACTTCGAGGTTAATGCCTGATCTATTTTGGGGGGCTCTGCCCAGGGATGCTGGAAGGGTGGGTGGATATGCCATGGATGTAGCTTTCACAGTCAGCCACAGGCACCAGTGTTTATACCCTGAGCCCTGACTGTTGGAACTATTTGAGACACTTAGGTCGTATCTCTTGATGCTTGATGTTCTCTCGAGATTCTTTAGCCCCCTATTTCTTTTTTTTGGGGGGCCGATTCAGGGGCTTCCACATGCAAAGCTTCACCTCTGAGCTACAACCCAGCTTCGGCCTGTTTTCCTCTTGGTAAATAAGTTTGTTGATGCTAAGACAGCACTAGAAACAGAGACACTTTATTTGGGGGAATACTCTACCTTCCCCAAGCCCAGCCCTGCTATTCCAGACAGGGTTGTCAACTTCACCCAACTGTGTGTTTGGGCCCTGGGGCAGAACTCGGGATGGCAGTTGGAGTGTGGTCTGACCTTGGGAGGGCCCTGCCACTGTGACCACTGACACCATGCCTGACCCACTGTCTGGCAACTGTTGCCATCAGCTGTTGGCCGCACAGTCCCTAGGGCCATTCCAACCTCTTCCTCCCGCCTCCATTGCATCTGGCCAAGGAGAACTGGACCTAGGAGCAGAATTTCCCTCTTTGCATGTGGCTTCTGACCAAAGGCCAACATAGGGTGCTTGCTAGAATCTTCCCTGCCCGCGGTCACTTGAGAGTGAGCCAGCATGCCAGGGGGTTGCTGACACAGGCGTGCCGTCAGGTGATAAGCTGGGAAGTGCTGGCTTTTGGCGCTTTATGTCTTGGGCTCTATAAAGAAATAGCCCGCCTATCCCGGAACTGTCCTAGTCTTGGCTTTGGGTTTTATGGATCGAGCCACAAGTAAAGGGGACAGGATCCTATGCAGAGCCTGGATTAAAGACTAGGAAGAATTAGAATTGCCTTCTTTCACTAGGTGGTGGGGCCAGAGAGATAGCATAGCAGTAGGGCGTTTGCCTTGCAGGCGCTGACCCAGGACCAATGGTGGTTCGAATCCCAGCATCTCCTATGGTCCGCAGTGCCTGCCAGGAGCAATTTCTGAGCTAGGAGTAACACCTGAGCGCTGTCGGTTGTGGCCCAAAACCAAAAAAAAAAAAAATCATGACTAGGTGGTGGGTTGTTTTTATTATTATTTTTTAAATTTTTTTTTGGGGGGGGTTTGGGTCACACCCAGCAGCACTCAGGGGTTACTCCTGCCTCTACTCTCAGAAATCACTCCTAGTAGGCTTGGGGTACCACATGGGATGCCGGGCCTCGAACTGCCATCCTTCTGCATGCAAGGCAAACGCCTTACCTCCATGCTATCTCTCCAGCCTAGGTGGGTTGTTTTTATTTTATTATTATTTGGTTACACCCATCGATGCCCAGGGGTTGGTTACTCCTGCTTCAATGCTTAGGAATAACTACTGAGGGACTATATGGGAGCCCAGGGGTTGGACCCCGGTTGACCACATGCAAGGCCCTCTCTCTGTGCTATCACTCTGGCCCCTGGGTGGTGTTTTTATCCATCAGACCATCGGCAACTGTGGACACAGTTTCTTGGGCAATTGGACTCTTAGATACCTTGCTGTGTGACATCCGTGCCCAAAGGAGAAGGCCACACATCCTTGGTTTTTCAAGATTCAATTCCTCAATCCAAATCCTTTCTCAGTGTTTCTCTTTGGTTTGTTTTTGTTTTGGGGCCACACCTGGTGGTGCTCAGGGTTTACTCTTGACTGCACTTAGGAGTCACTCCTGGCAGGGCTCAGGGGACTCTGGGATGCCTGGGATAGAACTTGGGTCAGCAGCGTGCAAAGCGAACACCTTACTCGCTGTGCTATCACTCCATCTTTAGAAACTCTTTTTTTCGGCGGGGGGGGGGGGGAGTCACACCCAGTGATGCTCAGGGGTTACTCCTGGCTATGCACTCAGAAATCGCTCCTGGCAGGCACGGGGACCATATGGGACACCAGGGATCAAACCAAGGTTCATCCTGGATTGGCCATGTGCAAGGCAAATGCCCTATATCGCTCCAGCCCCTAGAAACATTTTTTAAAGATGTTTGAGGCAGGCCTGAGAAATAGCACAGTGCTAAGGCGCAGAAGGATGGTGGTTCGAATCCCGGCATTCCATATGGTCCCCTGAGCCGGCCAGGAGCGATTTCTGAGCATAAAGCCAGGAGTAACCTCTGAGCGCTGCTGGATATGACCAAAAACCATAAAAAAAAAAAAAAGTTGTTTGAGGCACCCTCTCCATCTTAGCCCCCAACTAATGCAGAGGCCAAGGGCAGGCAGAGGTAGGTGTCTAGGATGGGAGCGGGACTACAGAATTGCATTCCTCCCACCTCCAGCCAAACTGTAGGGTGGAGTCTGCCCAGGATACAGAGTCAGCGCTGGAGATAGCACCCCAGACAGAAGTGAGTTCAGGTGGGTGGTCCTCTTTGGTTCAGCTCTGAGCTCTGAACATAGAATCCTTCCCTTCTCCGGCCAAGCTGTCCTGTATTTTTATTTAAAAGTGGGCTTGTGGGACTGGAAAGAAAATATAGTGGGGAGGACACTTGATTGCAGCCGACTTGGGTTTGATCCCTGGTATCCCATTTTGGATGTGTAGAGAGATTGGCAGGGGTGTGAAGAGTGAGGTGTGACGGGCCTGGGAGTGGGCGTCTCAAGCCTACCTGAGAGATAGAGGAGCAGAGTCTGGGGGCCACTTGGACTCCAAACTACATCTTTCCTTTCCCTTGCTCCACTGGACTTAGGCCGGCGTCTGCTCACCTGACAGACTCCCAAGACCAACAGAAGTTCAGCCAGCAAGTGGGCTGAGTCTGAAACTCTGATAATTGAGAGGCGCTGACACTCTGTCCCCAGCTCCCAGCTGAGAAAGATACAACAGTGATGGGGAACCTTCGAGCTCTGGGCGGGGGTGTGGAGGGAGAAGGTTGGCCCCAGCAACCCCAATGCTGATGCCACCTAAGTCTCCCCCTCCCCACCAGTTGGTCACATGGTGTATGTGTTTCCCCTTCAGGGACCATGAAAGACTCCAGGTTTACAGCACTGGAAAACAACGTCCTCGTTTTCCTTGGAACAGGTAAGAGTTGCAGGCCTAATGGTGTGGCCACAGGGTGGGGGTGGGAGGCTCATTTGCCTTTTGGGTGCTTCGTGAGCACACGGGGGGGGGGGGGGGGGGCTCTATGTGTGCATGATTTCACATGGAGGGTTTGAGATCCTCACATGAAGAGAATTGCCCATCTCCCGTGGTTTATTCTCTGCATGTTCAGACACATGCAGCACCGGGTATCTTGCTCATGTACACTCTGGCTGTGCCTCTCGTGTACAGGCAAGAAAATGGGTTCTGAGATACTCTGTAAGTTTCCAGGGTCCAATAGCCAGGTAGAAGGTGAGTGATGCAGAACGTTCAGCCATGTAGCAAAGTTGGGGTTTTTGGATTTGTTTGTTTTTCTGTTTTGGGGCTACAACCGGTTGTGCTCAGGGCCTACTTCTGTCTCTGAGCTCAGGGATCACTCCTGGTAGAGCTCAGGATGCAGATGTGGCGCTAGGAATTTAACCTGGTCAGCCTCAATGCTGGAACTTTTGCACTTGGAAAGGAATTGTCTGCTGGATTGCTCCTGTGGTCACTGTGTTACGCATTTGTGACTGGGAGGCTCTTATCTGAAAACCAGCATGTGGTGTTTTATCAGTAACCTTGATGGACAGAGCCAGATATAACGCAGGTATTTCAGTGGATGATCTGCTAGAAGTAACTGTGCCTGATGAGCAAGCCTTGAAGACCCTTGTTTTCGGCTCCTGAAAATTGTTGCCAGCTTGTACCAACTCTTTTGATGAGCCTTTTCTCTTCTCTTCTCTTCTCTTCTCTTCTCTTCTCTTCTCTTCTCTTCTCTTCTCTTCTCTTCTCTTCTCTTCTCTTCTCTTCTCTTCTCTTGTCTCTCTTCTCTCTCTTTCTTTTTTTGGTTTTTGGGTCACATCCAGTGGTGCTCAGAGTTTACTCCTGGCTATCTGCTCAGAAATTGCTCCTGGCAGACCTTGGGGGACCAAATGGGATGTCGGGATTCAAACCACCATCCATCCCGGATTGGCTGCTTACAAGGCAAGGCTCTAGCCTCTTGTTTTTGTTTTTCAATCACATCCAGTGGTACTCAGGACTTTCTCTTGGTTCAATGCTCAGGGATCACTCCTGCCAGTGCTGGGGGACCATATGAGATATCAGGGATTGAACCCAATTTGGCTACCTGCAAATCAAGCACCCTACCCACTGTACTATATCACTCCAACCCCAATCATTTTTGTGTTTTTTTTTTTTTCGGGGCCACCCAGTGGTGATCTAGGCTTACTCCTGGCTCTGCACTCAGGAATCACTCCTGATGAACTCAGAGCACCATATGGGATGCTGGAAATCAATCCCGGGTTGGCCACGTGCACTATCACTCCAGCCCTTCTGAATGCTTTGGAATAAGCGTGATTCTGAGTCCTTAATCTGCGTCAGCTGCATGCAAGTCTTGACTATCTCTACATCCTGAACTTTATTTTTTCTCCTTTTTCTGTGTCTTAAGGTCAGGCACCTGGTCCATTGCCTCCAAGAAACAAGGCTGAGAGCCTGATGGCCTATTGTGCCCCTTTCAGGCCATCAGTAGCCCCCGTGTGACTTGTGTTTAGGACGAGGCTATGCCCATAGTCCTTCATTCAGACTAGGGTTAAATTGACATTGATGGAATGATCAAGAAGAAACTTGTGCTTTTTGTCTTTTTTTTTTTTTTGGTTTTGGGCCACACCCACAGTGCTCAGGTTACTCCTGCTTCTGCACTCGGGGATCACTCTTTTTTTTTTTTTTTTGGTTTTTGGGTCACACCCGGCAGTGCTCAGGGGTTACTCCTGGCTCCATGCTCAGAAATTGCTCCTGGCAGGCACGGGGGACCATATGGGACGCCGGGATTTGAACCGATGACCTTCTGCATGAAAGGCAAACGCCTTACCTCCATGCTATCTCTCCGGCCCCGGGGATCACTCTTAACGGTGCTCAGAGAACCATACAGAGTCTGGGAATCAGACCTGGTCAACTGCCTGCAAAGCAAGCACCCTCCCTGTATTACTGTCTCTCCATTTGTCATCTTTTTTCACATGAGGGATTTGAAACAAACAGCTGAACTCCAGGCCAGACACAGAGGCAGGAATAAAACTCCCTTCAGTCCTGTTTTTGAGAGACCAGGATCACTCATTGCACTAGTTCATAGATTCCACTCCTATACAGTTGTCCAAGAGAAAATCATTCATATCCCTGTGTGCTCTTTTTGTTTGTTTAGACCACACTGGGGCTCAGGGATCACCCCTGGTAGTGCCAGGGGACTGGACACAGGGCTGATCAAAACTAGGTCTTGTGTTCATGACAGGTACCTTCCCTGCTGTATTATATTCAGTGATACCCCCATTCCCTGAGTTCTTCCACCTGCTTCTATCAGCAAAAGTCTATTGTTTGTGTTTTTTGGGTCATATTCCACTGTGTGTAGGGATCACTCCTGGCAGTGATTACTCCCTGTGGGGTTCTGAGGATCCAACCCAGGGGTTAGCTATGTGTCATCCAAATGCCCTCTCTGCTATGCTACCTCTCTGTCCCTGCAAAGTTCCTATCGGACTTTTAAAAAGCTGGTTTGCCTAGCAGGTAGATTATTGTTGGGGGAAATAGGCCACATTGTCATCTTATTGTCTCTCCTCAGGCTGGTGATGCCACCGCCACAGAACCTGCAGAGCCTGTGATGCCCGCCCTGCACCCAACACCCGGCACATGAGATAATGGCCCAGCAGGCAAATATCGGGGAGCTCCTGGCCATGCTAGACTCCTCAGTGCTAAGTATGCGGGAGGACGTAACAGCCATGTTCAAAGAGAACCTCAGTTCCGGTGAGCAGACGTGGTCCCTTCTCAGCATCTCCACTAGACTGAGGGGATGGGCCTAGACAGGACGAGGGCCCCAGAGTCTGGGCAAACCAAGCACGACTGGTCATTAATGGGTTTGCTCCATGCTATAAACTTTTAGTGGTGGAAATAGTCCTGTAGACACAAAGAGAAGTTAAGAATCATCCTTAGCTGGAGAGATAGCATGGAGGTAAGGCGTTTGCCTTTCATGCAAAAGGTCATCAGTTCGAATCCCAGTGTCCCATATGGTTTCCCCGTGCCCGCCAGGAGCAATTTCTGAGCATGGAGCCAGGAGTAACCCCTGAGCACTGCCGGGTGTGACCCAAAAACCACAAAAAAAAAAAAAAAAAAAAAAAAAAAAAAGAATCATCCTTAACTGGACCAGTTTCAGAGTGTCTGTCTGTTTTCAGGGGCCCAGGGAGGATGGAAGTTCAAGCCACTCCCAGCAGGCTCAGTGCTTACTCCAGGCTCTATGTTCAGGGTTACTCCTGATGGTGTTCTGTGGGCTGTGTGTAGTGCTAGGGATCCAACAGCCACAAAGCAAGGCATGCGCTTTATCCCCTGTACTGTCTCTCTAGCCCAGTACCATGTATTATTTGCCACGGACCTGAAGTTTTGTTTTGTTTTGTATCCACACCCATTGATGCTCAGGGTTTACTCCTGGCTCTGTACTCAGGAATCATTTCTGGAGGTGCTCAATAGACTAAACAGGAAGCTGGGAATCAAACCCAGGTCAGCAGCATGCAAGGCAAGTGCTTTTCCTGCTGATCTATTGCTCCAGCCCATGGATTAGTTTGTGTATTTCAAAACAAAACACAAAAAAGAAGAGTAAAAGGGAGAGGTGCTCAATGGGCAGAGCAATTGCTTGGCATAAAGCAAACAATTGCTTGGCACTGTCTGACCTTTTTACTACTGAGGGAGCAGTTCTGAGCTCTGAGCCAGGAGTTGCCTCTGAGCAACCCCCGGATGTGGCCCCAGGTCTGCGCCCCCAGGTCACATGCTCTCTTGGCAGAGACTTTGAATGTGCCCTGTAGTAGAGCCGGAATGACTGGCAGCGGGAGGTGAGCCTCCAGAGCAGCAGCACATCTACAAGCAAAGAAAGTTTGGTGGCAGCTGCTGCTGGTATTGGGCATGGCCTGTCCCTAGAACCTGCTCTAACAGGCTGCCCTGCGCTTTATCTAGACAGGGGTCCCATGCTTGTCAACGCCTTGGTGGATTATTACCTGGAAAGCAACTCTCAGTCAGTCCTGGACATCCTGACGACCTTGCAGGAGCCACATGATAAGGTAACAACTGGGATGGCCAGGCATCAGCTAGTAATGAATTGTAAAAAATGGATTTAAAATGAGGCCGGAGTCATAACACAGCAGGAAGGGCATTTGCCGGGCACATGGCTGACTTGAGTACTTGAGTACGATCCCATAGGCATCCCAGAGAGTCTCCCAAGCACTGCCCCAATTAATTCTTGAACGCAAGACCATGCTTGAGTAAGCCCTGAATACTTCTGGTGTAGCCCCAAAACAAGCAAAACAATGTTTTAAAGTGACTCTCCCCCCATCTTCAGCTGCACAACCCCACATTTAATTCACTGTGCTACAGGTGACAGATTCCTAAGAGAGTGCCGGTTTGTAGGGCCTGTGTTTTCTGGATGTTGGTAAGATCCAGCAGACCTTGTAAGGCCTTCCTGTTGATAGGCATCCCCTAATCCCGGTATCGTGTTGCATGGGGACAGTGTGTGTGGTCTAGAAATAGGCCTCTGTAAACCCATGCCCTGGCTGGGCATTCCAGGCTGTCAGTTGCACGGCACTGCAGGCAGCTGAGGGACCTGACCATGACTCTTGGCACCCAGTGCCTGACCCTCAGAGGGCCCCTTTCTACTTGACTGTGGCTTTGGTTTGGGGCTGGGTAAATAGCAGCCTAAGCCTTCAGACATGGGGGAGGAAGTTCAGATCTCACCAGCTGGTGCCTCTAATGGTGTTCATAGCTTTCATGAGTCTCTTAGTATAGCCCCTCTCCTCTCCTCTCCCTTTCTTTTCCCTTCCCCCATTTTCCCCCCTATTTTGGGCCACACCCAGCAATGCTCAGGACTTACTTCTGGCTCTGCACTCAGGAATCACTCCTGGCAATGCTTGAGGAACATATAGGATGCCTGGGATCAAACTCAGGTCAGCCACATGTAAGGCAAATGTCCTCCCTGCTGTGCTATTGCCCTGGTTCAAGTTCTTTTTCTTTGCCCCTCCATTGTGGGCTGAATGTTAACTTATGCTGCCTGGTTAATTATTGGCACCAAGCTCTGAGGTTGGACCAGTGCAGAATCAAGCAGCTGCTTCCAGCACAGGCCGCTCACAGCTTCTGTAGTGTTCAGGGTCAGCAGAGCTAGTAGTTGCTCGAAGGAGTGGCCTGTGGGGCCAGAGAGATGGTCCCAGCCGGGAGGGCACTGGCCTTGCAGGTTCAATTCCCATCATCCCATTTGGTCGGTCACCTGAAGCACCACCAGCAATAAAGCAAAAATAAAATAAAAAAAAAGTGACTTGAGTGTGCTTGTTTTTTTTTTTTTTTTTTTCCTTTTTGTTTTGTTTAATAGTCTCTGTTTTTACTCAGGGATTAACCCTGGCTCTGCACTCAAGAATTACTCCTGGCAGGGTCAGAGAACCATATTTGATGACAGGGATCAAATTCAGTTTGACTATGATCAAGGCAAATGCCCTCCTCACTGTGCTATTGCTCTGGCTCCTTTTGAGTGTGCTTTGAAGAGAGTGCAGAGACACCAGGTCCTGTTCTGTGCAGACCCATGTTCAGTGGATGCTTTTTAGGCCCTGAAGCCCGTTCTTAGGAAGGGCAGCATTGTTGTACTGCTCCCCTGTTTTCAGAAGCTTCAGGAGTTAGTTCTCTCTCTTTTTTTTTCTTTTGGTTTTTGGGCCACACCCATTGATGCTCAGGGGTTATTCCTGGCTATGCACTCAGAAATTGCTCCTGGCTTGGGGGACTATATGGGATGCTGGGGATCGATCCAGGTCTGCCCTGGGTCAGCTGCATGCAAGGCAAACACCCTGTCGTCGTGCTATCGCTCTGGCCCCCTTTTATAAAAAAAAAACAAAAAAAAAAAAACTTTATTGATTGGTTGGTTGTTGGGATACATCCAGTGGTGCTCAGAAGTCAATCCTGGATCTGTACTCAGAAATCACCCCTGGTAGACAGGGTGCATATGGGATACTGGGAATCGAACCGGGTCCTTCCCGGGTCGGCCACATGCCCCCTATCGCTGTGTTATCTCTCCACCCCAGGAGTTAGTTCTCTTGGCCCACCTGGCCCTTGCTTTCCAGCAGGACTGAGCCCCACATGTGCTACCTTTGCCTGTGTCCCCTTCTTGAGTCAGTGCTCACCCGGCCCTGTTACAGTGCTCATGAGCTCAGTTGACCTTGTTTCTACCCCCCCCCCCTCCCAGCACCTCCTGGACAAGATGAATGAGTATGTGGGAAAAGCGACCTCACGCCTGTCCACCCTGGTGCTGCTGGGCCATGTCGCGAGGCTGCAGCCGCCCTGGAAGCACAAGCTTTCCCAAGCGCCTCTCCTGCCTTCTCTGCTCAAATGTCTCAA
The DNA here is from genome assembly GCF_024139225.1 of Suncus etruscus. NCBI lineage: Eukaryota > Metazoa > Chordata > Mammalia > Eulipotyphla > Soricidae > Suncus > Suncus etruscus. The sequence continues at coordinate 19,736,163 of NC_064852.1, read as the reverse complement.
GGTATGGCCTGGTGTGCAGGGTGTGGGGAAGTGTGCCCCACAGGCCCTCTGTGGTCCAGCTCAGTTTTGAACATGGCCAGTATGAAGGCGCCTGGAGCCGGTGTGTTTTCTGGTGTTGAGTGAATGTTTTTGGGACTGGGCCCCTTTGATGTCTCAGAACCTGGTGCTCACAGCCAAATGCCATGGCTTTGAGCCTGGCCATTACCCCTACCTTTTGGCCTCATGGGGTCTACATTTGAGCCCACCCTCGCACCCTCTCCCATCACTTCATTGTCTGGCCTTCTGCTGCTATGCTTCACTTGAGGAGCTTCGGTTCCAAACACTCTTTTAACTAACCAAGAAGAAAAAAGGCTGAAAGGCTCTTTTAATCACTTTGAGGCAGGAGATTTTATTACTAGAAATCCAGAATCATGTTTCAGTCCTGCGAAGAAGCTTCCACATGTTTCTTTCTGAGAACCAAAAGCCTTGAGAGAATAACTCCTCTCTCTCTCTCTCTCTCTCTCTCTCTCTCTCTCTCTCTCTCTCTCTCTCTCTCTCTCTCTCTCTCTCTCTCCCCCCCCCTCCCCTCTCCTCTCTCCTCTCTTTCATGGGGAGACTGAGCAGTGACTCCAAACAATTGTGCCTTTTTTTTTTTTTTTCCATCTTTTTAGGCAAAGGGGTTAATTAGCTTAACATTCATTGTTGGAGTGCATGCTGTTTAGTTTGATTGCAAAACACCCTTTTCCAAAGGGTAAACTGGGAAATGACTTGTGGGCTATTGCCCAAGCCTCAGTTTGAATGTTAGGATCAGCAGGATCAAGGTTAGTGCTTTTAATTGGAAGTTACTCTGTAATCTCAATTATTCAACCATTGCTCTATTTGCTTAGTAGATATATGCTAGACTCAGGCTTAACATAAAGCTACATGCTGAATTTTTTGGTTTATTTTTGTTTTGGAGTCACACCCAGTGATGCGCAGGGCTTACTTCTGGCTCTGCACTCGGGAACTACCCCTCCTGGTTGTGCTTGGAAAATGGGGGAGGTTAGGGGGCATATGGGATATAGCAGATTGAACCAAAGTCGGCTGCATACAAGGCAAGCATCGTACTTGCTGTACTCTCTCTGCAGCCTCTGTCTTGACTATTTTTAAAACTTGATAGCTTTTTCAGGAGGAGTAAGAGTCTCTGCTGGTGTGGTCAGCTTCTGATTAATAGTTTGCTTCTGAAATTTTAGAGGCATTCATGGTTCAGTTCTGGGTCAGGCGAGTCACCGTAGCTAGTCCAAGTGACTCATTATCTATTGGGTATTGAGTATCTTCAATTAGCCTCAAGTTATGTGACTTGTTTAAACTCTCCTCGGTCAGAGATCTACCAATTTTCATTCTGATCTCCATTTACTAGAAAGGCAGGTCACTGCATTAGCTCCTGGTTATGGATTTTTTTCTCTTTTTGGGGGCCACATCTGATGTTGCTCACGGGCTATTCCTGGTTGGCGCTTCAGCGTCACTCCCTTTCTGGGAGAGATCTGGAAGCCCAAGTCACTGAGGATTGAACCAGAGTCTCCTCCAGGCAAAGCATATACTCAACCTCTTGTGCTCTCATGCCAC